>NC_138890.1:62009618-63434924 GCF_965194825.1 Balaenoptera physalus
AGTAATGGAGCTGACCTCAGACCCGAGGTGGCCTGAGCCCAGAGTCCATGATCTTTGTTACCACGCTCCTCTGTCTCCTGAGGGTACTGGGCCTCCATGCAGAGAAAGCTTCTGGAACATTAGATCCCTCCCCTTGTCTGACTTAGTCTCCTTGTAATTGACATAAAAGCTACTGCTTGTCCTGCCTGCATTTTCAAGCTCAAATTGAAACAAAAGTGACGGGCATATAGTAAGTGCTCAGTAAGTGTTAGCTATTATTGCTATTAATATTGCATTGTATGTGTTTCTCTCTGGCAAGGGAGGTGAATCCCTAGTCTATTGCTAACAATGAGTACTTAGAAGTGTTCCTGAATGAACAAGATGAGTGGAGTAGGGGCTTGGAAAGTAAAGTTGATCTAGGAAAAAAAATGAGAAGTGAGCGTAGGGAGCTTAGGGCTGGGGGAGGGGGCGAGGGACAGAGAAAGCAGTTGGCAGAAGGCCAGATACCACTTTGCCTTTGGTATGGCTGCCCCTGGGGGTTCAGAGGTGGGGGCTGTGTAGCCTTTCTTCTCCTGATTGGTCAGCTCACCTAGCTTTATCCTGTATTTTCTCCCCTTTATGGTGTTGGGGAGGCTGCAGCTTGTGGTTACATAGAGCTTCCTGGAATTCTTCCAGGAAGAGGAGAAGTGCATGAGGTGCTGACAAACAAAGGTTCCAGGGGTGAAGAAGTGTGTGAGTAAGAGTGATTGTGTACCGTCCATCTGCGTCATGGTGAGGCCGGAGGGCATTGGAATCAGGCAGATTTAGGTGGAAGTCCCAGCTCTCCCATTTTAGCAACTGTGTGACTTACCTTCCTGAGTCTGATTTTCTCTTCTATAATAAGGATGATAATGGTACCTACTGCATAAGCATTTAAAAGCCTAGTACAATGCCTAATAAATTATAGCGGTTGTTATTATTTTAAGTGTTAGGGTTTAATATCCTCTCTGCCTGAACATTTGAATTCCCAAGTCTCCTCCTCTCCCTCCTGTTCCCTCAGTCCTGAAAATTTGAGACAAATTCCTCCAAGTGCCCCTTGATACCTCTGCTTTCCCCTGGTCCTTCCAGTAGGGCCAGGCCTTCAGGGACCCTTGGGCAGCCCTAGGACAGTGGAAAGCATCTCTCCATGACTCTGGGATGGTCCTTTTTTCCCCACAGCCTAGGAAGGGTTGATAAAAGCCTTATCTGAGTCACATTCCATTACAGGATTAAATCAGACTTGCTCTGGGGCCTTCTGTCTGCTACCCCAGGCTTGATGCCGGCAGCTCCTTGTTATTGCCTTTGGCCCAATCTGAGGTCATCACACTTCTTTGGGCCCAAGGGACCCTCAGAGGCAGAGGCTGAGGAGAGGCTCTGGCAGCCATTTGGGATCAATTTCAAGTAGCAAGGACTGACTAAGCATGGAAGCCAACAGCTAGGCACTCACTAGGCACCTTGGGTGGCAGACTGGGAGGAAGGATGCTCACCCAGTCATCTCCAACCTAAGGCAAGAAATGACAGGCTCCACGAGGGCAGTCAACAGGGATGCAGGAGATTAGCAAAGGAGAGTTAATGGGGCAAAGGTATCATCATGTAATTGCAGAGTTATGGGGCAAAGGAATAATTGTGTGATTGCAGGTGAGTTGCTAAATTTCTATGAGACTTAGTTTTTTCAACTCTGAGCTGGGAACATTAGCATTTACTACAAAAAGTTAATTTAGATCGAAATGTATGAGTTAAAACAACTAGGTTTTAGAGATAAACCTGAGTTTGGATTCTGGCTTGGCCACCCACTGACCTTGTGCCACACTGTTAACTTCTCAGACCCTGTTTCCTCATGGGTAAAAAGGAGGAAATAACACTTCCCTCCCAGGGTTGTACGGGTTAGAGAAATTTAGGCATAGCAGTTAGCACTTACTAAAGGCAAGTGCACTAGGGCAAGTGCGTACCCCCATCCCCTGGCCCCTAGTGCTGCTCAACGAATGGGCACTCATGAGTCTTCTTCAGACAGTGTAGGTGGGAGTGGGTTTAGCCTTCTTGTCTACCTTCTCAAATTAGAGAAGCAGCAGAGAAGATGCATTTCTCTTGCCCAGGTTGCGAGTGTTGCGGGGGGGGGGTGGTGCGGGGGGAAGGTATTAGAGGATGGGATGCATGTCTTTGTGTGTCCCCTGGCAGAAAGAGCTGGGACTGAGCCAGATGCCTCCTCAGCATGAGGTCAACACCGTGGAGATGTGTTTACCGGACTTGGGTCAGCTTGGGACCAGCCTCAGCTTGGAGGGCAAAGCAGGAAGGAAGGGAGAAAGGGGGATTTCATTAGCCTCCAACAACCAGGTGGGCCTTGGAGTAGGCAGGTGCAAGCTGTGAGCTGTCTGGGAGGCTATCCAAAGACAGGGAAGGCCTAAATGCTCAGTGCCAGGCTGCCCCAGCAAGGGCTCCTTCCTGAGTCTGAGGTGCCAGCTCAGGACTCCCAGCTTGTACTTCACCCTCTCTCTGCCCAGATCTTTCATCTTCCTGGCTCCCTTCTTCTCCCTTACTTCTTGTTTTTATTTGCCACCACTCTGTAGTTTTATTGTGATTGATCCTTTCCTGACCTGGACCCAGCAGGTAATCTGGCAAGTGTGAAGGGACACCGGACACCGTGCCTGTTGGAAATGCAACAATCTTTGTGTAACGACTGTCTGCATGGCATGATCTCATCTCATTCTCAGAACAACTTTATGAGCGAGCTTCTCTTAGTACCCTCCTATTCAAGTTGAGGAAACTCATTCTATGAGATAAAACAACTTGCTCATGGTTACTTGACTAAGAAGTGGCTGAAGCAGGACTTGTCCAAAGACTGAGTGACTTTTCCATTCCAACTCCAGATAAAGAGCATTCTCGGGTCTGAGCTGTGCTTTCTACAGTCATGGACGCTGGGGAAGTGTGAGAACGGAGCTGTTTTTTCAGGGAGGGCCTGCAAGCTCAGTGGAGTGGCCACTGTGCCGCCAGAAACAGTGGGCTGGTAGAGGGTCCTCTGATGTCTTCCTCAGGGGGCAGGAGCCAGGCATTGAGCTCACAGGAGGGGGTATGCTGAAAGTGGAGATTATTCCATCCAAGTTTTAAAGGGAAGCCCAGAGGTTCCTGGGGAACATAAGTAAAATAAAACAAAAATGGGGGAGGCAGTAGGTTACTTTGAAATGATGCCAGTAGATGCCCCCTGCTATAGCAGTGGTTAGGCACATGAGCCTTGGAGTCTGGCAGATCTGGGTTTGAGTGCCACATTGGCACCTGCTTCTGTGGCTGACCTTTCGCAAGGCATTTAAATTCTTGAAGCCTCAGTTTCTTCATCTGTAAAATGGAGATGATAGGGGTAGTTTGTTGTGAGGATCAAATGATATCATGTTTCATAAAGCTCATAGCCTAATACCTGAACCTCAGTCAATTAAAAAAAAAAAAGGTATTGGTAATAGAACTGGATTAAGAGTAAACACCTGTCAGAAATGTTCTTTACCTTGATCTGGGTGGTGGTTTTATGAGTGTGTGCATATGTAAAAAAAAAAAAAACCTTGAATTGTACACTTAAGATCAAATTACTTTTCACATGTGAAAATGGGTACTTTTCACATTTTATTGTATGTATCTTATACCTTAACAAAAAAAAACAAGAACAAGAAAAACAAAAGGAAGCTCTTGTAAGTCAGGGTTGGTAAAGTGAAAGGGTTCAAATTAAAAAAAAAAAAAAATTGCAGGCTAAAATGTAGGAAAAAATGTATTATGGAGGTATGTCAGGAAGTTAATTGATAAAAACATGTTTTCCCCCCTCGGATTTTGTAATGCTTATGGGATTTGTCAGGTTTTTTTTTTTTGACCTCACCACGTGGCATTCGGATCTTAGTTCCCCAATCTGGGATCGAACCAGCGCCCCCTGCAATGGCAGCGTGGAGTCTTAAACCACTGGATCGCCAAGGAAATCCCTGTCATTTTTTTTTAATGTGTAATTTTGTATGATTTCTTTTATTATCCTAAGTAAATATTCACTTTTGTAGTGAAAAAAATGTGAATGACCCCCTCTTCGGTAGTGCTTCGCAGTGGGACCCTCTTGGGATAGGAGAGAAAGCAGGAGTTGCTAGGTTGGATGAGGACAGAGCCACCCCCCTCCTGCCCTCCTCCCTCAGCTGGTTGGAACCAATGAACAGCCTGTGTGTGGGGTCCCGTGGTTGTCCTGAGGGAAGCCTGCCTGATGGGAAGCCTGCTGTGATCAGGCTTAGCTCTTTGCCCCTACAGAAGGAGCTCCCACTGTATCATCTTCCCCATCGCAAAGAGAATGAGCAACACAGTGATATCAGCCCAGTCAATTCTCCCTCCTCCTAACAGTTCTCAGCATTGACCTTGGAGGTGAGGCATCCTTAGGGGGACCTTATTGAGTAATAGGGATAAAGAACACTGAGAAGGGGGGGTACCCAGGCTCTGAGCCCCCAATGAGCAGGGCTGGTAGCGAGGCCTCCCATTACATCCTGGAGCTATTACCTTGGGGAAATGGAATTGGACAAGCCTGCCTTCCCATTATGCAAAGAAAGGGCTTTTCAAGTAAATTTCCATTTAAGTATGAGCTGAGATCAGTGAAGATGGGGCCATAATAGCTTAGATGGTCATCGCAGCTATTAAAAATACATTTTTTACCATGTGCTCAGGCTGCCTTGTCATCTTCATATCATTCATCCCCAGAAGACTGTGACTCAACCTTTTGCAAGCTTCTGGGAGGCAGGTTAATGTGCATCTGTATTTTCAACTTTTTAATTCTTTGACATACACAGTGGATGAAATTTACATGCTTGACACAGCCCATGGATGTATTCAGAATGTGATAAAAAGTCGGTCCAGGATGGAGATGGAGATGGGTGGTGGGTGGTTAGTAAAGCACTTCACTTACTGGTCATTGCCTGCAATGCTGGGCTTGCCTCTCTCTTTAGACCATCTTGTGCTGCCATTCCCTGCGTAGGACCTCAGACAAGCACAGTTCCATTTTTAGCTCAAGGCCTTCAAATGGTGGTCTCTGCTGCCTGGATACTCTTCCCCCATTCTCTACCAGGCTGACTCCCACTTATTCTCCAGGTCTCAGCTTGAACCTATGTCTTCAAGGAAGCCTGCCCTGACCCACTCCCCACCTCCAGACCAGGTTAGGGCCTTCAACTGGATTTCTGTCTTTGGATAACAAACTGCCCTTAACCATTTGCTCCTGATTCTGCAGTTTGACTGGACTCAGTCTTGCCTGGGTGACCTCTGCAGCTGCTGTCAGTTGTTGGGTTGACTGGCTGCTAGCTGTTCCTAGGTAGCCTTGCTCATTGTAAGGAGCCTCAGCCAAAATGGTGGAAACAGCTGGGCCAGCTAGAGTGCCTGAGACAGCTAGGAGGCTAACCTGGGGCTTCCTTACATGGTGGCTTCAGGGCAGCAAGAGGGTGAGAGTAGAAGCTGTAAGGTCCCTTGATGCCTTCCTCCAACTCTCAAGCATTGGAAACTGGGCTTTCAGGGCAGGTGGCCCTCAGAGTACATCCCTTGAAGGTCCCCAGAAGTCATATAATGTCACTTCTACTGCATTTGTTTTACCAATAGGTTAAAGAAAGTCATAGGGCCAGCACAAATTCAGCGGCAGAGAAATAGACTCACTTCTTGATGAAAAGTCACCTTGCAAAAGGGCATGTATCCAGGGATAGAAGGACTTACAGCCATCTTTGGCCATAGTCTAGCACAGGTCTAGTTACCTAAGTGTTTCCTTCGCTGCTCTTATAACTGTTGTTGACTAATTCCTTGTATGATTGTTTCTTTGTCATTTTTATCTCCCACTAGACAACAGGGTCCATGAATGTAGGGACTGACTATCTTGTTCATCACTCTATTCCCAGAGCTTGGCACATAGTGGAAACTAAGTAGTTGTTAAATGAACAGATGGATGAATGAATGAATAAATAAGGCTCCAGGAGTCCCAGAGTTGCAGCATAAGGCTTTGGAGATAGTCCTGGGTTTGAAATCTAGTTCTATCACTTCCTAGGTGTTTGACCTTAGGCAAATTGCTTGATCGCTGAGCCTCAGTTTCTTTATCTTTAGAGATTAAAATAAACCACACCTGGGTACTTCCCTGGTGGCGCAGTGGTTGGGACTCCACGCTCCCAATGCAGGAGGCCCGGTTTCGATCCCTGGTCAGGGAAATGGATCCCACGTGCATGCTACAGCTAGGAGTTTGCCTGCCACAACTAAGACCTGGCGCAGCCAAATAAATAAATAAAATAAATATTTAAAAAAAATAGGGACTTCCCTGGTGGTGCAGAGATTAAGAATCCGCCTGCCAATGCAGGGGACATGGGTTCAAGCCCTGGTCCGGGAAGATTCCACACGCCATGGAGCAACTAAGCCCGTGTGCCACAACTACTGAGCCCACGTGCCACAACTACTGAAGCCCACGCGCTTAGAGCCCGTGCTCTGCACCAAGAGAAGCCACCGCAAGGAGAAACCTGCGCACCACAACGAAGAGTAGCCCCTGCTCGCCGCAACTAGAGAAAGCCCGCGTGCAGCAACGAAGACCCAATGCAGCCAAAAATAAATAATTAATTAATTAATTAATTAAAAACAAAAAATAAACCACACCTCACAGTCTAATCCTAACCATGAGGGTTTCAACTCCACATTTGCTCTCTTCCCTTCTCTTTGTGACCCTCTTAGCTTTTCTTACTCAACAGGTGAGGGCTAGTTTCCTCATTTTAAGGGCCTTCCCTCAACTCCCAAGCATTGGAAACTGGGCTTTCAGGGCAGGTGGCCCTCAGAGTACATCCCTTGAAGGTCCCCAGGAGTCTATTCTATATAGAACATTGCCCCAACACTATTAGTGGCTGCAAACCAGTGGTTCTCAACTAGGAGTGATTCTGCCCCACAGGGGACGTTTGGCAATGTCTGAGACATTTTTGGTTGTCACAGGCATTTTTGGTTGGGGAGGGGAATGCTACTGGCATCTAGAGGCTAGCAGCTAGGGATGTTAAACATCTTAAAATGCACAGGACAGCCCTCTCCCAGCCCCAACAAAAATCTAAACGGCCCCAGATATCCGTAGGGCTGAAACCCTGATGGGAACTGACTGTTCTTTCTGTCCTCACCAGTTTAGATGTAATAGATTCTTCCTTGTAGTAGTCAGCCCTCACCCTTCTTTAGCTCTGGTGTCTGGTGATGGCCACAGTTCTCCCATTCCTGGACCACACAGCTTTTGAGCAACAGCTTTTCTGCTTAGGCAGTTTGAAGAGAAGGGAGGGAGGAAATGGCTCTATCTGTTGGCCAGAGCTGGGATCACAGCAGGAGAAGACAATGGAGTTTTTTCTGGGAAAGGACTCAGGTGTGTCAACCTTCACTGTATTACAGACCCCTAGGGCAGCTGGAGAATGTTAGTTGGGACAGCACATGACTGGATAAAGTTGTTACTGAAGCTGTCGTGTGTGACAAGCTTGGGGTTAGGGCCTAGAGTTGTATTCAGCAACTTCTTATTCTTTCTTCTTTTTTAGAAATTATTTAAAAAATTATCCCAGGGGTCCAGACCCAGGAATGGAGATGATCCTAGAACTTCATTTTCTCAAAGGGGGTTAGTGTCCTAGGCATAACAGCACACCAGCCAGGAAGGTGTTTGTAGCCACCTAGTGGGTGCTTGTTAAACACTTGCCAAACTGAATCCAGAGTTTAGGAGAAACTGCACAAGCACACAGCTGCTTTTAATACCCCTGTTGGGAAGAAAATTTACTCTATCAAAGAAAGAGGAAGAAAAGGAGAGAGGAAGGGAAAGGTTTTAACTGATTACTGGGTACTTTATGTGTCATTTCTTCTGATCCTCACAACAACCCTGTGTGGTCGATTACTGACCATTAGTATCATCACCCCCATTTTATAGATGGAGAGGTTTAGTGACTTGCATTAAGCCACTGCTGGTATATAATGGAACCACAATTTGAACCCAGGTCTCTATGACTCCAAAGGCCTATTTCCATTATACCACAGAATTCTTCCATCAGAGAAGAAATGATTTTAAAATAATAATAAAAATATAAACAACTGTTTATTGACTTCCAACCATATGCCAAGGTCTGTGCTGAGGTTTCACATAGATTATCTCATTTAACCCTCACACAAACACTATCTCATTAAATTTTACCACGAGCCTGTAAGGTAGGTATTGTTCTTATTATTCCCATTTTATAGATAAGGATACTGAAGTCCATAAGAATTAAGTATGTTGCTCTAGGTTTCATAGCTGTGAAATAGCGGAGCGCGGAAGGAAAAAAAAAGGGAATTCTTTAAAAGGAGGAGAATGGAAGAAAGAATGTACAGAGGGAGGAAAGGAAAAGAGAAAGAGCAAAGGGAAAGGAGGGGAGGAGGAAAGAAAGTGTCACTGGAGGGGCTTCTAAAGAACTGGTAATCTCTTTGGTCTTGGCCACAGAAGAGGTGAGGAAGGGGATGTCATCACTGGGAAAGCGTCACATTAAGGTGCACACATTGTGCCGCCTCCCACCTTCAGAAGTCAACCTGTGGCAAATGTGGCTACCTGGCCAAGAGGAAGAGAAAGAATAATGGAGTGCCAAGGCTAAAAGACAAAATATCACCTTGACCAGTGAATGAGGCACCTAAAAATTGTATGCTGTGGATTCAGGCATGGATTCTGTGAAGGAGCAACACCTAAACCCAAGCGGGCAGCTGTTGCAGCATACAGTTCATCTTATGGGTTTCAATGGTTAGTCATGCATTAAGTGTTCTGGTTTAAAAAAAAATTTTTTTATAAATAAATAAAAATAAAGAACTGGTAATGTTCTTTTAAAAAAATTTTTTATTGGCATATAGTTGATTTACAATGTTGTGTTAGTTTTAGGTGTACAGCAAAGTGAATCAGTTATACATATACTTATATCCACTTTTTTAGATTCTTTTCCTATATAGGCCATTACAGAGTATTGAGTAGAGTTCCCTGTGCTATACAGCAGGTTCTTATTAGTAGCTATCTGTTTTATATATAGTAGTGTGTATATGTCAATCCCAATCTCCCAACTTATCCCTTCCCCCCATATCCCCTGGTGACCATAAGTTTGTTTTCTACATTTGTGACTCTACTTCTGTTTTGTAAGTCAGTTCATTTTTGTACCCTTTTTTTAGATTCCACGTATAAGCGCTATCATATGATATTTGTCTTTCTGTGTCTGACTTACTTCACTCAGTATGACAATCTCTAGGTCCATCCATGTTGCTGCAAATGGCATTATTTTGTTCTTTTTTATGACTAATTTATTCCATTGTATATATGTACCACATCCTCTTTATCCATTCCTCTGTCGATGGACATTTAGGTTGCTTAGGAACTGGTAATGTTCTATTCTTAATCGAAGTAGTGGGTCATGGGTGCTCTTTTAATTTCCTCCCTCCCTCCCTCCCTCCCTCCCTTTCTTCCTCCCTCCCTCCCTCCCTCCCTCCCTCCCTTCCTTCCTTCCTTCCTTCCTTCCTTCCTTCCTTCCTTCCTTCCTTCCTTCCTTCCTTCCCTCCCTTTCTTTTTTGGCTGCACTGGGTCTTCACTGCAGCATGCTGGATCTTTTAGTTGGGGCATGCAAACTCTCAGTTGTGGCATGCATGTGGGATCTAGTTCCCTGACCAGGGATTGAACTCGGGTCTCTGCATTGGGAGCACAGAGTCTTACCCACTGGACCGCCAGGGAAGTCCCTTAGTATTATTCTTTAAACTGTTCTTATATACTGTATGTTATGTATAAGCATACTTATGTACTGTATCTGATATAAATGTATCATACCTGTAAAATAGGGATAATGATACCTGCTTTGCAGGGTTGTCATGCAAATTAGCGATCTGATATGTAAAGATCCCAGCAGAGAGTAAGTGTTCAAGAATATCTTACATGTATCCAGTGCTCATTGTGTTAACAATTGCTCTAAATATATTACATGGATTATCTCATTCAGTTCTTACCCCAACTGAATAGCAGGAATTATTGTTATGATCCTCATTTTATCATTGAATGACCTAAAGGACATAGAATAAATGCTATTCTCAAGATCTTGGGAATACTGGTAATGGTGGAGTTAGGGCTTGAACCTAGGTAATATGGCTTAGGGCCCATATTCTACAGCTCTCCACTCAACTGCCTCCAAGTAAAAAACTCATTATTACCACCATTGTACCCCTGGAGAGAGAAGAAATGTAAAAGGAGGACTGATGTCAGCTTGGAAATAAAACACCTTTGAACTGGGCTGAGATTGGTGGTGCTGGAAAGGCAAGGAAGTAGAGATCAGGAGTTCACAAAGGTGTTGGGGGGGGGCGGTCCACATCATTAAAGGTGGTGATTATGGCTTTCATTTTTTAAACATTTAACAAATAAGATAATTATTAAAATATTTTCTCCTGATAAAAGGAAACAGTTTGGGTCTTGAGTGAATGAAAGAATGAATGTGAGGTGGCTCTTGGTGATCAGAGGAACATGAAACAGTTTACAGTGGACATCTGAACAACATGGGATTTAGGAGTGCCCGCCCCCGCCCCCCAGTCAAAAATCTGAGTATAACTTCTTTTTTTTTTGGCTGCGTTGGGTCTTCATTGCTGCGCGCGGGCTTTCTCTAGTTGCAGAGAGCAGGGGCTACTTTTCGTTGCGGTGCGCGGGCTTCACACTGCGCTGGCTTCTCTTGTTGCGGAGCACGGGCTCTAGGCGCACGGGCTTCAGTAGTTGTGGCACATGGGCTCAGTAGTTGTGGCTCACGGGCTCTAGAGTGCAGGCTCAGTAGTTGTGGCGCACGGGCTTAGTTGCTCCACGGCATGTGTGATCTTCCCAGACCAGGGAAGCCCACGTATATGTATTTATTGAAAAAATCTGCATATAAGTGGATCTGCGCAGTTCTAACCCATGTTGTTCAAGGGTCAGCTGTATTACTCAGCTGAACACTGGAAGCCTCCGTGGTGGATTTGACTGTTGTAGTGTTTTATTTTAAGTCATATATACTTTAAAAATTTACCCACAATGAGCTTCCCTGGTGGCTCAGTGGTTCAGAATCTGCCTGCCAAGGCAGGGGACACGGGTTTAATCCCTGGTCTGGGAAGATCTCACATGCTGTGGAGCAATTAAGCCCGAGCGCCACAACTACTGAGCCTGCGCTCTAGAGCCCGAGAGCCACAACTACTGAGCCCATGTCGCACAACTACTGAAGCCCATGCACCTAGAGCCTGTGCTCTGCAACAAGAGAAGCCACCACAATGAGAAGCCCGCGCACTGCAACGAAGAGTAGCCCCGGCTCGACGCAATTAGAGAAAATCCTGCGTGCAGCAACAAAGACCCAATATAGCCAAAAATAAATAAATAAATAAATTTATTTATTAAAAAAAAAATTGTGTGACAATTATATCCAATTTATCTTTTCATTCATTGGGACAAAAGACTGGCTACACTAAAAATGTATTGTTTGTAAATAAGTGCTTGCCAAAAGCATATTGAAATCATCTCTATTTTCTTGTTATTTAAAAACAAAACATAAAATTATAGACAATTATAAAAATAAACAATAACATTTTAAAGGGCAAATATAAGAATTCTAAACAAGTCATAAAAGCAGTATCTATCTATCTATAATGCCATAAACAGTTACATTTCATTCTATGTGTCAGTATTTATTCAGTTTATATTCAGTATATATATACAAATATATGTACATAGATACACATGAGTAGGTGTATGATATACTGTAATTTTTGTATTTGCTAACAAATCATTTTTTCTTAAATTATAAATTTAAAACAAATACAAAGTGTGCAACACTTATGAAACAAGAAAAAAGTAGAATTTTGCCTTCATGCACTGTATAGTATGTTGCGATAAAGTTGACTTTAGAAATCTTTAATAATACATGTTAATCTAAACAACATGATTTACTTAAAATCACTTCTATATAACACCCAAAGAATGGGTTCAAAACATTCCCAAGGGAGTTGGTAAAACCATGTATTACTATGAAAGGGTTAAAAACAAAACAAGGTTGAAAATGTTCATGTAGTGTTTAAGAACTCTGGGTTTTGGAGTCAGAGCTGGGTTATAATCTAAACACTCTCCTTGGAAGAGTGATGCAAACTCTCTGAGCTTTCGTTTTCTTCATCTGTAAAACTGGGATGATACAATATCATAGAGCTGTTTTAATGGTTAAACCAGATTATGTATGTAAAAGTACAGAACTGTCACAAGGTAAGCCCTCAATAAATGTTAGTTACCCTCCCCCCTCCCCCGGGGTAAGAAAAAGGTGGGTAAAGAGGAAGAATTCTCCACCTGTGGCCATACAACTTACTTCTTTAAGAAAAAATCTAGAGGATACCAGACATCCTTGCTAGACACATACACCACTATGTCATCCAGCGGCACAGAATCTGCCCACGAACTACACTCTTATCTTTCGTCCAATCACATCATTCTGCACTCTCTTGCCCCTATTCCCAACCCTAGCTTCCCAAGCCACCTTCCCAATCACTCATTCCTCTCTGCCCCGCCCAGAAGTCGTGGCTATCCCCCCTCTTTCTTGTTCTAACTTTCGCGCCCCACTAGTTCTTCGCCAATCGGAGAAGTAATTGCCTCTTCCCTCCCCGCCTCTTACTGATGTTCCGAGAAGGAAGATTTCTGATTGGTTTTTCTGGAGCAAGAGCGTGCCAATAACAGACAGACTTTTTTGGAGCGGAGGGGCAGCCAGTATTTTCGCTGGTGATTGGCTGGGGTGGCCAAGACAGGAAAATGGCTGCCAGCTCCTCTGTAGTCCCGGTGGCAGTGTCGGCTGCTGTGGTCTCCGCCCTGTCATCGAGCGGCGATTTCTCAAATTTGCGGGAAATTAAAAAGCAGCTGCTACTTATCGCCGGCCTTACCCGGGAGCGGGGCCTACTGCACAGTAGCAAATGGTAAGATGTCGGAGTCCGAGGGGACCGGGCTTGGATCCTCGGCCTTGGGGGTCTTGAGCTGATTCAGTTTGTGTGGGTGTTCCAGGTCTGCGGAGTTGGCCTTCTCCCTCCCGGCGTTGCCTCTGTCCGAGCTGCAGCCTCCGCCGCCTATTACAGAGGTAAGCACGTCTTCACAGTGAGTGCTCCCCATCATCAGAAGAGATACTGAGTGCCCTGTCACCGGAAGGGAGCATACTGCTTAGCAGGAATATTTGTAGAGGAAATTCAAGCATTCAAAGAGCTGGGTGTTTTAAGCGATTTTATCTGTATGTTTTTGCTAAGCTTTGAAAGACTTAGTGGTGCTCTTACTTAAGCTGGAGAGATTAGTAAACAATCCTTGCTTAAGATTTCAGCCTTTTAGGTTTTCTAGCTCAACCTAGACAGTATTCATAACGAGGAGAAGCGTCAAAGGTTTTTATTCGGTTGGCCAAAAAGTTCCTTCGGTTTTAAAATAAAAGTACAAATCACACATTTTGCATTTTCACCAAGAACTTTATTGAACAACGTATTCACTGTTCCACTACCTTCTCACATTTTTCAGGCAACTTCATAATTCCATCTTACCAAAACTTTTTATCTTTTTTGAGCGAAGAACTGTTCCAGGTGCCTTTTGCAGTCTTCCAGGGAATTGAAATTTTTTCCATTAAGAGAATTTTGTAAAGACCTAAATAAATGGAAATCCAAAGGTGCAATGTCTGGTGAATACAGCAGTTGAATCAGAACTTCCCAGCCAAGCTGTAACAGTTTTTGCCTGGTCATCAAAGAAACATGCAGTCGTGCGTTATCCTGATGGGAGATTATGCGTATTCTGTTGACTAATTCTGGAGGCTTTTCGTCAAGTGCTGCTTTCATTTGGTCTAACTGGGAGCAGTACTCGTTGGAATTAATTGTTTGGTTTTCCGGAAGGAGCTCATAATAGAGGACGCCTTTCCAATCGCACCATATACACAACATCACCTTCTTTGGATGAAAACCGGCCTTTGGTGTGGTTGATGGTGGTTCATTTCGCTTGCTTCACGATCTCTTCCGTTCCACATTATTGTACAGTATCTATCCACTTTTCATCGCCCGTCACAATTGTTTTAAAAAGGGAACGTTTTCATTGCGTTTAAGAGAGAAAACACATGAGGAAAAACGGTCAAGAAGGTTTTTTTCCGCTTAACTTACGTGTAACCCAAACATCAAAGCAATTCACATAACCAAGCTGGTGCAAATGATTTTCAACTCTTGATTTGGATATTTTGAGTATGTCACCTATCTCCTGCATGGTATAACGTTGCTTGTTCTCAATTAATGTCTCAATTTGATCACTGTCAACTTCAACTGGTCTACCCAACCATGCAGCCTCATCCAGTGAGAAACCTCCTGCACGAAACTTCACAAACCACTTTTGACACGTTCGATCAGTCACAGCACTGTCTCCATACACTGCACAAATCTTTTTTTGCGTTTCAACCTTTCTTGAAATAATAAAGCATAATATGCGGAAAATGTTGCTTTTTTCCTTCCATCTTCAGTATTAAAATGGCTACACAAAAGTTCACCAGTTTTGATAAGTTTTTTAAAAAATTAACCTTGATATGACAGCTGTCACAATACACTCTAACAAAATTGTTTCAAATGAAGTTAAAGACGACTAAGCACTACTAGAGCCGTCTAATGGAAAAAACCAAATGAACTTTTTGGCCAACCCAATACAACAGCACGAAACTGATTTTGGATCCAGACAGCTCTGGGTTCAAATCTCAGCCATACTAGTGACTTTTGGCAACTTAATTAACCTCCTGAGCCACAGTTTCCCCATCTGTGGATAATAGTATTTACTTTGTGGGGATATTGAGAGAATTAAATGAGATAGGAATACATTTTATGTATGATCTATAGTATATATGTTTACATAGTCTGTGTCATCTGAAATATCTTTATCATAATTCATTTTATTTTTCCTGAAGATGCCATTTCTTGATTACCACCCCCACCAATCACACACTTACACACATACACACACACACACACACACACACACACACGCACTTAAAAACAATGAATGTTCCTTAATCCAAAAGATACAATGCAGGTGAGAGAGGCAGGAGAAGAAATAAGTAAATGGTGAGTGTACGTGAAAAGGGCCACCAGAATCCTAAGCTGAATGGCCATATTTAGGACATGTTCATCCAATGAAGAAAATATTGAAAGTAATTTTGGTTCCAGTTTTGTGCTGGTAATATTTGGGCATGAAGGATGAGGAGAATGAAATTACTAAAGTTTTAATAAACTTATCCTTAGAATTTGGGGGGATTGTATGTTTTTACCTCAAATGTGCATCATTTCATTTTTTTTTTTTTACATAAAGAATTATAGCTGTTTTTTTTGGTTTTTACAATACTAACATGTCAAAACTTTCTTGAAGTACAAAAAATATAAATAATTCCACAGCATGTTGCATTTATGTGGAAATTTAAAAGTCTGCCGAAGGAAAGGAATGTCAGATATTAATGCTAGACATTTTTCATGACTTTTTCACTTTTTCCTCATATCAAATCCGTATTACTGGCTCCATTTTACAGATGAAGAAGTGAATACTCAGAGAAGCTAAGTAAGTTCCCTACTAATGTCTTGAAACCAGGAAATCAAGGAGTCAGAATTTAAATCCAAGTCCCTAACACTAAAGCGTATGCAATTTCCCACAACATTTGCAGAAACAATAAAAGTTTCTGAGTGCATTGGTTTAGTTTTTTTAATTTTAATATTTTTCCCCAAGCTTTTATTTTGAAAAAATGTTCTGTGACCTTACTTCATAAACTAATAAATAAGTATTAGGTTTTTGGGAGGAGGAAAATAATTATTTTTTCTTACATCTTGAAATTAACGAATATTCTTGGATTTGAACTTTTGTTATCCTGTTCCTAACCACTTACATAAACTTGTCTCTTTTTTAGGAGGATGCCCAGGATATGGATGCTTACACCCTGGCCAAGGCCTACTTTGACGTTAAAGAGTATGATCGGGCAGCACATTTCCTGCATGGCTGCAATAGCAAGAAAGCCTATTTCCTGTACATGTATTCTAGATATCTGGTGAGGGCCATTTTAAGATGTCATTCTGCTGCAGCATCCATATTTAGAATCCCAGTAGCAAAAGTTTAATCTTCAAATAGTTTAGCAAAAGTCTACTTGGTGAATGTACTTTATAAATACTTAGCAATAATAAAGAAGACATCATAAGTAAAGTAAAAAAATAATGGTATGAAAGAAAATATAAAAATATTGGTAATATTCATTATTGACAAAGGTATGGGGCAGTAGACCCTCTGTTTCAGGAGTAAAAGTAGTTTGGCGCTGGTTTGGTTGGCGTGCCTGTGGGTGAGATTTGGCGCCCAGAACCACTGGGGCCTCAGCCCACCACCCACTCCTTGGTATGGGGAGATGAAACCCAGGCCCCGACATGTGTGGGCCACTGCTCCGGGCAGATTATGCCAATTTGAAATACTATGCCCAAACAATTCTTCTTTAAGAAACTTAACTTGTCCAATAGAAATACTTCAATATGTGCACAAGGATATATATATGTACAGGACTGTTCATTGAAGGGTTTTTTGTAATAGCCAAAAAAATTAAAAACCTAAATAACCATTAGTCAAGAAATTCATTGTTAATTTTTGCCTGAAGTATTCTTTATTATAATGTTGCAAAATGATGATTTTTCTACTCCAGCACTCTCTTGAGTAGTAAATTCTACTCTAAGCAAGAGCCTGTCTTCCCCTTCTCCACTTATTTATGTATTTATCTAGTATCAGTATGGACTCAAGAATGCCTGTATTTTTAATTGTTTATAATTCATTATTTCACTTTATCATTTTGGTACTCAGATGATTCCAGATTTGGCCAGTGGGAGCCCCCGAATAGTTGTTTAAAATTAGTGACCAATAGTAGATGTCATTTTGGTTGGACTTGTACCCTTTAGGTCGAATCAGGCTGCTACAGGTTTCAGAATAAGTGGAAAAAAGACCTATTTATTGATTTTCTCTTACAGTCTGGAGAAAAGAAGAAGGATGATGAAACAGTTGATAGCCTAGGTATGAATTTCTTTCTCTTACCTTTTGGACTAAAGCAGAGGTTGCAAACTCTATAATGCCTGTAGGAGCCAGGCAGGTAATATAAACGTGGGAAGTGGACTGAGGAGGAGTCTGCAAATTGGAGAGCACAACTGGCGGGTTGTCAGCCAGCTTCCTCTGAGGGTTGCCCGGTGGGAATGTGGGCCTGGTGTTGTCAGGGGCTTTCTTCCGCTGGCCCTTCCCTGTTCCCTGCAACCTGAACCTGGAAATTTAGATTTTTAGTTGAGGCTTCTGATTTTTAAACATTGATAATTAATTCAGATTTTTAAAAACCTGTGTGGGCCTAACAAAATATGACTGCAGACCAGTTATCAGTTGCAGTTTCTATAATAAAGTAAATGGACTGTGTAAGATGTCATTGGCCGCTTGTGAGTGTTTGCTGGAAGTTCCAGGTGTAACTTTGGTTGATGCCAAAGGGAATATCTAGGTCTATGAAATGAAAAACAGCAGTCTACCCTTAGATAAGAAACTCTGTTTCTTTCCTAGGCCCCCTGGAGAAAGGTCAAGTGAAAAATGAGGCTCTTAGAGAATTGAGAGTGGAGCTCAGCAAAAAACACCAGGCTCGGGAACTTGATGGATTTGGCCTTTATCTGTAAGTGTTATAGTAATTTGGAACTTATGTGAGATATTCTTCTGAGTAGAGGGGAGATGTTATTAACTTCTGTGATCGTTCCCTTCTTTCCTAGGTATGGTGTGGTGCTTCGAAAGCTGGACTTGGTGAAAGAGGCCATTGATGTGTTTGTGGAGGCTACTCATGTTTTGCCTTTGCATTGGGGAGCCTGGCTAGAACTCTGTAACTTGATTACAGACAAGGAGATGGTAAATTGAGATGAGCTATGTGAAAAATCTTCTGCTTCAAGTCTTATGTAATTCTTTAATAATGGGGTAGGGGGAGAAAGTTTTGCTAATCCTTTCATTATAGCTACCTCTTTGCTCCTTCTCTAGTCTCTTTCACTGTTGGGATTTAGGTCTTTATTTGAAAGACTAATGTCTAGATCTTGTTTGGTAGTTGCTGTTGCATTTGCATTCAGTTGACTTAGAATATGTTTTCATATTCAAGTTTTACTGTAACTTGTTTTATAGACTAAATGTTATTATAGTTTCTCTCCTAATTCCAAAGATGCTATAGGAACAATTTCTCTGATATCAAGAATTGAATTAAAAACGTTTTTAATGTTTCTTCTGAGCTGTCATAGGTCTCTGTTGAGATTTAGAGATTTGTTAATTAAGGAAATAATGTATATGAAATTGCTTTATAAACTGCATTGTTTTATTAGTCATTGTTAGAGAACATTGTCTACAAAGTTTATTTTGCTGTTCTTCAATAGTTAATAGAAGCAACAACACATTTCCTTTTGTTGGCTCTGGAGGACCAAGGGCTGGTTGATTTTCCCCAATAGTGATACATGCTACTACATTTATGTCTGAAATCTTAATCTTGGCTTACTTGTATTTACCTATCTCTAACTGCCTACTAGACTTTTATTGAAAGTTTGTTTTATCTCTGAACTCAGAATGTGCAAAACCAAATTTCTCATCTTGCCTGCCAAATTCTCTTTCTTCCTCCCAACTTGATGGACTCTCAGTTGTATCTCTGTTTCTCAGGACGCACCCAGTCTTGATGCCTCAGAGTCATATTTTGTCTCTTCCCTTTCTCTTATTTCCCTTTATCTAGTCAGTCGCGAGACATTGCCATGGTTACCTTCTTGTCTGCATCTCTTTCTCTTGGTTTCCTTTGCTGTCTTGGTTATCATCTCAAATTTGGATTACTTAAAAGTAATAAATACTTTCTATCTAGCTTTCCCATTTTTATACTCCCAATTCCAAGCCATCTGACATACTGTTTCCAAACTTATTCTTAAAGCACCCATGTCATCATGTCATTCTCCTGTCAAAAATTGCAGTGGTTTCCTGTTGCGTCCCATTTCCTGTTGCAGCATAGGACCCACCCTATCAGTTCAGTCTTATTTTTCCACTACTTCCCAACACATAGCCTCCCCTCAAACTGAGCTAGTTGCCTCATTCTATGTGGAGTGCCTCCACACTCATCATGATTGTTTTTCCTCTATTTTTGTTGTCCTTACCTAGAATGTTGTCTTTTTTCTCTTCCTCTCCCTTTTTCTATTCAGTTTCTACCCATCCTCCAAGGCTCGCCTCAAATCCTATCGTTTCTTTGAAGCTGTCCCCAGCTAGACCATTCCTCCCTATTCCTCCCTATTGTGCTTGTAAGTCCTATTCACTTAATTGAACTGCCCTGTGTTCATTATTAGGTACTCTAATAAAATTTTGGTGATAAATTCTTTTAGACAATAAAGATAGTTCCTTGATGTTCATTTGGGAGAGAGGTCAAAGTATATTAAGTGTGTTCCTCTCTCTCCTGCTGCCAGCTGAAGTTCCTGTCTTTGCCAGACACCTGGATGAAAGAGTTTTTTCTGGCTCATATATACACAGAGTTGCAGTTGATAGAGGAGGCCTTGCAAAAGTATCAGAATCTCATTGATGTGGGCTTCTCTAAGAGCTCATATATTGTTTCCCAAATTGCAGTTGCCTATCACAATATCAGAGGTGAGTGAATAAGGACAACGAAATACCATCAAACCCTGAAGGTAGTGCTGTGTTGTTTTCTGAACTCTCTGTCTTCTTTCTGCAGATATCGACAAAGCCCTCTCTATTTTTAATGAGCTAAGGAAACAAGACCCTTACAGGATTGAAAATATGGACACATTCTCCAACCTTCTTTATGTCAGGGTGAGCTCCTTCCTTTGCTTGGACTTAAGCTCTTTTGTGCTTTTATCTCCTGGGTTGGATTGTCACCTAGTAACATTAGCTACGAGAAAAATTATGCAGGGGTTCCTTTTTCTTGCTTAGATCGTCTTTCTTTTCTTTCAGAGCATGAAATCTGAGTTGAGTTATCTGGCTCACAACCTCTGTGAGATTGATAAATATCGTGTAGAAACATGCTGTGTAATTGGTAAGAGTCACCACTTTTTTCCTTTTTTTATCTTTATTGTAAGTAATCCAAATGTAAAAATAACAATAATATAAAAGTGTCAAAAGAAAAAAAGGGAATTCCCTGGCGGTCCAGTGGTTAGAACTCCGCGCATCCACTGCAGGGGGCACGGGTTCGATGCCTGGTCGGGGAACTGGGATCCTGCATTCCTGCATGCCTCACAGCACAGCCAAAAAAAATAAGTGTCAAAGGTAACAAAATTATATACAATATAATGTGAAGGATCACTGTAATCCCACCCCCAAGATTGGTGGATATGACTCCAGAATATTTTTCTGTGTGAGTACTATAAATGGTGTATGTGTGTGTGAGTACTAAAAATGGTGTATGTGTATGTGTATGGTTTGCTTGCAAAAACTGTATCATTATACACCTGCTTTGTAATGTCCTTTTTTTTAACCTAACAATATATCTTTTCCATCTTTTCATGCTAGTACATGTAGAGTTGTATTATATTATTTTTGATGGCTATTTAGTATTTTATTATATAGATGTGCCATTATTTTTATTTAATCATTTTCTATTGTATAAGTTGTGGCTAGTGTTTGTTAACATAAAAATTGCTTCAGGAAACATCTTTGTATGTATATATTTATTTTTGCATGTTTATGCAACTGTTTCTGTATAATTAGTTCCTTGCAGTGAAAGGCTGGATCAAAAATGTGTGTATTTTTCATATATATATGTGTTTTTAAAAAATATATATATTTATTTATTTTATCTATTTTATTTTTGGCTGCGTTGGGTCTTCGTTGCTGCACGCGGGCTTTCTCTAGTTGTGGTGAGCGGGGGCTACTCTTCGTTGTGGTGCACAGGCTTCTCATTGTGGTAGCTTCTCTTGTTGCAGAGCACGGGCTCTAGGCACGTGGGCTTCAATAGTTGTGGCACGCGGGCTCTAGAGCGCAGGCTCAGTAGTTGTGGCGCACAGGCTTAGTTGCTCCGCGGATGTGGGATCTTCCTGGACCAGGGCTCGAACCCATGTCGCCTGCGTTGGCAGGTGGATTCTTAACCACTGCGCCACCAGGGAAGTCCCTGTATTTTTAAATTATTATTTTATTTATTTATTTTTAGGCTGTGTCGGGTCTTAGTTGCGACACGCAGGGTCTTTGTTGAGGCATGCAGGATCTTCTGTTGCGGCGTGGGCTCTTTGTTGTGGCACGCGGGCTTCTCTCTAGTTGTGGCGCGCGGGCTCCAGAGCGCGTGGACTCTAGTTTGCGGCACACAGGCTCAGTAGTTGTGGCGCGCGGCTTAGTTGCCCCATGTCATGTGGGATCTTAGTTCCCTGACCAGGGATCGAACCCGCGTCCCCTGCATTGGAAGTCAGATTCTTTACCACTGGACCACCAGGGAGGTCCCAAAGCGTGTGTATTTTAAACTTAATAATATTACTAAAATGTTTGTAAGAATTTCCAATCCTATGAAAAGAGATGAGAGTGTATCTTTTTCTGTATCAGGGTGTCTCACTCTTGGCTCTGTTGACATTTTTGGCTGATAATTTCTTTTGTGGGGGTCTGTCCTGTACATTGCAGGGTGTTAGAAGTATACCCAGCTCTACCCACTAGATGTCAGTAACCTCCTTCCCCCAGTTGTGCAGATAAAGCCAAATAACCTCTTGGGGTCAGAATCATCCTTGGTTGAGAACCATGGCCCTATGTACTTGGCCACACTACTGTGGCCTGATAATCAGTTGACATAAATAGATGAATGGCCACTCTTGGATAAAAGTAAGCTTGGTTGGTTGTGATTGAAAGCCTAAGTTTCCTGGAGATGAAAGGCCCTGTTCCTGGGTCTTTGGTGACACTGCATTGAGAACATACATTTATATGTTAGGATGTTGTTAATAAACTGATAGAATTTCAATTCAGTCGTTCAATAAATATTTCCAGCCCTTTAGGAAGTTGTAGTCTAGTATGGGAAATAAATATTAAAAAAAGAAAAATCCTATGGGAACATAGGTAAGAGGAACAAATGATCTTTTCAATATCAGAGCATTGTGAATGAAGTATAAAGTCCGTTAAAGTGAGGATGGAACTCCAGTTTATTCAGAAAACATCTTTTGAACATCTTCTGAGTGCCAGATACGGTGGTTTGTGTTGCAGTACCTACCCCATTACCTACTGAGGAAGACCAGTGAGAAACAACTATAATATAGTGGGTTGAGGGTTATGATTGAAGTAAACATAGGATGCTAAGAGAGTACATAGGAAAGGTAGCTAATCCAGTCTGACTAGGGAAGGCTTCTTGAGAAGGTGATACCTGAAGGATGGGCAGGAGTGAAAGAGTTCACTAAAGGAGGAGATGGATTGACTTGGGAAGGGTATTGCAGTGCAGAGGCATTGAAGTGTGAAACAGACAGTGATCCTGAAATAGTTTAGTGTCCTGGTAAGCATGGTGTAGGAGGAGGGACTGTATGAACGGGGCCAGATCTTGAAGAGCCTTTTGTGCCTTACCAGAAGTTTGGATTTTATTCTTAAGGCAGGAGAAGTCTTCTGAAGGATTTTAAACCAGAGAATGATAAATGTTTTTAGATTTTCATTGTCACATGATAACTGGAGACAGTGTGCTGGGAGGATTAGAAAAAGAGCAAGACCAACAAGGAGGCTTTTGCAATAATCCAGTCTAGAGATGATGAGAGCCCAAGCTGAGGTATCGGCAGGAGGAATGAAGAGAGGCGATTAGATTTAGAAGATATTTAGGAAGTAGAACATACAGGAATTGGTGAATGGGTAACCAGATTGATAACACTGTCCTTCACCTGAAGAAAGGAAACAGAGGTAGGGGAGATAATGAACTGTTCTTTTTTTAGCCTACTAACTTAAAGCCAGTTAAAATCAAATGATACGTACATATGAAGAGTAATGCTTTAGGAGTTTCTGGTTTTTTATTTTATGTATTTATTTATTTTTTGGCCATGCCTCGTGGCTTGCGGGATCTTAGTTCCCGGAACAGGGTTTGAACCCGGGCCCTCGGCAGTGAGAGTGCGGAGTCCTAACCACTGGACTGCCAGGGAATTCCCATCTGGTTTTTTAAATAATCGTTTGATTGGTAAACTTCTTAATGAACTGTTTTTTCTTCAGTGTATCTGTAATGCCTAGCAAAGTTCCTGACATACGGTCAATAAATGTTTGTTGAATTCAGCCCACCTATCTTAAAAATCAAGAAAAAGGAACATTAGATATGACAAAAAATATATTTCAGCTTTCACAAAGGAGAAAGGGTGGAGAGAGAAGAGAAGAAACTGAGGATCTGAAAGAGAATGAAACAACTTAAGAATAGAGTGATGGCAAGAATCTCCTACTTGTTTAGTCCTTGCTTCTGCAGTTACGTCTTGATGTGAATTGAATGCTTCCTTCTGCATCTTTTCTGGAGTCCCAGTCTCTGAGAGGCAGCTTTACACACACACACACAAATACATATATGTATGTGTATTTATATAGGTATATATTACAGTATAGCATGGTTAAGATTTGGACTCTGGAACAAAACTGCACAAGTTTAAATCTTGGTTTTGCTACTAACTAGCTGTGTGACATTGGATTTAACTTCTATGTGCTATATTTTCCTCATCCATAAAGGGATAATAACAGTAGAACCTTCTCCCATGTATTCGTTGTGAGGAGTAAGTAAATTAACATATACAAAGCACTTATAACAATGTAAGTTGCCCGGCACATTGTAATCATTCAGTACATTTCAGCTGTTCCAACTGGTCAGAAAATCTCATCTACTTAATCTTTGTCCAGAACTTGCCTGTTCTGACTTCTTTAACATCTCCTTTGTCATCCTGACAACTTTAGCAGCTAAAGCTTATACCCTTGCTACCACTACTTCACTTCTCCTATTCTATTACAGAAGTTAACCTTTGGACAATCTGTCTAGAGTTTGTTTATTCCTCTGTCTGTGGGTCCGAGTCAGTGGCAGAAGCAAAGGTATCCTTTTATAGGACATAAAGCCCTCCATCTTGCTTTTTTCCCAGGTGAATGTGAACTTGAATGATCTTAAGTGATACAGACAATTGTTATAAATAATTTCTCCTGAATCAAACTGACAGCTGAATCTAGACAAATTAAAAGCAAAGACAAACACATATATAGAAATCTTATTACTTGTTTTTTACCAAAGTGGAATCGTATAATTTCTCTGCAATTTGCTTTTTCCGTTTGACAGTATATCATTATCTCTGTAAATTAGTATATATACATTTAAATCCATCTTTTTATCTAGTTTATGCACATGCAATTTATACATAAAGGAGATTTTTTTAAAGTGCAGGGTTTTTTTCCCTCACTGCACCTTTCCTCCTTTAAAATACTTGTGTTAGCATGTCCCATACCACATGAAAAGTACACATACACATATGCAGGGTTTAATGGGCTGTTTGCTTACAAAAATAGGATCATATTACACACATTTCTCTGTATTTTACTTTTCTCACTCAACAATATCTCATGAAAAATCCCTCAAAGTCTTGGTATATCTCGAATTGTTTTTTCTTCTTTTTTTATTTTTTATTTATTTTTTATTTTTTTTAAATTCATTTATTTAATTTTTGGCTGCATTGGGTCTTCGCTGCTGCGTGCAGGTTTTCTCTAGTTGTGGCGAGCGGGGGCTTCTCTGTTGCGGTGCGCGGGCTTCTCGTTGCGGAGCACGGGCTCTAGGCGCGCGGGCTCAGTAGTTGTGGCTCACGGGCTTAGTTGCTCCACGACATGTGGGATCTTCCCGGACCAGGGCTCGAACCCATGTCCCCTGCATTGGCAGGCGGATTCTTAACCACTGTGCCACCAGGGAAGCCCTCTTCTTTTTTTAAAAATTGAGGTATAGTTGATTTACAATATTAGTTTCAGGTGTGCAACATAGTGATTCAAGTTTTTTATAGATTATACTCCGTTTAAAGTTCTATAAAATATTGGCTATATTCCCTGTGCTGTACAATATTTCCTTGTAGCTTATTTATTTTACATGTAGTAGTTTGTACCTCTTAATCCCCTACGCCTATCTTGCCCTCCCCACTTCCCTCTCCCCATAGGTAACCACTAGTTTGTTCTCTTTATCTGTGAGTCTGTTTCTGTTTTGTTATATTCATTCGTTTGTTTTATTTTTTAGATTCCATGTATAAGTGATAATAGATAGTTTGTCTTTCTCAAACTGACATTTCACTAAGCATAATACCTTCCAGATCCATCCATGTTGTTGCAAATGGCAAAATTTCATTCTTTTTAATGGCTGAGTAGTAGTCCATTATGTATGTATACCACATCTTCTTTATCCATTCCTCTGTTGATGGACACTTAGGTTGCTTCCATATCTTGGCTATTGTAAATAATACTGCTGTGAACATTGGGGTGCATGTATCTTTTCAAATTTGTGTTTTTGTTTTCTTTGGATATATACCCAGAAGTGGAATTGCTAGATCATATCGTAGTTCTATTTTCAGTTTTTTGAGGACTCTCCATACTGTTCTCCCTAGTGGCTGCACCAATTAACATTCCTACCAACAGTGTACAAATGTTCCCTTCTCTCCACATCTTCACTAACATTTGTTATTTGTGGTCTCTTTGATGATAGCCATTCTGACAGTTGTGAGGTGATATCTCATTGTGGTTTTGATTTGCTTTTCTTTTTTTTAAAAAAAAATTATTTATTTATTTTTGGCTGCGTAGGGTCCTTGTTGCTGCACGTGGGCTTTCTTTTAGTTGCAGTGAGTGGGGGCTACTCTTCGTTGTGGTGTGCGGGCTTCTCATTGCGGTGACTTCTCTTGTTGCGGAGCACGGGCTCTAGGCGTGCGGGCTTCAGTAGTTGTGGCGCATGGGCTCAGTAGTTGTGGCTCATGGGCTCTAGAGCACGGGGTCAATAGTTGTGGCACATGGGCTTAGTTGCTCCACGGCATGTGGGATCTTCCTGGACCAGGGCTCGAACCCGTGTCCCCTGCATCGGCAGGCATATTCTTAACCCCTGCGCCACCAGGGAAGCCCCATGATTTGCTTTTCTGATGATTAATGATATTGAGCACCTTTTCATGTGCCTATTGGCCATGTATACGTCTTTGGAAAAATGTCTTATCAGGTCTTCTGACCATTTCTTGACTGGGTTGTTTGTTTTTTTGATGTTAAGTTGTATGAACTGTTTATGTATTTTGGATATCATTTGCAAATATTTTTTCCCATTCAGTAAGTTGTCTTTTTGTTTTGTTTTGTTTTGTTTTAATTAATTTATTTATTTTTGGCTGCATTGGGTTTTTGTTGCTGTGCACAGGCTTTCTCTAGTTGTGACAAGCAGGGGCCACTCTTCGTTGCGGTTCACAGGCTTCTCATTGTGGTGGCTTCTCCTGTTGTGGAGCACGGGCTCTAGGCACGCAGGCTTCAGTAGTTGTGGCTGTGGGCTCTAGAGCGCGGGCTCAGTAGTTGTGGTGCATGGGTTTAGTTGCTCCACGGCATGTAGGATCAAACCCATGTCCCCTGCATTGGCAGGCGGATTCTTAACCACTGTGCCACCAGGGAAGTCCCTGTCTTTTCGTTTTGTTGATGGTTTTGTTTGCTGTGCAAAAGCTTTTAAGTCTAATTAGGTCCCATTTGTTTATTTTTGCTTTTGTTTCCTTTGCCTTAGGTGATGGATCCAAAAAAATATTGCTGTGATTCCTGTCAAAGAGTGTTTTGCCTCTGTTTTCTTCTAGGAGTTTTAATGGTTTCTGGTCTTACATTTAGATCTTTAATCCATTTTGAGTTTATTTTTTTATATGGTATGAGAAAATGTTCTAATTTCATTCTTTTACATGTAGCTGTCCAGTTTTCCCAGCATCACTTATTGGAGACTGTCTTTTCCCCATTGTATATTCTTGCCTCCTTGGTCATGATTAATTGACCATAAGTGCGTGAGTGAGTTTCTGGACCAGTACCATACCGTTTTGATCACTGTAGCTTAGTAGTATAGTCTGAAGTCAGGGAATGTGATGCTTCCAGTTTTGTTCTTCTTTCTCAAGATTGTTTTGGCTGTTCAAGGTCTTTTGTGTTTCCATACAAATTTTGGGATTATTTGTTTTGGTTCTGTGAAAAATGCCATTGGTATTTTTTTTTTATATTTATTTATTTATTTGGCTGCTCTGGGTCTTAGTTGCAGCACATGGAATATTCATTGCCGCGTGTGGCATCTTTGTTGTGGCATGCAGTATCTTTAGTTGTGGCATGTGGGATCTTTAGTTGCGGCATGCGGGATCTCGTTCCCTGACCAGGAATTAAATCCAGGCCCCCTGCATTGGGAGCACAGAGTCTTCACCACTGGACCACCAGGGAAGTCCCACCGTTGGTATTTTGTTAGGGATTGCATTGAATCTGTAGATTGTCTTGGGTAGTATGGTCATTTTAACAGTATTAATTGTTCAAATCCATAAACAAGGCATATCTTTCTGTTTGTGTCTTCAGTTTCTTTCATCAGTGTATTATAGTTTTCTGAGTACAAGTCTTTGAACTCCTTAATTAGATTTACTCCTAGGTATTTTATTTTTTTGGATGTGATTGTAAATGGGATTGTTTCATTAATTTCTCTTTCTGATAGTTTGTCATTAGTGTATAGAAATGCAACAGATTTCTGTATTAATTTTGTATTGTGCAACTTTACTGAATTCATTGGTGAGCTCTAGTAATTTTTTGGTGACATCTTTAGGATTTTCTGTGTATAGAATCATGTCATCTGTAAACAGTGGCAGTTTTACTTCTTCCTTTCTAATTTGGATTCCTTTTATTTCTTTTTCTTATCTGATTGCTGTGGCTAAGACTTCCAGTACTACATTGAAAAAAGTGGCAAAAGTGGGCATCCTTGATTTTTTTCCTGATCTTAGAGGAAAAGTTTTTAGCCTTTCACCATTGAGTATGATGTTAGCTGTGGGCTTATCATATATGGCCTTTATTATGTTGATGTTCCCTCTATACCTACTTTGTGGAGAGTTTTTATCATAAATCCATGTTGAATTTTGTCAAAAGCTTTTTCTGTATCGAGATGATCATGTAATTTTTATTCTTCATTTTGTTAGTGTGGTGTATCGCATTGATTGATTTGCAGATATTGAACCATCCTTGCATCCCTGGGATAAATCCCACTTGATCATGATGTATGATCCTTTTAATGTATTGTTGGATTCAGTTTGCTAATACTTTATTGAGGATTTTTTCATCTATGTTCATTAGTGATATTGGCCTGTAATTTTCTTTTTTTGTGGTGTCTTTGGTTTTGGTATCAGGGTGATGCTGGCTTTGTAGAATGAGTTTGGAAACATTTCTTCCTCTGCAATTTTTTGGAATAATTTGGAAAAGACAAGTGTTAGCTCTTTTCTAAATGTTTGGTAAAATTCACCTGTGAAGCCATCTGGTTCTGGACTTTTTTTGTTGGGAGTTGTTTTATTACTGATTCAATTTAATTACTGGTAATTGGTCTGTTCATATTTTCTACTTATTCCTGATTTAATCTTGGGAGATTATACATTTCTAGGAATATGTCCATTTCTTCTAGGTTGTCCATTTTATTGGTATGTATTAAAAATAGCTTTATTGAGGGATAATTTACATACCATAAAATTTGCTTATTTTAAGTTTACAGTTCACTGAGTTTTTGCTAATTTATACAGTTGTGTAACCATAATCATAATCCAGTTTAGAACACTCCGTCATCCCAAAAAGTTCCCTTGGGTCTATTTGCAGTCAGTCCTACTCCCAATCCCCAGCAGATCTGCCTTCTATCTGTATAGTTTTGCCTTTTCTAGGAATTTCATATAAGTGAAATCTTGGAATATTTAGTCTTATTGTCTGGCTTTTTTCACTGAACTCTTTTTCGAGGTTTGTCCATGTTGCAGCATATGTCAGTAGTTCTTCTCTTTTTACTGCTGAGAAGTATTTCGTTGTCTGGATATATACTACATTTCGTTTATCCATTTACTAGTTAGTATAAGAAAGATGGCCTTTATTCCCTTTCTTCAAATAAAATTTTTTATAGAATCTTAAAATCTTTCATATATTCTTTTTTTTTATTAGATTTTCCTTAATTGGATAAAGAATGCCTTTATTTTTTAATAATCTTTTTTTTTATATATATAAATTATTTATTTATTTATTTATTTATTTATTTTTGGCTCCATTGGGTCTTCGTTGCTGCGCGTGGGCTTTCTCTAGTTGCGGCGAGCGGGGGCCACTCTTCGTTGCGGTGCGCAGGCTTCTCATTGCGGTGGCTTCTCTTGTTGCACAACACGAGCTCTAGGTGCGTGGGCTTCAGTAGTTGTGGCGCACGGGCCTAGTTGCTCCGTGGCATGTGGGATCTTCCCGGACCAGGGTTCGAACCCATGTCCCCTGTGTGGCAGGCGGACTCCCAACCACTGTGCCACCAGGGAAGCCCCCTTTTATTTTTTTTATTTATTTATTTTTAACATCTTTATTGGAGTATAATTGCTTTACAATGGTGTGTTAGTTTCTGCTTTATAACAAAGTGAATCAGTTATACATATACATATGTTCCCATATCTCTTCCCTCTTGCATCTCCCTCCCTCCCACCCTCCCTATCCCACCCCTCTAGGTGGTCACAAAGCACCGAGCTGATCTCCCTGGGCTATGCGGTTGCTTCCCACTAGCTATCTATTTTACATTTGGTAGTGTATATATGTCCATGCCACTCTCTCACTTTGTCACAGCTTACCCTTCCCCCTCCCCATATCCTCAAGTCCATTCTCTAGTAGGTCTGTGTCTTTAGTCCCGTCTTTTCTTTTTAAGACCAATGATAATAGAACTTCATTCATTCTTGTGGAAGAGGGGAGTTCAGAGTGCTACCTTTTTAATCCTTTAGGTACCTCCTTAGAAACCTAGGAAGGTGGTTGGAAAACCACCAATCTAAAGCATACTCTAGGAATTTCCTACCCTTTATTAAGGAAATATGTGTATAAATGCTATATCGAGAGGAAATAAAATGAAGAAAACCTTTGTGGTGTTAGGAAACCTTTTTTTTTTAAAAAACAAAATTTGTGATAGATAAAAAATATTTTCCAAGGGAATGATGATATTGCCCATATGTAGAATTTGGCTTTTCTGCAAGGACTTTGGGGGAATGGGTTATGGTTCATGCCTACTCTGTGGAATGCTGCCTATTTTAGTGACTTATTTTTGCCTTTCTAGTTATTTATATATTCTGTTTGTTTGTTTTTCAATTAGGCAATTATTATAGTTTGCGTTCTCAGCATGAGAAAGCAGCCTTGTATTTCCAGAGAGCACTGAAATTGAATCCTCGGTATCTTGGTGCCTGGACGCTGATGGGACATGAGTACATGGAAATGAAGAACACATCTGCTGCTATTCAGGCTTATAGGTGAGCATTTAGTTGGAGGGGGAGATGGAGCAGATTGTTGTGATTTTAGGAGTCTCTACTGAGCCTGCAAGTCGCTAACTTTGATTCTGCTCTCTTACCAGTCTCTCTTCCATTTCTTAGGCATGCTATTGAGGTCAATAAGCGGGACTACAGAGCCTGGTATGGCCTTGGGCAGACCTATGAAATCCTTAAGATGCCATTTTATTGCCTTTATTATTATAGACGGGCCCACCAGCTTCGGTAAGTCGGGCCACTTGATGATGTGTTTGTTGTGGGAAGGGCTGACACTTTTCTTTCTCTTTTGATAGCTATTGAAGAATCACAGTGAATGGTTTTGACTCTTAGAGACCTAAGTTTAAACATGCCATATGTTGTTTGGTCATTTTTATGTAGTGTATTCTACTAATGTGTTAATAGTATAATTGTGAACACAAAATAATATAATTACATGAAGTATTGGATTAAAGCCCATTCCCTTCATAGCTTTGAAATAGTGGTGGTGGTTCCTCAAGGGAGGACTTCAGTTTTTGCTTGGATTTCCTATTTCTCTTCCCTCTCAGGCCCAATGATTCTCGTATGCTGGTCGCTTTAGGAGAATGTTATGAGAAACTCAATCAACTAGTGGAAGCCAAAAAGGTATCTGAAATTGGGTCCTGGAGAATTTGTGTGGAAATCTGCTGTTTGGATGAGGGGTTGAGCTATCTGTGCTTAATTTTCCTTCATGTGGATCTATCTACATAGGGAAGTCTGAATATTTATAGGCACATAGGGTGTATAAAGCAAAGTGGGGCTGACATCATTAGTGGGAATGTTAGTATGTAGCCTGGACCTATCAAATCTAGTAAAAATGCTTTGTATTCTCCAAGTCTGAAATTCTGGGAGGCTTGCAGGACCTGAGTCTCTATGTGATTAGTCATGGCACATGGGTCAGTGGTTGAAGTGACCAGTTTATTTATTTTTTTGACAGTGCTATTGGAGAGCTTATGCTGTGGGAGATGTGGAAAAGATGGCTCTGGTGAAACTGGCAAAGTGAGTGAAAGAGTGACACGCTAGTGATATTTCTGTTGGCTTCTCTGGTGAGGTGGGTCCTGCACATTCTAGAGCTTCCCATCCATCATCTACATGAATGAGGGGATGTAGCACAGTGTATGATTACTGATCTGGAAATTTAGCCATCATGACTCAAGAGAATGCTACTTCTCTTTGAAGAGGAATTGTTTTCCTATTTGGAAAATTCAAGAATGAATTGAAAGAAATGAGATTTTTATGTCAGAGCAGTCTAGGAAAACTACTTTAGGTACTAATCTCCTCCTGATAAGGCCCAGGAAAATAAGGAATAACTCAGAAATGATAAGGAAAGAGGTTCTTAAATGCAATTTCATTCCTGCCAGTTCTTTTCTGGATTCTTACAGAAAATCTGAATTGCTTGGTATCTTTTTTAATCTCACTCAGGGTATTACCAGGGAATTTTTGCAATGGTATGTTATCCAGCTTAAGTGTTTACTAACTTTCCCTCCATCACCAGTAGCAGAGTAATGATTCTAAGCTTTGATGAAGTAACCACCACCTCTGGGCACTAATACTATTCTGGGTCCCACTGTGTCATTTATGTCAAAATTTGTACTTGTCTATGTATTATCATTTTTTTATCTTAATTGTGTGCTTTTACTTTTTATCACTAGCTTGCTTTGAGATATGATTTATACTTAAAGACCAATTTCTTTTGTAGGCTTCATGAACAGTTGACTGAGTCAGAACAGGCAGCCCAATGTTACATCAAATATATCCAAGATATCTATTCGTGTGGGGTATGTGTCATGAGCATGAGAATTGGGTTGCTGATCTTATTCTTGTCACCTCAGTCATTCCTGATTTCCTTATCTAGGAAATAGTGGAACACTTGGAGGAGAGCACTGCTTTCCGCTATCTGGCCCAGTATTATTTTAAGTGCAAGCTGTGGGATGAAGCTTCAGCTTGTGCCCAAAAGTGCTGTGCATTCAATGATGTGAGTATCAGTTCTTTAGTAAAAGGTTTGGATTTTAGGTTCGAGCACATGACTTTACTATGATCTGGGGGTGGAAAGTGGAAGGTGGTTAAGAGGGTGAGTGGTTTGCATCCAATCTGTAGATTGCTTTGGGTAGTGTAGTCATTTTCACAATATTGATTCTTCCAATCCAAGAACATGGTCTATTTCTCCATCTGTTTAAGTCATCTTTGATTTCTTTCATCAGTGTTTAATAGTTTTCTGAGTACAAGTCTTTCGCCTCCTTAGGCAGGTTTATTCCTAGGTATCTTATTCTTTTCGTTGCGATGGCAAATGGGATTGTTTCCTTAATTTCTCTTTCTGATTTTTCATTGTTGGTGTATTGGAATGCCAGAGATTTCTGTGCATTAATTTTGTATCCTGCAACCTTACCAAATTAATTGATTAGTTCTAGTAGTTTTCTGGAGGCATCTTTAGGATTTTCTATGTATAGTATCACGTCATCTGCAAACAGTGACAGTTTTACTTCTTCTCTTCCAATTTGTATTCCTTTTATTTCTTTTTCTTTGATTGCCGTGGCTCAAGAGGGAGGGGACATGGGGACATATGTATGCATATGGCTGATTCACTTTGGTGTACAATAGAAACTAACACAGTATTGTGAAGCAATTATACTCCAATAAAGATTTAAAAAACAAAAGAAAACACGGTGAGTGGAAAGGCTACCTTGTTCTGTGGAACTTTGTATGTCAGTATTTTAGAAACTTTTTGAGAAAAGCCTTGGACATATTCTGACACATTTGCCTGACTTTGTTTCAGACCCGGGAAGAAGGTAAGGCCTTGCTCCGGCAAATCCTACAGCTTCGGAACCAAGGCGAGACTCCCTCCACCGAGATGCCTGCTCCCTTTTTCCTCCCTGCTTCACTGTCTGCTAACAACACTCCCACACGCAGAGTTTCTCCACTCAACCTGTCTTCAGTTACACCATAGTTGGCCACTTTCAAGCCAGCACATTGCCAGACCCATATTAAGCCTTACCTCCATGTAAAGAACAGCCACGTCTATTCTTCCAAGGACCTTAGTTCTTTTTGTACACATGGAAACAGGTCCTTGGGGACAGTTTATAGAATCACCTGCAGAGTAGACTGACAGAAGAATCCTGGCAGGAACAGATACTGTCTTTGCCAGTTTGAAGCACTTCTATCTCCCTTTTGTTCAGAGTGGCTATAGATCTTGGCCTTTTTCCCAGACCTTTTTGCCCCCCAAAAACATCCCTTTAACAGCACTTTAGCACAGGCAAGGCTACAGGGACAAAGTTTAAATGCTGCTGGGAGTGGGAGATTTCTTTAGAGAGGCAAGGAAGAAAGAAGGGAGAAAAGCTTGCCACTCTACCCTCTGCTGATAGTAGGGCACTGGATACCCTAGGAAGGTCAGGGCACTGGATAGACATGACTCATCATTCTTTGATTTGCTGAGCATGACTATACTGATATCAGAGATCAGGCTTAAATGGGGTGAAGGTATACTTTTGTTCTCACTGGGGAGACATTCTGCCAAAACATGGTTTTGAGGCGTCTCCTAGAAGCTTTCAAATTGGAAGTAACTTACTAGAGTTGAACAAAAGAAGGGGCAAAAGGACTCTCACTGAGCGTGGAACTGCTGATGGCCCCTACTAAGGGGAAAAGATGTCTATAGAGTTAGCTATACCCCTACTAAAGCAGAGCAAGGAGGCAGGGTTACAGAGAGTTTCATGGACATTTGGGTGTGATAACTTCTGTGACTGTACAGATAAGAATAAACTCTTAGAGTCGGTCTGTTTTAATAAATATTTTGCCATAATTGTCTCTCCCCCCCACATCCCCCCCCCCATCTCCAAAAGAATGTTTTTTTTCTAGCCTTCTTCTATTAGACAAGGTAAAAGTAATCATTCTTGCTATGCTCTTGGGAGAGTTTCAGGCCTGTGCTTGTGTATTCAGTAGGAGGCAATATGCTATGACTATAATGCCTGCTGTAATGAATTTGTACAGTAGATGCTATGGGTTATTCTGAGCTCAGGGCCCAGCCTTCCTTTATTTTTGTTCCAAAGCAAGTTTGTTACCCATTCATCTCCTAATGTATGACACTTCATTTTATTTTATTTTATTTTTTTATGAATAACTTTTTTATTAACCTTTTAATCATTTAGTTAAACTGTTTTTTGTTTTTTTTAACATCTTTATTGGTGACACTTCATTTTATATTAAGGAAGGTTTAAAATATCTAATGTCCCTTGAATTAATTTCTTACCAAGCTTTCTTGGGTTACCTGTGCACCAGTTGCTGCTCTGCACTGCCATTCCTGTGCAAAGTTCCCAGGGGCCTGAATGATATTTGATTTTCAATTTTTCTGCCCCTTTTATAATTTACTTCAATGATTATGCTAAATTTAGAATTCAAATTTAAAATGTGAACAATATCTTTATTTTAATATAACTTTCGTGTGCATAGAAACCATATAAGTAAAAAAGTGTAAGATTACATAGGTGATTATATTACAAAAGGGAGAAAAACTAGTGTCTGAATATTGCATTCTGGATAGAGTTCCAGGTATATATATAGTAAAGCTTTAAAGAGACCTATTTCTTAAGCTGAGCAGCTGACCCACCTCAGGGCAATGCTCTCTCCTTCTCACAACTTTAGTATTTTTTGCCAAAAGGCCCAGATTTGAGTAAAGGGGAGCACCGTGAGCGCAGGATCCGGGCATAAGGGCTGCAGTCTGTTGAGCTTTGGCAGGTGGGTGTTCGGGGAAGTAAGTTACGAAGAAATGGTTTCTTCCCTGGGGGCTGTTGGTTTGGTTGCTGGTTTTCCTGGTTGGCACCGAGGCGCTTTTTGGTAGAAGCCTGGCCTTGGAGTTTCAGCACAGTATGATACTGCTCCGCGATGCATGCTGCCTTCTTCCGAAGGTCCAGTTTTACTAGCATCATGTTATTCTGCAGCTCAGCCAGGGTCTGATCCTAAGGAAGATCAACAAAGTTATAGAAAACATTTCTGTCTAATCTATTAGAGAAACAGGAGGGCAAGGTAATACACACGATCCACTACTAGTTACTAAAACTGCTTTTTACAAAGATTAACTCTTTATGGTCAGAGCTTTTAACTGAATAGGAGGGTATTTTCTTTAAGACCCAAACAAATAGCACTGAATAGAAGGACCTTTTCTAACACATCAGGTGGTATGAGCTTGAATAATTTTACTTAACCTCCAAGAGCCTCAGTTCCTAGGTATCAAATTAGCCTAGGATGGTTTTTTTTTTTTTTACATTTGAATCTGGAATCAGGATGCATTTACTGATGACAGTGTCATAGCTTAATTGTTAGTGTTTTGTCTTACAATTAATTGTTTCTTATAATCTAAGCATCTTGAATGAAATATGATAGTATCTACCTCTCTAGGGTTGTTATAACAGAAAAAACCTACAAATAACTTAACATAATGCCTTGTACTTAGTGAATGGTTATTTTGCAAGGAAGAGAAACTCCCCTCACTATAAGATTAGCCTAAAAATCTTTACCTTTCTGTTTCTCATGTATACTCTGAAGTGGGCTGATGGGAGAAAGTGGTATATAGGCTTCCCTAACCTGTTTGATTAAGATGTCATCACATGTGGCCAAGGCTTGGCGAAGTTTTCCTGCTCCAGTGCTATGGCAACAGGCTCTTTCTGCTGACTGGAGAGACTCACCAAGTTTCTGAAGCTCTGTCCGCAGCAGCCTTATATTCTGAAAAAGGAGGAGTAAGAACCAAATTGTGGCCAAGATCAACCAGTGATCTGGAGGAGTCGGAGAACCATTTGAAGAGAAGTAAAACTAGAAAGGCTAGTCATTTGAATGAAGTAGCCATTCTCTAGGACTGCAGAGAAAACATCTTGTCCTCATATGAACCAGGGATATACTGCTGGAAATTGCCTTAGATGAGAGCTTTGGTAAGAGAGAAAGGTAATTACCTTCTGGCCCTCCTCTAACTTCTTGTCCACATCAACGATGAAGGGCTTGGCTGAGGGTGGTGGTTCTAACATTTTCTGATATTTCTGCAGCTCTGAGAGAAGGAAACAATAACCTTAAATGTGTAGGCTTTCTAGCCTTGGACTTATCTCTTTAACTGAATTAACAGTAGCTTGCAGCAAACATAACAAGTGATGCCATGTGCATCCTAGGATGAAAGGTCAGGGGGATGTAGCTTGGAGTTGAGGAAATTATGTTGGAGCTGGCACCAGAAGGCCCAAATTTAAAGAACAGCTCTTCCCTGAAACTGTTATGCTTCCTGCCCTGTCTCCTTCCTCACCTTCAGTGGTGGAGTTTAGCTCTGCTTTGCATTGTTCCAGTTTAGCTTTAATCTCCTGGAGCTGCTGGGTGGAGGCAGAAGCTGCCAACCTTTGTGACCGCCGTAGGGACAGTTCAGACCCTGATTGTTGATGGGCCACTGGCTGCTGTCTGGCTTCCTTCAAGAGAGCTTCTAGCTCTTCAATCTTCTCATCCCGCTCCTAAGAAGGAAGCAGAGAGCACAATTCCATTCAGAGTCAGACGAATCCTACAGGAATAGATGACTGAACAGTGAACAAAAACTTCCCTGGTACATGGGCCTCAAAATCCTGTTTGTTAGCACTTACACCATTTCCTGGCCAATCAAACTCTTAATCAATTAATCAAACATGGACTGACATGTACAAAGCACTAAGGAGACTAGAGAAAGGTGAATTACATATTCCTACCCCTATGAGAGTTTATATAATCTGTTTATCTCAGGCAAGCTAGCGATGGGAATCTGAGCAGCTAGTTGGGACTGGTTCAGGGCAACTCACCTGAAGTTCTTCTTGGTAAAAACTTGTCAGTGATTCCTTGAGGATCGTTAGTTTCTCTTCATACATTTCCTCTAGTAGTTCCTTTTGGGTGTCCAAATGTTCACTGTCAGAGGAGAAGAGAGAAGTGAGTGAAGATGCTGAGGAGTGAGCTTGGAGAGCAGATCTTGAGGCACTACTCCATCCTAGTTTCTGCTTCCCACCCTCAGGTCTAGGTGACAGAACAAGAGGGGTTACTCAGCTGGTACCTGCACCACTGTTCCCGTTGTTGCATCTGCTCCACCATCTCATTGCAAATTTCATCACGGAGCTGCATCTCCAGCCTCAACTTTTCCTGCCGTTCTTTCAAAAGCAGTGCTTTCATGGCTCCCACCACCTGTAGAAGCTCCTAGGAGGGAAACACAGGTCAGAGGTCACTAGAAGCCTATGCCCTAAAAAGGCACAGGCCCACCTGGAAGGTAGCATGGAACATGTATAGCCATCAAGCTGCTGCACCAAAGCTTTCTTGCATTCTCACCTCCTTGCCATACGTGGAGATGTCAACTTCATTTTCAATATCATCATCAAGGCCTGGGTCTGTTTTAGCTCCAGTCTCTAAGCTGGGAGATGCCCGCAGACTGTGTTCCTTGATGAATGAATGTAGCGATGGGAATCCCAGTTGCACAGGTGGAGCATGCACAAGCTAGTGAGGGGGAAAAATCTTAACTGAATCCATTACTAGTCCCTAGTAGCTTCCTTAAGTACAGGTACCAGCCCAAAGTGAGCAGTCATCACACCTATAGCTTCTCACCTGGCTAGTAATGGCTGAGAACTTGGCCACATGAAGGGTCTCATCATAGGTAGATGCACAGGGATTCACATTGACAATCATGCAGGAGCGGCCTCGGCCTGTGAAGAAGCCTTGGAACACTCGAGTCAACTTGCTGTCACGGAAGGGAACCAGGTTCTGCTTTGACCTGGCAGGGAATCAGAGAATAGAGCTGTGAGCAGAACTCCAGCCCTTGGGGGTATCCTAGCACTAGCCCCAGTGATGACCAGGAAGTCTCTTAGCAAACTGCAGAGCTCCAGGCCATCCTGGCTTGCAGTGAAAAGCTTACCGGTTCTGCTGGTTTTGACGCAGGGCAGTAATACAGCGGCCCAAGGTGTGCAGAGAAGTGTTAATGTTTCCTGCTTCCTTCAGGCGCTCACCACTCTTTTGATCTTTGCAGCGCTCCGAGCCAGCCAGATCACAGAGTGATAACCTTGAATGATGGACAGGATCTGACATAAGGACCCCACATGTTATGAGCTTTCTAGCCCTTTTTATAGTTTTAGGGAGGGGAGGACCCATGAAGAATCTCTGTACCCAAGGAAGGAGAGCATGCATCTAACGGAAGTAATTCCCCAGAGGACCGCTCTCGTCCCCTCCCCCAATTACCATTTATGGCCAAGAACCCAAATTTCTAAATGGAAAAACTTACTCGCTAATCTTGGGGATTATATCCCCTTCCCCCTGAAGGTGCAGGATCCGGACTGAGAAGATGCTATGACTGGAAGTTAAGAAAGAGAGAAAAGTCACTGCATATCTTCTATGACCAGGTGGAGGACTAATGTTTCCTGGAACACAGTGAAAGGCTGACTCATAACCCACTAACCTGCGGCTGGAGTTCTGGTTCAGGTGGGTGCTGGCAAAGCTCTGGTTTTTACGACCCACTTTCAGGAGTTTCCAGGCCTCCTCAGCATCCTGAACATGAATCCAATTGAGATCTGAGAGGCCAAGGAAAGAAGGGCATACATAAGAGGGGAGCACCTAACTCTTCCTAGTCTCTCCCAAGGTCCCCTCCAGGGTTCATGCCAGCCTCCCTGCTTTCCCATACCTTTCACGTAGGGATTGCCATTCTGATCCTCACACAGCCGCAGTGTCTGCCTCTTGCGCTGCTGGCTATGTGGTTCTAACAGGTCATAAAGCAGTTCATTGTAGATCTCAAAGAAGGAGATCCAGATGGAGAAGCGAATATCTGCAGGGACACTTACTGGGGCAGTGTCTGGCTGTGCCCATTGGTGACTCATTTCTGGGGAAGAAGCCAATGTACAAAGCATCAACTCAAGAGTAGTCCATCTCCCCTTTGGCCTGCAGGGGCCTCAGAAGGTGGAGCTCAGGTTGCAACCTCTGGTCTGTACCCCTGGAAGGTTTTGGGAGTAGAGAATACGTTCCTACTCTTACTTGGCACAGAGCCCAGTCACGGTACATACCATCCAGCTGGCTACTGCTGGTAAACTGACTGGTGGAGGAGAGCCCAGCAATGCCACTGTCAAAGCTGGTGCTGGTACCCATCCGACTTTCAATGTAGACATTCTTCTTCAAGGAGGTGGACAGCTCCTCCTGGAGGGGTCCAGGGATAAGATAAGCACAAAACTTTCTGGAGATTTTGTCCCCCATCCCTGCCTCTGTGAGCACCAACACTTTACCTCTTGGAGGCCTCCATTTAGCAGGGCCAGTTTCTTCAATTCCTCCTGCCGGATCTGCTTGCTGTCTAGCCACATTACCTCATTGGAGAGCACAGGCTTCAGATCAGGTGTTGGATAAAGTTGGCCTTGGAGACTATTGAAAATCAGAGCCAGGGACCGGGGCAGGATCCCACCATCCTTGATGGTACCTGGAGGCATGTGAAAGGTGGACAGCTGTAGTAAGTGCTGTTCCCCAACTCAGAGCATCAAAAGGCAAAGACAGTCAGCAGTTCTGTGAGGCCTATTACTCACCTTGAATTGTGTGGGTTTTCCCTGAGTTGGTGACTCCATATGTATAGATGAGCCAGTTCTGTCCTTTAAGTACATCCTTGACCATCTCCTTCACGGTCAGGTTGAAGAAAGATTCCTGGCCCACTTCTGGCCCAAAGATCTAGAGACACACCCAATTTCTCAGAGGCCCATCCTTCGTCTCCCACTTTTCTCTGTGCAGAGCCAGCAGATACATCCCTTCCTGGGTGGTTGGCTCTGGAGACTACTCAAGCAACTTCTTCCTGCATTGCTGCCAGCTGCTGCCTAAATACTCTCTGCCAGTCCATTTTTCATCCAAATCAACAAATACTTATGGAATGCTATCCACTAAGTCCAATGCTGCACACAAAATGGAACAACATAATGGTCACAAGCATGGGCTTGAGAGATAGATGGATCTAGACTCAAGTCCTAACTCCACCAATGACTAGCTACATGGCTTCAGCAACATTATACTCACCGAGCCACAGTATCCTTACCAGGAAATTAGGGACAATGATGATAATAATAACAATAGAGTTGTTGGGAATTAATGCACATAAAGTACTTGACACACTGGCTAGCACATAACAAGGGTCCCCCAGATTGTAGACATGCATATATAAGGAGTCACAGTCAAGTAAAAAGCTTTCCTTCTAAAGAGGGAATAAAGTTGCCCCTAGGTGTTGGTCCCTTGTTCACATGTCAGTAACTCCATACCTGGGAAAAGGTGAATCTGTGGGTGGCCTGTCCAATTCCTCGCTCATTGCTCTTCTGGGCAAAAGAGTCCTTGGGTGCCTGTAGGGCAAGGGTCTCTATATTCTCAATACGGACACAACCCTGAGAAGGGGGAAAACACAGTTGTCACAGAAGCAAACATTCCTGGGAACCTCTACTGTACTGTATCATTCCACCTTGAATCCTCCCTCCTCAGAAACTTACCTGATCCTCCTGTCGTTCTAACTCTGAAGATAACAAGGGCCTGACCCTCAGGTATACTTTCACCTTCTCTGTACTATCTTCAGATGGAACCTGTGGCAGAAGTTCAGGCCAATATCACAGATTAATCTCAACAGTTACTTCTGAGCAGATGGGCAAATATAGCATATTTCCTGGGAATCATTCTAACACTACCTCTATTCCACCTCAAATGACTCTGTGCCATTACTCTGGTTCTATAATCATTCCAACCCACATGGAGTTTTTCAGTACTTAATCACCCTTCACTTGTCTCTTCACCACTGATTATCTGAGTCAGAACTAGTTGACTGGTATGAAAATCAGTGTGTGATATAGCAAAAGACAGTAGTTAAGCACGTTGGAGGCAGACATACCTGAATTTGAGTCCCAATTTCATCATTTAATAACTATGAGATCTTGAACAAGTTCTTTAAATTCTTTTCACCTCAGTTTCCTCATGTGTAGAGTGGGGTTAATAATAGCACCCACCACGTTCATTCAACAGATATTTAGGGATCTGTCTACTCTGGCCCAGAAATTCTAAGAGCTCTGGTAGTCCACAGTGAAGAACATTAACAAGGCTCCTGCTCTCATGAAACTTCTACAAAAGGGGAGACTTCTGAGTAGAGTTGTTCTCAACCATGGCCATTTCCCTTTCAAGGGACATTTAGTAATGTCAGGACAGGTTTCCTGGTTGTCACAAATGGTAAGCAGCTACTGACATCTAGTGGGTAGAGGCCAGGAATGCTGCTTAACGTCTTACAACGCACAGGACGGCCCCCTATAACAAAGAATTATCTGGCCCCAAACATCAATAATGCTGCAGCTGAGAAACCTCCTTAAATGGAAGCTGTGGTCGATATTAAAACCTGAATGTACATTCCACCTACTTAATGGCAATATGACCTTGTGCAAATTATTTAAAATGTCTGGGACTCATGGTGAAGGAGACACAACAATTGCCTTCCCTCATAGGATTAACAGAGTATGCATTTGAGGATGTTTCATTAATGCAATGCAATTAATAGTTTTCTTATGGACATACAACTGTACATTTTTTACTTGTCATGCTCTTAATTTTGAGTTGATCTCTCAAACCCTAGGATTGCTGGATTTTTTACCTCATGCTACTCTGTATGGACAACTAGTAGGCTGAGGATATCACTTTCTGTCCCCAAGCCACTCTTCAACTCCTTTACCTGCTGCTTGTCTTCCAGGGAGGTGGAGATGACAGAGCAGTCCGACAGCAGGTCCTTGCGTACCACAGATCCCAAATCTGCAGCTGTGGACTCAAACATGGGGGAGACTACGACCTCCTCATCCGACAGCAAGCCGGTTGGTGGAGAAAGGATCCCTTGCGACATTTCAGCAGGGGCAGTTTAGGTCTAAAAAGAGACAAGAGTGGGTAGAGAGGAGAACCTTAAGGGATAAAAGGGGCTGCAAATTCTGGGTAAGAAACAATTCCCTGGCCCCAGGACAATCTAGTCTCGCTGCCTGAATTCTTACTCCTTTTCCCCTTAAACTACCAGCAAAGGGGAAAGGAATGAGAAAAAGAGTTAATCATTTAATCCAATCTGAGGCAGCATTTCGTACCGCGAACAGGAATGAACAGATATCCGGCTCCGAAAGCATAAGGTCACGCTCCAAGTAGGGTGCCTCGCTCAACGGTGTCGTGGAGGCGGTGTCAGTAGCCCTAGGCTCCTGCTCCAACCTCGCCCCCCAGGCCCACAGTGAGGACAGTGGTATTAAGAAAAAAAGGGATGGCGGCAGTTCCGCTTTCTGAAAGCCGAATCGCCAGGGCAAAAGCAAGTACCCCAGCTGGGCTCGAGCACAGCCGCACACTCACCCGAAGACGCCACACTTCTCCTGCGGTACCGGCTCACTCTCACTCCGCGGCCGAACCTGGACTTTCCTAGCCTGAGAGCACAACTCCGCCCACGAGGTGCACCTTTGTTACTGATACAATGTTTTAAATTACGCGCTGCTTTCGTTCGGCCAATCAGATAGCGAAATCTGCACCTACCAATCGGCGCAAGGGGGCGGGCGAGACCGGGAAACTGCTACGGCTTGACCTCTCTGCTCTAATGCGGGACGGGTTACCAACTGTCGGAGTTTGGAGTTGGGCCCACTGGAAATCCGGTTTATCAGTTTTTCTTGAACCCTAGGCATTTCTTTTCTAAGAAGCCTAAAGGCAATCCTTAGGCTTCAGTCGCCATCCTCTCACAGGAGACCTAGTTTAGGGCGCTTGTTCATCCTGGGGTTGGGGCGGGGTTGGGTGGGGGACTACATTTTCCATGACGCACCGCGAACAAACACCGGAACTCGATTTCCCAGAATCCCGCGGGCTTTAGCCCTACCAGACGGGTCTTCCTTCGGGGGTTGGAGACTTCGGGGCCAAGATGGCGACAGGAACGGGCAGTAAGTAATTGTGCTGCTCTTGTGTGGAAGGTGTTTGTAGAGCCAAGGCCAGGCAACAGATTTCTGTCACACTCTTAGAGAGTAGGAGCAGTGATTTGCCTGAGGGCCCAGGGCCGTCAGAGACCTGCGCTCGACCGGCGTTGTGAAGGCCAACGGTTGGGGGCCTAGAAGCGTAGAGTCTTGTGTTTCAGTAAGGCCGCGGAGTTCTGAGAGAAGCACCTCAGGGAGTCCTTGTATGTTTGGGAGCTTCGCGGAGTGAGAGGAAAAAAGGTGCCTCAGAGGCTCGGGCGTGTGGACAGACATGTTGTCCACACAACAGCTATATGGAATGGCCGGCGTCTCAAAGAGTCGTTTTCTGACGAACGTTTGTGAGGCCCGTACTCAAAGAGAAATGGGGTATCTTAACTGTGAGCTTTTTCTGCCACTGGGGGAAAATTGCATTTCGTGCATCTCAGCCATTTCCCCGTTTCACGGATTGAAAAGGTCTTTTAGGTCCAACAGCTAAAGGGGAGTGGGTGTTCCTGAGAGAAGTAAACAAGTTTATGCTAAGAAGGAGGTGGGGCAGTGCGGGGGCGGGGGGGGGGGTTAGCCCTCGGAATCCTGGGAAATAGCCCTTGCGTCCAAATTGGAATAAAGCATTCTAGTTTGGCTACGCCGCCGGGCACGCAGGGTCTTGGTTGCCCCTATCAGGGATCCAGCCCGTGTCTCCTGCAGTGGAAGTGCGGAGTCTTAACCACTGGACCGCCAGGGAAGTACCTGGAATAAAGCATTCTTAAAACTGGGTCTTTGGGGAGAACTGCTCTAAATTAATGACTCTTTTAAAAAAAAAAAAAAACATAGAGTAACCATGGCATTTGAAGAAAAAATGTTTTGCCATATACTCAGTGCAGTTCTCATGCAATGAATAGGCATCACCCTAGTGGTGGTGTTTACTAGAGAGGTGAAAATCAAGATTCGGTGATAGTGGCTCACTTTGTCCTTACAGGTTGGGATGTTTTGTGTTAGGCTTTTAGTCCTCCCTTTGGGGCTTAGAATTAGTGTCTCAGTGGTTGTCTCCAAGTCTTCTCTCCTTTCAGAACATAAGCTGCTGAGTACTGGCCCTACAGAGCCATGGTCCATCCGAGAGAAGCTGTGTTTAGCGTCTTCCGTTATGAGGAGTGGAGATCAAAATTGGTAAGGTATCTAGGATGTCTGCTTTCTTGGGTATTAGAAACTGTCGGGTATTTTTTTTTTTATACCGGTGGATTCCAATAGTTAACCTTTAAGCAGCATTTGTTTTTTAACAGCTTTATTGAGATATAGTTCACATACCATAAAATTAACCCAGTATATTCACAGAATTTAGTATATTTGGAATTGTAAGACCATCATTAGAGTCTAATTTTAGAACATTTTAAATACCCCTGAAAGAAGCCTCTTATCCCTTAGCAGTTATTCTACAATCTCTTCTTTACCTCTCTAACATCTCCCCTACCCCTTCCCCACCAACCACTCATCTACTTTGTGTCCCTATAGATAACTTATTTTGGACATTTCATGTAGATGGAATCATATAGTTTGTGATTGTCTGTGACTGGCTTCTTTCACTTAGCATAGTGCTTTCAAGGTTCATTCATGTTGGAGTATGTATCAGTACTTTATTCCTTGTTTTTGTTTTTTTTTAATATTATTTGGCTGCATTAGGTCTTAGTTGCAGCATGTGGGATCTTTCGTTGTGGCGCGCGGGCTTAGTTGTCCCACAGCACATGGGATCTTAGTTCCCTGACCAGGGATCAAACCCTTGTCCCCTGCATTGGAAGGCAGATTCTTAGCCACTGGACCACCAGAGAAGTCCCCTTTATTCCTTGTTTTGATTAAATAGTCCCTTGTGTGGGTATGCCACATTTTGTTTACCATTTGCCAGTTGATGAACATTTGGGTTGTTTCCATTTTTCTGACTATTATAATTAATGCTGCTATGAACATTTGTGTACAAGATTTTGTGCAGACATGTTTCCAGTTGTCTTGAAAGAGTGGAATCGCTAGATCATATTGTAATTCTCTATTTAACTTTTTGAGGAACTGCCAAACTAGAAAGTGGCCCCACTGTTTTACATTCCCACCAGCAATAAATGAGGGCCCCAATTTTTCTGCATGCTTGACAACATTTATTGTTGTCTTTTTTTGTTATAGCTGTACTAGTGAGTATGAAATGGTATCTCATTGTGGTTTTGATTTGCATTTCCCTGATGACCAGTAGTGTTGTTGAGCATGTTTTCATGTTCTTATTGGCCATTTGTATGTCTTTTTTGTAAAAATGTCTGCTCAGATCCCTTGGATTATTTTTCATTTTATTATTGAGTTTTAAGAATTCTTTATATATTCTGGACACAAATCCCTTGTTAGATAGATGATTTGCAGATATTTCTCCTGTTTTGTGTGTTGCCTTTCTTTGGTATTGTTGATATCTGTTGGTATTGTCTACAGCACAAAAGTTTTTAGTTTTGATACGAGTTTATTTTTTCTTCTGTTGCTTGTGCTTTTGGTGTCATAGCTAAGAAACTGTTTACGTCTATATTTTCTTCTAACAGCTTTCGACTCTCCACATTTAGGTCTTTGATCCATTTTGAGTTAATTTTTGTGTAGGTTGTAAAGCAGGAGTCTCTTTTGCATGTAGGTATGCAACTGTCCCAGGACTCAGTATTTGTTGAAAAGATTATTCTTTCCCTATTGAATTGTCTTAGCACTCAGTATTTCTTTTAAGTACCAGAAAATAGGACTCTGTGTGGTTTCCAGTCTTTTTTGCTACCAGGACATAAGCTTTCATTTTTAACATTAGTCCTTTTTTTACCCCCTCTTTTTTCCCTCAGGATCTAAGAACACCTTTTAATTGTCTTAAGTGTTCAGATTACTTAATATACAAATTTGCATTTGTATGGTATATCTCTACTACTTTAACCATTCAGATGCGTTTACCAAAGCACCATTGCTGGTCACACTTAGCACTTATACAATTTTATGTATTTTTCAAAGATGAAACCAGGATCTTCCAGGTAGCAGCTGTTCTCGAGCTGGTAAATCCTGTGACAAAACGAAGCACACTAATTTGGTAAATCTCAGATTGAACTTAAATATAACTCAAATATAAACTGAACTCATTTTTAAACAAAATACCAAGTAAACTGAATTGAAATAGAATCTAATCTGTATATTTTCTTACATTTTTTATTAAAAAAATAGTAGAAGAATACTTAAGTAAAACTTTAAAATTTTAAATTGTATTTATATTTTGAGGAGGTACTTAAGTCATAAGGTTCAAAATTCAAAATGGTTGAGACTTCCCTGGTGGCTCAGTGGTTAAGAATCCGCCTGCCAATGCAGGGGACACGGGTTCGAGCCCTGGTCCAGGAAGATCCCACATGGCGCGGAGCAACTAAGCCTGTGCACCACAACTACTGAGCCTGCGCTCTAGAGCCCGTGAGCCACAACTACTGAGACCGTGTGCCACAACTACCGAAGACCGTGCACCTAGAGCCCGTGCTCCGCAACAAGAGAAGCCACCGCAGTGAGAAGCCTGCGCAGTGCAACGAAGAGTAGCCCCCACTCGCCGCAGCTAGAGAAAGCCCGCGCACAGCAATGAAGGCCCAAAGCAGCCAAAAATAAATGAAGAAGTAAATAAAAATTAAAAAAAAAAAAATGGTACACAGTGTTTTCCTCCCATCACTGTATCGTATCTCCCAGGGTTAGTAGTTTCTTGTGTGTTTCTCTGCCATTAAATTTGTATACATGAACAAATAAATATTTTCTTTTCCCCCCTCTTTTTTAAACACAACTGGTTATTTACTATGCACAGTGTTCTTTACCTTGTCACTGCTGCTTTTTTTTTCTTTAACTTAGTACTGTATCTTATAGATCCTTGTATATCTTTATATGAAGATCTAGCTCATTTTTTTAAACAGCTGCATGATATTGTTTTATGCAGTACCATAATTTATTTAACTAGAACTCTGTTGATGGACATTTGCTAATATAAATATAGCCTTGCATGGTTATGTATGAATTGTATCTAAGATAAACTGAAAGTAGAATTATTGAGTCAAAGAATATATACGTTTATAAAATTTGGTAAGTATTTCAAATTGCCCTACTCAGAGATTTGTTTCAATTTATACTCCCATTGGCAATATGTCATAGTACCTGTTTTTCTATGGCCTGGTTCGTAGAATGTGGTGTTATGTATTTTTGATCTTTGACAGTATAAGATCAAACTTTGAAATAGTTCTCATATCTTTCATTTGCGTCTATCCTATGATGAGTGAAGTTAAATATCTTCTTGTGTTGAAGAGCCACTTGTATTTCCTTTTCTGTAAACTGCTTTTTCCTGTTTTTCTATTTGACTATTAGTCTTTCTCTTTGACTGGGGGTGGGGGGGTGGGGGTGGCTCCTTATATATTAGGGAGATTAGCCATTTGTCTATTTTGAGGAGCATTTTTTTAAACCACTTTGCTATTTGGCTTTGCTTAATGTAATATTTTTACATGAAGAGTTTTAAAATGTAGTTTATTAATAATTTTCTCAGATTTTGTGACATAATTAGAAAGTTCTTGCCTAGTCTGAGGTTATAAAATAATTCTCCTTTGATTTCTTCTAGTACTTTTATGGTTACATTTTTTTAAATATATAAATCTTTGATTGATTTGGGGGCTTTTCTTGGTATAAAGAAAGGTGTAAATTATGGATCAAACTTTAGTTTTTACTGATAGCTATCCACATAACAATGTTAAAGTAAATTTTTTATAAAAGAAAAGAACTCTGAAACCATTATCCCAATAGAAAATTCAAAACTTTGTTTTTGAAGTTGTGAAATACTTCAGCCACATAGAAAAGTAGGGAGAATAATACAGAGTGCCCATGTATCTGGTACCTGGATTTAAGAAATCTTAATATTTTGTCATGTTTCCTTCAGATCTTTTTAAAGAAATAGACACAGTTGAAGCCCCTTCACACTCTTGCATCAAGCCATTTCAGTCTATTTTCATTTTTGCCTGTTTCTTCCTTTGTCTTTATTCCTGTAACTTTTTAAAAAGTCATATGAGTGCATCATAGCAGAAAATTGTGTCACCTTTTTTCAGTTAATATTATGTTATAAATACATTCCGTATCACCATATATATTATATTTCATAGTTATTTTTATGGGTTGTTTAATATTTTCTAGAGGTGAAGTGCCATAAGTTAAACATCCTCTTGCAGGCATTTAGGAAAAACCTAACTGTTCATCAGTCTGGTCAAGTCTACATGGTGCGTGCTTCCTGGTGCTTGCTTCTTTTGTTATTTTCTTATATTCCTAAGAGCTGTATTAATAGATCAGAAGATAACTTTTGGGGGGCTGGAATATTTTACAGATTGCTTCCCAAATGACAGATGTTTTCTGAAAGAACCAAGATCAACATAAAAATATTTTCCCAAATGAACAAATGATACTTTACTAGGTCCTAGTAGCTTCACTTCACTCAGGAAATACATCATGTAGGAAAACTGTTTAGCAATGACGCTTTCCCTCTAAAATGACTTTTCAGTAGCTGTGTCATTTTCCATAGTCACATATTCCAGAATATTTCCCAGTGACAATTTTTTACTCCAAAGTTTGTACTCTAAACCTTGAACTCTCAGTATACCTTCTCTTTTTTTTTCAATTTGGTATGTGATAAGGCTTTTCTAATTTTGTAGGGTATCAGTTAGCAGAGCAATCAAGCCCTTTGCAGAACCTGGCCGCCCTCCAGACTGGTTCTCTCAAAAAGTAAGTTCCCAAGTAAGCGTTCTTTTAGAGCACTTTTTGAGATGTGAAGTGGGTTCCCTTCCAGGTCCTGCCTTTTTTTTTTTTTTTTTTGGTCTTTAAGTATCTTGCTTATTTATTTGTTCTTATGTTTATTTCTTTTTTAAATTTTATTGAAGTATAGTTGACTTACAATATTGTGTTAATTTCTGACCAGCAAAGTGATTCAGTTATACATACATATATTCTTTTTCATATTCTTTTCCATTATGGTTTATCACAGGATATTGAATATTGTTCCCTGTGCTATACAAAAGCACCTTGTTGTTTATCCATCCTGTATATAATAGTTTGCATCTGCTAATCCCAAACTCCCCATCCTTTCCTCCCCCACACCCCCTTCCCCTTGGTAATCACAAGTCTGTTCTCTATGTCTGTGAATATCATCTTTATCCATTCACTTGTCGATGGATATTTAGGTTGTTTCCATGTCTTAGCTTGGTTATTGTAAATAGTGCTGCTATGAACATAGGATTGCATGTATCTTTTCAAATTATAGTTTTGTCTGGGTATATGCTCCGGAGTGGGATTGTTGGATCATATGGTAGTTTTATTTTTTGTTTTTTGAGGAATCTCTGTGCTGTTTTCTACAGTGGCTGCACCAATTTACATTCCCACCAACAGTGTTAGAGGGTTCTCTTTTTTTTCCACACCCTCTCCAACATTTATTATTTGTAGACTTTTTAATGATGGCCATTCTGACCAGTGTGACCAGGTCCTGCCCTTTTAATCACAAGGCTTTTGTACCATGAAGAATAGTTTGAAAATACTTTTCCTTTTTCTCAATATTTGCCAATCCATCCATGTATGCCCACACTATTACAAACTATCCTTGTCAGTGTAGCATAACAGTTAAAAGGCCAGTCTTGTACATTAGATGGATCTGGGCTTAATATGACTCTACTTGAAAACTTTGAACCATGAGCCTCAGTTTTCTGATTTGTAAACTAGGGATAAAAGTTGATTCAGGATTGTTGAAAATATTGAGTTGAGGTAATACCTAGAAAGCATTTGGCACAGTGCCTTGCATATGGTAACTACTCAGTAGATATTAAATATAAATATTGGCTCTTAGCTTGTCTTTCCTCAAATGGACAAACTCCAGGCCAGAAGACTTCCTCTTCTGTGTTATGGTATTGATTATTTTGAACTAATTTGATTGCAAAGTAATTTGTCCTCCTAGAAGCTACTCCTACCTTAAATATAGCTCCCCTGTGTAAACCTTAGTCTAATATGTTGAACTTTGAAAGGTCATTCCTTTTCAGGCTTGCTCATCATATTTTCACTTTTTTCCATAGCATTGTGCTTCCCAGTACTCAGAGCTCCTAGAGACCACTGAGACCCCAAAGTGAGTACAAAGCCAGGCACTTGAGCCAGATCTCTTTAGTAGAGAATATTTACTGTGGAAGTCTAGTTTTTTTATCTGTTTATATCATGGTGTGATAAAAGTTAGAAATTATCTCTGGTTAGATGGTGGAGAAGGCTCAAAGAAAGCAAGTGGGAGTAGGAAAAAATGTTCTCTTATTCAAGTGTGTGTCTGGTCTTTTTTTTGTTTTTGTTTGTTTTTTAAATTTTTGCATAGACGGAAACGGGGTGAAAAGGGAGAAGTGGTAGAAACTGTTGAAGATGTCATTGTTCGGAAACTGACTGCTGAGCGAGTTGAGGAACTAAAGAAAGTGATAAAGGAAACCCAGGAAAAATATAGGTACTTATCAGAGAATGCAAAATGGTTGGGAGAGACAAATCGGGCTGGCTTATACTAGTCAGAATTTTTTAAATAGATTAAAAAACCCAGTCTACCTACCTCTCATCCTACAGACGGCTGAAAAGAGATGCAGAACTAATTCAAGCTGGGCACATGGACAGCAGACTGGATGAGCTTTGCAATGACATTGCGATGTGGGTTATATTATACTGTTCTTCCATCTGTACTCCTTTTTCTCTTTTTACCCTCTTTACTTCTTAAGTAATCTGGCTTATTTCCTACATCTGCCACCCCTTTAGACTTGAGAGATTCTGGAAAGGGAAAGCTGCAGAGTGGCCTGGTGGCTGGGAGGGGGTAGTGAGTCCTAGAAGGTAATGTGATAGAATATTTCAGTGTGAAAACATAACTTAGTTCTAACTTAAAAGTGGCTCTAGTTTGCCTGGGTAAAGAACTGGTAGTTAGGCAGTATACTGAAAACTCCCTATTTTGCTGATAAAGATTTATTTTTTAGATTTTTCCTCTAGAAAGTGCTAGCCTGGCAAAAAAATTTCCTTGTGAGGGCACTGTGAAGAAGCTACAGCCGGCTAGGATCTAACCCTTATTTTCCTCTTTAGGAAAAAGAAATTGGAGGAAGAGGAAGCTGAAGTAAAGAGGAAGGCTACGGATGCAGCTTATCAGGGTAAGGTGAACCTAGTGACTCTGTTTAACAATTTGACTATACACTGCTGCATGACGATGACAGTTGAAGACTGTTAACACAGAATCTACTAATTCCAATTGCACGCTTTTCTCTGTCATCTTCTCTTTTACCAGAATAAAAACGTCTCTTTATGTCCAGGAAGAAACTCTTAGAAAGTGAGCTCTGCTGAGATCTCACTAGACCTTGTGTTCTTTTAAGACACAGAAGCCTGATAATAACATATTGAACATAAACAAGGTTTTAGAAGTCAAAGCCTGTAAAAAGATTGAGAATAACTTAGTCATTGGATAAGGGGAGGAACTTAAGCATTTGTAATTCTAGGAATACATGCTTTGAGCCATTGAGGTCTTTCCCTCTTGTTGAAAGCAGAATCTTAAGTTGTTGAAGAGGATATTGAGGGATGTTTAAACTACTTTCCTACTCCAAGGACCTTTAGGGTACACAAGTTTGCTTAGGGTGAGAATTGCTCATAGGAAAAATTAGGCTAAAAACTTGTAAAGAAAGCTTTCTAATCCAGATTCTTAATGCTGCCTTAGTAATGTAACATCCCTATTTGTCCTTTATTATATAATAGCAGAGTCTAGCTTTGTTTATTTAATCTTGAAGACAGAGATTGTTCTTTTGTATGTTCTAGCCCGTCAAGCAGTAAAAACACCCCCTCGGAGGTTACCTACTGTGATGGTTCGCTCTCCTATAGATTCTGCCTCCCCAGGAGGTGATTATCCACTTGCCGACTTGACTGCAACCACTATGGAAGAGGCCACCTCTGGGGTGAGTATATTTCCATCCACAGGAATTGATCAGCAAAGGGGCAGTAAGCCAGCAGAGAGCTGAGTGATGAGGAAACCACTTTTGGCTTAGAGGCAATTTCCTCTCTTGGTCTGAATGCTAAAGACATAATTTACCATGTTCTGTGCTCTAAGATAAGAATGGACCTAAAAACATTGAGGCTTTTGACATTTTTAGAGATAAGTAAAAGGCTAACTTAAGGAATTACTTGTAAGTGTACTGGTCTTACGAAATTCCTGCTGAAATATAGGGTGATTCTATGTAAATATAATATTAGTAGTGGGTAAGGAGTTTATAAAAGGCAAGTTGGGTGGAATGGTTGAGTCGCTTTGGGTTTGAGTGAGTAGAAGAGAAAAAATTGTGGGGAAGAAAGGTGTAGTTGAGAGCAAGACGGGTAGAGGGTTTCTGGGCAGTTCCACTCAGGACTAATAAAGTAATAGGTAGACACACTAACCCATCCAGATTAGTAGGGAACCTTCCTGAGTTTGAGAAGTCAGATAAAGGTTCTCTGTTGTCTCTTAGGTAACCCCTGGGACTTTGCCGAGTACCCCAGTCACCTCGTTTCCTGGAATTCCTGACACCCTTCCTCCAGGCTCTGCACCCTTAGAAGCCCCCATGACCCCAGTAACAGATGATTCACCCCAGAAAAAGATGCTTGGACAGAAAGCAACTCCACCCCCCTCCCCTCTGCTGTCAGAGCTCTTGAAGAAGGGCAGCCTCCTGCCTACTAGCCCCAGACTGGTATGGAGACTTCTGTGGGTGTTTGAGAGCTGTGGTGATTAAGTAATTTGGAAGGGAGTGCCTGGGACCTAAAATATAACATGGAAAAAAAGTTCAAAAGAGGAAGAGCTCTCCTAGTTAAATGTTAATTTAAAAACAAAACAAAACAAAATAGTTGATAGTATCCTTGGGTCCTGAGGTATATCTGAAACATGATTATTTTGGTTCTCTTCTCCAGAGAACTCTTGTCAATAAGTTTTGAAAATCAGAGTTTCCCTTGGGTCTGAAATCATTTTCTTTGGATATTAACTTTTAGTTTCATGAAGTTTGGCCAACTGCTGGAGCTTTTTTGGGAAGTGGTAATAAAGGAAAGCTTGAGTGTAGCCTTCACCTCTGTTCTTCCCTGGTAGGTCAATGAGAGTGAAATGGCTGTGGCTTCTGGCCACCTGAACAGTACAGGTGTCCTTCTGGAGGTAGGCGGGGTCCTTCCCATGATACATGGTGGGGAGATGCAGCAAACACCCAACACTGTTGCAGCCTCCCCAGCTGCCTCAGGTAAGTCACTACTTTTCCGTTGTCGACTTTATTTTAGAGATGTTGAACATGGCATTGACTGCCCTTGGTTTCTAGGCTTTGTTATTAAGCAACTGTGAATCCTAGATTTAAAGCCCAACCTTGGAGCTACTTTACCTGTTAAACCACATGGTGCTCAAAATTGTAAATCCATTTCATCTTCAAAATACTGATTGTCCTGGATGACCACAGCATAGATACTGATTGAGAGGAATAGTGAAGTTAATGGTGAAGGTGCAAAAATCACAGAAGGGTGCTAGGGATACCTGAGACTATAGCATAGGCAGACAAGATTTGGAACTAGAACACTAGACTTAAAGAGTCTCAGGCCTGCCACACACTGGTTTTGTGACCTTGGATAGGTAACTTAATTCTTGAGCCTCAGTTTCTTCTTTTATTAATTGCAATATATATACTTCACAAGGATGTAGTGAGAATTAAATGAGGTAGAAAATGTAAAGAAAAAAGAGTTTTAAAAAATGCCAAACATTCGATTTTGGTATTTGAGTGGTGTTAAATTTGGGTGGTTTATAGCATGCTTAACTTCAGTAGAAGGGACAGATTTATTCATACCTTTTTTTTAAAAATTACCACTCATTTTTCATGTGAGTTGTGTATTCTAGTGCTTTGAGTCATTCCTAACTTGGCAGAAGATCTTAAGTAAGGTTTGAAAAAATAAGGATATAGATAATGAGCTTATTCCACACAGGAGTTACTTTCATCCTTTGAGACTAAAAATTTTCTTGGTTGAGTCTTAAAGTGGCTATTGTTTGCTTCTTGCTCATGTGCTTTCTTCTTACCTCGTTTGTGTACCTCTTTGTCTGTTAGGTGCTCCCACTCTTTCCCGGCTTTTAGAAGCTGGTCCTACACAGTTCACCACACCTCTTGCTTCCTTCACTACTGTTGCCAGTGAACCTCCAGTTAAAATTGTGCCACCCCCTGTAGAGTCTGTGTCCCAGGCTACCATTGTCATGATGCCTGCGCTGCCAGCACCATCCTCTGCTCCGGCTGTCTCCACTCCTGAGAGTGTAGCTCCAGGTGCGTCCTTGACCCACGCCCTGAGCAGCAACTAGATCCAAAATTTCATTTTGAGCTTCAGTTAGAGAAAGGTGACCAAGAGCATCAGCTTCTGTTCTCTGTGGACATGTGCCATCTTTATTCTTACAAAAACAAGGATGTGAGAAGAAGTGGGTGGGCATTTATGTGTTGGGGCAAAAGGGCTAAGTGTACATATATGAATGGGCTTGAGAATGTGTTTTCACCTTTCTAGATAAAACTGAGGAGAAGAAAACATAGACTGATGTAAGATAACTTTTACTGAGCTTAAGTGTATGGGTGCTTGACATCTGTCCACAGCTTTGGTGTGATCTCCAGGTGGGCATTTGGTACCAAATAAGCTTCTAAGATGGTTTTCTTTTCCTGTTATTCAGTGAGTCAGCCTGACACCTGTGTTCCCATGGAGGCTGTGGGGGATCCACATACTGTGACTGTCTCCATGGATAGCAGTGAAATCTCCATGATCATCAATTCTATCAAAGAAGAGTGTTTCCGGTCAGGGGTAGCAGAGGCCCCTGGAGGATCAAAGGCTCCTAGCATTGATGGGAAGGAAGATTTAGATCTGGCTGAGAAGATGGATATTGCTGTGTCTTACACAGGTGAAGAGCTGGACTTTGAGACTGTTGGGGACATCATTGCCATCATTGAGGACAAGGTAACTATTCAGCAAAGCCCCAAAGAATGTCTCATGGGTCCTACATAGGCTTCTCTCCTTAGCCTCTCCTTGCTTCTTGTAGTAAGAATTACATAAACAAACAACTCTCCTGCTTCTTCCCATCTCCATCTCTGTAGTCCCAGAGCCCTTTGATGCTGACATACTAGTCATCTACCCAGCCTTTCCTATGTTACTGGTTTGCACCAGACAGGTACCTGTCCATTGCTTGCTTCTGCTACATGGAGAAGATGGAGAGAGAAGCTGCAGATTCAGGCCATCTCGTTTGGTGCTAATGAATTGAGGGGCTTGGGCTTCTTTTTGTGACTTCAACAGTGTATGTATTATGGGACAGGTAGATGATCATCCTGAAGTGCTGGATGTGGCAGCAGTGGAAGCAGCACTGTCATTCTGTGAAGAGAATGATGATCCCCAATCCCTGCCTGGCCCCTGGGAGCATCCTATCCAGCAGGAACGGGACAAGCCAGTACCTCTCCCTGCACCAGAGATGACAGTCAAGCAGGAGAGGCTGGACTTTGAAGAAACAGAAAGCAAAGGAATCCATGAACTGGTGGACATCAGGGAACCCAGTGTTGAGATCAAAATGGAACCTGCAGAACCAGAGCAAGGCATTTCAGGGGCTGAAATAGTATCTGGAGTTGTTCCAGCCATGAGTATGGAGCCACCAGAACTCAGGAGTCAGGACTTAAATGAGGAACCCAGAAGTACTGCAACTGGAGAAATTACTGAAGCAGATGCTTCCAGTAGGAGAGGCGATGAAACTCCAATTACAACAGTGAAGACAGAGGTATTTAAGATCGGGGGCTTGGGGGATGGGGCGGGGGGTGGAGGGTTATATCTTAGGTAAGAAGTGACATTTTAGGCCTTTGGTGTTCCTGTTGCATGCCTGAGTTCTGACATGTTGATGTGTCCAAAGCTCATAGGTATGATCAGTGCTATATATACTTACCCTGTTCTATTAAGGTGATCATTAGAATCATATTACATGGGTAGGAGGACTTAGAATTTCTTGTATAGTCTCATTATCATTGAAGAATAATGTATAAGCTGTAGTGATTTACCAGGACTTAAGGTATTTGTTCTTTTTGGTCTTCAGGCGTCCCCTGAAAGCATGTTGTCTCCATCACATGGCTCAAATCCCATTGAAGATCCTTTAGAGTCAGAGACTCAGCACAAGTTTGAAATGTCAGGTAAATAATAAAGCCAGGAAATATGTACTCTATAACTAACTTTAAATCATTTGCTTTGGCTTCTGAGGGCTTTGTGGGTTGTGGGCAAGTAGAGGAGGTAGAATAGGTCAGCATGGAAAGGAGAGCTGCAGGGGACTATTGTCCATAGGAAGGGGAAGGCTAAGGTGGAAAAATCTTCAGGTAGTCTTTCTCTCCTCTGCAGACTCATTGAAAGAAGAATCAGGGACTATTTTTGGAAGCCAGATAAAGGTATTTCAGATTTTTCTTTATTCCTCTTGCTGTGTGACTAGATTTCCCTATAGCACTACCTTTTTAATGAATTTCAGTAAACTCGCATCATTATTCTCTGAGATGAGACTGGTTAAGGAGTTGCATGGGGAAAAGCTGCAGTGGACAGTTAGGCATAGTGGGAGTACTGTGGCAACAGGTGCTTCCTATTTGAAAGAGTTTGTGAATATCACACAGACCTTTCTTTGCATATAATGCACAAAGAAGCTTTGATACATCCAGAGAGATTTGGAGTGAGTAGGGATATCAGCCAGGGAGAGCGTATAGAAATCAGATTATTAATTATACTATTCAGAGAAAGTCATCCAAAGTTTTCTTATTAGAATTACTAAAGCAGTAGTAACAAACAGACTTAATGCGATGTGAGCTTGCTCCATCAGATGAGACACACAATAAAAACTATTTTTGATAACTTTGTACCCAGGGTCAGAGTTCCTCTCAAGAGCAAGGGGAAAGAAGGAACGCCTCTTAGCTTAGTCTTAAGTAAGTAGCTTTTTTTTTCTTCCTTTTAAAAAGATCCTGGGTCTTATTCTTTGTCCAGGTTCTAAGTTACTTGATCAGTCAGTATCTGTAAGTAGATGGTAGTATAAGTGATAGAGGGCTCAGTCAGGAAACAGTGTGAGGTTATTTTCTAGAACTGATCTAACCCAAAAGACAGATCATGTTTAATGATGCTTTGCTGGATAGCTTTGCTCTCCTTTCCATTTGTTGACTGGAGCACACTATGTCTAAGGATGCCCCAGGTGAGGATGAGGAGGAAGATGGAGTCAGTGAAGCGGCCAGCCTAGAGGAGCCTAAGGAAGAAGATCAAGGAGAAGGCTATTTGTCAGAAATGGATAATGAGCCCCCTGTGAGTGAGAGTGACGATGGCTTTAGCATACACAATGCTACGCTGCAGTCCCACACACTGGCAGACTCCATCCCCAGCAGCCCTGCTTCTTCACAGTTGTGAGTATCTGCGATTCTTTCTTTGAGGTCAAGGCAGTGAAGGTGAGAAGTAGGAGAGGATCTTTTCTTTAGTCTTACTTTTTCATCTTCTGTTTCTTGGCCTGGAACAAACATCTGACAAAAATAATTAGGACTCTTTTTTTTTTTTTTTTTGGACTTATGCCAAGTGGGACTCTCATATTTCTTTTATTTCAGCTCTGTCTGTAGTGAGGATCAGGAAGCTATTCAGGCACAGAAAATCTGGAAGAAAGCCATCATGCTTGTATGGAGAGCTGCAGCTAATCATAGGTGAGTGGGCTTTACCAAGTAGTAGGAACATTTTCTCCTGCTCCTCCTCATTGTTGGTAATTAGAAAAAAGTCTGAGTACGCTTATACAGGACTGATGGCATTGGCTCTTACAACCTTCAGCCGCTTAGATCAAGTTCCTTCACCTGTGCTTCTTGGAGGATAAGTCAGTAATTGCACCACATTCTTTTTGGACAGGTATGCCAATGTCTTCCTGCAGCCTGTTACAGATGACATAGCACCTGGCTACCACAGCATTGTACAGAGGTAAGCCATGATCCATTCAGCATGCTGACTAGGCCTGAATTGTAAGTTGTCCAGTCTTAGTGGACTTTTGCTTTAGACAGAAAGTTTAAAGCAGGTGTTTTTGATGTAAGTATGACCAAGTGCTAAACTAATTATTTCACTGACTGGATCACTGAGTCTAAAAGAATTAACCCCCTTTATTACCTTTCTCAGTACTTATTATACAGGCTGAATTTGGTTTTGGGGTTAAGTACTTGTTTTAGGGCTTGGTGTTTGAGTCCTGGCAGCTGGGACTAAAGGTATAAGGAAATGCATACGGTAATAATATATTCGGAGATCCAGTGGAGTCCTTTTCCCCTCTATGCTCCCATTTCCCCCTGCTCTGTTTTTTAGGCCTATGGATTTGTCAACTATTAAGAAAAACATTGAAAATGGACTGATCCGCAGCACAGCTGAATTTCAGCGTGACATTATGCTGATGTTCCAGAATGCTGTGATGTATAATAGCTCAGACCACGATGTCTATCACATGGCAGTAGAAATGCAGCGAGATGTCTTGGAGCAGATCCAGGTACTTTGAGGATCCTGAGAATTTTAAAATACTCAAGAGAAGGATTTGTATTGATGTTAGGAAGGGGTGTTGTGGTTTTCGCATGGAATAGCCATCAGGGACACAGGAAGATACAATTTTGTTCTTGCTGGATTCATGTTGGTTTTCTCATGTTGGTTTGGTAAAAGAGTTTTGAGAGAATATTCTGCCTTTCTTGGGAAAATATCTTGTTTCCTGAAGTTTTTTAATAAAATTTTTGTAAAATGATGAATGTATATTTTTAAGTGATGTGAATTATGTACATGGTAGATGATCCTTTTCATTGCAGGGAACCTACTTCTATCCTGTAGTTACATTACCAGGCACCCTTTGGGATATTGAACTTGGAGGGATGTTGTCTATCTCTGCAGAGTCTGCCAAACTACTTAAATTGCTTACTGATTACTTAAATTGCTTTGGTTCATCTAGTTTTATTCTCTCTCATTCTCATTCTTAGAGCACAGAGGTTTGTTTTTTAGGGTTTTTTTAAAAATTGAAATATAGTTAATTTACAGTGTTGTGTTGGTCTCAAGTGGGCAGCAAAGTGATTCAGTTTTATATCTATTGGGTTGGCTAAAAAGTTTGTTCAGGTTTTTCAGATAACATTTTACAGAAGAAAATCCAAATGAACTTTTTGGCCAACCCAATTTTTTATGTATATTCTTTTCAGATTCTTTTCCATTATAGGCTATTACAAGATACTGAGTATAATTCCCTGTGCTGTAGAGTAAGAGCATAGAGATTTTGATGCTATATTATAACAACAACAAAAAATTAGAGCTATTTGGCATTTTCTGATTCCTTAGCATGCACAACTAGAATTAAAACCTAATGTGCTAAAACTCCTAATCATTCAAGACGTATTTGAATGCTGTTTGCAGAACAGTACTATACTCCTATTTACAAAGCCTAAGGTGTCTTCATTTTTCCTTGATGGATCAGGTCTCTAGGGCCAACTCTGTTTCTTCTCCCTACAGCAATTCCTGGCCACACAGTTGATTATGCAGACATCTGAGTCTGGGATCAGTGCTAAAAGTCTTCGAGGGAGAGATTCTACCCGCAAACAGGATTCTTCAGAGAAGGTGAGGAGACCAAGGAAGAGCCTGTGTGCCAGTGTTCCAGTGATAGAAGTTTGAAGCATCCAAGGAACCTTATGTTACTACTTGGTACTTCCAGGCTTCTACATTCCAATGGTATACAGACATAAAGATTTTTAAATGGTAGTTGTTTGCTCCCATCCAAACACTGAAGAAACCTGCTGTGACTGGAAGACCCAGTCACATGGGAGAAATTGTGAGCTGAGTGCATGAATTATTATCTCCTCTCGGAGAGTGCTCACAAGGTGGGAGAAACGACTTAGCTTGCAGCATTTGGGGACCATCAGTTCCTATTCCAGAGGCATAATGGCCAGATTGCTTTTGGATCTCTTTCCTCTTATTCTTGAGTTTTAAAATTTTTGTCTTTGTGTGTGTGGTGCTTGTGTCTCTGTCCTGAGGTTTGGGGTGCTTGCAGCTGAGAGTTTCCGTGGAACCTGATCAGTGTTTGTTTGTCCTCTAACAGGACAGTGTCCCCATGGGCTCTCCTGCCTTCCTTCTCTCTCTCTTTGTAAGTATTGAATGGCTGCAAGGGGTGGTGTTGCCACAGAGATTCTCAGCTCTTGCTGGGGGTGGGTGGCAGAGGGAAATCGAACATGCAGACTGTGGCAATGTCTTAAACTTCTGTTTATTCAAGTCATCGAATAAGAAACTCTATCTTCTGCACTCCTGTCTTTCTGCATGTGTGTGTGTGTGGGCTGGGTAGGGACTATTTATGACTTCACTGAGCTGAAATGAGGGATTATTGGTAAGGATCTAGGATGCACCTGCTCCTCATTTCTTGAGTGCACCTTTTGACAGTTCTTTTCTTACAAACAGAAGATTGCTCAGAGCAGCAACTGCTAGCTGGCTTTTAAAAAGTGTTCCTCATACCTACAGATACTCAGTACATGGGTTTTTTCTTTTCCCCTAATATTAAGTTGCAAGAGTGATGACTGATACACAAACATTCAGTAAAATTTAAAGATCTCAGTAACAGTGACCACTACATACAGTAGTGGCTGGTGGAATTAGAGATAAGCTTAGTAAAGCTAGCCTAAAGACTTCTATTCTTTTCCTCTGTGATTTGAACAATACTCTGACTCTTTGTTGTTCATTATGAGGCTCTAAGTCATGATGTAATGGAAGGATATCAGCCTAGAAAACCACATGATCTTAAAACTCTGGATTATCTCTTGGAGCTTTGTTTTCCTCATTGTGTGATGGAGGTAATATAATGAGGTGCCTGTCCAGCGTACCTCACAGGGATGTTGTGAGGATAAAATGGCTTGAAAAAAAAAGGAAGTGTTATACAAATACAAGGGTGGTATTTTTATACTTACTGTTGCCTCAAAGGCAACTTGTGTTCATGAGCTCTAAGAATTTTAGAGTCCTTGCATGTTAGAAATGTAAAAATGGCCTGGCCCAGCAAAACTGTTCACTAGCTCACCTTACCTACAGGCCTTAGTCCGTACCACAGACAGAACACTGTAATCTCCGTTCTTTCCTACTGGCCTGCAACAGTGACTCTGGATCCCCAAGCAATTGGCTGGTTGTTGCAAGGCTGGTTAATAGAATCTTTTATCTATTGAAGACAGCAAAGTATTGCACAAGAGGAAGGAGCTGGGCTGCAGGGAGAGAGCAGCAGATGGAAAGAAGCCTTCTGATTGTCCTGATCTCATGGAAAACAACTCAGGAGGTGCTAGGGAACTAGTGCCAGGGTCAGTCTGCAGGAAAGGCCTTTCTTATAGGGATCAACAGCTGGACAGGTATGTTAGCCAAGAATCTCACTATCCACTGCCCTTTCTGACTCTCCCACCCATCTTTTACTCTTCCTGTTCCTTTGCACATGATTTGGGGCCTGGGTGGGATGACTCATAGTCATTCTGTGGGACCCCAGGTGAACTCCAGTGACCTCTATGGTGGGCAGAAGCAAGGTACTCTGTCCTACATTTCCTCTCACACACTACTACCAGGTGCTTTTTAGCCCACTCTGTGGGAAGACAGATAAATGCCCCTCATTTCCTGGATTTTTCTGCTGATTCTCCCCCCTCTTCCCCCAAAAAACCAAATCCCCAGCATTCTTGTTGCACCTTTTCTCTTACCTCATAGCTAACTCACTCATGCTCCGTTTCTTTGTCTGCCTGTCATCTAGGATGGGGGAACCAGGGGGCGCCGCTGTGCCATTGAAGCAGATATGAAGATGAAAAAGTGAAGCCTCAGAGTATCTGCACTGAGCTGAACATGAAATAGAAGTAAAGATAGAGCTTGGGCTTGTGGAAGTTCCAGAAGTGGAAGTTACAGAAGAGGAGGTGTCTGGGCCACATGACATGAGCTGGAAAAATCTCTCTCAGAGAGTTGGAGTAGCACAATTGCCTGTTTTAGGGCAAAAATCATGGGATGTGTTAATGTCCTGATGTGTTGCTAGCAGATTGTAGCTAGTTTGTACTGTCTTGTGAAGTGTACAGACTTAAAAAAAAAAAAAAAAAAACCTGTGAAGTGTATGTGTACACAATAAACTCTGAAAGAAAAGAAAACTAGCCTTTGGTGTGTTCTTTGAGTGTGTGAATGTGTGTGTGAAACTTGTGATTTCTTCTATATGGAAACTTCTGTCATTTGTGGGAATGAGATTGTTGGGGGGAAAGTGGTCTTATAATATGAACTGTTCTACTACAGGTCAGAGAAGGTAAGTAACCAAGATTGAGTTTATAATGTTTAAAAGTACTGCATTGTGCCGTAAGTACTGCCTTATTCAGCCTTTCTTTAATGTTTGGTAAAACTTAAGGTTTTCAGAGTTCTCTGTTCATGGCATTGCTTAAAGAAGATTAAAGCATGGATATAGGTAGCATCTTTATCCTTGGCATTTGTTCTACTTATACTGTCTTTGCACATGGTATTTCTTGAATAGTATATTATTATTCCTTTCTATTTCTATGTGTAGGGTTCTTGTGTATTTTAGAATTCTTAATATTACTATTGGAAGGCTAAACTCAGTTATCAAGTTTATCACCTGAGTTTATTCCAACTTCTGTTACTAAATAAAAACTAAATCAGTGAAGTGAACTAGTGAGCTTTTTATTAAAAAGAGATGGAGATTAATAGGGTATTGTCTAGTATTTTGAGCCTTCTTGAGAAAGATATAGAACTTTGTGATTGGAAGTCATGGATCTTTTTGGCTTAAGTAAAACTAGAAAGCTTGCTAGGATCCTAAGGAAGTAGAAGATACCGTCTTTGTGAGTGATAGTTCAATCAATCCAGGAGTTAGAAAATTAAATACAATTACAGTATATTCCCAAAGCAGTCTGCAAACATGCATGTGATATAAGCAACGGAGCCCTAAAAGTTGGAGAAGTTTGTGGAGGAAGAGGTCCATTAAAGGACATAGATTTTGGGTTGGTAGAGAACGTGATTTATAAGCTTAGCAAGCTAAATTAAGGTATAGGCATCTGAGGTGGGGGAAATAAGGAGACTAATGTAATGAGAAATCATATTAAGGAATAGTGAATTACAGGTACCAGGCTAAGGGGACAAAATAGAGCTTGATTTATGGAGGGCTTTGAGTGACATTGAGAAATTTGAGGTGGTAGCTATTGTAAAGCATTGAATAGGGAGACTCTATTCAGAGCAGGTTGGATGAAGAATAGAGAAACTGACCAGGAGACTATCATATTTATTCAGATATAAAGGATGGGCATTGAGAAAAATTATTGTGGAAGAAAATTGGGAAGTGGACTTGTTTACTGAATATAAGAGAAGAAAGAGTCAAAACAGGACTAAGAAAACAGTGTTGATGATAGGCATAAGGAATTTCGGGAGAGCAAATTTTTGGGAGATGTTCAGAAAGAAAAGTGGTTTTAGTTTTATAAGCGTTGAGTTAAAGGAGATGGTAGGGCACCTAAAGGGAGTTGACCTTTGGGTACATGGAGAAATGAGACCAGGATGCATATAAAAAGTAGAGGTTGAGAGATTTGGAAGCCACCTTAATAAAGATCGAAGTTGAAACCTCAAAGTAGCTGCATTTTTTTAAGGATGTGTTAAGGAAGCAGAGGCCCAAACAAGAACATAGAAGATGGATGTATTAAAGTTGTAAAAGGGAGAGGACAAAGGGATAAGAAAACCAGGAGTGCAGTGTACTGAAAGCAAGGAAAGATATTTTTAAAACTTGATTTGCAGTTCTCTTTCTGAGAAGTGAGAGCTGGATATGACCAGAAGGATGCCACAGGTATCTTAGTATGCATTGAGGATTTAATGGTTGATAGGTTCAAAGTGTCTATATGCTGAGGAAAATATCCCTTGTCCATCAAAATTGTTGCCTTGCAGTTGAGTTTAAGGGTGGTTTGGGATAGAGGAATTCATTTCAGCTAGCAATGCTCCAGTTTTTTCTCTTTTAGAGTATAGGGAAATCTAACAACAAATAATTATTGGGTGATAATTCTATTACACTATTTGACATAGGGCTTTTTCTTTATTCCCAATGACGGATCACTTTTTCTCCTGATGTCCCCCTTCAGCTAGTTTTTACTCTTCCTAATGTTGAGTCGAAAAAAATTTCTGACCCCTTATCTTTCTGCCAAAATTGGGAGATGGAAATGCCTTAGGAATATTGATTTGAGTGAATTTAATGCATTTTTTTTCTGTGTATTTACAGATGGGGCATGAATGGGTTTGGTTGGATTCTGAACAAGACTATCCCAATGACTCTGAGTTGAGCAACGATTGCAGGTCACTCTTCAGCTCATGGGACTCCAGTTTGGATCTTGATATGGGCAGCTGGAGGGAAACTGAGGAGCCAGGGGCTGAGGAACTAGAGGAAAGCAGCCCAGGGAGAGAACCTCGTGAGCTGCTTGTGGGGGACGGAGGCAGTGAGGAATCTCAGGAAGAGGCGGAGCATGTCAGTTGCCAGAACCTCCTCCACTTTCTCTCTGAGGTAATGGGGAGCCATTATTTCCAAAGGTGGGAAGAATCTCAACTTCCTAAGAGAATGTTTACCCATACATACATCTACCACTCTCATTATTGTTTACTAAAATATAAGGTCCACATTGGCAGGAACTGAGTTCATTTCTGTCTCCAGCACTTGGTACTGATACAAAACATGTGCCAAATATGTACTTTTTGACTGAATGTTCTAAGATCCCAGTCGTTAGGAGCCTGATCATAGGAAGTGGGATTTCTGTATATAGGCCTATCTTTAGGAGTATCCTTGCAATTCATTCTTTCAGAGTCATGGGAGGTGACACTTGCCCAAACTCCCCTTGAAGCTTATAATGTTAAGACTTCCAGGCAATATTTTGCAGTGTTCATATTTCCCAAGTGAAGGGCTGAGGACCAGAAATAAAGAGAATTGGACAGAGTTTATATTTATGTGGCAATTCTACACATTCAGTAGAATCTAGGTCAAGACCAGCAAGAATCTGGTCTTGCCAATTGTTCACACATTGCCAATTCTATCTGCATTGTTTGTGGCAGACAAAGTTTTCAGCAGTTTTTTAGACAGTCGTTACCAGTTGATTCGAGTTGACACTTGAGATGAAAAATTAGAACATAAGCTCCTTGAGGCAAGAATCATGTCTATCTTGTTTACTGTTAGGTCCCTACCAATTAGCCCAGTACCTGTGTATATAAGATATTTGATAAATTTAAAATGACTGAATGAATCAATTAACCCTTACCATCTCAAACTTAGTCACAGTGGCAGTGTAATGATGTGGCATTATTGATATGTAGATGATGATTTCCACTGGTGTTCTTATACATGTAACAGTAAACTATGATTGCAGGTAGCTTATTTAATGGAGCCATTGTGCATTAGCAGCAAAGAATCAGGTGAAGGCTGCTGCCCTTCATCTGGCACCAGACAACAAGAGGCGAGGGGAATTGAAGCTACTGAAGGAGAGGGGGAGCCCTGCAAAGAGCCTGAAGAGCTTTCAGCCAAGGTAGACCCCTTGGTAGCTGAGAAGTCATTACTGGGAGAAAATGGAAGGCCAGAGGTGGCTCCACCTCCCTCAGATATTTGGGCACTTCAGGAACAACCCACAGAGAGTGAAGAGGTAAGTGAATAACTTAAACCAGCTGTCTGATCAGTCCTCTGCACAAAGAGGCAGAGCAGTATGGTTAGAGCACATAGGCTAACTCCAGAGAGTTCAGTTACCTGGGTCTAAATCCTGGTTTTAGCATCAGCTGTGTAGGCTTAGGCAGGTTAGTGAACATTTTAGAACCTCAGTTTTCTTTGCTGAAATGGAATAATAGTGCTCTACCTTATAGGTGTACTGTGAGTTTTAAATGAGATAATTCACGTGCAGCACTTAGCATAGTCCCTGGCTCATAGTCCCTGGCTCATAGTAAGCAATCAGTAAAATTTAGAATACCATTATCATTAATATTATCTGGCCAGCTAGACTAGTCAGCTCCAGGGCCACAAGTAATAATGACAGTTTTAAAAGAAAACAGCATCTATCTAGAATAGAGTATATTGCTTTTTTCATTTTTTCTTGGGATACAGAGTTCTCTAAGAATTCTTTGTCTTAGGTCTCGTTAAGTCACCTTTCTCCAACTTATTCTATAACTTTATATAACTGGCCTATTCTTACCTTAAGGTCAGCCTTCATTTACCCCATGCAGGAAAAATTACCTTGAAGGTAGTAAATCTCTTTCTAAACATTCCTTTGATTCCTGGCATTCCCAGGGGGAGGTTCAGCAAGAATCCAAAGAGGAGGACCAGAGTGAAGGGTATGTGTCAGAGATGGAAGACCAGCGTTCTTCAGGTGAGTGTGATGAAAGCTTCAGCATCCAGGAGACTCCTCTGGTGGATATCCTTTTCAGCCATGCTACCTCCTCAAAGCTGTAAGTATAGACTTTTATCCCATGTTGTTAGGATTAATACTTTTACTTCTGTTTACGCCTATTTGAATTTGTTGCCGCGGACATTGATTACTTTTGTAAATTGAAAAGTAGAGAATTAGAGCTCGAAAACACTAGAAATAGAATTAAATATAATTTTACTGTATAAATAGAAGTCTATATGCTTTCATCTTATAAAACAAGACTTTTATCAACATTAAGAATCTCTTTCATAAGTAATCCTCTCTATATTTATTCAGGAAATGTTGCTGAGTCAGATTGTCACTCAAGTCTAATATTATACAAACTATACTTTTAAAAATACTAAAACATCTCCTATTAACTTGAAATTAAAAATTATTTTTAAGTTATTATCACCCTTGTTCCTTTTTCACACATCTTGGGAAATTGTTTATATAATTTTTTTTTTTTTTTTTAATTTTTAATTTTTGGCTGTGTCGGGTCTTCGTTTCTGTGCGAGGGCTTTCTCTAGTTGCGGCAAGCGGGGGCCACTCTTCATCGTGGTGCGCGGGCCTCTCACTATCGTGGCCTCTCTTGTTGCGGAGCACAAGCTCCAGACGCGCAGGCTCAGTAGTTGTGGCTCACAGGCCTAGTCGCTCCGCGGCATGTGGGATCTTCCCAGACCAGGGTTCAAACCCGTGTCCCCTGCATTGGCAGGCAGACTCTCAACCACTGCGCCACCAGGGAAGCCCCTATATAATTGTTTTTAACATAAGTAACTATGGAGCCAGAGGGCACATTTTAGAATCTTAATTTTTTTCAGTAAAGTGAATTTCTTTTTAAATCAGAAAAACAAAGTTATTTTTGTTATGTAACAAATAGTTCATCTTCTGGGCCTAGTCTTGTGTCTAAGTATTGAGAGAAGATAGTGTGAACTGTTTTTTTTTTCTTTGCTATATCCCAGATCCACCCACATTATCTGTGGGAAGGCAAACCAATAATTATTTTAGCCTTCTTTTGTTTAAGATATATAACTGAACCATGCATATATATTTTTGTAAATAGCCTTCTTTTGTTTAAGGTATACAACTGAACCATGCATATATATTTTTGTAAATAGCAGATTTCAAATTTTTGTTACACAAATAGAATACAGCTAAAAACCTAGCTTGTTGAAGAATTGCTTCCTTTGCTTTTCTATAACTCTGTTTGTGAGTATGAGCAGATGGCATATGATGACTATCCCCAAAACGGGAAATCTCTAATAATCTGGGATGTTTTATCTCATGACATTTCAGCATCTTGAAACGCAAACACCACACTCTTATCTTAGAATTTAGCTTAAACATGAAATCTTTATTAGAAAGCAGTAGATATTAGTAATTGAGTCTGCTTGGCTAGATAGCTTAAGGGGAGATAGGCATTTGAGTTCTTGTGCTATCATTAGGGAACCTTAAAACTACTTTGAAAGATAGACATTCCCTAGGCCCCTCTTTTCTGGCTTCTTCCTTAGTCTGTACTGACTCTCAGGAGTAAAGTGGAACCTTTGGAGTACCAGTCTAAGTCTGCATATCCTTTCCACTCCCACACTGTTACTTGTAGTTGCTTGGCATGCATTTCCAAATAGATGGAAATAAAGGTAAGCAAGGGATTGTTTCTTAAAATATTGCAAAGGTGATTGATTATGAAGTTACAAAACCTATTGTAGTACCTTTCACGTAATGGAAACAATAAATATCTGTTTTGTGGCTATATGAACAAAATTGCATCAGTACCAAGGACCTATTGTTTATTCTGACTGATCAGAGACAAAGGAAGAGGTTTGCTTTGGGCTTTAAGTCCCTTGTTCTTGTAGGGTTCTGGGCTTAAGGAAAAATTGATTTTTGTGGTATGTAATTTAGATACAGGTGAGATAGTGCATCATGAAAATGAATAGTTATGTGGAGCTGTTCAAATTGGAGAATGATATGGTATGAGTTGTGCTCAAATGGATGCACACAATGTGGTACATAAAGCAAAACGAGGGTGTGAAACCTTAGGTGTGAAGAGAGCCTATGTAGAGAGAATAATGCCGTGAATAAAGTGTGAAGTGTAACATGTTTAACTTTGGGGTAAATGGAAAACTTGCCAACTGGGAAAATTATAAAATGAAATAAAACATTGAGCAGTTGCATCTCTAAAGAAAAACTAAATAAATTAGGCAGTTTAGCCCAGAGAAGGAAGGACCATGAGGAGAAATGGATTTTTCTTGGTATTTTAAAGATTACTATACGAGGACAGTGAAAAGGAAAAATATTTAAATTGTATAGCATTCAGATGAAGTGTAAGAGAATTCCTTGGGATATGAAACCAAGTATTTTTTCCTCTGGAAGTATGGGAGAGATACTTCTTAATGTGGCATATTTCTGCATAAAAAACAGGACCAGATTCATTTATCAAATACTTATTTGAGCACCTAGTATGTACCGGGAACTTGGGAGACATCAGTGAACAAAGACTACTTTTATAGACCAGTTCTTTAGAGTCATAGGTGCTAAAGGGCAAATTAGCAAGATTCCAAAAGGCAAAGGCAGTTGCCTATTTTTAGTACACTTTACAAGAATGTAACCACTTCATTTGATAATACTGATCAGTAAGAGAATATTTATAGAGTCTGGGGTCCTTTATGAAAGCATGTTTTCATTCCTGTGGTATTATTTCCTTCAGATGTTAACTAGGAGCACTATGTGTTGAGGAAACCTTATCAAGCATCTAGGGGGAACAGAATACCATTTGTGAAGTTACTGTTTCTTTTCTGCTCTGCTTTATCCTGTAGTTCTGATCTAGGCCATAGTGACCCTGTTCAGGATCACTTGCTATTTAAGAAGACTCTCCTGCCAGTCTGGAAGATGATAGCCAGTCACAGGTAGGACTCCAAGCCACTCTTGGTATTCACAGCCACTCTTCTCATTTAGGGTGACTTTCCAGGGTTTCTTCATCCTCTCTGGGTTTGTCCCTTAACAGGTTCAGCAGTCCGTTTCTGAAGCCTGTGTCAGAAAGGCAGGCCCCAGGATACAAGGATGTGGTGAAAAGGTCAGTGGAAAAGGGGTCAAGAAAGGTTGGTTGCTTTTATTTCTGTCTTTTCATACTTTATTTCACATCTGTTAGATTATTTCTTTATTTCATTTACATTACTTAAGCTCAAGATATATTTTACAGCTGAACAAGTTTATAAAGTTATGGTAAGCTCAGTCCTCATTTGAGAATATAGGGAACAAAAGGATGAAGAGTTTTTTATTAGTATTGACTTTTAAGTAATATGATCCATTTATTATAATCTTACATTAGCCTTTGGTAGTTTTTGACACTGTGATTTCAGAGCAAAACTTTAAAAGGAACACTGTATTCATTCAGGCAGTTATAGGTATGCTAAGGCAAAGATGGTAATCCAAATGGATGTTATAAACACTGATTGATTGCAGTATTTTGGATTTTTATAGCATAGTTCATCTAAAATGCTGTCATAAACCAGTGTGTGTTAGTAGTATATAAAAGATCAGAAAAGAACCTTTGGATACAGACTCCTTAATTCTGTAGATGAGGAAACTAAGACTCAGAGGTGGTCATGACTTGTCTGTGATCAACAGTGAATAGCAGAGCTAGAACTAAACCCCAGAGTCTTACCTCCCAGTTCAGTCCTGTTTCTACGCTGCTGTGCCTTCTCTTATATACCCACTCTCTGTGTCGCATTATATAATATTTACCTTAATATTCACTTGATTCTCTTTTCATCTCCATGAAAGAAGAAAAAAAAACTCTGAGCTTTTGATTATACAGTAAAAACAGTTGATTAAATACCTAGTATATGACTACACATTGTAAACAATCGGTCAGTAACTACCCTGTGACAAACTGATCATTGGAGCTCTTTATAACTTTGATACTTCCAATTGTAAAGTGAAATGGCTGGGCCTGTGGGCTCTGGAGTCAGGCTGTTTCTGAATTGGAAACTAAGCTGTGTGACTTTGGGCAAGTACCTAACTTCTTTGATCTCAGTTTCCTCATTGCCAATTGTGATAATGGTACCTACCATATAGGTTTATTGAGAGGATCAAGTGAGTTCATATAGAAAGTACCTAGCATAGCACTTGGCTTATTGTAAGCAGTTGTATGTTAGCTGCTATTGCTATTTTATTATCTGATGGGGATTGTTATCTTTACTACTGTTTTCATTAAGAGCTGGTTAGTTCTTCAGGAGAGCATGATAGGTCACCACATGTTCCACATGAAGGTTTGATTTCCTCTGGTTTCTCTTGGCCACCTGTAGACCCATGGACTTAACTAGCCTGAAAAGGAATCTGTCTAAGGGACGGATTCACACCATGGCTCAGTTCCAGAGGGACCTGATGCTGATGTTCCAGAATGCTGTGATGTACAATGACTCTGATCATCAGGTGTACCATATGGCTGTGGAGATGCAACGAGAAGTCTTGGAGCAGATTCAGGTACTGTAGGTAGAGAGCTTCAGGAAAAAAGAATGTAGTTTCTGGAATCTGATTTTAGAAAGTCTGTGAGAATAAGGGTGATGTTGAAGTGACCTTGTGTTCCCAGAGTTTATGTTCAGAGGTGATTCAAGGACCTGAAGGACTGACATTGTACCTGCTGGTTTGGAAAACTCTGAGCCTCTGTGGGACCAGCTTTAATAGATAGTGAAGTAAAATAGTCTAGGAAGGCAGGCAGCAGTGAAGAGCTCTTAAGAGACCTGGGGATAGATAAGTAATGGGCGCATCTGCTTCCAGAGCCTCAAGTCAGAGGGCTAAACATGCAAACCAGAGGCTGGAGTCACTGTCCATTTTTTGGTTGCTGTACCTGTTGGTATTAATATATGTTCACATTGTCCCATCTATAGAGATAAGATATGGTAGCCAGAAGAAGACATTTGAGGGTTTCTTTTCTGGGCAGCTTCTTACTTTAAAGAAAAAAAGTGTAGTCGAATCTCTGCGGAGAAAGAAATAAAACTGCTTTCAAACCTCCATAAAGATTCATAGCTTGCTGTCTGCCTTGACCCTGTAGGTGCTGAGTATTTGGTTAGACGAAAGAAGAGACTTAAATAGTCTGGAATAAGAACTAACCAACCCCATGGAAGATGGGAAACCTGTTTTGCTAACTTGGAGCTGCTACCCTGAACTTTTCTGGAATTTGGATCTTTCATTGAGACTCCGACCTAGAGAAGATCCCAGTACTTGTTTACCACTTCTCTGTTGTCTTTTCCAATAAGAATAATGCCTTAACTTACAACCAAAGAATTAAAGGTGCCCGTGGACATAATATAAAGAAAACACGGAAAGCTGAGATTTGGGGTTATGCCATATATGTTGCCCATGTCTTTGTTCCATAGGCTTAATTTAGAGGTAAATAGATTAAACCTCTTTTACTGCTCTTTAAATAAATGTTATTTCACAAGTCGAAGATTGCCTTTTAATGTTTACAGAAGCTGGGAATAGAGGGGATAGCATTATTTGGTGAAATAAGGAAGGTATTTGACATGGGTTTTCTTACATACACTGTCTGGAAGGGGCTGGGGTAGGACGAGGGAAAGTGTGTATGATTTGTCTCATCATTTATAAAGTGGAGATAATTGAAGTGTCCTTCGAATGGCTAGGAGGATGAAGTAAGATAAATTATGAGGAAAATGTTAGAAAACGTCTTTTGCTTTTAAGATCTGCAAGGGGAATAAAAATGCCTGTGGCTGGTTCCCTTTCTTGAGGAGCTAGCCAAAGGCTGCGAAGCGCTCTGCTGGAATTGGGCCTCTGCAGCCACCGTCTCTAAGCTGGGTTTCCGGTCTCCTAGCAACAACATGTGGTGACTCTCAAGGAGCCCGGGCTGAGGTGAGTGTCCAGATGAGGGTCGGATTCAGAAGGAATCTGGGGGTTCAGCCCACAGGGGGTCAGGGATTCTGCTTTCCAACCGGGCCTGACGCTAAGCTTCCCGGGGGGGTGGGGCGGGCCGCTGAGCGGCGCGGAGGGTTGCAGACCTAGTCTCCTCCTGGGCCCCCGGGGTCCTAGGCTTTCGGCTTGCTGCTTGGTCTCTCCACCTCTGTGAAAGTGCTTAGGAAAACCCATGGCAGGACTTAGACGCAGAGTAGAAATCTTATTATTGAGACGCTGCTTGTTGAAAAAGGTATGACAGTTTCCAGCTTTATAAATTAATAAAATCAAGCACCTGTTAATGCTGTTTAGTCACAATTACATTAAATTTGGGGTGGGGGGAATGCCTGTTATTGCAGTTGATACCAGTCAAGAATCTCTTAAATTGTACCCTGAAAAGCCAGAATGGAGCTATCAATGCCCCCCCCTCAGATCTATGTAGAAAAGACTCTGGCCATTATCAAACCAGATATTGTTGACAAAGAGGAGGAGATACAAGATATTATTCTCAGATCTGGATTCACCATTGTTCAGGTAACTTCTGGGCCGGATGATCATGTTTTTTTTCTCTCTAGTGAATTAGGCTTTTCCTCCTTAGCTTTTAACTAAAATAGAATTTAAAATTCACTTATCTTAAGTAGAAGATATATTTGGAAACTCTTAGGCATAGGGTTATATCCCTAAACTGTTATTTTAGATTACCTTATTTTTTTTTAATTAATTAATTTATTATTTTTATTTTTGGCTGCGTTGGGTCTTCGGTGCTGCACACGGGCTTTCTCTAGTTGCAGTGAGCAGGGACTACTCATCGTCGCGGTGCGTGGGCTTCTCATTGCGGTGGCTCCTCTTGCTGCGGAGCACGGGCTCTGGGTGCGCAAGCTTCAGTAGTTGTGGCTTATGGGCTCTAGAGCACAGGCTCAGTAGTTGTGGCGCACGGGCCCAGTTGCTCCGCGGCATGTGGGATCTTCCCCGACCAGGGCTCGAACCCTTGAACCCTGCCTTGGCAGGCGGATTCTTAACCACTGTGCCACCAGGAAAGTCCAAGATTACCTTTGATTTTACCTTTTAAAACTGTTTATGTAAATGTGTCAGCCCATTTAGATCCTTAGTATTTAGCATGAAATTTAGGTTTATTCTTGTAAGTGTAAGAGTTATATGTGATAATATTACAAAAGTTTTTTCACATTTCAAAAGGATATAAAATGAGAAGTAAAATTTCTTTTTCTTCCATCTCTCCTCTCCCAGCTCAAGTCCTAAACTCCAGAGAGAGGCAACCACTTAACACTTTCCTGTTCTTCCAGGATTTTTTTTTATGCATTTACAAACATTTTTCCCCCATAAAGTAGGACAGTCCCCTTCCCTTGACCCCCTTTACAAAGTCCCTCAGATAGCATTCCAGATCATTACATCTGAATCTATCTCATTCTTCCTAACTTCTGTGTAATATTCTTCTGTACAGATGAGCCACAGTCTATTTACTTGGTCTTCTCTTGACTGTTGGGTGTTTTTTTTTATTTTTAATTAACTTATTTATTTCTTTATTTTTGGCTGTGTTGGGTCTTAGTTTCTGTGCGAGGGTTTTCTCTAGTTGTGGCAAGTGGGGGCCACTCTTCATTGTGGTGCACGGGCCTCTCACTATCGTGGCCTCTCGTTGCGGAGCACAGGCTCCAGACGCGCAGGCTCAGTAGTTGTGGCTCATGGGCCTAGTTGCTCTGCGGCATGTGGGATCTTTCCAGACCAGGGCTCGAACCCGTGTCCCCTGCATTAGCAGGCAGATTCTCAACCACTGCGCCACCAGGGGAGCCCTGTTGGGTGTTTTTTTCGGTTGGTTTTATTTCTTTTTTTCAGTTATTTACGAACGTTTAATGTTTTAAGCCTTATACTTGTTCTGCAGTTGGTAGTTTTGAAAATGAATATAGAGTGTTGTTAAACATTATCAAATTAAAAAAAATCAAATAGAATGGAATTTTTTTAAACATCTTTATTGGAGTATAATTGCTTTACAATGGTGTGTTAGTTTCTGCTTTATAACAAAGTGAATCAGCTATACATATACATATATCCCCATATCTCCTCCCTCTTGCATCTTCCTCCCATCCTCCGTATCCCACCCCTCTAGGTGGTCACAAAGCACCGAGCTGATCTCCCTGTGCTATGCGGCTGCTTCCCACTATCTATTTTACATTTGGTAGTGTATATATGTCCATGCCACTCTCTCACTTCGTCCCAGCTTACCCTTTCCCCTCCCCATGTCCTCAAGTCCATTCTCTATGTCTGCATCTTTAGAATGGAATATTTTTAATCTTCCTTTTTTCTCTACCATCCTTATTTGAAATTTCAGTTTTTTATTCTCTAATAAATATACAGTGTCATATTGCCTATTGAATCTTTTTAAAAATAAAAAAAGGAGAAAACTCGGGCTTCCCTGGTGGCACAGTGGTTAAGAATCCACCTGCCAATGCAGCGGACATGGGTTTGAGCCCTGGTCTGGGAAGATCCCACGTGCCGTGGAGCCACTAAACCCGTGCGACACAACTACTGAGCCTGCGCTCTAGAGCCCGCGAGCCCCAACTACTGAGCCCACGCGCCGCAACTACTGAAGCCCGTGTGCTTAGAGCCTGTGCCCCACAACAAGAGAAGCCACCGCAATGAGAAACCCATGCACTGCAACAAAGTGTAGCCCCCGCTCGCCGCAACTAGAGAAAGCCCGTGTGCAGCAACGAAGACCCAACACAGACATAAATAAATAAATAAATAAATTTATTTAAAAAAAATAATTTTAAAAAAAGTCTAAAAAAAAGTCTAGGTACCGTAAAGGAAAAGATTGATAAAAGTATAAATGTAAAAAACTTTCACATGGCCAAATAAACATAATAAGCAAAGTCAAAACACAAATGACAAACTGGGGAAGAAGATTTGTAATTCATATCACAAAGGCTAATCTCCCTAGTATATAAAAAGCTCCTAGAACAGGATAAAAATTCAGTTGAAAATGGGCAGTACATGTGGATGGTCACAGAAAAAGAAAAACAAATGCTTCTGAAACATAGGAAAAGATGCTCAATCTCTAAGCAGGAAAAAAGCAAATTAAAATGACACTGAGATACCATCTGGCAAGAATATAAAAGTAAATGACATAACCCCTATGGAAGGGGACCTGGCAATTATCTATCAGTATTACAGATGCATATACCATTAAACCCAGCAGTACTCTTCTGGGAATCTCTCCTATAACCCATGTATTAATATGAAGTGACCTATATCTAGGTTATTTTTTGCAGCATTATTTATTTACAAGCGAAAGATTGAAAACAACCCAGCATTAGAAGATTGGTTAAATTGACCCTGGCGATCCACCAAATTGAATACTATGCAACTAATTATAAACCTCTCTGTGTCCTGTTATGGAAAAAAGCAAGATGCAGAACAATGTGTAGCTACTTTCTATGATAGAAAGAGAAAAAGTAATATATATTAATGTTTGCCGGTATTTGCAAAATGAAACTAGATAAATAACCATTAAAAAATGGTTGCATGTTGAGGGTGAGGAAGAACAGGCTGGGTTAGGACAGGGATGGGAATAAGATTTTTCATATAAGCCTTTTTATATTGCTTTGAATTTTTTAGCCCTGTAAGTATATTACTCATTAATTTGAGAAAAAAAACAAAGTATACAGGTAATATAAAGTTTCTAATTTGTCTTTTCAGGCCATATTTTGAAAAGAATTAGTGAAAAACTTAATAATTAAGGAGTTAATGATAACTATAAATTAAAACTTAGTGTTAAAAAAAAAAACTTAGTGTAAATGCTAATATTTAACACTTGCCCTAGTCAGCAAGAAGTTTCAAACCAAAGAACGCCTTGCTATATTGTATGCTTCTTTTTTGTTTTAATTGTGATAAAATATACACAACATAAAATTTACCTTTTAACCATTTTTAAGAGTACATTTCAGGGGCATTAAGTACCTTCACACTGTTGTGCAGCCATCACCACTATCCATCTGTAGAACTTTTTCATCATCTCAGACTGAAACTCTGTACCCATTAAACACTAACTCCCTGTTTAGCCCTCTCCCTACCCCTGGTAACCACTATTCTTTCTGAGAGACTTTCTGTCTCTATGACTTTGCTATTCCAGGTGTCTCATGTCAATGGAATCATTTGTCTTTTGTATTGTATGCTTTAAAAGTAGGCTCTATTATAGGTGGGAGTTCATTGAACTTGAGGCTTTCTTGTTCCATCTAGGAAAAACCTCCTAAAATATGATGTATTCTTTCAGTAGGTGGCAGTCTTTCCTGTGTTACAAACTAATGACTCCTCTTTGTGAAAATATTTTTTGTTGTTGTTTATTTCTATTTATTTATTTTTTGGCCATGGCTGCGGGATCTTAGTTCCCCTACCAGGGATTGAACCCATGCCCTTGGCAGTGAAAGCACAGACTCCTAACCACTGGACTGCCAGGGAATTCCCTCTTTGTGAAAATACTAATCTAAATTCCAAAAAAGGTTTATCTGATCTAATTTTAAAGCAACTGATGGAATCACTGATTCAGTGTCAACTTTAGTTTAAGATGAGCCCTTAATTTTTAAAATTACGCTGCATTAGCTAGCATACCTGCAGAATATAGCTTCCCTTGCTTGTTAAGGGGTATATGGCCGATAAGGGCTTAACAATGCAGCAAAAAAAGCACTCAAATCAATATGCATAAGAATCACAAATACTGGCATATCTTAATTTTAAATAATAGAATCAAGGATTATACTAAATCAGGTACTGTTATAACTTCTCAAATTTCTTCTATTTCTTGACTATATGAATTTTAATATGAGAATAGATGTCAGCACCTTTTTTTTTTACAGTACTGTAACTGATCCTTGACTAGTGAGAATGTTATGTTTGTCCAGAAGAGCCTGTTTATAGCATTGCTGACCTACCTAGTAAGCATCTCTACAAGATTCTTGCTCTGGGCAGTTTAGATCCCTCTCTACAAACCAAGCAATTTTATCAAGTTTCTGAAACTTGAAGACACATGATAGTTTTGGAAGGGACTTTAAGAGGTAGGTCACTTGGTAAAATTCACACTGTACTCTCAGGAAAATCTAACCCATTTTATTTTATTTACTTATTTAGTTAAATATATTTATTTATTTATTTTTGGCTGCATTGGGTCTTCATTGCTGCGCTTGGGCTATTCTTTAGTTGCAACGAGCAGGGGCTACTCTTTGTTGCAGTACGCGGGCTTCTTATTGCGGTGGCTTCTCTTGTTGCGGAGCATGGGCTCTAGGTGTGTGGGCTTCAGTAGTTGTGGCACACAGGCTCAGTAGTTGTGGCTCATGGACTCTAGAGCACAGGCTCAGTAGCTGTGGCTCCTGGGCTGTAGAGCGCAGGCTCAGTAGTTGTGGCACACAGGCTTAGTTGCTCTGCGGCATGTGGGATCTTCCCAGACCAGGGCTCAAACCCATGTCTCCTGCATCGGCAGGCAGATTCTTAACCACTGTGCCACCAGGGAAGCCCTCTAACCCATTTTAGAAAGATGGATATCTGCCTTAATCTTGGAGATTTTTAGCCTTCACCTAGTAATTTATCTCCATGTCTCATCATCCTTACTCCAGTGAGAAGTTTTCCTTGATGTCTACTTTGAATCCCTCTATTATATTTTGAGCCCTTTCCCTCATGATCTACCTTTAATGGATTGGTAAACAGTAGTAATGGAGTGATTTTTTAAAAAATGTACTCAAGGGACCTCCCTGGTGGCGCAGTGGTTAAGAATCCACCTGCCAATGCAGGGGACACGGGTTCGAGCCCTGGTCCGGGAAGATCCCATATGCCATGGAGCAACTAAGCCCGTGCGCCACAACTACTGAGCCTGCGCTCTATAGCCCGCGAGCCACAACTACTGAGCCCACATGCCACAACTCCTGAAGCCCATGTGCCTAGAGCCTGTGCTCCTCAACAAGAGAAGCCACCACAGTGAGAAGCCTGTGCGTGGCGACGAAGAGTAGCCCCTTCTTGCCACAACTAGAGAAAAGCCCACACGCAGCAACGAAGACCCAATGCAGCCAAAAATAAATAAATAAGATGTACTCAAATAGTTGCTCTTAGGGAAAATGTGATGCTTTCTAATTGGAAGAATGACTGACTCAGCTTCTATGGTTTTTAAAATTTAATAATTCATTCATATAGTTTCTCATTTGTGAACAAAATTAACATTTGTCACAAACATTTCATATTCTTTCAAATTAACAAAGTTAATGCTAACTAACTATTCTTAAGATCATAGTGAATCAACATATTTATGGCAGAACCAGAATAAAGAATATACAACTTTCATGTTCAAGTGAAAAACTTGTTTACTGCATCATTATACTGCGTACTATTTCTAAATACCATAATGAGACCAGCTCCCTAAAATATGTAGGAAAATTTCACAATGAATACGAAAATATCACAAATAGGGAAAGATGAATTTGGAATATTCTAAAGTCCAATTTTGTTACTTTATACAAAGTATGTATTAACAGAATATTGATGATTGGTGTGTTTTTACTTTAAGAAGGAGGTATGATGAATTTGTCATTAACATACCATATGTTGAAAGAGGCTGCCCAACAGGAATAGTTTTTCTTAAGTAGGTTAAATAATTCTTATTTACAGCCTACATTTAACTTTCTTATCTTGACCTTTGTTCATAATACAAAAATAAATCTCAAATTTGTGGTCAGATTGGTACTAATTTCAAGTTATTAATGACTTAATGAGGTATTATTGAACTGTCAATAATGCTTTTGTTGATTTTGTTTCTCTTTTAGAGAAGAAAACTGCATCTCAGCCCTGAGCACTGTAGTAACTTTTATGTGGAACAGTATGGGAAAATGTTTTTCCCCAATTTAACAGCTTACATGAGTTCTGGACCACTTGTTGCCATGATATTAGCTAGACATAAAGCCATCTCTTACTGGAACGAACTCTTGGGACCAAGTAATAGCTTAGTAGCTAAGGAGACACATCCAGACAGGTAACTTTCCTAGGGGAGAAATGGAATCCAACTATGAAAATGAAAAAAAAAAATCTGATTTCATTGTAATAGGAATTTCCTTTAATTTGAAAGTTTTCCTAAATAACCTGATTTTTTTTGGTGGTGGTGGAGGGCTGGGTAGGGGAGGTCCATTTTGTGTTTTAACTACTTAAATGTGTATTTTAGTATCAAATACCACAAAAGGTCTCAGAGAATTTTGATTTATAACCATAAATATAACCACTAGCCTTATTTTTCTCTCATCCTTGAATTAAACTGCCACTGGTGTAGGATTTTTCATGGGAAAATTGGTATGGTATTTTATAGAATATTGGTAACACAGGACCAGAAACTCAGATTTTCAGCATTATCATTAATGTCTGGAAACCAGAGGGCATTGAGTTCTTGCACTTTGAAAATGCATTGCTTTTTCAGTTGTCACAAAACAACACCTCTTTTTCACCCAGATAACTCTTATTTTTCCAGTGTCTCCCTCCCGCAGATTTAAATATACTTGACCCTCATGTAGATAGATTTATGCTTAAATTCAAAATAGATTAAAACCTCCATATGTGAGAAGTGGTGATGCTTCTGTAAAATTCCTAAATAGAATGCATATGTAAAAAGTAAAGAAAGTATGTCAGATTGGATGGTCATCATCTCTAACTTGCTTTTAGTCTAAGGGCAATTTATGGCACAGATGAGCTAAGGAATGCACTTCATGGAAGTAATGATTTTGCTGCAGCAGAAAGAGAAATGCGATTCATGTTTCCTGCAGGTGAGTTACAGATGAGTAATTAGTCAATTGTATCTACTTATTGTTTGCTTTCTCTTTTATTTTGGAGATATAGCTGGGAAGGAAGATAACAGGGATTTTCTCCAGTATATTCTGTCATATTTTCAAGTTGTAGTTACTTAACTTGAAGCCAAGAGTAGAAAACATTTTTCTCAGAACTAAATTGTGACCTCTAGGGAATCTTTTGAGAAGAGTTTACTTTTTTTTCTTTCTTTTCTCTTGGGTTTTTCTTCTTCTGTGTTGTAATTCCTTTTAGTTATCCCTAAATGCATCAGTCAAATTTGTTACACTTGAAAAAAGAATCTTCTTTGGAAATTATGACTGATTTGCCATTTTCTCTAACAGTTTACTGTTTGTCTAACAAACACTCATGGTTTTATGAAATTAATAGTTCTGAGGCCCTTTTTTTGTTTCCAACCTGTTATGAAAGTTATAAACCTTGTGTAAGTGGGTATAATAAGGAGCAGCACTGAAGTTTTTAGTTTATTTTCAATAATATTTTTAGAGCAGAAAGGAATTTTGGTGATTTTTATTATAAAGAAAAGTCAAAGCATTGGGCAATTTTGAATTTTTTTTGGCATTTTTTTTTTCTCTAAGTAATTTAGACCTGTTCCTCAGTATTTTCTGCTGAAGATTTATTCAAAGAAAACTGAAAATTGTCTTGGAGATTTAAAAGTTCGGATTTTTGAACAAAAACTGTTTTAAAGATATCTGTACACAAAAGGATTTGCCTACTACATACTTTATTTCTGTGACAGAAATTTCTGTCATATCCATCCCATTAAGATATCTTTTTCATTGGAACTGTTTATTGTGGAATATTTACACAAAAGTAGATAGCATAGTATAATAAACCCCTAATGAACCCATCACCCAGCTTCAACAATTTTGGTCAGTCTTTTTTTTTTTCTAATTGAAGTATAGTTGATTTAGTTCAGTCTTATTTCATCTATAACCCCTGCTCCTACTTTTCCTGCTTCCATATTATTTTGGAGCACATCTTAAATATGAGATGTTTTTTTAATGTGGTAGATCTTTAGATTTAGTCCTACTAGTGAATTAGACTTTTCCTCCTTAGCTTTTAACTAAAATAGAGTTAAAAGCTGATTTATCTTAAGTAGAAGATATTTTTGGAAGCACTTCTTACTCATAAGGTTATATCCCTAAACTGTTATTTTAGATTGCCTTTGATTTTACCCATTAATTAATCCTCTAGATACAGTTAGACATTTGAGAAGCAGCAGTTGTAGGATAAATATAAATGATTAATTACCTACTACCTTGCAGATCTCTTGCTATGAGAATGTGAAGTTCTTGAGAGAAAGTTCTCAGAGTTTATGACATGAGCTCCCTATTGCTTAGCAGTCAGTCAGGAACTATATGCAAAACCCTATATGATGAAGAGTCACTAAAGCAAGTTACAAAGATATTCTAAAACATATTCCTAATCCTTGAAAAAGCTAGTGCTCTTCCCTTCCCTTTTAATAGGGATGGCTGATTCAAAGCTTTGCTATATTCCATTCATTCAACAAATTTATTGAGTTAACTACTGCGTGCCAGAAATACAAAGATGAATAAGATGTCTCTGCTCTTTTCAAGAACACTATATTTTAAAAGTCTATAAAAATAAATATACAATGCAGTATATAAATTATGCCATGAAAAAGCTTTTAAAAGTATATTGAAAGTTTATCTATGTAAGAAACATGAAAACACTTTTTAGTTTCCCATTAATTCATCCAGCCCTATTGTCGAAAATCAGTTGGCCATATATGTAAGGATCTACTTCTAGATTCTCAGTTCTGCTTCGTTGATCTTTATTGTCTATCCTTATGTCAGTACCATACAGTCTTAATTATTGTGGTTTCATAATAGGTTTTGAAATCAGGTTAGTGGAAGTCCTCCAACTTCCAAATAATAAGTGGTCAGAGACAAATAATAAATGGTCAGCAAAAACAGAGAAACAAACAATCCAAAAATGAAGTTAAGGAAACAGTTTTATTCACAGTAGCATCAAAAATAAGATATTTAATAATAAATTTAACAAAAGAAGTGAAATTCTTGTGCACTGAAAAGCACAAAATGTTGCTGAGAGAAATTCAAGAATATCTAAATAAACAGACATCCCTTGTTACTGGAAGAGTCAATATTGTCAAGATGGCAGTTCTCTCCAAATTGATTGATAAATTTAATACAATCCCTATCAAAGTCTATGAATGCTTTTATGTAGAAATTGACAAGCTGATTCTAAAATTTATATGGAATTGCAAAGGATCTAGAAGAGCTAAAACAATTCTGAAAACAAAGAACAAAGTTGGAGGACTTCCACTAACCTGATTTCAAACTCTGTTATGAAACCACAATAATTAAGGCAGTATGGTCCTGACATAAGGGTAGACATAAAGATCAGTGAAGCAGGGCTTCCCTGGTGGTGCAGTGGTTGAGAATCTGCCTGCTAATGCAGGGGACATGGGTTCGGGCCCTGGTCTGGGAGGATCCCACATGCCACGGAACAGCTGGGCCCGTGAGCCACAATTACTCAGCCTGCACGTCTGGAGCCGGTGCCCCGCAACAAGAGAGGCCGCGATAGAGGCCTGCGCACCGCAATGAAGAGTGGCCCCCACTTGCCACAACTAGAGAAAGCCCTTGCACAGAAACGAAGACCCAACACAGCCATTAAAAAAAAAAAAAAAAAAAAAAGATCAGTGAAGCAGAATAGAGAATCTAGAATTAGATTCTACATTTATGTACAATTGATTTTCGATAAAAGTACCTAGACAATTTGACGGGGAGAGGGTGGTCTCTTCAACAGATGGTGCAGAGACAACTGGATATCCACATGCAAAAACAAACAAAACAACTCAGACCCTTGGTTCACACCACACACAAAATTTAACACAACATGGATCATCGACCTAAACATAAGAGCTAAAAACATCTAGAAGAAAATATAGAAAATCTTCATTACCTTGAGTTGGACAAAGAGCTCTTACATATGACATCACAAGTATGATCTATAAAGGAAAATATTGATAAATTGGACTACATCAAAATTCAAAGATTTTCTTCTTCAAAAGCCATCATTAAGAGTATGAAAAGGGGACTTCCCTGGTGGCACAGTGGTTAAGAATCCACCTGCCAATGCAGGGGACATGGGTTCTATCCCTGGTCCAGGAAGATCCCATGTGCCATGGAGCAACTAATCCCATGCACCACAACTACTGAGCCTGCACTCTATAGCCCGTGAGCCACAAGTACTGAGCCCACATGCTGCAACTACTGAAGCCCACACGCCTAGAGCCCGTGCTCCGCAACAAGAGAAGCCACTGCAATGAGAAGCCCGCGCACCACAGCGAAGAGTAGCCCCCTGCTCGCCACAACTAAAGAAAGCCCGCGCGCGGCAACGAAGACCCAATGCAGCCAAAAATAAATAAATAAATTTATTTTGAAAAAAAAAGTATGAAAAGATAACGACAGTCTGGGAGAAAGTATTTGCAAATCATATATCCGGTAAAGCACTTGTATCCAGAATATATAAAGAACTTTTACAATTCAATACTAAGACAAACAACTGAACTAAAAACTGGGCAAAAGAATTGAATAGGCATTTCACAAAAGAAGATGAATGGCTAATAAGCACATGAAAAAGTGCTCAACATAATTAATCATTGGGGAAATGCAAATTGAAACAATGAGATACCACCTGCATACCCACTAGAATGGCTATAATCAATGGCAAGGGTATAGAGATACTGGCATTCTCCATACGTTATTGTAAAATGGTACAGCCACTTTGGAAAACAGTTTGGTGATTTCTTAAAATGTTAAAACATCCATGTAACATGTAACTCCACTAGCAGTTCCACTCCTGGCAGCATCTACCCACACAAGAGAAATGAAAACATAACTCTACTTAAAAAACATATGTGAATATTCATGGTAGCATTATTTAGTACAGCCCCAAACTGGAAACAATCCAACTGTTCACCAATGGATAAACAGCATTTAGTATAACCGTACAGCCATACAGTGGGATACTACTCAGCAATTAAAAGGAACAGACTCCTGATACATGATACAACATGGATGAACTTCAAAACATTATGCAAAGTAGAAGAATCCAGGCACAAAAGACCATATATTATATGATCCATTTATCGGAAATGTCCACAAAAGATGTTTTTAGAAACAGAAAGAAGCTTAGTGGTTGCCAAGGGCTGGGGGTGGGAGTGGTAGTGGGGAATTGCAAATGAATACAAGGAAACGTTTTTGGGATGATGGAAGTTTTCTAAAACTGGATTGCAGTGAGGATCACACAATTATAAGTTTATTAAATCAGTTGTATACTTCAGTGGGAGAATTTCATGATAAGGGAATTATACCTCAATAAAACTTAAAAAAATAAAATTATAAAAAATAGATGAGGTTTCTGCTCCCATGGACTTTATTGTTTAGTGTTCAAAAGATAGCCATTAAACAATAATTACCTATATAATTGCATAGTTATTATCTAACAGTTGCATAGTTCTTGTGTGGTAGGTACTATACAGCAATTAGAGGGTATCATGAGAGACTGGTAACAAGACAGGCCCGACAGAGGAGTGACGTTTTAGTTGAGATCCAAGGGATAAATAGTGGTTAACCAGAGAAAGGGAAGAACATTCTAGCAGAAGAACAGCAAGTGCTCAAGTGATGACTAGGAAAGAATATGGCACATGGCACATATATAAACTGAAAGATGTGGAGGAAGACACACTAAGATGAGGTTGAAGAGGTAAATAGAGGTCACATAGTGTAGTCTGTGGGCCAATATGTGGAATTCTGTCTTGAATATAAGTGCAGTAAGGAATCAATGAGGCAAGAAGCAAGAAGAACTACAATCCTGCAGCCTGTGGAACAAAAACCACATTCACAGAAAGACAAGATGAAAAGGCAGAGGGCTATGTACCAGATGAAGAAACAAGATAACACCCCAGAAAAGCAACTAAATGAAGTGGAGATAGGCAATCTTCCAGAAAAAGAATTCAGAATAATGATAGTGAAGATGATCCAGGACCTCAGAAAAAGAATGGAGGCAAATATCGAGAAGATGCAAGAAATGTTTAACAAAGACCTAGAAGAATTAAAGTACAAACAAACGGAGATGAACAATACAATAACTGAAATGAAAACTTCACTAGAAGGAATCAATAGGAGAATAACTGAGGCAGAAGAACGGATAAGTGACCTGGAAGGCAGAATGGTGGAATTCACTGCTGCGCAACAGAAGAAAGAAGAAAGAATGAAAAGAAATGAAGACAGCCTAAAAGACCTCTGGGACAACATTAAACGCAACAACATTCGCATTATAGGGGTCACAGAAGGAGAAGAGAGAGAGAAAGGTCCTGAGAAAATATTTGAAGACATTATAGTCGAAAACTTCCCTAACACGGGAAATAGCCATCCAAGTCTAGGAACCACAGAGAGTCCCATACACGGTAAACCCAAGGAGAAACACGCCGAGACATGTAGTAATCAAATTGGCAAAAATTAAAGACAATGAAAAATTATTGAAAACAGCAAGGAAAAATGACAAATAACATACAAGGGAACTCCCATAAGGTTAACAGCTGATTCCTCAGCAGAAACCCTACAAGCCAGAAGGGAGTGGCATGATAAAGTGATGAAAGGAAAGAACCTACAACCAAGATTACTCTACCCAGCAAGGATCTCATTGAGATTCGATGGAGAAATCAAAAGCTTTACAGACAAGCAAAAGCTAAGAGAATTCAGCATCACCAAACCAGCTCTACAACAAATGCTAAAGGAACTTCTCTAAGTGGGAAACACAAGAGAAGGAAAGGACCTACAAAAACAAACCCAAAACAATTAAGAAAATGGTAATAGGAACATACATATCGATAATTACCTTAAACGTGAATGGATTAAATGCTCCAACCAAAAGACACAGGCTTGCTGAATGGATACAAAAACAAGACCCATATATATGCTGTCTACAAGAGACCCACTTCAGACCTAGGGACACATACAGACTGAAAGTGAGGGGATGGAAAGAGATATTCCACGCAAATGGAAATCAAAAGAAAGCTGGAGTAGCAATACTCATATCAGATAAATAGACTTTAAAATAAAGAATGTTACAAGAGACAAGGAAGGACACTATATAATGATCAAGGGATCAATCCAAGAAGAAGATATAACAATTATATATGCACCCAACATAGGAGCACCTCAATACGTAAGGCAACTGCTAACAGCTATAAAAGAGGAAATCGACAGTAACACAATAATAGTGGGGGACTTTAATGCTTCACTGACACCAATGGACAGATCATCCAAACAGAAAATTAATAAGGAAACACAAGCTTTAAATGACACACTAGACCAGATAGATTTAATTGATATTTATAGGACATTCCATCCAAAAACAGCAGATTACAATTTCTTCTCAAGTGCACACGGAACATTCTCCAGGATAGATCACATCTTGGGTCACAAATCAAGCCTCAGCAAATTTAAGAAAACTGAAATCATATCAAGCATCTTTTCTGACCACAACGCTATCATAATTAGAAATCAATTACAGGAAAAAAACGTAAAAAACACAAACACATGGAGACTAAACAATACGTTACTAAATAACCAAGAGTTCACTGAAGAAATCAAAGAGGAAATCAAAAAATACCTAGAGACAAATGATAATGAAAACACGATGATCCAAAACCTATGGGATGCAGCAAAAGCAGTTCTAAGAGGGAAGTTTATAGCTATACAAGCCTACCTCAAGAAACAAGAAACATCAAACATCTCAAATAAACAATCTAACCTTACACCTAAAGGAACTAGAGAAAGAAGAATAAACAAAACCCAAAGTTAGCAGAAGGAAAGAAATCATAAAGAAAGATCAGAGCAGAAATAAATGAAATAGAAACAAAACAATAGCAAAGATCAATAAAACTAAAAGCTGGTTCTTTGAGAAGATAAACAAAATTGATAAACCATTAGCCAGACTCATCAAGAAAAAGAGGGAGAGGACTCAAATCATTAAAATTAGAAATGAAAAAGGAGAAGTTAAAACAGACACCACAGAAATACAAAGCATCCTAAGAGACTACTACAAGCAACTCTATGTCAATAAAATGGACAACCTGGAAGAAATGGACAAATTCTTAGAAAGGTATAACCTTCCAAGACTGAACCAGGAAGAAACAGAAAATATGAACAGACCAATCACAAGTAATGAAGTTGAAACTGTGATTAAAAACCTTCCAACAAACAAAAGTCCAGGACCAGATGGCTTCACAGGTGAATTCTATCAAACATTTAGAGAAGAGCTAACACCCATCCTTCTCAAACTCTTCCAAAAAATTGCAGAGGAAGGAACACTCCCAAACTCATTCTATGAGGCCACCATCACCCTGATACCAAAACCAGACAAAGATACTACAAAAAAAGAAAATTACAGACCAATATCACTGATGAATATAGATGCAAAAATCCTCAACAAAATACTAGCAAACAGAATCCAACAACTCATTAAAAGGATCATACACCATGATCAAGTGGGATTTATCTCAGGGATGCAAGGATTCTTCAATATACGCAAATCAATGTGATAGACCATATTAACAAATTGAAGAAGAAATACCATATGATCATCTCAATAGATGCAGAAAAAGCTTTTGACAAAATTCAACACCCATTTATGATAAAAACTCTCCAGAAAGTGGGCATAGAGGGAACCCACCTCAACATAATAAAGGCCATATACGAGAAACCCACAGCAAACATCATTCTCAATGCTGAAAACCTGAAAGCATTTCCTGTAAGATCAGGAAGAAGACAAGGATGTCCACTGTCACCACTATTATTCAACATAGTTTTGGAAGTCCTAGCCACAGCTCTCAGAGAAGAAAAAGAAATAAAAGAAATACAAATTGGAAAAGAAGAAGTAAAACAGATGACATGATACTATACAAAGAGAATCCTAGAGATGACACCAGAAAACTACTAGAGCTGATCAATGAATTAGGTAAAGTTGTAGGATACAAAATTAATGCACAGAAGTCTCTTGCAGTCCTATACACTAATGTTAAAAAATCTGAAAAAGAAATTAAGGAAGCACTCCCATTTACCATTGCAACAAAGAGGATAAAATACCTAGGAATAAACCTACCTAGGGAGACAATAGACCTGTATGCAGAAAACTATAAGACACTGATGAAAGAAGTTAAAGATGATACCAACAGATGGTGAGATATACCATGTTCTTGGATTGGAAGAATCAATATTGTGAAAATGACTATACTACCCAAAGCAATCTGCAGATTCAATGCAATCCCTATCAAATTACCAATGGCATTTTTTATAGAACTAGAACAAAAAATCTTAAAATTTATGTGGAGACACAAAAGACCCCGAATAGCCAAAGCTGTCTTGAGGGATAAAAGTGGAGCTGGAGGAATCAGACTCCTTGACTTCAGACTATACTACAAAGCTACAGTAATAAAGGCAATATGGTACTGGCACAAAAACAGAAACATAGATCAATGGAACAGGATAGAAAGCCCAGAGATAAACCCACACACCTATGGTCAACTAATCTATGACAAAGGAGGCAAGGATATACAATGGAGAAAAGACAGTCTCTTCAATAAGTGGTGCTGGGAAAAGTGGACAGCTACATGTAAAAGAATGAAATTAGAACACTCCCTAACACCATACACAAAAATAAACTCAAAATGGATTAGAGGCCTAAATGTAAGACTGGACACTATAAAACTCTTAGAGGAAAACATAGGAAGAACACTCTTTGACATAAATCACAGCAAGATCTTTTTTGATCCACCTCCTAGAGTAATGGAAATAAAACGAAAAATAAACAAATGGGACCTAATGAAACTTCAAAGCTTTTGCACAACAAAGGAAACTACAAACAAGATGAAAAGACAACCCTCAGAATGGGAGAAAATATTTGCAAACGAATCAATGGACAAAGGATTAATCTCCAAAATACATAAATAGCTCATGCAGCTCAATATTAAAAAAACAACCCAATCCAAAAATGGGCAGAAGACCTAAATAGACATTTCTCCAAAGAAGACATACAGATGGCCAAGAAGCACATGAAGAGCTGCTCAACATCACTAGTTATTAGAGAAATGCAAATCAAAACTACAATGAGGTATCACCTCACACCAGTTAGAATGGGCATCATCAGAAAATCTAGAAACAAGAAATGCTGGAGAGGGTGTGGAGAAAAGGGAACCCTCTTGCACTGTTGGTGGGAATGTAAATTGATACAGCCACTATGGAGAAGAGTATGGAGGTTCCTTAAAAAACTAAAAATAGAATTACCATATGACTCAGCAATCCCACTACTGGGCATATACCCAGAGAAAACTGTAATTCAAAAAGACACGTGCACCCCAATGTTCACTGCAGCACTATTTACAATAGCTAGGTCATGGAAGCAACCTAAATGCCCATTCACAGATGAATGGATAAGGAAGAAGTGGTACATATATACAATGGAATATTACTCAGCCATAAAAAGGAACGAATTTGAGTCATTTGTTGAGACGTGGATGGATCTAGCAACTGTCATACAGAGTGAAGTAAGTTAGAAAGAGAAAAACAAATATCATATATTAATGCATATATGTGGAACCTAGAAAAATGGTACAGATGAACTGGTTTGCAGGGCAGAAGTTGAGACACAGATGTAGAGAACAAATGTATGGACACCAAGGGGGGAAAGTGGCGGGGGAGGTGGTGTGATGAATTGGGCGATTGGGATTGACATGTATACACTACTATGTATAAAATGGATACCTAATAAGAACCTGCTGTATAAAAAAAAAACTGAGAAAAAGAAGGAATCAGTGAAGCATTTTAAGGATGGAAGTGACTTAATCAGATTTTCATTTTTATTTTTTAATTTAATTTATTTTTATTTTTATTTTTTTCAGATTTTCATTTTTAAAATACTATAAAAGGACCTGGGGCCAGTGAACATGATAAACATGGTCTTAACATGGTCTTACAGAGTAGAAGAGACAGATGACAAATATTTATATAATCAAAATAAAACAAAATTATTACAGTAATCAGTGTAATAAAGGGTACTATCATGAGACTAATAGGAAGGGAACCTGTTACCCAATACCTGTGAGACTTCTCCCAGCTCTTCATGGCATCCTGGCAAATGACTCCCATTGTTAGTCTTTGTCTCACTGAGACTGAGCCTATACACGTATACATACAGTCATACAGAAATTATCCTCCCACCTTCCTTTGCCTTGGGCCAATGAGGATTTAGATCTGAACACATGAGACTAGTAGCTTTGCTTTCTTATCTTTATCAAAAGTAGCACATTGGGACTTCCTTTGTGGCACAGTGGTTAAGAATCTGCCTGCCAATGCAGGGGACATGGGTTCAAGCCCTGGTCTGGGAAGATCCCACATGCCATGGAGCAACTAAGCCTGTGAGCCACAACTACTGAGCCTGCGCTCTAGAGCCTGCGAGCGACAACTACTGAAGCCCGCACGCCTAGAGCCCATGGCCTGCAACAAGAGAGGCCACCACAGTGAGAAGCCTGTGCACCTCAACGAAGAGTAGTCCCACTTGCCACAACTGGAAAAGGCCTGTGCGCAGCAATGAAAACCCAGCTCAGCCAAAAATAAATAAATAAATTTATTACCCAAATAAAAACCACATTGATGGAGATCAACCTCAAACGACCTATGAAGACTTACACATTTCTTTCTGGTAGAAATATATTTTTTGTTGTACTGCAAGTCTGGTTCACCTACATAGTGTTCAAACAAAGCTGAAAACACTAAAATTTCCCTAAATCTTACTTTATTTATTTTAAAACCTGAAAAATAAGAGCAGGAATAGTCATTCATACTATTATAGAAATAGGTTTTATGTGTATATTCAGTAGTCGGTAAGAGAGCAAGAAGCATGTATTATTCACTGTTGTATCTGTAACACTTTGCAAAGTGCCTACCATGTTGACAGGAGTTAATTTTTGTGATGAATTAATCTCCTAGATTATACACATTCTTCATATTTTTCTTTTTCATAACATTGTCCATTATGTGTTTACTGTAAAAAACATGGAAATGTAAATGCAGAAAAGGAGATTGTTGAAAACATAATCAGAATCTTATGAGCACTATCAACATTTTGATGTTTTTTTTTGCCAGTCTTATGAGTCTTATTATTTTCTGTATGTGTGTGCTTGTGTGTTTTTGAACAAACTATTATACTATGTATATCGTTCTGTTTCCTTTTTTAAAAAAATAACTCTTAAGTATTTCTTATGCCATTACAATTTATTTGAAGGTGTCCTTTTTAATGATTGTATAATATTTCTTCATTTATATTATCTTTAATCATTTGTATTTGCAGTGATTGTTGAGCCCATTCCAGTTGGACAAGCTGCTAAGGACTATTTAAATTTGTATGTAACGCCAACTCTGCTTAAAGGACTTACAGAGCTTTGTAAGCAAAAACCAGCAGATCCTTTTGTAAGAAATTTTTTTATTCATACTAAAGAATATTGTCTATAGTTTTCATAGTTAAAATATTATATTCTTTGAAACATATTGAGAGTCATTTTAAAAACTTTTTATATACATTTTAGATACTTCATTTTGTATAACTTTTGATTATAGTTGACCCTTGAGAGTGGGGGTTAGGGGTACTGACCCTTTGTGCAGTCAAAAATCTGGCACATAACTTATAGTAGACCCTCGTATCCTCATTTCCTCTGTATCTGTGATTCTGCATCCTGGGTTCAGCCAGTCATGGATTGTGTAGTACTGTAGTATTTACTATTGAAAAAAATCTGCGTGTAAGTGTACCCCCCGCAGTTCAAACCTATGTTGCTCAAGGGTCAATTGTACTTACTTTCTTGCTGTGTTTTAACTCTTAAAAAAAAATTCTTCCTAAGTACATTTTCAATCATTGCATCCTTTCATTGCTGAGCATTGTTTTTGTATATAATATATATAATCAAATGATAAAATTATTTACTTGAATTGTGTTCAACATTTTTGTTTCTCATGCTATCCAAATGTTTTTAATAGAAAACATATTTATTCACATACCTAGAGGCCTCAACATTGCTCATTCAGGGGGAAGAACGGTTGAGTATGAGGACCTAGGATGATTGTACAGGGCCAAGTGTCAGCCGGGGTCCTTCTTTATAGATACTCCCACCCATCTGAGATAATCAAGGAAGGTGATTTTAATACCAGCCGTACCAAAATAATATCTCTAGGCTTTGTTAGCATTCTCAAAGGGAATCCCCTTTGGAAGACAAAAGATTTAATCTTTCCCACTAACATTACCACTTTTACCAAAAAGAAAAAGATTGACAGGTTATCTCTTTAATATGTTTTTTTCATTGTGAAAATAGTATATTTTCATTTAGTAAGAAACTTGAAACTACTGAAAAATGTAAAGAAGAGAAGAAAAAGATACTCCTGGTTCCATTTCCTAAACATGGTCTCCCAAATCATCTTGCTTGGATTCAGCTCTGACTCCAGACACCTAACCTCTCTCTCAGTCTCTTTATTCTCATCAATAAGATATAGGTGTATTGGCACCTGCCTACCTAGTAGGGATATTGTTAGGATTAAATGTATTAGTGCATGTAAAATTCTTAAAGTGCTTGGTGCGTAAGTGCTCAAACATTAGCTGCTGCTATTACTGGTTTTGTTTTGTTTTGGTTTGGTTTGGTTTTTAAAGCCTGTATCTCCAATGAAACTAATCCTGTTTAGTTTCAAAAAAACTAGTCCTGTTTTTTTGTTTTTCTTTGCCCAGGTTTTATTTTTTTATATCACTACATATAAACACATATCCCATAAATATTGCTATGTTTAAGTATATATTTTATAGAGATTATTTTAATAGTTACATGATGTTTCTTTCTTTTTTTTAATGGCTTTGAGCAGGGCAAGCATGGATATTAGTAAGGAGGTTTTTTTTTTTTTTTTTGGCTGTGTTGGGTCTTCGTTTCTGTGCGAGGGCTTTCTCTAGATGTGGTGAGTGGGGGCCACTCTTCATCGCGGTACACGGGCCTCTCACTGTCGCGGCCTCTCTTGTTGCGGAGCACAGGCTCCAGATGCACAGGCTCAGTAGTTATAGCTCACGGGCCCAGTTGCTCCGCGGCATGTGGGATCTTCCCAGACCAGGGTTCGAACCCGTGTCCCCTGCATTGGCAGGCAGACTCTCAACCACTGCGCCACCAGGGAAGCCCCATGATGTTTCTTTTGTTACCTTTACCATTCTTTTGCTGTTTGAGTTGTTTGCTATTATAAATACTGTAACAATAAACATCTCTGAGTATAACGCTTTTCACACATTGAGATTATTTCATTTGGAAAGAGATCAAAAAGTCAAATTATAATTCAAAACATGAAATTTTTAAAAACTTTTTATCCCTTAAAGAACTTACTTATTTTTTAAGCTGTTTAATTTTTTGAATAAGCAATGTTAGAATATGGTATAAAATTTAAAAGTTCCAAAAGGATATATAGTGAAAAGTAACTCTCGTTTCCATTCCTCGTCCTCAGCTACCCAGTTGTTCCTTGGAGTTGATTATTGTTACCAGTTTCTAGTATATCCTTTCAGAGAAACTCTATACATATATAAGCATAAAATAAAATACTTATTATTTATATGTACTTAAAAACACATATAGATACAAATGCTAGCTACTAAACACACTATTTGACGCTTTTTACCTTATATACTTAATATGTATTATAAATTATTAAATAGCACCATAAACAAAATTGCCCCATTTTAAAAGAACAGCTTATGGCATTCTGTTTTATGGATTTTCTACAAATTTTTAAATTATTTTTTGGCCACGTGGCTTGTGGGATCTTAGTTCCCTGACCAGGGATTGAACCCATGCCCCCTTCAGTGGAAGGGCGGAGTCCTAACCACTGGACTGCCAGGGAATTCCCTACAATTTATTAATTAGTCACATATGGATGGTTGTTCAGGTTGTTTCCACTCTTTTGTTATTATAAACTGCTACAGTGAATATCTTCATTCGTCAGCATACCATTTATTTGTAGAATAAATTCCTACAAATGAAAATACTAAGTCAAAAAGTGTTATTTTGATGTTTTTGATATGTGCATTTTTAATTTGGATAAATATTGCCAAATTACCTTTTGTAGTGGTTGTACCATTTTATACTCTGATCAAAAATGAATGAGAGGGGACTTCCCTGGTGGCGCAGTGGTTAACAATCCACCTGCCAATGCAGGGGACACAGGTTCGAGTCCTGGTCCAGGAAGATCCCACATGCTGTGGAGCAACTAAGCCCGAGAGCCACAACTACTGAGCCTGCACTCTACAGCCCACGAGCCACAACTACGGAGCCCATGTGCCACAGTTACTGAAGCCTGCACGCCTAGAGCCCATGCTTCGCAGCAAGAGAAGCCACCGCAATGAGAAACCTGCGCACCGCAACAAAGAGTAGCTCCCGCTCACCACAACTAGAGAAAGCCTGCGCACAGCAATGAAGACCCAACGCAACCATAACTAACTAACTAACTAACTAACTAACTAACAGTCCAATTAAAAAAAAAAATGAATGAGAGTGCTTCCCTGGTGGCACAGTGGTTGAGAATTGGCCTGCCAATGCAGGGGACACAGGTTCGAGCCCTGGTCCAGGAAGATCCCACATGCCATGGAGCAACTAGGCCCGGGTGCCACAACTAATGAGCCTGCACTCTAGAGCCTGTGAGCTACAACTACTGAAGCCCGCGTGCCTAGAGCCTAGGCTCCGCAACAAGAGAAGCCACCACAATGAGAAGACCGCGCGCAGCAACAAAGACCCAATGCAGCCAAAAATAAATAATTAATTAATTAAAAAAAAGTGAATGAGAGTACCTGATGTTTTTTCAAGTTTTGTGGGGTTTTTTTTTTTTACCAATCTCACAGGTGAAAAATGGTTATCTTGTAACTTAATTTGTATTTCTTTTGTTATGAGTGAGTTTGAGTATCTTTTAGTATATGCTACTTAAAGCCATTTGCATTTCCTTTTCTGTGAACTTCCTACCCCAGGCCTTTGTCCGTTTGCCAGCGCTTGGTTGTCTAGGTCTTTTTCTAACTGTATTGGTACCCTCTATGTTTAAGAAATTAAACATTTTAACCAACATATTTTGTTCGTTAGTAGATTTTCTCAGTTTATCACTATTTCCATGATATATTTTAATTTTTTGTACTATATTTGTTGAGCTCTTTTATGCCTTCCAGGTTTCTGTTATATTTGAAGAAGGTTTTCTGTTTTAAGATTATAAGTAACATTCTCTCATTCTGCCTTCTAGTACTTTTTAATATTTCCTTTTTCTCCCCCCACGTATATGTCTTTGATCATCTGGAATATTTTTTTGCTGTAGGGAGTGAGGTAGAGAGCCACGTTTTATTTTATTTCCACTTGGTTACTCAATTGATGAAAACCATTTATTGAACGGTATGTATTTTCTTCATCGATTTAAAAATCTACTCTTAATATATACTAAGTTCTTACATGCATTTAGTGGGTTTCTTTTTTTTTTTTTTTGGTTTGTTAATTTCATCTGTTCATTTGTAAGTATCACACTGTTTTAAGTATTATAGGTTTGTAATATATTTCAAAATCAGATAGTTCTAAACCTTTCAATTACTCTTTTTTTTCAGAATTTTCTTAATTTTGTTTTGCATTATTATGTCCAATGTGAATATTTTCAGTCACAATACATACTCTCACATTGCTTTCTTAAAGGGCCATCCCAAGTTACAGTGTGATCACCGATGTATAATTTCCATTTCACCTCATCCACATAAGTATTAGATATAAGTTAAAAACACGAGTGGGAGTGGGACTGATTTGATAAGAGGAAAAATAGATTAAAGATGGTAATTCAATTGTTTTAACTTCCATTCAATTGTTTTAACCTCACACAATGGTGAGGTTAAACATTTTCCCCTCTGTTTAGTTGTATATCCTCCTTTGTGAATTATCTGTTTATCTTTTGTCCACTTATCTGTTGGAGTTTTGTATGAATTCCTTTTTTATTACTGAATTATAATTAATCTACAGCACTATGTTAGTTCCAGGTGCATGACATAGTGATTTGATATTTCTGTACATTACAGAATGATCACTATGATTAAGTCTAGTTACCACCTGTCACCATACAAAGTTATTGAAATGTTGTTGACTATATTCCCCGTGCTGTACATTTCATCGCTGTGACATTTATTTTGTAACTGGAAGTTTATATCTCTTAATATCCCTCTCCTCTTTCACTTATCCCCAACCCCCTTCTCTCTGGCAATCACCTCTTTGTTCTCTCTGTGACTCTGTTTCTGTTTTGTTATGTTTATTCATTTGTTTTGGTTTTTAGATTCCACACATAAGTGAAATCATATGGTATTTGTCTTTCTCTGATTTATTTCACTAGTATAATACCTTCTAGGTTGATCCATCTTGTTGCAAATGGCAAATTTTCTTTTTTTACGGTTGATTAATATTCCATTTCTGTGCGTGTGTGTGTGTGTGTGTGTGTACATGTATCACATCATTTTTTTTTAATTTTTGAATTTTATTTGTTTTCTTATACGACAGGTTCTTATTAGTCAGAAGTTTTATACACATCAGTGTATACATGTCAATCCCAATCGCCCAATTCAGCACACCCCCACCACCACCCCCTGCCACTTTCCCCCCTTGGTATCCATACGTTTGTTCTCTACATCTGTGTCTCAGTTTCTGCCCTGCAAACCAGTTCATCTGTACCATTTTTCTAGGTTCCACATATATGCGTTAATATACGATATTTGTTTTTCTCTTTCTGACTTACTTCACTCTGTATGACAGTTGCTAGATCCATCCACGTCTCAACAAATGACCCAATTTTGTTCTTTTTATGGCTGAGTAATATTCCATTGTATGTATGTACCACTTCTTCCTTATCCATTCATCTGTGAATGGGCATTTAGGTTGCTTCCATGACCCGGCTATTGTAAATAGTGCTGCAGTGAACATTGGGGTGCATGTGTCTTTTTGAATTACGGTTTTCTCTGGGTATATGCCCAGTAGTGGGATTGCTGAGTCATATGGTAATTCTATTTTTAGTTTTTTAAGGAACCTCCATACTGTTCTCCATAGTGGCTGTATCAATTTACATTCCCACCAACAGTGCAAGAGGGTTCCCTTTTCTCCACACCCTCTCCAGCATTTCTTGTTTCTAGATTTTCTGATGATGCCCATTCTAACTGGTGTGAGGTGATACCTCATTGTAGTTTTGATTTGCATTTCTCTAATAATTAGTGATGTTGAGCAGCTTTTCATGTGCCTCTTAGCCATCTGTATGTCTTCTTTGGAGAAATGTCTATTTAGGTCTTCTGCCCATTTTTGGATTGGGTTGTTTGTTTTTTTTAATATTGAGCTGAATGAGCTGTTTATATATTTTGGAGATTGATTGATTCCATTGATTCATTTGCAAGTATTTTCCATTGATTCGTTTGCAAGTATTTTCTCCTATTCTGAGGGTTGTCTTTCGTCTTGTTTATGGTTTCCTTTGCTGTGCAAAACCTTTCCTTGTTCGTCTTGTTTATGGTTTCCTTTGCTGTGCAAAAGCTTTGAAGTTTCATTAGGTCCCATTTGTTTATTTTTGTTTTTATTTCCATTACTCTAGGAGGTGGATCAGAAAAGGTCTTGCTGTGATTTATGTCAAAGAGTGTTCTTCCTATGTTTTCCTCTAAGAGTTTTATAGTGTCCGGTCTTACATTTAGGTCTCTAATCCATTTTGAGTTTATTTTTGTGTATGGTGTTAGGGAGTGTTCTAATTTCATTCTTTTACATGTAGCTGTCCACTTTTCCCAGCACCACTTATTGAAGAGACTGTCTTTTCTCCATTGTATATCCTTGCCTCCTTTGTCATAGATTAGTTGACCATAAGTGCGTGGGTTTGTCTCTGGGCTTTCTATCCTGTTCCATTGATCTATATTTCTGTTTTTGTGTCAGTACCATATTGTCTTGATTACTGTAGCTTTGTAGTATAGTCTGAAGTCAGGGAGTCTGATTCCTCCAGCACCGCTTTTTTCCCTCAAGACCGCTTTGGCTATTCAGGGTCTTTTGTGTCTCCATACAAATTTTAAGATTTTTTGTTATAGTTCTGTGAAAAATGCCATTGGTAATTTGATAGAGATTGCATTGAATCTGTAGATTGCTTTGGGTAGTATCGTCATTTTCACAATATTGATTCTTCCAATCCAAGAACATGGTATATCTCTCCATCTGTTGGTATCATCTTTAATTTCTTTCATCAGTGTCTTATAGTTTTCTGCATACAGGTCTTTTGTCTCCCTAGGTAGGTTTATTCCTAGGTATTTTATTCTTTTTGTTGCAATGGTAAATGGGAGTGTTTCCTTAATTTCTCTTTCAGATTTTTCATCATTACTATACAGGAATGCAAGAGATTTCTGTGCATTAATTTTGTACCCTGCAACTTTACCAAATTCATTGATTAGCTCTAGTAGTTTTCTGGTGGCATCCTTAGGATTCTCTATGTATAGTATCATATCATCTGCAAAAAGTGACAGTTTTACTTCTTCTTTTCCAATTTGTTTTCCTTTTATTTCTTTTTCTTCTCTGATTGCCATGGCTAGGACTTCCAAAGGTATGTTGAATAACAGTGGTGAGAGTGGACATCCTTGTCTGGTTCCTGATCTTAGAGGAAATGCTTTCATTTTTTCAGCATTGGGAATGATGTTTGCTGTGGGTTTGTCGTATATGGCCTTTATTATGTTGAGGTAGGTTCCCTCTATGCCCACTTTCTGGAGAGTTTTTATCATAAATGGGTGTTGAATTTTGTCAAAAGCTTTTTCTGCATCTATTGAGATGATCATATGGTATTTCTTCTTCAGTTTGTTAATATGGTGTATCACACTGAATGATTTGCGTATATTGAAGAATCCTTGCATCCCTGGGATAAATCCCACTTGATCGTGGTGTATGATCCTTTTAACGTGTTGTTGGATTCCGTTTGCTAGTATTTTGTTGAGGATTTTTGCATCTATATTCATCAGTGATATTGGTCTGTAATTTTCTTTTTTTGTAGTATCTTTGGTTTTGGTATCAGGGTGATGGTGGCCTCATAGAATGAGTTTGGGAGTGTTCCTTCCTCTGCAATTTTTTGGAAGAGTTTGAGAAGGATGGGTGTTAGCTCTTCTCTAAATGTTTGATAGAATTCACCCGTGAAGGCATCTGGTCCTGGACTTTTGTTTGTTGGAAGGTTTTTAATCACAGTTTCAACTTCATTACTTGTGATTGGTCTGTTCATATTTTCTGTTTCTTCCTGGTTCAGTCTTGGAAGGTTATACCTTTCTAAGAATTTGTCCATTTCTTCCAGGTTGTCCATTTTATTGACATAGAGTTGCTTGTAGTAGTCTCTTAGGATGCTTTGTATTTCTGTGGTGTCTGTTGTAACTTCTGCTTTTTCATTTCTAATTTTAATGATTTGAGTCCTCTCCCTCTTTTTCTTGATGAGTCTGGCTAATGGTTTATCAATTTTGTTTATCTTCTCAAAGAACCAGCTTTTAGTTTTATTGATCTTTGCTATTGTTTTCTTTGTTTCTATTTCATTTATTTCTGCTCTGATCTTTCTTTATGATTTCTTTCCTTCTGCTAACTTTGGGTTTTGTTTATTCTTCTTTCTCTAGTTCCTTTAGGTGTAAGGTTAGATTGTTTATTTGAGATGTTTGATGTTTCTTGTTTCTTGAGGTAGGCTTGTATAGCTATAAACTTCCCTCTTAGAACTGCTTTTGCTGCATCCCATAGGTTTTGGATCATCGTGTTTTCATTATCATTTGTCTCTAGGTATTTTTTGATTTCCTCTTTGATTTCTTCAGTGAACTCTTGGTTATTTAGTAACGTATTGTTTAGTCTCCATGTGTTTGTGTGTTTTACATTTTTTTTCCTGTAATTGATTTCTAATTATGATAGCGTTGTGGTCAGAAAAGATGCTTGATATGATTTCAGTTTTCTTAAATTTGCTGAGGCTTGATTTGTGACCCAAGATGTGATCTATCCTGGAGAATGTTCCGTGTGCACTTGAGAAGAAATTGTAATCTGTTTTTGGATGGAATGTCCTATAAATATCAATTAAATCTGTCTGGTTTATTGTGTCATTTAAAGCTTGTGTTTCCTTATTAATTTTCTGTTTGGATGATCTGTCCATTGGTGTCAGTGAGGCGTTAAAGTCCCCCACTATTATTGTGTTACTGTCGATTTCCTCTTTTATAGCTGTTAGCAGTTGCCTTACGTATTGAGGTGCTCCTATGTTGGGTGCATATATATTTATAATTGTTATATCTTCTTCTTGGATTGATCCCTTGATCATTATATAGTGTCCTTCCTTGTCTCTTGTAACATTCTTTATTTTAAAGTCTATTTATCTGATATGAGTATTGCTACTCCAGCTTTCTTTTGATTTCCATTTGCGTGGAATATCTCTTTCCATCCCCTCACTTTCAGTCTGTATGTGTCCCTAGGTCTGAAGTGGGTCTCTTGTAGACAGCATATATATGGGTCTTGTTTTTGTATCCATTCAGCAAGCCTGTGTCTTTTGGTTGGAGCATTTAATCCATTCACGTTTAAGGTAATTATCGATATGTATGTTCCTATTACCATTTTCTTAATTGTTTTGGGTTTGTTTTTGTAGGTCCTTTCCTTCTCTTGTGTTTCCCACTTAGAGAAGTTCCTTTAGCGTTTGCTGTAGAGCTGGTTTGGTGATGCTGAATTCTCTTAGCTTTTGCTTGTCTGTAAAGCTTTTGATTTCTCCATCGAATCTCAATGAGATCCTTGCTGGGTAGAGTAATCTTGGTTGTAGGTTCTTTCCTTTCATCACTTTAAGTATATCATGCCACTCCCTTCTGGCTTGTAGGGTTTCTGCTGAGAAATCAGCTGTTAACCTTATGGGAGTTCCCTTGTATGTTATTTGTCGTTTTTCCCTTGCTGCTTTCAATACTTTTTCATTGTCTTTAATTTTTGCCAATTTGATTGCTGTGTGTCTCAGTGTGTTTCTCCTTGGGTTTATCCTGTATGGGACTCTCTGCAGTTCCTAGACTTGGGTGGCTATTTCCCGTGTTAGGGAAGTTTTCGACTATAATGTCTTCAAATACTTTCTCGGGACCTTTCTCTCTCTCTTCTCCTTCTGTGACCCCTATAATGCGAATGTTGTTGCGTTTAATGTTGTCCCAGAGGTCTCTTAGGCTGTCTTCATTTCTTTTCATTCTTTCTTCTTTCTTCTGTTGCGCAGCAGTGAATTCCACCATTCTGCCTTCCAGGTCACTTATCCGTTCTTCTGCCTCAGTTATTCTCCTATTGATTCCTTCTAGTGAAGTTTTCATTTCAGTTATTGTATTGTTCATCTCCGTTTGTTTGTACTTTAATTCTTCTAGGTCTTTGTTAAACATTTCTTGCATCTTCTTGATATTTGCCTCCATTCTTTTTCTGAGGTCCTGGATCATCTTCACTATCATTATTCTGAATTCTTTTTCTGGAAAGTTGCCTATCTCCACTTCATTTAGTTGTTTTTTGGGGGTTTTATCTTGTTCCTTCATGTGGTACATAGCCCTCTGCCTTTTCATCTTGTGTATATTTCTGTGAATGTGGTTTTTGTTCCACAGGCTGAAGGATTGTAGTTCTTCTTGCTTCTGCTGTCTGCCCTCTATCACATCTTTTTAATCTGTTCATCTGTTGACTTAGGTTGCTTCCCTATCTTGACTATTGTAAATAATACTGCAGTGAACATAGGGGTGCATATATCTTTTCCAATTAGTGTTTTTGTTTTCTTCAGAAAAATACCCAGAAGCGGAATTTCTAGATCATATGGTAGTTCTGATTTTAATTTTTTGAGGAACCTCCATATTGCTTTCTATAGTGGCTGTATCAATTATTTACATTCCCACCAACAGTGCACCAGGGTTCCCTTTTCTCCACATCCTTGCCAACATTTGTTATGTGTTCCTTTTGATGATAGCCATTCTAATTGATGTGAGGTAATATCTCCTTGTGGTTTTGATTTGCATTTCCTTGATGATTAGTGATGTTGAGCATCTTTGCATGTGTCTGTTGGCCATCTGTTTGTCTTCCTCGGAAAAATGTCTATTCAGTTTCTCTGCCCATTTTTAAATTCAGTTTTTGTTTTTTTGATTTTGAGTTGTATGAGTCGTCTATATATGTTGAATATTAACCTCTTATCAGGTATATTGTTTGCAAATACCTTCTCCCATTCAGTAGGCTGCCTTTTCAGTTTGTTGATAGTTTCCTTCGCTGTGCAGAAGCTTTTTAGTTTTATGTCGTCCCATTTGGGTTTTTTTGCTTTTGTTTCCCTTGACTGAGGAGATATATTCAAAAATATATTGCTAATAATACAACATTGTGAATCAACTATAGTTCAATAAAATTTTTAAAAAATATTTTGCTAAGACTGATTTCAAAGTGCATAATGCCTGTGTTTTCTTCTAGGAATTTTACGGTTTCCTGTCTGCGTTTAAGTCTTTATTCCATTTTTAGTTTATTTTTGTATATGGTGTGAGAGAGTAGTCCAGTTTGATTCTTTTGCATGTAGCTGTTCAGTTTTCCCAAAACCATTTATTGAAGAGACTGTCTTTTCCCCATTGTATTTCCTGTCTCCTTTGGTGTAGGTTGATTGACCATATAAGTGTGGGTTCATTTCTGGGCTCTCTGTTTTTTCCATTGATCTATGTATCTGTTTTTGTGCCAATACCATACGTTTTATTATTTTATTTTATTTTATCTTTTTTGACCATGCCACATGGCATGTGGGATCAAACCCGTGCCCCCGGCAGTGGAAGCATGGAGTCTTAACCACTGGACTGCCAGGGAAGCCCCCAGTACCATACTGTTTTGATTATTCTAGCTTTGTAGTATAGTTTGAAATCAGGGCATGTGATACCTCCTGCTTTGTTCTTCTTTCTCACTATTGTTTTGAGTATTCAAGGTCTTTTGTGTTTCCATACAAGTTTTGGAATTATTTGTTCTAGTTCTGTGAAAAATGCCATGGGTATTTTGATAGGGATTGCATTGAATTTTGTCTTTGGTAGTATGGTCATTTTAACAATAATAATTCTTCTAATCCATGAGCATGACATATCTTTCCATTTGTGTCTTCAGTTTCTTTCATCAGTGTATTATAGTTTTCTGAGTACAGGTGTTTTACTCCTTAGTTAGATCTATTCTTAGGTTTGTTTTTTTTTTTTTGATGCAGTTGTAAGTGTGATTGATTTCTTAATTTCTCTTTTTGTTGGTAGTGTATAGAACACAACAGATTTCTGTATTAAATTTGTATTGTGCAAATTCACTGAGTTCATTTATTAGTTTTAATATTTTTTTTTTTGGTGGTATCTTTAGGATTTTCTCTGTAGAGTATCATGTCATCTTCAAACACTGACAGTTTTACTTCTTCCTTTCCTATTTGGATTACCTTATTTTATTTTATTTTATTTTATTTTATTGTCTGGTTGTTGTGGCTAGGACTTTTAATACTATGCTGAATAAAAGTGGCAAAAGTGGGAATTCTGTTATGATGTTAGCTGTGGGCTTGTCATGTATTGCCTTTATTATGTTGAGGTATGTTCCCTCTATACTCACTTTGCTGAGAATTTTTATTGTAAATGGATGTTGAATTTTGTCAAAAGCTTTTTCTTCATCTATTGAGATGTTTGTATGATTTTTATTCTTCAGTCTGTTAATGTGGTGTATTATGTTGATTGATTTGCAGGTATTGAACCATCCTTGCATCCCTGGAATAAATCCCACTTAATCATGGTGTATGATTCTTTTAATGTATTGTTGAATTCAGCTTTCTACGTTTTATTGAGGATTTTTGCCACTACGTTCATCAGTGATACTGACCTGTAATTTTCTTTTTTTGGTGGTGTTTTTGTCTGGTTTTGGTGTCAGCGTGATGCTGGCCTCATAGAATGAGATTGGAAGCATTTTTTCCTCTTCAGTTTTTTGGAAGAGTTTGAGAAGGATAGGTGTAAGAATTCTTTATATATTAGTTACATCAACCTTTGTCATACTTGCTGCAAAATTTTTTCCCTTTTTGTTTAAATTTTAATTTTGCCTTTTAAATAATATTTAATAAGTCAAACCTTGATTTTTTTCTTATTGTGAGTTTTACTTTACCATTTAAGTTTAGGAAGTTCTATCCCATTGAAAGTTTTGCTAAATATTCACTATTGTATTCTTCTAGTTTTTTTATATTTAACTTTCCTATGCATCTGGAATTTACTTTTGTATAAATTACAAGATGAAGATCTAAATTGATTTTTTTCTGACCAGTTGTCCTTGTACATTGATTTTTGAAGCCTCATTTATCACACATTAAATTCTATACATGGGCATGTATTCTGTTACATGGATCTGTATGTTCTAACAGTACCACAATAAACAATTGCTTTTAACGTCATTTTCAGTACTTCTGTATATACTTCACAAGTTTTTTGGTGATAAATATAAATAAGATAAACTTTGCCATTTTAAGCATTTTCTTTCTTTGTTTATTTATGTATTTATTTATTTATTTTTGGCTGCATTGGGTCTTTGTTGCTGCACGTGGGCTTTCTTTAGTTGCGTTGAGCGGGGGCTGCTCTTTGTTGCAGTGCGCGGGCTTCTCATGGTGGTGGCTTCTCTTGTTGTGGAGCACGGGCTCTGGGCACGCAGGCCGCAGTAGTTGTGGCTGACAGGCCCTAGAGTGCAGGCTCAGTAGTTGTGGCACACGGGCTTAGTTGCTCTGCGGCATGTGGGATCTTCCTGGACCAGGGCTCAAACCCGTGTCCCTGCATTGACAGGCAGGTTCTTAGCCACTGCACCACCAGGGAAGCCCAACCATTTTCAAGTGTACAGTTCAATGGCATTAATTATAATCACAATGTTGTGGAGTCACCATCACTATCTATTTCCAAAATTTTTTCATCACCCTAAACAGAAACTCTGTAACCATTAAGCAATAACTCCCCATTACTTCCTTCCCCCAGCCTTTAGTAACCTGTAGTCTATTTTCTGTCTCCATAAATTTGCCTATTCTAGATATTTCATATAAGTGGAATTATATAATATTTGTTTTTGTGTGTGTCTGGCTTATGTCACTTGGCATAATGCTTTCAAAGTTCATTCATGTAGTAGCATGTATCAGAATTTCATCCCTTTTATAGTTAAATAATATTTGATTATATATGTATATATCATATTTTGTTTATCCATTCATCTGTTGATGGATACTTGGGTTGTTTCTCCCTTCTAGCTATTGTATATAATGTTACAGTGAACACTGGTGTATAAGTATCTGTTTGAGTACCTGTTTTAATTTCTTTGGGGTATATACCTAAGAGTGGATTTTCTGGGTCATATGGTAATTCTAAGTTTGGCTTTTTGAGTAACCACTAAAATGTTTTTCACAGCATCTGCAACATTTTACATTCCCACTAGCAATGTATGAGTGTTCCAGTTTCTCCATGTCCTGGCCAATGCTTGTTCTTTTCTGTTTTTTTTGTTTTTTGTTTTTAAATAATTGTAACTGTCCTATTAGACATGAAATAGCCTATCATTGTGGTTTTGGTTTACATTTCCCTAATGACAAATAATGTTGACCCTCTTTTCATGTGTTTACTGGCTGTTTGTATATTTTCTTCAGAGAAATGTCTATTCACGTTCTTGTTCTTTCCTATTTTTAATTGTTTTTTGTTGTTGAGTTGTAGGAGTTCTTATATGTTGTAGATTTTAAACCCTTATATGATTTGCAAATATATGCACCCCTTCTATAGGTTGTCCTTTCACTTTCTTAATGATGTCCTTTGACACATGGAATTTTTGAATATTTGACAAAAGTCTAATTTATCTCTTTTTTCTTTTATTCCTTTGCTTTTGGTGTCATATCTAAATCCACTGCCAAATTCAAGGTCGTGAAGATTTATTCCTATATTTTCCTCTAAGATTTTAATGGGTTTAGCTCTTATATTTAGGTTGTTGATTAACGTTGAATTAATTTTTGTGTATGGTGTGAGATAGGGGTCCAACTTCATTCTTTTGCATGTGAAAATCCAGTTTCTTAGTACCGTCTGTTGAAGAAACTATATCTTCTCCACTGAATGGACTTGGTACCATTGTCAAAAATCAGTTGGCCATATATATATGGGTTTATTTCTGGCTCTCAATTCTATTCCATTGATCTATAGGTATAGCTATATGCCACACTGTTTTGATTACTGTAGCTTTACAGAAGATTTTGAAATTGGGAAGAACAAATTCTCCAACTTGATTTTTTATTTTCATGATTGTTTTGGCTATTTGGAGCTCCTTGAAATTCCATATGAATTTGAGGATTGTCTTTTCCTTTTCTGCAAAAACAACTTTTGGAAATTTGATGGGGATTGTGTTGAATCTATAGATCACTTTGAGTAATATTGACATCTTAGCATCTTAACGTTATTAAATCTATCCATGGACATGGGATGTCTTTCCATTTATTTAGGTTTTTTAATTTCTTTTGGCAATGTTTTATAATTTTCAGGACACAAGTTGGTTAAATTTATTCCTAGATATTTTTTTCAAATCCATTATAAATGAAAGTGATTTCCTAATTTCCTTTTTGAATCATTCATTGCTGATATATGGAAACACAACTGATTTTTGTGTATTGATCTTGTAACCTACAACTTTGCCATATTAATTTATTAGCACTAGTAGTTTTCTTAGATTCTTTGGGATTTTTAAATACAGGCATACCATGGAGATGTTGTGGGTTAGGTTCCAGACCACCACAATTAAGCAAGTATTTCAGTAAAGCAAGTCATACAAATTTTTTGGTTTCCCAATGGGTATAAAAGTTATGGTTACACTATTCTGTAGTCAATTAAGTGTGCAACAATACTTTATTGCTAAAAAATGCTAACCATCATCTGAACCTTCAGCGAGTCATAATTATTTTGCAATAGTAACATTAGAGATTCCTGATCATAGACCACCATAACAAATATAATAATAATGGAAATGTTTGAAATATTGTGAGAATTAGCAAAATATGACATGGAGACACAAAGTGAGCAAATACTGTTGGAAAAATGGTGCCAATAATCTTGCTCAATGCAGAGTGATCAAAAATCTTCAACTTGTACAAAAAAAAAATGCAATATCTGCAAAGTGCAATAAACCGATGGAGATCTGCCTATATATAATAGGGTCATGTCATCTGTGAATGGACATAATTTTACCTTCCTTTCCAATTTGGATCTATACTTGACAATATTGCCTAATGTAAAACTTATTGTTTTAATTTTATTTTTTTAATTTATTTTATTTATTTATTTATTTTTGGCTGCATTGGCTCTTTGTTGTTGTGCGTGGGCTTTCTCTAGTTGTGGCGAGTGGGGTCTACTCTTCCTTGTGGTGGGCGGGCTTCTCATTGCGGTGGCTTCTCTTGTTGCAGAGCACAGGCTCTAGGCACGTGGGCTTCAGTAGTTGTGTCACACACAGGCTCAGTAGTTGTGGCTCACGGGCTCTAGAGCGCAGGCTCAGTAGTTGTGGTGCACAGGCGTAGTTGCTCCGCAGCATGTGGGATCTTCCCGGACCAGGGCTCAAACCCGTGTCCCCTGCATTAGCAGGTGGATTCTTACCCACTGCGCCACCAGGGAAGCCCCCTGTTTCAATTTTTAATGGTCATTTTCTTATTATTCTTAAAGTGATTTTGGAAACTGTTTTAAATGGAAATAGTATATATTGAAGAAATATGTAAACGTTAATTAACGTAAGGGTTTTTTTTTTTCCTTTTTCCATAGATTTGGCTGGCTGATTGGTTGCTGAAAAATAATCCCAACAAACCCAAACTTTGTCATCATCCAATTGCAGAAGAACCTTATTAAAATAAAGCCCTCAAAGAACAAATCACGAGCTATCTCACTGTAAAAGGCATGCTTCTACTTAAGAAAGAAGTAACTCCTAAGGGTTTAAGTAACTACATGTGAAATAAATTATTTCTTTTTAAAAAAAATTTTTTTAAAATTTTATATTTGGCTGCATTGGATCTTCGTTGCTGCACGTGGGCTTTTCTCTCGTTGCGGGGAGCGGGGGCTACTCTTCGTTGCGGTGCGCAGGCTTCTCATTGAGGTGCTTCTCTTGTTGTGGAGCATGGGCTCTAGGCACACGGGCTCAGTAGTTGTGGCTCGCGGGCTCTAGAGCGCGGGCTCAGTTGTTGTGGCACACGGGCTTAGTTGCTCCGCGGCATGTGGGATCTTCCCGGACTAGGGTTTGAACCCGTGTTCCCTGCATTGGCAGGCGGATTCTTAACCACTGCACCACCAGGGAAGCCCCTAAATTATTTCTTAAAAATAAATTTTAAAAGAATAACTATTTCGTGCAGCAGATAACATTATCTAAAATAAAATACTGGTTTAGGGTATTTTTTTTTTCTAATAAGAAAATTGTATTAGAAGCATTTAGAATGTCAACAAAACAACTGCAACTTTTTATTTTTACAGTTACAAAGTGGTATTCAGTTAAGAGAACAACAATTCATATAGGATGCATCAGAGACAACTGAAGATAATAAGATACCATTTCTATATATAACTGATTTTTGCTGTGCACCAACAAGAACCTACTTTGAATTTCTCTGCCAATTTACAACCCCCATAATGTACTAGGCAAGGTTAGTAGCTATTGAAAATACCACCAGGACAGGGGTAGCTGAAGACACATTTGGTAGTATGTTAACTATACACAGAAGACACTATACAGTTTAAAAACAAGTTTTGCACAGCTTTACAGTGCAAGACATGGTCCTCCATCTCTCTGAGGACATTTGGAAAACTCTGAGAAGGTGACTGGGTACTTCTTGTGCTCCTTCTGGCAAGTTTGCCCAAAGAATGCATATGATGGTGCTTCTTGGTCTCTTAGGATATCCTTTCCCATATTTAGTTATTTTTCCTCCGTGAGTCACAGTCATCCAGTGCCCATCTGGCTCTCACTTGCCCTGGTGCTGTCTCTGTGGAGCTCATTGTGTTACAATGGCTGTCGATTTAGGATATGATTTTAACAATGATGTAAGCATTACGTAATAGAAGGCTGATGTAAGATATTGCTTATTATTTTTTAATTTCGAGAAGTAAGATGTGGAATTTTCGTTATATTTTCCCTAGCCTATATTCTATATCTACATGCATAATTAATGCATAGTTCGGACAGCTGAGTTTAAAAAGTGTAAGTATATAAATAATTATGGGTTTTTTCCACTATCCAATAGTAGAGCGTTCCTATGAAACCTTTCATAAGCTGAAAGGGTGTAATGTGAAGAATCAGTTACCTTAGTTCGCAAGTTGCTAGCAGATGCACAGAATAAATTGGGATAAAGCCCAGATGCTCACTGACAGTTCAAAGCTATCACGGCTTGATGCTGAGATGCTGAGTGTAGTTCCCTAGGAACGACATTGGTGGTGCTACTCTTGTTGCTCAGTGTGCACGCTGCCTCTGAATTGGCTCATTGCAAAACAAATAGTTCTGTTTTCCCTTTTTGCCTTTTACCATAAAAGCAAAAATCCTCTTCAGATTTCTTTTGGTTAGTGAAAACAGATACGAATGCAGGTCTTTTGTAAGAACAAAGTGGCATCAAGTGAGCTTTCAGAAAGGGCGACTACCTATATTTAGTAAAATGAAAATGGTTAGAACTCAATTATAGTTTTAACCAGTCATATATATCTATTTCCTCAACATTAATAAGTGCCCTACAAGGGTGACCAGACAGTAGCATGACAACTCATTTCTGGTTGTATCACTGAAAGTCCTGCGTCCTGTGAGACCCCTTAATCCTTCACAAAATGGAATGATTGGTCCCTCTACCAAAGTCTTTAGGTTAATATTTCTCAATTATGTTTTTGTGATGAAGTTTTAGTTTTCAAAAAATGAAAAATTCTCAGTTATTAAAGAAATTTTAATTTACTTAAAAAAAGATCCAAGTTGTAAAAGACTTTTATTAAGAGTAAATAATTAAACTGGCCTCATCTCTTCAGAAAGGCAATGTCATTCATTATAAAACAAAAAATAGAAATGGGGAAGACCAAAGAAACACCTTAACCAAAAGCAATGAGTAGCTCTTGACTAAAAAAACATCTACAGAAGACCTTTGGGGGACAATTAAGGAGATTTAGATATGGACTAAATATTAGGTGATATTAGGGAATAATTGCTAAATTTCAAAGGGTCAAAATGATATGGCCATAAAAGGAGAATATCATGTTTAGGTGATGCATTCTGAAATTCTTAGGGGTAAATTTTTTGATGTTTGCAACTTATTTTCAAACAGTTCAGCAAGAAATATTTTTATACATGTAAAGATAAAGCAAAGTTAGCAAAATATTAACAATTGTTCAGTCTAGGTGGTGGGCACTCTAGTGTACTATTCTTTCAACTTTTCTGTGCTTTAAAACTATTCACAAATGAAGTTGGGGAAAAAAGATCTGTATGTTATTATCAAAAGCTGGTGATCAGTTTTCCACGTTGTTGATAGGGAAACATTCAGATACTATATAGCTCTTGATTTGATATAAAAATGATTTATACTAATCATCTATGATGTGTTTTAGCCAAACATGTGTACCTTAAAATTATCAAGCCTTTAGGCCCACCTTCCTGCTTACAGTTGTAGGAAATAATGTGGCCATCTGAATGATACCATAAAGAAGCAAAAATTTACAAGATGGATGTTCTGTAGGACAGCTGCCTTGGTCTTCCAACAAATTGGTGTTATGAGAAAAGGGACTCTTTTAGATTAACAGAGATGTGAGATACATAATCAGAATCAACACTAGTTTCTAGATTGAACCCTCATTTATGCAGACAAGCTGCAAAGGACATTTTTGAGGTAACTGGGAAGATTTGAATCTAGAATGAGTATTAGATACAATGAAAATGTGTTGTCTTGGAAGGTAAAGATTGTTAACTGAAAAGACATGTTACGAAGCAATATGTACAGTGAAATCTTACTTTTTTAAAAATAAATTTATTTTATTTTTGGCTACACTGGGTCTTCATTCCTGTGTGCGGGCTTTCTCTAGTTGTGGCGAGCGGGGGCTACTCTTTGCTGCGGTGCGCGGGCTTCTCCTTGCCATGGCTTCTCTTGTTGTGGAGCACAGGCTCTAGGTGCGCAGTCTTCAGTTGTGGCTCATGGGCTCAGTAGTTGTGGCTCACGGGCTCTAGAGTGCAGGCTCAGTAGTTGTGGCGCACAGGCTTAGTTGCTCCGCGGCATGTGGGATCTTCCTGGACCAGGGCTTGAACCTGTGTCCCCTGCATTGGCAGGTGGATTCTTAACCACTGTGCCACCAGGGAAGCCCAGTGAGATCTTACTTTGATAAAGAAATACATATGTGTGTATATGTGTGGAATAAGATGTAGAAGGGCGCCCACTCAAATGTTATTATATAATCTCTGGATGGTGGGAATACACTGATTTTTTTTTCTTATTTTTGCTTAGTTGTATTTTAATTTTTCTACAGTGTTCATATTACTGCTTTTGTCATTTTTTTAAGGGTTTAAAAAGACAAATGTCTTAATGGTTGTCAACATTAAAAGCAACACTTCCTTATTAATAGACTATCTTTAAGCTATCTAGAGCCAAGATGTTTTACAAGTTCTCAGTCATGGTGTTTATATGAATTTTTGGACATATTCCTCCTGGGACTGGTGTGCCCCCTGTATTTCAAAACACCTTTAACATTGTGTTGGGAAGACAAACTAAAATCTTAAAAACAAAGATAAATAGTGGATGGCTATATTTTGAGCAATGGTCAAGAGCATATGGGAAAAAGCAAATAGTTTTTACAATGAGATTCCAGCTTCAGGAGGTCATTTCCACCACAAGAGCCTCCTCTTGTGCAAAAAAGAGGCAGCATTGTGTATGGCAGAAAAATTCTGTACTGGAAGTCAGCTTCAGTCGCCAGACCTGCCATTTGTTTTTGGTCTTTTTTTTTTAAGTGGAAGAAAAAAATAGAGAAAACAGACTAATTTGAGATACATTTTGGAGAAAAAATAGATAAAAATACATGCAGATGGAAAACAATGTAGTTAGCCATAGGATTTTTAAACTTGGGACACATTTGAGGTCATTATTTCATGGGCCAGAACTGGAAAGTACAGCATAGAATGAATAAGAAAATGAGAAGACTGCCTTCTGACATAACCTGTCAGGTGGTATCAAAGTCCTGTGTACACATTTGTTATTGTTAAGTAGTGGTGATTTAATGCATTTCTCTTGCACTGAATAATAGTGTGGTATTCTGGTTAATCAAGATATACCACTTCATTTAGTTTCTTTCTCTAGGACTCAAAGAGATCATAGAAAAAAGGAAGCAAGCATGCAGCTCTCTTATGACTTGGGACTAAACAGAAGAAGATTAGATTTTTCTTTACTTCTTTAGAAGTTTAGATCTGGGATGGCATGTAGAAGCTCCCCCTCCCCCCATTTGGAGAACCCAGGGCAATAGTTTATCTGCCCTGGCTTAAGGGTGCCACAGATTAGCTTGATTTGAAAGTGTCACAGATACTTTCGAGAAGTACTTTTCCATCTCAGAAATACTGCCACTTCTCTCTTGTTGTTAACTCTATATAAGAACTATTTAGATTAAGCTTTGAATTTTCATTCAGAGATGGCTCAATTCTTCTTTGTTTGCTACTTCTTTGACTTTAGGTGCTTATCTTGGGTCCTTTATTTTTGTCAGTCCCCTTACTAATAACATTCACTATACTAACTTTGCACCTTTCATTTATTTTACAGAAGTTAACTAAATCTCAGAAACTCCCTGGCTTATGAGAGCCTTTAGTAGAGAAGTTCACTTCTAAAGGTGGAGTCCAATGATTTTTGGCAATTTCAGATAAATACTGTAAGGGAGATAGCTTTCTCCCACCTCACTGAAGGACATGACTAAAGAAAAAAATCTTTGTGGAGCAGTCCAGCATAGTTTTCCTATTAAATTAACTACATGCTTTAGTCCATTGGAAAGGGGAGATGACTAAATATGATGTCTGTTCCTTTCCTGCTTCCAGGATGACCCAGAAAGTTCTCTCCCCTCATCCAAATCAAGGGTTGATGACACTGCTGTGATTGATGCCTTTTGTTCCCAGACCAAATTGTTTTTTATAGCCCACCCCCTGCCAGCACTTTCCAAAGTGCCACTGCCATCAGCTCCAGAGGGAGCCCCTTCCTCAGGCTTCCTGGCCAGCAGCTGCACTGTGATGGCAGGGAGCTCAGAATGGGAGGAGAAAGCAGCTTGCAGACAAATGGGCAGCTAATCCAACCAACAGCCCATCACTAGAACCATAAAAAAAAAATCCTTTTTTTCCCCCACTTGCCTCATCTGCATTTCTTGGCTGAGATGGCGATAGAATGCTCCTTGGAAAAGTTATGGCTTCACATAAAGCAATCTCGAATTTCCCTCCCTTTTTTTTCTTTCTCAAACAATTCTACTTAGCCCAATATTGTCAAATCACTACAGACCTTACAAGTAGTAAAAGGACAATAAGGGAATACTAGGAACAACTTTATGCCTATAAATTTGACAAATTAGATGAAATAGACAAAGTCCTTTAAAGACACAGCTACCAACGATGTGTCAACCTAAACTACAATTTCTGGATCCTTCTTTAAACTTTCTGTCATCATTGTTTGGATCTCTCAGTGCTCAACTTTTTAGTTTTGAAGCAGCCCTACTGAACTTACTTAGTAAGCATTCTCAACTGTTCTACTAAGATCTAGTTACTTTTCAGCCCAAGTTTTCTAATTTTGGGATAGAGAGGGTAAAGCTATTTTTTAAGAATAAGCATCTCAGGGGTTAGTAAATCTTATTTTAATCAGGATTATAAAATCCTGATCCTTCTGGGTGGCCTTTATGTTGGGGCCAGAATAACAGCCTCTCTGGTCTTTATCTAGTGTTCCTAGTCCTTGCCAATGTGAGAACATTTCAAGGCGTCTTTAACATATATATGTGGTTAGAGCCTCTTGCACCATAAAATGGTTAGCCACGGACCCACATAAAACAGTCAGTCTACAATGAGGTTGAAGCTTTGGAAACAAGCACATCCTTTTCAGTGGTGCTTGCTTTTATAATGTGTCATTTAGCAAATGGACTGTGAAGAATTAGTCATGCCAAACTTCTAACCATCTGATTGCTAGCTACAGACTAAACATCCCAGATGAAAATTTTTAGATTTTAAAGCTTCAGTCTTTCAAAGTTCAATTAAAATAAAATATCTACTAGGACCCCCAAGTTCTAGTCTAACTTGTTTGCACCTTTCAGAGATACAAGTTCAACACGTTAAGTAGCAAACCATTATGAGTTTCTTCATGCCTCTCAGGGATGGTTTGAGAAAATGGATTATTTGAAACCATTGTAATCTTTGTGGTAAGAAACACAATATACTAAATTAAGTCAAAATGTAATATTGTTAGGCACATTAGTGAAATCACATTGTTATATTCCTCTTTCTGTTGCTAATATTGTACGTCCAACCTGAACACACTCTTGTATTTAGGAAGCCAGACACTTTGTCTAGCTTCCTGTAGGTCTGGGTGCCCTCAACCTGTCCTCAGCTCTTCAGTAGTTACCTAGGTCTGAGGCCTGACCCTGGGATCTCCTATGCCATCTGAGCTGAACTTTTCACTGGATTGCATGCCCTGGTATCTTCTTAGAATACTCTTCTTCCTTTTTAGAGCTCTATTATTTTAAAAGTCTCCTCATCTTTTTTCCTGTCCTCATCTTGATCGTTTCCCTTTATCTTTATCAGTGAGTTTAGTATTCTTGACCATAAGCTGCTATAAAGATTTTGATATGTCAGTTATATTGCAATATGATTTTTAAAAAGATTTTGAGATTATGAAGCACATCACAGAGTGAAAGAGTTAAAAAGAGTGTGCCAACATGTTTTCTTCCTATTCAAGTTGGTCAGGGGAACCCAAGTTGAATAGACATTGTCCGTATAGAAAACAGGTTTCCTACTTCCATGGGTAGCTGTTTGAAATTAATGTTCACTACTTTGTGACAATCAACAAATACTTATTATCTTGTATATACATAATATGCTGGAAAAATATTTTATAGTTGTTAATCTGGCATTCAGGGCTCCCACAGACTGGTCAATGCTTATCTTTCCAAACATATATCCCCAGAACCTGCCTTATGGACACTGTTCTAGCTAGAGTGGTCGGTTTGCTCGCCTTGCTCATTCCTAATTCTGTTCATTTGCTAAAGCCATTCTTTCCTTTACTCTGCCATCCTACCTCACAAACACTGAAGATTCTCCTATTCTTTTATGCTTGTGTAATTCCTAGGCTAGGAGACAATTTCATATAGTTTTGCTCTAATACAGCTTAATTGCTGACTTATCTGGCACTTCATAATATACTCCTTTGACATAATGTACTGGACATATGGTGAAATGGTTTAGCATTTGGCCTTTGGAAACAGCAAAGCAGTTTTCTATCATAACTCCATGACTTCCTAGCTCTGTGACTGTGGGAAAATTTGCTTAACCTCCCTGAGTCTGTTTCCTCATCTCTCTACTGGGGATACTGATAGTACCTACCTTACAGGGTTGTTTTAAGGATTAAATGTGTAAAAGTACCTAACAGTGCCTTGTGACACAGAATAAGCACTCAGTTAAAGTTAGCTATTATTTTTTACCTCAGGTCTTTTTCTTTAAACTTATATATGGACTCTCTTTGCATCATTAATGGAAGGATTACTATCTGTTGTTACCTATTATGTGCCAAGCACTGTGCTAAGCACTTTCACTTATGTTATCTTAATCCTCACAACAATCTTGAAGTTAAAGCAATTTGATGTAGAGGCCATATCTGGGAATTATTAGAGCTGGGGTTTTGAACTTAATTATATTTGGCTCTAAAGCCTTTCCATTACTTAATGGTGGTTCTTCATAGACATGGGAAACTTCTTGTTTTTCTCATAGGGCCAACTGAGTGTTGTGTACAAACCAAGTTCATTCGTTTAATGGATTTATTGTGTATAAATTAATGAAGTGGGACTTGGGGCTTTACTCCATTTATGGTATTGCTTTTTGTAGCTGACACTCATAGGTTTTCTTCCTTCTTCACCCAGAAAGTGCTTCGAAACCCCTTTTCATTCTCCGTATTACTAAAGGCACTGATACCTTTATTTACACTTAACCACTACATGCTCTTGCACATCAACTTTAAAAAAAAAAAGAAAAAGCTTTGCTAATTTTATTTATTTATTTATGTATTTATTTATTTATTTAAAGGGAACTTTACTTATTTATCTGTTTATTTATTTATTTATTTATGGCTGCGTTGGGTCTTCATTGCTGCGTGTACTTTCTCTAGTGCGGTGAGCAGGGGCTACTCTTCATTGCAGTGCATGGGCTTCTCATAGCAGTGGATTCTCTTGTTGCAGAGCATGGGCTCTAGGCACGCAGGCTTCAGTTGTTGTGGCACGAGGGCTCGGTAGTTGTGGCTCACAGGCTCTAGAGTGCAGGCTCAGTAGTTGGGGCGCATGGGTTTAGTTGCTCTGCGGCATGTGGGATCTTCCTGGACCAGGGCTCGAACCCATGTCCTCTGCATTGGCAGGCGGATTCTTAACCACTGTGCCACCAGGGAAGCCCGCTAATTAATTTTAAACCACCTAATCCAACCCCTTTATTTATAACTGAAGCAAACAAGGCTCAGGGTAGCTAAGAGACATGCCCAAGGTCACACATAAAGCTAATGGCTGATGATCCATGTTCTTGGCTCATACCCAGAGTGCTGTTCATTATGCCAGGAACCCCTTGAGAAGAAGCACTTGAAAATATTATTGCCATAAGCAGTTAAAAACCTCCACCTGCCATCTTACTTGTGGTGGTAATTTAATAGTAAATCCTTGTAAAATATAACGTACAAAGAAGCTTCCTTCTGCACTAAATTCAAATTAGTAAAATCTAATCATAAGACTCTGTGTACATGAAGAACATCTGACTATTGCTATTTTACAGGCTATATGTTTCTTGAAACCAGAAGGGGCTCTAATTTATTCTGGATGGCAATTGGCATGGGACATCTTATAAAGGCCAGAACTGTCAGGATAGAAAAATTTAGAGGCTCAGAATAGAATTTTAGAATTTGAAAAAAATTTTGTGAATATCTAATGTAATCTAATCAAGTTCCCTTCTTTTTTATAGTAAAGATTTTGAAGCACAGAAAGTGATTTGCATGGCTTTACAGTAAAATCTGTGGCAAAATCAGCAGCACTTTTCCCACAATACTAAATTACCTCTCTTGATTACCTCAAAATTAAATTGTGTTGATTGTCACAGAAGATTGCAGGAATAAATCCTTTTGGAAAAATGTAAGACAACCTTCAGGGAACTAAAATTAAACATTACCTTAATCTCCTTTTGGAACATGAACCCCATTATTATTCAGGCAACTTCATTGCATGTGCAGATTTTCTTGGCTTTTTGATAGTCCTTATGTGTTACTGGCAGAATTGTTTTTTCACCAGAAACATCAGACTTCAGAAAGAGAGAAAAATGGAATTATTTCAGCTAAATGGGAACTTTGAAAGTCTCCAGATTGTGATCTATTCTAAAGTGGCCTCGATTTTTCAGCAACTTTCTGGACATGGAGAGGAATCAGAATGGGAATCATTCTCTAAGAGGATCAACGATTCTTTTCTAATGTCTTAGCTATAGAGACAACAAAACTGTCTGGCTGTTCAGTAGAACTTTAACAAAATTTTCGTCCTTGCTGTTTTCTTTAGGTTGTGGAGTGAGTAGGTACACCTATTGGAGCCCAGAATTTGAGAGAAATTTTGTATTATTGTCAGGTTTTAAAGAAAATTTCATTCTTCCCAGTTTGTGCTCATATAGATTCCTGCCTGTTTTTTTTCTGTCACACCATACTACCCGGTCTGCGTCTAAAAAATCAAGATGAGAAGATGACAATCAACATATGGCACAATGGGGAAATGCATCCATACTCTCAGCTCAGCCCTGTCCTTCAAACTCTGGAGATTATTTAGAGTCAACCCCAGGACACTGGTGAGTGTGGGAAGCTCTTGGAGGGGTGAGGAGTGGGAGGGTGCCAGGGGCCTGAAAGATCTTATGAAAGCTCCCTGCCTAGCTGGCCTAGGATTAACCCGTCGTCTCCCAGCCAGAGCTAACCCAGCTGTTTTGCTTTCCAGGGGTCTCTCATGTTAATCTATGGAATTGACCAACTGAGTTTGACCGTGACTGGCTTTGTTTTGCAAAACAAAATTGGTAAGGCAGGCCTCATGCTGACTGACTGAATGGTGTCATCAACCCAATTCAAGGGGTGCCACAAAAGCAAGGAAATGAAACTTCAATTTCCTCCTCATGTTAAATGATAGCTTATCATACCAATTATGACCCTTATGCAGCTCAGGGCAAAGTATTTTATTGCTTTTTTTTTTTTTTTTTTTGTGAACAGCCATAAACCACTCTCTTCTTCCACTTTTTCCTCTAACCCCTACCCCCATCCCACACCTTAAGGCTCATTGGAAAGGGCTAGTCTCTGTCGTCAAAGGACAGAGAGCCAAAGCCTCCTTTTTTACCCCTACCAACCTGTCATGATTTTACCTTGATTCTAGGAAGTACGAGATTTGTTTTAAAGCAAAACAGAAACAAACAGGGTGCAAGGAAGCCTTTCTGGCTTCAGAGCACCCTTTTAATGTTCAGCTCCTCTCACTACTTGGAGGAGTTTGCCTCAGTTTTGGGCCAGGCAGAGATTGGTTGCTTTCATCCCTATGTTCCTACTGCCCCTGTACACACTTTTATTAGAATATTTATCACACCACGTTTTTATGGGCACAGGTGTGCTTTCCTTCTTGATGGGGAGGGAACGTGTCCCTTCATGTTTACCTCCCAGACAGGCACCTAGCACAATCCATCATGACCCATAGAAGACATTTACTGATTGAATAGATTGATGGAGGCCCCCCACAAAGATTAGCTCTTATATTTCCCTACCTGCTGGCAAATCTGTACCCATCTGTTCCTAAAATCAAAAAGAAGCTCAGTTGCTCAGGTTATTCAATAGGCACTTGTGGATGTCAATGGGAGAGGTGTGGTGCTTCTTTGGACCTGTGCCCTCTTCCCTTCACTTCCTACTCCTTTTAGGAAATCTCATTTACTCCCATGGCTTCAGAAACTCTCTCTGTATTGGCGACTCTTAAATTTGCATCTCCATCTCACATTTCTTCTCTAGTTTATTTAGTATCTTTCCCAGACTTAATAGCCAATTGCCTGCTTGATATTTCCACTTGAATGTCCCAGAAAAATTTCAAAGTTAATGTGCTTGAAATGGAACTCTTGATCCCCATCTTCCCATTAGCCCTAACCTGGTCCTCTCATTTTGCCTATGTCCGTAAACAGCACCACCTGCCACTCAGTTACTAAAGTTAGGAAACTGGAAGTCACCCTAGATCCTTCCCCTTCTCTCACCCATCACATCCAATGCATCAGCAAATTTTATGGGTTCTACCTCTTTTATACGTACTGCCCATCTTCCTTCTTCCCTCTGTTCACTTTATCCCTACCTTAGTCCAAGCCACTATCAGCTCTTGCCTGTCTTAATACAACTGCCTCCTTGTCTTCAGGCTTCCGCGCCCGACTACCACCAGATAACAGCCAGTTTTCTTACAAGGTAAATAGGATCCTGTCATCCCCTAGCTTAAAATCTTTTAATGGTTTTCCATTTCTCTGGAACAAAATTCAGACATTTTTACTGTGACCGACTGGGTCTTCAATGGTCTGACCCCTGCTTACTTCTCTAAGTTCATCTCATGCCACCACATGCAAAGCATTCTCCAGTCATATCAAACTTTTATCAGTTCCTGGAATTTTCCAAGCTCTTTTCTGCTTTGGGCCTTATTGCTTGTTAATGCTTCTCTCTGAAATATATTTTCTTGAAGCTCTTATAACTAGTTCCTTTGGGTATAACTTTAAATGTCAACTTCACAGAGAACCTTCTCTGACCACTTTTTCTTAAGACGTTGCCACCTTATTATAAGAACCCTACTATTTCCATCATGACACTTATCTCAATCTGTAATAATCTGTTTTTTAACTTGTTCATTGTATGTGTCCTCCATGAAAATGCTAGTTCCATGGGGGCAGAGACCTTGTCAGTGTCATGAACTTCATCTCTCGCATTAGTGCTATGCCTATAACAGAGTATGTGGTCAAGAAATGTTTATTGAATGGATGAAGTGGGTTATAAATAGGAGGACTATATGATTGCCATCAAACAGTACACTTTTTGGAGTGAGAGGAGGCACAATTACAATTATACTTGGGACAGCAGACATAAACCATGAAGCAATAGGAAGAGCACTGGATTTCTAGAGATATCAGCATCCAAGATGACTCTGATTTTGTGCCCTTCAACATTTTTATTCAGGTGAAGCCAATTTAAGGGAATACGGAGGAAGGGGAAAAGGGGTACATGCCATGAAGTGTAGTGCAGCAGGGGGAATGAATGGGCTGACTTTTTCCTTTGCTTTGGGCTCAAGTGGTAATGGTATGTTTGGGAACCTCAAGTGTTCTCTTTAAACTTAAAAATTTTTTAATATCACATACCATATACAAGCCCTCCCCCATCAGTTACCTGTCTGAGTTACTGCCTAGCTGATTGGTCCTGAGAGTATTTTGGGCCACTCCCACCACCCCCAAGAGCAGAGGTCCTAGCAGTTGCTTGAACGTGGAATTAGGAGACCTGAGGTCTATCCTCAACTTGACCTTTAACTAGGCAAATGACCTTGGGCAAATGTCTTTCCTCTTCTGTAAAGTGAGAGGTTTGTAGGAGATGAATTCTAAGGTCTCTTCCATCTCTGAAATTCCATGACCTGTACACTTAACACCACCTTTGGGCAAGACTGGCTAATGTCTGGAGAGCAGTAATCACCCACCAAATGCAGAGTGTCGTGAGAGGCTTGCAGAGGCACCAAGGTGGGTAACATGGCCCTACCTCCAAGGAGGAGACTTGTCAGCTCTATTGTTGAGGCATAGAGAAATACATAATGCCTAGATATCATAGGCAGTGAAATTTAGATTCTTTCAAATAAATGGCAGGTCATTTCAAAGAGCAGATAGACATTAAGGAGGGAGTATTTGAAGTTGAGGAGGCAAAGATACCTCAGGGAGGGAGATGGTCTCAACTGGGATACAGAAATTGCATGGGAATGGCATATACAGAGAATTGTCATAACCTGGTCTAGCTGGAACTGAGGAAGCAAGGGATAAAATTGGAAAAGCAAAATAGGAATAGTTACCTCTGGGGAAGGCAGTGAGCTGGGGGAAGAAGGGAGTGAAGGTATTATTCACTTTTTGGTCTGTTCTAAATTTTTGGATTTTTATGAGATTATATTCATAGAAAAACATTTTTAATGTTTACAATAAGATGGTGTCAAGTTTAGGAGACTTGAAATGTCAGGCCAAAGAACTGGAATTGTATTCTCTAGGACATTGCAGGTTTTTTGTTTTTTGTTTTTAATCAGGTAATGATGAATTGAATGTAGTGTACTAGTAACATAAGTATGGTAGCATTGTGTTAGGTGGAGAGTTGAGGGGCAAAATATCAGTTACTGAGTTAGTGCAAAATTCAGGTACAATATGAAGAGTTGAGCAGAGAGACAAGTGAGGGGTGACTCATTAGTAAGCCTTAGTCACTCAAAGTTTCATTAGATTACTGATGGAAGCAGAGGAATCATAGAGAAAATCAATTCTGTCACTCAAATTGAAACAACCCGTGGAATATTAGAGCTGTGGTGCCTAGACCTTGCACAGAAGTGGGGATTTGGGAATCATCAGCACAGAAATAAAACTGGAATTTTAAAGTAGCTAAATGCTTCATGGGTGAGAGCAGAGAAGGAAGTGTGTCCTGTCAGTTTCATGTTCTTGCCCCTGCACTGCCTGCAAGCCTCTAGCACAGGAGGACCCTGATGATTGAGGTTCCAGCTGATGCAGCTGGGAATCAAGGCCACTTGGCTGAAATGGAGGGGTTAGAAATGAACTTGGGCCATGGAGAAATTCAAGTGGGGCCTGATGGGGCAATCAAAGCTCTGTAACAGTCAAGAATAGGCAGATTCTTCAGATACTTGAGAGCAAAGAGGTGATGACAATTGAAGTTTGAGAAGGGTTTCTGGCTCACACCCTCACAGAAACCCAAAGCTGGTGTGCATTTGAAGACGGTCTAAGAAAAAGTGTGTGAGAGAGAATTAGTGAAAAACTGAAGTAATTAGGGTTATTCGGCTTGGAGAAAAGGAGTGTTTTGAAGGCCTCAATCTATAATGAGAGGTCCTAGAAGACTTCGTAGATTTAAAATATAGCAGTGCTTACTCAGCCATAAAAAGGAACGAAATTGAGTTATTTGTAATGAGGTGGATGGACCTAGAGTCTGTCATACAGAGTGAAGTAAGTCAGAAAGAGAAAAACAAATACCGTATGCTAATGCCTATATATGGAATCTAAAAAAACGGTACTGATGAACCTAGTGTCAGGACACAAATAAAGATGCAGACATAGAGAACGGACTTGAGGACACGGGGGTGGGGTGGGGAAGGGAAAGCTGGGACGAAGTGAGAGAGTAGCACTGACATATACACACTACCAAACGTAAAATGGATGGCTAGTGGGAAGCAGCCGCATAGCACAGGGAGATCAGCTCGGTGCTTTGTGGCGACCTAGAGGGGTGGGTTAGGGAGGGTGGGAGGGAGGCTCAAGAGGGAGGGAATATGGGGATATATGCATACATATAGCTGATTCACTTGGTTGTACAGCAGAAACTAACACACCATTGTAAAGCAATTATATTCCAATAAAGATGCAATAAATAAGTAAGTAAGTAAGTTTAAGTAAATAAATAAATAAATAAATAAAATATAGCAGTGCTGATTCAGGTTAGGCATGCAGCAAATGTCCTAATAGGCACTTTATCCCAGGTAGGGAAGTACTAGCTTCTCCCTCCCTCTCTGATGGTCTTTCAACACAGTGTAAAATGTGCTCCTCTTCCTTAGACCTTAGATTAGGAGCTCTCCTGTTAAGAAGCAGGTAGCTGAATCAAGTGATCTCTTATAGATTGCAAGAAGCTCCTGATGAAGAAGTGGCAAGGGACCATTTCAGGATCCCCTAGTCCTATCATAGGTCTAGGCAGGTATCTGAGAATCTGAGAGGAATGCGCACCACCTTTCCCTTACCCACATCCCACCCACCCCCTACCCATATTCCACTTCTCTTACCCACAGCCTCCCTCCTCCCTCACTGACCAAGTGCAGTCTGAGGCTTCCCAGAGCCTGGGCCTAATTTCTTCAGCGCTTTCATTGGTCATCATACATTCATTTCCTGATAAAAAGGGCAGCCTGGCAGGGTGGGCAGGACACCAGCCATGGAGAGTGTTCAGGGCCCTGGAGTCTAACGTTCAGCTATCTCACTTGGTGATACTGGGTGCGGGGGAACTTTCCTCCTTTAAACCTAGCTTACCTCCTGTGGTAGGGAATGCAACCGAATTAAAATGGTATAGGGCACTAGTCCTACCCGAAGGTCTTTAACTTCTTCTGGAAGTCTTTGCTCTGGTCTTTCTTTTTGTTTCATCCCCCCACACCCCAAACCTCTTTATCTGGACCCTTGGTCACTGTCTTTTGTGATCAATGCTATGAGTAGTTTGTGATCTGGGGCTAGAAATTTGTCTTTCTCAGGATCCTGTATTTTTTTTCCTCTAGCCTCTAAAATAAACACCCCTCTTTTGACATTCCTTTGAAACTTTGACCTCTAATGTAGACCACAATGGTTAGCCTTTTTCTTTGAGTACCCCCTGGAGAACCAGGATTCTGCCCTCCCAAGTCAGCAGGAGCCAGGCTATCTGCTTTATCATTCTAAGGAAGGCCTTTGCAAGTCAAAAGTTAGGTTTCTTCTTTCTGGAGAAGGGCTGAGAAATGTGACTCTTCTACTTGTAGAAGAGGGAGGAAAAGGACACCTTTCACTGCATATAAATGGAGTCATTCTACAAAGCTGTCATGACAGCTGGAGAATGTTGCAAGAGATCCCTGGGGTCCCAGAGTGTAAGTGGTATAAAGGAAGAGTACAGATTTACGTGGTAGTAGGTCTGAATTCAAATCTACCTCCATGTGTTTAATTTTAGGTTGGGTGCTTAACTTCTCTGAGCCACAGTTTCCTCAGTAGTAAGTGGGGAATAATTGTAACTCTTTAACTGGATTGTTCTGAGGATTGAAGGAGATAGTATATATTAAGCATCTGACACTTAGTAGGTGCTCAGTTACTTCCTTTCCACCCTTGTGATCACCCACCAGCAAGCCCTGAGGAGACTGGCAGGGGACCATGGGAAACTCTGGGAATAGGCCTTAGGGTTTTCTTAATTCTGCCCATGGCAAAGATCAGACAGGAAGAAGAAGGAGAAGGAAGAGGAGGTGGAGGAGGAGGAGGAGGAGGAGAAAAAGTTTGGTAGGGGCCTGGCAAGCATAGACTGAGAAAATACAGGCTTCTGTTCTCCAGACAATGTGAATCAGTGCCTGGATTTACTGAAATGTGGGACTAGGCTCATGGACAGGTTTCTCTCATTGAGTCGATTCCTTTTTCAGCAGCTTTTCAAGATCTACTATCAGATTGTGGCTGCCAACCTGCCTGTCTTGGGCCCTGGACATATCGAACACGGGGTTTTACTGTTCTGTCACCTTAATGATAGCCAGCTTGTTAAGGATGAGCCAAAAGGGAAGGAGTGTAGGGTTGTAACTAATGAATCTGAATGCCACTGTAATGCCTTGGAATGAGTCCTTGACAGGAAGGTGATGGATGCAGAGAAATCCAAATTCCTTTAGTTTCTGGCCCAGGGTCCATGTGGGAAGATTGGTTGATGTGATTGATTGCCATGAGGGTAAAATGAATGAGGTTGGAAGAGGCTTGGGAGGAGTGGGACTATGAGCCTTTTGGGGAAGTAGGCAAACTTTTCATGGAATTCCCAATTGTTCTCAGTTTCATTAGTGAAAACCTCAGATACAAACCCGTAGAAAACACAAGGCATGTTCTCCATGAATGACAGTTTGTACCAGGCATCAGGGATGATTTTGTTTCTGAAAATCCCCCATAAGATTATTTGGGAATGTCAACAAGGTCCTGGAGAAAGTGTCAAAGCATCAGATACCTGGGGTCTTTGGATGGAGATTCAGTTACGAATAAAGAGAAAAGTCTATAGTTTGTTCAGTTCCTTGGCAGTGTCACAACTCAGGTTTCATGAGTAATTTGGCATCTATGTTTATTGTCTATGTTTATTGAGGGTTTTGAGGGTTTAACATCAAGCTAGATAATTTTGTTTTTTATTTTTTTGTCTGAGCCCCAGGGAAATAATCTTTTCTTTTGGTTGCCTATTGCTTCACCACAATTTTTGTGCTTAGATGGTATCTCTTCCATTCTCCCTTCTACCACTGCCACCACCACCATCACATACACACACACACACACACACACACGTGCACACACATACACACTTCTTCGTTGCTAACTGCAGTGTGTTTTTTTTAACCTTCCTTAGAAGGAGGGAGGTAGAGGAAATCTTCCGTTTCCTTGACACAGGCTACATTTTTATGGATTTCTCCTTATCTCTGGCGTCTGGCATCTGTGGTAGTTTTAAATGCACAGAAGTAATAGAGACCAGGGTAGACTTTCAAGGCACCTGCTTATGGTTTCTCCTGAGATGCCAACTTCCTTAATGAACATTTCATCTTCCTTTTCACTCAAACAAACAAAAAAATGGATTGATTATTCCCTGCTGTCATTAAAAAAATAACTTACTATTAACTTTTTTGATGACAAAAATATTTGTTTATTGTAGACAAATATAAAAATACAGAAAAACAAAAAGGAAAACAAAGCACTCTATTTTGGTATTACATGATAGCTAATATTTTCCTGTTTTTAAAACAAAATTGGGTTCATCCTGAACATGCTGTTTTGTAATTAACTTTATTCACTTAATTATATCATGCATGTTTTTCATGTTACTAAATATTTTTCAGAATATTATTTTAATGGCTAATATTCCATTGTATAGCCATGACTTAACTAGTTTGCCCTGATGTTGAACATTTAAATTGTTTTTTAATTTAAAACATTAAGCTAAGAATGTTTCCCCACTCTTGGTGACCAGTCATTTTACTTGTTTATTCAACATATTTGAAATACGTCCCCCCTGCAGGGTGCTTGACCTTTGCAGAGAGGGGAGACTCCAAAGGCCAAGATGCTCAGATTTAGGAGACCAGTGGTTGAGCCCCTAGGGCTCTCTTTATGGGAAACTACTCCTCCCCCAAAGCTTACCAGTGGAAGATGTAGAAGTGTAAATGAGGAAGGTAGAATCCACAACTTTCCTAGTCTCTTGCCTTGGGGCCCAGGTCCTTGGTGTACAGACACCCCAGGAAGTCCAAGTTAAGAGAGCAAACACACTTTGAATATGATTCAAGTTCGAAGGGCTTGCTTGTTCCTCAAGTTGCTTAGGTTGCATTAAAATAATACTTTCCAAATCCAGAAATCTGGATTCTTTTCCTATAGGCCAGTTCTTGGGTCTCAATTTTATTATCTGTCAAACACTGATATCAAGGGGGTTGGATATTTCCAGTTTCTCCTTTAGCCTTGTGTATAATTGGGATATAGAAGCAGGGTTTCTCATTCCCTTTCTGATCCTAAGGTTTCCAAGGAGAGAAATAAAAGGTCTCAATTAAATATATATTCTAGAAGCATTTATTGCAGAATGAAGATGAGTTCCCAATCTGGGAAAATAACAAAAGAGAGTTGTTCTACAGCTCTTTGGGGGAAAATCCCTCTTGGGGGGCCTTGAACAGGTAAGTTGTAGTCATCTGTCCACTTACTGTGACCATCCCTTCTCCATGGCTCCAGAGATAGTTTCTGAGCTGGAAAAGTCATCAGGTTATATTGGGTAATGGTTTCCCCAGGGTTGGGTGGGGTGAACTTTTCAAAAGTGCATATTGAGGTAAAAAACCCAACACCTTAAATACCTCCCTCTAGGCAGGTATGTAGCCTCTGCCCCACTTATCTGTATGAACTTGTAGTTGGTCTTTCTGGAGCTTGCCAGAGTAGGGGAAGGTTGCTCCTTCAGGAGTCTGGACAGAACTCTCATTTTTGGCTTCCATTCTCTGATTCTCAGCCACACAGCTGGGTTGGACATGGTCTGAAACTCCAGGGGCAAGTACTTTGAAGGTCTTTTTGGATATGGACCCCAAACCAAAACTCCCCCTTTAGCAAGCTGCAAAATTACAGGCAGAAAGACCAGGAAGTAACTTGTAGGAAAGATGAAATGGGGTCTACCCAAGTTAGGAGGCCCAGATTCCCATTTTAGCTCTGTCAAGAACATGCTGTATAATCTTAGGCCTCCATTTTCCCATGTACAGCAGATATCAAGAGGACTACAGATCAACCCTGTGACTTTCCAATTGCTTTTCTTTTCTCTCCCAGAGAAAAGCTGTGTCCCCCCTCCATTGTCATGCAACTGAGCAAGTAAGTTCCTGTGGGGTGCTATCGTGTGCTGCCCTTGCCCTGGGACCAAGCACTGCCTGGGGAGCGCGTGCAGTAGTACTTGCTCACCACATGCCTACACTGGTCACACTTGACCGTGCAGCACCACTGGAATTTGCAGTTACAGCTGCTTATAGCCTCAGTTCTCTTCTCTTCCACCTGCAGGCCACACTCTGTACACAAGCGCCCGCAGCTGCATTGCTCCCACCTGGATGTATTGTGGCTGTTCTGCAGACACTCCCGACCCTCTGTGCCATAGATGCCCAAGCTGGAATTGCGGGTACAGTAATCAGGCGATTCCTCTAAAAAGATCAGCTCAGCTTCTGCACTAGGAAGGAAGGCCTCAGTGGGTGCCCAGTGGCCCTCGGCACTGTTCCCAGCCCTTAGCCGCCGCTTATCCATCTCAATTTTCAGTGCCCGGTCATACTTGGCCTTTAGGTAGTTGCCCATCTCCCGGAAGTTAGCCAGCTGCAGCCAGCATGTCTGGATACTACAGCTCCCCGAGATGCCATGACATTTGCAAGTCCTTTTCATGGTGGCTCTCACTGCCTTCACAGAGAGAGAAAGAGGGAGGGAGGACAAAAGGAGATTGGCTCTGGATAGAGAAGACCAAAGGCTAGCAATTAATGGAATATTTTAGAGTTGTGCTTCTTAACTTTAGAGTACATTAGAATTACGAGGGAGGCCCGTAAGAAGATCTGGGCCCTACCTCATATCTCCTCAATTAGGAAGTTCAGAGGTTTAAAGGCCATGGTATTGGTGATTTTAACGTTCCCCTGAGTGATTCTTATGGAAGAAGTGAGGCAAGTGTTGAGAAGGTTACTGAAGTCAGGAAACCTAGGCTGAAGGCCCAACTTCATCACTTGTGAGCTTGTTTCTCTTTCTGCCCATAAGAATAAGAATGATCAAGAAAGTACCTTGTAAATTAAAAATGAAAAACATGATCATTGGCACTGTTATTGTGTTGAAGCTGGGGGCTAGAGTATTTATGGGTATTTGGATTTGTCTTTTGGGCCCTCTCCCAGAGGGAAGGAAGCTCTGGAGTCTGAACCCCTACCCCCAAGGTGATTACCCATGGTTGTAATTGCCTTGAAAACCTCTTCTCTTTGCCATGGGCAACCAGGACATCTAGGTATAGGTTCAAAGGGAAATTTCTATGCTCTTAGCTCTCAATACAACTAGACTCCAGATTTCAGTTCAGAACACTCCAAGGATTGCTACCCCACCAGAAGTCTTGGGGGAGAATAGACCTTCCAGAGAAGCTTAGATCAGTCCCAACCCCTCCAAGCCCAGAAAGACATTAGGACATAGGTTGTATGATAAACCCCTGTTAATTTCCTAGAAATGCAGTTGAAATGGTTAAAATTTTAAGTCATGGAAGCAAGGCCTTTGTTCTGTATTGTTCTGTGTTCTCAGAAACCTGCCTGTAGAAGGAGTTAGCATATAAGGTTTAGTGATAAAAGGACTAGGCTAGAAGATCTGTGTTCATTGCCTGGTTCTGATACTTATTAGTTGTATTGCCTTGGCCAAGCCACGCCTCTGCCTTAACTGGCTTTGTCATCCAGAGAATGGGGGTAGCTGTCCCAGTCCTGCTGGGTGGTGTGAGGATGAAACATGTATGAGACAGCTCTTGGTAAGTTGTGAAGGTCTGTATGGATGTGAGGCTTTTGTAAATACTGAGCCTGTTGGCTCATTGGTCAACTCTTATACGTACCAGCCTGCCTGCCCTGTTGTTATGAAGATTCATCAGGGCTCTGGCATCCTTCCCCTTCTCCAGGCTGTCCACGAAGAGTTTGGAGATTCTTTCCCCAAACTCTACATTGTCGCTGCAGCCTCCCCAGATCCAGCCATGGCCTCCTACACATAAGGAAAGAATAAGTTCTGCGTATAGCTTCCTGCTAAGTCCCTGGAGAGGAGTCAAGGTCATTTTAGCTGACATAGACAAACCATCCCCAAGAGTCCTAGAAGTGTGTAAAGCTATATCTAAAGGTGAGACAGGGAGAGAATTCCCTAGTAGTCCAGTGGTTAGGACTCCGCACTCTCACTGCCAAGGCCGGGGTTCAATCCCTGGTCAGGGAACTAAGATCCTGCAAGCCACGCAGGGTGGCCAAAAAAAAAGGAAAAAGAAAAAGGTGAAACAGGGAAATGGAGGTATTTTGGGTGGGGGTGGGGGGGAGTCCTATTCCCAAAGCCAACTGCCCTCCCTTCAGGGACTCCCCAAATCTAGACAGTTCAACTCTATACCCAAAGTAAATGTAGCCATGCTGTGGCTGGCCTAGAGGATCTCAAATGTTCACTGCAGTTCAAACATTCTAGAATTCTGTACCATTATGCTACAGTAGTCTTGTTAGAGCCACCTCCTCCCTCATTAGTGACAAATCTAAGTCTCTTAGGCTGTCTGCAGATAATTGGGTAGCTCTGGATTATGGACAAGTCATTCTAAGCCTGAAATACAAGGGTTAGTTGTAAACTCTCTTTGGCCTCCTCCTTCCTAGATGCCTTGTTGGCTTTACAGCTTGGTGCTACTTGCTGATCCTGGAATCATGGATCCAGCTCAGTTCTTAGGAGGGTCTAGATCTAGGAGCTCCCACCAATGAAGCTGCTGCTAGAGTCTAGGGGTTTGAAGAAGCTGTGTCCCTCAGCCTTTCCCTGGAAGAGTTTAGCCTACGCTCAGCTCTATACCCCTCACCTCTTCCCACCCCCATCAGAGAGCACAACTTACCTGTTTTTCCATTTTTTGACTCATCACAGCCACAGTTTTCAAAGTCGCCCATGCTACAGTTCTTGGTGATGGTGTACATGACTCCAGCAGAGCTGATAGCATGAATGAAGGAAGTCTCCCTGGTGGCTTTGGAAAGAAAGAGGGGGCTGGAAACTAGGACCCTGATGACCCAAAGCAGAGGTTTTGGAAAAGCAATGCCATTTCATTTCTCTCTCCTGTCCCCCTCCCTCTTTGGGTTTATTAAGAGAATGCTCTTCTACTTGAGAGAACAGTGCATGCCTTTCCAGCATCCTTACTTCATCCAGGCAGGAGTGAGCATCCCCATGCTACAGATGAGGAAAGTAAAACCCAGAGATAAAGTGATGAGACCAAGGCCACTCTCCTCACCAGTTATGGTGTTGAGACCAGGACACTATCCCCCTGATATCCAGCCTAGGCCTCTGTTCATTAGCCATTGCTTCTTGTCCTTAGGCAGTGAGGACTCAGAGCTATGAGGCTAGCTTATGAAAGAGAGAAGGGTATTTTCTTCTCTCTGACACGGAGTTGGAGCCATGTAATAATCATCATGATAATACCTACCACTTACTGAGCTTGTATCTTCCTAACTCTTTATAAACATTGTCCCATTTTACTTCTCATCCTATTTGTATACCCCACAGGAAGATACTTTTTTCCCAATCTTCTTTACTCCCTTCCCCCCAGCTTTTCTCAGGCAACTCTTCATTAATAGTTTCTACATAAACAACTTTTATGCGAAGTACTATACATCGTTACAAACAACTGCACACACACACACACACACACACACACTCACCCTGAAGCATAGCTCAATGTGTGATCTCTCAGTTTCTCTGTTGTTGGGATTTTATGACAGTTGAAACTCCCTCAGGGGCTGTAAACACAGAGCCCTTTCCCCATTTTTGTTTCATGCAAAGCAGTACAAGATAAGTGTGTACAAACACAAATACAGGCATGCATTAAAAAATAGAGTAATTACATTTCTATAGAGATACCTTTGTATTCACCTCATTCAACCCTCACAACACTCCTGGTGAGCTAAACAGCTGACCTTATTGACCCAAATGACAACACTGAGGTTGAGAGAGGGAGAAGTAACTCACTTAAGGTCACACAACAAGGAAGTGGCAGATCACTGATAACTTTTTCATTTCACTGTACACATACACGTTACACATACATATATACTTCAAGCCCAACTTCATGGACATATACCCCCTTGTACAGGTGCACAAACTTACCACTTCTCAGCCTGTTGTGAGTGGAAAGCTGGAGAGCATTTTCAGGGCAGTTCCAGCGTTCCCAAGCAAATTGGAACTTACACTCCTCAATGCCACTCTGGGCACCCAGGGCCACACTGGTGGTGTAGGTCAGATAGGCCTGGCAGAGGGAAAAGGATGTGAGCTTCAACCCTGGCTCTAGTCCGGTCGTCTCGGTCGGAGGGTGCAGGCAAGACTCAAATGGGTTAGCTCTCCATTAGGGAATAATCAATCATAGGTTCCTCTGGGTGGGTGACTTCTGGCACTATCTCCCCTCCCCTCTTTTCCTTCCCCAAAAGAGTTCCCTTAGGAACCTGGATGGGTAAAAACAGGAGCAGGAGATCATCCTACCTTGGGACCTGTTATCAGGAAATTGTTCACTGACCTACCAAAAAGAGAAAAAGTGAGGCAATGGTGAATGGGGATGAGGTAGTAGGAGCTTCCTTGGTGAGGAGGGGGAGTGGGGGGGAGGGAGAGAGAAGGACTTACCAGGCAGAGGCACTGAAGGTTGCATAGCATATGCCCACAGCCACCCTGAACATAAACAAGTCCCCCATGGCCCTTCCCACCCCCAGGGGACCGAGTCTAGCCCAGGGCCAAGTCCAGAGAAGTGAGGAGAGGGCAGGATCTTTCTCAGTATTTATGTAGGGAAATGCTGAATGGCCAAGGGGGAAAAATCAACAGCTCTTCTCATTTGTCCCTCACTGGCAGGGCTGTAGGAGCCACTGACCCAATGGGGGACCAGGGAGGAGGGACTCAGCCCAAAGCCTCCAAGGGAAGCCCCGCCCTGCCCCGCCCTGCCAGCCCTTCTTCCCTCCCAGGCTGACAGATGGGCTGAAGCCTTTCCCTACCCAGGAGGTTTCTACCCTCTATAAGTCAGACTTTTGTCTCTTCCTGCTTGAGGGCTCATTTTTCAGAATCTTGTAGCCCAGAGCAAGCAAGCTTCCTAACTCTGCTAATTCTAAAGATAGGTCATCTATCCCTCAAAGTTACGGTGTCCTCACCCGTTAATGAGACCCCACTCCTTACCCTGCCTTCCTCCTCAAGGTGTTAATAATTATAGAGGAACTCTACTTGGGGCCCTCTCCTACTCATTTTATCCAAGTAAGAAAGTGCACCATTCCTACCTCCTCCCTTGGTGACTGTAAAGTCACGTGGGACCCTGGAGCAGACACACTTCAGAGGCCACCTCTCAACAGTCCCTTCTACCATATTCTACCAAAGTAAGTTCTGGTAAATTTCCTTCATTCCTAGTAGGTCTACCATTTTATATTTGTTAGAGCTCTAGTTTGTTAACTGCTTGTATATGTGAGAATCAACCTTTGGGCTACCCAGGGCTATATTTAAGAAGACTGATGCCTTTCTTTCTGATAGCACTTTGTTGCTAGGACATAAGCTCCTTAGGCAGGAATCTGTCTTTAAGATTCACTTTGTATTCTTAGTGCTGAAGAAGATGCCTGGATGAATGAACAAATGAGTGAAGGGATGAATGAATAAAAGAACTTGTGGCCCCTAGGAAGAACCCGAGGCAATATTAGGTAGGGTTGGGGACTGCAATGAAGGGGTGGAGATCTTCCTTGGTTGGTGAAACTCTTTTCTAAGGCTGGGGAAGGCAGGCTAAAGAGATGCAGAGGAAAGTACAAACAGGAAGTTACAGTCCTAACTCATTACTCTGTGACCACAATCCAGATCACTTCACAGCACCCTGAACTGGATTTGGATGAGAAAGGGAGCTCAGAAATCCCCCCACCAAAGGAGTTCCAGGGGCCAAGGAGTCCCCAGGCCTTTTTAGAGCAGTGAACTCAAAGTGTGGGCTGGGCTTAGTGTCAGCCTGCAAACTATTATCTTTATGTGAGACGATAAGTACAGAAATGAAAATGTTTAGAAATTTTTATAGCAGTTTGACAGAGTGATTTTAGATATGTTGAAATCTAATAAGAAATTTGGGCTCCTATTCTGTGTCTTTTTTTGTGTTTCATTTTTCTAGGAGGATGGGTATGAATGTCTCAAATGCAAAATGTCCTTAATGGACTAAAGCTCTGGCTCTCGGCCCAGCAAGCTCTCTTCCTTTCCTTGCTTGTGGGTTTCTCTCCTTGGGGAAGAGAGGTGTCCCACACTGAGTTACTTGGGAAAAGCGCACTGAGTTTTGCCTCAGTGGCCTTTTCTCTGTTTCCTACTTTTCCCAATCAAGAATCTAATATTTACACCTGAAACTGATTTAATATTGTAACTGAATGATACTTAAAAAAAAAAAAAAGAATCTATTGTTTAACTTTCACTTCTTAAGACAGCAGGGTTGATTTCCATGCCACTGACTGTGTGGTCAGAACAGGGGTCACATTAGACCCGAGGAATCTCCCACACCCCTTGAAAGAGTTTTAGGAGTGATCCCACATTCACTTCCTGTGTATGAGTGACTGGGTCTTATTCTTCTGTGCTCCCCATAGCACTTGGCATTTAGTTGGTACTCTATAAAAATATTCTTTAATTTTCTAGGAAGGAGAGGGGAAGGTGGTGAGCTTTTTGTGTGTAAACTTTGTGCTTGCTTCTGCTCACATTCTCTAAAGATCATATAATTTCTCTAAAAGGAATTTAGGATGTTAAAGAAAGGCCTCTGCTCCAGGTATAAGGAGTCTTGGATGTTGGCCACTAATTTATTATGTGACGCTGGGCAAGCTATTTACTGTCATGTGGGCTCAATTACTTCATTTGAAAAATGAGAGAGTTGGGAAGATGTTGAGTGTTGAATAACCTATAAGGATTCTACCAGCTCTCTTACATGCTATAATCCTAATTTTATGATTTACAAAATTTATTAACCCCAGAGGTGATTGTAGGCCAGAGATGGGAAAGTCTTGTCTTCTCCAGCTGTCAGCATGGGAATCTTATGTATCTTTAAATCCTTCAGTTGGCCATCTGGATAAGCCTGTAAGATGGATACCTGGAGGGCAACCAATGGCTTCTTCAGAGTCCTTTGGGACTCTGTCTACATAAGACCGCTGTGCTGGACTGATCATAGTCATTCATTGTGGTAGAGGGTCTCCTGGAGGGAGAGAAGAGCCAGAGATAAGTACTCCACACTTAAGTCTACACATCATCTACAGACAACTTGTGCATCCATTTCCTTAACCTCAGCTCTATTATCTCATTAGTTTTTAAGTGACAATTCAACTCTTTCAACTGTTGGTTTCTCTCTTCTGGGAATGGAAATCAGGAACTGAAGACCAGAGTAGAAGATAATAGTGGAGGTAGAGTGGGCCTCTGACCAGACAGACAGAATAGTAGTATATCTGAGCTAGTGATGTGCTGGTAGATATTCAACAACAAGTTTCAGTGTGACAGGAGACATGATTGGTAGTGTTTGCTGATTCGCATGGTGTAAATACTTCCACCATGGCTGATTTCAAACTACCAATGTGGACTTGGGAAGAGATAAATAGTGGCACATCATTATACAGTATTTTTATCGTAGGTATAATAGATGTAAGTAACCTTAAGGGTATAGATAATAGTAAAATCTAGTAAAATAATTAGGAAGTGATAAATTTTGACTACTTATCTTTGTTTTTGTTTGGCTGCATCATGCAGCTTATGGGATTTTAGTTCCCTGACCAAGGATCGAACCCCAGGCCCCGTCAGTGAGAGTACTGAGTCCTAACCACTGCACGGCCAGGGAGTTCCTTTTTATTTTCCCCTTTGTTTTTAATATAATTAATTTATTTATAAGTTTAATTGTAAGTTTATATAATTTAATTTTAATAACAGCTGTGTTTAACAACCAGTTTGCAAAATTCCTAAAAATTTCACAATAGGTTCTCTGAGACTGGACAAGCTGCCTCCCACCACACCTCTGGATCCCTGTATCCTCCCTCTAGGCCACTGGGAGGTAAAGTGCAAAAGATTTCTCTGTAGAATTTAACACCAAATATTTGTTTGTTCCAGTTATGTGCAAGACTTTAACCTTTCCTGAGCCAAAGTCTTGCTACCTGCCCTCAAGGAGCTTAGTACCTAGTAAAAAGGAGATAAGGTCTGTATCTAACTATAATGTAGGGCATCGAGTGGTAAGTGGAATGCAATGAATAAATGCACCGTATTCCACTGGAATGGTATTCATAGAGCTAGAGAGGAGTAGGACAGGATAATCCTGAAGGCCCCTTCCACCTCATGTTCCAGGATGTTGAGATACCAGGAGTCTTAGGGGAACACTGGGGGCAGTAATCAGTGAGCAGTAAGCCAGAGTCACCCTTGCTGTGCCCAGCTTCAGGAAATCTAGAGGCCATTTATAGAGGCATAGAGTGAGCTAGAGGCTCCCATTTTTACAAGGATATAACTGAGGCCCAGAGAGAGAGGATTTACTCAGGGTTACAGAGTGAGTTGGGGCCAAGAGAGCCTGGTTTGCCCAGGACTGAGGTGTTTCCCGTGGTATGGGACTTTCAGTGCTTAATCCAGAACAGTCTTGGGCAAACCAGGATGGTTGGTCACCCTGCGGTGATGATGGTGTGCATCCTAAGCTAATGCTTCTTCCAGATGTGCATTCTCACTAAACTCCCCAGATCCCTGGTTCCTCCACATTTCTTTTCCAGGCTCCTTTTCCAGGGCTCTGAGACTAGAGGGGCTGCTTAGACTATGAAGCAAGTTGGGGGGTGTGGGAGTTGAGTGAGAGGGTGGAGAGAGGGTGAAGATGGCTGGAGAATGCCAGAAGAGGAAGAGATAGGATTTCTGACTTTTAACACTCCTCTGCTAATTAGATAAGGGGTGGAGATGGGGGGTAGAGAGAATGAGCCTCTATGCATATTCTTCTGAGCAGTGACACTGAGCAGAGCTCAGGAATTTTTAATCTCTGGTCTCCACCCCTCCTCCCTGGAAGCTTGTCTCTTCCCACCCCCTGGTGACTCCCAGTCCAAATGCCACAGCTGTTTGAGCTCCTGACCCTCCCTTTGACCCCCCAATTTAGCCTCAATGATTTGCAAATTTCCTCAACAATATACCCAGGGAAGGAAGAGGAGAATACTTCAATTTTCCCTTTGAGATCTAGCGTTCCAAGTGTGGGGAAGAAAATAGGCCTTCCTGTGTGGAAAATGGGAGCAGTTGCTGGAACACATGGGCCTGTGAGGGCTGGGGTACATTAGAGGGGATAAATCTGCAAGCCATGACTAGCTGTTTCTTGCTTGAAGGTATATTTCCTTCATCAGTTGGGAAGCTCCTTAGGGCTTGGCCTTGTCAATCCCAACCACACAGGAATCTCTCCAAGGATAGCAGCATATTCTCCCATCAAACTGAGGTGCCCAGGTGGCAGGAACTGCATCATCATTAGCCTAGAAAGGTTTGGAGTTGGAGGGGCTCATCCAAGGAGAGATTTCGGTTGGCTAGAACCCCTTTATTATATTTTTTATTCTCTCACTGTTCAAAACTCCCATCTCTGGACATTAGATAGGACACAGAAGTTCCAAGTTAATGTTTCTCGATTGATTGTTGTTGAAGAAAGTATGGAGATGATTGTGGAATTTTATTAGTTTTCAGAGAAATATGCATCCATCTATCCATTTATTTATTCTAAAAATATTTACCTACTTAGTTCAGGCTAGTATTCAACACTTATGGGTCTAAGATGAATTATCATTACTTGTTTTTATCCTGGAGGAGCTCTTAGTCTGGTCTGACAGAGAAAAGCTTAAATAATTTATAACAATACAGTGAGATAAAGTACTCTGGAAAGGTTGGAGGGGGAGTAAGGATAATGAGTAAATCTCCATAGACAAGGACTTCTGATAGAGACCTGCCATCTGGTGGCGATGAATGGTACAACATGCTCTTTGTTGCTCTGATGTGGGATTCAGTATTGCACTTTCAGCCTTTATTGAGCACCTGCCCAATGGGTAGCCAGCCCAGTGGTTGGCACTGCGATGCATATACAGTAAAGCTTCTAAGATGACATTGGTCCTTAAAAAACTTGCAGTGTGCTTGTGGACATAAAGCATAATTGAAAAAGTTATCAAGCAAACAACATTATATTTGATATACACACATGAACAAATACACCTTAAAAAATATGTAAATGATTAATACTTGTTACCAAAAAAGTAAACAAAATGGAAATATGTAAAGTAAAAAATGAGAGTCTTAAAAAAATAAAAATAAAAATGAGAGTCTCCCCCATCCCACTCCCTGTGAGTAACCGTTATGAACAGCTTAGTGTGGATTCTTTGCATGTACAAATGTTTGTAAATACATACATAATTTAAAAAATAGAATTGTGTTGTTATTCCTCAATTTGGTTTTTAAACTTTTATATCATGGACCCCTTTCTGTGATACTACATATTAATCTAACTTGTTTTCTCTTTATTTTTATATTAAATAAAAAATTAAGCATGTTAATATGAGTAAGTAGTCTATAAGGTTTGTTAAGAAAAGCAGCAGCCTCAACTATACCTGCACCGTCCTCTCAAGAAGCAACAACTTTCAATTCTTTTATCTGATGCTATTAGTGTTATCTCCATGTTTCTAAAAAACCTATTCGTGTCCTATTTATTGTTTTTTTTTCAATTTTAGGTATTATTTGTTGACTTCCCACCATGGATGATGAGGATTGACCTCTCTTTTCTTTTCCCACTTACCAAATACAAATTCATCTTTCTCCTCTTTCCATCTCCTCGTATAGTTAAATTTACTTAGGTCAATATTGAATGTTTACATTATGATCATGTATACTATTTAGAGGAGAGTCATGTAATAAATCAGGCTTACTTTTCTTTCCCTACATGTCTTTTTGTTTTCCCTGGAATTAATAATTATCTGTTTTTGTTGTTGTTTGCTTAGTTTTCTATGTAAATTCTGCCCTTACCCAAAAGACCTCTTATTTAACTCTCAGACTTGCTCCAATCTGGCCTAGTTACTTCTCTGCATATGCATAGCTGTCATCCTAGTGTGTTCTTTCACCATCAGGATGAGGGTTCACTTTGCTTCTCCACTTTGTTGCACATCCTGTTTCTTAAATCTTATGTCTTTTTATCTCTGTTTACTCCCTCATTTTGGTAGATAACATTTCAGTAGCTTCCTGAGAAAGGGTGCATAGGAAGCAAATTTTTTGAGACCTCACATATCTGAAAAGTTTTATTCTACTCTCACTTGATTGATATTTAAAATTTTTAAATTACTATTTTGGTAGGGTATAGAATTGTAGATTGGAAATAATTTTCCTAAAGAATGTTGAGGTAAGTGTTCCAATGTCTTCTAGTTTCCAGGGTTGCTGTTGAGAAATCTTATGCTGAATTGAATGCTAGTCTTTTGTAGGTTACCTGTTCTTCTTCTCCCCACCCTCCTTAGAAGCTTTTAGAAACTTTTCTTTATCCCCAGTACACTGAAATTTTGCAATGATGTGGCATTTGTGTAGAACTTTTTCATTTCTCGTGTTTAGTACTCATGAACTCTTTCAATCTGTAAACATGTCTTTTTGGACTGGTAAACTTTCTTATATTATTTCTTTGATAATTTCTTTCATTTTCTATGTTTTCTTTTTCTACAATTATTTTTTGTGTGTGTGTTTGGGGAGGCGGAGTTATTGAGCCTCCTGGACTGATACTCTCATTTTATCTCTTCTTTCCTGTTTTCCATAGTAAAAAATTTTTTTCGTTGTTTTATTTTCTAGGAGAAAATAAGAGTTTTCTCATATTCTTTGTTCTTGTTTCATGATTGCAATAAAAAAAAGTTTCTCAAGACTTTTTTTCCTGGTTTCTCAAGACTTGTAAACTCAGCTGCTTTCCACCTTTCCGAATTTTGTTTTCCCTCTACTTTTGGCTCCTCTTTGACTTTGGAGTTGTGCTTAAAAAAATCCCTTTACTATTTTGTGAGGAAGGGACAATAAATGCATGTATTCAACCTGCAATGTTTAACTAGAATACACATGCTTGTTGTTTTATGTCAGATTTCTTAAAAATAAAATTGGGGAAGTGAAATGCAACTGGGATGGTCTGAGTAAGATCAATTTCTGCCAGTGCTTAGCAGGGGCTATCTTCCAGCAGCTGACTTCATCTCTCCCTGCCCAACCCAGGAAATAGAACCAAGGAAAAATCAGGACAGATAATGAAAGGACCATTAAGTACTTAGAACTATTAAAAAATGGAAGAGCAGATTTAACATTTTAGTTTTAACATTATAGTGAACAGTGCTTGTTTCTAAATGTTTACAAACTTCTCTTAACTTTTTCTTTCACACTCACTGTTCCACTGAAACTACTTTAGATTACCAGTGATCTCCACATTGCCAAATCCAGAGTTGTTGTAGATCATTCACTCTCCATCTTGTAACTTTCACTTCTTTCAGCTTCCAGGACTCCAGAGATGATTGGTTTCCCTTTTACCTCTGGCCACTCTGTCTCAGTCTGCTGGTTCTTCTTCATTTCTCTGACCTGTTAATATTGGAGAGCACTGAGGCTCATTCCTCAGACATCTTCTATTTTTTATCTGTATTTACTCCCATATGGTGACCGTCCCAAAATTATATCTTTTTTTTTTTTCTTAAATTGTCCTCTTGTGCGTTTAAGAGCCAACCCTATTCTTAGGATGGCCCTCCTAAAATGAGAGGGAGATTGCTGCATGTCCTGCCAGACTCCAAAATTATATCTTTAGTCAGACCTCACCTATGCTCCAAACTTGTATATCCAACTGTCTGCTGGACATCCTCCAGGAAGGCCTAATTAGCTATCTAGCAGGCATTTCAAATGTGACATGTCCAAAACAGAGCTTCCCAGTCTCTCCCTCTTCACTCTCAATCTGATCCTCTAACCAGTCTTCCCATCTCAATAAATGGCAACTCTGTCTTTCAATTGTTAAGGGCAATTCTAGGCTCCTCTTCCTCACACCCCATATCTACTCTGATAGCAAATCTTACCAACACTAACATGCTAGATATTTTACATATTAATCTTGTTTATTGTCTGTTTCTCCCAACAGAATATAAACACCATGAAAACAGAATTTTGTCTATTTTAGTCACTGTTGTATCCCCAGGGCCTACAATAGTACCAGGCACGTAGTTGACATGCAGTAAATATTTGTTCAATGAATTTTTTTTTTAAATTAATTAATTAATTTATTTATTTTTTGGCTGCACTGGGTCTTCGTTGCTGTGCGCGGACTTTCTCTAGTTGCATTGAGTGGGGGCTACTCTGTTTCAGTGCGCTGGCTTCTCATTGCAGTGGCTTCTCTTGTTGTGGAGCACAGGCTCTAGGCGTGCGGGCTTCCGTAGTTGTGGCACGTGGGCTCAGTAGTTGTGGCTCATGGGCTCTAGAGCACAGGCTCAGTAGTTGTGGCACACGGGCTTAGTTGCTCCGCGGCATGTGGGATCTTCCCGGACCAGGGCTCGAACCCGTGTCTCCTGCATTGGCAGGCGGATTCTTAACCGCTGCGCTACCAGGGAAGTCCCCGTTCAATGAATTTTAAAAGATATACATTCTTAGAAATGTTTAAAGGTCAAATTTAGTAAGGCATAACTTACATACAGTAAACTTTATCCTTTTTAAGTATATAAAAATTTTGACAAATATATACAGTTATGTAGTAACCACCACAGTCAACACACAGAACATTTTCATTACCCCAAGTTCTTTTGTGCTCTTTTATAATCAACCCCTCCCCCATCGCAGCTCCTGGCAACCCCTGATCTGATTTCTGTGAGTGTATATTTGTGTGTACATATGTGTGTGTGTGTGTATATATATATATGTAATAGCTTTTAAAGACTTAATTTTCTTAGAGCAGTTTTAAGTTTACAGCAAAATTGAGAAGGAGGTACAGAGATTTCCCATATATCCCCTGTCCCCATACATGTGTAACCTCCCCTGTTATCAGCATTACTCACCAGGATGGTACATTTCTACCTACACTGACCCATCATAATCACTCAGAGTCCATAGTTTACATTAGGGTTCACTCTTGATGTACATTCTATGCATTTGGACAAATGTATAATGACATGTATCCATCATTATGGTATCATACAGAATATTTTCACTGCCCTAAAAATCTTCTGTGCTCTGCCTCTTCATTCCTTCTTCCTTCCTGACCCTCCTACCCAACGCTGGCAACCACTGATCTTTTTACTGTCTCCATAGTTTTGCCTTTTCCAGAATGTCATGTAGTTAGAATCATACAGCATGTGGCCTTTTCAGATTGGCTTCTTTCACTTAGTAATATTCCTCCATGTCTTTTCATGGCTTGATAGCTCATTTCTTTTTAGCACTGAATAATATTTCATTGTCTGGACATACCACAATTTATCCATTCACCTGCTGAAGAACATCTTGGTTGCTTCCAAGTTTTGGCAATTATGAATAAAGCAGTCCAGGTTTTTGTGAGGACATAGGTCTTCAGCTTGTTTTGTAAGAAACAGCCAAACTGTCTTCTAAAGTGGCTGTACCATTTTGCATCTCCTCCAGGAGTGAATGAGAGTTCCTGTTGCTCCATATCCTTGACAGTATTTGGTGTTGTCAGTGTTTTGGATTTTGGCCCTTCTAACAGATGTGTAGTGGTACCTCACTGTTGTTTTATTCATTTTTTTAAAAAATATTTATTTATTTATTTGGCTGCATTGGGTCTTAGTTGTGGCATGTGGGATATTCAGTGAGGCATGCGGGATCTTTCATTGCGGCGTGCAGGCTATTCTCTCTAGTTGTGGTGCGTGGGCTCCAGAGCATGTGGGCTCAGTAGTTGTGGCACACAGGTCTCTCTAGTTGTGACGTGTGGGCTGTAGAGCACGCAGGCTTAGTTGCCCAGTGGCATGTGGGATCTTAGTTCCCCAACCAGGGATCGAACCCACATCTCCTGCATTGGAAGGCAGATTCTTATTAGAAGGTCCATTCTAACCACTGGACCACCAAGGAAGTCCCCTCACTGTTGTTTTAATTTGCAATTCTCTGTTAGCATATTGATGTGGAGCATGTTTTCATGTGTTTATTTGCCATCTGTATATCTTCTTTAATGAGGTGTCTGTTAAGGTCTTTGGCCCATTTTTTAATTGGGTTTTTGTTTTCTCATTGTTGAGTTTAAGAGTTCTTTGTATATTTTGGATAACAGTCATTTATCGGGTTTGTCTTTTGCAAATATTTCTTCCAGTTTGTGACTTGTCTTCTCATTTCCTTGATATTATGTTTTTTTTCAACCACAGTTAATAATAATATAGTGATTATTTGTTCTATGAAAGTTTGATAGAACTCACCAGTAAAACTCTCTGAACATGGTACCCTCTTTAAAATAGAGATTTGAGGGCTTCCCTCGTGGTCCAGTGCTTAAGAATCTGCCTTCCAATACAGGGGATGCGGGTTCGATCCCTGGTCAGGGAACTAAGATCCCGCATGCCACGGGGCAGCTAAGCCCATGCACCACAACTACTGAGCCTGCACACTCTAGAGCCCGTGCACCACAACTAGAGAGCCCGCACGCCACAACTACTGAGCCCACGCACTCTAGAGCCCACACGCCACAACTACTGAGCCCATGCACTCTAGAGCCCACACACCACAACTAGAGAGAAGCTGGCACACTGCAACAAAAGATCCCACATGCCACAGCAAAGATCCCGCATGACACAACTAAGACCCGATGCAGCCAAGTAAATAAATAAATAAATATTAAAAAAAATAAAATAGAGATTTGAAAAGTCTTGTAGTTTCTTCTATGGTAATTGATCTTATAAAGGTTTTCTACTTCTTCAGTTTTGGTAATTTACTTATTCCTCAAGAATAATTGATTATGCCATAAATAAAATTAAAAGACAAATGAAAAATTGGGGGAAAAGATTAACAATTAATATTACAGAGAAAGGTTAATCTACCTAATATACAGTAAGCCTAGAAACTGAGAAAAGATCATAACTCAATAGAGAAATTGACCAAGAACATGGATAGACCATTCATAGGCCAAGAAACAAACATGGCCCTTCAAAATATGAAAAGATGCTCAAGCTCAGTCACAATAAGAGGAATGCAGGTAGAAACTACACCGTTGTTCACCAGTCAGACTAGCAAAACTCCAAGAGTTTGATAACATTCTATGTTAGCATGGCTGTGGAGAAATAGTAAGACCCATTTGCGTTGCTGAAGGGAATGCAAAATGCCGTAACCCTTGAGAAAGGACTCTGAAGATATTGGCAAAAATTATAGATGCATTTACCCTTTGATCCAGAATTCTGCTTCTGGGAATCTATCTGCAGACACAACTTCACAAGTATTAAATGATACATGTACAAGATTATTCATTGGAGTATTACTTATAATAGCAAAACATAGAAACAAATCAGTAACAGGGAATGAATAAAATAAACTATCCACACAGTGGTATACTCTGTAGCCCTAGAATAGTAATATCTCCTCTCTATGTACTGTTTTGGAGAGATTTCCAGGATACACTGCTAAGTGAAAAAAGTGAGGTACATAGCCATGTGAAGAATGTGTCTCTTTTGTATTAGTACAGAGAGTAAGAAGGATATATATTAATATTTTTCCACATTATCATAAAGAAACAGGAATAATACATAAGAAACTAATAAGAGTTGTTTCCTGTAGACTCAAAGATGAGATAGGTAGGATATGGGTAGATGTGAACAAGATGTAAGGAAGACTTTTCAAATCTTTTTATATTGTTTTGATTTTCAAATGTGAATTATCATTAAAAATTATTACAATTTAAAAAATATATTCATTAGCTTTATAAATGGTATTTTAGGGACTTCCCTGGTGGCACAGTGGTTACGAATCCACCTGCCAATGCAGGGGACATGGGTTCCAGCCCTGGTTCGGGAAGATCCCACGTCCCGCGGACCAGCTAAACCTGTGCGCCACAACTACCAAGCCTGTGCTCTAGAGCCCGTGCACCACAACTACTAAGCCCATGCACCACAACTACTGAAGCCCGTGTGCCTAGAGCCCGTGCTCCACAACAAGAGAAGCCACTGCAATGAGAAGCCCGCGCCCAGCAACGAAGACCTAACACAGCCAAAAATAAATAAATAAATAAATTTATTAAAATAAATAAATAAAATAAAAGGTATTTTAAAGGGTTGTACAAATGTAAATTGGTCTAGTGAGCTTGCTGCAATTCAGGATATAAAGAATGGTCCTTGCTCTCAGAAGAAACTTTATATCTGGAAAATAAAACAATATGCATAAACATTTAAAAAAATTGACAATATTGAAGTAAGGAGAGGATCTGATAAGTACTGAATGATGGCTCTGACCCTAAGTTCTGTGGGGCAGGAGTGATTTCACTGGGCTCGGCCTCAAAGAGGAGGTGATATTGGCAGAGCTTTGAAGGACAAACAGGAAGTGGGTAGAGAGGAGGACACAGGTCACTCCAGACACAAACTCAAGTGTAACCTTGTATTTGGGAGACAATAAGTAGTCCTCTGATATTTCTCAAAGTACTTAGGGGTTGGGTTAAAAGTGAAGCAGATTTTTATTTATTTATTTATTTTGGCTGCACCGTGAGGCATGTGGAACTTCCTGCCTGCACCACCTGCAGTGGAAGTGTGGAGTCTTAACCACTGGACCACCAGGGAAGTCCTGCAGCAGGTTTTTAAAGAGAAGAAGTCAGCCATGCAGAGAGTAGAGGGAGAAGGGCCCCTAGCAGCAGAGGACCCCCAATGGCACGTGCTCTGAGATCTTGATGGAGTCCAGGAGAGAGAAAGCTGAGGGGTGAAGGGAGCAGCAGGAGCCAGATAACCTGGACCCTTTATTTTAGGTGCAATGGGAAGTCACTGCAAGACTTTAAGTGTATGTATGGGAGTGAGGGGAATCTGACTCACTTTTTAAAAAGATTACTCTGGTTGTTGTGTGGACAGTGAATTGGGGGTGGGTGGGGAGAAAGATTGAGAGATCTTCTCAAGAAGAATTGACTATGTCTTTGTATTGATGAAATAAAATTCGCATTTTAAGGCAAGACAAGAAAAATTTAAACATAAAATTTTTTCCTGCTCCTTTGGGCCTCCTGCTTCCCCTCCAGTGTGCGTTGTACATCTGCCTTATGAGTTAACCAGACCTCCCCAATGACAGAAATGCCTACTCAACTGACTCAACTGTAAAGATCAATTTTTCTCCTGCTGCCAGCCATGTAATTACTTAGAAGGTAACATTCCTTTCTCAATTCTGGAAGGGGTCACGATGACCTACCACTTGCCTTGTATGTGCAGACAGCTTTAGTGAACTTTATGTACAATGCCAATATATCATTTCCCTTAAAGATAGCAATTGGTGCAGGACAGACTGGTCAGATGACCGGGATAGATACTGGGCCACACCTAAAGGAAGTTCTTAGCTGAAATACTTACTTATGACCTTATTAATGGTACTAGCTATATTACTTGTATTCTGCCTATTTTATAAGATTATTGTTTCTTGCATTACCAAATGTGTGACTGAGCCTCAGATAAAATTAATGATGATTAGGTGACTACAAACAATTGACCACTATAAATATATAGTTCTATAAGATCAATGAATGTGATAGTGTAAATCTAGATATGTGAAGAAGCAACAAAAGGGAACCATTTCCTGGACCATAACAAACTAGTGAGATAGGCAGTCCAGAGGCTTTTGGTTACTGTTAACAGGGTCTAGTCCAGTAATAGCACATTGAGTGGACTGTCAATGAAATCCTTGCCTGACCTGAGAATCCTGGGAATCCTTGCCTAGCACCCCTAGTGCCGTGGGACAAATTGGTCATGAAATGCCTCCCAAACCTTGGTTGAAATTACAAGAGATGTGTGCTTGATTACAGGTAACTTTTGCCTGTCGCATGTATACTGACCTCCCCCCTTATTCTTTGGAACCATCCTCATAACTCTCTGAGAGACTCTCTCCCGGGTTATAATCCTCAGTTTGGCTCAAATAAAATTTTCCATTCTTTAAAAAATTATTTATTTATTTATTTGACTGTGCTGGGTCTTAACTGCGGCATGCAGGATATTCATTGTAGCATGCGGATCTTTAGTTGCGGCATGTGGGATCTTTAGTTGCGGCATGTGGGACCTTTAGTTGCGGCATGTGGGCTCTTAGTTGCAGCATGCAGGATCTAGTTCCCCGACCAGGGATTGAACCCAGGTCCCCTGCGTTGGGAGTGTGGAGTCTTAATCACTGGACCACCAGGGAAGTCCCTCCATTTCTCTCTAAGATTGCCTATTGATTAATTTTGTTATTGTTGTTGATAGTACTTACCTTTCTCCCTCATCCCTAATGTCTGCATTTTCCACCCTGTGTGACTGGGGAGAAGGGTGATAGTAACACCTGGGAAGTCAGGGCTTCATTTGGTGAGAAAGGTGATGGCAGCAGAGCCCATTTCCAACTACCAATGTTTCACTGGTAGTTGGAAATTTGACTCACGAGCTGGGGAGAGAGGACAGAATTTTGAAGGTCTAGATTTGGGATTCTACTGTGGAGAGGAAATAGTTGAAGCTGTGAGATTGTATGAGGCATCAGAGAGAGGGAACTGAGAGAAAAGAGTAGAGGGCCAAAGAGATTCTCAGCAAAGCGACACCAGCAAAGGAAGCAAGGGGATGAAGAGAGTAAGGTTGCTGTACCAGGGCAGTGTGGAATCCCAGGACAATTTAAGTTGAGGGGTGGAATGCCAGTTGAATGATGAGTGTAGTAGCTGTGTGGCACGGGAGGAATCATGATGGGGTGTAGTACTCAGGAAGGCTCCTGGCAGAAATAGGACTTGAAAGATGGATAGACTAGGTGGATGGAGATGAAGACAGGGGGCTTCCAGAGTAAACAGTACAAGAACCAAGGTGCAACAGGCAATTCTGACCACTGAGTGTATGTGCAAGTTCGGGGGGAGTTGAAGTTTGTGAGTGAAGGGTTCTAGCCAGGAAGTCTGGGGTGATAAATGCATGTAGAAAGAGTTGAATCAGTTAGTTGATCAACATAAGTATTTTTTGAGCCCTTCTGTGTACCAGGCACCAGATTAGGTGCTGGGAATATAGCCATAAAACTACTTACCAAGGCCCTGCCCTCTAGAGCATACCTTTTTAGCAAATCAGACAGGTCTTCACAAGTAAGCAGAGGAGCTTAGACTTTATCCTATGGGCCACTGCACTCATGTGGCCCTATAATGGGAGCTGGATGGAGAGACATCCCCAGCCTGTGGGGGACATAGAAGGGAGTGTATGCAGAGGAAATGCAGACTGTTGGAGAGCTGGGTCTTCCACAACTTCATGAGCATGTGAGCCTGAACTGTATACACACAGACCAGGATGAGTGCATTAGAAAGCAGAAAAGTGGTCAGAGTTTCTGAGGAAGTTGTTCATTTGGAGAGATTGATCACTGATTTATTAACCTTTGCAAGGGGAATTCATTTAATAAGCCTTTGTTTGGCTTAAGCTACAGGGATGAAACTCTGATGATGGAATTACTGGCTTGAGTCATTAGGAAGAAGAGGTATTTATTTGGTGGAGAGAGGGCAGTCAGAGCCATCCCTGGCTGTGAAATCCCACCTTTTCAGGAGCTGTCTACCTACACAGAGGCCAGCTCTCACCTTCCATGGGTTGTGAGGGACACTGCTTCACTCTCTGGATATCATTTGGACCTTTCAGGTGTTCTTGGATTTCTAGAGATGAAATCATTCCTTCTTAGTTCCTAAATGACTATCACCCTGCTTGCCCTGCAAACTCCACTTTCCCAGAGAAAACAAGAGAGAGGGGATGAAGAGAAATGGGCAATAGGCAGGAGGATACAGTCTTAAAAATTCTGTATGAAACTCAAAAGGGAAGTCAAAGGAAACAGACAAAGGTTCTTCCCAAGCTTGGGACCAGCAGGGAATGATGCAGCATCCTGAAAATGTTTTTAAAAGCAGTGGATAGCCAGAACTAAGAGTCAGAGTGACCAATTCATTCTGTTTCTCCCTCCAGTTGCCCTATTTTAACACTGGAAGTCCCACGTTTTGGGGAGATTTGGGACAGTTGATCATCCCATCAGGACACCTGGGCTCTAGCTTTGTATCTGCCATTAATTCCATACCCCTCTGAGCCTCAGTTTCCTCCTGAAATGGTAAAGTAAGGTACCTTGACAAGACGATATCAAAGAGCCCCTCCAACCCTGATGGAGCAATCTGGAAATTTGCCCAGGCTGCCCTGACATCCAGACTTTCTCTTGGAACTTGCCCTGAGCTTGGGCAGAACCAGTCTCACCACAGAGAGTGCATCTGAAGGCTCAGGGACCAGCAAGTTCCTATACAGACTCTTCTTTCTTAAAGATCCTTCTGTCAGTGACATAAGTTAGTATCAGCGTACAATGTACATCCCTGACTGGTTCAACTTAAGATTTTTCGATTTTACGATGGTGTGAAAACGATATGCATTCAGTAGAAACTGTACTTTGAATTTTGAGTTTTGGTCTTTTCCAGGGCTAGTGATAACGCGTCTCATGATGCTGGGCAGCGGCAGCGAGCCACAGCCCCGAGTCAGCCACGTGGTCACAAGGCTAAACAACTTACAACCATTCTATACCCATACAAACATTCTGTTCACTTTCAGTACAGTAGTCAATACATTACATGAGATATTCAACACTTCATGATATAGGCTTTGTGTTAGATGATTTTGCCCAACTGTAGGCTAATGTTGTGTCCTGAGCATGTTTAGGGTAGGCTAGGCTAAGCTGTGATGTTAGGTAGGCTCGGTGTATTAAATGCATTTTTGACTTACAATATTTTCAACTTATTGGGATGTAACCCCATTATAAGTTGAGGAATATCTGTATTATAATTATTAGTTGTCACCTACAAAATAAAGTGTAGGTGATTATTCTAGTTGTCAGATTGTTTCAAGGAATATGTAAACCAAAAATAAGAAACTTAGTAAGAAAAATAAATTTCTTAAAGCTCCCAGCTGGCACTATATTCATTTAAGTTATAGTCTATACAATCATGCTGGAATGAAATGTGGTTATCATTTCTATTTAGAATTTCACTTGGCTACTGAAAGATGATTTGTCTTTGAATTTCTATTAACATAAAATAGAAAATGTTTCTTTTGTAAATCTTCTAAGTACATACTGTTCTGAAAGTGGCCTTTTATGTTAGCTTTACAAGGTCATCATGTTTTGGCAAGAATTTCAAAACCAATAAGTTTGAAAGTAGTTCCATTGGACTTTTCCAGAGTCAGTGGTGGCATAATATAAGAGCCTAGCCCCTGAAGCCAGAATGCCTGGCTTCACATCGCAGATTTGTAACAAGTACAACTTGATGTTTCTACACCTCTGTCTTCAGCTGTAAAATGGGAATGATGTTAATAGTACCTACCTCAAAATGCTGTCATGAGGATTAAATGAGTTAATATGTCTACGAGTGCTCAGACCTCTGCTTGGCACAAGGTAAGCACTAAGTAAGTGTCCCATTACAATGTAAGATCCTTCAGTCCAGGGATTTTCATTTGTTTTGTTCACTTATATATCCCTAGAACCACGTGTTCTATGTATGCCTAGAGCTGTGCCTGGCTCGTAACAAGCATTCAATAAATATTTGTTGAATGAAGGTATATATCTTGGTAATAGGTATTCAATTTGTGGTTTATTCATGAGGTTTTTAAAGTCCATGGGATTTATCTCTTGTAAACCTTTAATTTATACAAAGGAAAATTGAGACCCAGAGAGAAGGAATCGTCCCAATGTCACATGAGCTTTGCTGGCAATAAAATTAAATACCAAATATTTGTCATAAGAGAAACACACTAGACAGAACCTCTGTTTCACCACTTCATTTTTTCTTTTTTACATGTGCTCCTGTCCCAACATTTATCAGAGCTGCTTACGTAGAGACACTCAGCTTTCATCTGAATGGATGCCATGGTAGCTGAAGGCACAATGTCCATTGCAGCAGGCAGAATTGGCTTTCTCCCATGGGAACAAAGTGGCTTGCCCTGAAAAATAAAGGTAACTATGTTCATGCTGTGTTCCCGGCTTCTGCCTGCTCCTCTTTCCTCTTCAACAAGCTTGGGACTCAGTGTGTGTAGCCAAAACTCCCACAGCCACTCCAGAAATGAACACTGCACTGGTTTTGCATTAAGACAAACCTGGTTTCAAATCCCATTTCTGCTACTAACCTACCTATTGTACTACCTGTTACTACCTGTGACCTTGTTCTGCAAATTATTTCACTTCCATAGGCTGAGTTTGTGCATCTCTAAAATGGGTATGCCAACATACTCATAGCGGAGGTAAATGTTACCAAGAATATGGGGCCTACGGATTTGTTCAACATGGTGAATGCAGACAAGACCCACAGCAAGGCATGTTGTAGTTGCCAGTTGGGTTCTCTGGGAAGAAACTCTCTGATGAAGGGTAGCAGGCAGGACACTTAGGAGAGTGCTCTTGGGCTCAACACATGTGGAAGGAAAGGGAAGGAAAGGGCAGGGGAAGAAGTTGGGCAGTGGTGCAGGCCCAGTGAAGACCTCAGCTGACCTCTCATGGGGAGCTCTAGAGCTGGGATGGGTGTGCAGAATTGTTGCCAGCTGAGGTGAGGAAGCTGGGCCTTCACCCCTCCCCTGACCGTGTTGTCAGTTATTCTATACAGGCTGGTCCTGGAAGTTTTCTTCAGCCAAGGCATTCTCCAAAGAGGGCTGCCAGCCGAGGGTCATGGCAGCATTCCCAGGAGTTGGGGGAGTAACTGCATTCCTGAAGGGGCATCTGGTTGGTACTGCACAGCATCCATCACTCCCAAACTCCAGAACCAGGCATAAAGAAAAGATCCTGAAAGCTTCCAGATGGGAAACACAGGGCATCCACAAAGGGACAGGGATAAGAATGACATCAGAAGTCTCAAAAGCACCATTAGAAAAGGCAGTGGAGAAATGCCTTCAAACATTTCATAGAAATCAATTTCTAAACTAGAATTCAATTCTGAGCCAACCTATCTATCAAATTTGAGGATACAATAAAGACATTTCAGACATGCGGTTTTGCTTTTGACTTCCCATGCACTGTTCCTTAAGGAGGAATTGAATAAGGGATTCAGGAAGTAGAGGATCTTCCAAGAAGATGTGCAGGGCAGTCTAAGTAGAAATGCTGAGCCGCAGCCTAGAGACAACAGGGGAGCCTGGAGTGGGAGGCAGGGCCCTGGAGGGAAGCTGTTAATGGTCAAAACCACATTTTATTTATGGCTCTGTCAACAGTTGGTAAATTTGTAAAGAAAAATGAAGAAATGATGATTATAAAAGTCAAGATATAGTTCACCTCTAAAACGGAAAGTGAGGGCTGTGACTGGGGGAGGAGCTTCCGAGGTGACAATGTTTTATTTTTTGATCTGGGTGATGGTTACATGAGTATTTGCTTTATAATTATTATTATTATTTTTTAAAATTTATTTATTTATGTATTTATTTTTGGCTGTTTTGTGTCTTCGTTTCTGTGCGAGGGCTTTCTCTAGTTGCGGCAAGCGGGGGCCACTCCTCATCGTAGTGCACGGGCCTCTCACTATCGCGGCCTCTCTTGTTGCGGAGCACAGGCTCCAGACACGCAGGCTCAGTAATTGTGGCTCACGGGCCTAGCCGCTCTGCGGCATGTGGGATCTTCCCAGACCAGGGCTCGAACCCGTGTCCCCTGCATTGGCAGGCAGATTCTCAACCACTGTGCCACCAGGGAAGCCCAGCTTTATAATTATTGGTATAACTACAGACACATATACATATATACTTTATATATATGCTTTATGCCATTTTCTTTTTTTTTTAATAAATTAATTTGTTTTATTTATTTATTTTTGGCTGCATTGGGTCTTTGTTGCTATGCGCAGGCTTTCTCCAGTTGCGGCGAACGGGGGCTACTCTTTGTTGCGGTGCGCGGGCTTCTCATTGCGGTGGCTTCTCTTGTTGCAGAGCACGGGCTCTAGGCGCACGGGCTTCAGTCGTTGTGGCTCGCGGGCTCTAGAGCGCAGGCTCAGTAGTTGTGGCGCATGGGCTTAGTTGCTCCGTGGCATGTGGGATCTTCCTGGACCAGGGCTCGAACCTGTGTCCCCTGCATTGGCAGGTGGATTCTTAACCACTGCACCACCGGGGAAGCCCTATGCCATTTTCTATGTATATATTATATTTTAAAATAAATTATTTAAAAATATTATAAGAAAAGAAATAATAAGTGTAAAGCTCTCAACACAGTGCCTGGCCTGGAGCACATAGTACAAGTCCAGTGAGTGTTAGTTGAATATCATCATCATCATCATCATTCTGACCCTGCCATCCACTTCTGAACAAGTACTTTCAGTTTTTGGTTTCTAGAGAAGAAGGGTGTGAGATATATTCCAGAAGAGCATGCGAAAGGGGGGAGGATTAATATTTGGCCAGGAAATAGTTTTATGTTTGCACTGACAAAAAAATTGAATCCAGAGCTTCCTGTTCTGAAAACATATCACTAGCAGAGAGAAAATTAAGATATTTTCTATTTCCCCTGCTTCTTCTATAGCTGTCAAGTGGGCAGTAGTTTGGGAAGAGTTACCTTCTGCTTTCCCGACAGCAGCCTCTAATCTTTGGGGGGCACATCCTTTGCCTCTGACCAAACGTGAACCCCAACATGGAAACCTCTTATGGGGCAGATATGTCTTGGGGACACTTTTTCCCTCCTCTTACACTCATCTATTAGGGTATCAGCCTGATGCAGTGGAAAGAACTCTAGACCAGGAGTCTGGGGGCCTGGGCTCCAGCTCTGCCTTTAAGCAGTGTGTGTCTTGGTCATCTGTAAAACTAGAGTTCTGGGACTAGGTCATCCCTGAGATCCTTCCAGCTCTGATAGTCTATGACTCTAATACCCTGCAAAGGTAGTGAGAGAGGAGAAAGGCAGCATGGCTAACAGGAAGAGCATGTGGGTTTTGAGTCAGGCAGACCTAGATCCCAGTGCTACCACCTACTAGTTATGTGAACTTTGTAAATTATTTAACTGTCCTCAGCCTCAACTCCCACATCTAAAAATTGTACTACCTGCAATGCAGAAATGTTGTGAAGATAAAATGAAATGGCGTATGTCCATGGTTCCCAAACTGTGTGTTGAGGCACCCTAAGGCTCTGCAGTGAACTCACATGGTTACCACAGTTGGATATTTCAAAAATTTGAGGGAAACACAGTGATGTACATTGGGTACCAGAGGTAGTTAAGAGTTTCAAAATTAGATTGTGCTACCTTCTGTCATGCCTTATGTTTGTATCTTCACAAAGCTGGGTTTTCAGTGTGATAAAAAGCAAGTACCATGTAAAAATCAACATGGAACACTAAGTAAGGGTGGTGGTGTCCAATGTGATTAAGAAGTTGAGCAGTGCGAAATAGGTGCACACATCTCATTAATAAGTAATTGTGGTTATTTAAGAATAAAATAGAAATAATAGTTTCCTTTCAATTTACATGTATCATTTTTTTTCAAACAACTACTAGGTCCTTAGTATAAAAATGCTTCTTGTTTCGATCAAATTATTTAATGAATGGAGCTGTTAGGTATTTCTTTTGGCCTAAGGGAATGGTGGAAAACTTGCTGAGACACGGTGGGCTCTGAGAAAAGAGAAAGTTTGGGGACCTCTGACATGTGGAAAAGTATTTGGCACACAGTAGGTGCTCAGTAGATGGTAAAAATTATTGAGGAACCTTGCATAAGGGAACACTGAGCTATCTTTTAAAGTTTATTTCTGGTAGTGGTGGGAGCCAAACTTGAATCAAGAGGAGCCTGACACATCTTTATAATAACAGCACGTAGGAGGCACTGAATAAAGGTCAGCTGAATGAGTGAAGGTGTCAAAGATAAAAGGTTTTACAAAGCACCTGGGACATGACTACCAAAGTGAATAATCATTTTTTCAGTGTTCTTTTGGGCCCTCCTCATGGCCTATACCCTGCATAATTTATCCCCAAGGATATCCCCAAGTCAGAATCCATTCTCTCCAGAGAATTTTGGTCTTTAAACATGGTTAAATTGCTGCTGTAGAATTCCAGTTTGAAGACTGCCACAGATTCCAACATGCTTGGAACCTGATGATTGCAGTCTGGGCTGGGCTCAAAGTAGACCTGGCTACAAAGCAGAAGGAATCTTGAGTGTGAATTACATTGTAGCAATAGTAAACTAGTCATTGGTTTAGACTACTTCACTAAAAAATAGCTGTTTTAAAGCCCTTTGGAAAGCAACAACAAACCACAACAAATCTGCTCCCTATATTCTGTCAATTTTAAGTTTAAATCAATTTAGAATAAAAGATATAATTATGTTCCCAAATAGCCTCTGCCTCTAATATGGGAACAGAACTCCCTTCTCAAATAGTCAACTCTCTAAATTTGAAATTAGACTTGTTTTCATGCCTTTTTTTTGCAAATCAGTTCTTAGGTGACAGCTAACTTCTTTTTTTTTTCAAAAATTAAAAAAAATTTTATTTATTTTATTTATTTATTTTTGGCTGCATTGGGTCTTTGTTGTGGTGCATGGGCTTCTCATTGCGGTGGCTTGTCTTGTGGTGGAGCACGGGCTGTAGGTGCACAGGCTTCAGTAGTTGTGGCTCGCAGGCTCTAGAGCACAGGGTCAGTAGTTGTGGCACACGGGCTTAGTTGCTCCGTGGCATGTGGGATCTTCCCGGACCAGGGCTCGAACCCGTGTCCCCTGCATTGGCCGGAGGATTCTTAACCACTGAGCCACCAGGGAAGCCCCCTAGACAGCTAACTTCTGTGTGATAGAAACAAGTCTATCTTAGGAGATGTGCCTTCCTTTCCCTTTAATCACTAAATGCAAACAGTTTCTGAAGCATACATAAAACAAACTTTTGTTCTTGGTTCTGTCAAATATGGGGTTTTGATAGCAGGAAGACAGGTTTACTGAGAGCTTTATTCATTACTGTATTTAAGTCACAAACTAGAAATTTGCTGCTTATATTTATTTGCTTTAAAAAAAACAGGATAACTTTTGGCAGTTTTCATTAAAAACAGAAGCTGTAGCTATGAGGATAACTTTAAGTTGCAAAACAAGTCAGTGTCTTGCCATCTGCTCCAATGTGTTTTGATTTTTATTATTCTTTTTGTTTCTTTGTCCCTCTGATAGTTCCACTGCAGGTTCAGAACACGACTGATAATTCACTCTTTTTGCCTCCTCTTCTCCAACTTCCCTCACCAATCTGTTGCAGGTGGCCCCCTTTTTTTGTCCAAAAGGCACTGAATAATAATTTTTGGGGAGAGAAGATCTAAACCTTCTCACGACCATGTATGCTTATGAAAAATGTTAGGGAACGGTCTGTTGTTCCCCATCCACCCCTTTTCTTAATTTAAAAATAAGAAGCAATAGGGGAGGAAAATGGTCCCTGGGTGGGGTGTGAGTTCCTGACAAGGGTTCATTTACTCCCATGAAAGCTTTATCCGGAGTAGTTTCAGCTAATGGGAGCTCACCCTGATGAGGTAATGCTTTCATCCCACACTTGATTGGTTGGTTGCTCTTCTCCTTACTTGGTGTTCTCCCAGAGGCTGAGAAGTGAAGTGGGCTTGCTTTAGGGATAATGCCAGCTTTTCTCTCTGGCCATTCACTCGGCTCCACTAAATCTTTCTGTAGCTTGGCTGGTGCAGGGAGTTGCTGAAAACAGACGTTGCTTACAGAAATGCTTAGAGCCACTGGGGAAAATCTCAGGTTCCCCTTCTCAAGCAATTAGATATCCTGCAGCTTGAGCCAGCTCTTCTACCTGGGGCTGCAGGGGTGTCTTCTAGTCTGGCCCTTTCTCAGCAATGAGAACATGAGTGAGATGAGGATGATGCTAGACTCTGAGGAGCTGAGAGAAAAGCCAGCCAGTCCTGGGACGTATATATCCCATAATGCTTGTCACGCACCGACTATGGGGCCCAGCAGTGCTTCACTTCTTAATGCTCTTTGGCCTGGGAGCAGTAGTGCTGTCCGTGAGTAAGGCTGATTGCCTCTATAGCTCCCGCACAAAGCTGGAGGGATGAGATTAGGGGAACTGGGGCTTCTTTACAGCCATCTCACCTCTTTCTGTTGCCTTTTACTCTGTCTACTTCCGTTCTGGGAAATTGTGTTGTCTGCATTATAGTAGCTGGTGTAGATCTTTTTACAAGCAAACAATTGTCTACCTGTGTCTCTGAAAGAACTTGGAGAGCCCTTGGCTCTGCTTTTGTATCAAAATTTGTTTAAACTTCCTGGGAAGGAGGGAAGAAGCATCTGACTCTAGGCTGTGTGCAAATAGGGAAACTGAGGCTAGAGGATGAAGTAATTGTGGGTGCAGTAGGGATAATAGGTGAGTGTTTGTCTCTGACAACCAGGCTAGTCTTTGTGCATAAATTCATGCTCCTTTTCATACACTTAAGAATTAGACAACAAAAAAGCAAGAGGGTATACCCAGTATGGCTGAACTCTCTGAAGTTTTTCAGGGCTAACTGGTTAAAGAAGGAGACATTTGTACACATGTATAGGACCCTACAACCACATGGAGGAAAATTAGTGGGGAGAAGCTTCTAAAAGAGAATTGAACTGGAACACATTCTGTGGACTCTGAGAGCTGAGGGTGACAGCATTCCAAAGGTAAATGCATTACTTGGGGAGCTCTGTGGAGCAGGTAATCAATCTGATTTTAAACATAATTTAGTTGTAAGCATCAGTCCTCTGCCCTTCGTGGTTGAGCTTCACGGAATGAGATTCTTGGAGTCAAAGGGAATGAAATTTTACTCCATTTTGTTATCTAATCCTGGGAGAGTAGCTCTTTTTCTGTGACCCATTTTAACAGTCTTCAAATAGGAGTATCAACCTGAATTCAAGGAAGGATTTTGTGAGTGAAAGGCTCACCCTAAGTATTTAAAAGGGTGGAGATGGCATTTAAGATTCTGATAATATTGTCTGAAGCATCCTGAAACTAACTCCACCCAGGTCCTTAACCACGGGATAAATAAAGGTCTTTTCCTTATCTCACTGACCTCTCCCACCCCCAACCACTATCCAACCTGTTAGAGATCTGGCCCTCTTATCGCAGAGAACGAAGACCAGGAAGAAAAGGAAGTATAAAAAGTAGGAGGCTTCCAGGTTGAATTTGTAACTATAGTATGTTTACAGGATAAATCAGCTAATACATGTGAAAGTGCTTTGTAACATGTTAACATGGTAACGGAAGGGATTACTGCTCCTCAGAAGAGTAGGAACTATGTTCTACTCATTGCTAAACCTTCAGTACCCAGCCCAGTGTCTGACACATAGGCCTTTTTTTTTTTTTAATTTTTTACTATTGGAAAATTTTAGTTACACAAAGGTAGAAAGAATGGTTTAATGCATCTCCATGTACCCAGTTTCAAACTGTTATCAATTCATTAGATAGACATTTAGTTAATGATTTTTTTTAACAAATTATTTGTACTGTTTTTTTTGTTTGTTTTATTTATTATTTATTTATTATTTATTTATTATTTATTTTTGGCTGTGTTGGGTCTTCGTTTCTGTGCGAGGGCTTTCTCTAGTTGTGGCAAGCGGGGGCCACTCTTCATCGCGATGCGTGGGCCTCTCACTGTCGCTGCCTCTCTTGTTGCGGAGCACAGGCTCCAGAGGCGCAGGCTCAGTAGTTGTGGCTCACGGGCCTAGTTGCTCCACAGCATGTGGGATCTTCCCAGACCAGGGCTCGAATCCGTGTCCCCTGCATTGGCAGGCAGATTCTCAACCACTGCGCCACCAGGGAAGCCCCTAGTTAATGATTTTGAAGGAAGGGATTCTGGAAATTTCTTAGACTTAATTTATCCCATCCTCCTTTTCTTGAGAAGTTTATGATCAGTATGAAAAATAATATCAGAAAATCATATTTCCTATAGTAGTTCTCATTACGTTAATCACATCTGAGGAAAAAAAGGGCGAAAGTCTTAGGAACACTTTTCATTCTGGGTTATTTGATAAAAGGATTATAAAATAAACATCTTGGTTTTATAAAGAGCAGAACCTCAAACTATCTGCTACTCATGCTTGTGATCAATAGTTCGTCCAGCTTCAGAGTTTTAAGAAACATTTTGGCATGGGAGGTGACTGAAAACCATACCAGGACTGACTTGTAGGGTCATCAGCTCTCTGCTTTGACTGTGATATGGTTGGAATGGGACTAAAGTCTCCATGTTTCGTGGTGTTTCTATTTTATTTATCTTCGACCCTTGTTCTGTGGGTTCTTTATCTTGAAGGACACAGATAACAGGCCACGGAGTTTGATATGTTTGCTTGAACAGCCTTTTGGCAGTTTTCAACTTAGTTTTCTGGGAAGACCAGAAAAAAGCCCACCAGTGGTCCGGATTGTGGTGGGCATCCTAGCTGCGAGACTGTGAGTGTTTGGGTGGGTTTCTTCCCTTTGGGGTTTCTGTTTCGGTAAAATGAGGCTTTTTGGTATAGTGATATAGTGGAGAAAGTGCAGCCTTTAGAGTAGAAGAGACCAGTAAAAAAGACCAGGGTTTGAATTTCCTCTCCATGTTTTTTATATTTCTCACCTGTAAAATGGGTTGTTTCAAGAAAAAAAACTATTTTAAAGCACCGAGTGCAGTGGCTGGCACATAGCCAAGTGCTCAATATATTGTGGCTACTCTTATGATCAAAATGAGGAAGCTGCAAGCAGAAAAATAGGCAAGGGAAATGGATAGGTAATTCACTCACTAAGAAATATAACTGGCCAGGAAGCGTATACTCAGCCTCACTTGTACCACTGTTTTTGCTCATCAAATTGACAAAAATAAAAATATACATAATATCCATTGTTGGTGAAAGTTTAAACCAATAGGCATTCTCCTATACTGTTCATAAAGCCTCTTCTGAGGTAGTTTTGGTAATATCTATCAAATTTTAAATGCATTGCTCTTTAACTCAGCAATTTTGTTTCTAGGTATCTGTTATATATAAATAAACACATGAGTATACAAACATTTATTGAACTATTGTTTTTAATAGAGAGAACTGTAACAATATAGAATATTATAGTATGATCCTATTTATGTTAAGAAAGATAACTGAGTGTGTGTATTTTATAAATGTATAAAAAGAGGTCTGGGAGGATATACTTCATAAGATTACTTTTAGGGAACGTTGTAAGATTAGGGGATAAAGAGAAATTTTTACTTTTTATTCTTTATTCTTATAAATGTTTTGAATTTTCCCAACGACTATTATTTTTTATTTGAAAAAACAATTAAAAAAAATGGTGGTGGTGTGAGTTAGACCATCCCTCAGCCCCATGGTGAGTACTTGTTTAGTTCCAAGTTTATAGTTGGGTAGAGCCAAGTACTTCTTAGATCTGGAAGGGTGGGCAGAGCTTGTATTTAAGAAGCAAAACTTCCTCTTTATGGTTTGGGGTTTGGATTGTTGGACCATTGAACCCAAGTGACCCCTTCTGAAGACAGCAGGACTGCATGGGAGTGAGGAGAGGTGTTTCAGGAATCTTCTGTCCTACCCAAAGTGCTCTGTTTAAAAAAAAAAAAAAAAGAAAGAAAGAAAGAAAGAAAAGAAACAAAGAAAGGTCTTGGACTCTTTGGAAGAGTCAAGGCAATCTCATAGTTACAGCACCTCAGAATCCAAGACTCCTGGGCTGGCAGAGAACCTTCCAAGTTCACCTGTCTCTCTGCTTCCTCACAGGTCAGCATGTCAGATTTTATCAGACATGCCAGATCCCGAATAATGAAATTTCTCTTCAGGTCTTAGGGAGCTTTCTTGGATTACGGGTGCCCACCAATTTCTCTGTGGTTGCACATTTAGTTCCTACCACTGTGTGAAATACCTGGGTGAGAAAACAGATAAAACCTCTTATTTAAGATAGGGATAGGAGCTGAAAGAAAGGGAATCCTGTTTTCCTGCTCATCAGTAACTTGCCCCAACTCTGAAAAGAGGTACTCGGGGTTAAGAAAAGCATCACTCTAATATCCTTCAGAACTCCCTGATTTTAGATTGTACACAGAGGAGGAATGGCACCAAAGTACTGGCAAAGGTCTGCATAGGGTGCGATTGTACTACATTTCATTACATGGCTAAATATTTTAACATTTAAAAAACTGCAAACAACATCTATATAAAAGAGAGTGTATAAAAAATATATAAATATAAAAACAATTTGAAGAGTAATTATGAAAAGCAAATCCCATGTACCCTTCACCCAGATTGAGAAGTAGAATATTATAAAACTTTGGAAGGTCCATGGTGGGGCTGCCAGCACTGTGGTACAAACTGAGCACTGCACAAAGGTCTTTGCCAAGGTGGGGTAGATTTCCTCCTGGAGGATGGGGGGCCTTTCCCTTGGGTACAAAGGTTCTTGGCTGCTGCTAGGCTGTTGGCCCACAGAGAATGATCCTTTTTCTCTTTCCCAAAGAGGCCACTTACAGTCTTCTGCAGCCCTGTTCCTGGGGGGCATTCCACCTATGTGTTCCGTACCCTCTACTAGAAGGAACAATTACACTGAATTTTGGATTAATTGTTCTCTTATTTTTCTTTAGCATTTTACCATATGTGTATGTATCCCTAAATTGTCTACCTCTCTTCTTTTTCTCCTAAAAATGCCATTCGCCATTGTATTCATTTCTGAGTATTGCTCTAACAAATTGCCACAAACTTAGTAGCTTAAAACGACACAATTCATATGTGGGGGCAGGGGGTATATGGGATGCCTCTGCACCTTCCACTCAGTTTTGCTGTGAACCTAAAACTGCTTTAAAGTATATATATATTTTAAAAGGGCATTAATTACTAGCATAAGGGGATCTGGGAACTCTCTGTTCAGTCTTTGCAACTTTTTGTGTAAATCTAAAATTATTCTGAAATAAAAAGTTTTCTTATAAAAACAAAAACAAAAACAACCAACCACTATCTTACAGTTCTGTAGGTCAGAAGTCTGACTTGGGTCTCGCTGGGTTAAAATCATGGCTCTAGGGGAAAACCTAGGGGCCTCTAGAGGAGAATTATTTTCCTTGCGTTTCTCAGCTTCTAGAAGCTGCCCACATTCTTGGCTCGAGGGCCCCTTCCCTCCTCAAAGCCAGCAATGGCGGGTTGAGTCAGTCCCACCTCTAATCATTCCAACCTGTCTCTTCTGCCTTCCTCTTCCATTTATAAAGACCCTGTGATTACACTGGGCCCACCCAGATAATCCAGGATAACCTCCACGTCTCTGGGTCAGTTGATTAGCACCCTTTATTCTTCTTTGCCGTGTAACCTAACATATTCACAGGGTCCAGGGAGTAGAGTGTGGACACCTTTGAGACATTGTTTTTCTGCCTCCTACAACTACCTTTGTGCACTCCTTTGTCACATGCTTGTCCTGCCCACCATCTAAAACACTTTTACTCTTTTGGTTCTTTTTTACAAATACCTCACTCCATATTTGAGTCGTTTTCTGAACAAGTGAAAAAAATAAATACTCTTAGTTTGATCTAGTGACAGCGTTTGGACACAAAGTAACATTAAATATATTCTCTGGATGTTAAACTCTGGGCATTTATCAATACCTTCAAGTTGAACTTGAGGAGCAAGTAAGGTAATTCAGATACTACCAGTTAAGCTCCCTGTTGTTTCCAACTTTTTAAGTTGTAAAATGAACACGTTTAAAAAAAAAAAAAGAGCAGAAAACATAAATGTACAGTGTGAAAAGAATTCTAAAGCAAACATCTGTGTAACCAGTGCCCAGTTCAAGAAATAGGACATAGACAGCACCCCTTCCCCAAAGTTCCCCTCGTGGTCCTTGTCTATCACTTACCATTTCCTCTCCTCTTAGAGATAAACCACTTTTATGGTAATAAGTTGCTTGCCTTTTCTTTATAGCTTTACCACCAAAGTATGTACCTCCAAACAATATAGTTGAGTTTTGTCTCATTTTAAACCATATAAAAGAGCCATACTTTATGTGTCTTTTGTATTTATTTACCTTGTGTATTATAAAATTCAGCCATGTTGTTATCTGTAGGTTTAAGTCTAGTTCACTCATTTTTTCATTGCTGTATGTATTTCATTGCATGGTCCATTCTTCTGTGGCTGGAATTTTGTGTTGTTTCCATTTTGGGGCTATCACAATCACTGTAGCTGTGAACATTCTTGCATATGTATTCTGGTACTACATGCACATAATTATCCAGGGTATATACTCAGGAGTAGAAAGGCTTAGTCAGAGTTTTTTGGTCTTCAACTTTAGTGGATAATGCTAAATTGTTTTCCTGCTGTTAGTGAATGACAGAATCTATTGCTCCACATCCTTGCTAACACTTGGTATTGTCAGACTTATTAATTTCAGCCATTCTGATGGGTATATTGTGGTGGATGTACAGTTGTATTTCATTTTAGTTTGCTTTCCCCTGGTTACTAATATGGTTGAATATTATTCATATATTTATTGGCCATTTGAATTTCCTCGTATGTGCAGAACCTATAAAAAAGGTTTCTTTTGGTGCAATTTTATATTGGATTGTCTGCATTTAAAATTTTTTATTTGATTTCTGGGAGTTCTTTATATAACATGGATAATACTCCTTTTTGGGTTGAATTCTTTGTAATTAACTTTTCCAGTTCTTGGCTAGTGTTTTCACTCTTTTTATGGTGTCAAATATAATGTAGTTGAATTTATTACTCCTTTCTCTATGGTAACAGAATTTGTTTTAAGAATCATGAATACAGGGCTTCCCTGGTGGCGCAGTGGTTGAGAGTCTGCCTGCCAATGCAGGGGACGCGGGTTCGAGCCCTGGTCTGGGAAGATCCCACATGCCGCGGAGCAACTAGGCCCGTGAGTCACAATTACTGAGCCTGCGCGTCTGGAGCCTGTGCTCCGCAACAAGAGAGGCCGTGATAATGAGAGGCCCGTGCACCGCGATGAAGAGTGGCCCCCACTTGCCGCAACTAGAGAAAGCCCTCGCACAGAAACGAAGACCCAACACAGCTGTAAATAAATAAATAAAAATTAAAAAAAAAAACAAAAAACAAAAAACTTCTCACCCTCTGGAAGGGTGGGGGGCACGGTTTTAAAAAAAAAAAAAAAAGAATCATGAATACATTCTCCTATAATTACTTTTCCTGAAGCTTGTTTTAAAGTATTTTTATTGTGAAATATTCATACAGAAAAATGCCCAAAACTAAGATATACAGAGCTCAATAATAATTTAGTACAAACACCCATGCAACTACCACTCAAATCAAGAAATAGAACATTGTTTACAACCCAGATAACCCATTCTTGCTCCTCCCTCCCAAAGGAACCACTACCATGACCTCCATGTTAATCACTTTTTGGCCTTTTTTAAATAAATAGCGTTTCCACCTCAATATGTATCCCTAAACATGATGATTTAGTTTTTTTCTTTTCGGAAAAACACTGTTATATTTAGCTTTAATTTTAAAAAATGTAGGGAGCTAATTTTTACTTAAGATTTTTTTGCAAGTATAAAGTACATATAGAGAAGCATACAAATCATAAGACAGCTAGATAAATTGTCCCTAAGTGAATATACCCATATAATCACCTCCTAAGTTAAGACATAGAATATTTCCTCATAACTCCTCTCCCAATTACTGACTCCTTCCTTCCCCCAAAAAGTTTCCCTCCTTAAACAAAATCCTGAATTCTAAAACCATAGTTTAGTTTCCCTGCTTTTGAAATTTTTTTAAATGAAATCATACAGTCTGTATTTGTGTCTGGCTCCTTTCATTTAAATTATTTTTGTGGAATTCATCATGTTGTTGCTCGTAGCTATAGTTTGTTCATTTTCATTGTTGTATAGTATCATATGGTATAAATACACCAGAATCTGTCATTCATTATTCTATCATTGACAGCTACTTGAGTTTCCATTTTTTTGCCATGATGAAAAAAGCATATATGCACATTTCTAAGTATGTCTTTCAATGCCTATGTGCACATATTTTATTGGGTATGTGTGACATTGATGAAGCTTAGAGTACATGTATATTAAACTAGTCTGAATATATATATTATATATATGTGTGTGTGTATATATTATATGTATGTATATATATAAAATATATATACTTTTAATCTTTTTAAAAAAGTTTAACTTTTCTGTGTTCTTATGTTTTAATTATGTTTGCAGTAAACAGCATTTAACTCCATTTAAAAAATTTAGTTTGACATTTTTTGCCTTTTGAGAAGTTAATATAGTTACATTAATTGTAATCACTCAAATATTTGGATTTGTTTCTGCTAGTTTTTTACTATTTGTCCTGCTTTTAAAACTTCTTATCCTTTTTTGAGTTAAGTTCCCTCCATTTCATTTTATCCCCTGTAATCAACTGGAAGTTATACATACTGTTTTATTTATTTTAGTGATTACATAGAAATTTTGACATGCATATCTAATACAACAAATTATAAATTTAATACATTTAGCCTCCTCTAAACAACACAAAGCCTTATAATACTTTAACTCCTTTCATCCTCTTCCAGTATATGTACAATTATTCAGTAATATTTGAATTTTTGCTATTTGCTATTTGCTGACATTATTGCTATTATTTTGTTATTATTATTATTATTTTTTGCTGCATTGGGTTTTTGTTGCTGCGTGTGGGCTTTCTCTAGTTGCGGCAAGCGGGGGCTACTCTTTGTTGCGGTGTGTGGGCTTCTCATTGTGGTGGCTTCTCTTGTTGCGGAGCACAGGCTCTAGGCGCGCAGGCTTCAGTAGTTGTGGCATGCAGGCTTCAGTAGTTGTGGCGCACGAGCTCTAGAGCGTAGGCTCAGTAGTTGTGGCGCATGGGCTTAGTTGCTCGTGGGATCTTCCCGGACCAGGGATCGAACCCATGTCCCCTGCATTGGCAGGTGGATTCTTAACCACTGTGCCACCAGGGAAGTCCCATATTGCTATTATTTTGCACAGTTAGTGTTTGTTTAGATTTACAGAATGTTTACAGTTTTCTTTGGTCACCATTACTTCTTGCATTTTGGAGCTTCCTTCTGGGATGACTTTCATTTTTCCATATGTACATCCTTTGGCATGTCCTTTAATGAACATCTATTGGTAGTAAATTCTTTTTTTAAATCTGAATTTTATCTAATTTTTTCAGTTCTTATATTGTTTATCTGAAAATGCTTTTGTTTTGCTCTTATCCTTAAAATGTTTCACTGGATTTGGAGTTGATGGCAATTTTCTCTTAACATTTTGAAGATACATTCCAATGTCTTTTTTTTTTTTTTCAACATCTTTATTGGAGTATAATTGCTTTACAATGGTGTGTTAGTTTCTACTTTATAACAAAGTGAATCAGTTATACATATACATATGTTCCCATATCTCTTCCCTCTTGCGTCTCCCTCCCTCCCACCCTCCCTATCCCACCCCTCTAGGTGGTCACAAAGCACCGAGCTGATCTCCCTGTGCTATGCGGCTGCTTCCCACTAGCTATCTATTTTACATTTGGTAGTGTATATATGTCCATGCCACTCTCTCACCCTGTCACATCTTACCCCTCCCACTCCCCATATCCTCAAGTCCATTCTCTAGTAGGTCTGTGTCTTTATTCCCATCTTGCCACTAGGTTCTTCATGACCTTTTTTTTTTTTCTCCTTAGATTCCATATAAATGTGTTAGCATACTGTATTTGTTTTTCTCTTTCTGACTTACTTCACTCTGTATGACAGACTCTAACTCCATCCACCTCACTACAAATACCTCCATTTCATTTCTTTTTATGGCTGAGTAATATTCCATTATATATATGTGCCACATCTTCTTTATCCATTCATCTGATGATGGACACTTAGGTTGCTTCCATGTCCTGGCTATTGTAAATAGAGCTGCAATGAACATTTTGGTACATGACTCTTTTTGAATTATGGTTTTCTTAGGGTATATGCCCAGTAGTGGGATTGCTGGGTCGGATGGTAGTTCTATTTGTAGTTTTTTAAGGAACCTCCATACTGTTCTCCATAGTGGCTGTATCAATTTACATTCCCACCAACAGTGCAAGAGTGTTCCCTTTTCTCCACACCCTCTCCAGCATTTATTGTTTCTAGATTTTTTGATGATGGCCATTCTGACCGGCGTGAGATGATATCTCATTGTAGTTTTGATTTGCATTTCTCTAATGATTAATGATGTTGAGCATTCTTTCATGTGTTTGTTCCAATATCTTCTGACTTCTGTTGCTGTTGAAAAATCAGCTGTCAGCTGAATTGTCATTTCTTTGAAGATTAATTTGTCTTTTCTTCTGCCTAATTTTAAGATCCCCTCTTTCTCTGATGTCATGAACTTTCACTATGAGGTGACTAAGTGTGGATTTCATTTAAATTTTTTGGCATAGAAATTTTTGATCTTCCAGAATTTAGAATATTTATCATCAATTCTGGAAAATGTTCAGCCATTATTTCTTTGAATACTGCCTTCCTCCATTCTATTATCTCCTTCTTGAATTTTAATTAGATATTTGTTGAATCTTACCCTATCCTTCATGCACCTCAACCTCTTATATTTTCCATTTCTTTGTCTCTCTGTGTTATATCTTGCAGATTCTTCAGGTGATCTTTCAGAACACGAATTCTCCCTTCAGCTGTCAAATCTGATGGTTAACTTGTCCTTTGGGTTTCTAATCTCAATTATCATATTTTTAAAATTTCTGTAGGTTCATCTGGCTCTTTTTCAAATCTGCCTGATCAATTTTGATAGCTTCTTATTTCTTCATTATCTTTATTTCCTCTAATTCCTTTAAAAATATTAAACATTCTAATGGAAAAACTGTTTCTATACTCATAACACTTTTGACACCAAATGTGTGGGTTTTCCACACAAAACAATTCTTTAATTCTCTGCAGACATCAACTGGGTGTCCTACAATTTTAGTCAATTCTAACACTACCTGGAGTTAACACAGACTCCATAGGTTAAAGGCTCAGTCCCACAAGACTGCTCCCCTCCCTTAAGATACCAATCACAAGTAGTGGGTCCTCAAGTTACCCCCACTTTTGTCTTAATTGGGTACAAATCAGGGGTTCCCATGACCCTCTTCTTAAGTTTGATAATTTTCTATAATGGCTCACATAACCCAGGGAAACACTTTATTTTCTATTACTGGTTTATTATAAAGGATATTATAAAGGATGCAAATGAACAGCCAAATGAGGTACCTAGGGTGGGATCCAGAAGTGTCCTGAACTTAAGAGATTTTGTCCCTGAGGAGTCTGGGGTGTACCACTGTCCCAGCTCATTGATGCATTCACCAATCCAGAAGTTCATCAAATCTTGTTGTTCAGAGTTTTTACAGAGCTTAATTTCCAACTCCCTTCCCTTCACAAGAGGTCAGGTGTAGGGTTGAAAATTGTAACCCTCTAATCCTTTGGTCTTTCTGGCATCAGCCCCTTCCTGAGGCTATAGGGGCCCCACCATAAATCACCTAATTAGCATAAACTCAGGGATGATGGAAAGGGACTTGTTATGAATAACATAATACAATTCTCTAATCCCTACCACTTAGGAAATTACAAGGGTTTTAGAAGCTCTGTGCCAGAAACTGTGGACAAAGACCAAATATATATTTCTTCTTATGTCACAATATCACAAATACACTTTCTTTATATATGATATTTGATAACTAGAATACTTGTAGTCGTTGCAGGTATTATTCTGAAGTTCATTATTTCCTTGTGTTTTTAGTGATATTGTAATATGAGATCATATTTCTATAGGAACCTTACCTGTAGGATTTTTAGAGAAGATTTACTTTTGCTTACACAAGGTGCCTGGGGCACTAAAGTGATCACCTTTATGGTTTTCAGCTCAAGGTTTTCTGGGTCACACAGGTAGTGTGAAATTCTAGCCCCCCACAATATGTTTGCAAACTTGTTTAGGAATTCTCAGAGGGGAGTTGTTTTCTTTTTTTTTTCTATTCCATCCACAGTTAATGTGGAGACAGTCAGGTATCCTTACCCTTTCCCTCTGTAGGTCAGGTTTTTTCCTTAATCTACTATTGAGGATGTAGCCCTTCAGTTTTGGGGAGGTCTTAGTTTAGGGGAGATTGCCAGTGTGATATATGGGCAAGATGACAGGGGCCCAGAGAATGGGGATATCTTATTCAGTCCAGATGAGGTCACAGAGGCTGCCTAGGTAAGGTGGCACTTAGGACACTTAAACTGAACTCAGGCTTATTAAACAATAAATGGGAGTTTGCCATGCAATGGGCATAATTACATTGTGTTCACCACAAGGCAAGAATCATGTCCAACGTGTATACTGCTGTGTCTCCAGAACTTAGCATAGTACTTTGCACATACTAGGTGCTCAATTAAGGTACTTAAGTGTATCAGTGAGTAAGAAGTATCAAAGTATTCCAAATGGAGGGAAACAATGCATATAAAGCAAATAAGAAGAAACAAATAACAAAACTTTATTAAAAATAACAAATTTGGGGGCTTCCCTAGTGGCGCAGTGGTTGAGAATCTGCCTGCCAATGCAGGGGACACGGGTTCGGGCCCTGGTCTGGGAAGATCCCACATGCCGCGGAGCAGCTGGGCCCGTGAGCCATAGCTACTGAGCCTGCGCGTCTGGAGCCTGTGCTCCACAACAAGAGAGGCCGCGACAGTGAGAGGCCCGTGCACCAGGATGAGGAGTGGCCCCCACTTGCCGCAACTAGAGAAAGCCCTCGCACAGAAAACGAAGACCTAACACAGCCAAAAATAAAATAAATAAATAAAATTAAAAAATTAAAAAAAAAAAATAACAAATTTGGTTAAACCAAGGGCCATTTCTTTTTTCAACAAGTGTTTTTACAATAGTTGTTTTTGGTAAGACACTTATTTAGCATACAGACAGTGCCACACTCTAATAGGGATAATAAGACACATGCATAATAACTATAACACTTCTCCCCTGTGTACACAGTTTAGTTTCTCTCTCACTATGAAAGGCTAAAATAAGGGTATGAGGCTTCATGCTTCAGAGCCTCTCTGCTGATGAGCTTGGGGATTGGGAAAACACTAAATGCTTCTACAAATCATTATACCCTTGTCTTTAGTGGAAAAGAGTAGTCAGGTGTAAATGTTTGGCAAAATGTGGTTGCAGTTTGATTACAATCTGCAAATATTTGTGCTGTCAGTTTGCCACAGAAGGTGTGGTCCTCATGAAAGGACTTTGAGGAACATGGCTGGTCAAATGGTATGAAGGCTCAAAAGCATAAAGCCTCTAAGGAAGAGGTAGGGTATGCAGAATGAGAAGACCTTCCTACCTGAATTTCTGGCTAAAGGGGCAGCAGAAGGCCCATGGTATTGTAAAGGCCATGGTCTTTTCTGTTTCCTTTACATGGATATAGGGAGAGGGAAGAGGAGAAAGGGATATTAATTCTTTTTTAAAAAAAAAAAACAATAAAAGTTCCCACTGTGGAAAAAATATTTATTTAACTATAAAAATTTAATTAAGAAACCAAAACAGCTTAGTCTTATAGCTGATGATCTCATTGGCTTATACCATTGTCATACACTGAATTCTGAGTTGTCAGGCCAAAAATGTGGACTTGGCAAAGATGAGATTACTGTCAATTGTTCCAGCTCCCCAAGCTGGATGGCACCAGTGGCTGTGTGAGTGAATACAGAAGTTGAAGTCAACATCATGTTAACTTTGGTTCCATTCCGAAAACATTCTATTCCAGAGATACGTAAGATGAAGCTTTTTTAGGGCAGAGATCATGGTTACATCCCCTGGTCCTTAATAGTTGCTCAGGAAATATGTGGTGAATAAATAAATGCACAAAGGTTACCCTGGGTTGCTAAGATCAGAACAGTATTTGCCATTATTTTGGAGGTTGGCGTGGGATTCGTACACCCTGGAACAGTTTCTTCTCTTTGCAGCTAGTAATATTTTTTTTGTTTATGAAGAACAAGCATTCTTGCACACTGGCACAATGGTCCTGGGGAAAGTGACACAGACAGATTTCCACTGCATTCCTCAGAAGACCCAGCAATACCACTCTCCAATGGTGAGTGTTTCTTTATCAGATTTAAATTTGAGGGGTTTAGTCTTTTCTTTTTTGCCAGTAGTGGTGAGTACTTCAAGAACAAAAAAATGAATTGGCCAAGTTTGATTGAATTTGATAGCATTTTACTGCTCTGCAGGAGTCAGGGTAGTTACAACCTCATCTCCCTGTGCAGCAGTTTTTCCCACACACAAAACTGCAAGTATCTTCTCATCCTTATCTACATTTATGTCTAATTCTATTAGTGGGCACTGTAAATATGTTTCTAATTAGGGAGGAGGTATGCTTGTATTTATTGTAATTCCCAAGGTACAAAAGATGTTAAAAACAGTATCAAGAGTTTGGGGGGTTTTGGTGGTTCTTAGTTTTCACTTAAAAATAAATAGACAAGTATTTAGCAACTTCTGCCAAGAAAAATTTCCACATAGGGCCTCATCCCTAGCAATAAAAACCCAGATATGGCAGCAAAACATTTCCAGATACTTCTTTAGGTCTCTGAAAGCAGTATGGAAGAGAGGAGTAAAAAAATTATAGTATACAGCTTATAAAACACTTTATGCATGCCAATTCATTTCAGTGTTATTTTTCCTATTTCTCCAATGGGGACTCTAAGGTACATTTAGCTTAAGTACCTTGACCAGAGTCACATAGCTAGTAAGTGACAGGGCTAGAACTCATATGTAGGTTTTCTTATTACAAGTTCAGTGTTCTTATTCCAAGCCCAACATTCATAAGTATTGAATGTTTGTTGTGTCTATTTTCCTTTCTAAGTAATAGTGTTGATGGGGTGTGGGGGAGGTGATGGGATATGTCTTTTTGGCTCTTGCTGGCTACTGTGGCTCCAGTTTCTTATGAACATTGTACTAAAAAAGATAATAGCAGCCTTGACTGAACAAAAATTAATCTACATGCTAGTACTTAAATAGCCTTGGTCAGAGATAAGATCAGTAAGGGTGAGGAGGACAGCTAAATAATGAAAGTTTCCTTATTGATGGCACAAGAGATGGGCTCAACAGTCTACTGCATCTTAAACAGCTGAATTCAATCAGACTAATCTAGGTAGGGTTGGGGGGCGTGGTGGGCAGGAAAGAAGTCCGTTTGCATTCTCTTTGAATAATAAGGGTATCTGTTGTAAAGTGACTACAGAGACAGCTACTGCCTGACTTCAAGTCTCATCCCAGTGACACTGGTGACCCTAGGGAGGCACACATGCTGAAGTCTTTCCTAGTATCTAGGACATGGTATGGGGTTGTAGCAAAGATATTTCTTTTATAGTGATTTGACCTAGGACTTGACTTCTGAGAAGCATAAAGCCTCTGCTCAAACTGGGTAAAATGTTTGTTTCCCTGGGCTATGAAAGTCATCTTGCAAAGAAATAACTAAAAAATCTCAACTCAAGTAATAATTTTCCTGGCAGGCCTCACCTCCAGAAGTCTTAGAAATATACCAGTCACTTCTCATCCTGGCCAAACAGCTATCTGAAATGCTGTTTCTAACACTAGTTATATATTAAATTGTGACCTCTACGTCTACTGGTAAAGCATTTGTAGGAAGAATGAAGAAAAAGTGATGTAATTTTAAAGTATTCTCTTAGTGACTCCCAAACGTAGAAATTCTATTTGTTACAAGATATTAAATCTGAAGTTACGTTATCAGCCAGATAATTCTTTGTTGTGGGGAGGGCTGCCCTGTACATTGCAGGATGTTTAGCAGCATCCTTGACCCCTACCCGCTGGATGCCAATAGTACCTCCTGAGTTTTGACAACCAAAAATGTCTTCAGACTTGGCCATAAAAATTATCCCCAGTTGAGAACTATTGTTTTAACCAAAGCACCAAGATATTACAGAAAAAAACAACTCCCTCCACCCCCTCCAAAAAAAACACCTCTAACTAAAGTGAGTTCTGAAATGGACTATCCCTAGAAATGAGAGGATTTAGACAAAATCAGGTAGATAACTAACTCTGAAAACTCACAAGTTATAAAAGGTCAGGTGAGAATTACTGAGGAGTATTTCTTTGGAGATTGTTGCTGGTATGCTGTGATTCTTACCACAGACACTTGGCTGCCTCTTACCTCAAGCCGAGTGAGAGGGACCTTCAGTGGAACTACTCAGAGTACTTGTACTTGGGATGTGTCTCTTGCAGTTAAAGGGGCACAGAGGACTTGCGTCTGTCTCCTGCCTGAAAAATATAGAGGACAAGACAGGCTGGCAGCTGTTCTGGCAGCAGAGCAGAGGAATGCTGAAGCTGCACTGGGATTGGCCTATATTCCCAAGTTTCTTTGGGCAAGAAGTGGATGAGAGCTTCGCGTGGACCAGGTGTGGATAATACAGAGCTGCCGCTAGCCTAAACAGCACCATCAGAAAAAAAGCTGTCCCTCGTCCAGACACTTCACTTCCATCTGTTGGAAAATAATCTCACTAATTTAGTTTGGACAAAACACTTTACTGCCACCTGCTGGAATACTGTCAAAATAAATACATAAATCCACAAGGGTGATGTGAATGGCAGGCACTCCCTAGGGTATGGAGTGCATAACCTTGCACAATGTGGGGTGGTCCCAGAGCCACTTACAAATGGGCCACTGTGAGAGCTACCTTAGATTCCATCTGACAGGTCCTTACTGAGAAAAACAGGTTTCAAGAGATAAGAAGTTGGAGGTGGACCACCAGATTCTTAGGGACTGAAAGAGTAAAAAAACTGCCAGAATAAAATGCTTTTGCTCAGACCAACCAAGGTTACTATGGGTGAGAAACCACCAAAGAATGGGGATGGTGGTGGTTTCTGAAAATCTTAAAAGCATCCATCAGAAAAAAAGGCAGCTTTAAACATCTACCAGGCCGAGTATGAAACCATCACATGGAAGTAAAAGTTACAAACTTTCCTGCTCCCCTTTCTTTTCCTCTCTCTCCACCCCTTTGGTTCTGGTTGGTAAGCTGGGAGAGAACAAGAAAGACCAGGCATGATGCCTCTCCAGGGCAAGCAGTTAGCCAGCTGTCCCAAGCTGGTGAAGAGGGAAGTTTCACTCTTTCTGACTCAATAACCATAGGACTTTCTATTCCTAATAGGGACCACAGAATTCATGGAATCTGTCTGAGTCAGGTATATGACACATTGGCTCCACTGCACAGGTTTAAAGCGATGAGGAAATTAAAAAATAAAGGTTTTTTGTTTTGTTTTTTAAAATTATACCCCTGAATCCTGTATGTTGAACATACTGGTTACATATTATAAAGCAGGATCTGGAAAAGATATCTTCCAAGGATATGTTGTTGAGTTTTACAGGGGAAAATGGTATTTGAATCAATTCATTTGTTGAGAGCCCATACTTTGGGAGTAGGGCACATAAATGCAAGGGAGTCTCTGTCGTCTGGGAGCTTACAGTCTTGGGTTTCATACTCAGAGTAATGTAACTATTACTGTCAGTTATGTCAACAAGAGCCTGTGTTGCATAGGCAGGGCAGGTTCAGAAGGGTTTTTACTCTAATTATTTCCTCTCATGATATTTTTACTCGCTATGATTAAGCTTTAGAAGCGACATGTTGCCCTGTTCTTCAAGCATGGAATCACAGGTAAAGCTTCCATTTAAGACGTTTAAAGAGAGGTGCAAGGCTGAATGCATAGGTTGCATCTTGATTGGGCTGCTTTGAAACCAGAGTCCGTCTGGTCCTCAGTTTGGCAGATTCGGACACTTACATTTCACTTTATTCAGGCTTAATCAGGCTCTGAGAATGTAATTTGGGTAAAACAACTTTATAATTCAACCCAATGAACAGAAGCTGATTTATGAACCATGATGTGAATTTACTGAGAAAAACTGTATTGCTTGTATAACTAGTACCAGTCATGTGCTTTGGACAATTGCTTCTTACTGTGTGTGTTGATTTAACTGAGAGCCCTTGAGTGATGGGAAGACTACCTGATAAGTGTGGAATCAGAGCATGGGTCTTTGTATGTTCTTAAATGATACCTAGAATTTAAGTTTATTAGGATATAAACTCACTGACAGGGATCTTATTTGCTGATATATCCTAAGAGACTAGAACATGGTAAGCATTCAATAAGTATTTGTTGAGTGAGGGACTGAATCTGAACTAAGTTTTTTTAAACTGTTCTGATAATGGATGGGTATTGGTCCCGGTCATTAGAATCAGTAGCCTCTCTCCTAGACAGAATGAGAGCCCACAGTACATTCTTATTCAGATTCTGCTGGTTCTAGACTCTTAATGGACCCCACCCGTCTCTTATGACAGCATCAACTAGGCATGTGACACTTAGGTTACAGATGATGTATTTTACTCTCTCTGATGAAATCTGGGAGCCACCTTGATCTCTGTAACACATTTACAGATCATCTCATAGGGTGACTTTCTTTTCTTTTCTTTCTTTCTTTCTTTTTTTTTGGGGGGGGGTAAATTTTGTTCCAAGTTCTATGAGGGTTCTTGTCTTACATTTTCCAGGTTTCTGACTTCCAGCTCAGGCATGTAGGGGACAACTGAACTGTGGTAGTTTATATTTTTACAGACACCCAGAGTTCTTTGTGCAAGTGGGGATCTATACCCTCCATCAAGGAGTCTAAAGGCAGAACACTGCGTTTTACTCAATGGGAGATCTCAAAGCCCTTAACAAACTAAAGCAACAAACGAGATTGTATGAATATTCATACCTTTGTGAACGCGTGGGAGCTGCACGGTCGGTCTGGGTGGCTATGCAAGCAAGTATAGACACCCCAGGCTCAGAGAGCTCCTCATTCTTTCTGCCTTTCAGCTCTGCCTCTGAAATTCTGGTTTTGTATAGGAAGCTCTCTGTAAGCATATAGCCTGTTGACTTTCATTTTCCCAGATGCTTTCGGCACCAGAGGAAGTCTGGTTCTCTCTGGAGTCTAGGTCTTGTCCTTAGGTGAAGAGGAAGGGTGGGGGGCGGACAGGGTCCCCCATCTAACCTCCGTCGCTGAGAATGGGAACGTGACTCACCGCTTCAGTCTGCCCGGAGGTTTCTGTTAAAGGTCTCCGCGCTCCTCACCTAGATAACGGCACCCGGGTTTTTCTGGCTTCCTGCAGGTGGGCATGCTCCCTCCGCAGAGACCAGGAGTGACCTCGGGCTGCCGGATTTGCCCTTCATGACACCTACGTCCTCTCCCCACTTTCCTCTGTCTTCTTTCCAACCTCCCCAGACTGAGGACCCCCAGACACCTCCCTCAGGCCCGCGCCCTGCTTCTCACACCGTAACTCAGGGGACCAAATTTGGGGTGGGAAAAGCCCGGCGGTTCTAAAGCCCACGGACTCGAAGGCTGCAGCCGCGGGGCTTTGGGGAGCCCCGCCCCCGCCCGCGGGCCCGCCCCGCCCCTCCCCGCCCCTCCGCCCCTCCCCGCCCCTCCGCCCCTCCCACGTACGTCATGTCCGGCCCAGCCCCTGCCAGCCCTCCGCCCTCCGCCCTCCGCCCTCCGCTCTCCTCTCGCTCGCCGTTAGGGAGGCTCAGCGCCTCAGCTACAGCCTCCGTCTCCGCTCCCGCCCCATCCTCCGTGTCTCTGCCGCCGCCACCGCCGGGGGCATCCGGGGGTCGCCTAACGGGCTGGCCCTGCGCCACAGTCGTCGGTTCAGCCTTCCACCAGTGGCGGCCACAAGAAGAAGCTCGCTGGCCGCGGAGCCACTTGGGGCCTCAGTTCTCGCCCTCTTTCAGTTGCCGCGGGTTCTGGAGAAGCGGCCGCGGCCGGGGAACTGGGCGTCGAGGTTCCAACGGTAGGTGAACGGGCGGGTACCCGTATCTGCGCATGCGCTGGTCCCAGTAGCCGCGGCCCTCCCCCTTCTGCCTCCCCCCAGCTCCGTGTCCCACCCGCACCGGGTTCAAGGGCTTTTCACCTCGGGGTGCGGGGGATCCCGGGCAGTGCCGTTGCAGGTGCGGCATTCCGTAGAGAGGGCCCCCTTTCTCCTAGAGCAAGAGAAGGTGAAGATGTGCCCCTGGCAGCCAGGGGGTGTGGCAGTCTTCGATTTTTCAGCCGCTGCAGTGCGCGTGAGCGGGTGTGCCTTCTCACCTAGCTCCCCCAAAGTAGAAGGCACAGCTCCCCACCCTTGTTTGCTAGCCTTCCCTGCACACCGGACCTGCGCCGCCTCCCTGCCCTTTTCCTTAAAGCTGGGCAGTGAAGTTAATGCAGAAAAAAAAAAGTGTGGTTTAATCCGGGCTCAACTGCGCCCCTTTTTAAGATCACGTGAGATGAGTGGTTGCTGACTTCCTTAGATCGTTCAGAGAATATAGCCAAAATTGGGCTGTTGGTGCACTGGGGACTTGTCTAGAATGCATTCTGCATAGGCCAGGCTAGAGAGGGTACAGCGCTGTTTCAGATGAGGCGCCTGGCTTCCGAGATAAGGTATTAGTAAATTGAATCAGTTGGCACACTTGCCCAGTGGGAAGTTGGTAAACTTCAATTAAAAATCAATTAAAAATCAAACTGACTTTTAGAAAGGCATTTCGTTCGGCTCCCCATTATGCCGTCTAATCAATGAAAAAAGTACCTAAGATTGGGCACTTACCTTATTTTCAAGTTGATGATAATCTAAAAATGGCAACCGGAACCACAGTAATGCAGATTATGAACATTAAATAGCTGAGATGCACTTACTTTTAAAAGTGGGCATTAAAGGATGGTTTTGAATTATTGACTTTCTGGGTTAATGTGAGGCTGTGTCTTCAACTTTCCTTTTTGTAACCTTGCATGCAATACGTGTTGGCCTGGGTGTCTCTCAGGTACTGTGCATTTAGTAAGTGCGTACTAGCTGAATGGAATTGAATAAACTGGTTATTATTTGTATATCTATCGGGAGCTCCTTCTTACTTTCTTAATCTCTGCTGCTTTTAAAATTTGGGCAGTATTTTTAACAGTTTAATTGTGTTACCAGTTAGGGATCTGGAACGCATCTTAAATGCTTGGAAAGATGTAGAAAGGCTTATCAGTGTCATAAAATTCTTCCTTAGGTGAAGTAAATGTTACATTGTGTGTGTGTTTTTAACTGTATATGTAGTGTTTTATTTATTAATATGAGTGTATAGAATTCTGTTATTTTCTCTATCTTTAAAATTTATATTTATTTCAAAAATTAATAGGCAATATTTAGAGAAGTTTTAGGTTCACAAAAAAATTAATCAGAAAGTACAGAGTTGCTACATATCTCCTCCCCCCCTGCATGCAATTTTCCCTTTTTTTATATCTTGTATTAGTATGAAGTGTGTTTTTATTAGAATGCCATTGTTTTAGGACAGAGAAAATGACTGAAATGGATATATTGTGACGTGTCAGTTTTTCCTCATCAATAAAATGACAGCTACTTTTATTATCATTTCTGAATAAGCTCAGTCTGTGCATGGCTCCCCTTTGTTGTACCCTGACTTTAGTATTGGGAAACATAATAGGATAAATTGTAGCTATACTTTGAAAAAAATTGTGATAAATATACATAACGTAAAATTTACCATTTAACCATTTTTAAGTGTACAATTCAGTGGCATTAAGGACATTCACAGTGTTGTGCAACCATTGCCACTGTCCATTTCCAGAACTTTTTCATCATCCCAAACAGAAACTCTTAGACAGCAATTCCCCATTCCCTCTTCCTCCTAGCTCGTGGTAACCTCTATTCTACTTTCTGTCTCTATAATTTGCCTATTCTAGGTACCTCATATAGGTGGAATCATATAGCATTTGTCCTTTTGTGTTTGGCATATTTCATTTAGTTCATTTTCAGGGTTCATTCATATTGTAGCGTGTATCAGAATTTCCTTCCTTTTTAAGATTGAATAATATATTCCATTGTGTGTATATACAACATTTAGTTTATCCGTTCATCTCTTGATGGACATTTGGATGTTTCCACATTTTGGCTTTTGTGAATAATGCTTCTATGAACTTTGGTGTACAGGTATCTGTTTGAGTCCTTGCTTTCGATTCTTTTGGGTATATACCTAGGAGTGGAATTGCTGGTAATTCTGTGCTTAACTTTTCGAGGAACATCTAAACTGTTTTCCAGGTCTGCTGCACCATTAGCAATGCACAGGGGTTCCAGCTTCTCTACATCTCCCCAACAATTGTTACTTCCCTTTGTTTGTTGGTTTGTTTTTTTGGTTTGTTTGATAATAGGCATCCTAATGGGGGTGAACAGGTATCTCATTGTGGTTTTGATTTGCATGTCCCTAAGAGTGATGCTGCACATCTTTCATTTGTGTATCTTTGGAGAAATGTCTGTTTAAGCCCTTTGCTCATTTTTTAAATTGGTTTTTGTTTGTTTGTTGTTGAATTACTTTAAAAAAAAAGTTACTTTAAAAAGTTATTTTGTACGTGCATTAAATCTTTTATCTGAAAACCTTAATGGTTCTTAAAATGAATGCAATACTGAAATTTAAAACATAGAAATTGGGGTAAATTCCCTGGCGGTTCAGTGGTTAGGACTCTGCACTTCCACCACAGGGGGTATGGGTTCGATCCCTGGTCGGGAACTACCCGCATGCCCCGCAGTGCGACTAAAAAAAAATTAAAATAAATAAATAAAATAAATAAATAGAAATTGAAAATTTCTGTTTTACACATGGATAAACAACAAAGAGATTTTACATCTGAAAAAGGTTTCCAATTATTTAGTAAGTCACACTATATTAAGTTCTCAATTAGGTATATATCAATACTGAGAACTTATTTCCATAACCTCAGCATTACAAAGGTGCATGCATTAAATGAAGATTCTGTCCTCACCAATGAGTAAGATTAATGCTCCTGAACTTTCCTTTGTTTATAAAGTATTTTGTTAACATGGCTAGGAGCAGAGGAGGGGATTACTGGATGGAGAAAAAGGAAGTGTAGTATATACACATGAACTTGACCTGAATCAGTGTTCCCCAAGTGGCACAGAAGGCCAATATGTGAGGAGGTTCACTTTGGGGCCTTATAGAAGAGCCAATTTGATTGGACATGGAAATAATGAAGGATTTTTGGAATGGAATGTAATAAAGGCAGGTTTAATGCACCAACTCGTACTCACATGAGATATTAATAGTAATGGCATTAAGAGTAACTCATTATCAGATTGATTTATTCATTCACTGGATATTTATTTTTCTCCTTATAAATGTTAGAGATACATGAAGGAGCAAAACCCAAGCAGTTACTTGGTGATGGTTGCATAACTGTAAATTTACTAGACATTAAATTATACACTTGAAAAGAGTGAATTTTATGATATGTAAATTATACCTTAATAAAGCTGCTTTAAAAAAAAAATCCCACCAGTGGACTTTAAGGAACTTATACTCTGTTGGGAGAAAGAAACTTTAAACAAACACAGAAAGGACTATATAATAAAACTTGTGATGAATGTTTTGGAGCCAAGGAATAACATGTCCTAAGAAAAATTGACAGGGGATATCATTAGGTTGGATGGGTTGGAGAAGGCCCCTCCATGAATGGGACTTGAGTAAGAGCGGAAGATGAGTAGGAGGAAGTGAGGGGGAGAGTGTTTGAGGCAAATGAACCAGCACGTATAAAAGTCTTAGGTTGAGGAAGATGCAGTGGCTTGACAAGATAATTTAATGAAATTTATTGGATTTCTACTAGAGAAGGAAATACCCTAAATCTTTTCAGACAGGTTTTTACCTAGCTTTAGTGTATATTTTCCTTTTCTTTTGTATATGATGTGTAATAATTCTTATATTTTTGGTTTTAAACAGTTTTCAGAGAGATGTCTGGTTTCTATTATTGCCCTTTTCTGGAATAGAAAAATAGAAAAACTTGAGTTGTTTACTTATTCTTAAAATATGTATTTTTGCTTTTATGTATCAAGCTGCTGTTCCATGTAATTGAAAAGTAAAAGTAAAAATAAAACTGAAAAACACTTGTTGATTGACATAGTAGGTGCTTAATATTTGGGGGGAAGGGTGGGGGGAGGTCCTTTTTGGACACCAGTCATAGTGGATTAAAAATTTGGAAAGGTGAAGGAGCTCAAATTTAGGATCAGATAAGATGGGGGAATTTTTTTTTTAATTAATTAATTTATTTATTTATGGCTGTGTTGGGTCTTCGTTTCTGTGCGAGGGCTTTCTCTAGTTGTGGCAAGCGGGGGCCACTCTTCATCGCGGTACGCGGGCCTATAACTATCGCGGCCTCTCTTGTTGTGGAGCACAGGCTCCAGACGCGCAGGCTCAATAATTGTGGCTCACGGACCCAGCTGCTCCGCGGCATGTGGGATCTTCCCAGACCAGGGCTCGAACCCGTGTCCCCTGCATTGGCAGGCAGATTCTCAACCAGTGCACCACCAGGGAAGCCCAAGATGAGAGAATTTTTATAGCAAAAGCAGACCATATTGTGGTTCATTATAGAATCACTTTTGAAACTAATGATTTCAAAAGGTATATATTTTTTCTGTTAAGGAGTATTCTAGTGTTTGAATAATGATTTTTGACTAGCAAGTACAGAATATTTAAGTGTTTTATGAATCACCTTTACGAAGTATCGTTTCATACATTTCAGTGAAATTTCAAACAATATTTTCAGTTTTGGTTGTAGTCATTGTTGCCTGAAAGAGCATCAGCCTAAAGGGCAGCAGACTTCTGCTCACTAGTTTAGTGACCTACTCACTAGTTAAGTGACTTTAAACCAGTTTCTTCAGCTCTCTGAGATTTTTTTTTTTCTTTTCTGAGAAAAAGTGATAATCTGCCATGCTTATCTCACAGGGGATGGTTGTGAGGATTCAGTTGGATAGTGAACTAGAAAGTATATCAGAAATGATAGCATCATTTCAGATACTGGAGTTCTGCTGTTGTGTAGTGTTCACAACCCAGGAAATAAAGATGAAATCATAATTTTTGCTCTCAAAGTTTATAATCAAGTGGGAAAGACAGATACAAAAAATAAGTATAGTCAGTGCTTTTTTGTTCATATCCCAGGTTCCTTTTTTTTCCCCCCCAGAGCAGTTTTTGCACAAGTCAGTGCAAAAAGAGAATGTTGTTCTCTCAAGGGACCCATTTGGCTAGAACAAGTTGTGGAATTACCTCCAATGGTAAAAAAAGGAAAAAAAAAAGAAAAAAAGTGTATTGTAGTTTTGTATTAAAGAACAATAAGAAATGATATGCTAGTCTTCTTAAGACTGTACTCATTAGTGGGCCCTAGGTGAGCTTGTTTTCAGTGGAGAAACATGAAAGGTGAAAAGTTACCAGAATAGAGGAGTCTTGAAGAGTGAACATTTGTCAAAATTGAGATTATATGCATGCATATAATTGACTGGAATATGTGCTGTCTTTACGTACATATGCTTTCTCAGGTATTTTGTGTCGCCCTCTAAATTGTAGAGCTGTTTTTTTGTGGGGGGCCAGTCATTGTGTTGGTACTTAGTGGAAAGAGCTAATTTAACACATAACTCACTTTGACTTAATAGAAGATCATGCTAAAGTAGTGACCAGTGACCTTAGAGTGAATGTGGGGTAAAGGAACCTGTTGGGAGCCAGCTTGCTCCAGCACATTACAGGCTTACCCTTTCATCAGGAGACAGCATTTAAAGTGTCACCTTTTCTCATACTTTCATGAGTAAGATTAAACATCTCTCTACCACTCTTACCTGTTTTTCATGCACTGATATGTGAACCTTCAAAAACTCTAGATCTCACCGATAAATATCTCAGAAGGTCATCCTTCATCCTTTGGGGAAGTTTATCTACCTTGGAGACTAACTTCAGGTACCTTATGGTTCCCTTGGCTTTTTGAATCAGAATTGTGGCTGATTTACAAGTAAATGTGAGAGGAAGTCTTTTTGCCTTTGTAATACTGCTCATTTTATTGTTCTGGTTTCTTAAGACTTAAATTACTGTCATTAGAAAGATTTGCAGTTAGATCCAGCAGCACATTCTAGCATCACCATTTAGAAATTTTGAAGTTTAGCTCAGTGACATGAGGCTCACAGTACATGTAAAAGGGGAATAGTGCCTGCCTCATAGCATTCTTCTAGGTATGAGAAATAACTTGTGAAGTGCTTATAGATATTCCATAAATCATAGTTCCTTTCCATAATTTTTTAAAAATTATAGTTGATTTACAATATGATTAGTTTTTAATATTATTTACAGTATTATTATTATTATACATTTCAGATGTACAACATAGTGTTTCAATATTTTTATAGATTATACTCCATTTAAAGTTGTTATAGGGGCTTCCCTGGTGGCGCAGTGGTTAAGAATCCGCCGCCTGCTAATGCAGGGGACATGGGTTCGAGCCCTGGTCCGGGAAGATCCCACATGCCGCAGAGCAACTAAGCCCGTGCGCCACAACTAATGAGCCTACGCTGTAGACCCCATGAACCACAACTACTGAGCCCACGTGCTGCAACTACTGAAGCCCGCGTGCCTAGAGACTGTGATCCGCAACAAGAGAAGCCACTGCAGTGAGAAGCCCGCGCACCGCAATGAAGAGTAGCCCCAGCTTCAAGCAACCAGAGAAAGCATGCGTGCAGCAATGAAGACCCAATGCAGCCAAAAATAAATAAATAAATAAAGTTGTTATAAAGTGATTTCCTGTCTTGATTTGATTATTTTTGGTTATTGCTGGGAGTAGATATGGCAGCCACTTTTGATGTTTTTTGTTTTTTTAAAACATCTCTATTGGAATATAATTGCTTTACAATGTTGTGTTAGTTTCTGCTGTATAACAAAGTGAATCCGCTATACATATACATATATCCCCATATCCCCTCCCTCTTGCATCTCCCTCCCACTCTCCCTATCCCACCCCTCTAGGTGGTCACAAAGCACTGAGCTGATCTCCCTGTGCTATGCGGCTGCTTCCCATTAGCTAGCTCTTTTACATTTGGTAGTGTATATATGTACCATGTATATATAGAAGTGTATTTATTTAGTTTTTAATCACTTAAGGAGGTGTTCTCCTCTTGTTAATCTTCTTAAATTTGAATAGTCAGTATTATTTGCTTCTTATTTATGTCTTTATTCAACATATATTTAATTAATTTATTAATTTTGTTGCACCAGGTCTTAGTTGCGACAGGTGGGCTCCTTAGTTGCGGCATGCATGTGGGATCTAACCCAGGCCCCCTGCATTGGGAGCACAGTGTCTTAACCACTGTGCCACCAGGGAAGTCCCTCAACATATATTTTAAACATTAAATTATGTGTTAAGGATTGAGGCAATACAAAGATGATACAGAGGTGATACAAAGATGAAATGACAGGGTTCCTACCTACAAGGATCCTCTCTTTTGAAAAAGAGATAGACATATTTTTAGATTCTATGGGATGTTTGCTAAAAAGGTAAGAGATACCTTAGGAGCAAAAGGAAGGAGAACTGTCTGCTTCAGGAAGTCAGGGAAGGTTTGACAGAGGAAGCTGGAGTTGAGACTTGATGGTGGATGGAAGTTTGGTGAACGAGATGGAATTGGTCATGGTGTTGAGTTAGGGCTCCAAGACAGAAAACAATGTGCACAGCTTGGGAGATGTGGATTGTGAATTTCAAGTAGTTAAGTATTCTTGGAGAGTAGAGTGAGGTGTAAGAGTGACAGGAAAGAAGATTTTACTGGTAGGTGAAGTACTTGTACACCACGTAATAGAATTTGCAGTTTACTGTGTACGTCAGAGGTTCTTAAAACTTTGTATGTATTATAATCACCCAAAGAGCTTATTAAACATACAGAGAGCCCAGGCCAGGCTCTCATGGATGCTAGATTGGGGCTGTGGCTGTATATTGAACAAAACTTTCCCCATCCCCAGATGAAATTAGGAAACCAGTGCTATAGGTCACTGGTCTCAAAAGTGAGGTGCTGGCACTTTGAATGGGCAGGATGACCTATTAAAATGTGTGTGTAGGTGGAGGAGTAAAATTTATGTTTCTACTTATTTTTTATTTTATTTATTTATTTATTTTTGGCTGAGTTGGGTCTTTGTTGCTGCGCGCGGGCTTTCTCTAGTTCCGGCGAGTGGGGGCTACTCTTCGTTGCGGTGCGCAGGCTTCTCATTGCAGTGGCTTCTGTTGTTGCGGAGCACGGGCTCTAGGCGTGCGGGCTTCAGTAGTTGTGGCTTACGGGCTCTAGAGCAGAGGCTCAGTAGTTGTGGTGCACGGGCTTAGTTGCTCCGCAGCATGTGGGATCTTCCCGGACCAGGGCTCGAACCTGTGTCCCCTGCATTGGCAGGCAGATTCTTAACCATTGTGCCACCAGGGAAGCCCTGTTTCTATTTATTTTTAATGTTCAATTTTTTTTTTCTTTTGCCACGCCATGAGGCATGTGGGATCTTAGTTCTCCAACCAGGGACCCAACCCGTGCCCCTTGCAGTGGAGCCCTAATCACTGGACTGCCAGGGAATTGTTTAAATGTTATTTTTCTGTATGTTTATTATGTGCATAATATACTAAGGTATTCATTATTCTACTTTAGAAATACACATACATGTATGAGAGGTATGCGCATAATCTTTTTCCTGTTCAAAAAATTTAGAGCCCAGGGCTCCAGGCATTGGAAAACAGTTGAGGAATTTTGTGCAGGGGAATTCAGGTTAGATTTGATGAGGATATCAGTGAGGAGAATAGATGAAGGGACTTAGTTACAGGGGATTTTATCTCCCTTTGGCTTTATTACTTTTGTTTTGCTTTGAAAGCTTGAAATCATGGGGGTTTATAAAATAATTGACTGTGGCCATGAAACCCTTGCTTGAATACTTTGCATAAAAGAGGGATAAGTGAGCTGTCTCAAGGTGAAATGTTTTGTTTAGTGAGTTGCAATCTGTAAAATATATGTGCTGTATCTAGTACCATGATTTGGGGAGTGTAGTTATACAAAATACACTTGATTCATTGCTCATTGTAGTTTTGTGGAATCACCATGGAGGAGGATTGTTCCCTCAACAAGTATGTTAAAGTGCACACAGGTGAATAAATCCTCAGGCACAGGGGTAATAATTGTTCCGATAAATACTTTATAATCTTTTTTTGTTTTTTAAGGCAAAGAAATTCCTCACCTTTTGAGTATTAGAGCTCTCTTTAAAAACTTTCTAGTCCTGGGACCTCCCTGGTGGCGCAGTGGTTAAGAATCCACCTGCCAATGCAGGGGACATGGGTTCGAGCCCTGCTCTGGGAAGATCCCACATGCCGCGGAGCAACTAAGCCCGTGTGCCACAACTAACTGTGCCTGCGCTCTAGAGCCCGCGAGCCACAACTGCTGAGCCCACACGCCACAACTACTGAAGCCCGCGTACCCTACAGCCTGTGCTCCACAACAAGAGAAACCACCACAAGGAGAAGCCTGCGCACTGCAACGAAGAGTGGCCCCCACTCGCTGCAACTAGAGAGGGCCCGTGTGCAGCAATGAAGACCAAACGCAGCCATAAATACATACACACATATATACATACATACATACCAACGCAGCCATAAATACATACATACATACATAAATACCAATGCAGCCATAAATACATACATACATACATACATACATAAATAAGCAAACAAGCAAGCAAACTTTCTAGTCCTGAATTCTCCTTTAGTTAGATATACTTTGATAAATTACTTAAGGGCAAAGTCAATATGAATTTATTTATTTTTTAACTTTTAATTTTATGTTGGAGTATAGTTGATTAACACTTGAGTCAGTTTCAGGTGTACAGCAAAGTGATTCACTTACACATATACATGTAACTATTCTTTTTCAAATGAATTTAATAGTAGATTTAAATGACTTGGTATTTTCCTGATCAGAGTAGCATCTATAGACATTTGACAGATAAGTTTATATGCTGTTGAGATGTTTAACTTTTCTGTTTGCTTGGTACTGTTAAGGATTCAGACAGATTGATGCCTTGTCAGTTTCTCAGGCCAGGAGGGAACCACAGATTTAGCATACTGGCAAATTTTGTAGTACCATCCTTGTTCAGTCAGAATGAAAGAAGTGCCTTTTCCTTTGTTTGATAAATTGCTTAGAGCTTACTAATGAAAAGATGAATGTATGGAGCAGGGGTACATTATCTCTGTTCCCAAAGTTTACCATCTTTATTGAGACTCAGCTCCCTCTTGGCTTTTCCCTCTTTTTGTACTAGTGATAGCACTTTTTTAGGTTTTGTTTTGTTTTAGCAATTTTTTAAAAAGTATTTATTTTTTTGGCTGTGCTGGGTCTTAGTTGCGGCATGTGAACTCTTAGTTGTGGCATGTGAACTCTTAGTTGCAGCATGTGGGATCTAGTTCCCTGACCAGGGATCGAACCCAGGCCCCAGCATTGGGAGTGTGGCGTCTTAGCCACTGGACTACCAGGGAAGTCCTGTTTTAGCAATTATTGAAGATGATTGAGGTAGCTCTTTTAAACTTTTCTGTGTGAATTGTATCCCTATTTTGTCAAAAGCATTTTGGGCAAAAGTGACTTTTCTTTTTCCTTTCTATTCAGTTTGAAGGTAGAACATTTTTACGTGAAAGTGATAATTTATTTTTGCAGATACCCCTCTTAACCACAGGTTGTTTTATTTGTAAAATGATGAAAGTTTATTAGTATATTGCAGATCTACTCTTATTACCATTATACTGTTTTGTAAAATTATTTGCTCTGAAAAGACTTTCAACTAGTGTTAAAATTTATAAAGTCTTCAGCGTTTTATCCCTTTTTTTTTTTTTTTTAGTTATGCTCTATAGAAATTGTAGTAATTTCTGGATGTGCTAGATAGCATAGAAGGGCCAAACAGGATTGGTTCTTGAAATGTGGTTAAAAAAATATTATATTTTTGGGGACTTCCCTGGTGGTCCAGTGGCTAAGACTCCGCCTTCCAATGCAGGGGGCCCGGGTTTGATCCCGGGTCAGGGAACTAGATCCCACGTGCTGCAACTAAAGATCCTGCGTGCTGCAACCAAAAGATCCCGTGTGCGGCAAATAAATCCCGTGTACTGCAACTATAAATAAATAAATAATTAGTTTAAAAAACCACAACAAATACATTTAAAAAAAAGAGAAATATTTTATTTTCCTTTTGTGGATGGAAAAGCATATTTTAAAATGTCATATTTTATAATAAAAGTTTAATATTCAATAGTTAATATATTAAAATGATGCTATGCCTTAATTCATGTGAGTTTTCTCTTTTTAATTTTTTCTGCTTTATTGAAGTGTAATTTATATACAATCACATTCACCAATTTAAAATGTTTAGTTTAATAAGTTCTGACAAATGTATTAAGCATGTAACCACCACTACCACAATCATGACATAGAACATTTCCATCACCCCCAAAAGTTCTCAGTGCTTTTTAATTTTCTCATCAGTGAAATGAATATAATGAAAATATGTACTTCCATAGGATTGTTGTAAGGATTAAATGAATTAATATATTTGAAGCCCTTAAGGTAGTTCCTGGCTCAGTAATAGCTCAGTTAATGCTATCTGCTGTTATCCGTGGTATTGATGTTGGTGTTATATCCTTTAAAAAAAACTGTCACTACTAATTTTATTAGATACTTAAGACTTTTCTTTTTAAACACATTTTAAAATTTATTTTATTTATTTGTTTTTGGCTGCATTGGGTCTTCGTTGCTGCATGTGGGCTTTCTCTAGTTGCAGTGAGTGGGGGCTACTCTTCGTTGCGGTGCGCGGGCTTCTCACTGCTGTGGCTTCTCTTGTTGTGGAGCACGGGCCCTAGAGTGCAAGGGCTTCAGTAGTTGTGGTGCGTGGGCTCAGTAGTTGTGGCTCACAGGCTCTAGAGTGCAGGCTCAGTAGTTGTGGCGCACGGGCTTAGTTGCTCCGCGGCACGTGGGATCTTCTGGAATTAGGACTCAAACCCGTGTCCCCTGCATTGGCAGGCAGATTCTTAACCACTGCACCACCAGGAAGTCCTGATACTTAAGACTTAAAGATTCTTTGCTGTTAAGAAAGGTGTGTTTGTTGCTGTCATGTATATCAGCAGTCCCCAACCTTTTTGGCACCAGGGACCAGTTTCGTGGAAGACAGTTTTTCCATGGTGCGGGGGTGGGGATGGTTCAGGAGGTAATGTGAGTAATGGGGAGCAGTGGGGAGCGGCAGATGAAGCTTCGCTCGCTCGACTGCCACTCACCTCCTGCTGTGTGGCCCGGTTCCTAACCAGGGTTGGGGACCCCTGATATATATGTGTATGTAACCATATGTATATGAATAGAGTGTAGAAGTATTTTGAGCCTTCGCAGAACTCAGGTTGATAGCTAGTATATGAAGGTACACTTTCCTGAATGTACCCATTAGTCAGCTTATTGATAATTGGTATTTAATTGCATTATTTTTTATCACTCTTGTCTCATGGTAAAGTATGTGATATAAAATTCAAAATGGTTTCTTATTTGTTGTCAGTACCACCATGCTAGGCAACTGTTACTTGTATTTAAAATGATTTTGCTGTTTTGATTTATAATAAAATTATGCTTTCAGAAATCCTTGGTTATTTTGAAAGTCTGCACATTGTATTCTCTTGTGTCAAGCCTTTAATTAACTGCTTTGTTTGCATTTTATTGACTATCTGTTCAGACATTTCATCAGATCTCTTTGGCATATTTTTCTGTGGTACCTGACCTGCTGCTATTTTCTTTTCCATTTTTCTTTTCTTCAAAAATGGGATATTGTAGTTTAGATGTTGCATTAGTTTTCTAGGGCTTCCGTGATAAATTACTAAAAATGGGGTGACTCTAGAATAGTAGAAAAATTTCTCTCACAGATCAGGGGGCCAGGAGTCTAAACTCAAGGTGTGGGCAGGGCCATGCTCCCTCTGAAGGGAGAATTCTTCCTTGCCTCTTCCATCTTTTGGTGGCTCCTGGCATTTCTTGTCTTTTGACAGCATAACTCAATTTCCGCCTTTGTCTTCACGTGGCCTTCTTCCCCTCTGTGTGTCTCTGTGTGTCCTGTCTCCTTCTTATAGGCACACTAGTGATTGGATTAAGGACTCCCCTAAATCAAGGTGATTTCATCTTGATATCCTTAACTAATTACATTTGCAAAGATCCTGTTTTCAAATAAGGTCACATTTTGATGTTCCAGGTGGACATGAGTTTTGGGGAGACACTTCAACCTAGTACACATATAAAGGAAATATTTACATGATTTAAGCTCTGAAAAGGGACAGGAAGCAGTACTAAATCATGTCAGAAACAACTTTGCATTTTGCAGGAATGTTATTTTGGGCCACTCTAGTCTGAATGCCTTCAGCAGTGTTCTCTGGATAGAGGTCTGAAGTGAATAGTCGTTGGCTGCTAGGGCTCGGAACATAGGCATGCTTTAAAAGTGCCTTTTAGCAAAATAACAACAACAACAACAACAAAACAAACAAAATAAAACAAAAGTACCTTTTAGCAGGCTATGAATGAATGACCTCCTAAAATATATATGACTCTGTGTTTAGTTTGAGAGATAAAATGTGAGAGTCTGTGGTACTTTAAATCGTCAGAATTTACACGGAGTGATAGTATAGTATAGTAATAAAGAGCAAGGACTAGGAGTTACACTCCCTGGATTCAGATTCTGCCTCTGACCCGTATTAGCTGGGTGGATTGTGGTTAAATTGTTGAGCCTCTATGCAGTGTCTCATTAAAATAAGTCATAATACTGTATCAATACGTGTATAGTGCATAGAAATACCTGGCACATAGTATCAGTAATTGCTCATTTAATGTTCTCTGCTGCTGTTTTCATCATCATGATGATGCCCTTTGTTTTTCCAATAGTAAGGATGAATTTGTACTGATGAACTCATGGATTCCTACCCAGCATTGCCTTAGGAAAGATGTGCTTTTCAGATTGTTTGCTTAGAGGTTGGGAGTAGTAGAGAACACAGGATGAGATAACTGGTTCCTGGTTTCACTAAACAAGTACACTAAACCTGAATAGCCATTTTCGTGATATAGAACTTGCCATTTAAAAAAATATATTTATTTATTTGGCTGCGCGGGGTCTTAGTTGCAGCACGTGGGATCTTCATTGAAGGCATGCGGGATCTTTAGTTGCGGCATGTGGGATTTAGTTCCCTGACCAAGGATCGAACCCAGGCCCCCTGCATTGAGAGCGCGGAGTCTTAGCTACTGGGCCACCAGGGAAGTCCCTAGAACTTGCCTTTGACAAAGTCTTCTAATGAGTCTTCATTTATTGTACATCAAGCAGATCCCCTTTCCTTTATGTCATGAGGGTATCAACCTGACTTTTAATGTAAGTTCATTAAACGTCTTATCCCTGAAGTTAACCTCCCTAAAGGATCTTATATAAACTTTGAAGTTGTTTTTCACATGAATAGACTACATGTTTTAGTAGGCATTTCAGGATGTTTTGGAAGTAATCATCTACTAAAGATGTGTTGTGAGAATGTGGTTTTCCTTCCCCTCGGTTTTTAATGTTCTTCCTGGAGGTATATGTAACTATTAAGACATTTTTGAAAACCACACTGAATGATAATACTCTTCTGCTTACCTGAAGCCTCTTGAGAAGAATCTTGCAGTTTACTGAGCTTGTTAGATTTTAAATAGATTATTAGAATTTACAGAAGATGAGACCAAATATTAAACATACTGCCGAACAGGTTTTCGCCTCTCTCCTGTCTCTCCTCGGCCTGTTTTGCTGGTCTTTTAACATTATGTAAAGAAGAGAAGGAAACTGATTTTCTTTCTAATGCATGCATGTATTTTCTCAGTGAAATGTAACATGTGTTTAGGTGTTATTTTATATAAGGAAACCTAGGCTTAGAGACATGGAAGCTGTTCAGGATCACATCTACAGAATGATGGAGTTGATACTTGAATATGTGCCTTTCTAGTTCTTTTCCAACATGTGCTATTGCCTCTCCAAATTAGAAAGCTCAGACAACTATGTTCTTGTTAACAAAATATTTGTTGTATACAAAGAAAAGAGTAATGTATATAAGTGTAGTTCGAAGCTTAAACTCATGTCTTCCTCTCTTTGACCTAAAAATGCTTCCATGTTTAGTTCTGAGTATATGAGGATGGAATAGAACTGGGTGGGATGTGTGTGTGTGTACAAATGAAGGGTCCATTGAGGAAAAATGGATTATTAGAACGGTGTAGTCCCTGAAGATGTGTACTGTCAGAGATTGTCCTGTGCGGTTCCTTTATTTGTTTATCTTTAGCAGAAAGATTCATACCCGGGTTAGCCATCATAATTTGAAAGCTTGTGCAAGGTTTTGCCTGTAACTAGGTCACAGACAGATCTTTGAGGCAGAAGAATGCTTTTCATTATAGGGACCTTCCTCAATGGACCTCACTGCTTATTCTAGTCTCTTCTCACAGTTAAAGATGTTGTGGGAAATTAAAAGAACTGTTTTTTTCTTCTAGATTAACTGCTGAAGTACTGATCGAGTTCTGTGTTTCTTCAATGAGGAACTACAGGCTGATCTTCTGCCATAATCTCAAACAGCCATAAATGACAAAAGAATGCTTGCTCATTGAGGGTAGCTGGTGCAGAAACCATTTTTTAAACTTAGGTGTTTAAGTACTCAAAGGTAAGTTTCCACAATGGTAACTATCCCATACTTATATATCCACAGAGATTTTGGAGTTTATCTACTATTGCTGCTATTGGATTATTAACTTAAGGTTTTGTAGTTATTAGCTGGCATCAGTTGTGTTAAAGAATGGATTTTGCTTGTCTAAAACTATTTAAATTTATGGCATTTTGCTGCCCCTAAGTTAATTTCTACTGTTTCTGTAAGTTAGATGGATTTGTTTTCCAGTCACGATGTCTCTTGATCCAGTGGGTACACCTGTTATACATATGGACCTTATTTGTATAAACTTTAGAATATTGAGCTTTTTTTTTTTTTTCTGCTCTATTATCTTTCTCTTGTAGTATGAAAGGAATTGTTTCTCTGAGGTGATGAAAAAAGCCCATTTTGTTCATTATCAACTTTTGAAAAAAGTTTTCCTTTCCTTTAAAAATACTCCTTTCTCCACATAAAATAATAAATGATTATTTTATTTTATTTTTATTTATTTATTAAAAAATTTTTTTTGGCCATGCCGCACAGCTTGTGGGATCTTAGTTCCCCGACCAAGGATAGAACCTGTGCCCCCTGCAGTGGAAGCGTGGAGTCCTAACCACTGAATCTCCAGGGAATTCCCATAAATGATTATTTTAGAAAATGAATTTTTTTTGAGATTACTGTATTTGTTCTTTGATGCTTCATAAATTGGAAACATTGTTTTCTCCCACTGCTTCTTTATTGATCACAATTCCTGCAAAGACAAATTATTTATTTCTTCTGAACTAGCCGGGCTATGGAAGTTTTTCTTTTGAATAATTATGAAACAGCAGGATTGATAAAAGAACATTTTCATTGAAGGTTGATGACTAGAACTGAAAAATTTCCTTTGTTTATAAAAACATATTATGGCTGCTCTGTCATGTAGAAATAAGAACTGGTTAATCTTGTCCTTATTAGCCCATCATTTTTTAAAAAATGATTCTCTCCTCTTTGGGTGCTTATGAATTGAGTGGTTAGATGACCTTCATAGAGCAGAGTCCAGAAATGATTAGGTTTGGCTTTTTACTTGTGTGGTTAATAAACTTGGTCAGTAAGGTCCTGTTGGAGCAGAATTTGCCCCTTACTTTGTCTTTGAGATACTAACGTCCTCTGCGAAGTTTAATGATCAGTTTTGCCATTGTTTGGTAAATATACAAACACTAAAGGGAACATTCAGAACTAACTTCACATGGTAGAGAAAATGCTTAGATGATTGTATTGAGCTTTATTTGTAGAACACACTATGGGCCTGGTAACTGGAACATATTTAATAGACGAGAACACATTCAGGTGTAAAGCCTTTTTCTTTAATGTATTTAGTCATATTGCCACCTGTTAATCATTATAGTCTTTTTTTTTTTTTTTTTTCTTTTATTTGGCAGAAAAGACAGCTTTGATTTCTGGCTGCAAAAAAGATATGAGGAAGAGCTCCTCCCCTTCCTTGAATAACTGCAACTCCGTTCTTGCTAACAAAATATTTGGAATTCCACTTGATGAGCTGCAGCAGGGAGGACATCCAGACAATGAGGTTCCGTTCATAGTCCGCCACGTAGTGGACTATATTGAGGAACATGGTATACATTTCCTTACTTTGAGGGCTAGCCTTTGTTTTAATAAACACAACTTATCCATTTTTGACCTTGGATTTTTTTTTTCGGTATTCAATGTCCAAAATATAGTGAGGAAAAACAATGGAAATTCTTTTTAACATTTCAGTGTGTCTTTATTACTTAAAAATCATATACTCAGAAATGCCCAGTTTAGAGCATATTTTAGTGGGAGGGGTGATAGTAATATTTTTAATGGATATAAGGGGGTGGGATAAAATAGAATATCCCTCAGGACAGAGATAGTATACGTTTCTAGATGTGTAGTTTGGAGGTGGTTAGCCCAATCAGGGGAGCCAAGAACGGCTTTCCCAAAGTATGAGTATATTAAGTTGATTGGAGAATGAATATATATGGTAGTTGAAGTTGAAGCTTATTTAATTTTTGCCTTGAACTAATGTAGGAGGTCTGGAGCAACAAGGACTTTTTCAAGTCAATGGAAATGCTGAGACAGTGGAGTGGCTTCGGCAGAGATACGACAGTGGAGAAGAGGTGGATTTGGTTAAGGAAGCAGATGTTCCCTCGGCTATTAGTCTTCTTAGGTTTTTCCTTCAAGAACTTCCTGAACCTGTTATCCCTGGCAGTTTGCATATTCACTTGATGCAGCTTTCTCAAGGTAACATAATTTGAATCTTATCAGTCAGTCGCTTAACATTTAATTTCAAAGTCTTTACCTTTTAGAAATCTTGACATATAAGCAGTAATTATAGTAATTCTGAGATTAATTTCTTAAGTTCCCATTTGGGGACATATGCCCTTTGGGGCTATATTATCTAGTTAAGGGAATTGCAACCTCTTAGATTCCTGTAGTGCTATTTACTTTTTATGATTGGTCTTAGTAAGCCTAAGATACATAGTGATAAGGAGAAGGAGGAAAGGCAGGAGACAAGAACAAAGAGTAGGAGGGAAGAGGAAGAAGAAAAAATATATGTGTGGCAGAATGACCCATAATAGTCAGTGGTGTTGGTTAGTGGTGATGTTACTATGTTTATCCTTGGTTTGATAGAACATCCTAGCAAAAACCAGAAGACAGCTTTGATTCTAAGTTTGGAATATACCTAAAGCTTTTCTTGGACACCTGCCTGAAGGAAATAAAATATCAAATTGGACGTCAGACTACAAGCCAAATAAAGAAAAAAATTGGTTTGTTTCTGTTGGGTTAGTTTTTTGGTGGTGACTAAAAATAGGGCTTAGCTGGGATGGACAAGAAAAATAAAGGTAGAGGTATGCAGAAAGGTAAAAGAACCAAGAAGTGAGGAGATGCTTCTTTTCCTTGAGCCAGATGGTATTCACTGGTATTCATGTGTACATAATGGAGTGACATGCTTCGTTATATAGGAGAATTTATGAAGTTGGCATATAATACAGTTGACTTTTGAAAAACATGGGTTTGAACTTACATACATATTTTTTCAATAAATTTGTACTACAGTACTACATGATCTGCAATTCGTTGAATCCACACATGCAGAACTGTGTGGAGGGATATGGAGGGCCTGCTGTAATGTTATACACAAATTTTCAGTGGTGTGTAAGGTCGGCATCCCTAACCTCTGTGTTCAAGGGTCAACTGTATAATACATTTCTTGGATTTTTAAATTATTTTTTCTGGCTTTTGTGTTATGGAATCTCTTTAATTTTTTGAATTGGGGCTTCTACAGAAATTCAGTGATGTTAAAAAAATTATAACTACTTCCTTAATCCCTATCACTGTCAGAGCTGCACTTTTTGTATGTTTGTGTGTATCCTTAAGCAGTGTATGGGCAGAGAAGGAGGATTTCCTTTTGAGAGTATTTATCCATCTTTTTCTTACATTTAAACACGAGCCTGTATTAGTGGATGCCTCTTATTTGTGTGTAAAGGTCAATACAAAGATATTTTATGATCCTCTTATGTATGTTTTCCTCTGTACAGCTAGATAATAAGGCTCACTTTGTACTTGCTCTATTCAGGAATGGTTAGCCTGATTCAGTTTTGTTCTTTTATTGTGCCACCTGGATCAAAGAACAGGTTTCAAAATGAAGTGTCATCAATAATGTCACCTTTCTTTCTTTTTTTCTCTCAACAAATACTATATTTTTTTGTTCTGAATTTCTGAATCCATTTCAAATTTCTTTTCTTAGGAGTAGGAATTTTTTCAAATGTTTATATTCAGTCACCTAATAAGCACTTTGCATTCATTAAATATATAGTGAAACTGATGTGTTAGAGTTTTTTGAGCCCTTTTTGTGTCTCTAGAGCCATTCATTTTGTTTTTATAGTGTTAGGGTTCCATTTTCCCTGTGTTAGCGAATTGTAGACAAGTCTTTTAAAGTTCCAAGAATCAGATAATCTTTCAGTTTTGATTGAAAATTTATAAATGAATAAGTGGAATAAGATTTAATGATGATAAAGTTACTGCCTCTCATTGATGCTACCAATCAGAAGCTATTTTGTCAGTAAGATTGTCATTTTGATTGGTATTCATTTAAAAGTATGACAGCATCATGCACTGTGTTATTTATGGAATTGCAATATATATCTTACTAATTAATTATTCTTATGTCAGCATTCACGTGTGAAGGAATTTAGGCATGCAAAAATGCTTGTGGCCCATTTGTTATAAGAAACCCACCATTCTCCTCCATTCCCCACTTATATAACCATTAGCATGGGTATGTATGCATGCACACACACCCATGTATACACCCTTTTCTTTAATAGCTGTGCAGATAGGTGTGGCAGTACTTGAGGTGATATTTGCATTTCTGTTGTGGTAAAATCTATGTCCTCATCCTTCAATAATTCTTTTGGGAAGGTGTCTAGGTCTCTGGAAAAGTTCCCCTCTCCATTTATTGTAGGCAACTATAATGTTAATATTTTAATTGACGTTCACAAATACATGAGATTAATGCTTTTAAGATCATAGAGGCAGCATGTAGTTGCATTTGAGTTAGTGTTCTTTAAAAAGTGGTTTTCATTTTCTGTGGTAGCAGGACATTGCAAAGTGGCATTTCTGGTGTGGTTTGATCTTTTATTTAGACCAGGATTTCACAACCTTGGAACTCCTGATATTTGGGGCTGGATAATTCTTTAGTATAGGGGCTATCCTTGAATTTTAAGATATTTAGTAGAATCCCTGGCCTCTGTCCACTAGATAGCACTAGTACCCCTTTCCCCCAAGTTATGACAGCCATTCGGTTCATTGTCAGATATTACCAACCATTGGTTTAGCCCATGATAGTTTGTCCATTTACTTATACATTATGTTTTGGTAGAAAACACAGTTCACAGTTCTGTGAATTTGTTGTAAAATTTACAGAAACTGTTAAAATGCTTGAAAGAATTCTTAGGGGAATCTTCTTTGATACCTACATATATTTTTCCTGGTTATGATCGAACTAGGAAGTAGGCCCAAAAGGAAAAAAAATTTAAGCGGGTGTGTTTTTAATACAAACACACACACGGAAATGCTCCTCTGCCTTATTTGAAGACTGGTAGGTATAAATATTTTAGAAGGAGGCTGGTAGGTATAAATATTTTTGAATACTAGAAGTGTTCACTAACAAAAGTAAAGCAGCATGAACAGTATTTCAAGTAAAACCAGTATAGCCCACGATCTTACCACCTCATCAAGGCAGCATCTTTTTCAGTTATTGTGTATTTATTCAGCTTCTTCAACTAACTTATAGAACCCCTGCTGTGTGCCAGGCACTGTTCTAAATTCTGGGAATGCAGAAGTGAACAAAACCGGCTAAAAATCTCTGCCATCATAGAGCTAAAAATTCTAAAAGGGCATAAGGAGAGTTAGAGGAAAAATAGATGATAAGCAAAATAAATACAAGGGTATGTTAGATGATAAGTGCTATGTAGCTAGAGAGGATGTTATGTAGAATTTGTCATTGTTGATGTAGTCATCATTTTGATAATACTAATTGCATATATTTTTTGAGTTGATACACGTGATTTTTCTTAAATAATCCTTTTCTGCTAAATTTAGGTTGTTAAAAATTTCCACCAGTTGTAGTCACGGTAATCTAAAAAACATTAATTCAAGGACTGTTCCAACCAATTATAAAGTCAAAGTACCTGGGCAGTTGGTAATATTATGAAATATTGAAGAATTCTTATTGGTTGCATTTTAAATTTTAAGTAAAACTCATGTGACTATAGCCTTTTCTGTAAACATCTTAGAGTTGTGTTATTTTGCAGAGATGGCCAATATTATGATCATAACCTTTTACCAAGAATTTTTTTCCCTCAAGAATTAATTTTGAAATTAATTTTAAGAACCTCGAGAAAATAAAGAATGAAATATAATTGGGTTAACTTTCTCTGTTGGAGCAATAAATTACTTTATTTTGAGGGTAACTCTGAGAAATTACTTCTCCTAAGTGGGGCCCTCACCAGTCAGGGAGTTGATACAGGCCTAATTTCTGTTAATGAAAACTCATTGACCTAAACACAGGGCCTAGCTTCTGGTAGTTGAAAATTCATTTGGTAAACAGAAAACAACATCAACTTAGAGGAGAAAAACAACTTAGAAGTGGAATTCGTACTTATTTAGTTCTGTTGATATTGCTGAAATTAATTGTTCTTTTCAGAATGTTAAAAGAAGAAAGTCTGTCTCTTATTCTGTTCCTTCCTTGTTTTTTCTTTCATTCTAATACTATTAGCTGTTTAAATTGCTTCTCATCTTTGCTTGTTAGTGGTTGGTGTTGACTGATATTGGCCAGTGCATTTTGACTTCTTAGAGTTGGCACTAATTTGGAAACACAGGTACAGTCATGCAAGAGACAGTATGATGAGAATTTAAAAAAATAGAGAATTGGGGCCAGTGAGTAATAGATGAGGAAAACATCCTCCAACAGTTGAGAGGTTGTGTACCTTCTCAAATTCTTCCAGTTAATAAGTGAAATGCAAAGCCCTGAGGCATTTGGCCTCTAGTAGAGGAAGTGGTTTTGTAATTGTTATAGTAAAAGGGTTATATGGGTGTAGCAGTGTGAACCTGGCAAAATATCTGAGCTTTGCTTTTACTTCATTAAAGAAACCCGTCATTATGTTTTATAGATTATAATAACGAAGATGAATTTGGAAGAAAGTTGAGGTTCCTCTTGCAACAGCTTCCACCTGTTAATTACAGTTTGTTAAAGTTTCTGTGTAGATTTTTAGCCAATGTAGCATCACATCATGAAGAAATTTGGTCTGCAAACTCTTTGGCTGCTGTCTTTGGTCCAGATGTCTTCCAGTAAGTTTTTTCACAAATTTTTGTTTGATTAAAAAAATATATATATTTGTGAAATAGAATCATTGTACTGTCTCCCAAGGGTCATAGGTTGCTTGATGAACCATTATTTTTTATAGTAGATCTGATTAATCCTTCCAGCATTTCTGTGAACAGGGTACAAGTTAGGTAGGCTTTACAGATGGGAAAACTGAGGCACAGAATGATGGCATAAATCGCTCAGGTCTATAAAGTGACTCATTGCTTGTCTTCAGACTTTACCTGTGATTGATTTAAGAACTCTCAATTCAGTTTGGACTTTTATTCTTAGTATTTACACAGATGTGGAAGATCTGAAAGAACAAGAAATAGTGAGCAGGATAATGGCTGGACTTCTGGAAAATTACTATGATTTTTTTGAGAATGAAGAGGAAGATTTTTCATCTAATGATTTGAGTTCAATTACTGAACAGGTGAGAATATTTAAAATATACTTGGAGGGAGTTTTTGTTGTTGTTGCTTTTTAAAGAATTTGCTCTTAAGGGCTTGGCCCAAACTTAGGTGGAATTTTTAAGTACTAAACTGGAAGTAATTTTTTTGATTATTATATGTAATCATAGGTGATACATCCATGTAGTATATGAATGTAATCTTTTTTCTGAACAACTTCTTGTCCTCAATTTGGATATGGAAAAGTAATTGAAACCAGAGTGTATGGTAGAGCTTTTGTGGACGTTTTTGTGTTTTTCTTCTGTTAAATTAAGCATTGTTTATTTTGTAAGAATAGCGTGCTTTTGTTTTTGCAAAGAAACTGCTTGCGTAGAGGAATGCAGGCAAAGGTTGAGAATTAGAAGGTAGAGAGAAAGATTGAATACAAAGTTGACAGAAACTTAAAAATGTTTTTCTTGATTGAAGTACCAAGTCAGTATAGCAGTGCAAACATTGTCATTAATGGGAAGCATCAAAAGAGTAAGTTTAGATTACAGATAATGTTTTAAATCTTGTGACTCTCGAATTTAAAACCCATTTCTCAAACATTATATTTTGTTGTTACTGCTATGCCTTGATGGTTGAGACTGCAGAAGGATCCTAGTTAGTTTCTTCTTTTTTACAATTAATTAATTAATTAATTTTTGGCTGCGTTGGGACTTTGTTGCTGCGCGCGGGCTTTCTCTAGTTGTGCGAGCGGGGGCTACTCTTCTTTGCGGTGCGCGGGCTTCTCATTGTGGTGGCTTCTCTTGTTGCAGAGCATGGGCTCTAGGCATGCGGGCTTCAGTAGTTGTGGCACGCAGGCTTAGTAGTTGTGGCTCGTGGGCTCTAGAGTGCAGGCTCAGTAGTTGTGGCGCACGGGCTTAGTTGCTCTGCAGCATGTGGGATCTTCCCGGACCAGGGCTCGAACCTGTGTGCCCTGCATCGGCAGGCGGATTCTTAACCACTGCTCCAACAGGGAAGCCCCTAATTTCTTCTTTATAAGAAATGATAATATTGATTCTGACTAATTGTAAGTGACTGTAAAGCCACATTAATTCAGACTTCTCAGGTTTAGAATTTGTGATATAGATCTGGAGGTTTTTCTTTTGTGCTTAAGTGAAATGATTTGTCAAGCAAACTTTTATATTAAAGCCTATGATGTATTTTGAGTGTGGGGTGAGGCTGCTACCTCTTTTTAATGACTAATAATTCACCTGGTTAAAAATAAACAAGGTAAAATACACAGTAAAATGTCCTATTCTTACCCATGCCCACCCTCTTCCTCTCATTGTTTTTTTATGTGTTTTCCAGAATTTCTTTATGCAAATATAAGTAAATATTTCCTCTAAGTATTTTTTAACAGGAAAGTAGCATACCATATACACTATTCTGCACCTTATTTTTTTAAATCAGTTAACAGTGTATCTTGGTGATGTTTTATTGGCATGTAGAGAATATATTCGTTTTTTTAAACATCTGTGTAGTTCCCTATTGTATGGATGTAACATATAATTTATTTGATTCATAGTACCTGTATCCACTTGAAAAGGTGATAGTATATCCCGGTTTTCTCAGAGTAGTCCTAGTTTATATTTGCTTTCTAATGTAATTATTAGTTGCTCCTCTTTTCACTCAGATGTATCCAGGTTTAGATGATTAATTATATGGTTATGCTGTTTATTGATGGACAGTGGATTACATCCCTTCATTTGTTCTTAAACTATAAAGTAGCATCTCTTGAAAGTTTATCATACAGATTTTCATTCATTCTCATAGGTGTTGGCTCAGATTATATGAATTAGGAGTTTTATTTCCTGTGTAGCCCAACTTTTATTTAAAAGGGTTTCTATACTGTTGTGAACTTTTATAGATAAGTCTTTTTAATATTTGGGGGTTATACCTTCCTTAGGTTGGTTGGTTGGTTTTGTTTTTTATTGAAGTATAGTTGATTTACAATATTGTGTTAGTTTCAGATGTACAGCATAGTGATTCAGTTATACATATATTTATGTAGCTATTCTTTTTCAGATTCTTTTCCCATATAGGTCATTACAAAATATTGAGGATAGTTGCCTGTGCTATACAGTAGGTCCTTGTTGGTTATCTATTTTATGTATAGTAGTGTGTACATGTTAATCCCAAACTCCTAATTTATTGCCCCTCCCCCCCCATTGGTAACCATAAGTTTGTTTTCTATGTCTGTGCGTCTATATCTGTTTTGTAAATACGTTCATTGTATCTTTTTTTTTAAGATTCTACATAGAAGCAATATCACATGATATTTGTTTTTCTCTGGCTTACTTCACTTATGATACTCTCTAAGTCCATCCATGTTGCTGCAAATGGCATTATTTCGTTCTTTTTTATGGCTGAGTAATATTCCTCTGTGTGTGTGTGTGTGTGTGTGTGTGTGTGTGTGTGTGTGTGTGTGTGTGTGTGTGTGTGTGTTTATCACATCTTTATCCATTCATCTGTCAATGGACATTTAGATTGCTTCCATGTTTTGGCTATTGTAAATAGTGCTGCTATGAACATTGGGGTGCATGTATCTTTTCGAATTAGAATTTTCATCTTTTCCAGATACATGCCCAAGAGTGGGACTGCTGGATCATATGGTAACTCTATTTTTAGTTTTTAAGGAACCTCCATACTGTTCTCCATAGTGGCTGTACCAATTTACATTCCCACCAACATTGTAGGAGGGTTCCTTTTTCTCCTCACCCTCTCCAGCATTTATTTCTTGTAGACTTTTTGATGATGGCCATTCTGACTGGAGTGAAGTAATACCTCATTGTGGTTTTGATTTGCATTTCTCTAATAATTAACGATGTTGAGCATTTTTTCATGTGCCTGTTGGCCATCTGTATGTATTTTTTGGAGAAATGACTATTTAGATCTTCTGCCCATTGGTTCTTTTTTTTTTTGGATATTGCACTGCATGAGCTGTTTCTATATTTTGGAAATTAATCCTGTGTCGGTTGCATTGGTTGTAAATATTTTCTCCCATTCTGAAGGTTGTCTTTTTGTTTTGTTTATGGTAAGTTTAAGTTTAATTAGGTCCCATTTATTTATTTTTGTTTTATTTCCATTATTCTAGGAGATGAAGCCAAAAAGATACTGCTGCGATTTGTGTCAGAGAGTGTTCTGCCTGTGTTTTCCTCTAAGAGTTTTATAGTACTGGTCTTAACATTTAGGTCTTTAATCCATTTTGAGTTTATTTTTGTGTGTGGTGTTAGAGAATGTTCTAATGTCATTCTTTTACATGTAGCTGTCCAGTTTTCTCAGCACCACTTATTAAAGAGACTGTCTTTTCTCCATTGTATAGCCTTGCCTCCTTTGTCATAGATTTTTTTTTTTTTTTTTTTTTTGTCTGTGTCGGGTCTTGGTTGTGGCACAGGGGATCTTTGTGGCACGTGGGATCTTTCGTTAGGGCGTGTGGGCTTCTCTCTAGTTGTGGTGTGCGGGTTTTCTCTCTCTAGTTGTGACACATGGGTTCCAGGGCACGTGGGCTCTGTAGTTGTGGCGCATAGGCTCCAGGGCGTATGGGCTCTGTAGTTTGCGTGCTCAGGCTCTCTAGTTGAGGCGTGTGAGCTCAGTAGTTGTGGTGTGCGGCCTTAGTTCACGTGCGGCATGTGGGATCTTAGTTCCCTGACCAGGGATCGAACCTGTGTCCCCTGCAGTGGACGGTGAATTCTTTACCACTGGACCACCAGGGAAGTCCCTGTCATAGATTAATTGACTATAGGTCAGTTCCTTAAGTTTTTTATGTTTTCTTCATGTAAGCATTTTTATCTTTGCTGACTTTCCTTCCCTCTTTTTCTTCTTCCCTCCTTACCTTCCTTCCTCTCCTCTATCTCAAGTATCAGAAACTTTTAAGAAAACAGTAAAAGATGCCAAATTGTAACTTATAGTTTATGAACTGAGGATGAAATCAAATGTGTGTGTGTGTGTGTGTGTGTGTGTGTGTGTGTGAGGTAAATCAAGTGAGTAGAATTTGTAACCTGAATCAGTGATCCATGGAACTTCTGGCATATTTTTTGAAGGTTTCCAACTATCATATACAGTACCTGACTTAAAAAACTTGGTTAAAATAAAGAACTGACACAGCTGTTCAAAAGTATTTTTGCTTAAAAGAAAATGACAAGAAGAGGACAAGTAGATATATATGCCTTAAACCTTTAATGCTTTTTCATACCCATAAGAAATCCCATCTTTGGGGAACTCTGTGTGCCACCTTTCTTTCCTTTATATTTTAGTTCAGCAGTTTATTTTTTTAAATAAAATTAATGGCTGCTGAAAGTGAAATAATATACATACGTTTGTGTTATTCATTTTCTACTTTTCCAAGATGATTTGACTTGCAAGAAACTGATGATGCCAATTTGATCTAATGTTTATATCTTGACTCCTCTAGTCTGTAGGGTATATCTTGATTTTGTTTTACATTGTGGTGTAATTCTCTGATATTTGTATTATCCTGCAGCTTCCTTATGTAAACTGAAATATATTCATATCTCACATATATTGCATTTATATTTCTGTATTTTTTAAGCACTACAAAAACTGACTTAAAATATATTGTGCTTTACATTAAATAGAATGATGGTTAATTAACACCAGGAAATAATGTTGAATTCTGCAGATTTGTCTGTGAATAGAAAAGAGGATGTTAGCATATTGAACAGAATATTCTCAATAAACATGGTAGTGCAGTGAGTCCTGAGAGACAGTGATGTATATTAATTACCTTGGCTCATGTTGCTAATTGCCAGTATCTATTTTCTTATCTATTTTTATTACTTTTTTGAATTATAACTGGGTTGCAGGTAATAGAAGAACAGACTTCTGAAAGTATTTTTTTAAAGCAGATTTTGTAACTTCATAACTTCACAAGTTAAAACAGATTTCATAACTTCACAAGTCAAAATTTGACTTGTGAAGCTGAATTGATCAGGTATTGAGTGAAAGTAAAATCTCAAACTCAGCACAATGTGGTTGTATTTTAAAGTTGGTATAACTTAAATGCTGCTAATTTGTTATCCACGTATTTAAAAAGGTAGGCAGACCTGGTCTGTCATGGCAGTGCTTTGATTTTTCCCCTGATTTTGATACTTGAAGGAAGCAAAGTTTATTTAGCACTCTCTACTTTTAGAGTTTCATCCCATTAATGCAAGTATTTGGCTGTTAGATCCTTTTCAAGGTAGTAGGTTTTTTTTTTCTTAATAGTTTGAGAGATGACTGGAGATGTTGAATAGGGAGTGTTTGAGAAATGACCCAGAGTTAGAGAATAGGTTGTTTGTATGGCATCCTTGAATGATTGCGAATCCAGTAGAGTGGTTTGAAGATGTAGGTGATAATTATGTTTCTTTATACATTTGAGAAGGCAGGTAGCAGCGTTCTCCACAAGCTGGAGTCTGGAGAGCAGGCATTTCACGAGGCCCTAGAGAAGGGAATTACAACAGTCAAAGAAAGAAGAGATGTAAGTATGGCTGAGGGTTTTCCATAAGTGGAGTTGAGGCAGCTGCATATGTAGGGCAGGTTCAGAATAATTTATGAGCAGAGTAGAGTGTTGATAAGCAGAAAGTCAAGTTGACAAGAAAAAGATCAAGAAGAATTTTTGAAGATAAGTGTGGGGTGAGAGGGAGAGCATTTTTATATAAGTTTATAATTTTTACTCTTACCCAAACCAATTTAGTCAATTCTTACTGCAGGAAGTTAAACTGGAAGGCCTGGGGGGATGGGGGGTGGGGGTGGGAAGAAAAATCCATAGGCCATAGACTTTGTTCACGTCATATCTTAGTTGATGGTTTCTGGTGAAGATACTAGGGAATGTCAATTAATTTACATAAAGCTTATTGAATCGAATATAATATATTCAGTATAATTGAGTATAAGGCTTTTGTAGTTACTAAGAGCTATTGACTGTAGGCATAAACTGATTTTAAAATGTGTAATGTAACATGTTAAAATTGCAGTACTTCTTTACGAAATTTTTGTGTACCGAATAAATATTCCTCTATTCTCAGTTTAAATAGCCGTCTTAATTTTTTTTTTTTTTTCAATATTCTACTCTTGCACCCAAACCTGAAAATGATATTTTCTTGCCAGTTTTTTTTTTCTTGGCTTGGATTACCAGGTAGCTATTGATTAAATACATTCTTGATTTTCACTAATTTATTAAATACATAGAGAAAGAGAATAATTTTCCATTTGATCCAGTTTAAAAACTGACCTATCATTTGAAATTTTCACCTTTGTGTATAAATCTTACCTCTCAGTAAATAACCACTTAGGCTAATGATTTTCAGTACTCGTTGATTAGGAATTGGTGGAGTATCAGTGTAATTACCTTTCTTCTGGTTGAAGTTTTCATTTCTGAGAGTCCTCTAGCAACTGTATTTGCCTGTGTGTCAGGAAAAACACCACTGTTACATGTAGCAGTAAATTTATTCTAGGTATTGCCAGCACGTTTGGCTAGGATGGACAAAAGTACATGTTTACTGCTTAATGTTTTTAATGACTAGCGTTAATTTATAAAAAATGTTAAGACCATTTATGGCTAGTTTCTTCTATGGGATAGCTTAACAAATGTTTCTCATTTGAAAATATTTTATTGGTTTTCGTTCTCAGATATTTGTGTCTTTTTATTAGAGTGATTGTTTACTTATGTAGCCAGTTTGATAAAAGAAAATGTTTTATAGCCCCTGCCAGAAAGAGAGTTATAACCTTGAGTTGTGCTTAATGGTCAAAACAGTGAGTTCTTTCTTGTTGTAAGGTCCATTCTCTTCATGAAGAATTCAGTTGAATCATTTAGAAGTTAGCTGTCATTTTCTAATGCATAGTTAAAGACCGTAAGGCAAAATTTCTGTGCCCTTCTTTTTTCACACTTATTCTATATTAAAATCACTTGTTCAGTGCACTTGGAAATTGGAGAGATCAATTGAAGTCTTTGTTGTAACTGATAGGTTTACAAATCTGATTGGTTAGAAAATGAAGCTTTCTTAATGTTAATTAACTACAGCATGCAGGCTTTTTCATAGTTTGCAGTCTTATTCATATTCCTAGTGATACAGTAATGTAATCATTACTTCCTGCTTTAAAATGTTATGTTTGGTTTGATATTTTACTCTAATATGGAGAAGTTGGCAGCTGTTTACTTTGTAAGAGAAATTGGTCCTAGGAAATGAAGTGAAAAATGAGTTGTATTTAAATTTTTCTTAGAATAGTATGTCTTTCTTAGAATAGTATGTCAGTTAACAGTTTCATTAAATTTTAATTCTCATTTAATTCTATCTATATAGGTTAATGAACTTTCTGAGGAAGAAGAGGAAGATGAAAAGCTGGAACATATAGAAGAACTTCCAGAAGAGGGTGCAGAAAAATCAGATGACATGCCAGAGGTGGTACAGTTAAGGATGACTGAAAACATCCTGGAACCAAATAGTGTTACAGCATCAACAAGGTAGTATTTCAGTTGAAAGGACTTTAGTTTTGAGCATTTCATTCTAGATGTAAGTTCAGTCAAGCACTAAATCACACAGATTGTAATGGTATATGAAAGATTAGTTTGTATATGAAAAAGAACAATAAGAAAATTTTAAAGAAGCAACCTCGTTAAGGAGTTTTCAGTTATTAGCATTTATACCTTTCTTTAAAAATATAACCTCATATGTATATTTCCTCTTAAAGTTTATTTGTTTTTGTATTATTAGTGTATTAGTTGGGTTGGGTAAAATTTCAGAACCTTTGGAAGTAGAATTGCTAGAGAAAGATACAGTGGTTGAGTTGACTATATTTACAGGTCCTAGTCTAGAACTAGATTGAACTAGGCTGTAAGGAGAGGACTCTGTGATCCTTTAAGATAGTGCTTTCCAATCCTTTCCATGTATAAAGTGATATTTATAGGGCATATTGGGTAAACTTGGTAAATGTGGTAAGCTGGAGGCACTATCCTAGCACATAGCTGGGACTATTGGACACACTGTTTAGGAAGCATTTGAGAATTTAAGAACTCCCTGTAGGTGGCTCTAGGTTTGCTAAATTCTGTCCTTTTCTGTAAAGCTCCATGGTTTTCTAATTAGGGGGACAGTTATTTGTTTAGGCCACTAGATATTTTTCATTAAATTTGTGTTCAATAGAACGGTGGTTAAAAAAGCAGAGGAAATAATTTAAGAGTCAGACAGCAAAATGTCATTTAAAAATAAGTAGTAATTTAAGGGAAGAACTATTCAGTGTCATTTAGAAAAATTATAAAGTAGTTTAAAATGTATACTTCTAAACATAGCTATTACATTTCTCTATGGGCCTCTAGATTTTTATATTATGTATAGTTTCTTCAGATGTGATTATAGTTATGGTATATTAACAAGTTTATTCACTCTTTTGCCCCGATTTAGCTTGTTGTTTGTGCTTTTCTATGTTTACATGACATTCTTTACTATATTTTAGTTATATATTGCAATATTTATAAGCTATATGTTAAATTATTTAACTGTATCTTAATTATATATTTACTGTCATTCTTTTTTCTGAACTTTGAGTTATTCCATCTACCTTGTCATTGCTATACTACTATACAACCTTTGTTCTTGGGTCCTTTTTTCCTTCTTTTGACTTATTTGGATAAATTTATTAGGCTCAAAGAGTAAATTTTTCAGTGGCTTTTGATAAGTATTTCCAGACTACTTAAAAGACTTGGCCATTTTGCATTACCATTAGCAATATTTTCTTGAGCACCTGAAAACAATAGATTTAAATTGGGGTTCTTTATTTTGTTAATTTAGAGTAATGCCCTCCAATAAGGTAACCATTAGCTAGCTACATGTGGCTATTTAAATTTAAACTTAAAACAATTAAAATTAAATAAAATTTAAAAATCACTTCCAGGGACTTCACTGGTGGCTCAGTGGTTAAGAATCCTCCTGCCAGTGCAGGGGACACTGGTTCAATCCCTGGTCAGGGAAGATCCCACATGCCATGGAGCAACTAAGCCCGTGCGCCACAACTACTGAGCTTGCGCTCTAGAGCCAGCAAGCCACAACTCCTGAAGCCTGTGCGCCTAGAGCCCATGCTCAGCAACAAGAGAAGCCACCGCAGTGAGAAGCCTGCGCACCACAACGAAGAGTAGCCCCCGCTCACTGCAGCTAGAGAAAGCCCATGCAGCAACAAAGACCCAGTGCAGCCAAAAATAAATAAATAAATTTATTTTAAAAAAAAATCACTTCCACAGTTGTACTAGCCACATTTCAAGTGCTCAGTATAGCCATATATGATTAGTGGTTACCATATTGGACAATGCAGATATAGAGCAATTCTATCATTGTAAAAATTTCTTTTGGATAGTGCTGATTTAGAGAGCAAATTCATTAAATCTTTTTATATATTTAATTACCAGCAAGGTTAAATATTGTTTCAAATGCATGATGCCAATAGTTTCTTCTTTTTGATCATCTGTCTAGCTTTGTAGAGGATCCTTCTTCCCTCCAACACAGTCATTTTTTTTTTTTTTAATTTTTTAATTTATTTTTGGCTGCACTGGGTCTTTGTTTTTGGGTCTTCATTGCTGCACACGGCTTTCTCTAGTTGGGCTAGTGGGGGCTATTCTTTGTTGTGGTGGCTTCTCTTGTTGCAGAGCTCAGGCTCTAGGCGTGCAAGCTTCAGTAGTTGTGGCACACGGGCTCAGTAGTTGTGGCTCACGGGCTCTAGAGTGCAGGCTCAGTAGTTGTGGTGCACGGGCTTAGTTGCTCCGCGGCATGTGGGATCTTCTCAGACCAGAGCTCGAACCTGTGTCCCCTGCATTGGCAGGCAGATTCTCAACCACTGTGCCACCAAGGGAGTCCCAAACACAGTCATTTTTAATTAATTTTTTATTTATTTATTTTTCGTTTCTGCCCAGTCATTTTTAGATGGAATCATTAGAGATTGGTGGTAATCAGGATTCTTTAATTGCAAGTTGTAGAAACAGATCTTGGTTAATGGAAAGAAAAAAGGTAATTTATTAGAAGAATGCTGGATAGGTCCCAGAGTTGAAAGGAAAAGCAGAGAGAAGAACATGGCAGCTTTGGAGAATTTAGTAACAGAGGGTCATGGAAGAATCTCTTCAGCATGTGGCTGTTGCTGTGAGATTTCCAATTACTTCTTTTCATCTGTCATTCTGCTCAAGAACAGATTCCTGTGGGATAGCAGGGGAGAAGGTCTGGCCTAAATTGGATCATGTGCCCATCCCTGGCCAGGGTAGAGCTGGGTCATTGTAATTTTTTTTTTTTTTTTTTTTTTGGTGGCACAGGGACTTAGTTGCTCCGCGGCATGTGGGATCTTCCTGGACCAGGGCTTGAACGCATATTCCCTGCATTTGCAGGCAGATTCTTAACCACTGCACCACCAGGGAAGTCCCTGGGTCATTGTAATTTATGCATGTACCAAAAGTATTGGATGGAGGGAGGAGCTAGTTTGCCGTAGAAAAATGGGGCTAATACCAAAAGAAAGGGATAGGGATGTGAGGCAACAAAAATAGATGTGTCTGTCACAGTGGTCTTCTAGATTTAGTGTTGATATCTGTAAATTTCAGTTAATATTTATACATTAACATTTTATTTTATTTTTGGCTGATTGGTTGCATAAAGGTAAAAAATACATTCTTTGATATCCACCTTTGATGAAAGAAAGGTAGGGGAGAAATATCCTAGAATGCACAGGGTCTAGAAAATAGGGAACGCTTAATAAATTCATTTTAGGGAATTAGTGGATACTGTATTACATGAAGCTAGAGATTGACCTTTTGCTAACTTAACGTTTTGTCTCTTTGAGTTTTTCTCTCAGGTTGCTCGCAAACATTTTCTGGAAATATTAGGTAGCCTACTTTGTATTTCTGTGGGAAGATATATTAGAAACCTAAGGGAAATAAACATTAAGTGACAGTTTAGCGGTTCTCAAACATTTTGGTCTCAAATGTTATACTCTTACAAATTATTGAGGACTCCGAAGACTTTTGTTACATTGATTTTATACCTCTGGTTATTTACCATATTATAAATTAAAACAGCATATTTAAACTGCTGGGAGTGTTCTTTGTTGAGTTGTACTTTGGAAGACGCTTAGTATTTGTAGCTGAAATATAGCTATTTATGATCTAACAGGTTTTTTTGTTGGTAGATTTCTCCTCCTTTATTAGTTTTAATTCATCGATTCTCGAACTTTTTGGTTTAATTTGAGGACTGCAAAGAACTTTGTTACTGTGGGTTATAGCTATTGGTGTTTACTCTATTAGGAACCAAAACTGAGAAATTTTTTTAAAGTAGTAATGAATTCATTACATGTTAATGTAAAATTTTTTAATCAAAAGTAACTTTTCCAGAATCTCTCAGAAACTTTTAGTGAGAAATATTTTAGTGGTATTGTTTTACATTTGTACAAATCTCTTTAATGCCTGGCTTACAAGATGGTAGCTAGATTCTCACATTTTCTTTTGCATTTAATGTGTTGCCATATGTTATTTTGGTTGAAGTAATGTGAAGACATTCTAGCATTACACAAGTATGTAGTTGGAAAAAGGTAGAGAATTTTTATAGCCTTTTCAGATAATTGTGGATATTCTTCTTTGACAATACACCAAAACTTGGTAAGTGGTAGTTTCTTAAAGGTTATTTGTAATGTGGAACCTGAAAGCATATCTGAATTTTTCGTACTCTGATCCATCAGTCTGTTTTGTACTTTGAGAGAATCTTTTATCATGCTTAATTTTGTGATATGGTATATTGGTTATTTGGAAAATACTGCCTTACTGAGTTATTCAGAGCTTCCAAATAGTGATATATTCTGTTATATAATATCAAAATGTATATTCTTTAATATCATTATTGATTGTGTCAAAATATCTTTAAGTATTGGGATGCTGTTGAGCTTATGGTAGAGGATACAGGTTTTCCAGAATTCTAATTTTTGCTTGAAAACCCAAATTTTATCAGTACTGTTAGTCTTGCTCATTTTTGAGAAAATTTCTGCCGGATATTCAAGTTGGAATAGCCATAGTCTGTCAGTCAGTCTTTCAAGTAAAAATGGGTATTCCATGGTAAAAGTTCATTTCTCAACTCAAACAAGACAAGCATTGTACTAAGCTGTGCAGCAGAGTTGCTTTGTGTGTACTTCCTATTTGTCACACCAGATATTAAAAAGAAGTGTACTCAAGGGCTGAGATAAAATTAATAATATGTATTACTTCTTCATCAAGGACTGGCTCCTTTTTAAAAAAGATCACAACTGGGTAGTGATGAAGAATGCAATGGCCATGGTATAGTTTGATACTACTTGCCTGGACTTATGTTAAGACCCCAAGGAATCTTTTTCTACCATTGATTTTGTATCATCAAATATCAGCACAGTGAAAAAGGCAAATGTTATGAAAACAGTTTTGGTCTTTTGTTTCATGGAACACCCTTTGAGAACCAGTGGTTTAAATATTCATGTATGAGTTGTATTGATTGACTTATTTATGCATCTGTTATTTCTATACATTGTTTGCCATTAGCCATATTTTGTTAAGATTTGACCTGAGTTGAGTGGAAAAAATGGTGGAATTTAGAGTGTGGGTAGCCTAGGGTGCATAAAAAGCAGAAGTTTTGGTTGCTTCTGAGGCTCAGTCTTATCCATGAAGTTCATGGAAATCTCAAGCTTGCTTCTAAAGTGCCTTGTATCTGTAGATGAAAAATTATTGCTTTATATTCACATGTTTATCTAGTATTTGGCTTTATTTACATACACAAATGTTAGGGGAATCTTTACCTTTTAAAAATTTAAAGAGAGATTGGAGAGTTCTTAAAGAGTTCTTTATTTTCCCTGTGCTTTTCACCGTCTTTTTCCTAGGCTGTATTGGAAAGGTTTATTTTGGCTTGAGGTTAGTTAATTTTTAATTTATATTGCTTCCAGAACTACAAATAAAAAACCAGTTAATTGACATTATTATTAAGTTCATTTAAAGTTGTGCTTTTAATTTAATGCCTTGCTAAAACTTGGAATTTAGAAAGAATGAAGAATTTGATACTATCTTTTATGTACTGTTGATGCTAGGGCTTCATTTTGGTGAGTTCATTAGCCTATGATGGTTTGATTTTAGGTGTGATGCAGGAAAGAAGGTGTAGTGATTAAGAAAGAGCTCTGAGTTGAGGTGAATTGGTTTGCACTTCGTTCTCTGGATACCTTATTGTTGAAGAAGTATGCCTTCAGCTGACTATAGGGGCGAGAGAAATGTAGTAGTAACTTTTTCCTTTAATCTGTTAAATAAGCAGTTTGCAGAATATTTCAGTTGACAATCAATTCACCACATTTTCGCTAGCTAGATTCCACTTAAAAGTGCAAAAAGGGGCTTCCCTGGTGGCGCAGTGGTTAGGAATCTGCCTGCCAATGCAGGGGACACGGGTTCGAGCCCTGGTCTGGGAGGATCCCACATGCCGTGGAGCAACTGGGCCGGTGAGCCACAAACAACTACTGAGCCTGCGCATCTGGAGCCTGTGCTCTGCAACGGGAGAGGCCGCGACAGTGAGAGGCCCATGCGCCACGATGAAGGGTGGCCCCCACTCGCCGCAACTGGAGAAAGCCCTTGCACAGAAACGAAGACCCAACACAAACAAAAATTAATTAATTAATTTATTTTTTAAAAAAAGGTGCAAAGAGGAGGGAAATGTGCTTTGGTGGGAGTATCAGAAATGTTGGGTGGGAAAAAGTAGAATTTATGCTTTGGGTCATAAGATGATTTTATTAAAGTAAAACATTTTTTGAAGTATCAGAGCATAATAGATATTGACAGGTTCTCTTCCTCCTTCCTATTGCCCTGAAAATTACGCATTTGACATTTTAAAGACTTGTGGTTGTTATAACTTATTGACTAACTTTCTAATAGTGAGGCATCTTTCCAGTTTACTCTTATCATAGGTATAGGGTATTCCCAAGTTGATGGGGAAAGTGAAGAAATACGTTTTGCTTTTGACTGGAAGGGGATATGTGGTTTGGGGTTGTTTTTTGTTTGTTTGTTTGTTTTTTTGTCCGTGTTGCACGGCATGTGGGATCTTAGTTCCCCGACCAGGGATCAAACCTGCACCCCCGCCCCTGCCTTGGAAGTGCTGAGTCTTAACCCCTGGACTGCCAGAGAAGTCCCTGTTTTATATATTTATTTTTCGAAACCACAGTTTTGTTTTGTTTTTTTAATTTTATTTATTTATTTATTTATGGCTGTGTTGGGTCTTCGTTTCTGTGCGAGGGCTTTCTCTAGTTGGCGGCAAGTGGGGGCCACTCTTCATCGCAGTGCGTGGGCCTCTCACTATCGCGGCCTCTCTTGTTGTGGAGCACAGGCTCCAGACGTGCAGGCTCAGCAATTGTGGCTCACGGGCCTAGTTGCTCCGCGGCATGTGGGATCTTCCCAGACCAGGTCTCGAACCCGTGTCCCCTGCATTGGCAGGCAGATTCCTAACCACTGCGCCACCAGGGAAGCCCGAAACCACAGTTTTTTAAATGGTCGTTTTAGTGGGGCTCTGGCATGAATTATCTGGAAATTATCCTAATTTTAGATTTGAAAAATTAACCATTAATGCTTTTCTGAAAATGGATGATGAGTGAACAATAGTTCTCTACCTATTGTGCAGCTGTTTCAGCAATGTCATATTTGTCATAATTTATAACTCTTGATATAGTGTGATTAATGAAAACAGACTTTTTTTTTTGCTTTACACTGGGTTAGGCTTAAATATTTTTATAGGCGTTCCAGCCAGATTCAAAATTTTGTCCCCCTTTCCCTATCTCCCACCAAGTTGCTTATTTAGTACTTGGGAAAAGATTTGTGGACTGTTGATTGGGTCCCTCCTTGTCAGTAGTGACCTCATGTTGCAGCCTGCTTCCGTTTAGACTGCAGTTCTGATTGCTCAGCAGTTTTTATAAGCCTGTCACCATCCTTTATGATATTTGAAGTCATTTTACCTTATGTTTTTGTTAGGAGATTCCACAGTGCCTAGAATGGCTTGCAAGGCTCTGTTATACAGGTAAAGTGATCCTTATCAGATTTAATTGAAGCAGAGCTACAGTACTTTTATTGAAGTATTATTTGTAATATTAAATATTTGCAATTGGGAAATTAAAATAATAGTAGTTCCCTATGATAATTGTATTTGAATTACAAAAAAATAGTAATTGGAATAAATGGCTGCAAGATTGATTTTGTGTTCTCAAGAAGATTATGTGATTCTAGACAGATTTAAAAATAGAGTTAACAGCAGAAGGGAGAAGAAGGTCAGAATGACTACAGTCTTTAACGTTATACTTGATTGAAGCCTAAAATACGTGTGACCCTTGTGATTTATCGTTTGCCCTTTTCGTCTGGTGGTTTAATGAAAACAGGATTTTTAAGTGGTCTTTATGGCATCTGTCTATAGTACCTAAGTAATTTGATCTTGAATTTGTCAGCATTTATTTTTTGTGTGTCTTTATTAATCAGAACTCACATTCTTATGATACTTATGTTATTTTGCTTCTGCAGATGCATAACTATATTGATAAATCTTTTTTATAGCCGTAGGTGTATGTTAGCCTTGGTTTGTACATAAGTGCTTTATTCCCCACAGAACTTGGCAAAAGTCTGAAAATAAAGAATAATTAAATTCCTTGAAATCTGAAAACTGAATCAGTCCTTTTTCCTTCAGAAATTCAGAGAACAGTTTTACAGTCAACTTTGTAGCCTCAGTGTGACTCATAAAGTACAAAATCTATTTATTTGATTTGTTTACTATAGCTTTTCGGGGTAGGGAGAAGGTCCTTATTGAAAGCAGCTGGTTATTTGATTGTCCTAGCCTATTCTTTAGGGCCAAAGAATCTTTACTTTCATACTAATAATCTAGCTTGCTGATGACTACTTTTATATATTTTAAATTTAATTCCCATAGCACTTAAAAGGGATAGGAAACTGAAAGATCAAATCCTCTGCCTACCCATCGAATTTTTTTTTTTATATTTGTTTATTTATTTTGGCTGCGCCGGCTCTTAGTTACAGCACATAGGATCTTCGTTGCGGCATGTGGCATCTAGTTCCCCCACCAGGATTTGAACCCAGGCCCCCTGCATTGGGAGTGCGGAGTCTTACCCACTGGACCACCAGGGAAGTCTCTACCCATCGAATTTAAGACCATTAGAACTTTTGTTCTGTTTGGCTCCTTTGGATAACTGGAAAATATTATTATTATTTTTTTTTAATAGTTATTTATCTTATCTATTTATTTTCTTTATGTTTTTGGCTGTGTCGGGTCTTAGTTGCGGCACACGGGATCTTCGTTGAGGCATGCAGGATCTTTCATTGCGGCACATGGTCTCTTTGTTGCAGCACTCAGGCTTCTCTCTAGTTGTGGCATGGGGGCTCCAGAGAGTGTGGACTCTGTAGTTTGCGGCACGCGGGCTCTCTCATTGAGGCGCTTGAGCTCAGTAGTTGTGACGCGCGGGCTTAGTTGTCCTGTGGCATGTGGGATCTTAGTTTCCTGACCAGGGATAGCACCCGCGTCCCCTGCATTGGAAGGCAGATTGTTTACCACTGGACCACCAGGGAAGTCCCTGGAAAATATTATTAAAGTTTAATCTTCTGGAAGGCTAGATATAGATCTCAGCCAGTGTTTCTTAAGTTTATTAGTATGGATAAGAATCATCACTGGTGCTTATTAAAAATGTAAACTCTTGGGTCCTACCTCAGAGGTTTAGGGAGGGACCGAGGAATCTGCTTTCTTAAAGTTTGTTTTTTTTTTTTTAAAATGTAAACTCTTGGGTCCTACCTCAGAGGTTTAGGGAGGGACCGAGGAATCTGCTTTCTTAAAGTTTGTTTTTTTTTTTAAACTGGGAAAGAAATCATACATACAGAAACTAGCATAAAACAAATGTATATCAAAACAGGTTAGTAAAAAGCAAATATCCAAATATCCCAGATCTAGAAATAAGCACTGAAAGCACCCTGGTAGCTCTCACAGTCCTGATCTCCTCCCTCTCCACTAAAGGTAACAACTATGCTGACTTTTATGCCAATCACTTTCTTATATATTTCTGAGCTTTATGAAAATTAAACTTGCTATATGTATTTTTTGATCCAGCTTCTTTCACTAAACATGGTATGAGAATTTTATCCATGTGGTCACATGTCACTGTGGTTTGTTCATTTCACTGCTGTAAAGTATTCTATTATATGATTGCACCACAATGATCCAATTTACTGTTGCTGGAAAATTGGATTATTTTTATTTTTGACTATTGTGAGTAACATTGCTGTGTACATTGTTGTACATATCTTCTGGTGCACACATGCATGCAAATTTACTGTCTTTCAACTTAAGTAACTATTGCTAAATTGTTTTCCATAGTGCTTTCTCCAGTTCTCATTCTAACAGTGTGTGAGCATTCCCATTGCTTCACATTCTAGAGTACTTCATTGTCGTTTTAATAAGGTCCATCCCTTTTTCATGTGTGTTGGCCAATTTCTTCTTTTGTGAGATGCCTGTTCAAGTCTGTTTCCTATTTTTTATTGGGTTATCTTTTTCTTATTGAAAACAAAGCCCTTTTTTAGGAGCCCTTTAAAAATATATGTTGTAAATGTATTTTCCTCATTGTGTGTTATGCCTTTTCCTTCTTGTATTGTCTTCTGATGAATAATTCCCAATTTTAATCAAGCTTATCATTCTTTTCCCTTTGTGATTAATGCTTTTTGTGTCCTGTTTAAGATATCTTTTCCTAAATACACACCCCTGTATTATCTTCTGAAACTTGTATCATTTCACCTTCCTTGTTTAGGTCTGTAATCTACCTGGAATTGATTTTTGTCTGCAGTGTGTGACAGAGGTTGCCAAGTTACCTTTTTCAGTATGGATACCAAATTGTTGCAGTACTCATTTTTGAAAAGACTGTTCTTTCCCTGCTTTCCATAGTAGCATCTTTGTTCTAAATCAATCATGGGTCTGTTTCTGTTTTGTATGTCTATTCTTGTGCCAGTACCATACTATCTTATTTACTTTGGTTTTATGGTATTTGAGGTCTAGAGTAGGGTCAGAATCTCCAATAAAATAACACTGTTACTTCAGGAGAGTCTGATATAGGTGGCCCTAATTTATCTCTCCCCTTCTCCCCTTTTCCCCTTTCATAACCATAAGTTTGTTTTCTGTGTCTGTGAGTCTGTTTCTGTTTCGTAAATAAGTTCACTTGTGTTATTTTTTTAGATTCCACATATGTGATATCATAACAGTATTTGTCTTTCTCTGTATGACTTATTTCACTTAGCATAATGCACTTCAAGTCCATCTGTGCTGTTGCAAATGGAAAATTTTGTTATTTTTTATGGCTGAGTAGTATTCCATTGTGTGTGTGTGTGTGTGTGTGTGTGTGTGTGTGTGTGTGTGTGTGTGTATAAACACATACACCACATCTTGTTTATCCATTCATCTGTTCATGGACCCTTAGGTTGCTTCCATATCTTGGCAATTGTAAATAATGCTGTTGTGAACACTGGAGTTAATGTATCATTTTGAATTAGTGTTTTTGTTTTTTTTGGATATATACCCAGGAGTGGAATTGCTGGTCGTATGGTAGTTCTATTTTGAGTGTATTTGGAAACATCCATACTGTTTTTCATAGTGGCTGCACCAATTTACATTCCCACCAACAGTGTACAAGGTTTCCCATTTCTCCACATCCTCACCAACATTTGTTATTTGTATTCTTTTTGATAATGGCCATTCTGACAGGTATGAGGTTTCTCATGGTTTTGATTTGCATTTCCCTGATGATTAGTGATGTTGAGTGATTATTTTTCTTTTGTTTATTTGATTCTTTGTAAAGTGTCTTGTGTCCATGTATCCACTAGCGTTTTATTGATAATCTAATAAAAAAGGGTGAGAAAATCCCTCTGGGAGAATGAGTAGATGGCTAACAATGGCAAATTTGAAAAAGAACAGAGAGGTGATGTAAACCCTATGAAAAGTTAAAACATGATAGAAGGCTTTAGTAACAGACTGATGGAATATGTAGTTGAGAATTGGAACTTTTTGAGAATTTGTTGTAAGATACAGTAAAAGCTCACCAGAAATCACAAATTAAATGGTGACAAGAATGATGTTAGATGTATATATTTTTTTCACACCATTCAACATACTATTGTCAGTGGATAATGGTATTAAAAGTAAAATGAATGTTTCTAAATAGGTAACAAATTATCTAAACTTAGCGACTGCTAAGTTACTAAGGAAAATATACCAGATTTAACTTTTATAATGAAATAGCAACCTATAACCAAAATTAAAAATATAATCAACAAATCATTGTAGCAAAATATCAGAAAAAGATCTAATATCCTAGTTGACATTTAAACACCCTTTGGGGAAAGCCTCATTTATCATTTTTTGTATTTTGTATTTTTCTGCAAAAGTCAGTAAATATTTAATTCTCAGCTCATCTGAAACTGCTAGAAATAGACTGATGGCTACACTGTTTTTTTGTGCACATATATGTGATTTTTCTCCCCAGCTTTTCCTGATTTCAGAAATGAAAATGATTTCATTTAAATATGAAAAAATTTTTAAGTACTTTCCTTGAGGGTATCATCATGAAAGCATTTAGCTAAGAATAACTCATTCATGAAAACTAGTATAATATTGGCAGTTAAAAAAATTTTTTTTTAAAGCTAGAGAGGTTATGTGTGCCAAACCAGGATGGCTTACTGTTGTCTGATAAAGCAGTGGTGCAATTTGCTACTGATGTGTTTGCTTAAGGGAGACCTGTTGAAGATTGTTGGATGAATGGTAAATGGTGTTCATTTGGTTTCCTACAGAGAATCCTGAGACTATTAACCTGATAGACATTCTTCCTCATGTTGGTTAGAGTATGTGTTGGCACATTTTACAGAGGATCTTCATAAAACTAAATTTACTTTTTAAAAATGATTCTTCTTATTGAAGAATCATTTGCATACAGAAAAGTTCACAAGTCGTAAGGCCACTGAATTATCAAAAAATGAATTCAACTTGTATAACCACCACCTGGGTCCCTGCTCCTGTCCCTTCTCAAATGCTACCAATCTCTCTGTTCCCCCAAAGTAGCCACTATCTGACTTCGATTATTGTAGATTAGTTTTTTTCTCTTACTGATTTTTTTCCTTTGAAAATCAACTTTACTGAGATGTATTTTTCACACAATAAAATGTATTCATTTTATGAATGATGAACACATATACATATATATCTGTTAACAACCATGGCAGTCAAGATAGAGACTGTTTCCATCACTTCATGTGCTTCTTTACAGTAATTCTCCCCCTGACCCCCGCAGTTTCTGGCCCCGGGCAATTACTGATCTGCATTCTGTCACTATATAGATGAATTTTTGCCTGTTTAGAATTTCTTATAAATGGAATCTCATAGAATAGGTACTCTGTGTCTGGCTTCTTTTGCTTGTGTAATGGTTTTTGAGATTCATGTTATTGTATGTATCAGTTGTTCAAGAATTTTATAGAAAAATGCTAAGTATATTCCATAGGATATCCATAAGGATATTCCACACTTTGTTTATCCATTCACCTGTTGGGGTTGATTGCCGTTTTTGGCTATTATGAATAAAGCTGCTATGCTTGTGGAAGTCTTCCTATGGACTTAAACTTTCATTTCTCTTGTGTAACTACTCAGGAGGACAATTGCTGGGTCACTTGGTAGGTTTTATAAGAAAACTACCAAACTGGCTTCCAAAGTGGTTGGAACATTTTACATTCCCACCAGCATTATGTGAATGTGCTATTTGCTTCACATCCTCACCAACACTTTAATTTTAAACATTTTAGTAGTATCCATATCTCATTGTGGGTTTTAAGTTGTACTTTCGATAATTGTGGTAAAAATGAGTCTATTGTCTGTTTTTATAAGTATCAGTAGATATTGTGGTACAAAATTTGCTAGGGAAAGTCTGTTACCAGCGCAGTGAATGATATGGCCTGAACTTTAGTTTCTATTTTACCTCTTATTTTTGTAGCTTGAGAATATCCTCTGAGTAGGAGCATGTGCTATTACTTCTGGCAAGGAGTACAGGGCCAACATTGAGGCCTCCATACTGTCCTAGATGGGTACTTTTGTTTGGCCCAGTAGTCAGTTTTTTTCCCTTCAGGCTTGGAATAGGTCAGTGTTCCTTCCAGGTAAGCGCCAGATGAAGTAGTTGCGGCCCCCCTCCCCTGCACTACACACACACACACACACACACACACACACACACACACACACACACACACACACACATATCACACACACCACAGAGTATGTATTTTAAGGGTCTTCTTATGTGAAAAATAATTTCTTTAGAAAATTAGAATAATAAACTTAGTGCATGTTCTCCTGGGTGTATCAAGGGTAGTGTAAATGTGGCAGTTTTCACCACATTTTATAGTCATTTAGTATTGAAAATTTTATAGCTGATTTCTTTCTTTGATTACAGTGCCCATATATCTCCTATCGGCATCTTACCAGCCTCTGCGGAGTAAGTAGTATACTTACAGAAGACAATTTAAAATTTTTTAAAAAATATTACTAAACTGTAGAAATTAAAATCATGTATTTATTGTACTTACTTTAGAGGAAGGATTGTACATAAGGCAGTGAAACCAGTATTTTATGTACTTAGGTCAGAACAAATGAAGAAGGAATGAATTACACTCACATACAAAATAAAGATGAACTTTTTTTCAGATGATTTTTTTTGATCTTCTGAAATGATTGAAAATATCAAAAGAGCTTTTTTATGAAGTTTTTTTTTTTAATGGCTGCTTTATTTATGTATGTATGTATGCATGCATGCATGCATGCCGTGGCACACAGCATGCGGGATCCTAGTTCCCCGACCAGGGATCGAACCCGTGCTCCTTGCAGTGGAAGCGCGGAGTCCTAACCACTGGACTGCCAGGAAATTCCCTGAAAAGTCTTTTTAAATGGCTTTATATGTATTAAGGTGAGGAGTGAATTACTGGGACAAGTGATCATTCATGCCTCAGTAGTAATAGTGACATTATGATTGATTTGTATATCTTATTTGGGCAAATTTCATTTTAAAATTTAAGCCAATATTATGTTTTCCTATTTCTTTTTCCCCTCTAGCCTGTTCATTTAAATACCATTATAAATTTTTTTTTTAACTGGTTGTACATTTTAAAGTTTGTGTTTATTTGACCAAATAACTAGTTAGGGTGACTGCTTCTCACTAAAATGTGTTCTGTTTTATAGCATTTTAGAAAGAACAATTAGAGCAGCTGTGGAACAGCACCTTTTTGATCTGCAGAGCAGCATAGATCATGATCTTAAGAATTTACAACAACAAAGTCTGGTGTGTAATAATGAAGCAGGAAGTGTTAATTGTGATGGGGAAGGATCTAATAACCAGTAAGAAACTTTTAAAACATTTTACTGTTATTTATTGAGCTATAAAATTGTTTTTTCTTTTAAAAAACTGTATCTTTTCTTAAATGATGGGGTGTCATCTTACTTGAGCATTTCTGAAAGTCAGTGTGAAAAGTGACTTTGTATATACTTGCATATAAATTGTGTATACTTCTTAACATTGAAAATCTCATAAGACTTCCATTAAGGTAGTAGGCATTAAGTCCAACACAGCCTGTGAACACCAGATGAAGTAGCAAGCTTACTTTTAGGATTCATGTTATATGAAAAATAACTTTAAAAAAAGTAGAACTATATTCTGTTCTCCAGATGGTCACACCATGGCATGCAGTTATCTAGACAGATAGGTACAGGGACAGCAGATTGACATCACTCCTAGTGCACATGGTCATTGAGTGAAATGGTAGATGGAATCATCCTTTGCTATTTAACTTATCACCTGCCTCCAGCCTTTGCGCTTCCTACATGCTGTTGTTTTAGGTTAACTGTTAATAATTGAATTTGTGTAAGTTAGAAGTACTCTATGTACTGTGTGATGTGTGATGTTACTCCACTTTTCAGCTGACTTGTTACCTCTAAATGACAAAAGCTTCATCTCCTTTCCTATTACCTCAGCCCTGAACTTTAGGATATATAGGTTCCTTTCTCTGAGACCCCAGTGCAATGATTTCATAGTTTACATTGATCAGTTTTTGTTTTGGGGACAGGTCTACAGAGCAACATCGATCATGATCTTAAGAAAGATGTACCCAAATTTGGAGAATTCATAGGAAGGCAAAAAAAATTGATGACTGGGTAGAATTCTGTTTTTGTTGTTAAGAATTAGATTTTTAAAAGGCCAAATGTGTCAAGTATACTAGACTAGCTATCAAATATGAAATGAAACTGAAAAATTAATGGATATAAAAACCAATGCTTGGAATATATTTATGGAATACCGTATTGTACAACTGCAGGTGTGCCATTGTAGTCTGCATGGATGGCATCACCAGCCTGTGCAGCTCGATATGATGGCCCTGATTTATGTGCTTTGAAGGCATGATTTGAACTATACACATGGATCTGTAGGGAGTATTTGAGTTGAATATGAAGGTAAGAAGCAGTATCTAAAAGTTGGAAATAGTAGGAAAATGTTTCAAAGGATATAATATAAGCAGATTTCTTGGAGTTTGCCCTTAGGTTAGCTAGAGATGCTGAAAACCTATGCGCATGCTCAGGCAGTATTATGGAAATAACTCACATTCTCATTGATAGTGGTATCATCTTTGTAAACAAAACCCTGCAGTGTTGTGCATATTCTAAATTATATAAGATGAAAAAATATGCAGTAGGAAGCTATTCCTGTTGTACTTGATAAGGTGTTGGACACTCTGGTACCTAGTGCTAGACTTGTATTTTAATCAGTAAACAGGTCATTATTATGATTTAGAGTATGCATTTATAAGGGAAATCATTATTTTGGCACGTAAATTATTTTTAAAACCATTCATTTGCTTTTGAAAATATTCAAAGTGGATAGCAAACCAGGTAGGTTCCTCACAACATCCCATGGAGAGACAAAAATAAACTTTGTACACTTAATAATCTAACTTGGCAAGATAAAGAAACTGTGGCTCTTTATGAAAAAGACAAATTTTCTTTGACAAGGAGAATTTGCAGATTATTACTTTTATTTATTTATTTTAAAGGCATTACGTATTCAACATGTGGCCTGATCTGACTTTTTAATCTTCATTACTAGGGTTGATATTGCTGATGGTATTATTAATGCCAGCGAATGTAACAGAGACTGTTCAGAACCTGTGGCTAGCACTAATTTAGACAATGAAGTTATGCAGCAAGATTTTGTATTTGAGGATGAAGAAAATAACCAGGTAAGAAATGCTAAGACTAAAGATCTCTGTGTTAGGTGTACTAGATTACAATTGTGATTGCTTCATGTGTTCCTTTGATACCAGAAGCCATAGTTCAGTATCTTTGCTGTTACACATGTTTGTCTTGATTATAAGTCCCAGGAACATACATACTCTCAGTAGAGGTCAGGAACCATCATTGAGTAGAGAAGTAAATATAAAACACCTTATTTTAAAATACTTTTCTGGAAGGAAACAAATTACAATGTCAGCTAAGGTGGTTGGTGGTATTATGGTTGAATTTTGTTCTTTTTAAAAGCCCTGTATGTCCCAGATATTTTCCTGAAGAACATAAGATCTTTTCATAATTATGGAAAACCCATGAACATCATTTAAAAAGTAAATTTTCACTGTCACAATTTTTAGTAGTAACGTTGTTTTTAAAATAATTTCAATAAATGTACAAAGCAACATTTTTCTAAGACATGTTTCAAAGTTTAGTTTTGTTAACACTTTTTATTCTTATTTTTTTATTTTTAAAAAATATTTATTTATTTGGCTGTGCCAGGTCTTACTTGTGGCACACGGGATTTCATTGCGGCATGCGGGATCTTTAGTTACGGCATGTGAACTCTTAGTTGCGGCATGTGGGATCTAGTTCCCTGACCAGGGATCGAACTCGGGCCCCTTGCATTGGGAGCACGGAGTCTTAGCCATTGGACCACCAGGGAAGTCCCTTGTTAACACTTTTTAAGATAATATACTTAATGAATGAGGAAATTTTCTTCAGCATGTTTTCATTCTAAATCATAAGCTAACATACCTGTAATAAGGAATTTATAGAGATTTGTGTTCTGGCTTTGCCTCTTAATAGCAGTGTGACTTTGACCAAGTTACCTAACTTCTCTGAGTTGTTCTTTGCTTTTCTTTATATAAGTGGGAGGTCATACCTCTGTTACAGGATTGTTATAAATATCCAAAGAAGTAAAAGTATAAAGTTATTTTATAAACTGGAAAACATTTTAGAAAAGTTAAGCTGCTGCTGTTACTTTTACTGGACTTGTATATTACTTGTGTATTAATATTCTTACTTCCACTGGTGTATTCGATTAATCTCTTTTCATCTATTCTTGGTTATTGCTTCTGTTGTTGTCTCTTTGCTCTTTCCTGGTTTATCGGTTTCTGCCTGTCTACTGGATCATTCCCATCAGTGTAAAATATTTTGGCTGTTACTTTTCCCATGTTTAGGAAAAAACCCTCTCTTGACCCTTCTTCCCACTCTAGCTACACCACCATTTTTCTGCTTTCCTTTATAATAAAATTACTTGAATGAATTGTCTGTGTCTGTTTAATTTCTCTCCTTACATTCTATCTCGAATCCACTCCATGCAACCTTTACCCTTAACATTCCTCTGTAACTGTTCTTGCAAATCACTAATTATGTCTTTTGCACATTTTACTTGACCTAAGAGCACAATTTGATTCAATTAATTATGCCTACTACCTGGGTACATTTTCTTCACTTGGCTTTCAGGATATCACACTCCTCTGGATTTTTTTTTTCTTCTTGACTGGCTGCTCTATCCCTTTGCTGATTGCTTTTCATGTTCTCAAATTTAGTATGGCCCAGGGCCCAATTCTCAGGTCACTAATTTTCATTCACTCCCTTGGTAATCTCATTTAGTCTAATGGTTTTAAATACCATACAGACAATGGAATACTGTTCAGCACTAAAAGGAAATGAGCTATCAAGCCACAAAAAAACATGGAGGAACCTTAAATGCGCATTACTAAGTAAAAGAAGCCAATCTGAAAAGGCTACATACTATGTGATCACAACTATGCTAAAGGCTCCCAGGTTTCTGTCTCTAGTCCAGATCTCTCTCTTGAACTTTATAGATTCCTATACCCAGCTGTTGTACTCAACATTGAATATCTTACAAACATCTTAATATCTTAATAAACATCATATAAACATTTTATAAGCACCTTAACACGCACCAAACTGTACTTGTAATCTTGTTGACACGTGTTCTTCCTTTTGTCTTTAAAATCTCAGTAAACGGCAGTTTCTCCTTCCACATGCATAGGCCAAAAGCCTTGAGTCGTCCTTGATTTCTTTCTTACTGCACATCTAGTCCGTTACAAAGACCTACTGATTGTACCTTTGAAGTTTATATAGAGTCTGACCATTTTTAATGTTTCCGTTGCCACCACACAGGTCCATTCATTTCACTTAGATTAATACAGCCTCCTAACTGATCTTATCTTTTCCGCCCTATGGTCTGTTCTGAGCAGCAGCCAGAGTGATCCTTTTAAAATGAAAATTACATAATGTCAGTTCTCATCTCAGAACCTTCCAGTGCCATCTAGGTATAAAAATATAGCAATAGGCAGTAGGGAAACACGGACTGATGGACAGTTATGATTGAGACTGTTCAGTCTTAAGGTGCTGTCTGGATTGCTGTTTGCCCAGATATCCCTAGGGCTTGTTTCCTCATCTGATCCTGCAGATTTTTCCTCAATTTTACCTTCTCAGGCCAAATCTCATTACTCTGTATGTATTAGCAGGCCCTCTCACTGACCTACCCCCATCCAGTCTCTGAACTTTCTGTCCTTCTTCACTGTCTGCTCGCCTTACCCCTTAATAGTTCTGTCACCATTGCACATATCTATTATTAGTTTGTTTCCCATCATTAGACTGTGAACTTCATGAGGGCTGAGATTTTCATCTGTTTTGTTTATTATTACATCCCCATTATCTAGAACACATAGTATGTATTCATTAAGTATTTGTGGACTATATGACCAAACAAATAAATGTCACCTGGCAGATAGTAGGCAACTCAGTAGATTTGCTGAATGAAGTTGGTGTATTAGTTACTTTAAGAAAGCAGGAATTCTTTTTCTTTTTTAAGAGACTATTTTTAGAGGTGTTTTAGGTTTACAAACAAAATTGAGAGGGAGGTACAGAGATTTCCCATATGTTCCCTGCCCCCACATATGCATAGCCTCCCCCATTATCAACATCACTCACCAGAATGGTACATTTCTTACCAAGAGTGAACTTACACTGACATACCATAATCACTCAAAGTCTAGTTTACCTTAGGGTTCATTCTTGGTGCTGTCTATTTCATGGGTTTGGAAAAATATATAATATACCGAGTTTTTTAAACTGTGCTCTGCCTGTTCATACCCCATCCCACCAGCAACCACTGATCTTTCTATTGTCTTTATAGTTTTGCCTTTTCCAGAATGTCATATAGTTGGAATCACATAGTATGTAGCTTCAGATTGGCTTCTTTTACTTAGTTATGTGCATTTAAGGTTCCTCTGTGTGTTTTTTGTGGCTTGATAGCTCATTTCTTTTTAGTGCTGAACAGTATTCCATTGTCTGTATGTACCACAGTTTATTTCTCCATTTACCTACTGAAGGACGTCTTGGTTGCTTCCAAGTTTTGGCAATTATGAATAATGCTGGTATAAACATCTGTGTGCAGGTTTTTGTGTAGACTTAAGTTTTTAACTACTTTTGGTAAATACCAAGGAGTGTAATTGATGGATCATACAGTATGAATTTTATAAGAAACTGCCAACTGTCTTCTGAAATGGCTTTACCAATTTGCATTCATACCAGCATTGTATTAGCATACCTAATGCTCTCTAACCTCACCAGCATTTGGTTCCAGATTTTGGCCATTCTGATAGGTATGTAGTTGTATCTCAGTGCTTTAATTTGCATTTCCCTGATGACATATGATGTGGGGGCATCTTTTCATATGCTTCTTTGCCATCTCTTATATAAAGAAGTATATCTTCTTTGGTGAGAAGTCTTTTTTTTTTTTTTTTTAATTGGGTTTTGTATTCTTGTTATTGAGTTTTAGTTCTTTCTTTCTTTTGGCTGTGCCACACCGCTTGTGAAATCTTAGTTCCCCAACCAGGGATCGAACCCCAGCCCCTGCAGTGGAAGTGCCAAGTCCTAACCTCTGGACTGCCAGGGAATTCCCTGGTGAGAAGTATTTTAAGGTCTTTGGCCCAGTTTTCAATTGGGTTGTTTCTTTTCTTTTTTTTTTTTTTAATTTTTGAATTTTATTTTACTTATTTTTTTATACAGCAAGTTCTTATTAGTCATCCGTTTTATACATATTAGTGTATATATGTCAATCCCAATCTCTCAATTCATCCCCCCACCCCCCGCTGCTTTCCCCCCTTGGTGTCCATATGTTTGTTCTCTACATCTGTGTCTCAAGGGTTGTTTCTTATTATTGAGTTTTAAGAGTCCTTTGCTTTTTTTGTATAACAGTCCTTTATCAGGTGTGTCTTTTGCAAGTATTTTCTTCCAGTCTGTGGCTTGTCTTCTAATTCTCTTGATATCAAATTTTGCAGAGCAGAAGATTTTAATTTTAATGAAGTCCAGCTTGAAGTCCAGCTTATCAGTTACTTGTTTTATGGATTGTGTTTTTGGAGGTGTATCTAAAAAGGCATCACCATTCCCAAGGTCACCTAGGTTTTCTTCTGTGTTATATTCTAGGAGTTTTATAGTTTGTGTTTTACATTTAGGTCTATGATCCATTTTGAATTAATTTTTGTGAAGGGTGTAAGATCTCTGCCTAGATCCATTTTTCTGCATGTGGGTGTCCATTTGCTCCAATTCCGTTTGTTGAAGAGACTGTCGTTGCTCCATTATATTGCCTTTGCTTTTTGGTCAAAGATCAGTTGGCTATACTTATGGGGGTCTATTTCTGGGCTCTCTATTCTGTTCCATTGATCTCTTTGTCTATTCTTTCATCAGTACCACACTGTCTTGACTACTGTTCCTTTATAATAAGTCTTGAAGTCAGGTAGTATCAGTCCTCCAACTTTGTTCTTCTCCTTCAGTATTGTGTTGGTTGTTCTAGGTCTTTTACCTCCCCCCATAAAGATTAGAAGCAGTTTGTTAATATCCATAAACAACTTGCTGGGATTTTGATTGGGATTGCATTGAATCTGTACATTAAATTGGGAGGAACTGACATTTCGACAATATTGAGTGTTCAATCCATGAAAATGGGATATTTCTGTATTTATTTAGTTCTTCTTTGATTTAGTGCCTCAGAGTTCTGTAGTTTTCCTCATATAGATCTTTTAAAAAAAAATTAATTAATTAATGAAAAATTTTTTTGGCTGCTTTGGGTCTTCATTGCTGCGTGCGGGTGTTCTCTAGTTGCAGCGAGCAAGGGCTACTCTTTGTTGCGGTGCGCGGGCTGCTCAGTGCGGTGGCTTCTCTTGTTGCAGAGCACAGGCTGTAGGTGCATGGGCTTCAGTAGTTGCAGAACGCAGGCTCAGTAGTTGTGGCACGTGGGCCCTAGAGTGCTCAGGCTTCAGTAGTTGTGGCGTGTGGGCTCAGTAGTTGCAGTGCGCAGGCTCTAGGGTGCGTGGGCTTCAGTAGTTGTGGTGCACGGGCTCAGTAGTTGTGGCTCACAGGCTCTGGAGCGCAGGCTCAGTGGTTGCGGCTCATGGGCTTAGTTGCTCTGCGACATGTGAGATCTTCCTGGACCAGGGCTCGAACCTGTGTCCCCTGCATTGGCAGATGGATTCTTAACCACTGTATCACCAGGGAAGTCCCCCTCATATAAGTGTTATACCCAAATATTTCACTTTTTTGGGTGCTAATGTAAATGGTATTGTGTTTTAATTTCAGAATGCAGTTGGTGTATAGAAAAGCAATTGACTTTTGTTTATTAACCTTGTATCCTGCAACCTAATAATCACTTATTAGTTCCAGGAGATTGTTTTTGTTAATTCTTTCAGATTTTCTACATTACATAGACAATCATGTCATATGTGAACAAAGATAGTTTTATGTCCGCCTTCCCAATCTGCTAACCTTTTTTCCCTTCTCTTGCCTTACTGTATTAGCAAGGACTTCTAATACAGTGTTGAAAGGGAGTGGTGAGAGGGGACATCCTTGCCTTGTACCTGAACTCATTTGGAAAGTTTATAGAGTTTCTCACTCTATAAACTCTATAAACTCTATAAATAAGTATGATGTTAGGTGTAGGTTTTTTGTAGACAGTCATTATCAAGTTGAAAAAGTCCCCTCTATTCCTAGTTTACTAAGAGTTTTTATCATGAGTGAGTGTTAGATTTTGTCACATGCTTTTCCTTTCTTTTTTTAAAGTACACAATTCAGTGGTTTATAGTATATTCACAGACTTGTGCAACCAACACCAGAACCAATTTTAGAACATTTTCATCAACACAAGAGATAATCCCACCCCCCCAATAAGCAGTCATTCCTCATCCTGTCACCCCAGTCCCTGGTCACCACCGCTCTGCTTTCTGTCTCCATGGATTTACCTCTTTGGGTCATTTCATAGAAATGGAATCATTCAATATGTGGCCTGTCATGTCTGGCTTCTTTCAGTGAGACCATGCTTTCAAAGTTCAGCCATGCTGTAGTGTGTGTCAGTATTTCATTCCTTTTTTTTTTTTTTTTTTTTAGTATTAGTGTTTCTGTTTGTTTGTACTGCAGGTTCTTATCAGTCATCAATTTTATACACATCAGTGTATACATGTCAATCCCAGTCGCCCAATTCAGCACATCACCATCCCCACCCCACTGCGGTTTTCCCCCCTTGGTGTCCATACGTTTGTTCTCTACATCTGTGTCTCAACTTCTGCCCTGCAAACCAGTTCATCCGTACCATTTTTCTAGGTTCCACATACATGCATTAATATACGATATTTGTTTTTCTCTTTCTGACTTACTTCACTCCGTATGACAGTCTCTGGATCCATCCACGTCTCAACAAATGACTCAATTTCGTTCCTTTTTATGGCTGAGTAATATTCCATTGTATATATGTACCACAACTTCTCTATCCATTCGTCTGTCGATGGGCATTTAGGATGCTTCCATGACCTGGCTATTGTAAATAGTGCTGCAATGAACATTGGGGTGCATGTGTCTTTTTGAATTACAGTTTTCTCTGGGTATATGCCCAGTAGTGGGATTGCTGGATCATATGGTAATTCTATTTTTAGTTTTTTATGGAACCTCCATATTGTTCTCCATAGTGGCTGTATCAGTTTACATTCCCACCAACAGTGCAAGAGGGTTCCCTTTTCTCCACACCCTCTCCAGCATTTGTTGTTTGTAGATTTTCTGATGATGCCCATTCTAACTGGTGTGACGTGATACCTCATTGTAGTTTTGATTTTCATTCTCTAATAATTAGTGATGTTGAGCAGCTTTTCTTGTGCTTCTTGGCCATCTGTCTGTCTTTTTTGGAGAAATGTCTATTTAGGTCTTCTGCCCATTTTTGGATTGGGTTGTTTGTTTCTTTAATATTGAGCTGAATGAGCTGTTTATATATTTAGGAGATTAATCCTTTGTCCCTTGATTCGTTTGTAAATATTTTCTCCCATTCTGAGGGTTGTCTTTTCGTCTTGTTTATGGTTTCCTTTGTTGTGCAAAAGCTATGAAGTTTCATTAGGTTCCATTTGTTTATTTTTGTTTTCATTTCCATTACTAGGAGGTGGATCAAAAAAGATCTTGCTGTGATTTATGTCAAAGAGTGTTCTTCCTATGTTTTCCTCTAAGAGTTTTATAGTGTCCAGTCTTACATTTAGGTCTTGAATCCATTTTGAGTTTATTTTTGTGTATGGTGTTAAGGAGTGTTCTAATTTCATTCTTTTACATGTAGCTGTCCAGTTTTACCAGCACCACTTATTGAAGAGACTTTCTTTTCTCCATTATATATCTTTGCCTCCTTTGTCCTAGATTAGTTGACCATAGGTGTGTGAGTTTCTCTCTGGGCTTTCTATCCTGTTCCATTGGTCTATGTTTCTTTTTTTGTGCCAGTACCATATTGTCTTGATTACTGTACCTTTGTAGTATAGTCTGAAGTCAGGGAGTCTGATTCCTCCAGCTCCGTTTTTTTCCCTCAAGACTGCTTTGGCTATTCAGGGTCTTTTGTGTCTCCATACAAATTTTAAGATGATTTGTTCTAGTTCCATAAAAAATGCCATTGGTAATTTGATAGAGATTGCATTGAATCTGTAGATTGCTTTGGGTAGTATAGTCATTTTCACAATATTGATTCTTCCAATCCAAGAACATGGTATATCTCTCCATCTGTTGGTATCATCTTTAATTTCTTTCATCAGTGTCTTATAGTTTTCTGCATACAGGTCTTTTGTCTCCCTAGGTAGGTTTATTCCTAGGTATTTTATTCTTTTTGTTGCAATGGTAAATGGGAGTGTTCCCATAATTTCTCTTTCAGATTTTTCATCATTAGTGTATAGGGATGCAAGAGTTTTCTGTGCATTAATTTTGTATCCTGCAACTTTACCAAATTCATTGATTAGCTCTAGTAGTTTTCTGGTGGCATCTTTAGGATTCTCTATGTATAGTATCATGTCATCTGCAAACAGTGACAGTTTTAATTCTTCTTTTCCAATTTGTATTCCTTTTATTTCTTTTTCCTCTCTGATTGTCGTGGCTAGGAGTTCCAAAACTATGTTGAATAATAGTGGTGAGAGTGGACATCCTTGTCTCGTTCCTGATCTTAGAGGAAATGGTTTCAGTTTTTCACCATTGAGAATGATGTTGGCTGTGTGTTTGTCGTATATGGCCTTTATTATGTTGAGGTAGGTTCCCTCTATGCCCAGTTTCTGGAGAGTTTTTATCATAAATGGGTGTTGAATTTTGTCAGAAGCTTTTTCTGCATCTATTGAGATGATCATATGGTTTTTATTCTTCAATTTGTTAATATGGTGTATCACACTGATTGATTTGCGTATATTGAAGAATCCTTGCATCCTTGAGATAAATCCCACTTGATCGTGGTCTATGATCCTTTTAATGTGTTGTTGGATTCTGTTTGCTAGTATTTTGTTGAGGATTTTGCATCTATATTCATCAGTGATATTGGTCTGTAATTTTCTTTTTTTGTAGTATCTTTGTCGGGTTTTGGTATCAGGGTGATGGTGGCCTCATAGAATGAGTTTGGGAGTGTTCCTTCCTCTGCAATTTTTTGGAAGAGTTTGAGAAGGATGAGTGTTAGCTCTTCTGCAAATGTTTGATAGAATTCACCCGTGAAGCCATCTGGTCTTGGACTTCTGTTTGTTGGAAGATTTTTAATCACAGTTTCAATTTCATTGCTTGTGATTGGTCTGTTCATATTTTCTATTTCTTCCTGGTTCAGTCTTGGAAGGTTATACCTTTCTAAGGATTTGTCCATTTCTTCCAAGTTGTCCATTTTATTGACATAGAATTTCTTGTAGTAGTCTCTTAGGATGCTTTGTATTTCTGCGGTGTTGTAATTTCTCCTTTTTCATTTCTAATTTTATTGATTTGAGTCCTCTCCCTCTTTTTCTTGATGAGTCTGGTTAATGGCTTATCAATTTTGTTTATCTTCTCAAAGAACCAGCTTTTAGTTTTATTGATCTTTGCTATTGTTTTCTTTGTTTCTATTTCATTTATTTCTGCACTGATCTTTTTTTTTTTTTTTTTTTTTCTGAAGCATTTTTATTCAAAAGAATTTTAGCTGAATACAGTCTGAAACACTTCTGACTCTTCATACAGATCTTTTTTTTTTTTTTTTTCACACACACACACTGTATTTTATTTTTACAAGAGATAAATAGACTGACACCAAGCATTGTACATGGATGACTACAACAAAAGCAAGAATGATTGCAATTACCAAACATGAAACACACTCATACTATGTCATAATACTGACATTCAGTCCAGTAATCCTCCACTGTAACAGCTCCTTTACTTTGCAGTGAAAATTGATTTGTATATTCTTTGCCTCTGAGTCCTTGTGGGATTTTTTTTTTTTAAATTCAGACAGAAAGTCACAAAAATTATACTCATCCTCATCAGTTCACTCAGTCCCATGTAATTAATTGTTTTTTTTTTATCTTGATCTTTTGTTAGCACTTTTATGAGTTCATCAGTTTTTCATCAGAGTTCTGAAAATGCTTATTCATTCAGTTCAGCAGTACAGTCAGTTACCAGAAACCTGTACTTGTCAGAGTCTTTTCCATGAATTTCTTGAAGATGAAACCCTTTTATAGGAACATATTTGCAAAATCATCAGAGTACACCCAGAACTGTCTGTAAATGACAAAAGACTTAAAAATGACCACGGTAAAAGATTTGATGAAAGTTCATAATAATGCAGTTGACAAGAAAATTAGTTATTTCTGAGATATACATTTTAAAGTAATAACTAGGATTATTACTTATAACATTATACCAGAACATATAAGATTTTTAGAAATTTCATGTAATGTCTGAAACATTTATATTAACATATTTCCATACATATTTCCATACAAATACAAATAAAAGATTTTTAGAAATTTCATGTAATATGTGAAACATTTATATTAACATATTTCCATACAAATAACCCAATGAAAGTTTAGTATTAGCTGTTTTGTTTGCTTTTTTATACTGCAGGATCTTATTAGGCATCAATTTTACACACATCAGTGTATACATGTCAATCCCAATCGCCCAATTCAGCACACCACCATCCCCACCTCACCGCAGTTTTCCCCCCTTGGTATCCATATGTCCATTCTCTACATCTGTGTCTCAACTTCTGCCCTGCAAACTGGCTCATCTGTACCATTTTTCTAGGTTCCACATACATGCATTAATATACGATATTTGTTTTTCTCTTTCTGACTTACTTCACTCTGTATGACAGTCTCTAGATCCATCCACGTCTCAACAAATGACTCAATTTCGTTCCTTTTTATGGCTGAGTAATATTCCATTGTATATATGTACCACATCTTCTTTATCCATTCGTCTGTCGATGGGCATTTAGGTTGCTTCCATGACCTGGCTATTGTAAATAGTGCTGCAATGAACATTCGGGTGCATGTGTCTTTTTGAATTACGGTTTTCTCTGGGTATATGCCCAGTAGTGGGATTGCTGGGTCATATGGTAATTCTATTTTTAGTTTTTTAAGGAACCTCCATATTGTTCTCCATAGTGGCTGTATCAATTTACATTCCCACCAACAGTGCAAGAGGGTTCCCTTTTCTCCACACCCTCTCCAGCATTTGTTGTTTGTAGATTTTCTGATGATGCCCATTCTAACAGGAGTGAGGTGATACCTCATTGTAGTTTTGATTTGCATTTCTCTAATAATTAGTGATGTTGAGCATCTTTTCATGTGCCTCGTGGCCGTCTGTATGTCTTCTTTGGAGAAATGTCTATTTAGGTCTTCTGCCCATTTTTGGATTGGGGTGTTTGTTTCTTTGATATTGAGCTGAATGAGCTGTTTATATATTTTGGAGATTAATCCTTTGTCCGTTGATTCATTTGCAAATATTTTCTCCCATTCTGAGGGTTGTCTTTTCGTCTTGTTTATGGTTTCCTTTGCTGTGCAAAAGCTTTGAAGTTTCATTAGGTCCCACTTGTTTATTTTTGTTTTTATTTCCATTACTCTAGGAGGTGGATCAAAAAAGATCTTGCTGTGATTTATGTCAAAGAGTGTTCTTCCTATGTTTTCCTCTAAGAGTTTTATAGTGTCCAGTCTTATATTTAGGTCTCGAATCCATTTTGAGTTTATTTTTGTGTATGGTGTTAGGGAGTATTCTAATTTCATTCTTTTACATGTAGCTGTCCAGTTTTCCCAGCACCACTTATTGAAGAGACTGTCTTTTCTCCATTGTATATCTTTGCCTCCTTTGTCATAGATTAGTTGACCATAGGTGCGTGGGTTAATCTCTGGGCTTTCTATCTTGTTCCATTGATCTATGTTTCTGTTTTTGTGCCAGTACCATATTGTCTTGATTACTGTAGCTTTGTAGTATAGTCTGAAGTCAGGGAGTCTGATTCCTCCAGCTCCATTTTTTTGCCTCAAGACTGCTTTGGCTATTCGGGGTCTTTTGTGTCTCCATACAAATTTTAAGATGATTTGTTCTAGCTCCGTAAAAAATGCCATTGGTAATTTGATAGGGATTGCATTGAATCTGTAGATTGCTTTGGGTAGTATACTCATTTTCACAATGTTGATTCTTCCAATCCAAGAACATGGTATATCTCTCCATCTGTTGGTATCATCTTTAATTTCTTTCATCACTGTCTTATAGTTTTCTGCATACAGGTCTTTTGTCTCCCTAGGTAGGTTTATTCCTAGGTATTTTATTCTTTTTGTTGCAATGGTAAATGGGAGTGTTTCCATAATTTCTCTTTCAGATTTTTCATCATTAGTGTATAGGAATGCAAGAGATTTCTGTGCATTAATTTTGTATCCTGCAACTTTACCATATTCATTAATTAGCTCTAGCAGTTTTCTGGTGGCAGTTTTAGGATTCTCTATGTATAGTATCATGTCATCCGCAAACAGTGACAGTTTTACTTCCTCTTTTCCAATTTGTATTCCTTTTATTTCTTTTTCTTCTCTGATTGCCGTGGCTAGGACTTCCAGAACTATGTTGAATAATAGTGGTGAGAGTGGACATCCTTGTCTCGTTCCTGATCTTAGAGGAAATGCTTTCAGTTTTTCACCATTGAGAATGATGTTTGCTGTGGGTTTGTCATATATGGCCTTTATTATGTTGAGGTAGGTTCCCTCTATGCCCACTTTCTGGAGAGTTTTTATCATAAATGGGTGTTGAATTTTGTCAGAAGCTTTTTCTGCATCTATTGAGATGATCATATGGTTTTTATTCTTCAATTTGTTAATATGGTGTATCACATTGATTGATTTGCGTATATTGAAGAATCCTTGCATCCCTGGGATAAATCCCACTTGATCGTGGTGTATGATCCTTTTAATGTGTTGTTGGATTCTGTTTCCTAGTATTTTGTTGAGGATTTCTGCATCTATATTCATCAGTGATATTGGTCTGTAATTTTCTTTTTTTGTGGTGTCTTTGTCTGGTTTTGGTATCAGGGTGATGGTGGCCTCATAGAATGAGTTTGGGAGTGTTCCTTCCTCTGCAATTTTTTGGAAGAGTTTGAGAAGGATGGGTGTTAGCTCTTCTCTAAATGTTTGATAGAATTCACCTGTGAAGCCATCTGGTCCTGGACTTTTGTTTGTTGGAAGATTTTTAATCACAGTTTCAATTTCATTACTTGTGATTGGTCAGTTCATATTTTCTGTTTCTTCCTGATTCAGTCTTGGAAGGTTATACCTTTCTAAGAATTTGTCCATTTCTTCCAGGTTGTCCATTTTATTGGCATAAAGTTGCTTATAGTAGTCTCTTAGGATGTTTTGTATTTCTGTGGTGTCTGTTGTAACTTCTCCTTTTTCATTTCTGATTTTATTGATTTGAGTCCTCTCCCTCTTTTTCTTGATGAGTCTGGCTAATGGCTTATCAATTTTGTTTATCTTCTCAAAGAACCAACTTTTAGTTTTATTGATCTTTGCTATTGTTTTCTTTGTTTCTATTTCATTTATTTCTGCTCTGATCTTTATGATTTCTTTCCTTCTGCTAACTTTGGGTTTTGTTTGTTCTTCTTTCTCTAGTTTCTTTAGGTGTAAGGTTAGATTGTTTACTTGAGATTTTTCTTGTTTCTTTAGGTAGGCTTGTATAGCTATAAACTTCCCTCTTAGAACCGCTTTTGCTGCATCCCATAGGTTTCGGGTCGTCGTGTTTTCATTGTCATTTGTCTCTAGGTATTTTTTTATTTCCTCTTTGATTTCTTCAGTGATCTCTTGGTTATTTAGTAACGTATTGTTTAGCCTCCATGTGTTTGTCTTTTTTACGTTTTTTTCCCTGTAATTCATTTCTAATCTCATAGCGTTGTGGTCAGAAAAGATGCTTGGTATGATTTCAGTTTTCTCAAATTTACTGAGGCTTGATTTGTGACCCAAGATGTGATCTATCCTGGAGAATGTTCCGTGCGCACTTGAGAAGAACGTGTAATCTGCTGTTTTTGGATGGAATGTCCTATATATATCAATTAAATCTATGTGGTCTATTGTGTCATTTAAAGCTTCTGTTTCCTTATTTATTTTCATTTTGGATGATCTGTCCATTGGTGTAAGTGAAGTGTTAAAGTCCCCCACTATTATTGTGTTACTGTCGATTTCCTCTTTTATAGCTGTTAGCAGTTGCCTTATGTATTGAGGTGCTCCTATGTTGGGTGCATATATATTTATAATTGTTATATCTTCTTCTTGGATTGATCCCTGGATCATTATGTAGTGTCCTTCCTTGTCTCTTGTAACATTCTTTATTTTAAAGTCTATTTTATCTGATATGAGTATTGCTACTCCAGCTTTCTTTTGATTTCCATTTGCATGGAATATCTTTTTCCATCCCCTCACTTTCAGTCTGTATGTGTCCCTAGGTCTAAAGTGGGTCTCTTGTAGACAGCATATATATGGATCTTGTTTTTGTATCCATTCAGCCAGTCTATGTCTTTTGGTTGGGGCATTTAATCCATTCACGTTTAAGGTAATTATCGATATGTATGTTCCTATGACCATTTTCTCAATTGTTTTGGGTTTGTTTTTGTAGGTCCTTTTCTTCTCTTGTGTTTCCCACTTAGAGAAGTTCCTTTAGCATTTGTTGTAGAGCTGGTTTGGTGGTGCTGAATTCTCTTAGCTTTTGCTTGTCTGTAAAGCTTTTGATTTCTCCATCAAATCTAAATGTGATCCTTGCCGGGTAGAGTAATCTTGGTTGTAGGTTCTTCCCTTTCATCACATTAAGTATATCATGCCACTCCCTTCTGGCTTGCAGAGTTTCTGCTGAGAAATCAGCTGTTAACCTTATGGGAGTTCCCTTGTATGTTATTTGTCGTTTTTCCCTTGCTGCTTTCAATAATTTTTCTTTGTCTTTAATTTTTGCCACTTTGATTACTATGTGTCTCGGCGTGTTTCTCCTTGGGTTTATTCTGTATGGGACTCTCTGCGCTTCCTGGACTTGGGTGGCTATTTCCTTTCCCATGTTAGGGAAGTTTTCGACTATAATCTCTTCAAATATTTTCTCTGCTCCTTTCTCTCTCTCTTCTCCTTCTGGGACCCCTATAATGCGAATGTTGTTGCGTTTAATGTTGTCCCAGAGGTCTCTTAGGCTGTCTTCATTTCTTTTCATTCTTTTTTCTTTAGTCTGTTCCGCAGCAGTGAATTCCACCATTCTGTCTTCCAGGTCACTTATCCGTTCTTCTGCCTCAGTTATTCTGCTATTGATTCCTTCTAGTGTAGTTTTCATTTCAGTTATTGTATTGGTCATCTCTGTTTGTTTGTTCTTTAATTCTTCTAGGTCTTTGTTAATCATTTCTTGCATCTTCTCAATCTTTGCCTCCATTCTTATTCCGAGGTCCTGGATCATCTTCACTATCATTATTCTGAATTCTTTCTCTGGAAGGTTGCCTATCTCCACTTCATTTAGTTGTTTTTCTGGCGTTTTTTCTTGTTCCTTCATCTGGTACATAGCCCTCTGCCTTTTCATCTTGTCTATCTTTCTGTAACTGTGGTTTTTGGTCCACAGGCTGCAGGATTGTAGTTTTTCTTGCTTCTGTTCTGCACTGATCTTTATGATTTCTTTCCTTCTGCTAACTTTGGGTTTTGTTTGTTCTTCTTTCTCTAGTTTCTTTAGGTGTAAGGTTAGATTGTTTACTTGAGATTTTTCTTGTTCCTTGATGTAGGCTTGTATAGCTATAAAGTTCCCTCCCTCTTAGAATTGCTTTTGCTGCATCCCATAGGTTTTGGATCGTCGTGTTTTCATTGTCATCTGTCTCTAGGTATTTTTGGATTTCCTCTTTGATTTCTTCAGTGATCTCTTGGTTATTTAGTAATGTATTGTTTAGCCTCCATGTGTTTGTGTTTTTTACGTTTTTTTCCCTGTAATTGATTTCTAATCTCATAGTGTTGTGGTCAGAAAAGATGCTTGATATGTTTTCAATTTTGATAAATTTACTGAGGCTTGATTTGTGACCCAAGATGTGATCTATCCTGGAGAATGTTCCCTGCGCACTTGAGAAGAAAGTGTAATCTGTTTTTGGATGGAATGTCCTATAAATATCAATTAAATCTATCTGGTCTATTGTGTCATTTAAAGCTTCTGTTTCCTTATTTATTTTCATTTTGGATGATCTGTACATTGGTGTAAGTGAGGTGTTAAAGTCCCCCACTATTATTGTGCTACTGTCGATTTCCTCTTTTATAGCTGTTAGCAGTTGCCTTATGTATTGAGGTGCTCCTATATTGGGTGCATATATATTTATAATTGTTATATCTTCTTCTTAGATTGATCCCTTGATCATTATGTAGTGTCCTTCCTTGTCTCTTGTAACATTCTTTGTTTTAAAGTCAACTTTATCTGATATGAGTATTGCTACTTCAGCTTTCTTTTGATTTCCATTTGCATGGAATATCTTTTTCCATCCCTTCACTTTCAGTCTGTATGTGTCCCTAGGTCTGAAGTGGGTCTCTTGTAGACAGCATATATATGGGTCTTGTTTTTGTATCCATTCAGCAAGCCTGTGTCTTTTGGTTGGAGCATTTAAACCATTCACGTTTAAGGTAATTATCGATATGTATGTTCCTATGACCATTTTCTTAATTGTTTTGGGTTTTTTTTTGTAGGTCCTTTTCTTCTCTTGTGTTTCCCACTTAGAGAAGTTCCTTTAGCATTTGTTGTAGAGCTGGTTTGGTGGTGCTGAATTCTCTTAGCTTTTGCTTGTCTGTAAAGCTTTGGATTTCTCCATCGAATCTAAATGAGATCCTTGCTAGGTAGAGTAATCTTGGTTGTAGGTTCTTCCCTCCCTTTCATCACTTTATCATGCCACTCCCTTCTGGCTTGTAGAGTTTCTGCTGAGAAATCAGCTGTTAACCTTCTGGGAGTTCCCTTGTATGTTATTTGTCGTTTTTCCCTTGCTGCTTTCAGTAATTTTTCTTTGTTTTTATTTTTTGCCAATTTGATTACTACATGTCTCGGCGTGTTTCTCCTTGGGTTTATCCTTTATGGGACTCTCTGTGCTTCCTGGACTTGGGTGGCTATTTCCTTTCCCATGTTACAGAAGTTTTCGACTACTCTCTTCAAATATTTTCTCAGGTCCTTCCTCTCTCTCTTCTCCTTCTGGGACCCCTATCATGCGAATGTTGTTGCGTTTAATGTTGTCCCAGAGGTCTCTTAGGCTGTCTTCATTTCTTTTCATTCTTTTTTCTTTAGTCTGTTCCGCAGTAGTGAATTCCACCATTCTGTCTTGCAGGTCACTTATCCGTTCTTCTGCCTCAGTTATTCTGCTATTGATTTCTTCTAGTGTAGTTTTCATTTCAATTATTGTATTGGTCATCTGCGTTTGTTTGTTGTTTAATTCTTCTAGGTCTTTGTTAAACATTTCGTGCATCTTCTCGGTCTTTGCCTCCATTCTTATTCTGAGGTCCTGGATCATCTTCACTATCATTATTCTGAATTCTTTTTCTGGAAGATTGCCTAGCTCCACTTCATTTAGTTGTTTTTCTGGGGTTTTATCTTTTTCCTTCATCTGGTATATAGCCCTCTGTGTTTTCATCTTGTCTGTCTTTCTGTGAATGTGGTTTTTGTTCCACAGGCTGCAGGATTGTAGTTTTTCTTCCTTCTGCTGTCTGCCCTCTGGTGGTTGAGGCTATCTAAGAGGCTTGATGGGAAGCTCTGGTGGTGGGTAGAGCTGACTCTCACATGCTTTTTCTGCATTTCTTGATACTATCATGTGATTTTTCTTTTTCAGCCTGTTGATGATAGCTTACATTATATGATTTTCAAATGCTGAACCAGCCTTACATACCTGGGGTAGATCCTACTTGGTTGTTGTGTATAGTTCTTTTAGTAGGTGTTTAGGTGCTTGATTAGCTAATATTTTGTTGAGGATTTTTGCATCTATATATTTTTTCTTTTTATTGGAGTATAGTTGCTTTACAATGTTGTGTTAGTTTCTGCTGTACAATGAAGTGAGTCAGCTATATGTATACATATATTCCTTCCCTATGGACCTCCCTCCCACCCCCCCACCCCCATCCCCCCATGTAGATCATCACAGAGCACTGAGCTATACAGCAGGTTCCCACTAGCTATCTATTTTACACATGGTAGTGTATATATGTCAATCCTAATCTCCCAATTCCCTCCCCGTGTCCACACCGCAAGTCCGTTCTCTACGTCTGCATCTCTATTCCTACCCTGCAATAGGTTCATCTGTACCATTTTTCTAGATTGCACGTATATGTGTTAATATACGATATTTGTTTTTCTCTTTCTAACTTAATTCACTCTGTATGAGAGACTCTAGGTTCATCCACATCTCTACAAATGACCCAGTTTCGTTCCTTTTTATGGCTGAGTAATATTCCATTGTATATGTGTACCACATCTTCTTTATCCATTCATCTGTCGATGGACATTTAGGTTGCTTCCATGTCCTGGCTATTGTAAATAGTGCTGCAGTGAACATTTGGGTGCATGTGTCCTTTTGAATTATGGTTTTCTCAGGATATATGCCCAGTAGTGGGATTGCTGGGTCATATGGTAGTTCTATTTTTAGTTTTTTAAGGAACCTCTGTGCTGTTCTCCATAGTGGCTGTATTTACATTCCCACCAACACTAGAAGAGCGTTCCCTCTTCTGCACACGATCTCCAGCATTTATTGTTTGTAGATTTTTTGATGATGACCATTCTGACTGGTGTGAGGTGATACCTCATTGTAGTTTTGATTTACAGTTCTCTAATAATTAGTGGTGTAGAGCATTTTTTCATGTGCCTCTTGGCCATCTGTATGTCTTCTTTGGAGAAATGTCTATTTAGGTCTTCTGCCCATTTTTTGATTGGGTTGTTTGATTTTTTGATATTGAGCTGCATGAGCTCTTCGTATATTTTGGAGTTTAATCCTTTGTCCGTTGTTTCATTTGCAAATATTTTCTCCCATTCTGAGGGTTGTCTTTTCGTCTTGTTTATGGTTTCCTTTGCTGTGGAAAACTTTTAAGTTTAATTAGGTCCCACTTGTTTATTTTTATTTTCATTACTCTAGGAGGAGGGTCAAAAAGGATCTTCCTGTGATTTATGTCCAAGAGTGTTTTTTCCTATGTTTTCCTCTAGGAGTTTCATAGTGTTCTGTCTTACATTTAGGTCTTTAATCCATTTTGAGTTTATTTTTGTGTATGGTGTTAGGGAGTGTTCTAATTTCATTCTTTTACATGTAGCTGTCCAGTTTTCCCAGCACCACTTACTGAAGAGGCTGTCTTTTCTCCACTGTATATTCTTGCCTCCTTTGTCAAAAATAAGGTGACCATATGTGCGTGGGTTTATCTCTGGGCTTTCTATCCTGTTCCATTGATCTATATTTCTGTTTTTGTGCCAGTACCATACTGTCTTGATTACTGTAGCTTTATAGTATAGTCTGAAGTCAGGGAGTATGATTCCTCCAGCTCCGTTTTATTCCCTCATGACTGCTTTGGCTATTTGGGGTCTTTTGTGTTTCCATACAAATTTTAAGATTTTTTGTTCTAGTTCTGTAAAAAATGCCATTGGTAATTTGATAGGGATTGCATTGAATCTGTAGATTGTTTTGGGTAGTATCGTCATTTTCACAATATTGATTCTTCCAATCCAAGAACATGGTATATCTCTCCATCTGTTTGTATTATGTTTAATTTTTTTCATCAGTGTCTTATAGTTTTCTGCATACAGGTCTTTTGTCTCCCTAGGTAGGTTTATTCCTAGGTATTTTATTCTTTTTGTTGCAGTGGTAAATGGGAGTGTTTCCTTAATTTCTCTTTCAGATTGTTCATCATTACTGTATAGGGATGCAAGAGATTTCTGTGCATTAATTTTGTGTCCTGCAACTTGATCAAATTCATTGATTAGCTGTAGTAGTTTTCTGGTGGCATCTTTAGGATTCTCTATGTATAGTATCATGTCATCTGCAATCAGTGATAGCTTTACTTCTTCTTTTCTGATTTGGATTCCTTTTATTTCTTTTTCTTCTCTGATTGCTATGGCTAAAACTTCCAAAACTATGTTGAATAATAGTGGTGAGAGTGGACAACATTGTCTTCTTCCTGATCTTAGAGGAAATGGTTTCAGTTTTTCACCATTGAGAATGATGTTGGCTGTGTGTTTGTCATATATGGCCTTTATTATGCTGAGGTAAGTTCCCTCTATGCCTACTTTCTGGAGGGTTTTTATTATAAATTGGTGTTGCTGTTGTTGAAAGCTGTTTCTGCATCTATTGAGATGATCATATGGTTTTTCTCCTTCAGTTTGTTAATATGGTGTATCACATTGGTTGATTTGCATATATTGAAGAATCCTTGCATTTCTGGGGTAAATCCCACTTGATCATGGTGTATGATCTTTTAATGTGCTGTTGGATTCTGTTTGCTAGTATTTTGTTGAGGATTTTTGCATCTATGTTCATTAGTGATATTGGCCTGTAGTTTTCTTTCTTTGTGACATCTTTGTCTGGTTTTGGTATCAGGGTGATGGTGGCCTCATAGAATGAGTTTGGGAGTGTTCCTTCCTCTGCTATATTTTGGAAGAGTTTGAGCGGGATAAGTGTTAGCTCTGCTCTAAATGTTTGATAGAATTCAGCTGTGAATCCATCTGGTCCTGGGCTTTTGTTCGTTGGAAGATTTTTAATCACAGTCTCAATTTCAGTGCTTGTGATTGGTCTGTTTGTATTTTCTGTTTCTTACTGGTTCAGTCTCTGAAGGTTGTGCTTTTCTAAGAATTTGTCCCTTTCTTCCAGCTTGTCCATCTTATTGGCATAGGCTTGCTTGTAGTAATCTCTCATGATCCTTTGTATTTCTTCAGTGTCAATTGTTACTTCTCCATTTTCTTTCCTAATTCTATTGATTTGAGTCTTCTCCCTTTCTTTATGAGTCTGGCTAATGGTTTATCAATTTTGTTTGTCTTCTCAGGGAACCAGGTTTTAGTTTTATTGAGCTTTGCTATTGTTTCCTTCATTTCTTTTTCATTTATTTCTGATCTGATGTTTATGATTTCTTTCCTTCTTCTAACTTTGGGGTTTTTTTGTTCTTCTTTCTCTAATTGCTTTAGGTGTAAGGTTAGGTTGTTTATTTGAGGTGTTTCTTGTTTCTTGAGGTAGGGTTGTATTGCTATAAACTTCCCTCTTAGAACTGCTTTTGCTGTATCCCATAGGTTTTGGGTTGTTTTTTTTCCCATTTGTTTCTAGAATTTCTGATTTCCTCTTTGATTTCTTCAGTGATCTCTTGGTTATTTAGTAGTGTATTGTTTAGTCTCCATGTGTTTGTATTGTTTACATATTTTTTCCTGTAATTGATATCTAGTCTCATAGCGTTGTGGTAAGAAAAGATACTTGATATGATTTCAGTTTTCTTAAATTTACCAAGGCTTGATTTGTGCCCCAAGATATGATCTATCCTGGAGAATGTTTCATGAGCACTTGAGATGAAAGTGTATTCTGTTGTTTTTGGATGGATTGTCCTATAAATATTAATTAAGTCTATCTTGTTTAATGTATCATTTAAAGCTTGTGTTTCCTTATTTATTTTCATTTTGGATGATCAGTCCATTGGTGAAAGTGGGGTGTTAAAGTCCCCTAATATGATTGTGTTACTGTTAATTTCCCTTTTTATGGCTGTTAGCATTTTTTTTTTTTTTTGCCACTGTACCCTGAAACTTTCCCAGTCCTAACATTGCTCAACTTCACTAGAACTTTTAAGACCCCAAGTTCTGGTATAGAAAAACAACTTCCCAAAGATGTTACAGACCTAATACTGCTCTTAAGATGGAATAGTCAGTCATTTCAGATCTATCACCCACTGTGTGTAGCATTAGCCTTCCTGCTCAGACACTCTAATTGTATCTCATAGATCCAAGGTCTAAAACAAAAAGGCTTACCTCATGTGAACACTGAAAACAAAGGGGAACTTAAAAGCCAGGACCTTCCATGCAGCTTCCCAGGATGGGCATGGGGTGTTTCAGCCTCTGGAATATTTCCTGTCTACAAAGGCCAAGTATTCGCCTTTCTTTAGGAAGAAAAGATTTGTCTTCCTAAAATTGATAGCAGGAAACCTTTAATGAAGTTTACTTATCCAATTTTACTTGGGTCTTTTAATGAAAGCTTCAATTCACATGTGAACAGAGCTAGTTAAAGCACAGCACAGCAGGCTTATAAGTTTAAATTCCTGCAGACTATTAGAATCACATGGAGGGCTGCCTCAAAAGTTTTCCCTTTTAAGACCACCTTTAATCTTTAGAGTATACTTTGGCCAAGGCAGGGGAGGGGAAATTAGTCTAGAGCCCAACCTTCTTATTAGCTTATTTCCATTTTACAACCATGGAACTACTATACATTCATCACCACTTGAGGTCTAAGGCCCAGAACACTATATAGCAGTATATTTTAACAAAATGAGCACTTAAGGAAAGTATCAGATTAGGAATAAGAGTATTGAGGTGCTCCTTTGTTGGGTGCATAAAGATTTACAATTGTTATATCTTCTTCTTGGATTGATCCCTTGATCATTATGTAGAGTCCTTCTTTGTCTGTTGTAATAGTCTTTATGGTAAAGTCTATTTTGTCTGATATGAGAATTGCTACTCCAGCTTTCTTTTGATTTCCATTTGTATGGAATATCTTTTTCCATCCCCTCACTTTCAGTCTGTATGTGCCTCTAGGTCTGAAGTGGGTCTCTGGTAGACAGCATATATATGGGTCTTGTTTTTGTATCCATTCAACCAGCCTTTATCTTTTGGTTGGAGCATTTAATCCATTTACATTTAAGGTAGTTATCGATACGTATGTTCCTATTACCATTTTCTTAATTGTTTTGGGTTTGTTATTGTAGGTCTTTTCCTTCTCTTGTGTCTCCTGCTTAGAGAAGTTCCTTTAGCATTTGTTGTAGAGCTGGTTTGGTGGTGCTGAATTCTCTTAGCTTTTGCTTGTCTGTAAAGGTTTTAATTTCTCCATCGAATCTGAATGAGATCCTTGCTGGGTAGAGTAATCTTGGTTGTAGGTTTCTCCCTTTCATCACTTTAAATATGTTCTGCCACTCCCTTCTGGCTTGCAGAGTTTCTGCTGAAAGATCAGCTGTTAACCTTATGGGGATTCCCTTGTATGTTATTTGTTGCTTTTCCCTTGCTGCTTTTAATATTTTTTCTTTGTATTTAATTTTTGATAGTTTGATTAGTATGTGTCTGGTGTATTTCTCCTTGGATGTATCCTGTTTGGGTCTCTCTGGGCTTCCTGGACTTGATTGACTATTTCCTTTCCCATATTAGGGAAGTTTTCAACTATAATCTCTTCAAATATTTTCTCAGTCCCTTTTTTTTCTCTTCTTCTTCTTGGACCCCTATAATTTGATTGTTGGTGCATGTAATGTTGTCCCAGAGGTCTCTGAGATTGTCCTCAATTGTTTTCATTCTTTTTTCTTTATTCTGCTCTGCGATAGTTATCTCCACTATTTTATCTTCCAGGTCACTTATCCGTTCTTCTGCCCCAGTTATTCTGCTATTGATTCCTTCTAGAGAATTTTTAATTTCATTTATTGTGTTGTTTATCATTGTTTGTTTGCTCTTTAGTTCTTCTAGGTTCTTGTTAAACATTTCTTGTATTTTCTCCATTCTATTTCCAAGATTTTGTATCATCTTTAGTATCATTACTCTGAATTCTTTTTCAGGTAGACTGCTATTTCCTCTTCATTTGTTTGGTCTGGTGGGTTTTTACCTTGCTCCTTCATCTGCTGTGTTTCTCTGTCTTCTCATTTTGCTTAACTTACTGTGTTTGGAGTCTCCTTTTCGCAGGCTGCAAGTTCGTAGTTCCCGTTGTTTTTGGTGTCTGTCCCCAGTGGCTAAGGTTGATTCAGTGGGTTGTGTAGGCTTCCTGGTGGAGGGGACTGGTACCTGTGTTCTGGTGGATGAGGCTGGATTTTGTCTTTCTGGTGAGCAGGACTGTGTCTGATGGTTTGTTTGGGGTGTCTGTGACCTTATTATGATTTTAGGCAGCCTGTCTGCTAATGGGTGGGGTTGTTTTCCTGTCTTGCTAGTTGTTTGGCATAGGATATCCAGGACTGTAGCTTGCTGGTCGTTGAGTGGAGCTGTGTCTTAGCGTTGAGATGCAGATCTCTGGGAGAGCTTCCACTGTTTGATATTATGTGGAGCCGGGAGGTGTGTGGTGGACCAGTGTCCTGAACTCGGCTCTCCTACCTCGGAGGCACAGGCCTGACACCCGGCCGGAGCACGAAGACCCTTTTGGGAAGTCTGAGGTCTTCTGCCAGCATTCAGTACGTGTTCTGTAGGAGTTGTTCCACATGTAGATGTATTTCTGATGAATGTGTGGGGAGGAAGGTGATCTCCACGTCTTACTCCTCCACCATCTTGAACGTGTCCCCCCAGTAATTCATTTCTAATCTCATAGTGTGGTCAGAAAAAATGTTTGATAGGAATTCAGTTTTGTTAAATTTTCCGAGGCTTGACTTATGACCCAAGATATGATCTATCCTGGAGAATGTTCCATGTGCACTTGAGAAGAAAGTGTATTCTGACACTTTCGGGTGGAATGTCCTGTAAGTATCAATTAAGTGTATTTTATCTATTGTTTCATTTAAAGCTTGTTTTTCCTATTTATTTTCTGTCTGGATGGTCTGTCCCTTGGTGTAAGCGGGGTGTTAAAGTCTCCCACTATTATTGTGTTACTGTCGATTTCCCCTTTTATGGCTGTGAGCATTTGCCTTATGTATTGAGGTGCTCCTATGTTGGGTGCATAAATATTTACAATTGTTATATCTTTTTCTTGGATTGATCCCTTATCATAATGTAGTGTCCTTCCTTGTCTCTTGTAACAGTCTGTATTTTAAAGTATGTTTTATCTGATATGAGTATTGCTACCCAGCTTTGTTTTGTTTTCCATCTACATGTTATATCTTTTTCCATCCCCTCACTTTTAGTTTGTATGTGTCCCTAGGTCTGAAATGGGTCTCTTGTAGGCAGCATATATATGGGTCTTGTTTTTGTATCCATTCAGCCAGTCTGTGTCTTTTGGTTGGAGCATTTAATCCATTCACATTTAAGGTAATTATCGATATGTATGTTCCTATCACCATTTTCTTAATTGTTTTGGGTTTGTTTTTCTAGGTCCTTTTCTTCTCTTGTGTTTCCCACTTAGAGAAGTTCCTTTAGCATTTGCTGTAGAGCTGGTTTGGTGGTGCTGAATTCTCTTAGCTTTTGCTTGTCTGTAAAGCTTTTGATTTCTCTATCGAATCTGAATGACATCCTTGCTGGGTAGAGTAATCTTGGTTGTAGATTTTTCCCTTTCATCACTTTAAATATATCCTGCCACTCCCTTCTGGCCTGCATAGTTTCTGCTGAAAAATCAGCTGATAACCTTATGGGGATTCCCTTGTATGTTATTTGATACTTTTCCCTTGCTGCTTTTAATAATTTTTATTTGAATTTATTTTTGTTAGTTTGATTAATATGGTGTCTTGGTGTTTGTTTCCTTGGGTTTATCCTGTATGGGACTGTCTTCACTTCCTGGAATTGCGTGGCTATTTCCTTTCCCATGTTAGGGAAGTTTTCGACTATAATCTCTTCACATATTTTCTCAGACCCTTTCTCTTTCTCTTCTCCTTCTGGGACCCCTATAATTTGAATGTTGGTGCATTTAATGTTGTCCAGAGGTCTCTGAGACTGTCTTCATTTCTTTTCATTCTTTTTTCTTTATTCTGCTCCTCAGCAGTTATTTCCACCATTCTGTGTTCCAGCTCACTTATGCATTCTTCTGCTTCAGTTATTCTGCTATTGATTCCTTCTAGTGTATTTTTCATTTTAGTTATTGTGTTGTTCATCACTGTTTGTTTGTTGTTTAGTTCTTATAGATCCTTGTTAAACATTTCTTGTGTTTTCTCGGTCCATCTCTCTATTGTATTCCCGAGATTTTGGATCATATTTACTATCATTACTCTGAATTCTTTTTCAGGTAGGTTGCCTGTTTCTTCTTTATTTATTTGGTCTTGAAGGTTTTTACCTTGCACCTTCGTCTGTAGCATACTTGTTTGTCGTTTCATTTTTTTTGGTGGGTGGGTCTCTGTTCCCATCTTACCGGTTGTTTGGCCTGAGGCGTCCAGTCCTGGAGTTTGCAGGCAGTTGGTTAGAGTTGGTCTCGGTGCCAAGATGAGGACCTCCAGGACATCTCACACAGATTAGTATTCCCTGGGGTCTGAGGTTCTCTGTTCATCCAACAGTTTGGACTTGGTGCTCCCACCACTGGAGCTGAGGCCTGACACCTGACCTGGGAGCCAAGATCCTGCAAGCTTTGAGGCGCCGACGGGGGGGGGGAAAAAAAAAGAACAGAACAATAACAAAGAATAAAAAATAAAATAAAATTAGAAAAATAAAAAATGTATTCAAAAAAATAAAAATATAAATGAAACAACAATAAGGCAAAACACAACCACAATGGCCAAAAAGCCAGAAAAGGCCCTGGGTGGGGGTGGGAGTGGTCGGCTTAGGCTCTTTGTGGACGGAGGGGGCCGCAGAGGGCAGAGGCTCAGGCCCAGGACCCCAGCAGGGTTGCTGGGGCCCAGGTGGGCAGGGTAGACACTAGCCTTGTTCCCCTGTGATCCACCGATCCCCCAAAGGTCTCTCCCCATCCCCACTGATCCATGTACCGTTGGTGTGTCCCTCTGATCGTGGGAACCCCTCCCTTGCCCCAGCTGCCCCTCAGGGGTGCCAGTCCCATCCCGCCTTCATTTTTCCTCTCCCTTTCCTTTCCCCCATGTCCTACCCGGTCGTGCTGGGATTCTTCCCATCCCTTTGGGTGTTGGAGGTCCCCCACCAGACCGGGTAGGTGCCCTAGTTGTGAGGCGACAGGAACTCTGTGTCTTCCTACTCTGCATCTATGTTAATGAGAGATACTAGTTTGTTGTTTTCTTTTCTTATAATGTTTTTCTTAGGTTTTAGTACAGGCATACCTTGGAGATATTGCAGGTTCAGTTTCAGATCACCACAATAAAGCGAGTATCACAATAAAGTGAGTCATGCAAAATTTTTTGATTCCCAGTGCATATAAAATTTATGTTTACACTATAGTATAGTCTATTAAGTGTGCAGTAGCATTATGTCTTAAAAAACAATGTACATACCTTAATTAAGAAATACTTTATTGCTAGGAAATGCTGATCATCAGAGCGTTCAGTGAGTTGTTGTAATATTTTTGCTGATGGAGGGTCTTGCCTGTTAATGACTGCTAACTGATCAGGATGGTGATTGCTGAAGGTTGAAGTGGCTGTGGCAATTTCTTAAAATAACACAGAAATGAAGTTTGCCGCATCAATTTACTCTTCCTTCCTGTAGCATGCAGTTCTGTTTGATAGCATTTAACCCACTGTAGAGCTTCTTTCAAAGTTGGAGTCAGTCTTTCAAAGTTGGAATCAGTCTTCTCAAACCCTGCCAGCGCTTTGTCAACTAAGTTTATGTAATATTCTGCATCCTTACTTGTCATTTCAATGATCTTCACAGCACCTTCACCAGGAGTAGATTCCATCTCAAGAAACAACTTTCTTTGCTCATCCATAAGAAGCAGCTCCTCATTTGTGAAAGTTTTATTTTGAGATTGCAGCAATTCAGTCACATCTTCAGGCTCCACGTTTTAAAAAATGTTTTAATAAATTTATGTTTTGACTGTGTTGGGTCTTCGTTACTGTGCGTGGGCTTTCTCTAGTTGTGGCGAGTGGGGGCTGTTCTTCGTTGCGGGGCACAGCCTTCTCCTTGTGGTGGCTTCTTTTGTTGTGATGCATGTGCTCTAGGCACGTGGACTTCAGTAGTTGTGGCTTGTGGGCTCAGTAGTTGTGGCTTGCGGGCTCTAGAGCACAGGCCCAGTAGTTGTGGTTCATGGGCTAAGTTGCTCCACGGCATGTGGGATCTTCCCAGACCGGGGCTCGAACCTGTGTCACCTGCATTGGCAGGCGGATTCTTAACCAGTGCGCCACCAGGGAAGTCCCTGAATGCCCTTTGATGACATCTAGAAAGGTGATTTCTTTCCAGAAGATTTTCAATTTATTTTGTCCAGATCCATCACAGGAATCACTGTCAGTGACAGCTATAGCCTTATGAAATGTATTTCTTTTTTTTTTAATACATCTTTATTGGAGTATATTGCTTCACAGTGTTGTGTTAGTTTCTGCTGTACAACAGAGTAAATTAGCTATATGCACACACATATCCCCATATCCCCTCCCTCTTGAGCCTCCCTCCCACCCTCCCCATCCCACCCCTCTAGGTCATCACAGTGCACGGAGCTGATCTCCCTGTGCTATGCAGCAACTTCCCACCATCCATCCATTTTACATTTGGTAGTGTATATATGTCAGTTGTACTCTCTCACTGTGTCTCAGCCTCCCCTTCCCTCCCGTGTCCTCAAGTCTGTTCTCAACGTCTGCATCTTTATTCCTCCCCTACCACTAGGTTCATCAGTACCATTATGAAACGTATTTCTAAAATAATGGAAAGTCGAAATCACTCCTTGATCCATGGGCTGCAGAATGGAACTTGTGTTAACAGGCATGAAAACAACATTAATCTTGTTGTATATCTCCATCGGAGCTCTTAGGTGACCAAGCACATTGTAATTGAGCAGTAATATTTTGAAAGCAGCTTGTTTTTCTGAGCAGTAAGTCTCAAGTGGGCTTAAAGTATTCAATAAACTATGTTGTAAAGAGATATGCCGTCATCCTGGCTTTGTTGTTCCATTTATAGAGCACAGAGAGAATAGATTTAGCATAATTCTTAAGGAACCTAGGATTTTCGGAATGGTAAATGAGCACTGGCTTCACCTTAAAGTCATCAGTGGCAGTAGCCCCTAACTAGAGACTCAGCCTGTTTTTTGAAGCTTTGAAGCCAGGCATTGACTTCTCCTCTCTAGCTATGAAAGTCCTAGATTACATCTTCTTCTAATATAAGGCTGTTATGTCTGCCTTGAAAATCTGTTGTTTAGTGTAGCCACCTTCATGAATTTTTTTAGCTGGATATTCTAGAAAACTGCAGCTTCTACATCAGCACTTTCTGCTTCAACTTGCACTTTTATATTATGGGGATAGCTTCTTTCCTTAAACCTCATGAACCAAGCTCTGCTAGCTTCAAACTTTTCTTCTGTAGCTTTCTTACCTCTCTCAGCTTTCATAGAATTCGAGAGAGTTAGGGCCTTATCTGGGTTAGGCTTTGGTTTAAGGGAATCTTGTGGCTGGTTTTATCTTCTGTCCGGATGACTGAAACGTTCTCTATATCAGCAATACGGGTTTTTCGCTTTCTTATTTATTTGTTGTGGAGTAGCACTTTTCATTTCCTTCAAGAACTTTTCCTCTGCTTTCAGAACTTGGCTAACTGTTTTTTGCAAGAGACCTTGCTTTTGGCCTGTCTTAGCTTTCAACATGTCTTCCTCACTAAGCTTATTAGTCATTTCTAGCTTTTGATATAAAGTGACACAGATGCAACCCTTCCTTTTACTTGAATGCTTAAAGGCCATTGTAGGGTTATTATTGGCCTTATTTCAATATTGTTGTATCTCAGGGAATCAGGAAGCCTGAGGAGAGGGAGAGAGATGGGAATGGCCTCTCAGTGAAGCAGTCAGTACATACAACATTTATCAATTAAGTTTGGTGTCTTCTATGGGTGTGCGCATTTGTGGTGCCCCAAAACAATCACAATAGTAACATCACATATCACTGATTATAGATCCCCATAATAAATATAATAATAATGAAAAAATTGGAAATATTGCAAGAATTACCAAAATGTGACACAGACTTGAAGTAAACAAATGCTGTTGTAGAAATGGTACAGATAGACTTGCTCACTGCAGGGTTGTCACAGACCTTCAGTTTGTAAAGAAACTCAATATCTGCAAAGCACAATAAAAGAGGAGATATACCTGTATTAGGGTAATACAGGCCTTGAAGAATGAGTTAGGAAGTATTCCCTCTGCTTCTATCCTCTGAAAGAGATTGTGTGGAATTGGTATAATTTCTTCCTTAAATGTTAGGTAGAATTCACCAGTGAACCCCTCTGCACCTAGTGCTTTCTGTTTTGGAAAGTTATTAATTATTGATTCAAGTTATTTAATAATCTGGCCCTATTCAGGTTGTCTGTTTTTTCTTGTGTGAGTTAATTTGTATCCTCTCTTATTTTTTCTTAGTTAGCTTGACTAGAGGCTTATTGATTTTATTAATTTTTTCAAAGAATCAGCTTTCGTTTTTGTTGATTTTTCTTTATTGGTTTCCTGTTTTCAATTTTATTTATTTCTACTATAATTTTTATTGTTTCTTTTCATCTTTATACTTTGAATTTAATTTGCTCTTCTTTTTTGTTTCCTGAGATTATTGATTTAGATCTTTTTTTCTAATATATGCATTCAGTGCTATACATCTCCCTAGACATTGCTTTGCTGCATCCTACAAATTTTGATTAGTTGTGTTTTCATTTTCATTTAGTTCAAAATATTTTAAAATTTCTCTTGAGATTTATTCTTTTACCCAAATGTTATATAGAAATGTGTTGTTTAATCTCCACATATTTTTGGATTTTCCTGTTACCTTTTTGTTATTGATTTCTAGTTTAAGTCTGTTGTGGTCTGGAATTAATTTTTTTATTTAATGGATTTTAGGAAACCTTTATGGATGATAGCTTCTTGTCCAGAAGAGAAAACTAAGATACAGACTGATTTTCTTCTTATTGTTGGTATAGGTCACTTCACTTGAGCATATATTTACTTAATGCAACATGTAATATCTGTTTACTTGGATGAATAAACAGAAAAATACCAGATTTAAATTTTCATTGACGTGATAATCTAGGTTGTAAATGCACACAATTTATAATATAGAATATAACTGTGTTGTTAGAGGTAGAAATGAAGTGCTACAGTTTTGCAGAAGAGAGGAAAGAACGTCTGGCCAGGGAAATTATGGAAGGCTTCTGGGAGGGAGGGGGATTTTTGAATGTGACCTTGCAGTGAGTTGGCTTTTGTTAGGTATTTGCGGAAGAGACTAAAGGAACAGTATGAGTGAAAATTACAGAGAAATGTTGAATGTTAGTGAAATAGTGCTAGTCATAGTGTTAGTGGTATTGTGGAGAGGGTATGTTGTGGAAGATAATTCTGGAAACGTTAATAGATATGGATCATGGCTAAAGGTTGGAATACTATCTTAAGCACTGTGGGCAGGCAGATCAAGATGGCGGAATAGAAGGACATGGAGCTCACCTTCTCCCACAAATACATCAAAAATAAATCTACATGTGGGACAATTCTCACAGAATACCTGCTGAACAGTGGCAGAAGATCTCATAAAACCAAAATTATAAGAAGGATCACCATGTAATCTGGTAGGATGAAAAAAGAAAAAAAAAAGGAATCAGGATGGGACATGCGCCGCTGGGAGGGAGCTGTGAAAGAGGAAAGGTTCCCTCACCCTGGGAAGCCCCTTCACCTTCTGGGAGATAAGCTGGGTCAGAAGGGGAGCTTCAGAGGCTCGGAGGAGAGTGCAGCACCCAGTTTGCGGTGGGCAGAACAGAGAGAGACCTGCACAGAAGGTCTTGGCCATCACTCTGCAGTCCCTAGCCCAAGACTTTCATCTGCTGGTGTGCACAGAGGCTGGGTGGTGAAACTCGGGCTTCAGAGGACAGACCAGGGGTTGGCTACTCGGAGACAGCCTGAAGGGACTGGAGAGTGGTCCAAGGCGCAACTGGGGGTGTGCACAGGAAGGAGTCCGCATCTGCCATTGAAGCCCTGTCATTAACGCTCATGAAAGGTGGGGCAGGGCCCACCTTAGAAGCTTTATTCTTGGTGTGCTTACAGCAGACTTGGCGCCACCTCTGTGAGTTCTGGGAGCATGCAAGTGTGGGCGGGTTGCTCACACTTGGAGTCAGGGCTGAAATCTGAGCCAATCCCCAGGGGCTGCACGACTTGGAAAGCAGGGCTGAAATCTGAGTGTCTCAGTGTCCCAGTGGCTGTGTGATCACAAATGTACACATGGCAGGCAGCTTTGTAAACTCAGTGCCTGCACGACATCCGAGTGGATTGCTGCAGACACACACATGCAGAGGTGGAGCTGGTGTCTGGGCTGACTCAGTAGTTCCCAGGGCAGGTCCAGGTGTGTGACTGTGGCCGTCCTGGTGCCTGACCTCAGTGATTCTGTGCCAACAGATGTGCACTAGTGGCTTTGTGAGCACAGTGCCTAGGGGACACCCAGGCGGATTGCCTGAATTCCCACGGTTGAGGCAGGGCCGAGGGCAGTGCGAAAAAAACTGTACTTTGTGAGCCTGCACAACGGGTGACAGGCAACACCACAGAGTACACTCCCTGGTGGACAGCTCCTGTGGAGGAATACTCAGCAGCTCCTCTCCCAGTGGGAGTGTTCCACTCCTGCCTACCTCACACCGCAGTCCAGAAGTGGATCTGGGGGCATCTACTCCAACAACTGGGGAGCAGATCCTGCCCCCAACAGGGCTTTGACAACCATAGAACAAAGAGGAGGCCCCACTCAACATCCAGTGCAGGCTCTGGTCACCACAACAAAAATCACACCTCCTACCAAGGGGAAAATGGCCAACACACACTGAAGAAAGACGTGGCAGGCATCCATACTAAAAACAGCCCTTGCACCAAAAATATTAGACTCACAGAGGCTACACAGGGACACTCCCGCATAAGGACAGCCCTTCAAGACCACAGTAGATAACTGTTTCTCCTAAACTCATAGAGTCAGAGAAATATTAGTAAAATAGTAAAATGAAGAAGCAGAGGAAGCTCTCCCAATTAAAAGATCAAGAGAATTCCCCTGAAAGAACAATGAAACAGACATCTCCAGTCTACCAGATCCTGAGTTCAAAAAAGAGGTAATGAAAATTACTGAAAGAATTAAAGTCTATTGATATAAATACAAATTACCATGAAAAGGAACTAGAAACTATAAAGAGGAGCCAATTAAAATTAGAAAGCTCAATTGCCAAGACAAAAGCTGAGCTAAAGGCAATCAATAGCAAACTGGATAATGCAGAAGAACAAGTAAGTGATCTGGAAGATAGAATAATGGAAATCACCCAACCAAAACAGCAGACAGAAAGATGAAAAAAAATGAAAGTAATATATGAGACCTATGGGATAATATAAAGCCTCCCAATCTATGCATAATAGGGATCCCAGAAGGAGAAGAAAGAAAAAAGGGGGTTGAAAATGTATTTGAAGAAATTATGGCTGAAAACTTCCCAAACCTAAAGAAGGAAACTTATATCTAGGTACAGGAAGCACATAGGGTCCCAAACAAGATGAACCCAAACAGAACTACACCAAGACATATTGTAATTAAAATGGCAAAAGTTAAAGAGAGGATTTTAAAGGCAGCAAGAGAAAAACAAAGAGTTAATGACAAGGGAATGCCCATAAGTCTATCAGCTGATTTCTCTACAAACGTTGCAGGCCAGAAGGGTGTGGCAAGATATATTCAAACTCCTGAAAGGGAAAACCTGCAACCTCAGATACTCTACCCAGCAAGATTATCATTTAGAATAGAAGGAGAGGTAAAGAATTTCTCAGACAAGAAAAACTAGAAGAATACAGCAATAATAAACCTATCCTAAAAGAAATATTAAAAGGTCTTCTCTAAATAGAAAAGAAGTAAGAATCTGTAGGAAAGAGAAATTACCATTGGATCGTAAATCACTTAAATAAGCCAGCACACAGATTAAAAAAAAATTTTTTTTCTTCTGAAAGTGATAATAACTACAATGAACAACAATAGGATAAACATGAAGATGTAAAAGAGGACATCAAAATCATAAAATGTGAGGAGGGAGAGTAAGAAAATGTAGGGGTTTTTTTTAGAATGTGTTTGAGCCTATATGACTACTAGTCTAAAGCAAGTAGATATAGTAATGGGTTAACATACTTGAAAAACAGGGTAACCACAAATCAAAAACATAAAATAGATTCACAAAAACCAAAAAAGAGAACACAAGCATAGTACAAAAGAAAACCATCAAACCACAAAAGGAAAAACAAAAAGAAAAAGGAACAAAGAAGAAATACAAAGTTAACTGGAAAACAAGGTTTAAAATGTAATAAATACATGTCTATCAACAATTACCTTAAATGTCAATGGACTAAATGCTCCAATCAAAAGACATAGAGTGGCAGATTGGAGAAGAAAACAAGAGTCTGCAAGATGCTGCCTGTAAGAGACCCACTTTAGGGCAAAGGATGCACGTAGATTGAAATTTAAGGGCTGGAAAAAGATATTTCATGCAAATGGAAATGACAAGAAAGCAGGGGTATCAATACTCATATCAGACAAAATAGACTTTATTTTATTTTTTTTTAAATTTAGTTTTGGTTGCGTTGGGTCTTCATTGCTGCACGCTGGCTTTCTCTAGTTGCAGCGAGTGGGGGCTACTCTTCATTGCAGTGCGCGGGCTTCTCATCGCGGTGGCTTCTCTTGTTGTGGAGCATGGGCTCTAGGCACGTGGACTTCAGTAGTTGTGGCACGTGGGCTCAATAGTGTGGCTCGTGGGCTCTGGAGCACAGGCTCAGTAGTTGTGGTCCATGGGCTTAGTTGCTCCGTGGCATGTGGGATCTTCCCGGACCAGGGCTCGAACCCGTGTCCCCTGCATTGGCAGGCGGATTCTTAACCACTGCGCCACCAGGGAAGTCCCAAAATAGACTTTAAAACAAAGGCCATAAAGAAAGATAAAGAAGGGCACTATATAATGATAAAAGGATCAATACAGGAAGAGGATATTACGCTCATTAACATATATGCACCCAATATAGGAGCACCTAAATACATAAAACAAATATTAACAGACATAAAGGGAGAAATTGACAGGAATACAATAATAGTAGGAGACTCACATCAGTAAACAGATCTACCAGACAAAATCAGTAAGGCAATAGAGATCCTAAATGATAATAGAACAGTTAAACTTAATTTGTATTTTCAGGACATTACATCCAAAAAAACCAGAATACACATTCTTTTCAAGTGCACTTGGAATGTTCTGTAGGATTGGCCACATACTAGGACACAAAACAAGCCTCAACAAAAGGATAGAAATTATTTCAAGCATCTTTTCTGACCACAACAGCATGAAACTAGAAATCAACCACAGAAAGAGAAATGAGAAAGAAATGATTACATGGAGACTAAAACCATGCTACTAAAGACCAGTGGGTCAACAATGAAATCAAAGAGGAAATTTAAAAATACCTTGAGACAAATGACAATGAAAACACAACCATACAAAATCTAATGGATGCAACAAAAGCAGTTCTTAGATGGAAGTTCATAACGATATAGACCACCCACACAAAAAAAGAAGAGTCTCAAACAACCTAAGCTACCACTTGAAAGAATTAGAAAAAGAAGAACAAACAAAACCTGAAGTCAGCAGAAGGAAGGAAATAATAAAGATAAGACAGGCAATAAGTAAAATAGGGATTAAAAAGACCAAAGAAAAAAAATCTAGACCAGGATGCCCACTCTCACCACTTCTATTCAACACATATTGGAAGTCCTAGCCACAGCAATTGGACAAGAAAAAGAAATAAAATGTATCCAAATTGGAAGAGAAGAGGTAGAATTGTCATTATATGCAGATGACGTGATACTATATATAGAAAGCCTTAAAGACTCTACAGAGAAATTACTAAAACCAAGAAATTATAAAACCAAGAGCTGGTTCTTTGAAAGGGTAAACAAAATTGACAAACCTCTAGCTAGGCTCATCAAGAAGAAAAGGGAGAGGACCCAAATAAAGAAAATAAGAAATGAAAGAGGAGAAATAGCGACGCATACCATAGAAATACAAAAAACTGTAAGAGAATACTATAACAATTATATGCAAACAAATTGGACAACCCAGAAGAAATGGACAAGAGTCTAGAAACATACAGCCCACCAAAACTCAATTCAGGAAGAAATAGATAATTTGAACAGGCTGATCACTAGAAGTGAAATAGAATCTGTTAAAAAAACAAAAACAAAAAAAACCTCCCCACAAACAGAAGTCCAAGACCAGATGGCTCCACAGGTGAATTCTACCAAACATACAAAGAAGAACTTATACTGATCCTTCTAAAAGTCTTCCAAAAGATTGAAGAGGAGGGAACACTCCTAAAGTCATAATGTGGAGCCACCATCACCCTGATACCGAAACCAGACAAAGACATTATGAGAAAAGAAAATTACAGGCGAACATCTTTGATGAATATAGATGCAAAAATTCTCAGCACAATATTAGCAAACCAAATCTAATAACACAGATTCTAATAAAAAAGATGATATACCACAATCAAGTTGGATTCATCCCAGGGTCAAAGGGATGGTTCAGCATACACAAATCAATGTGATACACCATGTCAACAAAAGACAGTACAAAAACCACATGATCATCTCAATAGATGAAGAAAAGGTATTTGATAAAATTCAATATCCTTTCATGATGAAGACTCTTACCAGAGTGGCTGTAGAGGGAACATATCTCAACATAATAAAAAACTATTTGTGACAAACCGCAGCCAATATAATACTCAACATTGAAAAGCTGAAAGCCTTCCCGCTAAAATCTAGAAGACAAGGATGCTCACTCTCACCACTTCTATTCAACACAGTATTGGAAGTCCTAGCCACAGCAGTCAGACAAGAAAAAGAAATAAAAGGTATCCAAATTGGAAGAGAAGAGGTAAAATTGTCATTATATGCAGATGACGTGATACTATATATAGAAAGCCTTAAAGACTCTACAGAGAAATTACTAGAACTGATAAATGAATTCAGCAGCGTAGCAGGATGCAAGATTAAACATACAGAAATCTGTTGTATTTCCTTACACTAACAGTGAAACATCAGAAAGGGAAAATAAGAAAACAATCCCATTTAAAATCACATCAAAAAATAAATAAAATACTTAGGAATAAACCTGACCAAAGAGGTGAAAGACTTATATGTTGAGAAATATAAAACATAAAGGAAATTGAAGATGATTCAAAGAAATGGAAGATATCCCATGCTCTTGGGATGGAAGAATTAATATTGTTCAAAATGGCCATATTACCCAAAGCAATCTACAGATTTAATGTGATCCCTATCAGGTTACCCATGACATTTTTCACAGAAGTAGGACAAATAATCCTAAAATTTTGATGGAACCATAAAAGACCCAGAATTGCCAAAGCAATCCTGAGGAAAAAGAACAAAGCTGGAGGCATAACCCTCCCAGCCTTCAGACAGCACTACAAAGCTACAGTAATCAAAACAGCATGGTATTGGCACAGAAACAGACATATGGATCAATGGAACAGAATAGAGAGAGCTCAGAAATAAACCCACGTATCTATGGTCAATTAATCTTTGACAAAGGAGGCAAGAATATACAATGGAGAAAAGACAGTCTCTTCAGCAAGTGGTGTGGGGAAAGCTGGACAGCCACATTGTAAATCGATGAAGTTAGAACACACCCTTACACCGTACACAAAAATAAACTCAAAATGGCTTAAAGACTTAAATATAAGACATGACACAGTAAAACTCCTAGAAGAGAACGTAGGCAAAACATTTCTGACATAAATCTTACCAGTGTTTTCTTAGGTCAGTCTCCCAAGGCAATAGAAATAAAAGCAAAAATAAACAAATGGGACCTAATCAAACTTACACACTTTTGCACAGCAAAGGAAACCACAAGCAAAATGAAAAGACATTTGAATTTATTGTTGTGTAAGGTATGAAGAATGGATTTAACTTTTTTCCTAGATGTTTACCTAGTTTTCTCAATATATGAATTTATTGAATAATCTATCTTTTTCCACACTGATTTGAAATGCCACCTTTGGGAATTCCCTGGTGGGCCCTCACTGCCAAGGGCCCAGGTTCAGTCCCTGGTCCGGGAACTAAAATCCCACAAGCCACGTGGTGAGGCCAAGGAAAAAAAAAAGAAATGCCACCTTTATTATAAATTAAATGCTTGCATAAATTTGCATGTGTTTCCCTTTCATTCATCAGCAGTGAATGAGAGCTCCTGTTGCTCTACATCCTTGCCAGTGTTTGGTGTTATCAGTGTTTGGGATTTTGGCGAGTCTTGTGTTATCTCGTTGTTTTAATTTGCAGTTCCCTCATGACATATAATGTTGAGCATCTTTTCATATGTTTATTTGCCATCTGAATATCTTTGGTGAATTCAGGTCTTTTGTTCATATTTTGATCCGGTTGTTTTCTGTTGAGTTTTAAGAGTTCTTTATATATTTTGAGTAAGTCTTTTATCAGATATAAAATATCAGGTCTTTTGCAAATTAGTATTTTTTAAAAAGTACTAATGAGTTCTGTAGAAAATACCTAGGATTTTTGTATTGATATGACGAAATCTATGTAAATTTTTAAAATAGGTACAACAAGCTGCATAGTAATTTGCACTGTTTTGGGGTTGGAAACTGTCTGCAAATCAGTCGCCTGATTAGAATTCACATCAGAATACGGTTTTATCAGTGAATTTCTCATGAAATCAATCCATTTCAGGATTAGCAGGACTCTGTTGCTGGCACCCTGCCAAATTTGCAATTATTTATATCTTCCAAACCCTGAGAAACTTCTGCAGTATAAGTACCTCCTTTCAGAAGTGGAGGCCAGAAGTATTTGGGAAACTCTAGCAGACAACCAAGAGGAAGAAATGGCTGTCAATTTGACTTGTACTATTATGAGACTCCACTCTTTTTTTTTTTTTTTTTTTTTAAACACTCAAAACCTCTGACAGGCAACAACCATTCAATAATGCTTTTTTTTTTTTAAGTCACAACGTTTCTTTTTTAAATTAAAAAAAATTGAGATATAGTTGACACATAATATTACATTAGTTTCAAGTGCACAACATTTGATACATGTATATATTGTGAAATGATCACAAGTCTAGTTAGTAGCTATTACCACACAGTTAAATTCTTTTTTCTTGTGATGAGATTTTTAAGATCTACTCTCAGCAACTTTCAAATATACAATACAGTATTATTAACTATAGTTACCATGATGTATATTATATTTCTAAGTCTTATTTATTTTTATAACTGGAAAGTTTGTACCTTTTGACTACCTTCACCCATTTTACCCACCCCCCCCCCACCTCTGGCAACCATCCGTATGTTCTCTATATCCATAAATTTGATTTTTTTCTTAAAATTCCACATATAAGTGAGATCATATGGTATTTGTCTTTCTCTGTCTAACATATTTCTCATAGCATAATGCCTTCAAGGTCCATCCATGTTGTTGCAAATGGCAGGACTTCATTCTCTTTTAAGGCAGAATAATATTCCATTGTGTATATGTATACACACACATTTTTTCTTCATCCATTTATCTATTTGGGGACACTTAGGTCATTTCCATATCTTGGCTACTGTAAAATAATGCTGCAGTGAACATGGGGGTGCACCTATCTTTTTGAGTTAGCATTTTCCTTTCCTTCACATAAATACCCAGAAGTGGAATTGCTGGTAATCATATGGTAGTTCTATTTTTAATTTTTTTGAGGAACCTCCATACCATTTTCCATAGTGGCTGCACCAGTTTACATTCCCAGCAATTTACATTTCCATCTCTAGGACACTAGGGTTCCTTTTTCTCCACATCCTCACCAGCATTTGTTATGTCTTGTCTTTCTGATGATAGTCTTTCTAACAGGTGTGAGGTGGTATCTTATTGTGGTTTTGATTTGCATTTTCCTGATGGTTAGTGATGTTGAGCACCTTTTCATGTACCTGTTGGCCATCTGTATGTCATCTTTGAGAAGATATCTATTTAGATCCTCTGCCCATTTTTTAATTGTATTATTTGTGGGTTTTTTGCTGTTGAGTTTTATGAGTTCTTTATATATTTTGGATATTAACTCCTTATCAGATATATGATTTGCAAATATTTTCTCCCATTCTGTAGGTTGCCTTTTCATTTTGTTGATGTTTCCTCTGTTGTGGAGACCGCATCAGTTTTGACCACATTAATTCAGTGGAAGAAATTGGTCTAGATTGAAGTACATTTAATGTATTTTTATATAACCTTTAAAAATTGTGAATCACTATGAGGTGTACCTGAAACTTATATAATATTGTGTATAAACTATACCTCAATTAAGAAAACTTTTTTTAAGCCTCCATAGTCTAACTGATACAAAAGTATAGTGAGTTGGCAGCCCATTTAAATGGAAAGCTATTATTAATCAAAATTGTTTTCTGCTTAACACACAGAATTTTGCTCCAATGTGTTTTTATGTCTGTTGAACTAAAAAATAAAATCAAGTTGCGGACTGCAGTTTTATTTTTCTGGGTATAATCTGCCATCTGTTGGTTGAAAATGTTTTAGTAAGAGTTTCTAAAAAGCAGATGAAATGTGGAGAATGAAGTGGGGATGTTTAGCCTATCTAAAAGAAGTAGCTAGCATACTTGAGCAAAACTAGGTGGAGATGGGAAGATGCAGACTAAGCTGTGTGAAAGCATCAATTATGGATGGCTAAGGAATGGGTGGAGACCAAAGGAATTACTGGAAATGCCCATCAGTCTTTAGTTCCTGGCAGTAAACCCTGACAACCCCTAAGACATTGGCAATATGATTGTGCTGTAGATGCTGCTCACACTATTACTACCACTGCCACCACCACCACCAAAGCTCTCTAGCTTACCTGAATTGAGACCAGAGTGCCTTAGACGTCCTTTGTGAGGACCCTGATGTTTGTGGAGAAAAGAGGGAAGAAAGTATGGGCTATTTTGTTCGCTGATATTTTAGGAAAAAAAATAGGCTCTTCTCTACTTATGTACAAAGAATTGAATGTTTTATCTAGAATGAATTCTGAGGAAGTGAAATTTCTTTAAGTGATGAAGTATATTTTAGTTTCTAAACAAAGTATTGTATATTTCCCTGTGTGTTAAATTGAAGTCTGGACATATTCTAACCTGACTCTAATAACTTTTATTTTTCTTTGTCCTGGGGTATCATATAGAGCACAGTTCTGCACCAGACTCTGAATTTCATCTGCCTTCTCCACTGCTGGGCTGTCAGCTTTTGCTACTGTCACTGCATCTTTTATTACCCCTAACTGGATTTTTGTTTAGTACTTTTCACTATTTAAGAATTATGTTGCCTAACTCTGGCTGGAGGGTATGTGGGTATTAGTTATATCAGCCTTTGTACTTTGTTTCAATTATTTCATAGTAAAAAGAATTATAGGTTAAGTAAGAGTTGGTCATGTAATAGTATGCTTTTGTAATAGAGCTTTATAGTTTTTCTTATGAGTTATTTCTTTTGATTCTCTTATAGTAACTGTAAGATAAGCAAGTAAGTGATTGTTATTTTCTTAATTTTCATGAGAAGGGAGGAACTGGGACTTGAATTTGGTTCTTTGAGTAAAACAAGAAAGCTCATTTTAAATATTGGGTCTCTGTAATGGTTTTTCATGGTCCCCAAAACCTTCATATTTAAGAATGTAAAGCTATATTCCAGAGCATAAAGGTTGCTGAAGTCTGATTTCTAGGTCAGTGGTTCTTACACTTTGGGTCCCAGGACCTCTTTATACTCTTCAAAATTACTGAGGATCCCAAAAAGCTTTTGTTTACATAGGTATATCTATCGATATTTAGTATATTAGAAATTAAAAGTGAGCAATTAAAATGTTTATTAAATTACTTAAAAATAACAATAAACTCACTCAAGGTAACATACATAAGGTTGTTTTTTTCTTCTTAATAAAAGCAGCTATTTTTTTTTTTTTGGTTTAAACTGAGGATCTTTATTTACTTATTTATTTTCAATTTTTAAATTTTTATTTTATTTTTTTGTACAGCAGGTTCTTATTAGTCATCAGTTTTATACACATCAGTGTGTAAATGTCAATCCCAATCTCCCAATTCATCACACACCGCCCTCCCAACCGCCACGTTCCCTCCTTGCTGTCCATATGTTTGTTCTCTACATCTGTGTCTCAATTTCTGCCCTGCAAACCAGTTCATCTGTACCATTTTTCTAGGTTCCACATATATGCGTTAATATACAATATTTGTTTTGCTCTTTCTGACTTACTTCACTCTGTATGACAGTTGCTAGATCCATCCACGTCTCAACAAATGACCCAATTTCGTTTTTTTTTATGGCTGAGTAATATTCCATTGTATATATGTACCACACTTCTTTATCCATTCATCTGTTGATGGGCATTTAGGTTGCTTCTATGACCTGGCTATTGTAAGTAGTGCTGCAGTGAACATTGGAGTGCATGTGTCATTTTGAATTATGGTTTTCTCTAGGTATATGCCCAGTAGTGGGATTGCTGGGTCATATGGTAATTCTATTTTTAGTTTTTTAAGGAACCTCCATACTGTTCTCCATAGTAGCCGTATCAATTTACATTCCCACCAACAGTGCAAGAGGGTTCCCTTTTCTCCACACCCTCTCCAGCATTTGTTGTTTGTAGATTTTCTGATGATGCCTATTCTAACTGGTGTGAGGTGATACCTCATTGTAGTTTTGATTTGCATTTCTCTAATAATTAGTGATGTTGAGCATCTTTTCATGTGCTTCTTGGCCATCTGTATGTCTTCTTTGGAGAAATGTCTATTTAGGTCTTCTGCCCATTTTTGGATTGGGTTGTTTGTTTTTTTAATATTGAGCTGCATGAGCTGTTTATATATTTTGGAGATTAAGCCTTTGTCCGTTGATTCGTTTGCAAATATTTTCTCCCATTCTGAGGGTTGTCTTTTCGTCTTGTTTATGGTTTCCTTTGTTGTGCAAAAGCTATGAAGTTTCATTAGGTCCCATTTGTTTATTTTTGTTTTTATTTCCATTACTCTAGGAGGTGGATCAAAAAAGATCTTGCTGTGATTTATGTCAAAGAGTGTTCTTCCTATGTTTTCCTCTAAGAGTTTTATAGTGTCCGGTCTTACATTTAGGTCTCGAATCCATTTTGAGTTTATTTTTGTGTATGGTGTTAGGGAGTGTTCTAATTTCATTCTTTTACATGTAGCTGTCCAGTTTTCCCAGCACCACTTATTGAAGAGACTGTCTTTTCTCCAGTGTATATCCTTGCCTCCTTTGTCCTAGATTAGTTGACCATAGGTGTGTGGGTTTATCTCTGGGCTTTCTATCTTGTTCCATTGATCTGTGTTTCTGTTTTTGTGCCAGTACCATATTGTCTTGATTACTGTAGCTTTGTAGTATAGTCTGAAGTCAGGGAGTCTGATTCCTCCAGCTCTGTTTTTTTCCCTCAATAGCTTTGGCTATTCGGGGTCTTTTGTGTCTCCATACAAATTTTAAGATTTTTTGTTCTAGTTCTGTAAAAAATGTCATTGGTAATTTGATAGGGATTGCATTGAATCTGTAGATTGCTTTGGGTAGTATAGTCATTTTCACAATATTGATTCTTCCAATCCAAGAACATGGTATATCTCTCCATCTGTTGGTATCATCTTTAATTTCTTTCATCAGTGTCTTATAGTTTTCTGCATACAGGTCTTTTGTCTCCCTAGGTAGGTTTATTCCTAGGTATCTTATTCTTTTTGTTGCAGTGGTAAATGGGAGTGTTTCCTTAATTTCTCTTTCAGATTTTTCATCATTAGTATATAGGGATGCAAGAGATTTCTGTGCATTAATTTTGTATCCTGCAATTTGCCCAGGTTCATTGATTAGCTCTAGTAGTTTTCTGGTAGCATCTTTAGGATTCTCTATGTGTAGTATCATGTCATCTGTAAACAGTGACAGTTTTACTTCTTCTTTTCCAATTTGTATTCCTTTTATTTCTTTTTCCTCTCTGATTGTTGTGGCTAGGAGTTCCAAAACTGTGTTGAATAATAGTGGTGAGAGTGGACATCCTTGTCTCGTTCCTGATCTTAGAGGAAATGCTTTCAGTTTTTCACCATAGAGAATGTTGTTTGCTGTGGGTTTGTTGTATATGGCCTTTATTATGTTGAGGTAGGTTCCCTCTATGCCCAGTTTCTGGAGAGTTTTTATCATAAATGGGTGTTGAATTTTGTCAAAAGCTTTTTCTGCATCTATTGAGATGATCATATGGTTTTTCTTCTTCAGTTTGTTAATATGGTGTATCACACTGATTGATTTGCATATATTGAAGAATCCTTGCATCCTTGAGATAAATCCCACTTGATCGTGGTCTATGATCCTTTTAATGTGTTGTTGGATTCCGTTTGCTAGTATTTTGTTGAGGATTTTTGCGTCTATATTCATCAGTGATATTGGTCTGTAATTTTCTTTTTATGTAGTATCTTTGTCTGGTTTTGGTATCAGGGTGATGGTGGCCTCATAGAGTGAGTTTGTGAGTGTTCCTTCCTCTGCAACTTTTTGGAAGAGTTTGAGAAGGATGGGTGTTAGCTCTTCTCTAAATGTTTGATAGAATTCACCTGTGAAGGCATCTGGTCCTGGACTTTTGTTTGTTGGAAGATTTTTAATCACAGTTTCAATTTCATTGCTTGTGATTGGTCTGTTCATATTTTCTATTTCTTCCTGGTTCAGTCTTGGAAGGTTATACCTATCTAAGAATTTGTCCATTTCTTCCAGGTTGTCCATTCTATTGGCATGGAGTTGCTTGTAGTAGTCTCTTAGGATGCTTTGTATTTCTGCAGTGTCTGTTGTAACTTCTCCTTTTTCATTTCTAATTTTATTGATTTGAGTCCTCTCCCTCTTTTTCTTGATGAGTCTGGCTAATGGTTTACAAATTTTATTTATCTTCTCAAAGAACCGGCTTTTAGTTTTATTGATCTTTGCTATTGTTTTCTTTGTTTCTATTATTTCATTTATTTCTGCACTGATCTTTATGATTTATTTCCTTCTGCTAACTTTGGGTTTTGTTTATTCTTCTTTCTCTAGTTCCTTTTGGTGTAAGGTTAGATTGTGTATTTGAGATTTTTCCTGTTTCTTGAGGTAGGCTTGTATAGCTATAAACTTCCCTCTTAGAACTGCTTTTGCTGCATCCCATAGGTTTTGGATCATCGTGTTTGCATTGTCATTTGTCTCTAGGTATTTTTTGATTTCCTCTTTGATTTCTTCAGTGATCTCTTGGTTATTTAGTAATGTATTGTTTAGCCTCCATGTGTTTGTGTGTTTTACTTTTTTTCCCCTGTAATTGATTTCTAATCTCACAGCATTGTGGTCAGAAAAGATACTTGATATGATTTCAGTTTTCTTAAATTTACTGAGGCTTGATTTATGACCCAAGATGTGATCTATCCTGGAGAGTGTTCCGTGCGCACTTGAGAAGAACGTGTAATCTGCTGTTTTTGGATGGAATGTCCTATATATATCAATTAAATCTATCTGGTCTATTGTGTCATTTAAAGCTTCTGTTTCCTTATTAATTTTCATTTTGGATGATCTGTCCATTGGTGTAAGTGAGGTGTTAAAGTCCCCCACTATTATTGTGTTACTGTTGATTTCCTCTTTTATAACTGTTAGCAGTTGCCTTATGTATTGAGGTGTTCCTATGTTGTGTGCATATATATTTATAATTGTTATATCTTCTTCTTGGATTGATCCCTTGATCATTATATAGTGTCCTTCCTTGTCTCTTGTAACATTCTTTGTTTTAAAGTCAACTTTATCTGATATGAGTATTGCTACTCCAGCTTTCTTTTGATTTCCATTTGCATGGAATATCTTTTTCCATCCCTTCACTTTCAGTCTGTATGTGTCCCTAGGTCTGAAGTGGGTCTCTTGTAGACAGCATATATATGGGTCTTGTTTTTGTATCCATTCAGCAAGCCTGTTTCTTTTGGTTGGAGCATTTAATCCATTCACATTTAAGGTAATTATCGATATGTATGTTCCTATGACCATTTTCTTAATTGCTTTGGATTTGTTTTAGTAGGTCCTTTTCTCCTCTTGTGTTTCCCACTTAGAGAAGTTCCTTTAGCATTTGTTGTAGAGCTGGTTTGGTGGTGCTGAATTCTCTTAGCTTTTGCTTGTCTGTAAAGCTTTTGATCTCTCCATCGAATCTGAATGAGATCCTTGCTGGGTAGAGTAATCTTGGTTGTAGGTTCTTCCCTTTCATCACTTTAAGTATATCATGCCACTCCCTTCTGGCTTGTAGAGTTTCTGCTGAGAAATCAGCTGTTAACCTTATGGGAGTTCCCTTGTATGTTATTTGTCGTTTTTCCCTTGCTGCTTTCAATAATTTTTCTTTGTCTTTAATTTTTGCCAATTTCATTACTATGTGTCTTGCCGTGTTTCTTCTTGGGTATATCCTGTATGGGACTCTCTGCGGTTCTTGGACTTGGGTGGCTATTTCCTTTCCCATGTTAGGGAAGTTTTCGACTATAATCTCTTCAAATATTTTCTCGGGTCCTTCCTCTCTCTCTTCTCCTTCTGGGACCCCCTATAATGTGAATGTTGTTATGTTTAATGTTGTCCTAGAGGTCTCTTAGGCTGTCTTCATTTCTTTTCATTCTTTTTTCTTTATTCTGTTCCGCAGCAGTGAATTCCACCATTCTGTCTTCCAGGTCACTTATCCGTTCTTCTGCCTCAGTTATTCTGCTATTGATTCCTTCTAGTGTAGTTTTCATTTCAGTTATTGTATTGTTCATCTCTGTTTGTTTGTTCTTTAATTCTTCTAAGTCTTTGTTTGTTCTTTAATTCTTCTAAGTCTTTGTTAAACATTTCTTGCATCTTCTCCATCTTTGCCTCCATTCTTTTTCCAGGGTCCTGGATCATCTTCACTATCATTATTCTGAATTCTTTTTCTGGAAGGTTGCCTATTTCCACTTCATTTAGTTGTTTTTCTGGGGTTTTATCTTGTTCCTTCATCTGGTACATAGCCCTCTGCTTTTTCATCTTGTCTGTCTTTCTGTGAATGTGGTTTTTGTTCCACAGGCTGCAAGATTGTAGTTCTTCTTGCTTCTGCTCAAAAGCAGCTATTTTTAAAAATAGTTATTTTGAGGCATGGCATTGTTATACATATCTACAAATCTTGTTAATGTCTGTTTGACTTAACTGAAGTTAGCTGGATTCTCATACCTGCTTCTGCATTCTGTCTGTTCTATAGGTTCTTTTGTTTCTAGTGCATGAGGCCAATTTAGCTTCACAGAGATAAGTAGTCGGAAAAGAGAGAAGTATTTTAATAGCCTTTTACAGACTGTCTTTCATATTAAACAGAACTGCAGAAGTGGTAGTTCCTTAAGAAGAATCTAAGAAGATCAAAGCTTTTGTTGATTTCAGAGGTGATCATCAAAGACACTAAAAAGTTTACATAGTTGGAAGTAATGCACAAGGCATTTGTATTAGACTTGGTAGGTATTCATTTTAAGGGAGGAATAAGCATGGGATGATGTCACTAAGCCCATTGGAAAATGCAGGAGCCTTCTCTTGTGTTTCTGAGGTTCAGAGGTGTTATTTCAATTACGTGTAATAAAGGGATCTGGTGAACTACATGACTCCTCTGTTACCTGCTAGGAAGTTAACCAACCTGTATGTTCATGGCTGAGGAGAAAGAGACGTAGCAGACCATCATTTTCAGAGGAGAGAATTCTAAGGAAGGAAAAAGAATGTGATAGTAGTAGCAGTACGTATTGCCCACTGGGGTAGCAAGAAATGCAGGGTCCTTATTTTATACACACGCATGCAAACACACGTAAGACTCGGGTTTTGAGGAAGATAAATTACTCTCTGTAAAAAGAGATGCTAACATCTATAGACTGTTATAAGTAGTAGTTAAAGAGGGGCATTTGACTAACTTGTAATCTAATATCCTAATTTAGATCGGAAACTTCCTCTCATATGTAAGTGATGGGAACTCCATTAATACGGTGTTGTGTTCTTTTTGTCAGACTGTAGGTATACTGTTAGAGCCATGCAGTGACCGTGGTGATGGTGAAGATGGCTGTCTTGAGAGGTAAGCATTTTCTCTTGTTGTTGCTAATTAATTATTCATTTTGAGAATTGGAGTTCTTTACAGATTCTGGGGTGAATTTTTTAGATGAAGCTATCCATTATAACATACATTTTAGATGATCTAGAAAACCAAATGTCTTGTTTTGATGGTAAGTATAAAGCATATTAAATGCCCATAAATATTCAGAGTAGATGCAGGTTCAGACAGACATTAGTTATAACTCGGAAAACGTTCAGAAGGAAGAACACAGCCTTCTTGGAGACACTTAAAACTTTCAGCTGATTTGTAGAACAATTTGGGAGTTTATTGATATTCTGAATACATTTCAGTGAGTTAATTCATAGTCTTGGAACTATGGATAGCTAACTGAAAGTTTGTAACATAGTTGCATCAACAAATATGTAGGGATGTTTTTGTTCCCCTTCTAACTACTCCTCCGTGTGTCCCAGTACAGTCCTATGCAGTTGGTGCTTGTTTATGTCCTTGGCCAGCAGTAATGGAAGGGGGATCCCTGAGGCAATGAGTATTTCAGCCATATGTAGTCCCCATAGATACTCGATAGATAAAGTCCCTTTAAACAGAAGCTTTCTAGAATGTTTTAAAGTAGGTTTTGGGTGTCGTTACTCTTTTTATGATTCTTTAAGACATTGCTAAGAAGTGTGTTATAATTTTCTTCAGGATGATGATTTGATATTCTAAAAACACATTAGTAATGAAGTTGGAGACTAGATTGTAAATACTGAGAAGTCCCATACAGCATTACTAATTTGGTGATAGCCTGTTGGCAAGGGTAAACTTGCATTAATGCCATTGTCTCTCTTAATTGTGGGTAGGAAACCTGTTCTCTGAGGGCACGTAAATTCTTTGGAGCCATGTCTCTGGAGCGTCCCCATACTCTGAAGGTCCACAGATTTCCTGCTTACAGCAGTTCCTTGTGCTTCCTTTCAGGAGGCAGGAATGATCTTCTTCCAGCCCAGGGAATATTGGAGCTATGGGCTGAAGATAAAAGATTAACAGCATTAACAGGCATCCCCAGAATGATGACATCTGGATTTGGTAGAACAATAAGGATCCATTTAGTGAGGACTCAATCTTTTTCAAGAAAGCTCTTTCCCCTTCAACTTATGTATAGGTTAGCAAACTTGTTTTTAGACCCAAAGATTTTCTTGGTTAAGTGGATTACATTTTGCATGTTTAACACTCAATGTTTCTCAAATTTAGGTGATTAGGTCTTTTAGTCTGTTAGGGTAGAATTTAGCTCATCCCCCCCATTTGCTTCCACTCTAAGCAAAAGAGGGCCTTTGCTTCCCAGGGAATTTAGTTTGTTTCTCATGCTCAGCAAGAATACATATTTAGATCAAGACCTGTCTTCTTGCAGTTCTTTTATGCACACTCTTTTATGGCAGGGTAGGAGCAGCACCAGTGAGTATCTTTGTAAATTGCCACAGTGTCTTTGGGGAGGAGAACTTTCCCGCAGTCGGCATATTGATAACCTACTGTGATACTAGATACTGTGTTGACTGGTCAAATAGGTAGAGATTATTTGTGACAGCTTGCTTTAACACTTGTTCTATATGGGGGTTAATTTTTATGGGGGAATAAGTGAATTGAGATTTTATAAATTTCCTTTTTACATGTTACCATTATGTTTTTAGGAAGGAGAGGTTTAGAAGTAGTAACCTTGTTTTGATTGTAATAGAATACCATCAGATTTAAAATATAGGTACATAGCTATGCCTTTAAAAAATCTTTAAAAAGGAAAAAAATGTCCCAGAGTGGGAGAGAATAAAGTTATTTGGTTAAAACTAATATTTATTTTTATAAAATCTTTTCCATTATACATTCAGTTCTTTTGGTTTTTATTTATTGTGGATTATATTTTTCCTTTTAAAGTGTTTTTCTTTTGGGGGAGTGACTGTGTAAGGGGGTGGTAAATGTTACTTAATTTTTCTAAACCTGAACTGATTCTGTGGATCTTTTCAGTAGTGTGTGATTTTCAGATAATAAGGCTCCAAAGAATGGGCATATGTCCAGTTGTTGTTTTATTCTCTCACCCTGTAAATGCTAACTGTATGAGGAAGAGAGGAATCTAGGTAAGAAATATGCAATGATAGTAACCAATTTATTCTTAAAAGACTAATAACTTTACTTGATTTTTAGGAAAGAATATTTGTCATTTGACAGTGATAAATTGTCACACTTCATTCTGGTAAGAATTATTTTTCACTTATGGTTCTTAAAAGTTCGACTAGGTTTAATCTACCAGTTATTGTATCTGACCTTTAGCTCTTGGGTTTAATAGGTTTAAAGGAGATTGAAATGTAAATACTCTTACCAAATATTTTACAGTTAAGCAGCAACTTGATTTGCCACTTTTGTTTTTTTGTTTGCTTTTGTTTTTGTTTTTGTGTTATTTTGCCACTTTGGGTTACAAGAAACTTAGTTATGAAAACAGTTTTCTCAATTTGGGATCCAAACTTTGTCTTCCAGTAAGATGTATTATAAAACTGCACATGTGTATTTGAAAATAGTTTGAATGGTGGGAGTGGGACAGTTAACTGTAGGCACAGTAAACTAATGAAGACTACACAGGATATATGCTGGTTGTCTTTAAGCTGGGTGTGAAAAGCTTCTTGGTTGTGAAATGTATTCTTTATTTTAAAATACAGGATTCTAGTAGCAAGATATGTGATTTGAATGCCAACACTGAATCAGAAGTGCCAGGAGGTCAAAGTGTTGGTGTTCAAGGGGAGGCAGCATGTGTCCAAATTCCACATTTAGATCTGAAGGATGTTTCTGACGGTGATAAATGGGAAGGTAATTTTACCCACACACATTATTTTCCTGATAATGTTATTTGTAACTGAAATTACCCAAGGCAGTAATGAGATTACTGCCCTTTTCTTAGCAACCTTATTCATTTTTATTTGATTCATATAAGAGTGAGTGACTATTTTTACTCAAATGCACTAACGAAATTATGGGGCAACTATCTCATTGAACTAAAAGTTCTTATTTTATCCATTAGCTCTGAAGATGGATGTTAAAACTGATGAAAAAAATAAAATCAAGGATAGGATTTTGTTAATTGTTAAACCAGGTGCTGTCTCCCAGTTTTTGAAAGTCTGGTATGTTAGGGCTTGGGGATCTCACCACTTTAAACAGAGGGCTTATATATAGCTGCCTTTTCTTTATAATCATCAGGAATACATTTAAAAAGAAATTATCTTCAAGGTTATTTGTAAGTACGTATTGTACTGTATCCCTGTATCTCTGTGTTAGGTTATGAAGGTATGGGAGCAGGGTCCTAACAAATTTTACAAAGAAGAGAAATTTTAATTTTAATTTAAAAAGGCAAGCCACATGGGTGTATGTATTTGTCAAAACTCAGCAGATGTATACTTAAGACTTGTGTTTCATTGTATGTAAGCTTTTTTTAATCAAAAGAAGCAAAAACTGTAAATAAATACCAAACTTCAGTGAATGATTTGCATGCAGAAGTGTTTATGGGGAAGTATACAGGTATCTACAGTTTACTTTGAAATCCATGAAGAAAATAAGACGGTTAATGGAATGGGAATGTTATAAAGCAAGTATAGTAAAATGTTAATGGTAGAATCTAGGCGATTGGTATATAGATGTCCACTTTAAAATTCTCTCAACTTTGCTGTGTGTTTGTAAACTCTCAAATAAAATGTTGCGGTTGGGAGTGGAAGTAAGCAGCAAATTTGGATCCAGGAGGCCTCTGAATCATACACCTTCCTATGTAAATAGACAAGGAGACCACTCAGAAATCTTAAAGTTACATATTTGTTCACTTGGATGAAGATCCCTTGGTAATCTCACCTTTGGCGAGTTAGCCGGTGACATACAGTAGCAATAACAAGAGGAATTGCAATGCCAATACCACAGACTCCTTTTGCCACCTCAAGTCTATGTACCTGATCACAGTTGGAGCATTTTTATTTATTTATTTTTAAGGTATAGCCAATTTTCTAAAAGCCCCAAACAAGTCATTGTGCCAATCTTTACTGCTGTCTTTCCTCCTGCCCCCCCTCCCCCTTTTTTGGTCTAGATGTTTGGCATACCTAATGGCATATTATGTGTCTTAACTTAGACTAAATCAGGAAGTTGTCTTCCATTTACTTTGTTCTGGGTTATTCAGGATGTTTGGAATTTATGAACATGCTCCCCAGAGTTAGGGATATGTTAGCATTCTGGTGGCAGTGAAGATCAGATGTTCATTTTAGTTATTTATCCTGGCATGATCACTGAAAAGGAGTGGTGGTCAACAGAGCATCCCTTGAGCTGTAGTAGGAAAAGAGTCTGTGAAAGATGAAGCTGGGATTCTGACAGAGGATTTAATCCTGCTTCTTTTTGGAGGATGCAGATAAATAGCCCCTTACAGTCTTTGTCCTGAGGGTTCTGATCTTAAGTTTTAAGCATAGAAGACAATTTGTTTTCCATTGTCTGAGGAGATAGGACATTCTCTGTCCAGCTTCAGCTTTCTGGAGGCTTCCCCAAAGAGACCCTGATGGTAGGCTCTCTTTTGTTGCCTTGTCAGAATCCATCCTTTACAACTTGTGGTGGTAGGGAAAGTAGGTCACTATGTACTCCTGATCCCTGATTTTCAGTCTCTGAACTGCCCTGTTAGCTACCTGGCTCGACAGCTGTGACAAGTCCTCGTAGACCTCCTTCTGGCTCTTCCAGGAGTAAGGGTCAGTGACTTTCAGAGAGCCAAGAGCAGTAGACATCTGAGTAAACTTCTCAGTCATGAACTCTGCATGTGCTTGGGAGAGTAGCTGTTAGCAGACCATGTTGTTCTTTCCAACTGTGCCCCATAATACGGAGACTGATTTTCTACAACTGGGAGTCAAGATATTCTAAATAGTAGTCTTCCTTAAGAGACCAAATTACTTTAGACCCTACATACCTTGGAATCAGAGACATACCCCATTTGAAATGACTCTTAATAGAGAAGTAGGGTGACTTCAAATGGAGGACCACCTCACTCTTCCTAAGCATGTGGGTTTTGTTTTTTTGTATTGTTCAAAGGGTAGTCAGCAGAATGCAGTTCGCAAGCAGGTAGCACATGTCTGCCACCAGTATGCATTTGTAGCAGCCATCCAAAGATCTTGGTTTTTAATGGAAGTAGACAACATCTTTACTTTAGATTCTTTCCTGCTGACTCTTGAATGAAATACGGTAGGATCTTTTCAAAGAGCAAACTAAAGGAAATATTTTTCTGTCAAATCGTTTATACTGAAAAGCTTCAACAGTACCTGATTAAGTTTCCATTTCTTCAGTTTTATGTTTGAGTTTTAATAGAACAGCACTACTTTGATTTTTTTTTTTTTTTTTGCCTTGCTTGCTGAAACAGAAATGTATGTTTGTGTTTGTTTTTAAAGTTTGGTTAGTAGTAATTTCTTTGAATAAAGTTTTTGAGCAGAATGCCTAACTGGTTTTAGGGAAATGTTTTTGGTATCTTTGGCTTTGTGTTAGTTATGTGTATGGTTTGTTCTGACTGTGCTGTGTGTTCACTTTAGTATTTTTTGCCATTTTTTCCATTTTATTAGCGTCATGCCCTATCACTTTTCCCCTCATTGATTTCAAAACAATGCATCTGCAGAGAGATGGGGAGGGTAAGTATGGTTCACCATAGTTTAGCTTTTTTGCCTTTTTATGGTTCACTTTGTTTGCCTTCTTATTAGCCCTTCTCCTGCTGTCCCCATATATTAGGAAAACTATTCTGGGTTAAAGATGATACCCAGAAAATATTGTTTTTGTTAGTTCCTACTTTTCTTAAAACAGGAGATTTCTCATAAAATGTTTATTTCCTGTTATTTATTTTCTGGGAAGCAGGTACAAGGGTTGTTTTGAAAATCACTTTATTGCTGGGTTTATTATGGGATTGCACGCTTAGTACTCAATTTTTAGTTATCAGATTGATCTGGGCTTTAAAAACTAAATTAATTATGTTCTTATTACCCTGAAAAACAGTAATGCTTTAAATTGCTAATGCATAAAGTTAAACTAAATTAGTAGCAATCCGTAGGTATTGTGTGAAGAAAAAGAAAACATCATTCTTGATTTCTGACACTGTCAAGCCATTTTTGCATCCAGAAATACTTAACTAATTTTTGCTATTAAAAGCCACAGTATCAAAGTTTTACGCTGTAGTTATAATAAAGTTAACATGTAGATGGAAAAGTCCCGATCCCCACCCTGAATCCAGTGATACTTGAACATAATTTTGTATTTGGAGTATATTTGTGGGTTGTGTGTTTATCTATATGTGTTCTGTATGTAATCAAACCTTATTTGTGCAAAGACATCAAATGTCTTAACATGGCTTCATTTGAGAACATACAGGATAACTCCAATAAAATAAATGTGCTTAAGAGGGAGTAGTGCTATTAAATTTTGTCTTGGTCATACTTTTGGGTGTTTAATTATTAAAATATGTATTATACACAGGAATCCTGTAGCAGAAAATAACCACCACAGTTTAATGTTAGAGGCCAGGTACTGTCAGGTGAGTTAGCTGCTTTCGTTTGGGAAGGTTAGAATTCTTTTGGAGTCCAAGAACTCCATTTGGTAAGTGTTCTGAATAGCATGGGGAATAGCTTCCAGTTCCTAACATAGTCATTTTACAGTGAGGGATGATCTATTCACCTGGCAGCATTTGGCTAAGTTAAATTCCTAACTGACGACTGTTTAATGTTTGCTGTTTCTAAATGAAGACTTTTCCCTACTTGAAAAATAACATTTTAATTTTAAAGAGCTTGACAGTGTCCCTTCTTGCTTTGTGACTGGGTTCAGAAATTTAAAGTGTAACTCCTTATGTGAAATTAGAACTCTGAGCTGAACAATGAAGCTCAGACAATTTTAAACTATAGTAGGCTTTATGAAGACCCTAGTATCCCATAATTATTATATGAACCACTACATAATGATAAAGGTTTAAAGAACATATAGCTGATATTGTGTGACTTTTTTTCCATGTGGAACCAAGAGACCCATGGTACTATTCTTTGTGTTTGTTTTGCAGAGCCATTTCCTGCTTTTAAGTCTTGGCAGGAAGACTCTGAGTCTGGAGAAGCTCAACTCTCTCCACAAGCTGGAAGAATGAATCATCATCCTCTGGAAGAGGACTGTCCTCCAGTATTATCACACCGGAGTTTAGATTTTGGGCAAAGCCAGCGTTTCCTACATGATCCAGAAACATTGGATTCCTCATCTAAAGCACTTTCTTTTGCTAGGTATATGACTTTTATGTTCTTATGGGAGGTGAATCCTATCACATACCCAGGTCCTTTGAGAGATTTTAATCCTCCAGACCTGCAGTTGAGAGCTTTCTCCCCTATTTCATGAAGCATGCTTTTGTAATTTTTTATTTCGGGTGCCCCTAAATTCTGAGTTCATTGAGGTATTTTTGGGGTTTGCTCTCTAATAAGACATCTTTCCATGGTGTTTTTATTCATTTGTGACTGAAATATAGAACTCTGGAAGGGAGGCCGCAGGTGGAGCTCACCAATACTAGATGTTTTTATTGTCAAAACTTAAAATTGATCCTGAAAGTTAGAACCTTTCCTTTGCAGTTTGAACACCAAAAGAGCTCTGAGTTGCTAGATGTCTTTGTTTCTCTTCTGCCTTTGCCCAGACAACTTTTGAATGATTCCAGATTGTTTTCATCGCTACTCGTGTTAGCTAATTTTGTGGTCTCTAACATAGTTTAAGTTTCTTTTTACTACCTGTCCTTTAGTGTTAGAGACTTAATTTCACTTTAAAAATATACTTCTTGGTAATAGTATCATGTTTTATCAAGATAATAAGAGAGATGGTGTCGATAAATTAAAAATTTAACTAACAGTATTTGCCTCTTGTTTTAATTCAGGATTCGAAGATCATCTTTTAGTTCAAAAGATGAAAAAAGAGAAGACAGAACACCATATCAGTTAGTCAAGAAACTTCAGAAAAAAATCAGACAATTTGAGGAACAGTTTGAAAGGGAAAGAAATAGCAAGGTAAGTTTGTAGCATTGTCCACTGTGAGGTAGATCTGTTGGAACTTGGAGGACTTTCTTGGAGAGCATTAGTGCATCTCTTTCCTGGGAGAGAGAACGAATCTAAGATGCCCAGAGAAATAGTGATCATGTAGATCTGAGATTATATAGATCCTTAGCCTTCTGATTCCAGACCAGTATTCTTGCCATTGCACCATTGCATTTTTATATTTCTATTGGAAAACAGCTTGTAGAATTCTTAAAGCAAATACTTTACATTGACAAATCACGTTAATGCTGTGCTCTCTCAAAAACCACAGGTAGCCAGGGGAGGTGGGGGTGGAGGGATGAGATATTTAATAATTAGAACATGTGAAGTGGAAAAAGTCCTATACTTGGAGTCGGAAGACCCATATTCAAATCTGGCTTCTCCAGTTGCTAGGCCCTCCTCCGAGAGAGCTTTACTTAATATCTTGCCCTGTCTACTTAAAGTAAGATGAAATGAGGATTGAGTGAAACCTCTGCCATGGGAACTGTAAAATACTATTTGGGCATAAATTAAAATAACCATTGGGACTTCCTGGCGGTCCAGTTGTTAAGACTCCACGCTTCCACTGCAGGGGGCATGGGTTCAATCCCTGGTCGGGGAACTAAGATCCTGCATGCCGTGTGGCGTGGCAAAAAAACCAAAAAACAAAAAACCATTGCTTACCCACAAAGGTTTAAATGATTCTCTTTCTTTTTTTAGAATTTCATATCTTAATTTTATTGAGGTGTTAACAAATCTCTTAAAATACTATCTTTATGAAAGAACAGTGTCTATCTATGAGTAGATTTATAGTGGTAGAGTTGTTTTAGGTTGGATCATCTGGGAAACATTCTGAGACAGAGATTTCAGGGCGTGCGATTTCCAAGGGAGTGTTTAGGGAGAATTGCAGCTGTAAGGAGTGAGGCCAGCATGGTTTAGTAGAGGAGATTCCATGGGGTCTTAAGCTAGGATGGCTGCTCAGGATTGACCTGAATTGAGATGAGGGCGCCAGGCCTTTTTAATCCCACATAACCAGTCATGGATGCAGGCTGCTCTGGAAGAAGGGTTGTAACCTTGGGCCAGGCAGCTCCTTTGGGCAAAGGCAATTATCAGAGAGGGACTTAGCGCAGGTAGGGGGTTGATGAATCAGTGATTCTGTTTTCTTAATTTTTCAGCCCTCCTACAGTGATATAGCAGCCAATCCAAAGGTATTAAAATGGATGACAGAGCTCACCAAACTGCGAAAGCAAATCAAAGGTATAAAATGTGCCATTTTTCTAATATAATTGCATTTTAAAATATTCTTTATAATAATATCTGAGAATTATAGTTAGAATTTTTGATAATTTTAAATCTTGGACACTATCTGGCAAAATAAAAGTTCTCTTGTTCTTTTAGTAGTTATGGTCAAAGTTGCAATACTATATTACATTCTTCCAAATGTCTTTCATGTGTTTTTATTAGTAATAGTCTTTTGAAGGGTGCCCTAGATTATATATTCACAGGTGGTATTGTATTATGAAGTTTATATGAAACATATTTCAAATATTAAGCAGTTTTGGGTTTGGGTAGGTATTAAGAATTTTTGGTGGGTATTTCATCTAAGACTAAGAATAATCATCAGCCTTTTATACTACAAAGACTAAATTGTAAGTCGTCTCGAATTAAAAACTAGGTCGTATGTTACTGGGTGTCAGTCTAGTATAACACCTGCTAAGGTACATTTCCTTTGTGGGTGTTTAGTGAACATGCTTTTTAATAATTGTTAATACCTAAAAAATTATCTGTACCAAGTGTGGGTTTGTAATCTGGAGCATCACATTTTGGTTTATTCATTTGAATTTATTCAACAGAAATTTTAGTGTCTGTAAATACCAAGTACTTGAAGACATCTGAGGTTGTAGCAGTGAACAAGAGAAACAGGGTCCCTATTGTCATTGAGTTTATTTACATTCTTATGGTTAAATAAGTTCTACTACTTCTTTAGAATTTTCCCTTAAAATTCTGTCAAAAATTTCCTCGTTTAACACCAGTTTCCAACCATCAGTGAGAATCACTACCTTGAATGTATTACTAATGAGTGTCATTAAATTATTAGCCTCCTAACTAATTTCCCAATTTGCTTCCACTCTTACTGTCCTACAGTGCATTCTCTGCATAGCAGCCAAAATTATCTTTTATAAAAACTGTGTTACTATCTTGTTCATAGCTCTTCAGTGGGCTTCCCTTTCCACTTAGAATAAAGTCCAGACCCCTTACCCAGGCTTTCAAGGCCGTTTATACTCTGCCCTTTGCCCATTTTATCACTTTTCCTCATTTTCTGTTCCTTAAATATGTCGTGGTTTAGGGACCTTGCCCTGGCTGTTGCCTCAACTGGGGAGAAATGTTCTTCCCCTAAATCTTCTATGCTAGGTTAACTCCTTTTAAATCCATGTTCAACTAGGATGTCACCATCTCAGAAAGGCCTTCTTTGTCAATTCCATCCAAAGGAGTTGCTCTTCCAAAAAGCACAGTTCTTTAACATTGTGACATCATTCTATTTTATCTTCTTTATAGCACTTAGCACTCATTGAAATTATTTTGTTTATTAATCTGATTACTTAGTTTTTGTTTTTTACTTCCTGAATACATGCTCCATGACAACAGAGACCATGTTTGTTTGTTTACTACTGTATGCTCATCAGAGCATCTTACTTTAGTCGGCTTTCTATGAATATTGGTTGAAAGAAAAACCATATAGTTCTCTCAGTGTATATATATAATTTAAGTATTTCATGTGACTTTGTGTGTTGTAGATGTATACTTTGCTTTTGCATCTCTTGCATCTCTTTTGACCTAGCTTCATTTTAGCTAAAATCAGTATTACTGATCTACCCTCTTGGTTCTGAAATGTAGATGCAAAACACAAAACCTCTGATGGAGAGTTTGTACCTCAGACACGTCCACGTAGTAACACTCTTCCAAAAAGCTTTGGCTCTTCTCTAGACCATGAAGATGAAGAGAATGAAGATGAATCCCGGGTCATTCAGAAGGAGAAGAAGCCATCTAAGGAAGCAACACTTGAACTTATTCTGAAAAGACTGAAAGAAAAACGTGTTGAGAGGTGTCTTCCAGAAGATATCAAAGTAATCTTGAGCTATGGTTTTTGCCCAGACTAGCCTTTAGAATACCTGAAATAAAATAATTACAATAGTGGCATAAAGATGTCTAGGTAGTCTGCTGGCCTCAGTTTACTTTCCAGGTTTGTAGTTATAGAAGCATGTTTTTATCAGCACAACAGAAGTGCCTGAGTTGAAATAATAAAACTAAAAAAACTAGAATGTGGTCTGTTCACTTATATTGGAGGCAGTTAGCAAGATGAGTGTGTTAAGAGCACGAAATATACCTGAGTTTCAGTCTTGGCCTTGTATCTTAGTAGTTGTACGTATTAAACTCTTAGCTTATGCCAGTTCCTGACTGGTTATATTATGTGCATTCTGCCGCTGAGTCCCTTCAACAGCCATGTGACTGCGATTATGTCCATTAAAGTACTAACACAGTGTGGTTATGAGGACTAATTGAATGCATTTTTGTGAAGAACCATTACTTAGTATAGCCTATGCCTAGGGCAGTCCTGGTCAAAGCACTTGGCAACCAAGATCATTTATCAGATGAAATTTGCTGGGAGACTACAGAGGTAGATGGTCTCAGGTGAACTTTTGTCTAGGCAGTGATGAATCCTGATGTGCATTCCTATCTTGACAACAGAGTACACCTCATGATCGAAATATTGGAGTCTTTCTCCCTTCAAACAGAGCTGGATTAGAAATTCTAGTTGCTCCCCTCCCCAGTTTTTCTTTCATTCTTTATTTATTTTTGGCTGCGTTGGGTCTTCATTGCTACGTGCAGGCTTTCCCTAGTTGTGGCGAGTGGGGGCTACTCTTCGTGGCAGTGCACAGGGTTCTCATTGCGGTGGCTTCTCTTGTTGCGGAGCATGGACTTTAGGCGCCTGGGCTTCAGTGGTTGTGCTTCTCGGGCTCAGTAGTTGTGGCTCACGGGCTCTAGAGCATAGGCTCAGTAGTTGTGGTGCATGGGCTTAGTTGCTCTGCGGCATGTGGGATCTTCCCAGACCAGGAATCGAACCCGTGTCCCCTGCATTGGCAGACGGGTTCTTAACCACTGTGCCACCAGAGAAGTTCCCCCAATTTTTCTTGGTTTTGCTTTTATGTTATACCAGCCTCCTCTCCTCCTCACCCCCTTTCCTATAAATGATTTTGATTGGATTAGCTTTATTCAGATTCCTTTTCCTAGGTTTAAGGTTCAAGCTTGAGGTTGAAATCACAATGTTTTACAGAGTCTACACCTAGCTATCCTCTACTGAACGTACATAATCTAAAATGCTTGTTATAGGAAGTATGTATCCACTGAATTTTTTTTTGTACCTCTAATTTTCATTCTGATGACAAACAGGGTAGTTTTAATTAGTCCTAGGAGTAATTGGAGAGTTTATTTGGGTTAAAGTGTATTCTGTGGAACATTGGTTCATTGGTGTGTTAAAAGGTCATGCTATGGAACAAAGGGAGAAGTAGTTATGGGCAAATAAATTTGGGATTCCTGCCTACTACCATTAGAGTACTGAAAGATGGGAGAAGAGTATCTTATTATCAGTAGAAAGAAAGTGCCAGATGAAGGGGAACTGAAGTCATAGAGTAGAAGTCTAGGGTCACAAATTGACATTGTTGAGCTTTTTTCAGGATCTTTCCACTATACTGCTGCTAGATTTTAACAGTTTAGGAGAAACACCAGGTTTAAGAACTGTGCTTGGTGTGTGCACGTGTTTTGTGTATGTGCCCACACACAACAATATTATAGTTATAATGCTAATAAAAGATTATGTGCAAAATTAAATAAATAGGCATTTATTTTGTTTATTGTGTGCTGAGTAGGCACTGTGTAAATGCCTTTACAACGTATTAACTCATTTAGTCCTCATTAAAGCTCTGCGAGGTAGGTGAAGTATCCCCATTTACAGATCAGGATGTTGAACAAAAAGAGGCTAAGTAACTTACCCAAGGTACTAAGCTCTGGTATTCATAACTTATTCAGATAAAATATAATAAATCAAACCACCAAAGGCGGTTGGTACCTAGTTTTAGAAGACCAGATTCTCCAAGAGACTGAAAAATGTTGCCTGCAAATCCATAAGCAAAAGATGTGTTCTTATTAACCTAATCAAGAGTGGTAATGGGCTGCCCTTTCAACCAAATTATTTACATTGTGCTGGGGAAGGGAATGATGCTGCTAATGGGAGGGTTTTTTTTTGTTTTTTGTTTTTTTTATTCTAGAAAATGACAAAAGATCATTTGGTAGAAGAGAAAACTTCTCTCCAGAAAAGTCTTCTTTATTATGAAAGTCAACATGGAAGGCCGGTAATGTCTCTCTTGCTGAAAAGATTTGATTTTCTGTCTTAAAGAACATGAATCACTTTTGTGGCCCACATCTTCAGAGCTGTTTCATAGAGCATTGTTTCCTACATTTGGGAGATTGCCTACTTAATTAAAATAACTTTTTAAAAATTGCAGGGAAAGTCATATTGCTCAATGTTTTAGAAATTTTAGATTTCTGATGACTAGGTGATTTCCATTTTTCTTGCTTCAGGTAACCAGGGAAGAAAGGCACATTGTTAAACCTCTTTATGATAGATACAGACTTGTAAAACAGATGCTGACAAGAGCTAGCATCACTCCTGTCCTTGTAAGTAAAACATGCGAACATTTATCTAGTTCATTTTACCAAAACCTACTCTTTAAAAAAAAATTATTATTATGGTGGTATATTGGAGAAATACACAGCCAAGGTAACAAGAATTGTGTATGTAAGGTGAGGTTACTGCTTTAAAAGAATAGGAAATTAATAATAAATGCCTACTATTACCTCCCAGGCACTCTTATAAGCATTTTTACTTATGATTATGTCATTAAGTCCTGAGAAGTTAAGTCACAACAGGTGGAGAGGATGGTAGCCTCATTTCACAGATGATGAAACTGAAACTCAGGAGTGATGTGCCCAGGGTCACCTACTTGTAGAATTAAAAACTCGTATTTCAGACCCTTGCCTAATTTCTTTCCATTTAAATTCATGCCTTTGAAAATACATTACTTTTGTGATGGCCATCATGATGATGTTCACTTAATTGCACAATAATGTAAACTGATTTTTTTCAAGTTCATCTTTTTTAACAAAAAAGTCTATTAAAATAATACTTATTCATGTATATGTGCGTTTTTTTTGAGAAAAAATGAAAACTCAAATGCTTATGTGCATATTAAGTGCTATCCCCAAATTAACCATTAGATGGTATGGCTCTAGATGTCTCTCAGGCTCAAATAGAAAACAGCATGTGCCCATTCTGCATCATCTCCTAGGAATTAATTCTCTGGAGCTTATGGTTTGCTTAAGCTTGCAGGCCATTTTTATGTTGATGGCCTCTTGGAGTAAGGGTTCCCTTTAGGCTTCGACTCTCTGGCTACTCATTATTAGAATGTTCACAGTGGCCTTCTGAGCACCTTTTATTTAGCCCTTAAATAAACATTCTTTTTTAACTGGCTGTTTTTTTAGTTGGCCGTCTCTTAACAGTATTTAGATATAATCAGTTTTCTTTGAACAGTGAATCCTGTATAGTTTATAATCTTTTCACACATAAGATAGTTTAATACAGATTTTATCTTTTGATTACAAGGTATTTTTTGTGTGTCACTGACATTTTCATAATTCCGTAATAGTATAAATAGTCTTTGAATTTATTTATGAAAACCATCTTAGAATTCCACACATTTGTTTTTAAAAACTGAGTCTATAGGAAGCATTTCTAGATCTTATGGACGCCTAAATATGACTGTCATAAAGAGAAATTTGGAATCTAAAAGTTAAGCCAAGACAATAGGAAAGAATCGTTTTTCCAACAGATGGTGCTAGCAGTTCCTCAAAAGTTTAAACATAGAGTTACCATATGACCTAGCAGTTCTCTTCCTAGGTATATACCCAAGAGAACTGAAAACATATGTCCGCACAAAAATTTGTAGACAAGTCTTCAGAGTAGCATTGTTCATAATAGCCAAAGTGTAAAAACAGTCCAGATGTTCGGCCAACTGATAGATAAACATAATGAGGTATATCCATACAGTGGAATATTATTCAGCCATGCAAAGGGACGAAGTACTGGTACACACTACAACATGGATAAACCTTGAAAACATTTATGCTAAGTGAAAAAAGCCAGACACAAAAGGCCACATATTGTATGATTCCATTTATATGAAATATCTAGAATAGACCAGCCCATTGAGACAGAAAGTAGATTGTTGTTTGCCATGGGCTGGGGAGAGAGGGCTCATGAGTACAGGGTTTCCTTTTGGGGTGATGAAATGTTCTAGAATCAGATAGTGGTGATGGTTGTACAACTTTGTGCATATACTAAAACCCACTAAATTGTACACTTTAAAAGAATTTTATGGTATATGAATTATATCTTTTTAAAAATATTTATTTATTTATTTATTTATTTAGCTAGCAGTGCTGGGTCTTAGTTGCGGCACACGGGCGGGATCTACGTTGTGGCATGCGGGATCTTCTAGTTGCGGCATGCGGGATCTTTAGTTGCAGCATGCAAACTCTTAGTTGCGGCATGTGGGATCTAGTTCCCTGATCAGAGATCGAACCCGGGCCCCCTGCATTGGGAGCACGGAGTCTTAGCTACTGAACCACCAGGGAAGTCCCTATGGTATATGAATTATATCTTAATGAAGCTGTTATTTTTTAAAAAGGAGTATAAAGGGGTCCTCAGACCAAAAAAGTTGACAGCTTGGTTAAAAAGAAAAATGCTCCCAATTAAATAAATAATATGTCACACATTATTATTTAGAATTTTAAAACATTTATTGAATGAGCTCTTTTAGAATTACCTAGATGTAAATTATCATTTGTCACTCTTATGGATACATAACAAGAAAAAAGCAAAAATAAATTTAGTAAGGAATTCCTAAAAAATTTTCAAGCGTATGGTTAGAATTTTGAAAATAAAGTTTAAGATCTGTTAAACTTTATTTTAACTGTAATAGTGAAGTGAATCTTCATTGAACATTTTAAATACTTAAAATGTAACCCACTTATATGTTTATTGTTACAGGGATCTCCATCCACCAAGCGAAGGGGTCAGATGTTACAGCCAATCATAGAAGGAGAAACTGCACATTTTTTTGAAGAAATCAAGGTAATCCTTAAGAGAAATTATTCTCTGATCTTTTTCCTAAAGGAAAAATTGAAATCATGGCATGTTTGATTCTCTGTTTGGATATATTTTTAGGAAGAAGAAGAAGATGGTGTTAGTCTGTCCTCTGAGTTAACTGATATCTTGAAAACTGCTGTACAGGCACAGTCTTCATTGGAAAACTCAGAATCTGATATGGAAGAAAATCAAGAAAAACTGGCTCTAGATCTCCGATTGTCAAGTACTCGAGCAGCTTCTATGTATGTATCCTGGTTTGTGATTTTAGCCTATTCATGTAATAAAATTTATATGCAAAGAAATTCAGTGTTAAATAATTGAGTAAAGAAAAGAAATACACCCATTTTAAAAAGTGTGCTTTACAAATACATGTTGTGATTCACATTTTCTTTATTGAAAATTAGTGTGTTTTAAAAATTAAAAAAACTAAAATCCTACGTTTGCTGTATGACAAAGTGCTGGAACCAGCTGAGAGTCGTCTGTTAGTTTGTGCTCTTTCAGCTTCTTTACCTGATGTGGCCTTTGGTTCTAGGTCTTAGCCCTGGCGTTACTTTAGGATCATGTGGGAAGTTGTTTTGTTTTTGTTTTTGTTTTAAGTACTTAATGCAGAGCCCTACCAGCAGCTATTCTGATTTAGTTGCTCCAAGGTGAAACTTAAGACATTGGTATATTCTAAAAGCTCCCCAGCTGGCTTGATTTTGCAGCCAGGGTTAGAAACACTGTTAAGAACATAATGAATCAAAAGTGCCCTTTCAAATGTTTTCTTCCCATTTCAATTTTAGGCCCGAATTACTGGAACAGCTTTGGAAGGCCAGAGCTGAAAAAAAGAAACTACGTAAAACATTACGGGAATTTGAAGAAGCATTTTATCAACAAAATGGAAGGTTTGTTGAACATCACAAAATTGAATCTTCTTTCTTCTTAAACTCACAAGTGCCCATATGTTGAAATAAAGAAATATATAAGAATAGAAATAAATTGTGCATATAAGGATCTTAGCATTGAAAATAACAGTAAAAATCATTCCTTTATACTGTGCAGCCCTGCTGTTAATGGAAAGAAAAAGTCAGAGCTGGAGTAAACAACATCTGACAAAATATTTCAGGATTGTCCTAGAGAATGCTTGGTTGAGTGGCAGTTATTTTATGTTCCTTAATTCAGTATCCTCACCCTTTTGGAAGTGTTTGTGAAACGAGATCTTTTAGAAAGGGTCCCAAATATGAGTGGTATCCTCACTAGTTTGGATTCTTATACTGAGACCATTGCTGCTTAGGCTGCATGTTGGGTCATTCTAGGGCACATATTTCCAAGGTGTGTATCAGTGTGGCAGTCATGTGACTCCTATAATACAATATGGCAAGTGCCTTTATCTAACTGGGTAATGCACAGTGGACCCAGGGGGACTCTTTTAAAAGTAAGAAAAATACATTCTAATTCAGATTCTGGCCAGAAATGAGGATTATTTATCTCAGGCCTCAGAAAAGTTTTTCCATGTTACCACATGGTCTTACCAAGCCAGTAACTCTATAATAGCCCCCCCTATTCAGTTTCTCTTTGCAGTTTCAATTACTCCATGGTTAACTGTGGTCCAGAAATATTAAATGGAAAGTTCTAGAAATAAACAATTCATAAAGTTTAAATTGTGCACCGTCCTGAGTAGTGTGATGAAATCTCGTGCCGGCCTACCCAGGACATGAAGCATCCCTTTGTCCAGCATATCTTGCCCCTTAGTCAGTTAGTATCCATCTTGTTTGTCAGATCAGTCGTCACAGTATCTCAGTGCTTGTGCTCAAGTAACCCTTACTTTACTTAATGCCCCAAAGCGCAAGAGTAGTGATGCTAGCAATTCAGATATGCCAAAGAGAAGCCACAGAGTACTTCAGGTGAAAAGGGGAAAGTTCTTGGCTTAGTGAGGTTAGGAAAGAAATCATGTGCTGAGGTGCTCCAATCTATAATAAGAACAAATCTATCCATGAAATTGTGAAGGAGGAAAAAGAAATTCGTACTAGTTTTGCTGTCATACCTCAAACTGCAGAAGTTATGGCCACAGTGCATGAAAAGTGCTTAGTTAGTATGGAAAAGGCTTTAAACTTGTACAATAAGATGTTTTGAGAGAGCCCACATTCACATAACTTTTATTACAGTGTATTGTTATAATTATTCTATTTTATTATTAGTTATTGTTCATCTTTTACTGTGTCTAATTTATAAATTAAACTTTATCATAGGTATGTATGTATAGTATATATAGGGTTTGGGGTCTTGGAATGTGTCCCCACGGATAAGGGGAGGGACTACTGTGTTTGAGAGTCTTCTGTGTAGGTTGGCATATATGGTTAAAAAAATCTCAAGTGCGTTTTCCAAGTACCTTCTAATTCTTTGTCTTATTGGAAAAAAACTTTGCTTATAATTAGGATAGTTTGATGCTTTACCTGGTTATTAAACTGAATTGCATTGGGTCAGTAATATAAAGTGAGAAAAATGATTTTTTCGCTACCAGTAAGATGTTTTACTTTTACATCTTAATTCACTGAAGCCAGAGTTAAGTAATGTATGGAATGTATGAAATGACTCAGCGTAGCCTCTAGCACTTAGTATACACTCACAGACCTGACAGAGTCTAGTAGTGCATGTCTTATTAAAATATTTGATTATCTGTAGTTACCTACAATCATCATTGATACTAATATCATCAATTAATCTGTCAATAGAGAAATACGTCAAAATTAGAAGTGTTTTAGGAATATTCCATTGGGATGAAGGGAATTAGTCCAATAATCTTTTTTTTTCTTGCAGAGCAGTTTTTTATTTGAGCTTGTATTGGGTAATATTCTGTCTCTCATTACGACAACTTCTGGGACTTTATTTTCCAGGTGATCTCTAGGTTTTATTTTCTCCCCTAGGAATGTCCAGAAAGAGGATCGTGTTCCAGTGCTTGAGGAGTACAGGGAGTACAAGAAAATTAAAGCCAAGCTTAGGCTTCTTGAAGTTCTTATCAGCAAACAAGATTCTTCAAAATCCATATAAAATATGGTCCTTGAAAACATCATAAAATCAGTTGTATTCCCTGAAGCTATCATCATGTGTACTTGGCTGGTACTTAAGTTCATTTTGTCAGGCACTCACAGTCTCATTTTGTACTTGCTGGTGGTGCCACTAGAGAAATGATGGGAGGGTAAGTAGACCCTGTCTAGGGAGTGCGATGTTCCATGTTAACCACAGACTGTCCCCTCTACCTTTAGCAAACATCCACTTTTCTTCATTGTTTTGTACTACAAATACATCGTGTTAGTAAAAGACTAATATTTTATCTTTTCAACTTTAAGAACTTTGGAGATAGAAGCTTTTTGTTATTACCAACTTTATTATTTTGTTTTTCGTTACTCAAGAAAATTGAGAGGAAAATCTTCACATTGAATTCTTCTTCAGTTGCCTTTTTCTTACAGAATGACTGAAAATTTGAAAGAAAAGCCTATAAATGTGCACATATGCAACTATGTTCTGTGTTTTCTTAGAAAACCAAAATCAACTGAAATTTCAAGTCCTACTGTGGAACATATTTCTGTTAAATTCCCAAAGTGACACTTTCTCACAGGTAGTATGTTAGCAGAATTTTGCAATTCAGTGGTCACACAGCTCCTGGATGAAGATAACAGCGGGTAGACCAAAAAGTGACCTTGCTTATTAGTATAGTGAAAACACACCACACGTCACACACAGAACTGAATTATATCACATGCTGCCTTTGGGACTTAAGTTACTGTTTGTTTCCTCAGTTACAGTTTATCAGTTGGTGATGATGTGATTTGTCTGGATTAGATCCTGCATTTTTTCCCCCTACCCACCTCCAGATAATGTGAGAAAATAGCCATGTCAGTATGTAGAAACTCTGATGGTGCTCAGATTTGTGTGTTCAATCAAATGGGCTTAAATTGGCAAAAGAATCATTATGCCTGAAGTAAATCTATTCTTAACAAGGGCTATATACCACTGCATTTTTACATATACCTTCAAGGGGTTGCATCATTTTTTTTTCTTGTTTAATCAGCAAAATCCATAGAGAAAACATCCTCTAAAGGGATCACCTTTTGCTCAATCACATGCTGTTTAAAGCAGCTGGTTACAGGTGTATTGTGGTATGCCCCTTGTCATACACTCTAAGCATATCTTTTTTTCTGTGGCTTTGCATGGCTTTTCTTCAGGTTCTTTCCTGGTATAATTCTGCTAATTATTTTCACAGAATGGTGACTTTATTTGTGCTAACAATATGATAGTCATTAACAGCATATTCTGATCAGGTTTAATCTAAGTGTTAATTTTTTTCCTGGTGCGTTTTTGGATTGATGAGTATCTCAATTTGTGCCCATGTTTTGCATGCAGTGACTCATGCATGGTTTTCTTAACTAGCTAATAGTCATAATTTGTTCCATACAAAAATGGACTTTTGCAGCATCCTTTAATAAGGTGAGGGAAGCATGAACCTCAGACTTCTGGCACTGTTACATAGCACATGAAGTAGCTTGATAATAAGTAGCATTTCTAGTACTTCACATTTCACCTGTGTGTGCAATGCCTTTTTTGGGGGGAGGGAATGTTCCTTGGTAGTGAACGTGTCATTGGGGAATAAAGCACTAAATCCAGCCCTTTTCGTGTGGTTTCCTTTTGATACAGCTAGGTTATTCATAATGTACACCTAGAAACGTGAAATTGAGAACACCAAAAGATGTTATCACTTTGATTTGAATTCATCATGCAGTGTACATTTAGTTAATTTCTTTCAGTCTCCAACAGGAGTATATCCAAACATCTTATTTAATGTGCACTGTATATTGTTTTATATGAATGTTTTATTTTATATACCACATGCAAAAATGTCCATATGCACTATTTAAATGTTTTAAATAATATATTCCTTCTTTATAATGCTAAATCTATATGAGTACCATATTTTTATAAGTCAGTGGCCTGACTGGTTTCATTTTAGAATAAACAGCTGCTTCATGATGTTGGTTATTCACTGTTAATGTTTGGCTGTGAGTAGAATAGATAAAAAGTGGCATGGCAGCACTTATGCTATGTGACAGTATTGTGTGTCATAGTTCAGTAGTAAGTGGTAGAATTAGGCAGTTTGTGATAATTTTACTTTGGTACAAGTAAAAACTGTATATCTATATATAAACAATATATAGATATATATGACTACAAGTATAATTGCATTGCTGTGTTTGGCACTTCATTGTATAGACTTTTGTAATAAAAGAACTTTAATGTTCTAAGTCATTGTAAATGTTTTTTGTTTTTTTCACTAGATGTTTAAAAAGAAAAAATAAAACCCTCAGGTGTTCTCTTGCCTTAATGTTCTCAGGCTTTGTTTGAATTACCCCAACCAGAAAACATGTGGGGAGACAGCAAGGTTACTAAACCACGTGACTGTCTACAGCTCTAGGGAGTGGTAAGACAAGGAAAGGCCATGTTGTTGATTCTCTTTGGAAATCTAGGGAGAAGATGCAGAGAGAATAGTCAGCAGCAGTGAATTATCTTATTAAGAAAACTTGACATACAGTCTCTAAGAGAAGAGTTTGGCTTAAGGAAGGTGGGTATATTTAACAATTCCTTTATTTGAGTTTTACAGTCCAGGGACTGTTGAGCACAGTGTGGAAATCTATGGTCAAATGATGTTACTTGGGCTAAGAGAACATATAACATATGGCTGTCCTAGGAGGGCTTATGTAACCTATATTAGAAGAGTTTCCTTCCAATTTCCATAATGCCAGCCATCCAAAACTTCCCAACCATCCATACAGGGCTTTTGCAACACCCTCATTTACACTTTTCAAACATAACTTGGCTTCTTATAACCTTGATACTCCTACCTGGCTCTTTTATTTTATGTTTTAAAGGATAGTTTACTTTTAAAGTAGTCAAGGAAGCACTTTTGGGAAACTTCAAATGTGTTACTTTAGAAACTGTCTAGATGAATTTCTAGTTTGAAGATATTAGTGAAATTTCTATAGGTGGTTGGGAAGTTTGTTCTTCTACACTTTGCCTTTTTCCAGGAGACTTCCAACTGGGAAGAATGGAGGTGAGATTATTTTACTTGGGGTCTTATATAATGGTTTTCTAGAATCCTAAGCATTTATTAATTTACCTTTGGCTAGAGAAGTTGGAACATGGCACATGATGAGAATACCAACAGTTCTAATACTCTGTGTAACATTGAGAAAACTCTTTACTGACTTATTGAACTATTAATTAGAGACCTGCCCTAAGAACTAAAAGCAATATTATTTAATACTTTCCGTTCACATTCCAAGAATTTAATAATAAATCTCATTATAAAAGTCTTCATGTGTACCTGTGTGTGTATACTGTGGAGGCATGTTGTAATACACATGGATTATATATTGGGTCCCATTCCTAGAAATCACTTGATGATTATCATTGATCCTGATGATAGTTTGATGGTAGCTAGTTTTGTGCTTTTAAAATGTACCCAAAATGGGGACAAATTTAGGACATAATTCAGTACAGGAATAAATCATTAGAAATGTTCCATGATTGTATCACAGATTCTCACCTCCACTTGCCTCAATATTGTAGAGCTGAAACCTTTCTCATCACTCGGTTTAGTTTTAAACTGACGTAGTGTAATTCTTTCTCCAGCTCCACAGCGTATAAAAAGAGGCTAGAGGATAATTTAGAAGGAAGTAGAGAATGAGTCAGTAACATTTTTGTACATAAAGAGACAGCAGGTTATTAGCACCTATTGTGAAATACTTTGAGTGGGAAGATAGTATTTTAAGCTCCCAAAACATGCCTAGTATAGCCAGTTACGGATCTAATATTCTAAAGCTGTGTGGAGCACAGTATCTGCTACGCGTGTCAAGTATAAATGGCAGTTCCTATTATTAGAGATGTAAGGACAAAAGCAGTTGGTCTTGCTTTCACCTTACATTTAAACAAATGGAGTTTTGTGCTTTCTGTGTCATTTTAAAGTTGGGTAAAAAATGGGGGGATTTTCCCAACAGAATGAGATTCTGGGTTCAGGAAAATTGTGGGATGTCCCCAGTCCCCATATCACGATATCCCATAGTACCTTGGTTAGAACAAATGCTTACTCTCGAAATTCTTGTTGAGTGACAGGCTGGTAGTCATCTTGAATTTCTGTAGAATAGTACTTTTTCTCAAGCCTCTCTTTCCATTTTTTCATCTGCTCTGCACTTTGAATCTCCTGTAAAGTTAGAGGAAAAAGCATAAGCTGCAATCTTTAAATTTTTCTCTGTTGCAGGCCCATGGCACACAAGCATCACAGGGTTGAGAATCTTAAACTTGACTCTCCAGGGCTGTGATTTTGAGCCCCACTGGCTTTTTGCCCTGCCTGATGTTGGGGTCTGTGCATTAGCAGAGTCACCTCAGAGAACTTGGTGTTAAAACTGTTTAGCAGAGTTAGGGGATTTTTAAATTATGAATATCGTCTTATTCCCTTTTCACTGCCTCTTCCCCTCTGCATCTCCAGCTGATATTCTCCATTCTTCACTTGGCCAAAACTGGGATGTTCTTTTCTGTACCTCTGTTCTATAATGAAGCAAGTGTACATCAAAGTACGTTTGTGGGTATTATTTGCCCTCGCAGCTGCTTCTCAGCCAGATCCTAACAGTTCCCAATCTCCTCTTCATAATTACTGCATCTATCCGTGTACTCCAGTCTGTCCACATACCCCAGAATAAGCTCCTCATACCAGAAGATTCTTGCTGTATCCTTCTCTGATCCTAGAGTCCTTTCTGTGCTTTGTGCTCGCTACCCACCCATTTTCCTTTTAGTGTCCAAATACCTTTTTCCCAACTTTAGAAAAAATGCTCTGTTATGTTATGGAAAATAGAAACAGCCCTAGAAAAAGAGTGAAAGAAGAGACAGTGCACCCAGATACGATGCAAAGACTTCTCAATAAATCGGTATGCTATTGCCCTGCTCCAACAGTAAAGCTAAGTAGCGAAGTGGATCCCTGTATAAGGGTTCTGATTACCTTCCTCAGAGAGAATGGTGATGCCCAAGTTCATACATTGTTTACCTGATAAATGGATGCTGTTCTGGCCAGAGGAGCTGTGCTATATATCAGAAAGTGTTTGTCTTTTTTTTTTTTTTTAATTTTTCATTAATTAATTAATTTATTTTTGGCTGTGTTGGGTCTTCGTTTCTGTGCGAGGGCTTTCTCTAGTTGCGGCAAGTGGGGGCCACTCTTCATCGCAGTGCGCGGGCCTCTCACTATCGCGGCCTCTCTTGTTGCGGAGCACAGGCTCCAGACGCGCAGGCTCAGTAGCTGTGGCTCACGGGCCTAGTTGCTTCGCGGCATGTGGGATCTTCCCAGACCAGGGCTCGAACCCATGTCCCCTGCATTAGCAGGCAGATTCTCAACCACTGCGCCACCAGGGAAGCCCCCAGAAAGTGTTTGTCTTTAAACCAACATATCCGAAGTAGGAAAGGGTGGTTTTCAATTTTTCTAGTTTTATTTCAGCCACATTACAGCACCTATGTTTTGACATATTTACCAGTACTTTTAATGTGATGTTAAAAAAGTGGTAGGCCCCACAAATATTTTTAAATGACCAGGTCTATTAAAATGTGGATGCATTAGTAATACGCATTGAATAGACTGCCTGGTAAACGATGCATCCTTCAAAAAACCCATCTCAACCATCGCTTTTTCTATGAAGCCTTCCTTGACATTCACAGGAAAGTAATACCTTTCCTCATAGAGCAGCAACTATGTGGGGGCATTTGCTCAAGCTCCTAGGTTCTAGTCAACCCACCTCTTCCCTGTAGGTGGTAGCTGCTGCTTATAATTGTTTCTGGATTAATTCATTGTTCCACAATGGTTCTTACAGAGAGCAATGGTTCTCTCATGCCTCAGAAATGAATTCTGTGAAGTAAACCCCCTCTTTTTGAGCTACCTAGTGTGTTTCTGTTTTTCTGACTGGCTCCTAACTGATGACTGGTTGGTAACAGAGAAGGTCCAAAGAAACAGACCCTTATAGACAGCGTGCCTCCACCAAGGGACACAACAATTGACTTAAGAGTTTGAGACCGCCACCTGGCTATTTGGGATTCCTCAGGCTACCGAACCAGCAGGCTAAGAAGTGATTGAGGCGACTGATCCCAATTACCAAGGGGAAATTGGTGCTGCTACAAAATGGGTTCAGAGAGGGCTGTGTTTGGAACCCAGGGAATTCTCTGAGGGGTGCCTCTTAACACTTCCATGTCTAAAACTCTGTAGTTTAAACATTAAGTTCTTAAGGAATTGTGATTCGAGTAGAAAAGGTCTTAACATCACCCAGAGATGGATACAATTACTCTTGGGACTTTGCTTCTCCCCTTTTGGGGAGAGAATAAGAGGGCCTCCATTTTCATAGAGGATAGTTCTGTCTTATTAGATGGAAGCTAGAAATAGTTATTGTCATTTTATGGAAGTATAGATGTGTACTAAATAGCCAAAGGGGGTGAATTCGGCTGACCGTTTAGCTAATATCTCTCAACTCAAAATTTGCCCTCCTAAACTCTTATGCTCTTTATGCTGGATCTCAGGCTTTGCAAACCTCATTCCCTAGACTGTCTTGCTACCAGATTTGTTAGGTTCTGCCTTACTGGACGATGGAGGGGAGGTTCTTCTTGTTTTCTTTCTATCAGCATTGCTTCTGCAAATGGTAGTTGGCTCCAGGCTTCAGTTGTCCAGCTTCTTTTGTCATACCCAGAACCAGCTTCATCATACTCCCTCAGAAGTATCAGGAGCAGCAGGGGTGGGATGGGGGTGACCTCAGAGGTCTGAGCAACAGCTTCAGGCCCCTTAAGTATCTTAGGTTCCAATAAACCCACCTTTTGTAACCTTAGCCCTGGGAGTGGTAGCATCCTCCTACAGTTATTACTTATGAGTTGCTTCAGTGTTTTTATTTTTTCTGTCTTCCAATACCTGTGTAACCAATTCCCTGTAATAAATTTTCTCTGTTTGAAATATATAGTATGGTTTCCATTTTCCTGACTAGGTCCTCATACACGTAATAAGTATGTCATTTGGTCAGGTTTATTTTTGTCTTTAAGGAATGTTTAAAATTTTTCCATATCTTGGTTTTAAACATTTTAAAATTAGTCCCTGGGCATTTTCTATTTTGTTGCTATTGTAGTTTCTTCTATTATAATTTTTAATGAGCTGGTTGATGTTTGCATATATGACATGACTATGTAAATTATTTTTTCCTACTACTTAATCTCTTTTTGTCATAATTTTTCAGTTCATTGTATACCTGAGAAAGAGAGTCACATCTCAAACAGAGGTAGTTTTTACCTCTTCCTTTTCAACTTTTGTACTTCTTATGTATTTTTCTTGCTTAACTCTTTTGTCTGATCCCTCCAATACATCCTTGTCTTGTCCTTGACATGTCCAATGTTTCCCTATTAGGTAAGGTGCTAGCTTTGGGGTGAGATAAATTTGTTTTTATCATGTCAAGGAAGAGTGCATTGATTCCTATTTTGTTTTCCCCCTCAAAGTTGGATGTTGAATCTTATCAAATACCCAGCATCTATGGAAAATAATAATTTTCCTTTTTTTGATATATAAATAGAATGGATTATGGTAATTAGTTGATTATACAGTTTTGAATCATCTTCCCATTCTTTGAATAAACCCTGTCTGAATCATGGTATTGTGTTCTGTTGAATTCTGTTTGCTAATATTTTATTTAGGATTTTTGCTTCAAGATTTATAAGTGATTGTTTTTTAAAATTAATTAATTTATTTATTTTTGGCTGCATTGGGTCTTCATTGCTGCGCGTGGGCTTTCTCTAGTTGCAGTGAGCGGGGACTACTCTTTGTTGTGGTGCGCGGGCTTCTCATTGCGGTGGCTTCTCTTGTTGCGGAGCACATGCTCTAGGCACGCTGGCTTCAGTAGTTGTGGCGCACGGGCTTAGTTGCTCCGCAGCATGTGGGATCTTCCCAGACCAGGGATTGAACCCGTGTCCCTTGCATTGGCAGGCGGATTCTTAGCCACTGCGCCACCAGGAAAGTCCCTATAAGTGATATTTTCTTTTTCTGTTTTTGTTTTTTTTTTTTTTTGAGGAGGATACAATCTTTACTAGGTTTTAGCATCACTATATAGTGATTCTAAAATTATTTTATAAAAATAATTTGGAAGTTTTCAATTTTCTCTTTGCTCTGGAACAGCTCAAATAGCTTGAAATTATTTATTCCTTAAAAATCTGGTAAAATTTCCATATGAAACCATCTGGGCCTGATTTATTTCAGAGGTAGCTCTTTGATGACTTTATTTCTTCTACAGAATGGATTTGTTTAAGCTTTTAAAAATCTCTTTTGGGCTCAGTTTTGATAAATTTTATTTTCAATTTATTGAGGTTTTCTTTATGGCCCAATATATCTATTTTCATGAAGGGGTTTTGAAAAACAGGTGTGTCTTCTGGGAGTACAGAGTTTAATACATAATTGTAAGATCACTTTATTCATTATGTATATATTTTTAATCCTTTCATTTTTCTTGATCTGTTCTTTACTTTTAGTGTATTCTTGTATGTTTTTCCTTTTATAAGTCTAGTAGTCTTTACTTTATGGAAGTTTATGCCATATTATTTGTTGCATAGATAATCATAACTATTAAAATTGATCTTAGCCTTATAAAGTGCCCTTCATCTCATTTAGAACTTTTTTCTAGAATTCTACCTTGACTTATATTGTGTCCTCTGATAACTTTTCCTTGCCTTTTATACCTTGGCTCATGCTTTTATACTTAACTTTTCTAAATCACTTTGTTTTAGGTATATATTTTAGGCTATATCATAGAATTGGGTGTTGCTCTATGATTCAATCTGAAAATATTTTCTTTTTCTTTTTAAGTAAATTAAGCTTATTTGTCTTTACTGATATGTCAGATATATCTGGTCACAGTTATATTGTTTTAAGGTATATTTACAGTCTTTTACCATGTGGCATATTTTCAGTTTTCTTTTTTGATTTGGTACTGCTTCCCTTTAGGAATGTATGTATTTTTGTTTTAGTGGTCTGTTTTTATTCATGTATCTTTTTATACATCCTCTGTCATCTCTTTCTTGTTTTGGTTCCCTCAACAAGAACCAAACAAGTTCAACAAAAAAATTAGGTTATAATTTCTTCCTCCTCATTTCTTTTCCCTCTAATACCCAAGTATATTTAATCATATTACTGTATTTTGTTGTATCTGAGAGATGGAGTCTGTCGTAAGACCATTACACCATTATTTTATGTACCACTTAGGAAAAAAAATGCCACCAGTTAAAATATGGCACATTGTCAAATATAAGGCACATCTTGATTTCAGAGATATTAAAATGTGGAAAATGTGTTTTAAAATTAATAAAACAATATCTTTTTAATTTACTACTGTACTCTTAAATATGCTAAAGTTTCTTCTTTTTGGCTGTTAACTCTAAATGATAATTCTTCAACTTTTTAGCTATTACATATGAAATAATCAGTCAGCTTTTCCTACTTTATACCTTCTCTCTTCCTTCTTTTTTCTAAAATTTCTCAGTCATCTCTTGTTTGGCTGAAGATGATCCTCACATAGAATCCTCAGGAATACAGTGGTATTCCCCAAGTTCTTACATATTCAAAACTGTTAGAGCCTTTATACTTGAAACACAGCTTTGCTGCATATAAAAAAGCCTTGGCTTACATTTTCTTTCCTTGCTATATTGTATATTGTGTTGTTCTGTTGATTTATGGTGTTGAATGGTGTTATGCTAACCTAATTCTCTTTTCCTTGTAAGTAAATCCAAATTTTGCTTGGATAAGTCTCATGTTCATTTTAGGTAATTTTTCCCAGGTACATAGTATGTCTTTCAATATACATTGTCTTTTATTTCAGAAATGGTTTATTGAATTATAGTTTTGTTTTTTTAAAAGAATCTCAAACTTACAGAAAAGTTATAAGAACAATACAAATAGTTTTTATCCTCTGAAGTATTTGAAGTTGCCAACATGAATGCCTTATTGTCCCTGAATACTTCAGTGTGTATTTCCTGCATACAAGGACATTCTCCTTTATAAGCACAGTATAATCATCAGAATCAGAAAATTAATATTGATAGATTATTACCATCTAAATCCTCAGTCCCCCATTCAAATTTACCAGTGTCCCAGTGATGCCCTTTATTGTAAAAGGATCCAGTCCATGATTATGCATTGTATTTACCCATCTTTTAATCTCAGTCTGGTGTAGTTCCTCAGTTTTACCTTGACTTTCATGACCTTGAAACTTCTGAAGTCTATAGGCCAGTATTTCATAGAATGTCCCTCAGTTTCTTATTGTGTGATGGTTCGTTGCGTTATGCATCTTCGGCAGAAATTTTACAGAAGGGATCCTGTGTTCTCTTGGTGTCCTATCAGGTGGCATATAATTTCAACTTGTTCCAGTACTGATTAAGGTTCTGTTTTCCAGACTTTTTCACCGTAATGTTATTCCTTTTCTTTTTGTAATTAATAAGTATTTCGTGGAGAGGTATGGAAATGTCCTATTCTTCCTCAGACTTTTATTCATGTATATGTTTAGATCAGTGTGGACTCATGGAATCCTATTTTATTCCGTGGGTTTAAACTAATATTCATTAAGTGCTTAAATAAGTGCTTAAGTGCTTAAAATCCCACACTTGGCCAGCAGGATCCCCACTCAAGCTGACTTCTGTGTCCTTTTAACAGATCTGCATCATTCTATATGGAGTACAGTATGAAGCACCTATACTTTCCAGTCCTGGAATTAACTGTATTTCCAAGGAGCCCTGGTTCCTTTTAGAGGAGAATGGTAATTGGAAACCAAGATCTGGACGCTCGTTGTGTCATTGCTACTAGGATGTCACTCTAGCCTTCTCAGTGGACAGAGTTAGAAGATACATTCGCGCGTGCGCGCACACACACACAAACGGTTGCAATTCTAATCCAACACCACAAGGTTCATTTTAACCTTCAGCCTTTCCATTTTTGCAATTCCGTTGTCTGATAATGAGAAACCTCACTCCATTATACATACTTGTTGGCTTATTCCAATCTCTTGACCCTGCTGTCCTCTTTCTCAATATATTGGGGGGTGGGAGGCATCCAGAAGTAGAACAATGTTCTGTTTTTTCACTTGGGTGGTAGTGGTTTGTGGAGGTTTGCTTCATAATTATTTATTAAACACATATATGTTTAGTCATTTGTTGAATATATGTTACAGTTTTGAAATATAAGAAAAATCATTAAAGTGATTCATCACATTAATGATTACAAGAGAACAATTATATAATCATCTCAGTAGAGTATACTCACTAAACCCTGTGTGCTAATCCCACAGTGAAGGTACAGCTGTAGGACGAGGGTATCTGGCTAAGAGCACCAATAAGAGAGAAGGAGCATCTGGAATCCAAACAATTTGTCCTAAATAAGAAAGGATCTAGATTCTGGGAGAAATTTGGAGGTGGCAGCTACTGCTCTGAAAAAAGCAAATCATTCAGTTCTTAAATCAGAACTTTTTCTAATAAAGCTATCACTTCTTTACGAGAAGATTAAAATCTTACTTTTTCATCAAAGCCTTCTCTTCTGGCTTGTTCAGCCAAATCTCTGCTTTTCCTACTGAGAATATAAAATAAAAATCAGAGGTATATGACAGTAAAAAGGAAAATGACAGTATAAAATATAACCAGATCTGTATTAAGGATCTGAATTAATTTCTGTTCTTTCTGATAACACTAATTATTTGGAAAATGTGGTCATTAATAAGTTCTCTATATCATATCTCTAGCTATAAAAACATGTTTCTATTATGTTCCACTGCCAGATTTTGACACTAAAATTATGCAATAAATGTAAATACATTCTTAAATATTTTGTTTAAAATTTTTTTTTACTTTGATAGCTAAAAGCATGCACTTAATGTAGACTAAAATCATTTCCTACTTTTTCAGAGGGACTTTACTATCCTGTCCAGCTTTCTGTTAAACCTTTTTCTGAGTGGCATGGCATGCCTTATATTAATTTTAAATTAGCTTAGAGTTTCATGACACTCTCAGAAATTATGAGGTGCTACTGGATGTTTTGACAGTTTATTTAGAATCAGCACATTGAATGGTGGTTGTTTTGCAATCAATACCTTACTCTCACTGTAAGTTTCTAACATAATACAGAGCTTTAAAATGGTAAGTTAAAAATTGAAGAAAATTCATCTTACCTTTTCTTGTCTTCATCTGTTTCAGGTTTCTTTAGTTTGAGTTTTTCGAGAGCATTGTGGTAACTCTGAGCATAATTTAAAAGTTTAAAAGTTCATAAAAATAATATTCTGTATTGTTAATTTTTGATCAAGGTAAAAGAAATAGGGAATGCTTGACTTTAGGGACAGCTGCCCTAAAGAAATGTAGAGGCAAATACTATGATCATCTTCTTTCACCTTGTCACTACTTATGGTTTCTGCCTGCTGGTGAAAAAGCTGGAGGGCATCACACTTGAACTTGGAAAAAAAATCTTTAAAAAATATTATTAACATTTATTGCATTAATGATATTAACACTTTAATGCACATAACCAACATCATAATCAAGAGATAAAAGATGAAAAAACCCACAGTTAAGTTCATTGGGGGACATATTAATAGTTTACTTTTACAGATAAGTTCTTGGACAGAGTTCTTAAGCCCCACTAACCCCATAGCTTATAGGACCTCTTCTGTGTGAAATGCTATGGTTAGAGCTGTGGGTATACAGAGATGGGCAAGATGGTACACACATGACTCTGCTACAGTTCACGGTGAGGTCGGTATTGAGAGGACAAGGAAGATTGCTCTGACAGGGAGAACAGAATGTCAGCGAGAGAGCAGAGGGAATATTCCTGGGGAGTCAGGGAATGACATGAGCAGGGGCCCAGAGGAGACAATGAGAGCAAGCATGGTAAACAGCACTGTGCTCAAAACAGCTGGGGCATACAGTGCTGTAAATGGAGGCATAGAAGGTAAAACTTGTATAGTTAGTTCAATGATAGTGAATAAAGATAGGTTGAGACTGTGAGACTAGAGAAGGCCCTTGAATGTTTGAATAAAGAATTTGGACTTATTTTGACAAGCCCAGGGAAACTGAAGAATTTTGAGCAGAGAAGTGATATGATCAAAACTGGGCTGGCACAGGAAGGAGGCTAGAACAGTTAAGAAGATGTTACTATACAGAAGTCCTGGTGAAAAGTACTGAGTACCTAATGTAGTGGTGGCAGTTAGAATTCAAAGTGTCCTTGAGTTGCACAAATGTGAGCAAAAACTACAGAGGTGAACTTTACACACAAGCCTTGGCAACAGACCATATAAGGGACAAAGAAAAAGTTCAAGGGTTTTGAGCCAGGGGTGACTGAGGAGAGTGTTGCCACTACAGAAAGTGAGGAAGGTAAGGCAAGTGGAGTTCTGAGTTCAGGTTGTGTATAGGAATTTACCAGCATCTAAATTGAAAACTTTTGGAGGGAAGAGTCAGTGCTTTGCATTTAGTGCTCAGTAGCTTTTTGATACATTGAACTCTGAAATAATTTTGGTCACATTTTTGAAGCCGGAGAACATTTCTCCTGGTACTGAAATAATACAAGTATAAGTAACCGTGGACCAAAACAAAAAACCCCAAATGCCCTCCCTGCACTACCACTTGGGTTTTAGGTGTTATTCAAACTACAAGAGTATAAACTGAACAAGATTGGTCTTAGAATTCTGATTAGAAGAATTTGACATACCTTTTTAATCATTTTACCAAGTTCAAAATCTGGCCTTCTGCCTATTGAATAGTCAGCTTTCACTTCAGAATAGGTATCATTAATTATTGCCAAGAACATGTTCTGGGGAGAAATATTCAAATGAAGTATTTCAATAAAAATTTAGTTTAAATGTTGTTAATGACTTTGACAAGTGCTGGGATTTGTAAAATTAGATTTAAATTTTAAAAGTAACTCATGTGCTCAATAAGAGATATGGCTATGCAGACTATATATAATATAGTAGAATGGGAAATGTGTAGTGTGTGGATAAGGGCAAGTATGTTTATGGTAAATGGGAAAAGCAGAATGTAAAATAGTGCATATACGTTGGTTAATAATATATATATATATAAATTTATTAATGTTACATATCAGAAGAAAACTTAGAATAATACATGTTCATAAGGGTGTTTCTTTTTTTTCTTTAAATTTCTATAGAGCTGTTTAAATGCACAATTTGACTAGGGCTCTTACAACTATTAATGTCCAGATAACACAAACAGAACTGTGGAGAGGGTATTCTTAGTCCCAGCCCACCTCTCCACCTTTCACGGTGGCTCAGATCTGTCACTGTGAGGACTGTTGCCCACCATCAGGGGATAACTGCTGTATGTGACAAAAAAATGTTTTCATGGAGGACAGTAGCAGTGCCTTGAGTAGAAAGGCAAGGTTCCCTGATTAGGAAGGCCAAATAGATTTGTCCTGAGCACATGTGAGAGACCCATCCTGGGGACTCCTAAAAATTACAAGAGTGTGAGCTTTCAGCCATAAGGGCCAAAAGCTGTCGCAATATGGGCAGAATATGAATGGCCTAATTCATACCTACTGGTATGAAATGTCCCAGGCTGGAGAGACCTGGAACTTTCAAGTTATATGTGTAAAAGATTTAGTACACTCTTGGCACACAGTAACCACCCAGATGGTAACTTTTATGATCACATTCTCCATTGGACAGCTTGAAAACATTTAGACCCCCTGGATTACTAGGAATCTACACCATTCTTAATAAATGTAAAGTGTTCTGACAGCTAAGCAGTGATACTATAATTTCTTCTAAATTAGTAATTATATTTTTTATTCTGAAAAATGGAAGCAAAAAAGGGGAACATATATGGTCATTCTTACCAGCAGGACAAAGAACACGAAAAAGATGAAAGTGATGAAGTAAATGGGTCCCAAGATACGACTGGCTTGCTGAATACCAGCAAAATTAAAATCTCCAAGAATAATACGAAATTGTGCAAATCTTTTATGGGAAAAAAGAAAAACATTAGAAAATACTATATCTCTTCATACATACATGACAACAGATGGGGGTTACTAACGTGCCTAGGAAAGTACCTAGCTGCATATGGCATATGTTCTCTGGCTTTAGTTTTGTTAGCACAGAGTTCTATAAAACTGGATGTAGAATATTCCCCTAAAGAAAGGCAAGACTTAATAGCTGAACAGATAGTTCAGGAAATGATGGGCTTCAATTTATTCAACCAATGTGAACCCAATGTTCACCTCCAAGATTTGAACCTTGAGATGCCTGCTTACCAGCTTGTCTTGACAGTGGCCTCCTTAGCCATTCCTGTGCCCTTATAAAACTTAGAATACTTTGACCTTTTCCAATAAATGATTTTCAACTTGTACATAGACCCAAGAGCCCTACAATTTCTAATATCAATGGTATGCTTAATTTTTGCATCTCTTTTACTGAAGTAAGGATGGCAACAATTTGTCACTTGCTAAGTCTCAAACAAGTGCTGGTAGTGATCCTCAAATATGATCCCCAAGGTTTATTTTATTTTCTCCAATAAGTATAAAAGCTTGGCTTTGAAGTGAAATAGCATTGAAAATACTATAAATCTTCATTTTATTAACTTTAAAGATGGAAAAATTAAGAAATTAAGGCTTTGAATGAGCATAGTAGTAGCAGAGGTAGAATTAGGATTTCATAACCTGAAGTCTTATTTTGTTTTCTCATCATTAATTTGCAATGGTATTGCCATACACACCATAGATATGTTATAAATTATATATATATAATATATATATATGATATATATATATGAGTTCTTTATTTTAAGGGGAGACCTGGGAAGGAGTTTTTAATAGTATGTAGACACTTTGCATGATTGGTCAGTCAAAGGGCGGAATGTTTCTTGTTCCTTGTTGCTTTTGCCAATCACATGAAGGGAGCATAGGACTATGTACAATGAAGGAAGAAAATGTATTCAAAGAAATTAGCTATTTGGAGTCCTAGGACTCAGAGTTTTCTGGAATTTCATCCTCAGTACCTGAGACCTGACTAAATCATACATACAGTATTTATCCAGCTTCTAATACTGGATTCTAATGCTCTTCTACACAAGATAGAAGGAGAAATGCTGAATTAGGAGACCAAGGTTTCTCAGCAAATCAAAAAAATTTTTTTTTCCTCTCTGGCATAGGAGAATATGAGGTTCTGTTTTAGTGTTTTTAACTTAATTTTTTTTATCCTTAAGTTGTGTTTATGTAAGATAAGTTAAAGTCAGCATTTCTCCTTTCCAGAAAGTGTCCACATACCTCTGCTCTGTAAATAGTGTGAATAACAAAAACCTAAGCAATTACTGAGTGGTCATAATCACATAGGAACTGGAGACTTACAAATGCAATGTAATTGTCACTTTTCTCCTCTTAATTAAGCAAATTAAGCCAATTGGTGCTTAGTTTATCCCTTTCCCCTCCCCCTCCCCAAGCTAAAAGGAACACCATGACTCTTCAGGATACAGGTTATATTGAATAAAAACACTGTTTTTTAACTTCTTGATACCCCTGTTAACTTTCTACAGTTCTCTCTTGTTGAATTAAAATAGCTTATAGACTGTTTCATAATAATGTACCATTTATGGTTAATCTGACTTCCCAGTCTCTCACTTGCAGGCATGACTGGGTGGTAGGTATTCCTAAGCCTTCTCCAAATATTGCCTCTATTCCACTGTCTGTCGTCTTCTGTAATTCAGGTTAAACATATATTAGGCCTTCTCATTCTACCCTTTTTGTCATTTTCTGAACATTTTGCCTCTCTATGCCACTTTTAAATTTTTTCTCACCTATTTTTCATTTTACTCATTCTCTCTTCATCTATGTCTCATTTGCTATCAAACCTGTCAACTGAGCTTTTAATCTCAGTTGCTTTAATTTTCAGTTCTAGAATTCTATTTGATACTTTTTCAAATATGTCACTTTTTACACTATCCTGTTCTCTAAAGATACTTTCTGACTTGTGTTTTATTTCTCTAAATATAGTAAGTATTTATTGATTATTCCAATATTTGAAGTCTTTGAGTCTGTTTCTGTTGTCTGTTGTATCTGCTGGTTTTTGCTTATGAATTTTTCCTCCTTATGTACCAAGTTATCTTTGACCATGAGCAGTAAATTATACTTGAAGGGCTTAGGATGAAATATCTTTCTCCAGAGAGGTATTTTTGTCTGTGTGTCTGCAGGTGCATATGGGCATTCCAGCCTGGGACCATCTTAATCCAAATTCAAGACATGAGGTTCCCTGGATACCTAGGTGATTAAACCCAGACTTCAAGTCAAGTCACTCTGAGGGATTTACTTTTAACTTGAGGCTGTAGCACTTCAGATCCCTGCTTTATGTGTGGAGAGGTTATCAGACACTCCTCCTCTCCCCCAACCCCACTCCCCAGCACACACACACAGGCCTTGGGTTTGTCTTCTGTCTCCTCCTTGAGAGGTAACTAGAAACACAATTTCTCAACTATTTCTTCTGGATCAACAAAAATGCCTTCATGGTGGAGGTTTTAGGGAAGATGGAGTAAGAAGCACTAGGAATCTGTCTCACCACCTAGACAACAATCACAGTGGCACAATCTCTCTGATGAAACTGTTTTGAAACTCTGGAGTCTGTTGAAGGCTTACAACTTCCAGGAAAGGATTGGGCAATTTGGGTCAATTTAAACTTTTAGTTTGGCAGCAGCTACCCATCTCCTACCCGCCAGCCCATGGCAGGTAGCCCTGCATGTATTTCTAGAGCAGCTTGCACACAGCTTGTGGGAGCCAGGGTGGACAAGAAGGACCGTGTTGTCCAAACATTAGGGTCTGTGTTCTGATTGCTGGTTGCTGCTTCTGATCACAGAGGCAGGCATCTCCCTGCATTGTTGCAAGCCCCTCCCTCTCCGGCTGAAGCAATGTCCTTGGGATTGAGAGGCCCAATGCCCTTCCCTCCTTCTTCATTTTTCTCTTTTTCCCCTTTGGGAGCCAGATATTAAAGACTAGGACATTCATGGGGCTTCCCTGGTGGCATAGTGGTTAAGAATCCGCCTGCCAATGCAGGGGACATGGGTTTGTGCCCTGGTTCAGGAAGATCCCACATGCCGTGGAGCAACTTAGCCCGTGTGCCACAACTACTGAGCCTGCGAGCCACAACTACTGGAGCCCACATGCCTAGAGCCTGTGCTCCACAACAAGAGAAGCCACCACAATGAGAAGCCTATGCACCACAAGGAAGAGTAGCCCCCGCTCACCGCAACTAGAGAAAGCCCACGTGCAGCAACAAAGAACCAACACAGCCAAAAAAAAAAAAAAAAAAAAAAGACTAGGACATTAAAAAAAAAAACTGCATATATGGAGGAAATTAGACAGTCACCATGAATGCCCAAGGAATGGCACAGGCTCAGAAAAGACCTGAGAAGACCTTAAGTTTACACCTCAGGCTGATCCTCAAAGAACTAAAAGAAGACATGGAGTAAGTCAAGAAAACTATGTATGAACAAAATGGAAATATCAATAAAAAGAAAACCTAAAAAGAAACCAAAAAAATTCTAGAGCTGCAAAGTACAATAACTGAAATGAAAATTCATTAGAGAGATTCAAAGGTAGATTTGAATAGGCAGAAGAAAAAAAATCAGTGAACTTGAAGATAGGGCAATTGAAATTATTTAGTCTGAGGAACAGAAAGAAAAAAGTTTAAAGAAAAGTGAACAGAGCCTAAGGGACCTGTGGGATACCATCAAGTGAACCAACATATGCATAACCACATGAAAAGATGCTCAAGATTGCTAATCAGTAGGGAAATGCAAATCAAAAACACAATGAGATATCACCTAACATCCATTAGGATGGCTACTATCAAAAAAAAAAAAAAAAAAACCCAGAAAATAACAATTTTTGACACGGACGTGGAGAAATTGAAACACGCACCGTTAGTGGAAAGGTAAAATGGAATAGCCATTGTGGAAAACAGTATAGCAGTTCCTCAAAAATTCAAAATACAATTACCATATGATCCAGCAATTCTACTTCTGGGTATATACCCAAAAGAATTCAAAGTAGGATCTCAAAGAGATATTTGTACACCATGTTCTCATAGCATTATTCATAATAGCTAAAACGTGGAAGCAACCCAAGTGTCATTAACAGATTAATGGATAAACAAAATGTGGTATATACATACAATGGAATATTATTCAGCTTCAAAAAGGAAATTCTGACATATCCTACAACATTGTTGAATCTTGAAGACATTATGCTAAGTGGAATAAATCAGTCACAAAAGGACAAATACTGTATGATTCCACCAGGTACCTTGAGTAATCAAAATCAGAGAGACAAAAAGTAGAATGACGGTTGCCAGGGGCAGGGGTAGGGAGGGAAATGGAGAGTTCCTGTTTAATGAGTATAGAGTTTCAGTTTTGCAAGATAAAAAGATTTCTGGAGATGAATGATGGTGATGATTGAACAATATGAATGTACTTCACTCTACAGTTAGAAATGGTTAAAAAAAAAAGACATGGTTAAGATGGTAAATTTTATGTTATGTTATAACACAATTTAAAATCTTTATCAGTTTAAAAAAAAAAGCCTTCAGGGCAGAAGTAGCTTTGGATGCTGGGTTTACTTTTCTGGGTTCTTGCTTTCCGATTTTGGCCACTCACTTTTTTGTTAGTTCTTAAATGTTTCCTATATTTCATCCAGCTTTTTAAATTGTGAAGAGGTTGATTTGAATAACCTAGCACATCATTACCAAAAGCAGAAGTCCCCTCATTAATCCATTTCAAAATTTTCTATCTGTTTACTTTGTGCCTTATACTTTCTTTCCTCCCATTATCCAAGGTAAGACAAATTTCCAAGGTTCTGTAAATTACTACATTTCTATTTAATGTCCAATACTACTTAGTTTTATTATTAACACTTGAATTAAGATCCTAGGAAAGGACCAAGAAGTTGTTGGAACTGCAAACATTATTCACTCTGGATAAGCTAATTAGATTTCTCAAATTATAGGTCATTTGAAGTTGGAAAGGACATTTGGGAGTGATTTAGTCCAGCCCCTTTATTTACAGATAAAGAAATTAAGGTCTAGAAAAGTTAAATAGCTAGTGGCAGAATTGGAAAGTAGAATTATATCCTCTTGGTTGCTAGTCCCCTCTTTCCACTACTAATTTAGTAAAGGGTTATTTCAGAAAAATATTATTAAATTTCATGCAATTGGTACTTAGATAATACAATATTTACATGTGGATGATGAAAAGAGGGCAACCTAAGAAATTTTTCAGACCAGAATTTACCCCAAATTGAGTAAAAGGGCCATGGACAAGTTTGAGGAATTCTTAACTAAAGGGAAAGTTATTGCAGTTTTTCTCAGAGCCATATGTCACCATGCACTACGAATTTCCAAGAGTGATGCAAAATGAAGCCATTTCCCCCAGACAGTCTTGGTCTAGATTGCACAGAACACATCTTGAGAACTGATATTTTAGACTATCATAATTTTTTTACACAGACAGAACTTGTTTTACCTACTCAAAAATGAAAGTAAATTTATTAAAATATTCACTTTTAAAGACAATTAATATTTTTCTAGGGATTCTACCTAATCAGTTCTATAAGTTAGTTATCTGTTGATTGTTTTATGTGTATAAAGCTATTTTTAAAATTCAGCTTTTCCAGATCATCAAAGGATAATCAGGTCAATATCAATAAAAGGATTATAAAGATAGAGCCCTCTAAAGCAAACACTTAAGATTTCTTTTGCCCAGAGAATAAATACTACAGAGACATGGAGTCAATTTCTTTTATCTTAGGCAAAATTTTCACTTCTATTGAAAAGTAAAAAAATATTTTTCTAGCTTGACCTGGTAACACTTGAAAAGTGGATAACACCATCCATTTGGATCTTTCAATGCCTAACTGTACTTTGAGTGTGACAGATATTTAGCCATCAGTGAAAATATCAAACCATTTTTTAATTTATGAAAGCTTATGTCACTATTTATAGGCCTTTTCATGATTTTTTTTGTTATAAACTGGAAAATATAATTACATTTATGCTAAGAGCTTACATGGAATTTTGAAAAGTGGAAAAGTCGTCAACTTGTGATCCAAAAACAAGAAATCCTAACTGAGCGTAAGCAAAGAATATTATAAAAAACATGATGGCAAATCCTACTATGTCTTTGATACAGCAGGACAAGGTTGATGACAGCTGAGACATTGTCTTATTAAAGCTTATGAATTTGAATATCTGAAAAAGAACAAAGTTAATTGAAATAGGAGAATATTAAAGATTATAATGACTTAGAGTAAATTAATTTCAGAAGAAATCTGCTTGAAATTAAAAGAGATACTTCATGACAGTCGGGGTGTTTGAGGATTCGCTGGCAATCATTACAAATCCAAACTACTTTAAAAATTACTGTATAAAAAAAATTACTGTATAGTTAAGAATATCCTTTTGTTTTTTCATAACTTTGTAGTTTAAGTTCCCATTTTATTATCTAATATAATAAAATATATCTTATCTATTATATCTGATAAAATATAAATACCTTTATCCATGCAAAGAAGATGGTTATGGCAATTATATTGTTGTAATAAATGTGCCAGTATGCAAGAAAATAGAAGTCTGAATATTTTTCAGTACTTTTTAACAGTTGTCCAAGCAAGAGAAAAATTTGTATATTACAGTATGTGTTGAAGAAAACGGCCACAAAACACAACTAAATGGGAAAATAAGAAGGGTTAAATTAGAGATTACCTCTAAATCTCCTGCAGCCTATGAATAAACACATGAAAAAGTTCATCAAAAGTTCAACAAAAAGGTAGGGAGAGATAAGACAGGCTTTTACATAAATGAAAGTAAGCCTCAATTTATAGAAGTTTAAGGTAGCATAATTATCATAAAAGTAGCAAAATACTGACTGCATGGCTATTCTAATCTATATGACTTTTTGTTTCTTTGAGTCATAAAACACAAATGAATAAAATGATTATATAATTCTGACTAGACTGTAAAGAGTTTCTGCTCCATATAACTACATGATACCTAAGAGTTTAATATTTTTCACTATGTAACACTACAAGAAAAAATTTTTTACAGCTCCAAAAAAAAATAAACCCCTTTAGAGCTTTTTAACAGCTCTTTTAGAAGAGAATTTTAGAACAGATTATCTTAGATATCAGAGTTTTCTGTCATGAAAATTTTCCTTTGATTTCTCTTCCCTAAAATACTCAGTTAAACATTTAATGCTATGCCCTATGTTAAGCATTATTGTGGTTACCGGAGAGGTAGATGGCACACTTTCTGAGAAACTTTCAATTTGGTTTTGAGAAACTAATATATATATATACTGGATTGGCTATAACTAAGGGCCAATAAGAGTGAAAGATCAGGTTGTATAAGCCAGAATATTTGTTCATTGTTCCTAAAACCAAGCTCTTACGATTTGTTCTGCCCTACCCACACCTCTATGTTTATTTCAGTATTTTCCAGTGATAAGAACTGGCAGTCTTTGGAGTTTCTTCAAGGATCATTTCCCCAATCCTGGTGGCATCCTCTGTGACTACAAGCTACGCTCTGGCTGCTCAAACCTTATCCCCCCTTCAGTATTCTGCCTAGGCTTGTCTTTTGCCTATTCTTTAAAAATTCAGTGTAAAGAGGAAAGCAGATTTAGGCAACATACAAGAGTACATTTTAAAGGACCTTGCCCTAAAGAATCATTATTTTCAACACGAGGCCCTGAGAGGAATACATTTTTTTGAGTGGGAGTAGGGAGACCTACTGTGCCCACTAAATCATAATACGTATGGAATCACTTATTCCTCTAGGTTTATGCTAGTCCTGCCAAGGACCAAATCAGAGAGAAGAAAAAAGATTTCTCCCTTTTGGAGGCACAACATTAGTATGTACTATGACAGTTCATTTTATGATTGATACTTACAGCTTTTAAAATAAGTCCCGGATGAGGGAGGTGCTTTTTACACCTCTCTCATTGGTGGGTTCAGATGTGATTCCCTTCAACCATATCTGTGAATATACACTTACCACCAAAAGTAGTAATTCTAGCCAGTTCCAACTACTTTTGAAGTAGGCAGATTTAAATTCTTTTATTTTTTGGACTTCTTGTGTTGTGAAGACAATAAGAAAAATACAAAATGTGACTTCACAGGAAGCAATAAAATAATCATAGTAGCTAACATATCTAAGGAGCTTCACAGAGTAAAACTGCCATGAAGTAAGTATTCCTCCAGTTGCAGGGAATTCTGCCACCAATCTGTAAAATGAGGTTTGTGAAAGTCACTGCATTTCAAGGATTTATATTTCAGTACCTAACGCGATTGAAATTTCTAGTCAGTGATGTTGTGTACTTTAATCAGTTATTTTGTACAAAATATGTTTTCTCAGGGTTATGGGCTCAATTCATTACTTTTTTTTTTTAACGTCTTTATTGGAGTGTAATTGCTTTACAATGTTGTGTTAGTTTCTGCTGTATAAAAAAGTGAATCAGCTATACATATACATATATCCCCAATTCCCCTCCCTCTGGTGTCTCCCTCCCACCCTCCCTATCCCACCCCTCTAGGTGGTCACAAAGCACCGGGTTGAACTCCCTGTGCGATGCAGCTGCTTCCCACTAGCTATCTATTTTACATTTGGTAGTGTACATATGTCCATGCCACTCTCTCACTTCGTCCCAGCTTACCCTTCCCCCTCCCCATGTCCTCAAGTCCATTCTCTACGTCTGTGTCCTTATTCCTGTCCTGCCCCTAGGTTCTTCAGAACAAGTTTTGTTTTTTTTTTTAGATTCCATATGTATGTGTCAGCATATGGTATTTGTTTTTCTCTTTCTGACTTACTTCACTCTGTATGACAGACTCTAGGTCCATCTACCTCAATTGAATTGAATAATTCAATTTCGTTTCTTTTTATGGCTGAGTAATATTCCATTGTATATATGTGCCACATCTTCTTTATCCATTTGTCTGTCGATGGACAGTTAGGTTGCTTCCATGTCCTGGCTATTTTAAATAGAGCTGCAATGAACATTGTGGTACATGACTCTTTTTGAATTACGGTTTTCTCAGGGTATATGCCCAGTAGTGGAATTGCTGGGTCATATGGTAGTTCTATTTTTAGTTTTTTAAGGAATTTCCATACTGTTCTCCATAGTGGCTGTATCAATTTACATTCCCATCAACAGTGCAAGAGGGTTCCCCTTTCCCCACACCCTCTCCAGCATTTATTGTTTGTAGATTTTTGATGATGGCCATTCTGACTGGTATGAGGTGATACCTCATTGTAGTTTTGATTTGCATTTCTCTAATGATTAGTGATGTTGAGTATCCTTTCATGTGTTTGTTGGCAATCTGTGTATCTTCTTTGGAGAAATGTCTATTTAGGTCTTCTGCCCATTTTTGGATTGGGTTTTTGTTTTTTTGATATCGAGCTGCATGAGCTGCTTGTAAATTTTGGAGATTAATCCTTTGTCAGTTGCTTCATTTGCAAATATTTTCTCCCATTCTGAGGGTTCTCTTTTCGTTTTATGTTTTCCTTTGCTGTGCAAAAGGTTTTAAGTTTCATTAGGTCCCATTTATTTATTTTTGTTCTTATTTCCTTCTCTCTAAGAGGTGGGTCAAAAAGGATCATGCTGTGATTTATGTCATAGAGTGTTCTGCCTATGTTTTCCTCTAAGAGTTTTACAGTGTCTGGCCTTACATTTAGGTCTCGAATCCATTTTGAGTTTATTTTTGTGTATGGTGTTAGGGAGTGTTCTAATTTCATTCTTTTACATGTAGTTGTCCAGTTTTGCCAGCACCAATATTGAAGAGGCTGTCTTTTCTCCATTGTATATTCTTTGCTCCTTTATCAAAATAAGGTGACCATATGTGTGTGGGTTTATTTCTGGGCTTTCTATCCAGTTGCATTGATCTATATTTCTGTTTTTGTGCCAGTACCATACTGTCTTGATTACTGTAGCTTTGTAGTATAGTCTGAAGTCCAGGAACCTGATTTCTCCAGCTCCGTTTTTCTTTCTCAAGATTGCTTTGGCTATTCGGGGTCTTTTGTGTTTCCATACAAATTGTGAAATTTTTTGTTCTAGTTCTGTGAAAATGCCATTGGTAGTTTGATAGGGATTGCATTGAGTCTGTAGATTACTTTGGGTAGTATAGTTATTTTCAGAGTGTTGATTCTTCCAATCCAAGAACATGGTATATCTCTCCATCTATTTGTATCATCTTTAATTTCTTTCATCAGTGTCTTATAGTTTTCTGCATACAGGTCTTTTGTCTCCTTAGGTAGGTTTATTCCTAGGTATTTTATTCTTTTTGTTGCAATGGTAAATGGGAGTGTTTCCTTAATTTCTCTTTCAGATTTTTCATCATTAGTGTATAGGAATGCAAGAGATTTCTGTGCATTAATTTTGTATCCTGCTACTTTGCGAAATTCGTTGATTAGCTCTAGTAGTTTTCTAGTAGCATCTTTAGGATTCTCTATGTGTAGTATCATGTCATCTGCAAACAGTGACAGCTTTATTTCTTCTTTTCTGTTTTGGATTCCTTTTATTTCTTTTTTTTTCCTCTGATTGCTATGGCTAAAACTTCCAAAACTATGTTGAATAATAGTGGTGACAGTGGACAACCTTGTCTTGTTCCTGATCTTAGAGGAAATGGTTTCAGTTTTTCACCATTGAGAATGATGTTGGCTGTGGGTTTGTCATATATGGCCTTTATTATGTTGAGGTAAGTTCCCTCTATGCCTACTTTCTGGACAGTTTTTATCATAAAGGGGTGTTGATTTTGTTGAAAGCTTTTTCTGCATCTATTGTGATGATCATATGGTTTTTCTCCTTCAATTTGTTAATATGGTTTATCACATTCATTGATTTGCATATATTGAAGAATCCTTGCATTCCTGGGATAAACCACACTTGATCATGGTGTATGATCCTTTAATGTGCTGTTGGATTCTGTTTGCTATTATTTTGTTGAGGATTTTTGCATCTATGTTCATCAGTGATATTGGCCTGTAGTTTTCTTTCTTTGTGACATCTTTGTCTGGTTTTGGTATTAGGGTGATAGTGGCCTCGTAGAATGAGTTTGGGAGTGCTCCTCTCTCTGCTGTATTTTGGAAGAGTGTGAGAAAGATAGGTGTTAGCTCTTCTCTAAGTGTTTGATAGAATTTGCCTGTGAATCCATCTGGTCCTGGGCTTTTGTTTGTTGGAAGATTTTTAATCACAGTCTGAGTTTCAGGGCTTGTGATTGGTCTGTGTATATTTTCTATTTCTTCCTGGTTCAGTCTCGGAGGTTGTGCTTTTCTAAGAATTTGTCCTTTTCTTCCAGGTTGTCCATTTTATTGGCATATAGTTGCTGTAGTAATCTCTCATGAGCCTTTGTATTTCTTCAGTGTCAGTTGTTACTTCTCCTATTTCATTTCTAATTGTATTGATTTGAGTCTTCTCCCTTTTTTTCTTGATGAGTCTGGCTAATGGTTTATCAATTTTGTTTATCTTCTCAAAGAACCAGCTTTTAGTTTTATTGATCTTTGCTATTGTTCCCTTCATTTCTTTTTCATTTATTTCTGATCTGATCTTTATGATTTCTTTCCTCTGCTAACTTTGGGGGTTTTTTTGTTCTTCTTTCTCTAATTGCTTTAGGTGTAAGGTTAGGTTGTTTATTTGAGATGTTTCTTGTTTCTTGAGGTAGGATTGTATTGCTATAAACTTCCCTCTTAGAACTGCTTTTGCTGCATCCCATAGGTTTTGGGTCGTCGTGTTTTCATTGTCATTTGTTTCTAGGTATTTTTTTATTTCCTCTTTGATTTCTTCAGTGATCTCTTGGTTATTAAATAGTGTATTGTTTATCTTCCATGTTTTTGTATTTTTTACAGATTTTTTCCTGTAATTGATATCTAGTCTCATAACATTGTGGTCGGAAAAGATACTTGATACAATTTCAATTTTCTTAAATTTACCAAGGGTTGATTTGTGCCCCAAGATATGATCTATCCTGGAGAATGTCCCATGATCCCTTGAGAAGAAAGTGTATCCTGTTGTTTTTGGATGGAATGTCCTATAAATATCAATTAAGTCTGTCTTGTTTAATGTATCATTCAAAGCTTGTATTTCCTTATTTATTTTCATTTTGGATGGTCTGTCCATAGGTGAAAGTGGGGTGTTAAAGTCCCCTACTATGATTGTGTTACTGTCAATTTCCCCTTTTATGGCTGTTAGCATTTGCGTTATGTATTGACGTGCTCTTATGTTGGGTGCATAAAGATTTACAATTGTTATATCTTCTTCTTGGCTTGATCCCTTGATCATTATGTAGTGTCCTTCTTTGTCTCTTGTAATAGTCTTTATTTTAAAGTCTATTTTGTCTGATATGAGAATTGCTACTTCAGCTTTCTTTGGATTTCCATTCACATGGAATATCTTTTTCCATCCCCTCACTTTCAGTCTGTATGTGTCTCTAGGTCTGATGTGGGTCTCTTGTAGACAGCATATATATGGGTCTTGTTTTTATATCCATTCAGCCAGTCTATATCTTTTGGTTGGAGCATTTAATCCATTTACATTTAAGGTAGTTATTGATATGTATGTTCCTATTACCATTTTCTTAATTGTTTTGTTTTGTTATTGTAGGTCTTTTCCTTCTCTTGTGTTTCTTGCCTAGAGAAGTTCCTTTAGCATTTGTTGTAAAGCTGGTTTGGTGATGCTGAATTCTCTTAGTTTTTGCTTGTCTGTAAAGGTTTTAATTTCTCTGTTGAATCTGAATGAGATCCTTGCTGGGTAGAGTAATCTTGGTTGTAGGTTTTTCCCTTTCATCACTTTAAATATGTCCTGCCACTCCCTTCTGGCTTGCAGAGTTTCTGCTGAAAGATCAGCTGTTAACCTTATGGGGATTCCCTTGTATGTTATTTTTCCCTTGCTGCTTTTAATATTTTTTCTTTGTATTTAATTTTTGATGGTTTGATTAATATGTGTCTTGGCGTGTTTCTCCTTGGATTTATCCTGTATGGGACTCTCTCTGCTTCCTGGACCTGATTGACTATTTCCTTTCCCATATTAGGGAAGTTTTCAACTATAATCTCTTCAAATATTTTCTCAGTTCCTTTCTTTTTCTCTTCTTCTTCTGGGACCCCTATAATTTGAATGTTGGTGCATTTAATGTTGTCCCAGAGGTCTTTGAGACTGTCCTCAGTTCTTTTCATTCTTTTTTCTTTATTCTGCTCTGCGGTAGTTATTTCCACTATTTTATATTCCAGGTCACTTATCCGTTCTGCCTCATTCTGCTATTTATTCCTTCTGGAGAATTTTTAATTTCAGTTATTGTGTTGTTCATCATTGTTTATTTGCTCGTTAGTTCTTCTAGGTCCTTGTTAAACGTTTCTTGTATGTTCTCCATTCTATTTCCAAGATTTTGGGTCATCTTTACTATCATCACTCTGAATTCTTTTTCAGGTAGACTGCCTATTTCTTCTTCATTTGTTAGGTCTGGTGGGTTTTTGCCTTGCTCCTTCATCTGCTGTGTGTTTCTCTGTCTTCTCCTTTTGCTTAACTTACTGTGTTTGGGGTCTCCTTTTCACAGGATGCAAGTTCGTAGTTCCCGTTGTTTTTGGTGTCTGTCCCCAGTGGTTAAGGTTGTTTCAGTGGGTTGTGTAGGCTTCCTGGTGGAGGGGACTGGTGCCTGTGTTCTGGTGGATGAGGCTAGATCTTGTCTTTCTAGTGGGCAGGACCGTGTCTGGTGGTGTGTTTTGGGGTGTCTGTGACCTTATTATATTTTAGGCAGCCTCTTTGTTAATGGGTGGGGTTGTGTTCCTGTCTTGCTAGTTGTTTGGCATAGGGTGTCCAGCACTATAGCTTGCTGGTTGTTGAGTGCAGCTGGGTCTTAGCATTGAGATGGAGATCTCTGGGAGGGCTTTCGCCGTTTGAGATTACGTGGAGCCAGGAGGTCTCTGGTGGACCAGTGTCCTGAACTCGGCTCTTCCACCTCAGAGGCACAGGCCTGACACCTGGCTGGAGCACCATGACCCTGTCAGCCACACACCATATGATCTTTTAAGAGCACTCTTAAGTAACATCCTGATTGTGTGCGGTACAACTTTACTTTCGAACTGAGAGTTGCGGTGGATGGGATTTTTGCCTTCCCCAGATGGTTGAAGGTTACAATTTTTGTTTTTGGAAACACCACCACCTCCTTATTTCTATTATTATTTTTGCAAGAAAAGTATAAAGGGAGTTGGAGTGGAGGTGAGATTTGTGATCGGGAAAGCCTTGGACGCCCTCCTCTCCATCTTCTGCCTCTCTCTCTCTGATTAGTTCCTATTCAGCAGCAGATTGAAGCAGGAGATGATCCTTCTCAAGGTTTGTTCAGCAGCTTCACTTCTAGGTGAAGGCTTCATGAACCAAGTGACGTCAACAAACGAGGCTTTTCTCTCTCTCCTCTCTCTAACAGTGAAAGTTGCTCTAATGGAATTCTGTTCTGCCAAAGGAAAATATTGCAAATCTACTTCTAGTCTTCACCCTTTGAAATCCATCTACCATGCTCTTCGGAAGTGCAAACTAGTCCATGTGAAAATATCACATGGAGTTCCTCAGCATCCATCAGTATCAACCACTCAACTTGTGAGTGGATGAGCCTTCAGATGATCACAGACCCAGTTTTCAAGTCTCCCAGCTGAGACCTCAGACACACAAAACTAGTTTCAACGTAGGTGCCAAAGAGCCCTAGCCCCCCAACTCCTGCCTGCACCTCTGGGAGCCGGTGCCCTTGGCGTGACGTCACTTCCTCCATTACTTCTTTTTTAATGCTCCACTTTTTTTTGGTACTCTGAAAATTCCCAGTGGTCAAAGACCAATGTAAATGAGAAAGAAAGATGTGATTTTTAGCTAGACATTCATTTTACTCTGTGTTTTGATTGCTCATTCATAATTGGGATACTAATTTATCCCTACAGGAGAACAAGATGATGTTCAAGAACATGCTATACAGTTAGTTACTGTTATTAGTCAGGACTCCCCCCCAAAATACATAATTTTTTATTATTTCAGAGGAGGGAAATACACTCTCCCCCTTTAGCTTATCAGAGATACTTCTTGCTTCTAAATGTCAAGATAACATATTTTACTAAAGCAAATGTTTTCTGTTTAACTTTAGGCACTGGATGTTGGATACAAAGATCTATATGCAAATAGAAATATAAAAATTAATTCCAATACTAAATATAAAAAGATTTTGAGGCGGTTCACTGTATTTCTAGTGTTCTCCAGAACTGCAGATAATTAAGAATTGACAGTAATTTAAGGAACCAGCATCTCTATCACAATGCCATGATGTAATTATTCCTACCTAAAGATATTAGCAAATCTTATTGGTACTGGAATAAGGTGCGGCCCAAAAAGCAAAAAACCACCAAAACCAAGAACAAAACAACCAGTTAACAAATAGAAAACAGGAATTTGTTTTTTCACCTTGCACATAGTATGCGCGCAATGTTGGGTAAGTGAGTGAAGTGAAAGAAACCCAGTATTTTGATCTGAAGTGTAGACTAGTAAACAAAAAGCAAAAAATGATGAGTATTCAGTTTAGTTTGCCAGATATGTGTACAAAGGGAAAATAAGTGGATAAGGTCTTAGTGTAAGCAGTATGCTCCCATACAACTACTGATTAGATATACTACCAGTTAAAAGTTTCAAAATCTGCTGAAGTTTCTAAGAAATAACATTTTAAAAGGTAACATAGATGGGACTTCGCTGGTGGTCCAGTGGGTAAGACTCTGCGCTCCCAATGCAGGGGGCCTGGGTTCGATCCCTGGTGGCGGAACTAGATCCCACATGCATGCTGCAACTAAGGAGTCTGCATGCCACAACTAAGACCCAGCAGAGCCAAATAAATAAATAAATATGAAAAAAAATTAAAGGTAACATAGAATAAGCACAAAACCTAGAGACAGAAAATATGGACTTAATCTAGTATTACAAGGAGTTCTTCATATGACTTTAAGCCAATTACCCCACTGTTTCTACTCTTATTTAGGACATAGAAGTGATTTGTATTCTTCACTTTATCCCTACCAGGACTATCGGAAAGGGTGAATAATGTTGGTAAGAAGCTGATTCCCTGAAAGAAAATACTTTAACATAAAAGGTAAAATGTCCATTGGCTGCTGATGGTAATTCATTTGTTTTCATTTTTACAAATTTTAAAGGCCATGATCATGTTTCACCATCACTGTTGCACGGGGGAAAAATTCCCCTATCAGAGTAAATGCCAATTCCATATTCCAGAGTAAAAATGTAAGACTCATGAGAAAAAAGTGGCTCACTGAGACTTAGTGGACACTATTGTTTGCCTGTCTAGCGTTCATTATCCCATTCCTCCTTTCTAACAGAACCCTAATTGTATCAGGCATTCACCCATTCTCAGATCCCTTAGAAGAAGCCAATTCAATCCCCAGGCAGATTCAATCACAGTAATCCTATTTGCTTTGACAGTGTTTGATTCTAGAACCCAGGCCTAAGCCAAATAGCATGGTCCAGGTTAGGCAGATTACCTAAGGTAATCAGACCTACAGAAATAATTTTTTCTCTTTGGTTGGTTCTCTGTCCTCCTCCTTGTGAGAGGGGATGTCTGTCATCTTTTTCTTGGGTCCAACAGGTTAGCCCAGGCATGTCCTTCTCATGCAATAGCAGAAGTGCAAGAGAGCAAGTTTTAATTTACAAACCCTTTTCAAGCTTCTGCTTGTATCATATCTGCTGACATTCCATTGACCAAAGAAAGTCACCTGGTTGAACCCAGTATCAAGTTCTCGGGCAGTGCACCCTGCCCTGGGTGACAGGGCACTGCAAATTTACATGGCAAAGATGTGAAGAACTGGGGCCATTTTTGCAAATCACCATTGGCTGTAATCATTTCTAGGATGCTGGCTACTGTTATATATTGTTTGAATTTTAAATTGTTCATTCTTGAGACAAAAATGAGTAACTTAATAAAGAAGCTCATTCTGAAAGGAAATCAACAGATTTGAATGATCTGATTTAAAGGAAGAAATCATTAGGACTAAATGTTAGATATGTCCAACTGCAGAATGACAATAAATAAGACTACATATTCTTAAGCAATATAAAACTAACCTATTGTATGTAATTCTCCATGTTCTGGAATATATCCTGAATCAGTGAAACAATGAATATGATGTTGCTCTTTCTTCTTTATCATTATTGGAAGAATTACATTATATTTATTTTGGAGCTTATGATTTAATCTCAGTACAAACATGCACAAACTGGAAACCCTAATGAGGGCTCTGGGTGTCTTTTAAATTCAGTATATTAATAAGAGGTTTTGAGTAACTCACCTGATGATGCAAAACAGATTTACATTAACATTGTATACTGAAAAATCAATAAAAACAACTCTAGTGCTTCTTGTGATCCAGCTGTTCATTCGAAGATTAATGAACTTGTTTAGGGTTTCAGATTTTGATTTTGATAAAGTGAAAATATATCCACCATTTTGGTAAACACCAGTAAATCCCCAATGCCAAGGGGAGTTGATACTAGGAGCAGAGTACTTCCATCTGTTAGATATAAAAAGAATAATGGAGAGATGAGAAAGCCTGACTGAGAAGTATCTAAGAATTTAAGTTAACCTTTGGTTCAAAGTAGTAGTTAAAAAAAAAGTAGTACTAAGTTCGTAAGCATTATAGTAACTTTGAAGCAAGATGGTGAGTTAAGGATTAAGCTAAAAGGATTAAGATTGAATATGTTTTCATTTTTTAGTGCTTATTGTGGGCAACACACTGGACTACATACTATGAGAAAAAAAAATTTTTTTAATCCATCTGTTGCCTCAGGGAACTTGAAATCTAGAAGATAATGACGGATTTTTTCTTTAACCTGTTGTCTCTGTTATCTTATGAGATCTTTAGTCTTTGAGTAGGACAAAAATATCCAGGGTTTTGATTCAGAAATATCTGTCTCAGTATGGGGAAAAAGATGCTTCACAGTCTGTGTTTTAATGATCATATACCATTTACAAATGCCCAATAAATAAAAACTTTGTTACAATGTCTATATTGTTATATAGGTATCTTATTTTAATGAAAGTACACAAAGTAAAACCTGTATAACTAAATTTTGTTTCCATTCTTTCTACTTTTAACTTAGTTATGCAATATCAAAAAGTAAAGCTCTGATTCTTCATTTCAGTCCCTATTCAGTCTCCTAAAACAGATCTGAACAATTATCCAAAGATGCTCTGGTTAAACTTGTTTTTCTGTTAGTAATACCATGTTCGTTTTCAGCAGAGAAGAAAAAAGTGACAACACTAAGATAAAATACCCATTTTTAATGAAAATTCCATAGTTGTATGTTTGAGCATTTTCCATATGATTGTTAAACTGAAACAAGAACATTTATTACACCAACCCTCTCCTACTTCCAATTTTTTATACTGATTTTAATTAATGAACGTTACATTTTAGAAAGAAAAACAAGCACAAATTGATTCTTATTTTGGTTGTCAGGAAATGACACGTATTAAAATTCTAAATCCATAATGTTAATTTTGGTATTTAAATTATTTGTAGTTGTTATGAAAATTTGGAATATTAGAATACCTAACAGATTAGTCTTGAGATCAAATTTAAATGTCTAATTAATAGTTGACTTATCTTGTAATTTTTCATTGAAAGGGAAATAGTGTGTAGTACTGTTATAATAGTATAATATTTAAGAGAATGTGTCACCATACTTATGAATTTATTAGGTTTATAAGAATTATACAAGCACTTTGTTGCCCTCAAGAACACCCAAAAGTCATAGAAAGAAAAAATAAGTCAACAAAACCCACAAAGCAATGATCAATCCTAGGGGTACAGAGGTAGTTGTTCAAGAAAGGAAATGTAATCACTGTTCATATTTATAAAATAAACATTGACTAATGATTAACAAAAATTACAGTATAACTACAGGCTAAGAGGAACAGGGAGTGTGTATGTGGAGGGAGTGGCATAAGAGGGATATATGACAGACACTTTCCATGATAGAGACAATAGATATATAAAACTATAGAATCAAGTAATAGTATAAGCATATTATTCAGAAATAGGAAGTATATACAAGAAGAAACAACTAAAAGTGGCTGCTTCTGGAGTGGGAATTATGAGTAGGAAAGGGTGGACTTTGTAAATATTTCATCACTTTGATAAATATCAAATTTTTAAAAAGATATATTTTTTGCCTCTATGATTTTCGTATGACCTTAAAAGCAATGATACCAGCAGCTTCTGTGTTAAGGGGAGGTAGTGACAGTGGCTTTGGGCTTTTACATTTTCAATATAAAGTGTAGACGTGAGTCTATACTAGCATTAGCCTCAGCCACTTTGGAGAACAATGGCCATAAGATCTTTGGCAGGTATCATCAGATGCAGTGTCTGTAAAACATAACTGCCCCTTTTCAACATTGGCAACAATAGAAGATATCACTGAAGTAAGCCAGAGTGAGAAAGCAACAGAGTACACCAAAGACACTCCCTAGGGATCCCAAGAAGCATTTGGAATGTGTTTGAGGGCATCTTGCCAGAGCCAGAAAAGCTGATTGAGTTTTGTAAAAGCAAAAATGGGCACTTTGCCCTGTGTCCAATATGACTTAGCACTTCATTTACCACAGTTGGAAAAAAAACACTTTACATCCTTTGGTAAACAAAAAAATAACAGGTTTACTCTTCCTTTTCTAAACACTGCATCTCGGAGTCTTCCTTTGATACTATTACTGAAACAGTCTCCTTACCTGCCAGGCCCCTGTTGGTATTATTTGGAAAATAAATATGTTCTCACAATTGTTTGAAGATACAATGGTAACTGCTAGAAAAAGTTACGTGTAATTTTATACTACTTACTCAGTATCATATTTAAGGCCAAAATCAGACAGATCTTCATTTTCAGAAGTGTATTTGTCGTAACATTCATTCATCAAGGACTGAAAGGCTGAATGGACCTTGCATGTGTTGTTGCGGACTTTTAGTTGACGGACTCTGGGGACTCCTAAAAGTATGTTCTCATAGTAGATGCGACTGCTGTTCTTTAAGTCATACAAATTCTTGTTATTGTACCATGAGTCCCAGTACAGGCCTTCCAAAAGGGGTCCTTCCATAAACTTCATATAGAAAAATAAATGTTATGGGAAAAATATTTCATGTCACGTGTATAACAGAATCTACATTCATAATGTTATCCATAAGAATATAAAAATCAGTGATTTTAGCCAAGCCACCATTAATAATGGTAATGGTAAATGATGATGTTGATGATGATAACGAAAATGGTTAACATTTCCTGAGTACTTACTATGTACTGCTCTAAGCACTTTACAGGTATTAACTCATTTAGTTCCATAACCCTTCTTCTCCGAGGGGTATACTGAAAACTCTCCCCCAATACATGAGTATCAGGACTGGTGGTCATAGCCACAATTCATGACTTCACCTCGAAGTTATCTGTGTCCCCCCCTTTCCCCTCCAACTCTGGCGGTGGTGACTGCTTCTGTCTCTGTCCCTATGTGCTCCTTCTAAGAGATCCTAAGCCTAGGGTTCATTTTTTTCTTTCCTGCCTTTGTCTTATTTGCCTTTGGCCACATACATACCTCAAGACAGCACAGTAAAAAAGAAGCAGTTGGGCTCCACTTCTTGTCTCAGGGAAAATTTCCTATCATTCTTTCATATTTCACTTGGCCTAAACCAATGACTTCTAATCATCTGCCTTATCTCACACTTCTCTCACTCTCAGGAAATGACATTGTCTCCTTGATAAGTTTCAAATTCCTAGCATGGCATTCATGATTAGACCTCTGTTCAATTCATAGTTTGGTCTTTTCCACCTCATCTCCTATATGCCTATAATGCCAAACATAGTTCCACGTGATGAATTACTTATAGTACATATCGTTTTTTCTTTCTAGCATGGTCTTCTGTTACTCATCCTTTGAAACTCAGCTGAATTGTGATCACCTCTGGAAAGCCTTCCTTACCTCTTCCTTGTATGTCCCAATGTTTGTGACATGGGATACCTGAAACTGCTGTTCCCTTAATTGTTCTTTCCTCATAATGTGAACATCTTGCTAAGTGTAACAGAAAAAACAAGTCTGTTCCAATGCTAAAGGAATGATACTCTTATGCAATTAAAAACACTATAAAATTATATTTTGTAAATGTACTCTTTATTATATACTGTACTTTACTGAAACACACGCACAAGAGTATAGGCCTGTATACCAAAATCACATATATTTTAATTTATGGGCAATTTAAGGAATTTTTAACGGTAATTTTCACTGTATACAATTTTAGACTGACTTTGGATCCTAACTCCCACATAAGAAATCTCCTATTTCCCAAATGCAACGATAATGTTAAAAAAATAAATATCACTTTTTTAAAGTTATAAGAACTCTATCACACTGAGAACACAGGTTCTCAATAAACACTTAGTGGTTGATTGATTCTAATAGTTTAAAGAAATGACATTTATTTTTATTCATTCCTTCAATAAATATGTATCAAGTGCCTACTATGTGTGCCAAGGGCTTGTTTATGCAATGCCTAAAGCTACTTCATCCACAGTCACATGACATCTTACCTTCCAAAAGTCAGTTATGCTGCGAATAGACTTAAAGTTGGTTCTTTCTTCACCATGCACAGACGTGTCCAAAAATAGAGATGACATAACTTTGTTTAAGTAATACATATGTGGGTTTACCATCCCAAAAGTCACTAAGGAGAAGAATTTTTTGTTTAAAAATTTACGTTTAAAAGCTCAATTTTTGTCAGGATTAAAAATGTACTTGTAATTTGTTCTCAATTTTGTTTTGAAAATTCAATTTTATTTTTCTAATTATAAGAGCAATAATAAAAAAACTAAAATAGAAATATACAAAACAGGAAGAAGTTTCCTGTAATCCCACTGCTAGAATTAGGTTTGGCATATATTCTTCAGATTTTTCTAAATGCATACACACTTATAGAGAAAATAACTTTATTTTTATAAAACTGAGATCACATTACTATTCTGCAAGATGGCTTTTTTTTCCAATATTGAGAGTAGGCAACATAATATAGTGAGTAGTTTAGGCTATGAACTTTGAAATCAAACAGATAATGGTTTGAGTCCCACCATAGGGATAATATCTCCTACCTCATAGTTTTGTTATGAGAAGTAAGTGAGATAATTCATGTGGAGCATTTAAAACTATGTTTTGGCACATGATAAGATTGAAAAGAACATTAACTAGTATTCTTTCTCACTCTTCCTAGGGGTGGGTGGGTGGGTTTTAGAGCAGGGTATAGACTAAATATGTCTTTTTTTTGCTAGAAGGCCTTTATTTTTAGAAATAATACATCTTCAACATCATTCCATGGCACACATGAGCCTATGCTATTCTTTAACATTGCATAGTATTTCACTGTATATACCAAAAATTAAACAAATCCTGTTGGAGATTTGTTTCCAATTTTTCCTAATTATGAAAAGGTATTTTTAAAAAAAAATCCCTGAATAATGGGATTATGAGTGATCTTTAAATATTTTTCCACTCCCCAAATGTTCTATAATAAGCAGTTAAAAACCAGTCTGAAATATCTTAATTTATAAGATTGGCTAAAGGTGTCTCTTTAATCCAGATCTGACTCAAGCTCACCCCTACAATACCAATTAATTAGTTAACCGATATATAATTGCCACTATGTATGCTGTACCAACATAAGTCCAGTCAGTGAGCTTGCATCTACTATATGTTGGGTGCTGTAAAGACAAAATGCTCTTTAATACTGATTAAGTCAATGATATTGACCCACAGATAGGAGGAATGTAGGTTGAGATGTTTTCCTGGTCCTCCCTAAAGATCTGCATTAATTCATATCTTCTGTGACTCAGAACTAGCATATTTTACTATTAACTCTGCAACAGGCCAGGGAAAAGAACAAAGCAGACATCAAGACTAACTTCTTAGGCCTCATTTGTAGTTTGACCTATGAAACTAGAGCAAAGCTAATGTATCTGTATCGCTCTAAAAGAAATCAAGAATTGGCAACTCAAGGGAATAATTATATTCAAGACAGAACTGCCAACAGAAAGGAATAATTAATTCAATCAGTGTTGACTATGAAAGCTTTTTATTACTTCTGTGACCTAAAGTTGTGCCCCTTAAGAATTGGAAATAATGTCAACCTAAATGAATTTAAGATGTTTAAAATGTGTCACTATTTTTTGAGAGGTTTCAGTAGTCTGAAAGCCTATGGTTTTATAAAATCCGTATGTTTTGTTTTTCATCTGCACAAAATTTCTTAGTTCAAACAGTGTCTTCATCTACATCTGTGTACTTACATATACATAAGTTTATTAAAAAAATAAGGTAGAGTAAGAACTCCTGAAGTGTGGTTCTCATTTCTACTTCCTTTCTGTAATGCAGCTTATGTTTTGGAGTTCCTGTGAGATATAAAACAAAAACTTCCCTTAATTTATAATATATATAAATAATAGGGATGGAAAAACACAGGCGCTTTTAGCTGTTTACACTGTGTGAAGGAAAGCTCCAATGGCTTCTGGTTATGTTTTTACTCTCACTTTTATGAAGAAGGACTAATTACTAACATTTTCCCATGGTGATAGTGGGCAATCATTTTATGACCGTATATAATGAATTTTATAACCCAGATGTTTCCTCACCAGTCTTGTTTTAAACTGAAAAAGCAAAATACAAAACAAACAAAACCCCCTCCTCTGTCCCTAATCGTTTTCTCCACCTGTCAACTCTGCTTCTTGGGATGGCTGGCTCCTGCTGGAGGGGGGAAAAGGACTCAGCCTGGGGTTCTGCCAAGGCCACTACTCCCTAGAGCAACAAAGGCCTTCTAAGGCCGGCCTAGAGAAGGCCACTATACAGCAAGTGGCAGTGCCCAGCTCCGGCTTCCGGCAAGGGGCGAGATGTTCCCTCAGGGCTTCACTTTTCCTGTCTGTGAAATGGGTCCACAGTCCCTCTCCGCTTCTCAAGCGGAGGCTGCAACGGCTAACCGTTCTGGAGGTCATCTCTCACGTGAATACATGTGGGGCTACAGACTTCCTTGCAGGATATTTGCAATTGCCCTTTCCGCTCTGCCCCACCCACTCCCTAGAGGCACCCCTCACCACCTAGATGCCACCGGGACGCCTCAGCCATGGCAAACTTGGACGACGATGCCCGTTCGCCTGCCAGGCTGGCGGCGCCTGCGCGATACTCATACGGTGCGCGCCTAGCTCATGCGCCTGCGCGAGCCCACAGGCTCCACGACGGGAGCAAGCGGCGCTGGAAGATGCCAGCGCGCGTGCGCACCGAGGCCTTCACGAAAAGGCTTTGCGTGAGGCGGGCCGGCGTATGGTGGTGTTTGTCTCCTGCGGAGGACCGACTTCTAGGGCAAACCTGGCTTTACGCCTGAGGTTAATCATAAAAATCGTAGTAATTAATTATAATGGGCTACCCATTCTTGACTCTTTAACATCTTTTGGCTTGTTTAGTCTTCACACCGCCCCTTCCTGAAAGGTATGTGTTTTGTCCTCGTTTTAGACCTGAAGAGACTGAGGAGAATAAATTACTTACCAAAGGCCCGCTGGGGCAAGGTTTGCTCGACGCCAAAGCCCGAATTTGTAACCAAGGCCCCACTCCGCCGCTGCAGCTTGCAGACACTGATTATTAGTAATCGAGAGCTATTGCTAGAAATAGCTTCCACCCCTTTTTCCACCCAATATGGCTTAAGAGAACGTTGAAATAGATTAAAAAAAAAAAAAAAAAGTTCTGCAGTGATAATGTAATAGCGTAGGTCAAAACAGTAGTCTTTGGGAGCCCAGACTCACATCTGACCCAGCAGCTTTGCAAAAGTGAGAAGGTTCGTAAACCAGCTATAGAAAAGGCCAAATTTGGTTGTAAATTAAGGCATCCATAAGCCCGCCAGAATATGAGAGGTTGGGGGGGGGGGCGGGGATTCTCAGGTTGGTAAAAAGGAAAATAAAAAGGAATTCAGTGGAAAGCCCCAGGGCAGCCAGCTAAGAAACCCGTCAAGCTGTTTTGAAAGTAAAAAATAAAGCCACTTTTGTTATTTCTCCGAAAGAGATGTAGGGTGATGTTGATAAATGCTGTTTCATGTTAGGTAAAAAGGAAAACTAGGCCACATAGCAGCGAGGGTCAAAGACTACCAATGATAAAAGGAATAGGAGAGGTCTAGCAAAAGGCCAGCAGCCAGTGGAGATGAGACCTGAGAAGAAGAAAGGGCTACTGGCCTAGCTTAAGCATAGTTTAATACAAGGATTTGCCCTTTCCTGTACTTGGACCCTCAGAAGCTGGCAAAATTGTTTTCTAAAGTAGTAGGTTATCTGAACTAGAAATGTAGGATGAAAAAAGCCCAAAATATAGGTATTCAGATTTACATTAAATATAAGAATTAGGTAGATGACTCTGCAGTCTGTTCTTAATCCATTGAGCTCAATAGACTCAAAGATCTTGAAGAATTAGAAACCTATTTGGTTAAAACAAAATCACAATTTCAGGAGAGATTCTGTCATGGTTTAAGTTATTCTGGTTGCCTTCGAAGTGCAAACCATAAAAAGTCTAGTTCCCTCTCTGGAGGAATTAGCTGTAAGTGAGCTTCACCAAGACAAGCTGTTCTAGAGTATAATATTGTTGGTCTCTTGGAACTTGTTATTCATAGGTTTTGCTGTGTGTCGCTTAATAGATACAAACCAGCAGTTTTATCTTAAAGATCTAGACTTTTGTGAAGAGGAGACAGTCTGTTTTAAATATTTGAAATTTTATTCTCTTTTGACATAAAACTAAGGAACACTCAGATAATCTATACCATGTTAGTATTCCTATCAGAGAAAACGGGTAAAACAGTATTTAGAAAGCAGTACCAGTAAATCTTATTACGCATTAAATGTGTTTAAAACGTTGATATTCATTTATAACCTGTAGTTGTAAAATGTGTATGACTTAAATATTAAAATCCCACATTTTTTAAGATCTTCATCTACAATTACAAACCCAGATTTTCTGTAGGCTTCACAAACCAGAGAGGTAAACAGAATGTGCAAGAGTCAAAGGATAAACGCATTATAAATATATATTAGTTGTATTACCTAATTAAAACCATAATCTGTTAATACAGCTATGGATTTATTTCAAAAATTTAATTGAATATATTGCTAATAGTGTAGTTGTTGTGTTTTCTAATGTTGGTAGAGTTATTAAAGTTCTTCACTTTCATAGAGTCCAGATTGAGCTGCCAGACGCTGAAACTCTCCTTCAGGGTTAAAAGCTTGTTTCACATCCAAACCTTTCCCGTTAAGTGCTAAATATTTGCTGAAAGTTGGTCGGACACGTAACTGCTTAGGAGCTGGAGGAGTTTGGTTTGGACGGGCTGAAATGGATCAAATAAACGTTAATTTAGAAAACTTGTTGTAAACAAATGGGTTGCACTAGGTAGTCATTATCGGACAGGGGGAGAAAAAAAAATCAAAACTGATTATGTATGGGGAGAATCCTTCAGAATTTATGCTATGCTGGAATTTATGTTTCTTATTAAATCTTTCCAGTTAAGTTCTTTATAGCACTTGACATAGCACTGTATAACAGCGTGAGATACCTGTAACATCTAATCTCGTGTTACATGTGGTCACTCCAGCTTCATTAACTGCAGACACAGTATACCACCCAGCGTCTTTCTTGTTTACATCTTTTATCAGTAAAGTAACTCTTCCAGAGTTATCATGATATAAACTGGAAAGAAACAAAAATTGAAAGTAAAGGAATTAATCTTCCTGTGAGAATTTATTTATGATGCCTGTGACCTACAGAGTCAGACTAATAGGAAGAAAAAAAGCATTTGGAAATTCTGAGTCTGTAGCTAGTCACTGCCAAATAGCTATGGGTTTTTTTGAATTAAACATCCCCCCAGTCTTGTTTGTATCATCTATTTCCTTGAGCCATCTTCTTCTATTGTTAGTAAAAAGGTAAATCCTAGCCTACTTTATCCCTTAAATTTCTGATTAGTGGAATCTGGCTTAATAAGGCTTATTATATTTCTATATATATATATTTTAAAAGTTGAAGTATAGTTGATTTACAATATTGTGTTAATTTCATCTATATGTTTTTAAAATTAGACAAATTGAGGTCACAGATGCATGCCATTTATAATACATTTCAAAGTATAACTGGATTCACCCAAGTACAGTATAGTTAAGTCTAGAAATACTTATCCTACCTTATTCGATCAGTGTTGAATTGTACCATTTCATTATTTCTTTTCCAGAAAAGCTTTGGTGGCGGTATAGCCGAGATTTGGCATTCTAGCTTCACTGAGTCTCCCTCAAAAACTTTTTTACTCTGTGGTTTGTAGATGAACATTGGTGCTCTTCTATGTTCTTTTGCTACATATTAATAAAAAAATCACGTATTTGAAATATTATAAGAAATATTAAGTCAAACCAAAGTATTATGAAGTTTGTATGCTGATATAAAAGTTTAAAAAAGTACTAACGACAGGATTGGAAGCTTTATGTTTCAGCTTTAGTTAAAATAATATGCAATACTGTTGTATATTGTATACTATTTATAGTTCTAAAACAGTAATGTAATGATGTGTTGAATTTATAATCATGTTTCATTGGAAGAATTTAAGTCAAGTTGAGATCATCTCAGCTATAGGGAGGCAGCATGAGTGGTGGAAAGAGTACCAGCAACTTGGGTTCAAATTCTGTTTGCCCCACCAGCCATGCCACATTGGGGAAAATTTTGTTTAGTTTCTCTGAGGCTAAATTTTATCTGTTGTAAAATGACACCCAAGAAATAGTTACTGCTGTGCCCACCAAAGCACAAAATTATTGTGAGGATCAATTGCGATAATGAATGAAGACGCACTTTGTAAACTATAAAATAATATACAAATGCCAATAATTATTATGTCTTTAGTTTTCTTCAAATACCTGAGGGAAAACAGGAACTGATACTATAATACTATAACTCTAACTTTTCTGAAGGAGTAACGAGGAGATTGGACGGATGCCTGCCAAAGTCTTTTTCAGCTCTAACATTGTAGTATTTTTGGAGCTATTGGCACAGAAAGGATTTGCCCTAAGCTTAATCACTTGGATTTTGTGTGTGTGTGTGTATAAATTCCCAGATCACTAGTTTTTCCCTTAGTCTGAGGGCCCTTATTATATCATAGAATAATCTTAAAGATTGTTCATTCATCTGGGTAGAATACAAACTCAGGATTGCCCATCCTTGAACTTGATCAAGTTTTTATATAATAAGCAGTGAATTATAGCAAAATATCACTTATGCAGTATATTGTGGCTTAAGTCATTGCAAATGTGATACATTTAGAGCACTTGAATTGTAATATTTTAAAACAGGAGATTAGTTTTATGAGAACTGCCCTACTAAAGACAAATTTGAGATATGAGTTTTACCATACTTGTTTTCTAAAGCAAGTAAGCATGTTTTTATTGTCATAATTAGAGACTAGTTTCCTGGTAAAGAGTGCATAGTCTAAGGCTAAAAGTTGACATTTACTCTTCAATTTTAAACTATGTGTGATTATAACAATTCTGTGAAAATGTGAGTCAGATTGATTATTTTAGACTGTAGACCAGATAAATTATTAGACTAAAAATTTTCATTTAAGACCCTTTAATCATATCTACAAATACTGTACATCTAGAAATATATCTAGAATATACTACCTTCTTTGGTCTGTCTGATATTTTACCTTTATTTCTCTTCCAGAAAAGCTTTAGTGGTAGATCTGTCATTCTAGTTTCACTGAGTTTCCCTCAAGAACACCAACCCCTGCCCACTGTGGCTTTTACATAAAAATTGGTGTTCTACTGGGTTTATAGTATAGACATTAACCTTAAATATAAAGTCCTTGGGGTTTTTCTTCTTTAACACTTTCTTTTTTGATTCTACAAAATTTTAAGGAGCTCTGTAGGATCTCTTTGAAAGCTTACCCAGGACGTCCAGCTGCACAGTAAAGGTGGCTTCTCCTGCTCTATTCTTGGCAACACATGTATAAGCCCCTGCATCTGAAGCTCTGACCACTTCAAAGATGAGTGAATGAAAACCCTTTTCAGACACTATCATTTTGTGAAAATCATCTGATTGAACTGGTCGTCCATTTAGATACCATGACACATCAGGAGCTGGTAGTCCACTAACCTAGAAATGGAAACACAAGGAGATGATAGAATTTTAAATTATAGATCACTGGGACCCATTTGTCCATTTATGAATTTTAACAATTCAGTATCTGAATGCGTTTGTGATTGAAAATGCAAAACAAGAGCTTAAAAGATATTTTCTTTCAATAATTTTGAACAAAATAGTAAAAACTATAACCCTTGAAATTAATACAGTATTTTCATACTATCTCAAAACACGTCTAGCTGTTTCATAAACAACCCCAGGCTCGTTAAAATCTCTTAATTACTATATTAAGGACGTTAAGTTATTTTATATTGGTCTCCACAAGGAATATGGAAGTCATATGGCTTTTCTGGCTAATGGCAAGTGTGAATGAAGTCCCAGAGGCCCATATATATGAGACTTGCTGATAACCTTTCCAAATAACCTTTCCAAAACTGAGTATTCTTGAGCTGTAGTGCTGGTGTATAAATGGCATTTTGTTAAGTTTTTCGTATAAGCCTTGACAATTAAATCCATACACTGACTTTCATTCATAAGGAATCTGAAAAAACATTTATAAGAAAAAGTTCTCCAAAATGAGGATAATAAAAATGTAGGCCTTTCTAATAAGTTATTTTAACCTGAGGAATTCTTCTAGGCCAAGAGAGAGCAGGGTGACTTGAATTTCTTAAAGAGGCATTCTACTTTAGAAATCCTATTGCTATGAAAGCTTCATTTATATAGAGTATTAGGTGGTAGGCACTATTGTGAGTACCTTATACCTGTTTACTTAGTTAATCCTCAAACAGCTTTATGAGGTAGATACATTTGTTATTCCCAAAGAAACAAAAGCATAGAGTTGTTAAGTGACTTGTCTCAGGTTACACAGCTGTAAAGTGGCAGGGCCAGGATTCTAACCCAGGTAAATTTAGCTCCAGAGTTTGTGTTCTTATCCACTATACATACTTCTTGTCAAGCTGTGTAGAAAGCTATGAAGAGGAGGAGGACATTTTTCAAAACTTAGTATCCCATTGTTAATTTTTCTCCAGTATTTTTGAACTTTTCTCTTACTTTGAAGTCCATTCTGCAGAATCTTCCTTCTTCAATTGACATGTTCTCTGGCACTTGAATGAAACGAGGCGGGTAAAATTTCTCCTGGATTGCATCCTGATCATTCACATCTCCCCTTGAAGATGATCTACTTCTACAAAAATATTTTAATAATCACTATGCAGAAGAGTCGTCATTGCTCTTCCTTTCATGCAAATATAGTTTAGCCATCAAATTTGAAACCCTAGAGTCTATGCTGTTTGATCTGATAGTGTAGTAACAATGGAGAGAGGCTGCAGAGCTGTATTTAGCTGTGGCATATTTGATGACTATTAGAAGTGGTAGCAATTTAGAAACATCTGGTACAAATTATACATCTTTCTTTTTTCAGTGCCATGAATTGATGAAGAAACTGATCTATTAAAATGCAGAGTACCCCATGGACAATTCTAGTCACATGCAAAGATTGTATAATTAGCATCAGGTTTCCATTGTTATGAAAAAGTTGTTTAGCATGGAAACATGGTCCTGGCTTATTTCACCAAAACATTAAAAAAAATTTCCTCTGAGATAGTTGTGATAATTAACAGATAAAAATTTTTATTGTCATCTTTGACATTAGAAAATGCACATTGTTTTTTTCAATTGGTTCTAAAGCAGTATAAACATTATTTTCTTTTTTTATAACCATATTTTTTTATTGCAGTATAGTTAATTTACAATGTTGTGTTAGCTTCAGATGTACAGTAAAGTGATTCAGTTATATATATATATATAACATATATATATATCGATTCTTCAGATTCTTTTCCATTATAGGTTATTACAAGACATTGAAAATAGTTCCCTGTGCTATATGGTAGGTCCTTGTTGTTTATCTATTTTATACATAGTAATGTGTATCTGTTAATCCCAAACTCCTAATTTATCCCTTCCAACCTGCTATCCCCTCTGGTCACATTGCTTTGTATAAAAAGTATGTAAGAAGCTTGAGGGCTTTGTAAATACTACATTTTTTTTAAGCTGAAAACATTTTAGGTAGCAAAATGTATGTTTCTTTAAAATTAAAAAAAATTTTTTTTACCTTACTTGTGATGTAGGAACTTGCAGTCGTGCATGTTCTGAATTGTGCTGCTTGAAATTAAAACAAAGTGATAATGTTAACATGCTGTTGTTAGCTTGAAATGAAGCAGAATTTAGTAGTCGTAGTTGAAAGGAACATTTCTGTTGTGGCTGTATTTGTACTGTCATGGATAGTTCTATATATTTAGCTGTTAAGCGTTTAAAATATAGTGCACTAACCTTCTAATACTCTAGCAAGAAATCCCCAGAATTGAGACTATTCAATAGATATGATTTATGAAAATTAACTAGACTTTGAATTGATGGTGGTTTGTTTTTTAGATGATGATTTTATGACAAAGGATGATGAGTCCCCCTGGTGTATTTGAAATGGGAGCACATAGTACAGATTGTCCTTTGGTAAAACAGGAATAGTCATGAAGTCATTTGTGTTGGCAGTAGATACAGGGTATTATGCCTACTGCTCATAAGTGGCACCAACAGCAGTAAACACATATTAGACTGGAAAATACTTTTCTTTTTAGCTCATGGCACAAAATCCTGATGGACACTGTGGAAGCTATGTGTAGAGTTATGAAAAGCCTTTGAAAAACAACATTACTTACTTCCTGCCTAATAAAGGTGTATTTAATTTAAGCAACCATCTTTTAGAATTTATATCTGAGCACCAGAAAATTATTCATATTTGAGGATAAAATCAGGAATTGATGAATTTATAATAGAATTAACTGATTAAATATTTAGTGCATATTCCATATATTTCATTGTGCTTGGTATAGTGAGAGATACAAAGAAGTAGAAGATATAGTCCTTACCCAAATATATGAAAAACAACATAGCAGATCAGTACAAATAATTTATTTTGGGATGAACTTTAATGTATTTTGTCATTCTAAAACAAAATTCTTACAACTCTGTAATAATTTTTGGCTAGGCTTTGAGTTTCTCTAAGCCAAATGTCAAAAGATCAATGAATTTTTTGGTAAAAAATAAGAATAATCCACTTAAACTCATAATATCTAAATTAAGTTTTTGACTTTTTCCTGTAGTGGTTTGAACATGTATGTATTCATATTCATAGGTGTGATATTTCAGTTATATGTAATTTGATGACATTTTGTATTATTTAAGTAGACTGTTTGAAGTGTACCAAAAAACGTTAAGATTTTTCTTTTCTGATTTCATAATACGTTTTGCTGCTATCTCTTTTCTTGGTACCTTCACCTTCATTTTAAAGTTTTGAAAGAATGAATGAGAAAAACAATACACCCTTGACCTTGAAATCATACACTGTGAATTTATAACATAAACCATCATCAATCTAATGTTACTTTGGGTTATTTCTTCTAATAGAGATATATTTGTGTCTTATTCTTGCTGTAATCTCCTGTACCAACTCCAGAGCCCAACACACAGCAGGTACTTCATATAAATTAGTTGAATAAATGAGTGTGTGAACTCTTCAGTAGCCAAAAGAGATTTAAATTCTGTTCTCAGGTTCTAGTTACTTGCTGTGCGAGACCCTGCTCTATCCTTTTCAGTAGATCTAGTCACATTTAACAGAAACAAAAGTCTTATTTTCATCTTCCTATACTGTAGAAGGTTGGAATTCTTGAATGCTCGGTTTGGCTTCCAGTTTCTTGTGGACTTTTTAGGAAGGAATGAGAGGTAACTACAGAAGGAAGATAGAAAGCACAATAGCAGTTCATTTTGCCTCTCCAGCTGTACACTTCTCTTTGAGGTTAACTTGTTAAAATGAAGTTGATCAGGAACAAGCCTGTGGGATATTCACTTTATGTTCTGCATAAAGTTAATCCCTTGGAAAGGATGCTGTTGTTAATCCTGGAGCCATTACTCATAAGGTTTTTGTTGTTTATTTTGATTTGTTTTTAATAAGAATCATTTTAAGATACAGGAACATGACAAAAGGAATTGGATGTTTCATTAGTACATGAGTTTATTTTAAAACATTGAAATGATAAACAGCTTATGAGAAAAGGTTATAATTACTTTGGTTTAGAGTTTTAACTTTTGTCCTGTGAAAGATTTACAACTCATAAATTTTCTGTCCATGTAGATATTGTAGGGAGAGTCCTAGGTTTAACTGACCCCTAAATGTCCAGATGAAAAGTGACACCATTAGTCTTCTGGTGCTTTGACTTTATAAAATTTCATATGCAGATATTAGAACCACCAGAAAATGGGGTAAAATTAAATATTTTTGTGTATATATTCAACCCATCATGGCCTCTACTTTTTATACGTAATGGAGTATGGAAGTAATTGACTTTTGCTTCAAATGCTATTTATAAGCATTTAGAAAAGCAGACATTTAAAAATCACACAAAAGAAAAGTGCTCCAGTTAGATAAAGATTATTTTAATTTACCTGTGCTGGATCTTGTGCCTCACTGTCATTTTGAGCTTGAAACACAGCAGCTGCATTCTGTGGTCCTAGCAATCTGCGAGCCATCTTCTCCTCATATGTTAGCCTCTTTAAAGAAATAAATGATAAAGGAGATAGTAATGAGATTTAATAAAAGTTATTTGTAAAGCTTTACCTTAAAACCACCAAGAATTATACCAAAGAAGTATAGTTATGCCTTTGAATGATAGATACTGTGTTTTTAAAAAAACATTTTCTTTCATTCAAAGCATTTTCCTTTCGTTCTAGTGCCACTTCCCTCATCTGGAATATTCATCTCTGTTTTCTTTCTTCTCCTAGTAAAGGCAAGCATAATCACCCTTAAATAAGGCTCTCTCTCCCCAATAAAGGGAAATTCTTTGTCTTCCTCCTTGTTCTGCATGTTGGCTCTGTCTTTGAATATAGTACCATATGTCCTCAGATTCAGAAATAACTTTTATTAAGTGAGCACTATATTTGATTTACTAACTTCTGGTTAAGAGCAGTGCAACTCGTATGTTAAATGTATTTGGATTAAAGGCATATAGTAGTACTGTTTCAGAGATCAGTGACTAATACAATGTGCATAATAAGAATTATAGCTATTTTTCCATGAATACTATATACCAAAGTACATGAAGAAGTCAGGTTGACAGCATTTCCCATTAGTTTTTTGGTCATCAGACATATTTTTTATGGTAATGCTTAAAACAAAATTGAATCATTCAGATTGTTTTTTTTTTTTTTTTCATTTGCTTCATTCTTTTACTACTGAACTCCTAGAGGGGATTTCATGCAGAGAAATACAGAATAGGATCCAGATAGTCCCTGTTTTTAGATACTCCTCTCCCTTGCTGATTATATGGACATAGATCTGTGAGACAGAAACAACTTTCTTATTGAGATTAGATTTTATAGTTTTATTGGCTTTTTCTTTTTAATACAAAATAGACATCTTGCTCACTTGGTTTCCATTATGAAGAAGGTTGTCCTTGCATTTTAGCTTTCTCTCCAAATCTTGAATCAGAGCTTCTTTTGATCCTTGTATTTCATGGTCAGGAGTCCTTGGTGTGGGCTTAGCATTTGCATTTTGGGATGGCTTAGCATTTACAGGTTGGCCAACTGAGGGTTGTTGATAGCTTTAAAAAGAAAAAAAGATTTTTTAAAAAGAAGATCTTTAAAGTAAGGTGTGGTATGTAAAATAGAATTGGCATCATTTTGTCAGTCACCTTTAGGTAGGTTGAATTTACCATTTAGTACTGCTGGTGTTATTAAAGCACCAATTGCCCTAATAACAGTCAAGAAGGATTTTATAAGAATGGTTACTAGCTGTTTTTTGTTTTTGTTTTTGTTTCTTTTCATCTTGGCAAATGAAAATTAAGTAGCAGGAGGAGCAATTTAGATTAGACATGAGAATGTCCTTCCTTGAAGATCTTCCCTAAAGAAGTGAGAGTAAGAATAGTTACTGGCAGCTTGAGAGCTCTTCCAATATTCCAACTGAATTTCCTAAGTTTGATTTATGGGTGGATAGTAAGCAGTGATGTGCTGGAGCTGACTCATATGGGCTTAAGAGAACTGATTTTTAGTGTCTCTTCCCAGCTCACTGTGATCTCATGTTGAAAGTTTGAAATTGGTGGTGGTGGGAGTATCTACACCAGGGAAATCGGTAAATACCACAAATCATGGCTCTTTCCTCCAGAGCTGATTGTTAAACATTTATCAGCATAACCACTGGTATTTAGTGAATATTCTCTTGCTTTGAATGGAGTCTACAGTTTACATTTTAATTTCTACTTCCTATTAATTTCATATTCTAGACAATCCAAGTATGGCACGATATAACAACTTGTGCAGTAATAACAGTTTCTTCAGCATTGCATAAGTGATTTTTAGAGAAAGGGATGATTAGAGGAGGAAGGAGAAAGAAATGTAAACTGAGAAAAAAAGGAGTTTGGGGGAAAAGAAAGCAAATTTGATTGGCAGTTGAAGAGTTTGATTTAAATCCTTATTTCAAATTCCAACCCTAAATTTTCTTCTAAGATGTCCTTGCCCCCTCCTGGTGTTCCCCTGCTGATTCTGATAGAGGACAGGGGTGGTATTTAGGGAGTCCTATATTTTTAGATCTGTTAGGTAGCTCACACTTTTCACAGGGTTTATTCAGAGTTTACCTAGTTTATTTAGGGCTCTGAAGGTGTTAGCTTATATCTATTTAATGTGGGAAAACTGGCCACTGCCCTCAATGAATATTTTACCATTATCATAATAAATCCACATATCCAGATGAGGCAGCCTTGGTCTGTTCTCTGACATGTTCCTGTTCAAAAATTCTCAAGGATCATTAAAAGAACTTGTAAGCTAAGTGGAAATGTATTTCCTCTGAGTGGAGCCAGAGTTTTAATTTTTGCAGGCTTTGGGGACTTGGTTAGTAATCTCTAGATTGTAAATACACTGAAGAAAAAAAAGATGTTTTATTACTCACCGTTGTATTATTTGTATCCACTAACACAAAGCCTGCAAAATAGTGAGGTAATACTCACTATCAGTTCAGTGAATGAATATTTTCCATTGTATTCAATATGCTTTGTATTGAAAGTTGATTATATACATTTTCCCTCCTTGTATTTCAGATATTCAGGATTGTCTGTATCTGATTTGTTCAGTGAAGCAAATAGCCAAACCAAGTGTTTAAATAAATAGTGAGATGTTTTTGTTTTGTTTTCAGATTGAATTCCCAGGTCAAAGTGGTAAAATTTCTTTGGTTTTATAGATCTACTATTTCTCCAACTGTATGAAGTTAGAATAGCCCATTTTTTTTTTTTCAGCTAAAAAAACCCAGTCATATGTGTTTGGTAAAGTGAATTAGCATTAAATAATTCTTTTGTCAGACTGTCATAATATGATGTAATATATCTGAGAAATCCTGAAGGACTATCAAAACCAAGCCTGAGAATCACTGATATATATGTAACCTCAGTCACCTTTTTATTCACTGAATACCTGCATTATTACCAGTTTAGATGGTTTAAGTGTTAGGACTTGATATCTGTTCATAATTAGAAACTAATATTATACTTGCACAGTGTTTTATAGGTTTTTTTTTTCCCCCTATCATTAATCACATAAATCCTTACTTTTATTACAGATCAGAAAACTGAATCACTGAGCAGGTAAGGAAAACTTGAGGAATGTCACACAGCAAGCTTTTTGAAAGGAATAGTGAAAATTAAAGAGTTCCCCTAAATTTCTAGTCTGTGGTTTGATCAACTGAATAAAACATTTGCTTAAGGGTTTCCTACTGATGAAAAGCTAAATAAAGCTTTCAAACTTCTCTAGGTCAGAATCCAAGGGATTATTATAGAAGACAGGGCAAACTTCAGCCCATCATAAAAATGAGGGAGTTGTGCACAAATGTTCAAAGGGCCAGAGCTTTCCACCTGTGCAGCTGGACACTGAACTCGTATCATGTAGCTGTGGGAAGATTAAAAGAGTTATCTATGGTTGCTGAAAATGGAGCAGCTAAAGCTGGATCTTTGATCTCTGGTTTGGGGTCCTTCTGTGCTTTATTTCTTATCCTCTCTATTTTTTCCTTCCTTCCTCTCTTAGTTCTGTGCGGAGAGCTAGGTACATGGTTGAGGCTCACTAGTATTTATTCGGTGGCTTTCTTTTCTGGGCAGGAATTTGGAATAGGATTAAAGCCTTTACTAAGAAGAATATTTTAGTGAGAAAGAGTTATTTTAGATTTAAACATGCTTTTACAGGAAATTTGGAAATAATTGAAAGCTAGATGGAAAAAGATTATATGGGTAAAATGTAAGTAAGAAAAATCTACAATATGTGATAATGGGTATAATGGGAATTTGAGATAGAAGAGAAAGAGCGGGCTCTTAATTCTTGAAGGCATCTTTTAAAATCATTAGGCCAAACCTATGAGAATGCCTTTTTTGTCGGTCAAAAATTTTTAACAGCCATTTCAAATGGTTCAACTTAGTATCTATAGGATTCTAACAAATGTTTTTGGCTTTCCTGGTTTTTATTTTTAAAAATATTGAAAAGGTTTCTTTGCAAGTTGAATTGCTCTGGTGAGTTCACCTAGGTTTCCAGAGTTGTCACCAACAATAGGAATCTCTAGAAAAATTAGCCTCTAGAGAAAACTGAGAGAAATTAGCAAGCATTTCAGCAAATCTGTTGATAAGCCTGTAACCAACAAAATATATTCCATCACACAGTTTTTCAGATGCCTCTGATTAATTCTCTGATATTCTAGCCAGCCAAGGAATAGGAAAACTGATAGCCCAAAGTTTGCATAAGCACAAAGTATTCAGTTGATGTTTTAAAAAAAGCACAACCACTTTGTCCTTCTTCATATCAGGTTCTCCTAGGACAGTTTTAGGGCTGTGGAAATAGTACATGCTTGCATAAGGCTTTGAACAAAGTGTGGTTTTAATTACCAGAGGAAACCTTAAGGTCATGAGCCTTTACCTATTCAGTCCTTTCTTCTGATCATAGGGAAAATTCATATACTTCAGTGTCTGAATCCCATATTTTCTTTTTAGCCAAGTGGTTGTTCAGGATCAGAGGGGAAAATGGATAGGAAGAAAAGACTAAGACTGAGAAGAAACTTAATAGCTTCTGCTTATGTGAGAGGAAATCCTATCTGAAGAAGAGCAGACAGGTGTTCACCTCAGCTAAGCTCAGAACCAGAGCAATTAAATTTACAGCATGAGGAACTTAACTTAGAGCTGGGGGAATAGTCCACTGTTCCTGAGTATGTTAGAAATATTTTTTTTGAAGATGGAAAATAGTAGGTAAGTAATTGTGTTATGTAATAGGTGATTTGGGTTCAGCTCAACCTGGACACTGGAGAATGGGTCAGATGACTTATTGCCAGTACCCTGGTTCAGGGTGTTCTAGGAGAAATATGGAATGAGACTCTGATGTCACATAGACTTTTTAGATAGTGAAGATGACGTACATAACCTATCTCCCCTTCTCCCCCAGATACAAGCTCACGGTATACACAGTTCTATCTGTCTGTCTCTCTCTCTCTCTATATATATTTTAAAAATTCACTTACTTGGAGTCCACAGTGGAAGGGATGTTACTGCTATTGTAATCAGGCTGTGATGGTAATATGGAGCTGAGGAAGCTGGCTGGGGACTGGTTATAAGTGGCTGTTACCCTTTGGCCTGGGTTGGAGCCAGCAAGCTGCTGAGGAGAAGCAGGGAAAGCAGAGGAGGACATAGTGATGTGAGAGCTCACTGTTGAGGAGGCAGAAAATCTTTGCTCTTTGCACTGGCGGGGCTGGATGGTAATAGAAGACTGTTTGGTCTGGCTAGAGTAGCTGGAGGTTTCCGGTCCAGGAGGTTGCAGTCTGGAGCCACATGGGTTTTGGGATTGGATGAAGTGTTTTGGACGTTCGTAGTTAAACATGCTTAGCTGGTTTATGGAAGTTGAAGGCAACTTATAATGATTTACTCCTGGAAGGGTGGGGTCCCGAATCTGGGGCTGCAAGCCTGGAATTATAGAAGGTTGCAGTGAATCAGAAGCAACCTTGGTCTGCACCTCGTTGTTGAGATCCTGGGAATACTGTGCTCGTGTCTTTGATGGAGTGGCCTTCTCTTGAAGAATATTGTTCCTTCAAAAGAAGAAGATGATTCAGTTACAGTATTTGCATAAAAAACAGTACTGTTTATTTAAGATCTTTAATAAGAGTTTCTGTGCTTTTTTTTTTTTGCTTGTTTTTTTAAAGCTTATGTGCTTTCAAAGTCACCTCAAGGTGGAACTTTCCTGGCTTCTAGACTTCCCATTCCTTTATCTGTTGTCTTTGCACAAGTGACTTTCCCCTTGAGAATAAGTAAAAAGAATTCATTAGTGTTTGTCTCTGGGTGATTCTTAAAGCACGCCCAGGGGCTTCAAGATGTAGGAAGAGTTTGAGTTTGAGTTTGCCAAGTGGTTATTTATGAAAAGAAAACCTGTGATGTTGCTCAGTGTGATAATTTTATGGTTTCATGTTTAGCTTTTGCCCAGAGGCTACAGTTTCATTAACCACAGAGAGTTAATGATTTAAAATTATTAGCAGGTAAATATATAACATGTCAGCTTCTATTCAGTCTGAATTCTTCCCCTTGCTCATCAAAACCGATGAACAGCTCTTCTGATACTCCAGTTAATTCATGCCCTGGTGATCTGTGATGAATGATGTGGTGAATCAAGGGGAGCAATGTGCTTCTTTTGTAAAGAACATTACTGTCCGTATTTGCTCCTTCACCCTTTTACAGTTTCACAAAGTAGAGCAAACATCTGTTCTTCACTATTGTCAACCTTGAGTGGATTTTGTTTTACCTTATAATTCACTGCTTCTTTTTCTCCCTTTGATTCCCAATTGACCATAGTACCAAACTAGATGATATTAAGGAGTGACTGTATTCGTGTGTCTCTGTGTGTGTATATAATATATGTTACTGACAGTATTCCAGAGCCCTTTGTAATTTTTTGTTATTTTTAGATTGTATTATCTAGTTATTGGTCTCTATGGTCTCTTAGTTATTTAGTTTCACTTTAAATTATTTTTACATGTTTAATATGTATTTTAGACTAATTTTGAAATTGCTTTAGTTCCTATATTATTTTTCCTTTTGAAATGGCAAACAGGATGTACAGAAGGGAAGTAAGGCAACTGTGAAGCTAGCCTATAGTTTCCCAAGAAAAGAAGGGTGCCATTTTTCTTACTTAGCCCTGCATTGGCACTCCTGACTTCCGAGAGTAGTTCCCCATTTTTCCTTTGATAAATCATTTGTCACTATAATCAACCTTAAAGAATTATATTTGCTTCTTTTTTTTTTTTTAATTGGGGCATAGTTGTTTTACAATGTTGTGTTAGTTTCTACTGTATAGCTAAGTGAGAGAATTATATTTGCTTCTGATTTCTTCCATTAGTAAGGTAAATCTGGGCAGGACTGTATATAGACTTTACACACAAAAACTAGCGGCATAAATTGCTGTAATAGTGATTCTGTCTTTATTTAAAATATCAAGTAATTTAGTTCAAAATACATTTAGTTTGTTTCATATAATATAAACCAACTCAGAGGTAATGATAAATCAAACTTTTAACTAATAAAATTAACCGAATTGTTTGTCATCATTGAAGCATAGTCTTATAATTATTCAGTTTCCTATCTTGAAGAAAGTATCATTTTTAATGCAAAATTTCTAAACCAAATAACTTGATCCTCAGGTTGTGCATGTAGTTTAGAGTTATATTAAAATTAGCAGTTTTAGGAAAGAAAAAAAATGCAACTAAACAGCCAAGAGAAAGATTCTATTGAAAAAGGCACTTAAAAAGTCATACATTTCTTAATTTTGAGTTTATGAGTACAAGCACATTCAACTAGAGTGTATTTTAGTAATTAACTATATTAGGCCTTTAAATTATTGGAGAAAAACATCCAGAAGGAGGCTTTAATTAGATACTCTAAAAAAAAAAAGAAAAAAGACTCTATTTCAAGGCAAGCAGTTTTATAGTTATGGGTTTATTTTTTCCATTGCAGAATTGAATCCAGTGTTTGGTTTTAAATTCCTTTTTGGGCAGGCAAATCATTCAGATTAATTTCAAATACCAAGGAAGGAATAAACTGTTTAACAAATAGCCAGTAGATATTTTCCAGAAAATTCCCTATTTTTCTTTACATATATTTTTAGAAGGTCAACTATCTTGTACATTTTGGTATCAGCCTACATAGTTAACAATTACTGTTCTTTAAAAAAAATTCAATTAAAAATATGTTCTTTCAAATATTTCATTTTATTCATGTCTCAACAAAATTTTACACAGATGTTCACACAGGTAACTCTGAAAGGTTTTTCTTCACGTTTGTAGTTACTGTTCAACAATTCAATTCTATAATGCCTCTATTATATGACAGTATCATTTTATTCCAAATAATGTTAAATAAATTTCAAAGATTTTATGAATAAAGTACTATTAAGTCTCCTATTTAGAAAAATCTTGACTTTCCCCCTCATCTCTAATATAGCACAGACTTGCACAAAAAACAGGATATTTTGAAGCTGTAAGACATTACCACAATTACAGTTAGATCAAGTGTCACCTTTCAAAGAAAAATGATGATTTAAAAATAATGACACACAACTATCTTTCCTTCTACCCTTTCTGTAATGCCTTCCAATTTCAGTGGAATGAACAGGTCACATTCTTTTCAAATCTTTGTATAATGCCATTATGATCTTGTGGCTTTTGAACTTTTTATCTGAAGATCACCTTTTACATACTGTTCTGATTTGGACAAAAAACAAAAACAAAACCCAAAACTGAAGCAGGAATAAAGAAGGGACTTACCCGAGTTCCAGAGAGTGCCTGCTCGGTTTAACCTACTACTAAAGGGAAGGAAGAGGCATCCCCTTCCCTCACAGACTAATCTAGTGGCTCTGTGCTTAGTATTATAGCACCACTGACTTTTATCAGCTGCCAAACAGTGACATCTGATGTGCTTGCCTGTCCATCTACCTATGCTGGCATGTCAAAGTAAGAGTCCACAATCTAAACAATATCTCAGATGTCTTAGTGATATTTAAGGAGTGGGATTACATGAGCTTCTCTTGCAAGCCTCTTTATTTTAGATGTGAACTTTGACTGTAGCTTTAGCAAGCTCATATAGGGGGAAGAGCAAAGAATTGGGAAATGGGAAAAAGTATAAAGAAAACTTATTTTCTTTTTTGCGGTGGGGGCTTTGATCTTCCCTGTTGAAGAAAGGACTAAAAGGGAAATAGTATTCTAAGACTGACATTCTAACTGCTAAGACTTCTCCAGAAATAAGACCAGTGATGGATGGGCTCCAAATTGATTTGTATTGGATAGTTGTTCATCTGAAGGCCTTTTTTTTTCTCTTGCCAAATGGGAGGGGGAATGGAGTGGGGTTCAAGCAGTTTGTTTCAAGAGAGGGAGTGTGTCTGGGCAAAGGCAGGAGAGCATGATGATGGTGTTATGTCACTGGGAAGGTGGGGAAGTGGAAAAACGCGATTTGGTTTCTTTAGCAAGTTCTCTGAGTCTGTATAGCATATGCCTCCTTGACTTTATACTTTCATTCTAAAAGAGTTTGAAACACTTAAGAAACTACCAAACAAGCAGTGTTTACAGTTAGGGCTCTGTATTGTTAGCTCTCTTTATTTCCCTTACTCCTTGCAGTTACACAGCTTCCTTTCTCTTTTCATCAAGGAGACCATCTTAGCATATAAGTTTCCATTTTTGTGCAGGGAAGTAAATAATTACAGAGGAAGAAACCTTCAAATCAACAAGAGGTGGTGAAGAGGGGTAGGTGGCATGAGGATCAGGCTAATCAAGTGGAATTATCCCTATTTAGTGGCTTTAGCTTTGGTAGGGTATTATTGCTTAAAGCATATCTATTTATTCCCCTCCCTCATGGGTACTCCAGTCTTGATATCATTACCATGTATGTTAGGATCCAACAAATAGATGTTTGAGCACATGTGAGCTGTTTAAAATTCTTCACAGCTGACCATGTAGGTGTACCTTCCTTTGGTGTTAAGAGAAAGTTTGACAACTGCCACCTGGGCACACAGCCGTTACTTAGTGGAAAAAGCATACTAGACTTGTTGAGTAGGCGTTCGCTTACAAAGTCTTATTTCAGGAATCACCCAAAATATTTCTCCACATCTGCTCACTGATATTTCAGATTCCATTAATAGGGACAAAGCCTTTCAATCTAAATTAGAGAGACTTAAAATGTAAGTGCAAGTGACAATAAAAATAACAAGAATAACTGATACATATAGCATTTACTTTGAGTATGGCCCTATTCTGAGCACTTTAAATGTGGTGTATGTGACTGATATTTAGTTGTTCCCAAGAACAGGGTTTGATTGAGATATACCCTACCAGGCAAGTAGGGCAGATGCTCAGGACAAACTGAAATCCCCAGTTTTGCCTAGGGCAGATTCTAAATGTTCCATGGTTGAGGAAGAATTTTAGTTTTATTTACTCTTTATCCTTTAAGCTTTGCCTCTTCTTTTCCCTAGGCTTTTGTAAGGTACAACTTTTGTTACAGTGCGGTAGCTCCATGGTACATCTAGGCTAAGGTTCTTGCTACAATTAGGGGATCAAGAGATAGTTTAGGAAAGGGAAGTAAGATCCCTTGTAACACCATTCTCAAAAGTTAAGGGTCTGTATTCAGTAATTTACCATGAATCTGTTTTTCTACTTTTTAATATTTGGTTTGCTTTTTTGAGTGGTGTTTTATGTTTTCTCACAAATATGGCTATTTGAATGGTTTAGTTGCTTATTTGAGAAAAATCAACCTAAAACTGAACGAAATATTAAGATGTCAGGTGGGTGGACCATATTCCAGCCTGCCCCCCAGAGACAGCCTTTTCCATTTCTGTTCTAAATTATCAGTAAGGGCCTCTGGTAAATCATTCTAATGCCTCACAAGATGTAGGTAACTCCCTACTATCTCACATGTTTTCCTACTGAAACGTTTCTTGCTGCATGTCCAGGGAATTCCTTCTTCTCTCATCATCAGTGGAAGGGTAGCTGTTTAACTGTCACTCATTCATCCCTTGTTGTTTTTTAAAATGTGAAGTACATATGCGATTGTAAAAATGGTGCTGTGAGCCGCTTCTAAAATCAGAGGTCAGATGTGTGTGATGAGGCTAATTTCTGCTGTCTCAACTGAGAAGGAAAATGTCATATTGAAGATGAAAGGACTAAAAAATGAAGAATGTTTTATTCATTTTCAGGTTATGCATTAATCACTGTGATTACTGACGTTCTGCATAGACCTATAGCAAAAGGGAGTCCCGTTGTAGCAGTTGACTCAATCTTATTCTTTTCAAGCAAGAAATAATAATGGACACTGGGTTTGGAGTCAAACAGTAAAAATGATAACATTAATTTGGTTGATCTTCTACAGCTTTCTAGACACATTAACCTTTTTATTATCTATTTTGGAGACCTGAGTGTGAGTGCCCACTCTACTACATACTTGCTGTGTAACCTTAGACAAGTTGCTTCAACTCTCTGAGCTTTAATAATTAACTGAAAAAACAAAGATAGTATCAGTTTTACTAACCTAAATCAGGGTTGCTGAGAGATTCAAATGAAACAGGAAATCATACAGTGGACTATTATGTGGTATAATGTATCTCCTCAACTAGGTTAAGTTTTTTTTCTGAGGGAGGGATTCTTTATTGCTTATTTATCTTGTCTAGGATAAGGTAGCTCATGGTAGCCATTCAGTAAAAACTTGTTAATGTTCATGGAACTTTTGCCCAATAATTGTCCCCACAAATGATTTTATTAATGAAAAAGATGGTAGTCTCATATGAAAGATATTATATTACAAATTCAAGGCCTTTTTAAGTCCTAAAGGCTCACTGATAAACACAGGTACTCATGGAGAAAAATTTTGGATATGAGTATTGGCTGTTTTCCCAAGGCACAGAAACTGACAAAACACATACAGTGTGCTTAATAGATGTTTGTTCAATAAATTGCAGTCTTACTTATTTTTCTACACACCCATTCTTCCTTGATCCCATGAGGAATCTTTATTTATAGGGGTAGCTACTGCCCAGGTGACTAGTGATCCTATAAGCTAAAGGGGTTCCAGGAGACCAACTGAGAAATCACAGTCATAGGCTGTTATTGGAGATAACACTGATCTCGATAAAAAACCAATGCAGTGAAGTAATAGCTACTATTTATTGAATTCCTACTATGTACTTCACACACTGTTCCAGGTCTGGTAGTCTCCAGTAATTAAAAAAAAAAGTTTATTTATTTGTTTGTTTGTTTATTTGGCAGTGCTGGGTCTTAGTTGCGGCACGCGGGATCTTTTACTTGCGGCATGCGGGAATCTTTTAGTTGTGGCATGCGGAATCTTTAGTTGAGGCATGCGAACTCTTAGTTGTGGCATGTGGGATCTAGTTCCCTGACCAGGGATTGAACCCGGGCCCCCTGCATTGGGAGTGCAGAGTCTTAGCCAACAGACCACCAGGGAAGTCCCTCCAATGACTTGGAGTCTCCAAGTATCAATTTTTAGGTTTTTTAAAAATCAATATTTTCGTTTGAGGTTTGTCTTTGGGGGCTGGGAATGGTGGCGGATTATGTTGTTTTTAAACATAGCCTGGTTGGCAAATTCACTTACTGAATTATCTTTCCATTTACAATTTGTCCTCTAAATGCAAGGACAATTGTGTCTGTATTCTAAGACTAACCGTGAAGAAAACTGTATCGCAAAATGTTTTACCAATTTGTATTGAGATAGGACATTGAATTCTGTTTCGGGAAAAGATCCCATTCTTGAAAATCTTTTGCCACTTCAGCATTGTTGGTGTTTTTTTTTTTTTTAATAAGTTTCTGTACCAAACCCTTAAATGTGGATCTAAGCACATGACTTAACTATTTCAGCCCTGGTGAAATGCATGATGGAGGGCAAGGGAGAAATGACACAGGTAAAGTGAGTCATCTCAGAATGCAAGTTCACTGAGGGTAGGAGCTTTGTCATGTTCACTGTTCTATATACAGAGCCAAGAACATTTGTTGAATGAGTGAATGTTAGGTCTGTCTGCCCTTACCATTGTGGTTGTAGCTCAGAGGAATTTTCATTGATGGTACAGAAATCCTCCTTTGGAACCTGGATCTCATGTTCATTGTGACTGGCTGTTTCAGGAATAGTTGGCATAAGGTTTATTGGAGTATTGTCTGGATTTTTGCCCTTTTTGTAGCTGTCACTGCTCCAGGGAAAGGAGGCCAGTTTTGGAGAAAATTTCCTCATGGGTGGCTTTGGAGAACTCTCTGATTTCTCCACTTCTTTTCCTTCTGAAAAATATAATTAGTCACCAGTTCAGATAGAAACAGAATCTTCCTCTTGGCTCAGGGCTGAATTTGAGCAGGGTGATCCTGAGGAGTTACCTGGAGAAACAAAGAGTCTTGCTGTGGAGACTGCAGTCCCAGCCTCATTTTCTGCAATGCACTTGAATTCCCCAGAATCTTCAGGAAATGCTTCTGCGATAATTAAGGTGCACACTTCCTCTGGAAAGGGGAGAGAGTCAACTTGACCAGAGTATTTGGATCCCTCAAAATAACAAACAGTGTGGGAGGATGTCAGGGAGAGTAGAGGTACTGGGAATAAATACTGTATTCCTAAGATTTAAAAAAGTCCATCTGATTAGTTTTTTTGTCTTTGAGTGGGCTCATGAAGATAAATCTTAAAAATACAACCTAAAATAATCCCAGCATGGTCCCTAACACCTACTTCTTAGACACATCTGTTTTCTCTACTACACTATGAGCTTCTTAAAAACAGGGATTATACTTTATCTCTTGAATTCTAGATTTCTGTAGCTTTAGTGCTTAGCATAAAGGTCCTATAGAAAGATTTTCTGAACTGACCTAAAGATTATTATTGCCATGGTAGTTAGACAGTGATGGCCACTGTGTGATGGGCACCACACATACTTCTTGGACAGTCAACAATTTGGATGTATGATGTCAGGACACCTCCTTACTGCCTCTCTATGTTGCTCATGAGGCACAAATAATATGCCAAATGGAATTAGAGGAAGAATTTGTGCCCTTTGAGGGCAGGGACTCCTCAGTGTGAAGAACGGAACCTGGCCATAGCCTGTGTCTAGTAAATACATGTTGAATGAATGAATAAACGAATAAATACACTGATAAATCCCAGTTATCTTGCTTCTTCTGTTGTATCAGTTCAAGAGTTGGCATAGGGTAGCCTCAAAACTGCTCCTGAAGGCAAAAGTGGCTTAGGAGACAAAGTCTTCTGATGCTAAATTTGGTTTAATTATTTATTATCAAGATGTTGAAAAATTGTGCTTACCAGGAATGGATGATAAACAAGCTTCTGAAAGATAAAACAATAGAGAGAGAATTTAAATGATGACAACTTAATTGGGAGAAGGGGCCATGTGTGAAATAACTTGAAGCAAATACAACGTTGACTGAAATCTTGAGTCACAGGCTGTAAATTCTCTAGAAACTCGGAAAAGGTACATAATGGAATGAACACTTGGCAAGGTGCTAGAAAAAAAACTGTATTTTAGCCGTATTCTACCACTAGATTGCTCTGTGACTTTGTGAAAATTACTTTACTTCTTTGGGCCTTAGTTCTTCATTTCTAATAGGAAGTAAGACCAGATATATCTCTTCTCTGAATGTGAACTGTTGCTGAAACACTAATCCTGAGGTGGCCTTTTTCTCCCGAGAAAATCCTTTTCTTTTACTCTTTCTAATTAAAATAAAGTTGAATATTCCATTATAAAAATACTGTAGAAAACTACACAAAAGGTTAATAGTTTTCTCTGGGTGGTAAGAATGTAACTTTAAATTTCTTGTACATTTTATATTTTTCTAGATTTATTATAATAAATATGTATTACTTTAGTTTCAGAAAATGCAATAAATGTTATTTTTAAGGGAAATACCATGTTGTGTGATAGAGGCGTTTCTTCCTAAATGTGATGTGCAAATGTTCACTTGTTTTGAATTAATATTTAAGTGAGTATATTTTCTTCACTTGATGCAAGAAATACCTTGGCTTGAACCTTGGCTGCAGCATTTACTAGCTTTGTGACCTTCAGCAAGGTGTTTAGCATTTCTTATTTCAGTTTTCTTGCTTATAAAATGCAGATGATAACGCATACCTCAAAATATTGATGTGAGGATTAAATGAGAAATTGTTTATAAAGTATAAACTCAGTGTTTAGCATGAGGTAGATCATCATACTTGTTACCTTTCCCTAAATTAATTATTTGGTAGGAAACTTACACAATAAAGTATTTCGAAAGTTATACACCAGTTTTCATTTGTTTTGCTCTTTAAAAAATATGTTTATTCTCACATTTTTTTCTTGTTTGTATACCAAGAACTGTTTAGGAAGATAAGGTTAATCTCTGAAAACAAACTAGTCTTTTTACAGCTATTAAAACTATTGTTTAATCAGAACAAAACAGTTGTTTTGTTTTCTTTTCTTTTTTGGTTGTTTATGTTGAGGAATCATTTGGATTTGAAGTAATTGGTTAGCAGTAGCAATCTTTGAGCCTGTAACAAATCAGCTATTAAACATTAAAACATGAATTAGATTTCAAAGTTAATCAGAATGAAAAGTAAATTCAAAAGCTTATCACTGTACTTTTTCTCAGAATTCGGAAGTCATCTGAGTCTGCTATCTGCTCTTTCTCTCTGTACCAGTGAACTTGAACTGTGGCTGTGGCCTGGACTCGGCATTCAAACACGACACACTGACCTCTGGTTGTAGAGATGTCTTGAAGATGCTGAAGAATAAACACAGAATTCACAGAATGGAAGAAACTGTTTCACCATATACAATGATTTGGGGTGCCAATTGCAGTAAGTGTGCATGCTTTTCATCATAATTATTGACAACTGACTGTACCTTAATCAAAATAAAGAGCTTGCTGGGCATCTTTTGTGTTTATAGTGTGCTTTACAGTCAGGTATAAGTTTTTATCTCAGTTTCATGGCGTTTAATGAGAAAGTTGGCTCTTCACTTCCCCAAGAGCCATTTTTCAAGACAGAAAACCAGTTACTTGAAAAGTCTTCACTTTGTTGTGTTATTTTATTGAGTACCTATGAAGTCACAGATTTAATCTTTATTATTGGTCAAGCAGCATGGGCAGTATTGTAATTTGTTAAGGATTCTGAATCATGACTTAGAGGAATTGGGCCAAAATCACAACTTTGCCACTAGCTGGTTGAAGCTCATCATAGGAACTTGGAAGACTCTTAACCTTTGTAGAACTCATGTTCTTTGTGAAATAGGGCTAGTAAAATGCTCAGCCTACTTGAAGTTTTGAGGCTCATTTCATAGAAATAATCTGAAAACTTTCTTTAAAGAATGAAGAGTTATACTGATATATAAGAAGTGTTTATTAACAATAGCTAGTATAGTCTCATAATGCATATGAACGAGTGGCATTTGTTGTAAATTTACCCCTTAAATTTAAATCCTAATCTCTCTCCTCTCCTATTCTCAGCTCCAGGGTCCTCTAGAATCTAGAATTACATTTCAGATTATAACTTGGCCCTCAGACCAGAGAGAGAGAGGATCAGAGGCCCTTCTGTCAGGTGAGACCTAGTTAAGACATAATGACCACCAACCCAGCCCTTGAGCCTGATGCCCAGGGCTGCATATTACAGGGAAGGAATGCAGCAGGAGACTTGTGGAAATAATAGACGCTTGTGCCTGATGGCATCTGCTGAAAGCGGGCTTCCAGAATTGATAGTAGTGCTCCTTACTCTTAATGACATTGTTTTCTGTGTCTCCCATCCTGTATCTGGTTAAGTCCCTGCCATGCTTCTCATACCTTGGGCCAGCAATGGCAATAGTTCCAGTTCTGTTAGGTTTGGAACAGAGAGCCCAGAGAAGATATCAACCTTAGCTTGGTTTGACCTAACTGATTGAATCCTGCTGTTTCCAGTGAGTGATAGAGGAGGCTTCTCAATCCTGATCTCTGACTGTGACCCAAGCAGGAAGGAGATATGGCTTTGCTTGTTGACTACTTCAGAAGGGCATCTTATGGCCAGTTAAGATAATCTGATGAATCTTGAGGTCAGGCAGAGCATTGTCTGCTTGGAAAGGACAGTCTAAGCATTTCCTTCCAGAGCTGGAGGATTGACACAGAGCAAATATCTAAAGAGCGTAGGATAAACCATGAGTTGCTCTGTGACACTGAACAATAATTTCATGCTTTCTGGGACTCAGTTTTCTCATATATAAAATAATTATAATCTCTGAGGTCCTTTTCTAGTTTTCTTTCATTCTTCGTTCACCTTTGATAATCCCCACAATTTATCTATAAAATCCAAACTGCGTCATGCAGTGTGGATAGGTTACCTTGGTAAACACAGGGGCTACTACACAAGTGGATCCCGACAGGCTGCTGCAGGGACTCTGCATCTGGTTTAAGAAATAGAAGAGACACTATCATCCATATTGTCAAGGCCCCAAAACCTAGGTGCATGGTGGGCATGGACTAACTGGATCATTTTTAGCTGTTACCGACCACACCCTAAGTTTACTTTCTGAAAAGGCTGATGCTCCTAATTTAAATGTCAGTTTGGATGTCTGCTCCAATGCCACCCTTTTTTCTCTCTCCTCCAGCATTCCATTAGCTGAGATGGTGAAATACAACACTGGGAGATTACATTTGAGAAATGAGTATTTAGAGACTGTGTATTAAAGGTTTAAATAACTTCTAAATTTTACTGACTAGATTTTTTTCCTTTCTCCATACAGTTGTTCTTGTTGTATCTTTTAGATTTTTGAAAAAGCATTTCCCCCTTTTTTAATTAAAAGGGAATTCATTCCTTGGATAGTTGGAATATTCTATTATGGTACTGAGCTCCTAGAAACCAACTGTCCCTTATGGTCTGGCACACAGACAAATGGCCAACCCACAGAACTACCGTGGAGTTATTTCTGAGACCCATAGATTTCTTTCTTGTTCTTTCTGAGGTCATGCAGCTGGAGGCTCTCCCTATGTGTGCTTTTCAAGAAAGTTGCATTGATTCCTTCCTCTCTGGGCCTGTGTCTCCATTACCAGAACCCCTCAGAAAGCTTTTAAAACTGAACCTACCCTCTGGGGGTCAATACACAGTGGTTGAACTAAGGTAGAATAACTTGATCTGATATTGGAGGTTTCATTAACAGGGGAACTGATGGTCAGAGAAACTCTAGTGGTTTTCTTCTTTATCCTGTGGGGGAAACAAAACCAAACACAATCCAGTTAAAGAAAGATTAGAGGTGGCTTTGATAGAAGTGCCTCACTGAAAATACATTTGAATGTTTGACATTTTTTACCTTTAGGCCTTATTTTTTTTTTGATTTGCATAATAATTCAAGTAATTTTTGTTTTTGAGCAAGTATTAGTGGATTATGCCTCCTAGTAGTTTTGCTTTAAATTTCCTTTGTCTTAGTCCCGTAATCAGTGGGCTGTCACTAAACACTTAAACTGTGCAGAAGAAATAACTTATAAAGCAAATAATCACTTTGCACTTCGGGAAGTTGATAATTGGTATATTTTTTTAAAAGTAGAATTCTCCCTATATTCATATGCAACAAATGCACATTCACATTTTGTACTTACTCTGACATTTCTGTTGCATATTCCAAGCATAATCCCAGAGAGAAAATGTTTTCTTACTTCTCTGGGTACTTACCTAAAAGAAAGAGAAAAATGAAATTCTATCTAAATCTGATGGAAATTTAATGAAATTTAGTTCAAGTATATTGTATTCACACTAGGACCAGCAAATTAATTACAAACGGCAGATCAATCCAGAACATCTGAATTCTTGACTAAGGATGGAACTTCTTTAATGTTTGCAGTGTAAAAATTCCAGATGTTTACCTTTACGGAGTTATGATGCTTGCACCCAAAAGAAGTGCTGAGTTATTTCCCAAAAACATCATTTCAGAGGGCATATGTTAGTGTCTCTGAATTTGCATTTTGATTTCAAGTCTTCAGCATATTTGTTATAAGAAATCCATTGAACCTAATTAAACTTAAAAGCTTTTGCACAGCCCAGGAAGCCGTTGAAGAAACGAAAAGACAACCTACTGAATGGGAGAAAATATTTGCAAATGATATGACCGATAAGGGGTTAATATCCAAAATATATAAACAGCTCATACAACTCAACATCAAAAAAACAACTTGATTAAAAAATGGGCAGAAGATCTGAATAGATACTTTTCCAAAGAGGAAACGCAGATGGCCAACAGGCATATGAAAAGATGCTCAACATTGCTAATCATCAGGGAAATGCAAATCAAAACCACAATGAGATATCACCTCACACCTGTCAGAATGGCTATCATCAAAAAGAACACAAACAACAAATGTTGGCGAGGATGTGGAGAAAAGGAAACCTTTATACCCTGTTGGTGGGAATGTGAATTGGTGCAGACACTATGGAAAATAGTATGGAAATTCCTCAAAAAACTAAAAATAGAACTACCATATGACCCAGGAATTCCACTGCTGGATATGTATTTGGAAAAAACAAAAACACTAATTCGAAAAGATACATGCAACCCAGTGTTCACAGCAGCATTATTTATAGTTACCAAGATATGGAAGCAACCAAAGTGTCCATAATAGATGAATGGATAATGAAGATATGGTGTGTATATATATATATATATATATATGGAATACTACTCAGCCATAAAAAGGAATGAAATTTTGCCATTTGCAACAACATGGATGGACTTGGAGGATATTATGCTAAGTGAAATAAGTCAGAGAAAGACAAATACTGTATGATATCACTTATATGTGGAATTTAAAAATTACGACAAACTAGTGAATATAACAAAAAAGAAGCAAACTCACAGGTATAGAGAACAAACTAGTGGTTACCAGTGAGGAGAGGAAGGGGGGAGAGGCAATATAGGAATAGGGGATTAAGAGATACAAACTGTTATGTATAAAATAAACTACAAGTATATATTGTACAATATGGGGAATATACCCAGTGTTTTACAATAACTATAAATGGAGTATAACCTTTAAAAATTGTGAGTCACTATATTGTACACCTATAACTTATATAATATTCTACATCACCTATAACTCAATTAAAAAAAAAGAAACCCATTGAAACACATTGCTGTGCTTACTGTAAGGAAGGGATGTCAATGTTCATATTATCTCTTTAATGCTTTAATAGAGAAATATATCTCAATTCTTAGAATCAGGAATAATTGGGCTTCTCCTGTGCTACTGGTTTCGTTTTTCCTCATAGATACCATGGATCTTAATATTGGTTGTATTTCCTTCTGTATTAGCTACTTGAAAGTCTAGTGCTCACTTCATGAAAGCCAATAATTCAACAGAGACTAGAGTCAGGATTTCCTAAATCTGTAACCTGATGCTTTTTTTTTTTTTCATTTTATATATGCTGATTTATTTACCCAAACCAACATTTAGATCACATGACCCCACAAAGAACTTTTATTTCCAGATAGAAGAGGTAGCTTGGCAGATGTAGACTAGTTTGAATAACAGAATACTGTAATTTCCAGAAAGCCATTGGTTTATGGAAATGGAATGAAGTTGTAACTATTCCAAAAATCCAGGCTATGTAGTCAATGAAAATAAAGTAGTTCCAACTTAAAAAGTCTTGTATTTGATACTGTCATTAGGACTAGATTTATCTAATCTCCTTCTAATCTCAATGTATAATCCCGTAATAGTTGGTGTCTTTTTTTAATCTTTAAAAACCCCTTTATCATCTCGAAGCTTTATAACTGTTTTTAAAATTTATTTATTTATTTATTTATTTATTTATTTATTGGCTGCGCTGCGCAGCATGTGGGATCTTAGTTCCCTGACCAGGGATTGAACCCATGCCCCCTGCATTGGAAGTGCGGAGTCTTAACCATTGGACCGCCAGGGAAGTCCCCTTATAACCATTTTGGACTTAGTTTGCTTTAGACTAAAATTTTGGTGATATAAAAGATTTACTATTTCATGTTTTATTTCCTGTGATGGATAATGGCTACAGAGTGTACATTTTATTATTATTTAAATTTTGCCTATATATTATGTTTACTCCTTTCTAAGCATACAGTATTTTATAATACATTTGTAAGATTAAAATAAATCTGTGGGGACTTCCCTGGTGGTCCAGTGGGTAAGACTCCACGCTCCCAATGCAGGGAGCCCGGGTTTGATCCCTGGTTGGAGAACTAGATCCTGCATGCCACAACGAAGATCCCGTGTGCTGCAACTAAGACTTGGCAACAGCCAAAATAAATAAATAAATACATATAAAAAAAAAAAAAATCTGTGAACTGGAACTGCTTTTTTAAAAAGGGTTAGTTGGTTGTTTTTTAATTTTCAAAGAACAGATAGAATTTTTCTTTGGTAGTTCAGAAGAAGATAGCTTTAGTTCTGTGAGCTAAAGGGATTGCAAACATGCACAGATTACCTTTATGTCCAAAACTGGGCACAAAAAGAGTTTATAACTATGGACTCTCTAAACAGAGTAGAATCAAACCATGAAGTGTTAGCTGTATTTCTTTGACTTGGATCATCTTTGTAATGAATGAAAACTTCACAAACACCTCAAACTTTTGAATTAGTGAATACTTCCTGATGTCTCCTATGCCAAGACCCCAGGAGCAACACAAGGGAGTTTAGAGTTAACTGGTACAATGAAAGTATATGAAAAGCTCACTAATGCAAAAGATGCATGATAATAATAATATAAGTACTATCTTAGTAATACCATAAGACATCAGAAACACTAAAGTCATAAGACATTAAATAGTGCCAGTGACATCACAAGACATCATGTAATCACCCCACAGGCTGTTGGAAATAAGTGCTATGACTTCAAAGGAGACAGAAGCTTGACCAGCATAGGAAAACTTCCTGCCCAGGGTGGACCTTCGGTTTTTTTTTTTTTTTTTTTTTTTTTGGACCTTCGGTTTTGAAGAATGTTAAAATTGGAAAAGACAAAGTGTGTATGTGTGTGAGTTGGGGTTGGGAGTTAGCCGGTGAATAGTGGTGGGGGATGGGTAGAAAAACGAAGTAACATTCATGGAACACTAACTGGTGTGCCAGTACTGTGCTTTTCTCTTTACCTCATGTGGGGAAAGCATTCCATAACCATTCAATGGCATGGAATGCTCTGGGATCAGATTGCCTGGATTTGCGATTTATTAGGTATATTAGGTTTCCCTCTAAGCCTCAATTTCCCAATCTGTAAAACAGGCACAATAATAGTGTTTATTTCTAGGGTTGTTTTGAGGATTAAATGAGATAGCCTACAAAAGCACTTAACTCATATTTGTGCCACATATCAGTCACTCAGTAAATGTTAGCTGCTGTTATTACTGTGATGGTGATTGTTATAGGTAGATCCAGGGGAAGTTCCACCTTTCCTCAGAGGTTTCTAATCTAGCTGTCTTTGATTTTTCTTCCTTGTGAACTTACAACGCTTATAATACACCTTTTTTGGGGGGGCTGCACTGTGTGGCTTGCGGGATCTCAGTTCCCCAACCAGGGATTGAACCTGGGCCATGGCAGTGAAAGCCCGGAATCCTAACCACTTGGCCACCAGGGAACTCCTTATAATACACTTCTGTTTTTAATTATTTACTATTGCATACTTTCATCTGGAAGTTCCTTAAGATCAGGGGTCTTTTCGTATGTTTCCCATCCCCAAAGTGTCTAGTCCAGATAGTAGGCGTGGAGCTGATTGATTTTATAGATTATTGCATAAGGAGATGCTGTGAATAGTTGTCCTAGGAGGTATGTGTTGGTTTGTGCCATTTCCCTCAACCCCATCCCACAAATAATAACAGTTGATATGGAAAGATTCCTCCTCTTCTAGAAAAGGGAACCCTCCTACACCATTAGTCGGAATGTAAATTGGTACAGCTGCTATGGAGAACAGTATGTAGATTCCTTAAAAAACTAAAAATAGAGCTACCATATGATCCAGCAATCCCACTCCTGGGCATATATCCAGAGAAAACCATAATTTGAAAGGATACATGCACCCCAGTGTTCATTGCAGCATTATTTACAACAGCCAGGACATGGAATCAACCTAAATGTCCATTGATGGAGAAATGGATAAAGAAGATGTGGTATATTCCATATACTATGGAATATTACTCAGCCATAAAAAAGAACGAAATAATGCCATTATTTCGTTCATGCAGTGACATGAATGGACCTAGACATTGTCATACTGAGTGAATTAAGTCAGACAAAGACAGATATCATATGATATCACTTATATGTGGAATCTAGAAAAAGGTACAAATGAACCTATTTACAAAACAGAAATTGAGTCACAGATGTTGAAAACAAACTTATGGTTACCAAGGGGGAAAGGTGGGGGAGGGATAAATTGGGAGATTGGGATTGACCTATACATGCTACTGTATATAAAATAGATAACTAATAAGAACCTACTGTGCAGCACAGGGAACTCTATTCAGTACTCTGTAATGACCTATATGGGAATAGAATCTAAAAAAGAGTGGATATATGTATATGTATAACTGATTCACTTTGCTGTGCAGCAGAAACTAATACAACACTGTAAATCAACTATACTCCAATGAAAAAAATCAATTAAAAAAAAAGAAAAGAAAGATTCCTCCTCTTCTAACCTTGGAAGTAAGTCCTCACACCACACCAGCCATCTTAGGTGAAGTTAAGCAATCACAGAATTGCAGGGACTTCCCTGGTGGTCCAGTGGCTAAGACTCCGTGCTCCCAATGCAGGGGGCCTGTGTTCGATCCCTGGTCAGGGAACTAGATCCTACATGCCGCAACTAAGAGTTTGCATGCTGCAACTAAAGATCCCACATGCCACAACTAAAGATCCCGCATGCCACAAGGAAGATCCCACACATGGCAATGAAGATCCCGCATGCTGCAACTAAGACCCGGCGTGGCCAAATAAATAAATAAAAATATTTTTAAAAATTCAAAAAAGAATTGCAGACCAAGAGAAGACATGGGACATCTTGTCTAACATCTTCAGAGAACCAAACTCTAAGGGTCATAGAGGTTATGTATTTGCTCAAGGTCATGCGGTCTGTTGGTAGAAGAGTCAGGATTAGAATCAAAATCTCCTGTTTTCTAGTGCAATCCATATGGGCCTCTAGCAAATTGACTCTATATTACCAGATAAATGTAAAACTGCAGATATTAGTCTGAGTAGTTAAAACTGTAGTGATTTTTTCTTTTATCAGGATAGAGCATTTTTACAGTTCTGAATTCACTGGGTAATGGAACAGTCTTTTTACTTTGTATATTAGCTCCTTGAGGGCAGAGACATAGTCTGTTTTGTTTACTCTTGTATCCCTAGTGCCTAGAATAGTGCCAGGCACATAGGAGATACTCAATAAATATTGGTTGAATGAATGAATTTGTTAGCAATATTGGCTGAGACATCAGTTGAGAATGTTTGTGGCTTCTAGAGATTCTAACCTTTTAAGTATCAGACCCCGGAAAGAAACCCTATAAACAGCAGGGAAACTCTGGCTGTGGCAGGAAAATAAAAATGAAATTCTTCCCCTTACGGGAAGAGCAGAATTAAGTAAAAGTGTATATGAAACATTTGGAACATCTTGGAAGAAACATACGTTTTAAATAAATATTAAGGTCAGTTGGTTCAAGAGGCTAGAATTTCCTTTAAGCTCCTTGGCACATCTTGAAGGAGAAGCTAGAAAACATCAGCAGAATAGTTTCAGTGGTGGATGAGATTCAGGTTTTTGTCCACCTTGAAATTGTCCTATGCCCCCAGGCTAATGAGAAAAAAAAAGAGAAAATCCAGTTCTTATGAAGGTAAGGCCCCCTAACATTCCAGATGCTTCCTGTTCTAAGCATGAACAATCAAACTTTATGTGCAAGGCACCAGAGGGCCCTTGTTGTCATTTAATCAGTGGGGTGAACAGACCAGGCAGGATTTCCCATGTTCTGTCCATGATCATCCAGCCAATGAAAGGAGACAGTGATAACTAATAGAACCAGGAAATGTCCTGAATCTTACTTTGGGATATGCCACTGGTTAGCATGAGTTGAATAGTCTATGTCTGAAGATGATACAGAAATGGATAAAAATATAGAGAGGCCAGATAGTATGGGAGAGAGAGTACTAATTCATGACTGAGGAAATCTAGATTTTGATTCTAGATCTATCATTAATTAGTTACATGACTTGGGCAAGACCCTTTAGAGTCTCAGTTATATCTAATGAGAAGTGAGACGGTTTCTTTTTAAATATTTAAAATATTTGATCCTGCTTTAAAATCTCTGATTTTCATAATAACGGGAGTAGATGAAATTCCATCAGAGCATAAGGGAAAGAAAGATGAACATTGGCACTAAAGGCAAAACCAGTCAACACTTAGGTCTGTGGCTTAAACTGCCACTCCAGAATGCAGAGGTTTGAAAAATGAGCTGTGCTTTAGGAATTACTTAAACAGTTTAAAGTGTGATTTATTTATGAAAACAAATCTTTCAGAACTCATTTGGGTTAGTGATAAAACCAAACCAAACATGAGAACATCCCTCTTCCTTCCAGAAAAGGAATATTTCTTTAAAAAGCTCACTCTTAAATATTGACTTCTCTTGCTAAAGCCACTGCAGTCATTACATTTGGTTCTCATGTATTTCCCTCTAGAGGATAGAAAAGGAGGTTTTCAGAAAGAAAAAAAACCCTTTTGCTTGACTGCTATGAAATAATACCACCCTCTAGAGTATCAAAATGAAAATGTGGATTCAGAATATGTGTAGGCCCTACATGTGACCTGTCCTGAAGTGTTCCTTCTTGACTTTAGGTAGCACTGGGGATGTCCTTGAGAGAAAAAATAGATAGGGATTTTACTTTGGTGATGAGTTACGCTAGCAGGCTTCATGTCTCACGTAAATGGTAACCTTTTGCTGAGTGTAACCCTAGCTCTTTGAAGAGAGAACAGAATTAGACTCCACCAAATGAAGAGTCTAAGACCTTGGCAGTCTTACCCTGGAAAGATGACAGGATACATAGAGATCATGAACAATGGTGAGGCCCTTATAACACTGCCTGAATAGGATGTCTGCAGAGTTATACCAGCTTCATGGATGTAATGTAGGTTCAGTGGTCTGAGAAATAGAACATCAGGTCTATTTAAAAGTGAACAACAGAAGACTCAGATAGTAGCTATATTAGGCAAAAATTGGGGAAAGAGAGCGAGGTAAGGCAGGTTAGCAACATACAGTATTTCAGATGTTTCAAAATGTCACCTTAGAATACTTAGTGAAAATTCACACAATAAGCTAAATTTGGTGCATTCTTTTTATTTTTAATTTTATTTTTTTACTTTTATAAATTTATTTATTTATTTTTGGCTGCATTGGGTCTTTGTTGCTGTGCGTGGGCTTTCTCTAGTTGCGTGGAGCGGGGGCTACTCTTCGTTGTGGTGCGCGGGCTTCTCATTGTGGTGGCTTCTCTTGTGGAGCACGGGCTCTAGGCACATGGGCTTCAGTAGTTGTGGCACGTGGGCTCAGTAGTTGTGGCTCGTGGGCTCTAGAGCGCAGGCTCAGTAGTTGTGGCGCACTGACTTAGTTGCTCCGCGGCATGTGGGATCTTCCCGGACCAGGGATAGACCCCATGTCCCCTGCATTGGCAGGCGGATTCTTAACCACTGCGCTACGAGGGAAGTCCCTGGTGCATTCTTTTTAAATGTTACTTAAGTTATTTGATTTGATGGATGAGTTTGCTTTTCCAATTTTTTTTTGTTTGCCTATTTTATGACTTAGTATGTATTTTAAATATTTATCTCCTATTTGATAATAAATGCCATAGTAAGTTACCTTTAGTCACAGAAAGATAATTAATATGAAGTGTCCACAAAGCAACAGATATTGTGGAAGACATTTATTTTTCATTTTATAGTATTCCTAACAGAACACAAGGAGAGAGGAAAAACAGTTGAGGATGGAGGTACATGAGTTAAGTCAGAAAAGGAGTTGTGAATTGTGTGTATGTTTGATGTTTTCCATCACTCTTATTTATTTATTTATTTATTTATTTATTTATTTTTAACGTCTTTTTTGGCGTATACTTGCTTTACAATGTTGTATTAGTTTCTGCTCTATAATAAGGTGAATCAGCTGTATATATAGATATATCCCCATATCCCCTCCCTCTTGCATCTCCCTCCCACCCTCCCTGTCCCACCCCTCTAGGTGGTCACAAAGCACAGAGCTGATCTCCCTGTGCTATGCACCTGCTTCCCACTAGCTATCTATTTTACATTTGGTAGTGTATATATGTCAGTGCTACTCTTTCACTTCGTCCCAGCTTCCCCTCCCCCAGCCCCGTGTCCTCAAGTCCATTCTCTACATCGGTGTCTTTATTTCTGTCCTGCCCCTAGGTTCATCAGAACCATTTTTTTTTTTTTTAGATTCCATATATACGTGTTAGCATACGGTATTTGTTTTTCTCTTCTGACTTACTTTACTCTGTATGACAAACTCTAGGTCCATCCACTTCACTACAAATAACTCAGTTTCATTTCTTTTTATGGCTGAGTAATATTCCATTGTCTATACGTGCCACGTCTTCTTTATCCATCATCTGTCGATGGACACTTAGGTTGCTTCCATGTCCTGGCTATTGTAAATAGGGCTTCAATAAACATTGTGGTACATGTCTCTTTTTGAATTATGGTTTTCTCAGGGTATATGCCCAGTAGCGGAATTGCTGGGTCGTATGGTAGTTCTATTTTTAGTTTTTTAAGGAACCTCCATACTGTTCTCCATAGTGGCTGTATCAATTTACATTCCCACCAACAGTGCAAGAGGGTTCCCTTTCCTCCACACCCTCTCCAGCATTTATTGTTTGTAGATTTTTTGATGATGGCCATTCTGACCGGTGTGAGGTGATACCTCATTGTAGTTTTGATTTGCATTTCTCTAATGATTAATGATGTTGAGCATCCTTTCATGTGTTTGTTGGCCATCTGTGTATCTTCTTTGCAGAAATGTCTATTTAGGTCTTCTGCTCATTTTTGGATTGGGTTGTTTGTTTTTTTTGATATTGAGCTGTATGAGCTGCTTGTATATTTTGGAGATTAATCCTTTGTCCGTTGCTTCCTTTGCAAATATTTTCTCCCATTCTGAGGGTAGACTGAATAATTTGCTGATGGTTTTGAAAAGTTCTTAAGGACGTTTTGGTACACAGGAAATTCTAAAAATGCACCTTATCATTTCTTCCCCGGTTTATCTAGACCATTTCCCAGCAACAGTAGGTCTTTATTTTTCCAGATCTCTTGATCATTTACCATACTGCCTTCACGTTTGATCACGTTTCTCTGTCTTTTGTTCTCTCTCTATTGCTTTTTATTTTTTATTTATCTTTATTTATTTACTTATTTATTTTGGCCATGCCATGTGGCTTGCAGGATATTAGTTCCCCAATCAAGGATTGAACCTGGGCCATGGCAGTGAAAGCGCCGAGTCCTAACCACTGGACTGCCAGGGATTCTCTCTCTCTTGCTTTTTAGAAAAAGAAACCACTTCTTTTTATTTTCAACACAGTTAAAGTAATGTCAAGGGTGGGTTGCTATTTTCTAGATGACTAGAAATTTTACTTAATTACATTCAATGTTTTGCCTCTTCCTAATGTTTAGTCAAATTTCTTGATTTTATACAGTGCCAAGGAGATTATCAATTATGTCTTTCCATGTTAAATACTCACTGTTCTGGTTCTCATGGTTTCTCCAGTAGCTAAACGGTGTTTTGATATAAAGCTGTTTTAAAGGATAACTATTACACTCTAACTAGCATACAGATTTCTATTTGCATATCTCTGTGGCTGAACCTATACCATACTTGTTTTCCTATTGTCAAGGTCCACATTGTTCATGGCCTTTCTCAGACTGCTTCTCCATCAAAGGATATGATGCCTGATCCTGAGTTAGGAATGTCACTACTTCCTCCCCCTGATGCTAAGATCCTAGTTGGCTTGGAAACAACTGGGACATATCTTGAAACTCTTGCTCACTGAGGGGCTCTTTGGGGCATATGATCTTTCTACCGTTACTTGATGTTTTAGGTCAGGAATTCAAGAAGCATTAACTGGGCAGTTCATTTCCGATCCATGTGTTTTCAACTGGGGCAGCTGGGCCTAGAGAGTGCAATTATCCAAGATGGTTTCTTCACTCACAAGTGCGGCACGTTGGTGCTACTTGGCTTCTCTCTCTCTCTTTCCATGTGATGTCTCTTCCTCCAGGGCCTTTCCATATGACTTGGGCTTTTCACAGCATGGTGACCTCAGGGTAATTGGATTTCTTACATGCAGGCTTAGGGCTCTAAGAGCAAGTGTTCTAAGAATCTCTCTCTCTTTTAAAGAAAAACTTTCCCCACTTTGTTTTGTTGTTATTTCTTGGACCCTCATTTATGGCAGTACAGGAACTAGTTTTAAAAGACTCAGTTTGTAGAGTCCTTCTATACAATAAATTCAGACCTTAGGCCTCAAATACTAAGATAAACAGATGTTTGGTTTGAATTATATGGCAAACCACTTTGTACTTTGTTTTGTTAGAGAACTTTCAAGTTTAGTGAAAGATTGGGCTTAAGATTTTTTTTTTCTTATTTGAGGATAAAATACTGAAACCGAACCAGCTCTGGGGCAAAGGAGCAGTGGTGGCAGAGACCTAGACTCCAGGAGAATAATCTGCAACACTTCTGGTCTCATTTTCTAGCACCCCCAGTGACTGCTGGTCAGAGATGTTAGGAGAAAAATTGCCTAGAATTAAGAGTCTTACTGTCTTGGAAACAGTCAGCAACTTTCAATCCAACTTTTGGCAAGTTGACAAAGTTTGTATTTTGCAAACTCTCTTCAGCCCTGCAACCCTTTCTTGCACACACTTTATAGTGTTTTCTTCCTTTAGACGTAGCCCTCCAAAGTTATCACACCCTCAAGGCCACATCAGTACTGACTTGTTTTATACCAATCCTCTGATAGACTGTTTCAGACAAAGACACAGATTTCTCCATGAAGACATTCCAGTCCTGCCTTTGTCTTTAAACAGGAAGAGCCATTATTTTAACACAAATGACACCTTCTCCAGTGGTGACACTCTGAAGCAGACAAGCCAGTTGTCAAGTCATCTTAGAGGTGGGAGAGATTAGATTCCTTCTAATGTCTTTCACATCCTGCTAAATTCAGAAGAGACTGATATTTAACCCTAGAATTTTTATTTCCTTTGATATTTAGCCTAAAATAGAAAGAGGATGTTTGTCCTTTCTGATGCTACTGGCTTAAGTACATAAGTTTTTATGTTATAAGGTCATGCTCAATTTTTAAAAGAGGCTGTTCCATTTCTGTTTGTCCTCCTCACACACATACAGAGTTATTGTGAAGAGGAATGCTATGTGCACAAGGACAGCTAAGACCACATACTGTCATTAGCTGGGAGTCAGGTTACCCAGCACATGGACAGTGGCATGTGCTAGAGCTATGTGTAACTAGAAGAGTCCTAGAGAGGGGAATCTGTAGCATTAAGCAGGCTTCGCAAATTAAAAAAAAAAAAAAAAAGATCACGTACAACAATCCTCTCTGAGCTTGATTTTAAAAACTTAAATGAGGTTAATCACCAGCACTGTACTAACCACTTTGTATGCATTATCTCATTCACTTCCATAAAACCCCCAAGATACAGAGATATTATTGTTCTCATTTTACAAATAAGGAAACATAAGCTTAGAGAGGTTATACAAATTGCCCAAACACACATAGCTGGTAAGTGGTGAAGCCAGGAATAATATCTGCACAGTCCATATCTAGAGCAGAGGGCTTTTAACCTCTACTATAAGAAATATACTTCTTGACCTGTGTACTCCTTAGGAAATAGGAGGAAAGGGGATCTAAATTCCAATGAAAAGCCTAGCCTTTGTCAAAATTCAGTTAGTTACTCTTGTATGGATCTATTTCTTGATTCTGTCTTCTGTTCTGTGTTTCTATCCCTCTTCTAATACCCCACTGTCTTGCTTACTGTAGCTCTAAAGCTTTGGGTTTAGGAGGGACCTTATAAGGATATGAACAGAGATGTCCATTAATAATCTCATATACAGGACACTGGGTCAGAAACTTAATTCTGACAGTGGTCTCTGTTTATTGCTTAGATGTGTAAGAAATTAGATGTGGTGTTGAGCTAAATCAAACTGGACAGTGTGTAAAAAGCTGTTTGCAAAGTGTGAGAGGGATGTGTGGTGACTATATTGATCCCATTTTGGGGATATGAAATAGCTTTGGGTTAAAGCTCCAAAGACCCGTATCAGAGAGCTTGGGAGAGGCAGAACTGAAAATGTGTTCAGTAAATAAAAATATTGAGTCCCAAAGGGTAAATTCTTACTAGGTCCAGCCCCCCTCACTACAGAATATGGTGTAATGATACCCCACTTCAGTTCTCTCAAGAAAGTTACCAAAAATATTTGCAAACAGTGCGACTGACAGGGCTTAATTTCCAAAATATACTAACAGCTCATACAACTCGACAACAAAAAAACAAGCAACCCAATCGAAAAATGGGCAGAAGACTTAAAGAGACATTTCTCCAAAGAAGAAATACAGATGGCCAATAGGCACATGAAAAGATACTCAACATTGCTAATTATTAGAGAAATGCAAATCAAAACTACAATGAGGTACCACCTCATGCAGGTCAGAATGGCCATCATTAAAAAGTACAAATAATAAATGCTGGAGAGGGTGTGGAGAAGAGGGAACCCTCCTACACTGTTGGAATGTAAATTGGTGCAGCCACTGTGGAAAACAGTATGGAGGTTCCTCAGAAAACTGAAAATAGAATTACCATATGCTCCAGCAATCCCACTCCTGGGCATATATCCAGACAAAACTATAATTTTTATTTTTATTTATTTTATTTTTGGCTGCATTGGGTCTTTGTTGCTGTGCGCAGGCTTTTCTCTGGTTGCGGCGAACGGGGGCTACTCTTTGTTGTGGTGCGCGGGCTTCTCATTGCAGTGGCTTCTCTTGTTGCAGAGCACAGGCTCTAGGCACATGGGCTTCAGTAGTTGTGGCTTGAGGGCTCTAGAGCGCAGGCTCAGTAGTTGTGGTGCACGGGCTTAGTTGCTCCACAGCATGTGAGATCTTCCCAGACCAGGGATTGAACCCGTGTCCCTTGCGCTGGCAGGCGGATTCTTAACCACTGCGCCACCAGGGAAGCCCAAAAGTATAATTAAAAAAGATACATGCACCCCTGTCCTCATAGCAGCACTATTCATAATAGCCAAGACATGGAAACAACCTAAATGTCCATCGACAGATGCAATGGATAAAGAAGATGAGGTACATATATACAGTGGAATACTACTCAGCCATAAAAAGGAACAAAATAATGCCATTTGCAGCAACATGGATGCAAGTAAAGATGATCACACTAAGTGAAGTAAGTCAGAAAGAGAAAGACAAATACCATATTATATCACTTATGTGTGGAATTTAAAATATGACACAAATGAACCTATCTATGAAACAGAAACAGAATCAGGGACATAGAGAATAGACTGGTGGTTGCTAAGGCGGAGAGAGGTGGGAGAGGGTTGGATTTGGAGTTTGGGATTAGCTGATACAAACTGGTATATATAGAATGAATAAACAAGGTCCTACTGTATAGCATAGGGATCTATATTCAATATCCTGCGATTCACCATTATGGAAAAGAATATGAAAAAGAAGGTATATATATGTATATCTGAGTCCTTTGCTGTACTGCAGTAATTAATACAACATTGTAATCAACTATACTTCAATAAAAAATAAATTAAAAAAAAATAAAGTTACCAAAGAATACACAAGGGGTGGGGGCAAGGGTAATTAGGACAGCTTATCAGGACATCTTTCTTCCCTAACTTCCTTCTTTTAGCACAGTTTAATTAGCTCATTGTCACCTTGGCAATGTTGAACTGTGTGAAAGACCAAGAAACTGAATACAGAGTAGGAGAGAGAAGTGTGACAGTGACAAGCTCGTGGAGGCAAGGGCAGTTGGAAGTGCCAGGAGATGGAAGTGTCATGATAGTAGACACATACGTAGAGCAGGAGCTTTTCGAGGAGGTAATAAAGAAGCTGGGGTTTAGAGAGGACTGAGAGAGGAAGTCAGGCTTTGCAGTGTCAGACTTAATCTCAGGGCTGTCCCTGGTCCCTACAGTAGCTTCTGGGACAGTACAAAAGTGATGTCCCTTGGAATCATAGAATCATGGACTCTTAGAGCCCCATATGACCTTGGAGTCCATCAAGTAAATCTAGCCCCTCAGTTTTAGTTTAAAGGGGACTTACAGTGACTGTCTAGTTGATCCCAAAACAATTTAGATATTCATGTCAGGCTTTAACATCCCTTTCTTTTGCAGTTTCCTCTCCTGTGAAAAATCCTGTTCATAAAAGACCCTGTGTGTTTATGTCCTTGTGTGTTTGTGTGCATATGTTGTCTATGTTGGGTCTGGTTTGTCAGACAGCAGAGTGAAGGATGGTGATTCTAGTTACCTTTTTAGCTGCAGATCTGAAACCAAATTAGTTAATCCATAGATATTTAGTGAGTATCTGCTCAGTGTAGTCCTTTGTTTTTGAGGCCTGGACAGCATATCTTAGGCACATAATTTGGATAACCCTTTGCTTTCTAGGTGCTTACATATTCTACAGGGAAATAAATAATGATGATAACAGTCCCTCAAGCACCACAGAAAAGCACTCAAGGGCTTCCCTGGTGGCGCAGTGGTTAAGAATCTGCCTGCTAATGCAGGGGACACGGGTTCGAGCCCTGGTCCAGGAAGATCCCACATGCTGCAGAGCAAGTAAGCCTGTGTGCCGCAACTACTGAGCCTGCGCTCTAGAGCCCACGAGCCACAACTGCTGAGCCCACGTGCCACAACTACTGAAGCCCCTGCTCCTAGAGCCTGTGCTCCGCAACAAGAAAAGCCACCACAATGAGAAGCCTGCGCACCGCAAGGAAGAGTAACCCCTGCTCGCCACAACTAGAAAAAGCCTGCGCACAGCAACGAAGACCCAACACAGCCAAAAATAAATAAATAAAATTTTAAAAAAAGCTAATAAAAAAAAGAAAAGCATTTAATAGTTTTACAGTGGTTCTCAAAATTTAATGTGCATATGCAGCACCTGAAAATCTCGTTAAAATGCAGATTCTAATTGAGTAGGTCTGGGTGGGGGCCTGAGATCATGCTTTTCTCACAAGCTCCCAGATAAAGCTGATGCTGTTGGTCCACAGACCACACTTTGACAAATAGCATGGCAAAGTGTCTTAACATTGGTTAAAATGTGAGGCATGCATAGGAAATACAAGTAAGTCATTTAACAGGAGACAGAAAGTTGGAAAGATTGGTTAGGATCAAATCCCCAAGAGCTTTGAATGCCAGGGTAAGGTTTTAGATGATAGGGTTAAGGAATCATTGCAGGTCTGTACTGGGTATAGAGTGACCTGATAGGACTTAAGGGCCATTTATTTGTCATCATGTATAGAACATATGGGGTAGAAGTTTCGTATTAGGTATCAAGTAGCAGAGACTCAGCTCCTGGCCTGTAATGCCAGATGAGGAAGATTGCAGAAAAGAGAGAGGAGAAGATTGGCAATAAGGAAGCTACCTGCTTAAAGACTGACCCTGGGTTGGGGGCTGGAAGTTGTTTGGATCATAAATCTCTTTTCTCTGCCCAGATTCCAAGAGATCCCTGCCAATCCCTTGGAATTCTGGCCAGTTCTACCAAGCTATAGGAATTACCAAATTTTAGAGAAGTAGAGTACCGTAAAATACAGTCAGCACTAAAACTATCCTGAGTATAATTTAATTCTTTTGATTCATAATGTATTTTTAGGAACCTGGGATGTTCTATGCAACTGAATCTTCCAGAAAATTGAAACAAACCTGTGAGTGCCAAAACATTTAAAAAAGTAAAAGTTGTAGATGCTTAGGGCAAAAATTCTAAAAATGCAGAGTACGAAAGGTATAAAGTGAAAAATAAAAGTTGACCCTTTCCTCCTAAAGCAACTAGAGAAAGAAGAACAAACAAGACCCAAAGTTATTAGAAGGAAAGAACTCATTAAGATCAGAGGGACTTCCCTGGCAGCACAGTGGTTAAGAATCCACCTGCCAATGCAGGGGACACGGGTTCGAGCCCTGGTCCGGGAAGATCCCACATGCTGCGGAGCAACTAAGCCCACGTGCCACAACTACTGAGCCTGCGCTCTGGAGCCTGCGAGCCACAACTACTGAAGCCCACGCACCGCAACGAAGAGTAGCCCCTGCTCACTGCAACTAGAGAAAGCCCTCACGCAGCAATGAAGACCCAACACAGGAAAAAAAAAAAAAAAAAAAAAAAATCAGAGCAGAAATGAAATAGAGACTAAAAAAACGATAGAAAAGATCAATGAAACTAAAAGCTGGTTCTTTAAAATATAAACACAACTGATAAACCTTTAGTGAAACTCATTAGGAAAAAAAGGGAGAGGGCCCAAATGAATAAAATCAGAAATGAAAAAGAAGTTACAACTGACAGCACAGAAATACAAAGGAACATAAAAGACTGCTATGAGCAACTATATGCCAATAAAATGGACAATCTAGAAGAAATGGACAAATTCTTAGAAAGGTGCAATCTCCCAAGACTGAATGAACCACGAAGAAATAGAAAATATATGAACAAGCCAATTACCAGTACTGGAATTGAATCAGTAATTTAAAAATTCCCAACAAATGTAAGTCCAGGATCAGATGGCTTTACAGGTGAATTCTACCAAACATTTAGAGAAGAGTTAACACCTATCCTTCTGACACTGTTCCAAAAAATTGCAGAGGAAGAAACACTTCCAAACTCATTCTGTGAGGCCGCCATCACCCCGATAACAAAACCAGGCAAAGATATCAGAAAAACAGAAAATTACAGGCCAATATCACTGATGAACATAGATGCAAAAATCCTCAACAAAATACTAGCAAATCAATTCCAACAATGTATTAAAAGGATTGTACACGATAATCAAGTGGGATTTATCCCAGGGATGTCAGGATTTCTCAATATCTGCAAATCAATCAATGGGATACAGCACATTAACAAACTGAAGAATAAAAACCATATGATCATCCCAGTAGATGCAGAAAAAGCTTTTGAGAACATTCAACATCTATTTATGATAGAAACTCTCCAGAAACTGGGCATAGAGGGCCTACCTCAACATAATAAAGACCATATATGACAAACCCAGAGCTAACATCATACTCAGTGGTAGAAAGCTGAAAGAATTTCCTCTAAGATCAGGAACAAGACAAGGATTCCCACTCTTGACACTTTTATTCAACATAGTTTTGGAAGTCCTAGCCACAGCAATCAGAGAAGAAAAGGAAATAAAAGGAATCCAAATTGAAAAGGAAGAAGTAAAACTGTCACTGTTTGCAGATGACATGATACTATACATAGAAAATCCTAAAGGCACCACCAGAAAACTACTCATCAATGAATTTGGTGAAGTTACTGAATACAAAATTAATATACAGAAATCTGTTGCATTTCTGTACTCTAACAATGAGATATCAGAAAGAGAAATTAAGGAAACAATCCCATTTACCATTGCATCAAAAAGGGTAAAATATCTAGGAATAAACCTACCTAAGGAGGCAGAAGACCTGCACTCTGAAAACTATAAGACGCTGATGAAAGAAATTGATGACCATACAAACAGATGCAAAGATATACCGTGTTTGTGGATTGGAAGAATCAATATTGTTAAAATGACCATACTACCCAAGGCAGTCTATAGATTCAGTGCAATCCCTATCAAATTACCAATGGCATTTTTCACAGAACTGGAGCAAAAAATTTTTTAAATTTGTGTAGAAGCACAAAAGACTCCGAAGAGCTGAAACAATCTTGAGAAAGAACGGAGCTGGAGGAATCATGCTCCCTGACTTCAGACTATACTAAAAAGCCACAGTAATCAAAACTGTATGGCACTGGCACAAAAACAGACACATAGATCAATGGAACAGGATAGCCCAGAAAAATTCCACACACATATGGTCAATTAGTCTACGACAAAGAAGGCAAGAATATACAGGGAAGAAAAGACAGTCTCTTCAATAATTGGTGCTGGGAAAACAGGATAGCTACATGTAAAAGAATGAAGTTAGAACATTCTCTAACACCATATACAAAAGTAAACTCAAAATGGATCAAAGACCTAAATGTAAGACTGGACACTATAAAACTTCTAGAGGAAAACATAGGCAGGATGCTCTTTGACATATATCTCAGCAATATTTTTTTTGGATCCATCTCCTAGAGTAATGGAAACAAAACCAAAAATAAACAAATGGGACCTAATCAAACTTATAAGCCTTGGCACAGCGAAGGAAACCATAACAAAATGAAAAGACAACCTACAGAATGGGAGAAAATATTTGCAAATGATGTGACTGACAAGGGATTAATAATCCAAAATATACCAACAGCTCATACAGCTCAATATAAAAAACAAACAACCCAATCAAAAAATGGGCAGAAGATCTAAATAGACATTTCTCCAAAGAAGATACACAGATGGCCAAAGGCACATGAAAAGATGCTCAACATTGCTAATTATTAGAGAAATGCAAATCAAAACCACAATAAGGTATCACCTCACACCAGTCAGAATGGCCATCATCAAAAAGCCTACACATAATAAATTCTGGAGAGGGTGTGGAGAAAAGGGAACCCTCCTACACTGTTGGTGGGAATGTAAATTGGTGCAGCCATTATGGAGAACGTATGGAGGTTTCTTAAACTACAAATAGAACTACCGTATGATCCAGTAATGCCACTCCTGGGCATACATCTGGAAAAGATGAAAACTCTAATTTGAACAGATACATGCACTCCAGTGTTCATAGCAGCACTACTTAAAATAGCCAAGACATGGAAGCAACCTAAATGTCTATCAACAGAGGAATGGATAAAGAAGATTTTATATACACACACACACACACACACACACACACACACACACACACACACACACACACAATGAAATATTACTCAGCTATAAAAGAATGAAATAATGCCGTTTTCGGCAACATGGATGGATCTACAGATTATCATACTAAGTGAAGTAAGTCAGATAGAGAAAGAGAAATATCAGGTGATACCACTTATATGTGGAATATAAAATAATGATCCAAATGAATTTATTTACAAAACAGAAATAGACTCACAGACATAGGAAACAAACTTATGGTTATCAAGGGGGAAAGTGGGGGGAGGGATAAATTTGGAATTTGGGATTAACAGATACACACTATTATATATAAAATAGATAAACAACAAGGACCTACTATATAGCACAGGGAACTATATTCAGTATCTTATACTGACCTATAATGGAAAAGAATCTGAAAAAGAAACTGAATCACCTTGCTGTAAACCTGAAACATTGTAAATCAACTGTACTTCAATAAAAAATAAAAATTAAAAAAGCTGACCGTTTCTAGTCTCTAATTTCTATTTTTAACAATTTTTACTATTCTTTCTGATATTTAATCATACATATATATAGCTATGTATATAATTTAATTTTCTTTTTTCATAAATGTAATCATACTATTTATATTATTCTACACCTTGCCTTTCCACTTAATATATCTGGGTCATCATTTGATAATAGCACATAAAAATCTAATTTTTTCTTCTAAATTCCTACATAGAATTTTTATATGGTTTATAATAGTTAATCAGTTCCCTATTGAAAAATATCTGGGTTGTTAAAAACAGTACTTAAGTGAGCATCTTTATAAATAACACCTTTGCATGCTTTTTAAAGTATATATATAGCAGTGGAATTACAGCGGAAAAAAGCATATGCATTTTGAAGTTTAATAGTTATGGCCACATTGCCCTTTTCTAAAATGGTACATTCTCAATAATTATTTGAGAATCACTTCCTTGTAATCCTCATAATTGGGCATCTCATTGTTTTGTAGACTTGCATTTCTTTAATCTGGAATGAGGTTGTACATCTTTTGTGTGTTTATTGGTCACTTTTGCTTTCTGCTCTTGTAAAATGCCTGTTGAGAAATATGATCTTCCAAACTGCACATAGAACATTAACGATGTATTTTTACAGCTATACTTTTACAGTTAGACTTCATTCAAAGAAAATATTTAACAGTCTTTTAGAATCTTGAGATTCTTTTTCTTTCTTTTTTTTTTTTTTACACAATATATTGTCACACCAAATATTTAATATCAAGGTGATAACATTTGGTCTTTCTATTTGATTTAATGAACAGTAGTATCTTACCCAGACTTCAGTCTAATTTGAGCCTCATACAAGTTTGGAAAATTCCTGGTGTGGAAAGCTCCAGAAAAAAAAAGGGGCGGGGGTATGTGTGATAGTTGACTTCACTCCCTGCTCTGTCAAAACAGTACATGCCTTCCTCCCACTTTGATGAGAAATAACCTTGGGAATAAATTTATATATACCCATGGGTACAATTCTGTGAGTTTAGGGCTCATGCCTTTTTTGTGCAGTGTATACTGTTTCTACCACCCTGTAGCTTCTTAGGAAATGTCCAAGAAAAACAACAATAATGCTGGTATTTGGTTTGTCATTTGTCGCTCAGGGCATCAGTGAGGCATAGAGCAGAATTCTTGCTGAGGAATATGATCCTCCCTTGATTCTAATTTTATCTTTGTGGAGCAGCTTTTAAATATGAGGACAGCTGGTGTTGGATAAATCTGTCCTCACAAGCTGTATGAGATTGAAATAAAGTTAAATATTTGGGGTTAAATCCAAATGCAAAAATGTGGAAAGTATTGATTAATCTTTTGATGCTTCCCTTTCTGCATCTTGGTGAACAGGCACTTATTATTCGTTGTGAACTCCTAGCAACAGTCCAATTTGAAGCTTAAGATAAGGAGAATAATGTGTGCTCTAGTTTAAGTTCTAACATTTCATAAAAGGTAAAGCACAATTCTTGCTTTTCACCCCATCTTCCACCCTGCTGATGAAAACAATAGGCTATACATACCTGTTTTTGTTAGGAACCTCTCTTTCTTTGTCTTTCTCTTTTGAGTAAAAAGTTGCTACCAATGAAATAGTGAAGCCCACATTTCCACTTGGGTTAGGATAATAATCCTCTGTGGCCTCTAAAAATTTGCAAACGATGGGACCCCAAACTCGTAGTAGATTCTCCCCCAGGTGACTAAATGTCTTGCTAATTGCTAAGGGATAAATAAGGGTGGTGAGCTCAGAGAACAGTCTGGTTGCTAGCTTTTCTTCAGCTGACTGGATTACTAAGGTAGAAAAGCACTAAAAATAAATCAGGGCACAAATTCTCCTGCCAGGGGTTGAGTATTGAGATAACTTGTCTTCTCGGCTGGTGTTGACATCATCTATTCTAATGCACACTGAAAATGGGAGCCAGAATGAGAAACATATTTGGCCCTGGACTAGTGTTAGTAGAAGTCTGTAGCCCTGTACTTAATGTTGCTTCTTGTCAGACTCAATTAATTAGTGCCTCCAGCTCCTGTGGGAGAGAGCTAAATACATGCAGGTGAGAACTGGAAACAAACTAAGGGCCAATCTCAGGGGAAATCACTCTATCTCTTCTAGTTTCAAATATAACTTTGCTAGGTCTCTTCCATGTCAGTTGGGTTTCAGTGTTTCCCCCAAGTGGTCAGAGTCCACCAGAGGTAGAAAAGTGGTAAGACCTCTCAGGTATTCATTTCTAGGACTTGAAGACTTCACAATCATCCAAGTCACCTGACATGGAGTAAAGAAATATTCTTATTGCTGAATTTCTGTTTCTGTTGTTGCTTTGGATGTCCTGAGCAGAGAGCCTTTGCCAGTCAGAATTACTCTGTGGATTTCGTTTGAACTCAGATGGAGGGGAAATTCATATAAATCACTACCTTCGTTGTATTAATCCCTACCCTCTTTTCATTTTATAGAAAGTTGCCTTTCACTGGAATAATACTGTGTCACACTGATTCAGTACTTGATACTCACAAAACGCTTTCACACATTTATCTTGTGACCTTCAGAACAAGTCTTTAAGGAAGGCAGATGTTATTATCCTCTTATTAACTGCTGGACTTAGAAAAGCCAACAGATTCAGATGTTGACAACAATTGGTGTTAAGAGCCCTGGGAGCTCTGGAATTTCTTGGTCCACTAAGCAATGTGCAATCTGACCCAGGGCCCTCTCTCCAAGTCTGGAGGTTTGTTCTATTTTTATAAAATAATTTATTTAAATGTTTCTATAAAAATGCATTTTCATTTTAGAAAACTTGGAAAATATGGCAGAGAAGTGAGAGAAAAAAATCAACCACAGACCGAGTACACAAAAACAAATTCCTTGGGTTTCCTTAGGTTTTTGACTAAATCTGTGGGCTGGAAGGAGAGATGAAATAGGTATTCAGTAATGGTCATTGGGTGTCTACCCATTTCCCTGCATTTAGCATAATGTACATTATAGACATTTTAGTTAAGCTGCCTCCAGGGAGCCTTTGCAGGTAGGTGTTGGCTCTGGACCTTTTGAGCTGAGCTATAAAAGGTGGCATCCCTGGTAGAGACCAACTATTCACTGTCCTCCTTTCATTACTCTTTCTTTTTTGTTTGTTTCTTCCACACAACCTTCTTCCTTTCCTTCTGGCTATATCAGTACAGCCTCTCTTCATCTTTCCCAGCAAGTTGTCATTTCCAGTCTTAAAGTCACCAGCAGCATTTTTGCAGGCCTTTCTTCAAATTCTGCCTGGCTTCCCTGATGTAGAGTCAAGGACCAGGTAACATTGAAACAATGAAAGGGCTGCTCTTTCTCTAGTATGCTATGCCTGCACCTTGGCACTCAGAAAGTACATCTGACCAAGAGGAGTGCTGGGAAGTGCAGGGACTTTAGCAGCTCCAGATGTTTGGAGCCAGGAAATGCTGAATTCCAATATATCTTCGAACCCCCTCTTGCATTTTTCTTAGTGCTTTAATAATAGACATTAGGTAAGTGTATATTGATGACTGTGAGTGAGTGAGTGAATATATTTGGTCCTGTGAGTAGAGGTGGGAAGTCACTGTACTGACTTCCTATAAATTAAAAGCATCTGGATTGTATTCCCTGTCCTAAGCCCAAGGAATTAGAAATATTTGATTTTCCTCATCTGTAGGATCACTATGATATGAGAAAACCCAGACAGCAGCCTTGGTTTCAAAGGTACTCACAGCCTCCACGTTGTCTGTGTGCTTTTCTTCTCCTGTTGTCCTCACAGGAAGAGCCCCTCGGGGCTGGGTTTGTTTGAGGTAGATCCCTGCTGTCTGGCAAGGAGGGGCATAAACTGGAACGACAGCTGTCGGCAAAGAGGCTAGGGTATCAACTGGAAGGACTGGGGAAGGGTCTATCTATTCCACTGTATTTGGTGCAGCCCCAACTTTGTATTAATGACACTTGGGGAGTGCACATCCTTGCAACAGAAGACCAAAAAATATGTGACCATGAGTTAACCACTAATAGTTATACATCAAATCTAAATGGAAACTAGGAGATAAAAGGCAGGGCAGAAGACAAAGTCTCATGGTGAGCAAAGCATTTTTATCTGGAATGTAAAGAATTTTGGTATCGGCATTTCAAGGAAATTCAAGCTGCCCTTCCTCTCAATCCAGAAGACAGGAGATAGCTCACAGTTGCTTGGGTCAGGATTATAATTTTACGATTTCAGAAATGTCATATTAATATCAACATTGACTTTGGTGGAGGATCTATGCAGGGTTGTAGATCTTTGTGGAGAGGTATGTGGAACAGCACATTTTTTCTTTGAAGCTTAAGACTTCTGTTTTACATGCTGTTGGTAGATGTGCTTTTGATTGTGCTGGATTGATCAATACACCTAAAATATAAAGAATGTAGGTGCAATAAATAGAGAAACTTCTTGTTATCATGAGTAAGCTGAAAATTTATGTGATAAATATAGACTTCCACTCTGTCGTAAATTATGATTTAGCAGCAAGCTTTGATTGAGGACCTACTGTGTGCCCAGTACTGAGCAGCTGGAGAGTGCTATGAAAGAGCTAACAAAAGGAAGAAAGAGATGTCATGCTGCATTTACACTAAGTGTATCCTAAGTGTGGTCCTTAGTGTCACTGAGTAAGTAATCCCTAAGTAAGTAATACAGCATTACTACAGTACAGTAAACTAAGTGCAATTGATCACAACTCCACATACATGGTATAAAAATTTCCAAAGCCATTCCACTCAGCCAGTATTTTTTGAGCATCTCATGTAGGCCAACTACTTTCTTTTGTTTTTTTTCATAGCTCCAGACTACTTCTCTCTCTAGTTTCAGTCAGTTGTTTAAAAATTAAATGATGCTTCTTGGTCATGACAGAAGCTGGGGGAATTCAGTATAATCTTATTTCCAGTAGCAGTGCAAAAAGACAAATTGTTTTGGAATGATTCATTAGAAATACGGTCTCCCTCATCAAGGGATGGCATGTCCCATCAGAAGGGAAGTAATATATGTGATGTAATGATGAGTGCTGATGGCTTAAAAGGCTCTGTTAGCTGTAGGGATCTGTGACTGAGCATCTGGCCCCTGGAAGTTGGTTCTTACCAGGCTGTCAAAGATCAAGGCAAGCTTCAGGTCATCCAAGCCAACTACTCCTTAAAAAACTTTCTTAAAACAGACAAGGACCTCAAGTCAAAGAAGAGAAGCCATTTGCCAAAGTAGTGAATTACCTTGAATGCCAGAAGAATGTCAGGAAAAATTGTGAAATTTGAAAAAAAAATTACTGAGAATCCTTTAGAATGCTAGGCATTGACTAGTATGTTCTTCCAAGTTATCTGATTCTGTAGTGATCTGTACCTTTCAGTGTCTTTGAACTGTTTTAAACTCTATAAAGTTGTAGAAAACTGAGGGTAATGCAAATTATTCTTGTTTATAAAAAAGCAAACCAATTTTGTTTTGTGGAAGTGCAGTTGACCACCTCTTCCAAGAGGCTAGTTTTGCATCTGTTAACAAACTAATTTCAGCATTTCTGGCTACCTCTAGAACCAGTTTTTAACATCTTCTGATTCTGTCTTTAATTAATTAGTTAAATAAAACATTGACATGTGTTTGTTTTATATTTATATGACAGTCATAATTTTACCTTAAATAATTATCCTTTAACAGGAAGGAACTAGGATTTTAGTAAGAGCTCTCTGTTCTTCCTTCACTGTGAATAGATATAGGCCCTGTTTACGTGGGTTTCTGAGATGGCTAAGCCATCACTTGTAATATTTTTTTTGGTCACATTTTTGTGTTCATAGGCCACGTGGATAACATCTTAAAAACTCACTGAGATGAATTTCATGTAACATAAAACTAACTTTTTTTTCTTTTTTAGAATGTTTGTTATTAAACTAACCGTTTTAAAATGAACAATTCAGGGGACTTCCCTGGTGGCACAGTGGTTAAGACTCCATGCTCCCAATGCAGGGGGCCTGGGTTCGGTCCCTGGTTGGGGAACTAGATCCCACATGCATACTGCAACTAAGAGTTCGCATGCCAGAAATAAGGAGCTTGTGTGCCACAACTAAGGAGCCAGTGAGCTGCAACTAAGGAGCCGGCCTGCCGCAACTAAGACCTGGTGCAACCAACCAACCAACCAAATAAATAAATAAATAAATAAATATTAAAAATGAACAATTCAGTGGCATTTAGTACATTCACAGTATTGTACAACCACACCTCTATCTAGTTTCAAAACGTTTCCATCACTCCAAGTAGAATGCCTTATCTATTAAACAGTTTCTCCCTACTCTTCCCTCCCCATTACCCCTGGCATCCACACATCTGCATTCTGTGTCTGTGGATTTATCTGTTCTGGATGTTTCATATAAATGTAATCATACAATATGTGACCTTTTGTATCTGACTTCTTTCACTTAGCATAATATCTATCCATATTGTAGCATATATCTGTAATCCATTCCTTTTTTATGGCTGAATAATATTCCATTGTATGTATGTACCACAGTTTGTCCATATGTTTGTTGATGGACATCTGGGCTGTTTCTACCTTTTGGCTATTGTGAATAGTGTTACTGTGAACATGCATGAACATCTACTTGTTTAAGTACCTGTTTTTTATTCTTTTGGGTATGTATCATGGAGCAAAATTGCAACATCATATGGTAATTCTCTGTTTAGCTTTTTGAGAGGAACCACCAAATTGTTTTCCACAGAGACAACTCTTTTATTATATATTCCCGTCAGCAATGTATGAGGGTTCCAATTTCTCTGCATCCTCAACGACCCTTGTTATTTTCCATTTTTAAAAGTATTGCCACCCTACTGGGTGTGAAGTGGTATCTCATTGTGATTTTGATTTGCATTTCCCTAATGACCAAAGATGTTGCCTGTCTTTTCATGTTCTTGTTAATCATGTAGAATTTTGAACAGTAACATCATGTTTTGAATATGCTAGGGAAGCTGGCTATTAAGAAGATATCTTTGATAACTCCCACTATAATACAAATAATTATCCCTTAATTTATGTTTCTTAATTTAAGATTTTATACATTAAGTTTATTAAATGATTCTATAGAAAAAGTTATCTTTTTTGGACAAAATTAGGATTTTCTCCACTCCCTAAGTGATGCTCTTTATAAGGTGTTTTCACAGACCATGCCTGAACCTTCCACAGTGTCAAGCAAGTACTCTTAAGGAACTCAGAGAAATGTTTCCATGGTGATAATATCTGTCCTTGTGAAACACTAATGTGTGAGCTGTTTCATGCATTAAAGTCTTGCTTGGAGCTGTCTCTTTGTAAGATTTATTTGCTGATTTGCTTTTTAAACGTGGATACATAGTACAGTTTTTAATAATAACGATAATAACAACTAACATTTGTTGAATATTTATTAGGTAACAGGCTCTCTACTAGGCATTTTATGTACATTATATCCTGTAATCCTAGTAGAATATTAGCTCCTAAGGGTAGATTCTTTTTTTTCTTGTGCATTGTATCTCCACCATCTAACAGAGTATCTGTTACAGAGCAGGTGTTCAACAAATGTCATTGAATGAATAAACAACCCTTTGAGGTAGTTTCTGTGATTACCTTCATTTTGCAAATGAGGAAGCTGAGGCTAAGAAATGTAAAGCAATTTTCCCGAGATCATACAGATGGGCAGTGGTGGAGCCTAAATCAGAACTTGGGCAGCCTACTCCAGTCTATACCAAGTTGCCTTTTAAGCCATAGTATTCAGAACACCACTTTCACCTCTTCCTTCCACATTCTACAGGGTGGCCAGGTAGTTTTGTCAAACAAAGAGAAAGCAATAATTCATTTCAGTTCAAGAAAATATTTATTAATGGCCATCTGTGTGCCCAGACATTTGTTGGGTGTAATTTTGAGAACTGGGAATTAAGAAAATGAGTTTCTATTATGGATTTTGACACTAACTTGAACAAGTCATATACTCTTTCTAGATTTTGGATTCCTCATGTGGAAAATGGAAAAGTTAGACTAGATAATCTAAGTATGCTCCTGCAATAAAATATAAGTTTAAGAAACAGCACCGATAAGGCCACAATGAAGTTGTTTGCTGAGGATAGGGGTGGTGGGGAATGTAATTGGTTTATATATATTAATCTTTAATCTAGGAATGAAAAACAAAAAGGAAAGGCAACAAGGTGGTAAATATATGATGGCAGTGGTAGAGTGTATCATCTAGAAGAGATAATAAAGCAGCTATCCAAGTAGCAAGGAAGCCTCAGCTCACCCTTAATCTTAAGAAATGAGATTTGTTTCTATCCTAACCCTTACCTTTGAGAAGCATAATAGCCTACGGTTATTTAGTATTTTACAGTTTCTCAATGCTTTTCTTTCCTTTGTGCCCTGTAACTTTGCTGAGAAGTAGTTTGGGGATGATAGTTGGGAAAACCAAGGGCCTAGCCAAGCTTATACAGTTGTCTAATGATTCTCAATCTTGGGTTTTTGATACTCCAGGCTGTCATCCTGGGATTTGAAGAAAATGTGAAATTATTATTTTTTAATGATATGAATTTTTCTTTTAAATTCACTTGATTAAAAAAATATATATGCTTTATGACACTTTTCCCTTTGGTTTCTAAAAGTAGAGGATATTGCCTAATAGAACAGGTAATAATAGGGTACCAAAACTTCCAAAACAATGTGTTAACTTTTTAAGGAAAAAGATCTTATAGACAAAACACACTTTTAAAGGCTCACTTGTTTTATACTTTAAATTGGGTCGAATGATTATATTACTTCCTCTGCAAAGTTTAGCCAGTAAATGCACTAAATGCTCATCAGATGCCTGGTGTGTACAAAGCACTACGCTGGATGCCTAAGAAATTCAAAGATGACTCTTTCCCTCAATCTTGTAAAAGTTTTGAAACCTTTACAACTAACCACAGCGTATGATGTAATATTATGAGTGCCTGAAGCTAAATCTAAAGTGTTATAGGAAATCAAGAAGACATCCCTTTAAGTTGTAGTGGTTTAGAAAGGCTTCTTGGAAGGGGAGATACTGGAGCCAGGTCTTGAAGGATGCATATATTAAGATGAGAGTGAGAGAGAGAGATGGAGAGAGAGAAATATTAACAGATGGAGGGAATAGTATGAAAATGGGCTCAGGATGAAGAATATTCAGGGTGTATTTGGTAGTTTATGGGAGTGGAGGGAAGTTATAAAAGATGCATAGTGGGAAGTAGTGGGAAATAGGGAGAAGCAATGAATTAGAAGTTGTGAACAAGTTTGTACACCCTGACAAATACTGTTAGAAAGATTATTCCAACAATTGGTTCTTTGTGTGCCTATCAATGTTTCTTTCCCATTCCTGTCCCACACTAAATAAAACAAAAGAATAAACAGTTAATTCCTTCATTCAGCAAATATTTGTTGAGTACTTGCTCTGTCCCAGGTGTTATGTTAGGAGCATAAGCTATAAAGATAAACTAGACACAGTCCTGCCCTCAAGGAGCTCACAGTCTGGTGGGGAAGACCAACTCTTGGTTAAAAAGGGGGTACATACAAAGTGCTCATTATATTTGAAATGGGGCCACCTTGAAAAAGAATGATCTTGGCTGCCCTGGGCTAATCGCCTGAGCTCTGTTTTTAGCCCTTGGGAGCAACCTCAGGATGTGTGGCATACCAGAAGAACAGCTGCATACTATATTCTGAAAATGATGAAAGTGACGCCTCTGTTTTTCCAGACCCAGAGCAGTGACTCTGAGGAGAGCCAAGCTCTTTCTCTCCTGGCTTGTGCTGGTGGGCACATTGTTGCAAAGATTTTAGAGGGGAAGTTTCACATTTTCCTACCTTTGTCCTAAAGAAAGGCGATATGGAGAAGGAAGGGATAAGGGAGTAATAAACTATAGAGTCCTTTCATCTGTAGTATTTCTTAATGTAGCAAGAGATGGTAATAATAATGATAGATAATATTTATTGAGTGCTTACTTTGTGCCAAGCACTATGATGAGGGCTTTAACATACAGTACCCAATTTAACTCACACAGTAGTCATGAAAACCAGCTACTGTTTTCATCACTCTTTACAGATAAGGAAACTGAGACTTAAAAAGATTAAGTAACTTTCCTATGTCACATAGCTCATAAGTGGATATAATGGAAAGTATATTGGAATGGGCTTTATATTTCATATTTTATAGAGAAAGCTAAAGCCTAGAGAGAAGTGGTTGGTCCATAGGTGCAGAGCAGAATGACATCAGAGCCAGATTTAGAACTCATGTCTCAATTTTATGATCCTTAAAACAATTGTAATTCTTTTGTAATAGAAAATTTTAAACATATATATTACTCAGCTTCTTCAGTTACCTATTCATGATCAATGTTATTTCATCTGTACTTCCACTCATCTGCCCTCTACCATATTAATTTGAAGCAAATACTAAACATTATATTATTTCATCTGTAAATATACCAGAATGTTTCTTTAAAAGATGAGTCATTTAAAAAGCATAATCATAATACCATAATCTATATTTAATAATTTAGGTGAACCAAAATTAATAATAATTCCTTAACACCATCAGTTATCTAGTCTGAGTTCACATTTCCAATTGTCTCAGAAGTGTTATAATTTTTTCTTACAGTTTGTTTGCTTGAATCAGGATCCAAATAAGGTCTGCACATTACAGTAGATTGATGTATCTTTTAAGTCTCTTTTAATCTACAGCTTTCCCTCACCTTTTTAATTTTCTTGTAATTTAAATTGTTGAAAAAACTGTCCTATAGAGCTTCCTGCAATTTTTATTTTGTTGATTGTATCCCTGTAGTTTGTGTAGTTTAAGATGTTCCTTTGTCTTCTATATTTCCTATAAATTGGTAGTTGGATCTAGAGGCTTGATCACATTCAGTTTTGTTACATACCTTTTTGCAAAACTATAGATGACATTGTATCATTAGGATGCACATAATGTCTAGTTATCTCTCTTTTTGTGTTAGGAATCATTGATGCTTAATGCCTAGATACATTAATTTATTGGAGCTTGCAAGGCCTTCCATTTCCAGCAATGATGAGTATCCAGAAGAGAACTTACCCTCTCACTCTAAACAACTAAAAAACCCAACCGGATACGGAAGAGAATAGTTTTCAGACATTGGACAACAGGCATCACAGGACTGTGATCTGTAAAGGAAGGGAAATGACATAATGTCTGGCATCCAGTGAAAAATTACTGGACATGCAAAAGAAACATGATCATACAATCAAAATATAAAATTTAATTTATAGAAACAGAATCCTGAAATGAGAGATCATAGAATTAGTAGACAAGATATTAAAAGAGCTAGTATGAATATGCTTCACTTGTTCAAGAAGTAGAGGAAAATATGAGTATAATGAGAGGAAATGGAAGATATAAAAAAAGACCCAAGTCTAGAGATGAAAAGTACATGCATGGGATTAACAGCAGATTTGACACAGTAGAAGAAAAGGTTAGATACTTGAAGACATAACAATAGAAACTATCCAAAATAAAGCACAGAGAAAAAAGCCTGAAAAAAAAAAAAAAGAGTATTAGTGAACTGTGGGACAATATCAAGTGGTCTAACATACATATAATTGGAATTAGAGAAGGGCAGGGACACCAGAAAAATATTTGAAAAAATGATGGCTGAAAAATTGCCAAGCACCTTAAGAGGACCTGGAGACCTCTGATTCTGTTGTAATGAAAGACAAGACTGCTTCTCTGCAGATAAAGTGATGGTTTCATGATGAGCAGGCAGAAAGCTATAATTTAGACTAAGCCTTTTAGACTATATGGTGATCTTCTGTATAACATAATGTGTTGTCTTCCTCTTAGGGTCATCCTGGAAAAAGATACTTGTCTTTTGTCTTCCTCTTCTTTCTATTGTTGAATCTCCTATCCACTCTTGAAGGGATTCCTTCCCCTCCTCCACTGAAGACCCCCAAAGTGCCCTTGGTTACCCAAGGAAGGCCTGCACCTGTTTCCTAAGCATCCACCTGGGCTCCAGACTCCATCTATTCATCTGTGCAGCCATCCCAGCCTTCCCTAATGAAATTTTGACCCACTTTTGTCCTGTCAGTCCATCTTTTTATTTTATTTTATTAAAATTTTTTTTCTTTTTTAACCTATTTTATATTGGAGTATAGTTGATTAACAATGTTGTGATAGTTTCAGGTGTACAGCTGAGTGATTCAGTTATACATATAGATGTATCTATTCTTTTTCAAATTCTTTTCCCATTTAAGTTGTTACATAATATTGAGCAGAGTTGCCTGTGCTGTACAGTAGGTCCTTGTTGGTTATCCATTTTAAATATAGTAGTGTGTACATGTCAATCCCAAACTCCCTAACTATCCCTTCTCCCCACTCTTCCCCCCAGTAACCATAAGTTTGTTCTCTAAGTCTGTGAGTCTGTTTCTGTTTTGTAACTAAGTTCATTTGTATCATTTCTTTTTAGATTCTGCTTATAAGTGATATCATGGGATATTTCTCTTTCTCTGACTTAACTTCACTCAGTATGACAATCTCTAGGTCCATTGATGTTGCTGCAAATGGCATTATTTCATTCTTTTTAATGGCAGAGTAATATTCCATTGTATGTATGTACCACATCTTCTTAATCCATTCCTCTGTCGATGGACATTTAGGTTGCTTCCATGTCTTGGCTATTGTAAACAGTGCTGCAATGAACATTGGGGTGCATGTATCCTTTCGGACCATGTTTTTCTCTGGATATATGCCCAGGAGTGGGATTGCAGGATCATATGGTAGCTCTATTTTTAGTTTTTTAAGGAACCTTCATACTGTTCTCCATAGTGGCTGTACCAAGTTACACTCCCACCAACAGTGTAGGAGGGTTCCCATCTCTCCACACCCTCTCCAGCATTTTATTGTTTGTGGATTTTTTTGATGATGGCCATTTTGACTATTGTGAGGTGGTATCTCATTGTAGTTTTGATTTGCATTTCTCTGATAACTAGCAATGTTGAACATCTTTTCATGTGCCTGCTGGCCATCTGTATGTCTTCTTTGGAGAAATGTCTATTTAGGTCTTCTGCTTATTTTTTTTTAATAAATTTATTTATTTATTTATTTATTTTTGGCTGTGTTGGGTCTTCGTTTCTGTACGAGGGCTTTCTCTAGTTGCGGCAAGCGGGGGCCACTCTTCATCACGGTGCGCGGGCCTTTCACTGTCGCGGCCTCTCTTGTTGCAGGTCACAGGCTCCAGACACGCAGGCTCAGTAATTGTGGCTCACGGGCCCAGTTGCTCCGTGGCATGTGGGATCTCCCCAGACCAGGGCTCGAACCCGTGTCCCCTGCATTGGCAGGCAGATTCTCAACCACTGTGCCACCAGGGAAGCCCTTTCTGCTTATTTTTTGATTGGGTTGTTTGTTTTGATGTTAAGCTGCATGAGCTGTTTGTAAATTTTGGAGACTAATCTCTTGTCGGTCACATCATTTGCAAATATTTTCTCCCAATCTGTGGCTTGTCTTTTTATTTTGTTTATGGTTTCCTTTACTGTGCAAAAGCTTTTGAGTTTAATTAGGTTCCATTTGTTTATTTTTCTCTTTATTTCCATTATTTTGGGAGACGGATTGAAAAAAATATTGCTGCAATTCATGTCAGAGAGTGTTCTGCCTGTGTTTTCCTCTAAGAGTTTTATAGTGTTTGGTCTCACATTTAGGTCTTTAATCCTAATTATTTTTGTGTATGGTGTTAAAGAACGTTCTAATTTCATTTTTTTACACGTAGCTGTCCAGTTTTCCTAGCACCATTTGTTGAAGACTGTCTTTCCACCATTGTATAGTCTGGCCTCTTTTGTTGTAGATTAATTGACCGTAGGTTCATGGGTTTATTTCTGGGCTTTCTATCCTGTTCCACTGATCTATATTTCTGTTTTCATGCCAGTACCATACTGTTTTGATGAATATAGCTTTGCAGTATAGTCTGAAGTCAGGGCATCTGATTCCTCCAGCTCCGTTTTTCTTTGTCAAGATTGCTTTTGGCTATTTCGTGTCTCCATACAAATTTGAAGATTTTTTATTCTAGTTCTGTGAAAAATGCCATTGGTAATTTGATAGGGATTGCATTGAATCTGTAGATTGCTTTGGGTATTATAGTCATTTTCACAATACCGATTCTTCCCATCCAAGAACATGGTATATCTCTCCATCTGTTTGTGTCATCTTTGATTTCTTTCATCAGTGTCTTATAGTTTTCAGAGTACAGGTCTTTTGTCTCCTTAGGTAAATTTATTCCTAGGTATTTTATTCTTTTTGTTGCAGTGGTGAACGGGATTGTTTCCTTAATTTCTCTTTCTGCCCTTTCATTGTTAGTGTATAGGAATGAAAGAGATTTCTTTGAATTAATTTTGTAACCTGCAACTTTATCAGATTCATTGGTGAGCTCTAGTAGTTTTCTGGTAGCATCTTTAGGATTTTCTATGTATAGCATCATGTCATCTGCAAACAGTGACAGTTTAACTTCTTCTTTTCCAACTTGTATTTCTTTTATTTCTTTTTCTTCTCTGATTGTCATAGCTAGGACTTCCAAAACTACGTTGAATAAAAGTGGTGAGGGTGGACATCCTTGTCTTGTTCCTGGTTCTAAAGGAAATGCTTTCAGCTTGTCACTGTTGAGTATGATGTTAACTGTAGGTCTGTCATATATGGCCTTTATTATGTTGAGGTATGTTCCCTCTATGCCCACTTTCTGGAGAGTTTTTATCATAAATGGGTGCTGAATTTTGTCATAAGCTTTTTCTGCATCTATTGAGATGATCATATGGTTTTTATTCTTCAGTTTGTTGATGTGGTGTATCACACTGATTGATTTGCGGATATTGAAAAATCCTTGTATTCCTGGGATAAATCCCACTTGACCATGGTGTATGATCCTTTTAATGTATTGTTGGATTCAGATTGCCAGTATTTTGTTGAGGATTTTTGTGTCTATGTTCATCAGTGATATTTACCTATAATTTTCTTTTTTTTGTGGTATCTTTGTCTGGTTTGGGTATTAGGGTGATGGTGGCCTCATAGAATGAGTTTGAAAGTTTTCCTTCCTCTGCCATTTTTTGGAACAGTTTCAGAAGGATAGGTGTTAGCTCTTATGTAAATGTTTGATAGAATTCGCCTGTGAAGCCATCATGTCCTGGACTTTTGTTTGTTGGAAGATTTTTAATCACAGTTTCGGTTTCAGTGCTTGTGATTGGTCTGTTCATATTTTCTATTTCTTCCTGGTTCAATCTTGGGAGATTGTACCTTTCTAAGAATTTGTCCATTTCTTCCAGATTGCCCATTTTATTGGCATATAGTTGTTTGTAGTAGTCTCTTATGATCCTTTGTATTTCTGTGGTGTCAGTTGTCACTTCTCCTTTTTCATTTCTAATTTTATTGATTTGAGTCTTCTCCCTTTTTTTCTTGATGAGTCTGGCTAAAAGTTTATCAATTTTGTTTATCTTTTCAAAGAACCAGCTTTTAGTTTCATTGATCTTTGCCCTTGTTTTCTTTGTCTCTATTTCATTTATTTCTGCTCTGATTTTTATGAGTTCTTTCCTTCTACTAACTTTAGGTTTTGTTTGTTCTTCTTTCTCTAGTTGCTTTAGGTGTAAGGTTAGGTTGTTTGAGATTTTTCTTGTTTCCTGAGGTAAGACTGTATCGCTATAAAATTTCCTGTTAGAACTGCTTTTGCTGCATCCCATAGGTTTTGGATTGTTGGGCTTTCATTTTCATTTGTCTCTAGGTTTTTTTTAAAAAATATTTATTTATTTGCGCCAGGTCTTAGTTGCGGCAGGCTAGCTCCTTAGTTACGGCTTGCTGGCTCCTTAGTTGTGGCTCGCTGGCTTCTTAGTTGCAGAATGTGGGCTCCTTATTTGTGGCATGCGAATTCTTAGTTGCAGCATGCATGTGGGATCTAGTTCCCTGACCAGGGATCAAACCCAGGCCCTCTGCATGGGGAGCGTGGAGTCTTATCCACTGCGCCACCAGGGAAGTCCCTGTCTCTAGGTATTTTTTGATTCCCTCTTTGATTTCTTAAGTGATCCATTGGTTGTTTAGTAGCATATTGTTTAGCCTCCATGTGTTTGTGTTTTTTACCATTTTTTTCTTGTAGTTTATTTCTAATCTTATAGTGTTGTGGTTGGAAAAGATTATTAATATGATTTCAATTTTCTTAAATTTACAGAAGTTCACTTTGTGGCCCAGCATGTGGTCAGTCCTGGAGAATATTCCATGTGCATTTGAGAAGAATGTGTATTCTTCTGCTTTTGGATGACATACTCTATAAATATCAATTAAGTCCATCTGCTTTAATGTGTCATTTCAGGCCTGTGTTTCCTTATTGATTTTCTATCTGGATGATCTGTCCATTCATGAAAGTGAGGTGTTAAAGTCCCCACTATTATTGTGTTACTGTTGATTTCTCCCTTTATGGCTGTTAGTATTTGTCTTATATATTGAGGTGCTCCTACATTGGGTACATAGATATTTACAATTGTTATATCTTCTTCTTGGATTGATCCCTTGATCATTATGTAGTTTCCTTCTTTGTATAACAGTCTTTATTTTAAAGTCCATTTTGTCTGATATGAGTATTGCTACTCCAGCTTTCTTTTGATTTCCATTTGCATGGAATACCTTCTTCCATCCCCTCACTTCCAGTCTGTATGTGTCCCTAGGTCTGAACTGGGTCTCTTGTAGGCAGCATATATACAGGTCTTGTTTTTGTATCCATTCAGACAGTCTGTGTCTTTTGGTTGGAGCATTTAATCCATTTACTTTTAAGGTAATTATTGATGTGAATGTTCCTATTGCCATTTTCTTAATTGTTTGGGGTTTGTTTTGATAGGTCTTTGTCTTCTCTTCCTCTTTTGTTGTCTTCTCTTGTGGTTTGATGACCATCTTTAGTGTTGAGGTTGGCTTGCTTTTTCTTTTTTGTGTGTGTATCTATTGTAGTTTTTGGGTTTGCTGTTCCCATGAGGTTTTGATATAGCAGTCTATATGTGTACAAGATTGTTTTAAGTTGCTGGTCTCTTCGCCACATAGAGGAGTTCCTTTAGCATTTGTTGCAAAGCTGGTCTGGTGGTGCTGAATTCTCTTAGCTTTTGCTTGTCTGTAAAGCTTTTGATTTCTCCAGCAAATCTGAATGAGAGCCTTGCTGGGTAGAGTATTCTTGGTTCTAGGTTCTTCCCTTTCATCACTTTAAATATATCATGCCACTTCCTTATGGCCTGCAGAGTTTCTGCTGAGAAGTCAGCTGATAACCTTATGGGAGTTCCCTTGTATATTATTTGTCATTTTTCCTTTGTTGCTTTTAATATTTTTTCTTTGTCTTTAATTTTTTGTCAGTTTGATTACTGTGTGTCTTGGCGCGTTCCTCCTTGGGTTTATCCTGCCTGGGACTCTCTGCACTTCCTGGACTTGAGTGGCTGTTTCCTTTCCCATTTTAGGGAAGTTTTCAGCCATTATCTCTTCAAATATTTTCTCAGGTCCTTTCTCTCTCTATGCTCCTTCTGGGACCCCTATACTGCGAATGTTGGTGTGTTTAATGTTGTCCCAGAGGTCTCTTAGGCTGTCTTCATTTCTTTTCATTCTTTTTTCTTAATTCTGTTCTGTGGCAGTGATTTCCACCATTCTGTCTTCCACGTCACTTATCCGTTCTTCTGCCTCAGTTACTCTGCTATTGATTCCTTCTAGTGTAGTTTTCATTTCAGTTATTGTATTCTTCATCTCTGTTTGTTTGTTCTTTAGTTCTTCTAGGTCTTTGTTGAATATTTCTTGCAACTTCCTGACACCTGCCTCCATTCTTTCTCTGAGATCCTGGATCATCTTCACTATCATCATTCTGAATTCTTTTTCTGGAAGATTGCCTATCTCCACTTCAATTAGTTGTTTTTCTGGGGTTTTATCTTGTTCCTTCATCTGGGACACAATCCTTTGCTGTTTCATTTTGTTTGACTCTCTGTGATTGTGGTTTTTGTTCCACAGCCTTCAGGATTTTATTTCTTCTTGCTTCTGCTGTTTGTACTGTGGTGGATGATGCTGTCAGCCCGTCTTAAGGCTAATGCTTGCTATTCAATATAGTGGGTTCCAGTGGTTTAGTGTACAACATTAATAGGTTAATATTCACATTTAAAAGGCCATTTGGAAGTATGCTTTAAATCCTACTTATTGGGGACTTCCCTGGTGGCGCAGTGGTTAAGACTCTGAGCTGCCAATGCAGGGGGCCCAGGTTCAATCCCTGGTCAGGGAACTAGATCCCACATGCATTCCGCAACCAAGAGTTTGCATGCCACAACTAAGGATCCTGTGTGCTGCAACTAAGGCGCCCTCAAGCTGCAACTAAGGAGCCCGCAAGCCGCAACTAAGGAGCCTGCCTGCTGCAACTAAGACCTGGTGCAACCAAATAAATAAATAAATACTAAAAATAATAAATCCTACTTACTTAAGATCCAGTTCAAATATTATCTTATTTATTCAACAGTAATTTCTCTAGTGGTACCATGAGTCATGTATTGTGCTTAGGTGCTAGTGCATAATGAATAAGACTCAGTTGCTGTCCTCTGGAGCCTCACAGATGTGAAAGACAGACATAAACAAATACAAGTTGATATCACATAAACACAGGTAGGTATGAACAAAGGTTCTGAACTCAGTGAGGGACAGCTAGCAGAACCTGGGCACTCAAGAAAATAGACTCTTGTGATGGCTCTCAAAGAGAAATAGGGGTAAAACAGTCTGAGAATATGAAGAGAATCTCAGGCAAAGAAAACAAGATCAAAGGCACAGAGATAGCTAACAGTATTGATTGCTATTTACTATGTTTTTACTGTGCATCTAGCACAAAGCTAGGTGCTTTGCATACATGATATCAGTTGACTCTTACAAAAACCTTTTAAAATGAGTATTACTGTAATCTCCACTTTGCAGATCAGGAAACTGAGGCTTGGGGAAGTTCCAGCCTTGCCCAAGGTTGTATAATGTGTCAGAGCTGGGATTAGAACCAAGATCTATCTGATTCCAAAGCCTAAACTCTTAATCCTTAAATTACTGAAGAAAATTTATGTTCGGAATATGGTAGGGTAAGAACAAAGTAGTAGCTGGAGAGAAGGCAGAGAAGGTTTGTAAAGGCCAGACTGCAAAGTGTTTTGTGTTCTGTATCTGTGAAATCATTCTTTATCCACTTATTGCCCCCAATCCCCTAACACCCAAACCAGAAGGAATCTTATTTTTCCCTCCTAACCCCCAAGTACTTAATATATATATCTCACATGCATTTGTAATTATGTTCTTTCCTTATTTCCCTCTGTTCACCACTAGGCAACAAAATCTCAATCAAAGGGATTATAACAGTGTCCTACTCATTTGGTGAATGTGCTCTACTCACTTAGGGAATGACTGAATGAATGAACCAAAAGGAATGCCTATGGTGGTGGAAGGTTTAGGCACTGGGCTTTGTAATTCCATATCAAAGAAGTTATGGTTGCCTTGGAGTAATTGGACACTCAGATTAATTTTAGGCCATTCCTATATGCCCGTTGGTAAATCATGTAACCCCAGCATTGCCCCTTGTGTTTCAGTGAGTGTGACATCATTATGAGACAAGCCAATTGGGCTTCCCATGAAAACTTATAAGAAGATTTTGGCTGAGCCACAAATCTTATGAGCTCTAACCCAGGGACACAGCAGTGCTCCCAGTAGTTCTTGCTGATTTCTGGATGTTGTGGCTCCCTTGCCTGGGATCTGTTTGGTGTTCAGCATTTAGCTATAAGTCTTGAGCCCCAATGTATAGGCTGGGGTTGGGGAGCAGAGGGAGGGAGGCCAGCTGGAGTGGCTAGAGATGTTAACCAAGAATGTGCAAACCAGGAAGGAAGGCAGGAATCCAGGCTTATTTGGATGTCTTTTTCTATAGACATGCAGCCTGACTGTAGCCTGTGACCAGTTGTGTCTGCACAAGAAATTGAGCTTTCCTTTTCCCAAGCTTCCCTCTCTCAAATTCCTAGGCCTAGAGCATACCTGAACCTGTTTCATCCGCACTCCTACATAGTAATGAATGAACTGTCTCATTTAGAGTCAGGATGTGTGTTCAAGTCCTGACTGCCGGTTACCGTGATGGTAGGTAAATCACATAGTCTGTCTGGTAAAATGGCATTATAACTCCTTCCTGCCACTCAACATAGCTGCTGGGAGAATGAAACGAGATCATAGGGTTGAAAGTGTTTTGTGAGTAATCAAGCTCTGTGTAATTGTAAGGGAGAAAGAAGATGTGGTTTCTTGAGGGTATTTTAGACTGGGGGGGACCCAGATTGAGTAAACCCTTCCTTCTAAGCTGTCCAATGTGCCACAAGGTGGCAGCAGGAGCCTATCTTTGCTCCTGTCTTTAGCACAGGGAAAAACATATGAAAGGGATTTGATGCTGCTTTGCTCTTTTCTGCAAAGTTGAAGAAGATTTATTCCTTTACCAACTGCCTACATTCCTCCACCAAATCCTTCAAGTCCATGTTAAATAGTTTCTCAAAGGACTCACATTCTGTTTTTTTTTTTGGCAGTGCCATGCGGCTTGCAGGTGACCAGGGATAGAACCTGTGCCTCCTGTAGTGGAAGCGCAGAGTCCTAACCACTGGACCACCAGGGAATTCCCAGGACTTGCTTTTTTTTTTTTTTTTTTAAGAGCATGAATTATTATTTTATTGTACACTTTATAAAAAGTCCAAACACACACATACGGCCCCCCCCCCATTAGGGAGGGGGTCACATCTTTCTTAATGTAGATCTGGCCACCTTCTAAATTAGGCCTTATTACTTGTTCTTATACCCTTAAGATGCTTCTCTCCCCTACTACAAAAATGGGGCTGAAAAGGATGTATACAAAGATATGAGATTTTTCTTGCTCTTGTTATAGTACAAACAACTCAAGGTGATTAAAGAACCAGGAGAGTAAGAAAGGGAAAATTACCTAATGAAGAGATGTAATGTCTCTTACCTGTAACAAGTGGCTGACTTATCTGTTATAATCGGCACCTACCTTAAAGTAACCGGTTTGTAGGGGCATGGGTACATGGAACAGTGAGGCAACATGTGCCAGGCCACTCCTTACACAGGCTCCAGAAGGCATGAGATTCCCGCACCCTTTCTTAATTACGAAAGACAAATTAGAGGAGAACCCAGTACTTAGGTTCTACCCACTCTGAGGTATTAAATGCATAAAGATTAGTTGTGTCCAAGTAGCATGCAGTAGAAATATTTTTAAACCAACATGGGTAAGTGTTAAAATCTTTAGAAATAAAAATATTTATTCACATAATTTTAAATTAAAGTCAAAGGCAATAAATCTTCCGTGGTAATGATCTGAGTGCAAGTGATGCTGGCTTTCTTCACATTCACATCCTTTGTTCAGTTGTTCTTGAACATGTCGATGCAACTCTGCAGGAGGGAGACGTTCTGGCATGCTTTATTTCCAGTTCAGACATTTCAATCAGATTCTTCCTAAATGCTGCCACTCTCTTTTGTTTGAAATTGATTAGCTCTTCTTTTGCAGATTCAGAAAGCTGTTCAAATTTCTGGCAGCATTCCTGCTGGTGTGCCTCAGCCAGCTTGACGTCTTTGCTTTTTAACCACGCCTTATCCAGCGCCTTGTTTGAATTCTCATAGTTGATGAGGGCTTCGGTGCGTCTGTATAAGAGATCCTTAGCAGCCTCTATGTTGAGCATGTAGTATCGGAGGAGCTCTGTCAGCTTTAAGTCTTCGTCTGAGGAGACTCGACTCTCTACTTTCCTAAGTTTTTCAGATAGCTCAGCCGCCTTCAGTAGGTACTTTTTGATGACCGTGGGCTCTTCTAAAGCCAGGCTATGCAAGCAGGCTGCGGTGTGGATGTAACCGTCTGCTACATTTTTATGAGTGCTGGTCATTCTGTCAGCCTTTGCAAAGGAACCCTTGATCCTATCATAATAGTTACTGAGGAAATGCTTCTCTTGTTCAGAGAAGTCATCTACCTCCATAACTCCTGAAAAAAGGACTTCATCAGTGCTTTCACCACACTTTTGAAAAAGCCACCAAACATCTCTTTGGTATTTTTCCGCCTAATGCTTAGATCTTGATCATATTCCAGGAAAATGTGAAAGTTGCGATCTTTACTGAGAACAGGGTAAGAGGAGAGCTGCTGAAGAGAGATTTCATGGGAAGACACAGTCTTCTTGAAGACCACGAGATACTCAGCTTCCAGCTCTTGCTTCATCTTGGCAAATTCTTCTTTGGTCATAAACCCTTCACCCTCTCCCAGTTTCTGCGTCTTCTCTCAAGGGCCATTGAAGTCAGGCTTTGCAGGTGCGGGCGGAATAATAAGCCCAGCGTAGTCTGTAGTTTCAATAAGAGTGTCATGTAGCCACACAAAATCTTCATGTTGCCTTGTAACAGAAAACTCTGGGCTCTGAAACGTGGGCAGCGTGGTCTTGGTGTGCACTGTAAATTTGACTTTATCTCTCTCACTGAGTGCATAAGGTATGTCAATCTGAAGCAAGGGATCAACATTCAGGTCCACTGATACAGATCTCAGCTTGCTGTGGTCCTCCTCCTGCTGCTGCAGCAACTTGGGAACTGTGGCCATGGCGACGCGGGCCTCGAGCTGAAGCCGCCGACTGCAGGCTGCCACGGGGACGCGGTGCCCCTGACACTCTCCCAGCGAGGCGCGTCTCAAGAAAGCCCGACTTGCATTCTTAAATCAGAATCCCAGGGCACTTTCCTTCCCTGTTGAAGTTAAACCAGCCCTGGTGGGTTTCAGTTAATGGTTGCAAATCTGTTTCTGTTAATGGTTGCAAATCTGGGCTTTGGACTTTCATACAATTGTTCCCCCCTGGGATTGCACTGCTATAGACTCCAAACTCACGTTAATTTTCGTCCTTGAATCAGAGCTCTAGTGGACCTGGAAAACCATCTAATCCAATGCCTCATCTTGCAGAAGAGGAAACTGAGACACAGAGAAGGGAAATAGTTTGTCCAAGATGAAGCAATCAGCTTATTCAAGAGTTAGGACTTCAATCCCAGTTTCTTCCTGTGGGTTCAGTCTCTTTATAAATGTGAGTATTTTCCAGGTGTTTTGGGAGGCTTGAAGCAGCTTTTGTTTCTCCAAGTGGTGAGAATTTTGAGGACTTTCTGAGGCAGAGGGAAATATGAGACCTTTCTGTAGCAACCGTTTGAAAAATCTTTTGAAGAAGAGTTGCTGTAAGCACCTGTTTAGGAATCCCCAAGTATCTGAAAGGTAAGCCTTAGAAACTCTCAGGTACGCATTCTCAAAGGACTACAACACATAATGCCTCGGGAGAAAGAAAGAATCATTTTAAAGGACACATTTCAGTATATGGGCTTTCATGTTGGGCTTGCCTTCCCAATTATATTCTTCTCAGAGGTACATGTTAAAATGAGACCATCCTCAGTATCCCATGGCTTGTGGAAAAAGAAGGCAAGGATGAGGGAAGCCAGCCTTAAACATTTGTTATCTATATAGGGCATTCTCTGTACACAGAAAATCCACATAAAGTTGGCAGAGTGGTAGAATAAAAGAATGTGGATTGAGAGTCTGACAGATACTGGTTCAAAGCCTGCCTCAGTTACTTACCTTTATAGACAATTTTCTTTCCATCTCTGTTTTCTTTTCATTTTTAAAAAATATTTATTTGACTATGCTGGGTCTTAGTTGCAGCACTCGGGATCTTTGTTGCCGTGTGCAGGATCTTCCTTGTGGCATATGGGATCTTTAGTTGCAGCATGTGGGATCTTCATTGTGGCATGTGGGATCTTTTAGTTGTGGCATGGGGGATCTTTAGTTGTGGCATACAGTATCTTTAGTTGCAGCATGCAAACTCTTAGTTGCAGCATGTGGGATCTATTTCCCTGACCAGGGATTGAACCCAGGCCCCCTGCATTGGGAGTGCAGAGTCTTAGCCACTGTACCACCAGGGAAGTCCCTAAGTCTCAGTTTTCTTAACTATAAAGTGGATAGAATAATATCTACCTTATTAGCTATGTAACCTTGGACAAGTTCTTTAACCTCTGTGTACGTCAATTATATTGTCTGTAAAATGAGGAAAATAGTAAAATGAAAAGCCCTACTTCATAGGTTTTATAATGATTAATAAATTATTATCTACAGCCATGCATGGCACATAATCAGCAGTTGGAAATTATTAGCTATCATTGTCATTGTTATTAATACTACCACCATACAGGGTTGTTGTGGTGATTAAATTAAATGAGACAGTGTATGTAAAGTTTTTTAAAGAGAATAGGCACTCAATAAAATGGTACTTATTTTTATTTATATGTAATTAATAACCACAGTAGTGTAAATAGTATTCACAGTAAATGAACCTGCTTACTTATGTTCTAGGTACAGGAGTATTGTTTTGTCATTTGTTTTATGTTTATTTCCTCTGTATTATTTGAGGATAATTCTTGGTTTTTCGAATTATAGATTCATCTTCTTTTGGTAATCTAAAAGCAATGATAATGATTAACATTTATTGAGCCCTTACTACATGCCAGACCCTGTTCTTTATGTACATTGTCTCAGAAGGATTCAGTAACTTGTTTATGTCTATGTAGATAGCAAGTGATAGAACTGGGATTTGAACTCAGGCAATCTGATTTCAGAGTCTTGCTTTCTTGACTTTTACTATTCTGCCTGCCTTAAAAAATGTTTACCATTGGGGGCTTCCATTTCTTAGCAGTAGAATTATAATATCCTAGAGCCAAAAGGTATTTAAGAATTTGTCATGGGTTTATAGTATACATCAGGCATAATAAAAATGTTCGCAACTTTTGACCTGACAGATCCACTTTTAGGAATCTATCCTAAGGAAATAATCCAAAACACAGTCAAAGTTTTATCGCAGTGTCATTTGATCACAGTGTCATTTCTTATATAATGTAATGTAATATCATATCATATATCATATAATACTTTAAAGCGATCTAAACATCTAGCCTCAGAAATGATCAGTAAAATATTGTGTATCTACTTGATGAATGCGGCTCTTAGTAATTGTAAACAGTGATGCTGTTTGGAACTTTGTAAGAAAACAGATGCTGAATGTGAACTCATGAGAAGGTAAATAATAAGTATTTTCTTTTTCCTTCTTGTATACCAATTTTTAATTTCCTTGCTCTGGCAAGGTTAATAGGACAAAGGGAATCTCAATTCTGTTATATATTAGGATTTGAGAAATTTGGGTAATTTCTAAAGGTTGAATCTTCTCTAGCTGATAGAAATTCTCTAGGTTATCTTTTCTTTACTTAGCAAGTAGATCTGGCCCCATGCTAGACACTCAGGGAGAGTCAAGAGATGAAAAGGCCTGAATCTGCTGGTGAGGTGCTCACAGTTTTGTTAGGGACAGGCTGGCAGCCTGGAAGCAGAGTACTATGTGTAGAAATAGAGAAGGGGTGGGCAGCAGGAATAGATGACTTTGTGTGCAGGCACTGAGGGGCCCCGAGGACGGGAGGCACAATGTGAGTCAGGTCTGCTGAGAAAAGGCTTTTTAGGGGAGGTGACCCTTGAACTAGACCTTGAAGGAAATTATGGATCAAAACTGGTTGCTTTTTATGTGGTACATATATACAGTGGAATATTACTCAGCCATAAAAAGGAATGAAATTGGGTCATTTGTAGAGACGTGGATGGACCTAGAGAGTCTGATATAGAGTGAAGTAAGTCAGAAAGTGAAAAACAAATATTGTATATTAACGCATATATGTGGAATCTAGAAAAATGGTATAGATGATCTTATTTGCAAAACAGAAATAGAGACACAGATGTAGAGAACAAACATATGGACACCAAGAGGGGGAAGGGGGCGGTGGGACGAATTGGGAGATTGGGATTGACATATATACACTATTGATACTATGTATAAAATAGATAACTAATGAGAACCTACTGTATAGCTCAGGGAACTCTACTCAGTGCTCTGTGGTGACCTAAATGGGAAGTAAATCCAAAAAAGAGGGGATATATAGCTGATTCACTTTGCTGTACAGTAGAAACTAATACAACATTGTAAAGCAACTATACTCCAATAAAAATTTTAAAAAAACAATAAAAACTAATTATAAAAAAAAACTGGTTGCTTTTCAGAACAGAAGACGAGCACCATGGGGCAAAGGCCCAGAGACTGTAGTGACCATATGTTGTGGACAAAATAAATGTCTGTTTTAATTGGAATGGAAGGGCCACCTTGGGAAGATCAAGGGGTGAGTTTAGCTTTCCTTCTTAAAAATACAAGATCATTTAAGCACACATAGTGGCTGATCATCTTGTTCTGGGCTTTCAATATCCCAGACTCAAGGATATTGAATTTTATTTTCAGTTATCTTTTTAAAAATAATTAATTAATTAATTAATTAATTAATTTTTGGCTGCGTTGGGTCTTTGTTGCTGCACACGGGCTTTCTCTAGATGCGGCGTGCAGGCTTCTCATTGTGGTGGCTTCTCTTGTTGCAGAGCATGGGCTCTAGGCATGAGGGCTTCAGTAGTTGTCGTGCACGGGCTCAGTAGTTGTGGTGCACAGAATTCGTTGCTCGGCAGCATGTGGAATCTTCCCGGACCAGGGCTCGAACCCGTGTCCCCTGCATTGGCAGGCAGACTCTCAGCCACTGCACCACCAGGGAAGCCCTCTTCAGTTTTTTTGCCCATTTAAAAAAATTGGGTTGTTTGTTCTCTTGTTATTGAATTTTGAGAGTTCTTTATATATTTTGGACAGAAAGTCTTATATCAGATATGTGCTTTGCAAATATTTTCTCCCAGTTTGGCTTGTCTTTTCATTCTCTTACCAGTGCCTTTCAAGAACAGAAGTTTTAAATTTTGATGAAGTCTAGCTTATCAATTTGTTCTCTAAAGGAACATGTTTTTGGTGTTGTATCTAAGAAATCTTTGTCTAACCCAAGTTCTTAATTGTTTACCCTATGTTTTCTTCTATAAGTTTTATAACTTTAAGTTTTATATTTAGGTCTGTGATCAATTTGACTTTTTATATGGAATGAGGTATTGAATAACTGTTCTTTTTTTTGCATATGAATATCCAGTTGTTCCAGCCATTTGTTGAAAAATACTTTATGCACAATATAACTTTTCAGATTAGAAAAATCTGTGTTAACCAAGATCGTTCCATTTTACAGATAAGAAAACAGGCTTAGAGAAGTGACTTGCCCAAGCCCACATAGCCAATTAGAGTAGATATAGGCCTAAAACCCAAGTCTTCTGATTCCTAGTCCATTAGATTGTTTACTATGTTGTCTTTTTACTTTACCCTTTCAAGTATGCTATTCTTGAGTATTACCATTATGCCTACTTTTTAGAAGAGAGAACTGAGGCCTAAGGGAGGACTGTCACTTCAGAGACCACATGTGAAGGCTCTCCCTTCCCAGACCCCATCCTCTTATTATTCTCTCCTCGCTCACTCTGCTTCTGTCTTCCTGCTGTTCCTTGAATCCACCAGACATACTCCTGCCTTAGGGCCCTTGCAACTTGTTCTACCCTCTCCCTAGACTCTCTTCCCTCAGCTGTCTGCATGTCTTACTTCCTTACTTCTTTCAGGTCTTTTCTCAAATGTCACCTCAGTGAAACCTTCCCAAACCACATGTTTAAAATTGCAAGCCCTTCCTGCAACATCCTGTGTCTCCCTTCCCTGCAGTATTCTGTAGTCAGGTTATGAAGCCAGGTCCCATGGGGTGACAAGAGATTTCTTGTCAGAGTGATACCAAGGCCATGGCTGAGTGAAGGTGGAAAGTTTCCTTCTATATGATGAGGGTTGAGGAAGGATGCTGACAGCAGTGTGAAATTGTCTGCTTTTGTTCTCCTATCATCTTTAGGAAGTTAGATTCCTCCATAGATTTTTTTTTTTTTCCTCCATAGATTTTTAACCCAACTCTCTGATCTGTGGGCTGGTTCTGACTCAGGTAAATTTATAGAAGAGTGACCTCCTCCAGGCTTATGTAGGTGTCAGAAATTTTAATATTTCTACTATTTTCAGTCCCTACTTGTGCCAGGCACCATGCATATATTATCTTGAATCCTCACAGCAGTCCTATAAGACAGGAATTATTCTCTGTCTTATGTATTATATTTAACTCTAGGGTCAGAGATGTTAAAGAAGCTTGCCTCATTTCTCACAGCTGGTAAGTGGTTGGGTCAGGATTCAAACCCAGGGCTGGATGGCTCAAAACTTGAGCTTTCTCCACTATACTTTGATAATGTATTTCCACTTTCCTTTCCATCCCTCCTGACCTGGGAACAATATCATCAGTTAACTTCTGAAACAGGGGGGTGAATATTCCAATGTGATCTCTATATCTCTTCCAGAAAGGAAGGCAGCAGGAGTCCCTTTCTATGGATGGCAGAACTGAGGCACAGAGGGGTTAACTGACATGCTCAGGGCTACAAAATAAGTCCTTGGAGGAGCTGGGATAAGAGTCCCAGGACTCCTGGCTTCCAGGGGCATTATTTGACAGTCCATGTCCTACCAACATCAGAGACAATTTTATTGTAGGTCTGAATGAATGAGCAAGTAGCTGCTCCTTGTGGCCTCTCAGGAGGATGAGTGAACATCTGATATCTGTGAGCTGTTCCCCACCAGTTGCTCTGTGGAGGAATTGAAGTCCCTCCACACAATACTGTAGGTTTAGGTTCCACTGAATCATTGACTTATGAGCCATATCCCAGACTCATTCTAACAAGCTAGATATCCAACATTTTTATTAGGCTCCAAAATTAGATTTAACATCTGTTTCTGAGAGCTCCTGGCTCTTCCAGAAGCAGCTGAAATCCTGGTTTTGTACTTTCTTTCTCAATTCCCTGGAATCAGAGAGAGAGAGAGAGTATTTTTTAGAAGACATATGAGTATGGAGGGGCTTTGCCTGAAAACTTGCATGAAATGTTCCATGGCTATGGCAGGCATGATTAGCTTGTACCTGTCTCTCTCTAGGAGCCTGTGATGCTACTGCTGAAGTTCCTCATCAGTTTGATATGCTGAGAGCATGCTTATTCTGGGTAGTAAGGTGCATGGGCACCATTCAGACACCCATTCCCCTGGAAAATTTTCATCTGAACACTGGCAGGGCCTAATGGTATAGGAGACAGAGCTGCTGGTCAGTGCCAGTCAGGGATGCCAGGCTTCAGCTACAGCTTTGCAAATTTTCCAATCTGTATAGTCTTTTTGTCAGTGATCATGTACCCTCTCTCCCTCTCAGTTTCTTGGGGGAGCTGGGGAATTAGATTCTGATGAAAAGGCATAGTCCCACTCTGCCTCTTTCTAAACTCTTAACCATGTTGTAATTGTCTGGCTTACAGTGCATTCCTCAAGAATAGGGACCCAGGGCTTCCCTGATGGCTCAGTGGTTAAGAATCCACTTGCCAATGCAGGGGACACGGGTTTGAGCCCTGACCTGGGAAGATCCCACATGCCGTGGAGCAGTTAAGCCCGTGCACCACAACTACTGAGCCTGTGCTCTAGAGCCCATGAACCACAACTGCTGAGCCCTCGTGCCACAACTACTGAAGCCCGTGCACCTAGAGCCCGTGCTCTGCAACAAGAGAAGCCACCGCAATGAGAAGCCTGCAGACCGCAACAAAGATTAGCCCCAGCCCACTGCAACTAGAGAAAGCCCGCGTGCGCAATGAAGACCCCATGCAGCCAAAAATAAATAAATAAATAAATTTATAATTAAAAAAAAGTTTTTACCTTTTCTCACCCATTTGAAAAAATTATACAAATAATGTATGTTCCTAGTAGAATATTAGAAAATACAGATAAGCAAATAGGCCAAAAGAAAGAGAGAGGGGGACTTACCCTGGTGACACAGTGGTTAAGAATCCGCCTGCCAATGCAGGGGACACGGGTTCCAGCCCTGGTCCGGGAAGATCCCACATGCCGTGGAGCAACTAAGCCCGTGCGCCACAACTACTGAGCCCACGTGCCTAGAGCCCACGAGCCACAGCAAGAGAAGCCACCATAGTGAGAAGCCCGTGCACCGCACCGCAATGAAGAGTAGCCCCCACTTGCCACAACTAGAGAAAGCCCGCGCACAGCAACGAAGACCCAACGCAGCCTAAATAAATAAATTTATTTAAAAAAAAAGGAAAGGAAAGAAAGAGAGAGGAAGGGAGGTTAGAAGGCAAGATGGAACAAGGAAGAAAGAAGTAAAGATAGGTCACACAAAAGTCCTATCAGCCGGGGATAAACATGCACACCCATGTACACATTAAAATATTTGTCTTTGTTTTTGAATTGAGAAACTGCAGGGAATAGAAAGGTGTAAAACTTGAATCCTCAGGATACAATTGTCTGGTGACAGTGTCTAGAAGTCAGGGACTCCTACTGCTGTAAAAAAGCAGAGGGCATCTTCTGGGATCCTGGGATGAGGAAGACTGCCTCCAAATCAGTAACACAGTAACTGTTGCTTTTGGGTGGAGAAGAAGAATTTGGCTCACTGAAAAAGACAAAGTTCTGCCCTGCCTTGGCCTTTTATAGAGAGTCTGATTTTTCTTCTAGTAGAGTCATAATGAGTCCCAATCTCCTAGAGGCTGGTTGCCCTGGAAGACTGGCCTTTCATTTCTAAAAGCTGTTTGCTCGAAGAACTTTGCCAACTTCGTTAAGTGGAAGTTAGTAGGGCATTTTCTTCCACTCTCAGGACCTCCCCAGTTAGCTGACTTTTACTGGCACAACTTGTATCTGCAAATAACATGTGAGCCTTAAAAATCCACCTTACCCTTGAGGTTCCCCTAGAACCAAGGTGTTTCTGTTTGTTCTCTGGCTCATGCAGATTTCCTGAGCCTTGGCTCTTATATTTCAGATAGAAGTTTGACATTCTGTTTCTTTAAGTACTGAGTTCAGGGAGTACAGGCCCCACTTACTATTCAGATCCACACACCACTTCCAAGCAAAGATTTGTTATCGCTAGATTTATTCTACATCTACAGTTTGCAAATATTGATTGAACTCCAACTTTGTGCCAGATGCTATGCTTGGTGCTGGAACCACTGCAGTGAATAAGACCCAGTCTCTGCCTTCAAGGAGTTCGTGTCTTGTGGATGTAAACAGGCCTTCATCGTTATGCATGGTATCTATCTATACACGGGGTACTACGAGAGCAGGGGGATCGTAACAGCCCTGGGAGATTAGAGAAGATTTTTTTTTTTTTAAGTTTGCAAATTCTTTATATTTCCAGCTGTTGAGACAATATTTTTGAGAGTTGAGGTTACCTCTAGCGGCGAAACCAGAGCCAGCTATTAAGCAGCCAGAAGGCTACAGTAATTGAATACATGACCATTTCTCTTTTAGCACGTTCTTTGTTCTCCTCTTCCAGAAGTTATAGACGTCTATTTAGTTTGATTATCTGTCGTCTTAATGAAGCTGCATCTACAACAGTCATGTCATCTGAGGTTCCTTCAATCGTTGTATCTATATTTGAAATGCCATACCTGGCGTTGTCACGATGAGGGTTAGAGGTGGCGGCAGCAGACCCACCATGCAACACAGGTATGGAGTCAGTCCTGACCAGCTGTCCATTTTGGCGAACAGCATTTTCACTCATAGAGCGCTCTCTTTTTAGCCTGCCAACTGCACGGATTTCTTCATTTTGAGGGGTTGGAGGAGGTTTTTCTAAATCCAGAAAATCTAGTGGTCTTTCACTTAGCGTAAGTACACGAGGTGGTGTTTTTAGTGCCAGAGGTTTGAAGGGAGTTGACTGTATAAGGTCAAGATCTGCTGGTCTTGAAAATGGAATGTCTTCATTATTTCCTGCTACAACAATTCTCTCTGGAACCTGCATAATCACACTAGCATTTGAAACTCCTTCTTGGAATCCTTGTTCCAGGTCAGCATTTGGTGGTGCTACCTTTAATTTTTCCGGGACCCTCATTCGCTGACTAATACCTTCGGTGTATTCCATTTCATATTGAATTCGACTAATTTCCGCCATCTCAGCAGCACTGGGAGAAGGAAATGCTGCCCCACTCACTCTTCCTAGTGATGTGTCATTGCTTGTTCTTTTACTCATTTTTAATACAGTAAATACACATTTATAATAGCTATTAAAATACTGCCTCCCTGTAGTTCAGTTTACTTTACACAATAATTCCCCTACAGATCTGAATTTTTTTGGAGTTGTACAAAACAACACGGAAACTGCTTTTCCAGAAATGTGTACCAACTACTGCTTGCTTTTTGGCATTATCTGTTTCTGTGCTTCATATTAAATCCTTTAACTTGCTTCAATATGCATGTGCTGGATTTGGAGCCACTTTTGTCCCCCTGGGCCTGCTGAAAGTCCCTGGCGAGGACCGCCGCTCGCCAGCTCCTGGGGCGCTCGGGTGGGTGCTGTCAGAGGCCGTTGGCCGAGTGCACAGAGGCGCCCGGGCAAATCACCGGCCAGAGAGGCCCGCAGCGGGCGGGGAAAGACCTAGAGAAGATTTTTGAGAAACGTTTAAGCCGAGTCCCAAAGCACTCTGGTTTTGGTAGTTTATTGACATTACTATAATCTGTGTAATTAGGCTTATGTCTTTATACTCTCATTGGATAATTAATAAAACATAGGTTTGAGAACATTCAGGCATTCAATAATTTGTGGGTAATGACTGCCTAGCTTGTATTTTAAGAAATAACTTTTAAAATCTGTATTAAATGCTTTTCCTTGCCTAGTCCTATCTTAAATACTCTGAGTGGGTAGTGTGGGGCTGGTATAGAAGGAATAAAAGATGTAGGTTAACGTCTCTGAAAGTTCACAGTCTAGTTGAGAAGAACAGATTTCTCTACCTAAAACAGAGGATCACAGGAAACAGTCGGTGACCAGATGGAAGATGGATGTGTTCCTGTCACTGGCATCACACATCCTTTCACTTCTTCCGCAGGGCAAATACTATCCCAGCATCGACAAGGAGTTTGATTTGGACACAGTAACAGGGGAAACAGACCTGCCTTGCCTTCCTTAACCCCCTGGAAACACTCGTCATCTCATTTCTCCAGTTTACTGCATGAGCACGTTTATTGCCTAGGTGACTTCAGGGAGGATTTTAGGAATTCCTGGGCTTATCAGTGTTAAATACTCCTCCTTGACCCCTCTTCTAGAATACTTCCTCTTTTCTTCCCCAGTATATTCTCACTTATGGGTATAAAGAAAAAGTGAGTCCTCCTTTGATACCAACTCTGCCTTCATTTACTCTTAACTTTCCTTTTGGCAGCTTTCAACCTAGCCAGAAGGAAAGCCTTCAAAACCAAGACATTGAATTACCCCTCTGGTGTATTGTAAACTCTTTAAAGCCTCAACTAGACTGTAAACTCTTAAAGCTGTGTCATACTTATTCTGAACCTAATACACTGCTAAAGAAGACGTAGTGAGGACTTAATACATTTATCTTGATTTATTATTCTACAAAAAACAAAGTTTACAGGAAGAGAGGTTGACTTTTTTACTGGGCTGACGAATTATATACTCTTCCTCCTTAGCACAGTGTGAGGAACAGTTTCTTTAAATTGAAGCCTCTGTAAATCAACTATACTCCAATATAAAATAAAAGTTAAATTAAAAAAGTAAAATATGGGACTTCCCTGGCGGTCCAGTGGTTAAGACTCCGCCTTCCAAAGCAGGGGGCGTGGGTTTGATCCCTGGTCGGGGAACTGAGATCCCACGTGCCCTGTGGTGCAGCCAAAAAATTAAAAATAAATAAATAAATAAACAAATAAAGTAGTGACTGTTTATTTATTATTTTGAAGCTAAAGTGGGTTTTATTGTTGCTTGTTTTTAAAGTTTTTATTGGCGTATAGTTGCTTTACAATGTTGTGTTGGTTTCTACTGTACAGTAAAGTGAATCAGCTGTACGTATACATATATCCCCTCTTTTTTGGGATGGGATTTTCTTCCTATTTAGGTCACCAAAAAAGCATTGAGTAGAGTTCTCTGTGCTATAGGTAGGTTCTCATTAGTTATCTGTTTTATACATAGTATCAATAGTGTATATATGTCAATTCCAATTTCCCAATTCAAGTAATGACAATTTTTAAAAAAAGAAATACTAAAAGCAACAAAATGAAAAGGCAACCTACAGAATGGGAGAAAATACTCACACACACGCAAAAATGAGGCCTCATGCTTGTTGCTCTGTCAAGTTATTTACACCTTTTTCAGAATATTACATTTCCATTGTAGAAAAATATGCACCATACGTATTTAAACCACATTTGGGTATTCGTTATGTTGGATCATTTATGTTGTTGATTCTCTGTTAGAAATTATCTGGGGGATCTTTAGAAATGGTCAGAGAGAAAACTGAGGGAACTCATTGCAGGATGTATTAGCATTTTCTCATTCAGCTCTGGTTCAGTAGGCAGACATGTACATCCCACTAATAGTCATCTTTTCTGGAAACTTTTAAAGATAAGAGAAATTACTCTCAATCCAAAATGATTTGAGGTCAGGAGACAGAGGAACAGATATTTGGAGCACTGGCTAGTGGGAACTGTGTTTGCATGGCTATCAGGCAAACATCGTCAAGTTCCAGTCTCAGATAGATCCCTAGCAGGGAGAATACAGGCCCACCTGGCAACTGGGGGAGAGGCAAGTGAGAAAATGAGGCCTTATTTCATTCACCAGGTGGTTCAGTAGTAGACCAATTGGTGTGCACCATCCACAAATGCTGCAGAAACAGTATGGTAGACTTCCCTGAAATCTTTCCTTGTTTACTCTCAAAAATGCATTTTACCTCCACTGGGTAAGCACGACGCTTGGTTTATATTCTCATTATACCTTCCTAAGTAGCTACTTATAGACCTGTGCTCTCCCATCTGTCAGAATGAAAATCCCAACAAATGGGACCTAATGAAACTTAAAAGCTTTTGCACAGCAAAGGAAACCATAAACAAGACCAAAAGACAACCCTCAGAATGGGAGAAAATATTTGCAAACGAAGCAACTGACAAAGGATTAATATCCAAAATTTACAAGCAGCTCATGTAGCTCAATAACAAAAAAACAAACAACCCAATCCAAAAATGGGCAGAAGACCTAAATAGACATTTCTCCAAAGAAAATATACAGATTGCCAACAAACACATGAAAAAATGCTCAACATCATTAATCATTAGAGAAATGCAAATCAAAACTACAATGAGACATCATCTCACACCGGTCAGAATGGCCATCATCAAAAAATCTAGAAACAATAAATGCTGGAGGGGGTGTGGAGGAAAGGGAACCCTCTTGCACTGTTGGTGGGAATGTAAATTGATACAGCCACTATGGAGAACAGTATGGAGGTTCCTTAAAAAACTACAAATAGAACTACCATCCGACCCAGCAATCCCACTACTGGGCATATACTCTGAGAAAACCATAATTCAAAAAGAGTCATGTACCAAAATGTTCATTGCAGCTCTATTTACAATAGCCAGGACATGGAAGCATCCTAAATGTCCATCAACAGATGAATGGATAAAGAAGATGTGGCACATATATACAATGGAATATTACTCAGCCATAAAAAGAAACGAAATTGAGTTATGTGTAGTGAGGTGGATGGACCTAGAGTCTGTCATACAGAGTGAACTAAGTCAGAAAGAGAAAAACAAATATCGTATGCTAACACATATATATGGAATCTAAGAAAAAAAAAAAAAAGGTCATGAAGAACCTAGTGGCAAGACGGGAATAAAGACACAGACCTACTAGAGAATGGACTTGAGGATATGGGGAAGGGGAAGGGTAAGCTGTGACCAAGTGAGAGAGTGGCATGGACATATATACACTACCAAACGTAAAATAGATAGCTAGTGGGAAGCAGCCGCATAGCACAGGGAGATCAGCTCAGTGGTTTGTGCCCATCTAGAGGGGTGGGATAGGGAGGGTGTAGGAGGGAGGGAGATGCAAGAGGGAAGAGATATGGGAACATATGTATATGTATAACTGATTCACTTTGTTATAAAGCAGAAACTAACACACCATTGTAAAGCAATTATACTCCAATAAAGATGTTAAAAGAAAAAAAAGAATGAAAATCCCTTACAGGTAAAAGCATGCATTAAAACTACAGTTAATTCACTACTTTTTTGAGGAAAAAATAAACCCAAGAAAGACTACTATTTTTTTTAATTAAAAAAATTATTCCATATTTTAGTATAGTTGATTAGCAATGATGTATTAGTTACAGGTGTATAGTAAAGTGATTCAGTTATACCCAAACAAGTATCCATTCTTTTTCAAATTCTTCTCCCACTTAGGTTATTACAGAATATTTTGCCAAGTTCCCTGTGCTATACAGTAGGCCCTTGTTGGCTATCTATTTTAAATATAGTAGTGTGTACATGTCAATCCCAAACTCCCAATTTATCCCTCCCCCCCCATTTCCCCCAGTAATCATAAATTCGTTCTCTAAGCCTGTGAGTGTTTGTTTTGTAAATAAGTTCATTTGTATCATTTTTTTAAGATTCTGCATGTAAGTGATATCATATGATATTTGTCTTTCTCTTTCTGACTTACTTCACTTAGTATGATAATCTCCAGGTCCATCCATGTTGCTGCAAATGGCAATGCAAAAGACTATAATTGATAGTTATGTCGTTCGTGATTTTTGTTTCATTAAAGCTCAAGAAAAGTTCAGAAGAAAAGACAGAACAGTTTTATTGGAGAAGGAAATAGTTCTTATCATGGAGCCAGAAAGAGCACTATAATATTTAGGAACAGATTGGAGATCTCTTGTGAATGCTCGGGGTGGGGTGCCAGGGTTAGAGGAGCCCAGGTGTTTGTGTTTGGGTGAGGGGAGAGGATGGTATCAGAGTTTGATGAAAGCCCTTTCCTGCTTTCAGTGGCTTGGTCTAAATCTGTTTAGTAATGGAAACTAGAATCATTCTATCTTTACCAAGTAAGTAAAATATCGCATTGGATCTTAGTTATAGTATATATTAACCACTGTCTGTCAGAAGAGATAGAAATAGTATCTAGGGGGAGCTGTTTTCTGGGCTAAGGGGATGCAGCTGTACCTTTAGGATTCTAAACTGACACCATTTGAAGTTGGTTTTTAGATAAGAGCTTTTATTTGCAGCTAATACTGTGATACTGTTACGTTTTATTTCTGTTGGGTATCCTGCAGTGCTTTTTTTGTTCATTTTCCCCAAAATGATATATCAGAGAGAATAGAAATCCTGAAGAGAAGGAAAAGCTAGATGGAGGGAAGGAGAGAGGAGGGAGAAACAGAGACAGAGGGGGGAAGGGGAGAGAGAGAAAAGATTTTTCAGGAGGGGAAAATATGGAGATTAATGTGGAAAAAAACCTACACACACAATTGAAAAATCACAGGTATTTAGAGAAACATTACCTTTTATTCAAAAGAAAGAAGAAAATATGGTTACATTTTTAACATACAAATAAGCTGCAGCCCCAGTTTAATAGGGAGATGTATCCGAGGAAGAGATAAAGCCTGTCATCATTTAGTAAAAGTCATTGAGCTAATTTGAACAGTAGCTTAGTATCCTTTTTGAAGACAATCTAGCTGATTCTCTATTTAAGTGACTCTGTAGGGATGAGGGATATTTTTTAAATGTTTAAGTCATAAGATATGCAAGAGGTTTTAAAAAATCTGGAGCTAACTTTAAGAGTGTTACTGATGAAGTTCATCAGACCCAATGATAGAGTCATAATAAGCCCTACTTAATATACATAAAGAATTAGAGATAAAAAGTCATTTTGTAATGAAAGCTCTATCTACATTGGCCATTAATAAGTTAGTTTATGTGATTTGAGCATAATTGGAGTGCTAAAGAGTTTGTGACCAGTTCTAGTGGCACTAATAGCATTGTTAGTGAAGAAAATGTACTGTTGTCGTAAACTAGAGAATCTGACTCAGGCATGTGAATTAATTATAATTACAATACTTAGTTTAAATGTTAAGTTAAAACCATTCCTTCCACTTCCAATCCAAACTCAGTTAGCTAATTAGTAAATTATAATAGGGGTCTTTCTGACATTGCTAATTAGTTGAATAGTTACATGGTTGAAAGTTACAATTTCTATATCTGAAAGTGGAATTGCTTCAGCACTAAGGAGATATATATAGTATTGTTTTCAGTGGGCACGTCATTAGTAATAACTCTTGTGGATATTCTATTGAATAACAATATCTGGGAATTTTGTTCCCCAGCCATCAGTGTTCCTTGACTCTCTTGCTTTCTCACTGTCATTCTTTGTCACAAATGATGGCAGCTAGGTGTGTGAGTTATTCTTCTTCTAAGAGAAAAGAGTGATGTGTGCACGTGCACACACACGTGTGTGTGTGTGTGTGTGTGTGTGTGTTTGTATTGGGTGGATATATGAGACAGATAGGTCTGGCCTAAAGCAAAACTGGTTAGCATAAAGTTGCTTTTTAAGAAATTTTTTTAGTTCTGGCTTCTTCTGCATCTTGCCTTATCCCCAGCCATTACCTCTCCATCTCTCACATAAGAAGGGCTTTAGCATTAAGTGTTAGCAGTTTTTATATACTTCTTGATGTATGAGCTAATCTTAATGATCCCTTGGATTCATCTGTGTGCATACTGGAGATGGCAATATTTTGATATCTTTCCCGAGGTGCAAAGCACCAGCAGTGGTGAATAAGCAACACCAGGTCCTTCTGGAAATTTTTGTTGAGAAAGCCATAAAACAGAGGATGTATACATGTAGAAACCATAGCAATCAAGTGGCAAAATACAAATACCAGGTCATGGTGGCAGCTCATCAGGACCTCATGATACCAGTCAAAGATGACCTTGAAGATGTTCAAGGGAAGCCAGCAGACCCCAAAGGTTACCGCAGTAGAAATCAACATCGTGTTGATCCTCTTGTTCTCCCTGACCCAGCTCTCACTTTCCCTCTTCTTGTCTACTTTCCCATTTCTCCTGCGGAGGCAGATAACAATCTTCAGGTAGCAGATGAGGGTGGAGCTCAGAGGGACACAATATTGCAGCATAAACAGGGAGGTTGTAAAGAGGAGCCAGTTCATTTTGGAGGGCCAGTTCTCTACACAGGCCACCTGCTGGGTGTAGAGGTCAGTGGGAAGAGAGAGGTTTTGGAAGGGCTCATGGATGAGGTGGTAGGACAGGAAGAAGGGAATAGACAACAGAAGGGAAAATAGCCAAATCAATGTGATACCCCAGTAGGCGTGAGCTACACTGCGTTTCCAGCCCCGAGGGTTCACAATCAGCTGATATCTTTCAACAGCAGTTAACACAAGTGAGAATATGGACACAGAGACACTGTGCATATGGAGACACTATGCACATAGGAGGTATGGACATAGAGACACCTCCTATGTGCATATGGAGACACTATGCACATAGGAGGTGCGTTTGCACATGATATCCCCAAATGTCCAGTGATCCATCAGAGTGTAGATGATAGTAAAAGGGATGTACATGACACATACCAAGATGTCAGAGAGGGAGAGATTGGTGTACAGTATGTTGGTGACATTCTGAGCTTCTCTCTGCTTCTTAAAGATGATAATAATGAGAGAGAGGTTTCCAAAAAAGTCCATGATTAAGATCACAGTATAGACTATGAGTAATAGGAGCAAGGCTAGGGAAATGGGGTCTACAGGACTCAAAGTAGAAAAATGCAGAGTTGTTGCTCTTTATACTGGTTTTATTAGATGCTGGATGGTTTAGGAAAAGTTCCATCATGTCAGAGTTGTAAGAAGAGCTTTTCTAAGCTTACTTGTATTATGGCTGGATATTTTGGCCATCAGTTCTTGGAAAGAACTTTGCTCTGAGTCTTTCAATGAGTGATTGGTAGGGTTTAGTCTTCCTCTTTGTCTGCTTGATGGAAATACATGAATGACTTGAGTAAGCTCTTGAGATCCTAAAAAATTAAACAGAACCCAGAAAATTAATGCAAGTTCTTAACAACCTGGACAATTCTATAGGTGGAACAATGTCCCTGAGAGTACATAGAGAGATATCCAGAGAGTCTCTGTATCCTTGCCTTCCTTTCATCTCAGGGTGCTTTATTTGTCCCAACAGTATAATCTTTAGAGATAATGAGAAAGGGAATGCCACAGCATTCTGTTAACTACATAAGGTAGCTCAAAGGTATCTTTCCATCCCTATCACCTTCTGTCTTTTTTGTATATGTGTGCTGTGGAGGCCAGAGTACTATGTTTGGAGTTGGGCTCCACTTGGAGCATCACTGTTTGGTGTCTGTATGACTTTGACATAAGTTAATTACCCTTATGGCTCAGTTTTTTAAAGCTGTAAAATGGGGATAAACAATGTATTTCTGTGTTGTTGTGAGGACTAAATGAGATCACGCAACTGAATTTGTTGCTCACGCCCAACGTAGAGCATATAGTATGTGTTCAGTATATGTGTGCTGAATAAAATTTGTCAGTTCCACTCCCCAGAGCTAGTCTATAGCCTTAAGTCTGGGGGCTAGACTCCCAGATCATGCCCGCTATGGAACAGCATATGGCTTCCCCTCTTTTTCTTTCTTCCATTCTCTGGGGTTGAAGCCAGACTTGGCACAAGCAGTTTCTGGGTACATGGCTCAGATTCTAGAGATCAAGCAAAGGTAGCTAGTGCCTAGTGAGCTATTACTCAGAATTAACTTTATTTAGAAAGCATTCCCTCAGTTTTCTTTTCCTTTGGGTCTCTTCTTTTTCTGACTTCTAGAGGAAAGGGGGTCCTTGATCCTATGGCTCAGCATGGCTTAGGGTGGTCAAATTCAGTGGAGTTATTCATACCAGGATGCACAACAGACATGGTGAATGCCCTGCCATTCCAGGTGGTGACATTTCTGGCCCAAAGAGGACATGTTGAAAGAGAGCAAAGGAAAAAAATACCCCTTATCTTGGTTTATTATTTAGGAATTTGAAGAAAACAACATAAATGGCATTGATAAAAGATAAAGAAGGACACAAGGAACTGATCTATGGTTCAGATGTGCTGTGGTGATGAGTAGAAATAGCAAAATTTGTAAACAGAGGTATTTGAGATGCAGTTTAGGGCTTGGATGATTCAGGGGTTCAACATAATTAGAGTTCACAGATATTGGCTGAAGGGAAATGTCAAGATAGATTTAAGCCTTTTATGACAGTCAGTGGACTAGAACTATAAATGAGAAATAGAAAACTTTGATTGTTTACTTGCCACCAAACAAGCTTCACTTGGAGGAGGAAAGGGATGAAAAGGAAATAGGCAGTGTACAGATGTACAGATACATATGGGTATGCTAGCATGAGCACTATACTTCCTGTCAGGAGACATGTCCTGCTGCTAACTAGCTTTTTTTAAAAAATAATTTTATTTATTTTATTTAGTTTTGGCTGCGTTGGGTCTTTGTTGCTGCACGCGGGCTTTCTCTAGTTGTGGCGAGCGGGGGGCTACTCTTTGTTGCGGTGTGCGGGCTTCTCATTGCAGTGGCTTCTCTTGTTGCGGAGCATGGGCTCTAGGCCTGCGGGCTTCAGTAGTTGCGGCACTCAGGCTCAGTAGTTGTGGCGCAAGGGCTTAGTTGCTCCGAGGCATGTGGGAGCTTCCCGGACCAGGGCTCGAACCCATGTACCCTGCATTGACAGGCAGATTCTTAACCACTGCGCCACCAGGGAAGCCCTAACTAGCTTTTTGATCTTGGGCAAATCACTCCCCTTCTCTGGGCCTCAATTTCTTTATCTGTCAAATGAAATTTTTAAAATGGTCTATTTTACAAAACCAGCAAAGTCTTGTGCCTCCCAGCTCTTACTGTCTACAATAAAGAAAAACTTCCTGTGAACCTTGCAAAGTTAGGTCTGAATAACAGTTTTCTGTTTACAGATTTGGAAATTCATACAGTTTTGCAGATTTCCTAGCAGTTTGGTAATAGAGATGGGAATAAACATCGGAAACCCTTGTGTTGCCCATTCTTACTGATCTGGGTTGTCTGGGCCAGGTGAATGAGTATCACTCACCACCCTGCAACAGCAGGTCTAAAAGTTAGTAGAGACCCCTCTACTCTCTCCTATAATGATTAGTAGCAAAGTACAAATTAGTTCCCCAGTCTATAAATTCCTACAGAGGCTTGAAGCTCAAAAGGTCAGATGGGCCTCATCTCGGGGGGAATCAAAGGGGAGTGCTGGAGTTACATTATCCAGTGCCCTCTTTACAATTCAGAGAAGATTAACAAGTAAATCCCCAATATGGACTTTGAATGGCAGTGTGGGATTTACACTTTACGTAATTGGTAACTATTAAGTTAAAATATTTAAATCTTGCCTATCTGGAAGCAAAGTAATGCTAAGCCTTGATTCATAAAAAAATTCTTGGGATACATTTCTATTTTAGGAAAGTTCATCTTTGGCTTGTTTGGTTGCAAATGACCCCCAAAGATGTGAGATCTCAAATTACCAAGTGATATTTTGCCCCAGAATACGAGTAGCATATGGCAGAGGTAGGTAGTCTTCAATCTTTCAACTTGATTGTATCTAGATATGCTCATGAGGCACATACCTTGAACTGGCTCTGTTTATACCTTTTAATGCAAAAGTACAGCATTACATTACACATTTTTTGGTAGTTTTGTGTTTAAAAGTTTCAAGATGAACAAAATAAAAGCTTTACTCTGCCAGAGTCTGCATATGCATATTTATTTCTGTATCTGAATGTCTTTTTGTGTGTGTGTGTGTCTTTCTTTCTGTCTCTATTCATACAATTCTTTTTTGGGCTGGGGGGAGGTGTTGGGGGTAGAGTTTGTGTGTCTGCCCCTTGGTCTATGTGTGTTTTCTCCTTACCTCTCATTATCTTCCTCCCTTTTTGCCTATCTGCCTTATTCTCTTCTCTGTTTCCTCCTTTCCCTTAATTATCCATAACACAGAAAAACTAAAGCATATTTTAGATTATCTCTTATATTTTATTTGGTGCTATGGTGTTTTGACCTGGAAGAAACTCTATAGGTATTTTAATATACCCCTCCCATTTGACAGATGTTGTGGCTTTGCAGTTAATTACTGGCAGAACAGGGACCAGAGCCTTAGTCTCCTGCTTCTTGGAGAGTTCCATGCTCTTTCCACTATTTTCTGCTACCTCCTGTTTTATATTTCTTGAAGAAATTTCTGTATTTGTTGTTCTTAATTTTAAAAGCAGGTGAGCAGAACATTTTCTTTTATATTAAAAAATTTCCTTATGTAATTTCAAAGAGCCTGTGGCCTCGGGCAAAGTGAAGTTTTGCATCCCCACCCTCCAAGTATGTATGTGAGGGTCCCAAAATAGTGCAGGATCACACTGCAAGAACTCTCTCTCCTTTTCCTTAAGCCTCTAGGAATATAGAATCTATGGCTGTGTGGTGCAAATAACATCTCACACTTGTTTAGAGCTTAATTTGTCTAAAGTACTACCCCATTTATTTATTCACTCAAGAATTTAAGTGCTATGAAAAGATGCTCAACATCACTAATTATTAGAGAAATGCAAATCAAAACCACAATGAGGTATCACCTCACACTGCTCAGAATGGCCATCATCAAAATGTCTACAAATGACAAATGCAGGAGAGGGTGTGGAGAAAAGGAAACCCTCTTGCACTGTTGGTGGGAATGTAAATTGCTACAGCCACTATGGAAAACAGTATGGAGGTTCCTTAAAAAACGAACAATAGAGCTACCATATTATCCAGTAATCCCATTCCTGGGCATGTGTCCAGAAAAGATGAAAACTCTGTTTGAAAAGACACATGCACCCCAGTGTTCATAGCAGCACTATTAACGGTAGCCAAGAAATGGAAACAAACCAAGTGCCCATCAACAGACGATTGGTTTAAGAAGATGTGGTATATATATATATACAATGGAATATTGCTCAGCCATAAGAAAGACTGAAATAGTGTCATTTGCAGCAACATGGATGAACCTAGAGAATATCATACGAAGTGTAGCAAGTCAGAGAAAGATAAATATTATATGATATCATTTACATGTGGAATCTAAAAAATAGTACAAATGAATCTGTATACAAAACAGAAACAGACTCACAGACGTAGAAAACAAACTTAGGGTTAACAAAGGGAAAGGGAGAGGGGGACAGATAAATTAGGAGTGTAGAATTAACAAATTAACTAGTATAGGAGAATAATATAAACTACTATACATAAAATAGGTAAGCAACAAAGATTTACTGCATAGCACAGGGAACTCTATTCAATATCTTGTAATAACCTATAATGGAAAAGAATCTGAGAAAAATGTATATATGACTGAATCACTTTGCTGTACAGCTGAAACTAACACAATATTGTAAATCAACTCTACTTCAATTACAATTTTAAAAACGAATTTATGTACTGACAAGGTGGGTTATCTTATTTGATCGCAACAGCAGTCCTGTACTCTACTTTAATTCTGACTTTACAAACATGGCAACTAAGACCCAGTGACTTGCTCATGGTTGCATAGTTAACAGCAAAGCCAGGAATAGGACTTCTACTTTCGAAACCATACACAAAGTAATATTTCTAGTTTATTTGGGTCATTTCTTAAAATCAATCAAATTAATCATTTGTGTTCCGTGAAAACAAGTAGAACTTGAATCTCTGTAAAGGCACATCTTATAGTTTTCCCTCAGAACAAACTACTATGTTAAGTAACCATAAGAAGCATCAAGAAACAAATGCTTACTCTTTCACAGCCTTATAAAAGTGTAATTGGCCTGGTTATTCTATATTGTGCAAACTCCTTATCCTACTCAACTATTCAGCCATTCCCCCCAAATCAGATTTTACATCTATCTATTGCAGAAATGTGTGCTTTTAAGATTTGGGGGTAACATTATAGTTTTATTACATGTACTTTGATTTTCTCTGCTGGAGATGGTTTATCTGTTTTTCCTTGAATTTGACAGTTGCCTGAGTCCATATAAAATGTCAGTAGAAAATGTACACATTTCATTTTCCAGAGCCTAACAGTTACTTTTAAAATCAAGCCAATACAGATTGTCTGAATTGGCTTTAATTTTCCATGGAGGTTAATGACTGAACTTTTCATTATTGGGAATGTTGAGGCTTTTAATTCTTAAAATAACAACACATTAAATGTATAAAGAAAGGAGAGCTAAACTCTGCCAATGAATATAAGTATACCAGGTTTTAAGTTTATTTACAAACAGATGAACAAAAAGTAATGAAAACTCCATTTTGCCAATACTAGCATTTGGTGATTTGTTTTGATAATTTCTTTACAATGGTGCATTTTAAAGCTGTGGGGTTGTTTTTCAGATCACATAAGCAAGAGACATCCGGTATCATTAGGCCTGAACATACAACAGTTCTAATTTTTAATGATCTTCACATACTTAGAAACGGGATTATTTTAACATGAAAAGAATATTTGAAAAACATACTTGCAAGATTTTTATTTAGCATTTTAGAGGTTTGTTTCCCAGTTTCTTACCTGTTGGAAATTTCTGGCTCTGTTGCTATTCTTTTCATCTTCTACATGTTTTCTTTCTTCATTTCCATGATTATTTTTCTAAGTTTATTTTTATGTCAAAAGATGACATGTCAGCCACCTGTCCAAGCCATAACATGCCCCTCTCCCTTCTTGGCTTATTTATCCATTAAACGATCTATAGCTTCAGAAGCTGCTTCCAGAGTTGAAATCATTGCACAGAAGATCAAGCTCAGGAATCCATTAGGATCTGAAGGCCACTGAAGAGTCAGAAGGGAGGAGTCAGGAGTCACAGCAGCAGTGATATTAGATGGAGTTATTTACAAGATGTGTTCAAAATGTTACTTTCAGTCATCTTATAGAGATGGTAATAAGAGTGCATGTGAAAATCTGTGGCATTTTCTGGTATGTATACATATGTTTTGTACTTTAAAAAAATAGCTTTGCCAAAATCATACATTTAATTTAAATATTCCTGGAAAATTATTCATAAGCATTAGTGGTTGTTCTTAGAGAATTTACTATCACCTAAGAGATGGGTTTTTTTTTTTAAAGAATTCCAAGATACTCTTTTTTTTTTAAAGACACCAATTGTACTTGAACATTTGTTACTTTTTTTAAAAAATTAATTAATTAATTAATTTATTTATTTTTGGCTGTGTTGGGTCTTCGTTTCTGTGCGAGGGCTTTCTCTAGTTGTGGCAAGTGGGGGCCACTGTTCATCGCGGGGCACGGGCCTCTCACTATCGCGGCCTCTCTTGTTGGGAGCACAGGCTCCAGACGCGCAGGCTCAGTAGTTGTGGCTCACGGGCCTAGTTGCTCCGCGGCATGTGGGATCTTCCCAGACCAGGGCTCGAACCCGTGTCCCCTGCATTAGCAGGCAGATTCTCAACCACTGCGCCACCAGGGAAGCCCCCAAGAGATGGGTTTTATTCCTGATTTTGCTATAATTTATGAGACTAATGAAAATGCTTTTAAAATTAAAGTTAACCTAAGTTCCCCAGGAAAGTTGTGTATTATTAAATAAGATTTTCATCAAGCACTTTGAAACTGACAACAACTAAGCTTCTTAAATAAAAGTGGGGACTGAAAAGCCCTCTTCTGTATTTGAAAGATTATTACAAGAGGGGGCTGTTCCTCACTGTTACAAAAGACTGAAAAGTGAGATTTCAATGAAATATAAGAAGTATTTCCTTATAGTGAGTGTGTTCAAAGACTTTGAGAAGCAGGGCTATGGAATATCAAGTGTGGTTGAAGATCTTTCTGACATGGCCTAGTGGATAGACTAGCAACATTTTAAAATATTTCCTAACTCAAAGATTCATTGATGGACCCCAAATTTTAGAACTAAGCCATGCAAATCAGTTCTATTTCCCTACCCAATACACCAAACTAACCAATTAAAAACTCAAAATTACCAGGCAGTCAACAACACTGAAATTATGTATCTGTGTTTTATAGAACCCTGCCAGGTCACTGGCCTGGTGGAGTATGTGGCAGGGGGTCGGGATGTGCGCTACAGGAGTGGAAACCAACCTCCTCCTCTGTGGAAACTTGACGAGTCAAAGTAGTTCAGGGCCCATACCTCGTCTTGCCCCAGTCATCTTTTACTGGTATCCCCCTTACTTATTTATCTGTTTGTACTTGAAATATAGAGAGTAGCAAACTTTGGAGGGCTTATTAAAAAACAAATATCTTTTCTGTACATAGAACAGTGGCAATAACTAGCAGTGAGGTATTAGCATACTAATAACTTAGTATTAGCATACTAAGAGAGTATTAGCATACTAAGAGATCATCTTAGTTGTCTGTGATGTTGGCGAAGAGTTTGAGAGGCAGCTTGAGTGAGACAGAGCTGGCTTTGCACCCAGATTGTCCCATGTTACCTAACCTGGGTCACCTTGAGCTTCTCTGTGAGCTTTTGATTTCTTTTCCGTAAGGTGAATATTGCCATCTATCTGGCAGGATTATTTTGAAGGTAAATGGTAGCACATAGTAGATATTCAGTAAGTGATAGTTATTGTTGTTTTTTAGAGTTTGCCTTAGTAGAAGTATATAATCCAGGTTAAGAGCAAAGTTAATTGTTTTCTGTTTTTGCATACCTTCCCAAAGAAAGCCTAGAAAGAGCGTGAGATATTGGGAAATGGTGAAAACAGTTGTTTTTTAATTTTTAAGGGGATGTTTGATATAATCCTGTGCTGTCTTTATTGATGATAAAATTTAGCAGGCATTTGAGTTTTGTTTGCCTCGGTTAAAATTCACTGTTTTAATTGCAAAAGGTAGTTTTTAGGCTAACAGCCTTGGACAACAAACAAAGTATCCAAAGAAAGAACTTAAGCCCCTGATTATTTCTCCCATCTTTCTGAAGCTTTTGCTGCTTTGTTACTTTCTCTCTCATTATATTATAAGTTTTATATTTAGTTATAAAACACATTTTATTGTCTTTAATCTGCTGTGCCTTGATAAGTGTAAACTAAACCATTAGGTGATTCTCTGAGCCCATACTTTTACATATTAGGGAAAGTCAAGATTGAGGAGCATCTTGAAAAATGTAAGTAGTGTCTAAACTCCAAGTCTCAGTGATCTGTGTTATAATTGATTATACTAAAAGCTTGGTAAAGAAAGGCTTTCTGTTTTTTTTTCTCACCCTGCTGAAGTTGTCTTTACCTCTGTCTTTGTTAAGAGCTGTCTCATTATAAGCATTTTTAAAAAGAAAAGCTGTTAGGATTAACCTGCTTGAATTGATTGTTTTTTCCTTAGATTTCAGTAGATCCTAGAGGACCTATTTACTTACTAAAGCTTTAGAGTACTACCTTAAGACTTGGGGCAGAGGACAACCTGCCCTGGGTCTTGTATTTAGAGAACCCACATATCACACATGTTAAAAAAAAAATGTGTCATCTTGGTTCCAGCACTCAGCACTTGCAGAGCACAACTTGTAATTCTAAACACTTAAAAGACTAAGACCGTTCAGGCCCAAGGTACACTTCTCTCCATCACTTGCCCCATGCCCTCAGAAAATAAAGGTGATTATGTCCAAATATCATGAAGGTTATGGGCTGTTGATGTTGGTTATGAATACTGCTTTGTAGTATGGGGATGCTTTGAGTGACAGAAGTTCTTAGGTGAGAGGAAAGACTAATTAACTTAGCATAAATGAAATAGATTCTTGTGTAATGAACTACTGTTTTCCAGTACTACTAACGACACATTTTCTTGTTTTTCATTGTATTCCAATTTGTGGTTCTACTCACAAATTAAGGTGATATTTGTAACAGTGGTCCATGGCCGCTGAACAATAATAAGCAATTCATATTACTCTTAAATTTTGTACATGAAATTCCAGGCATAATATATGTGATGCCAGTTGTTGACAGTGGCAATGGGTGAGCCTTGAATCCTAGAATTGTGAGTAGTTCTGTTTTTGTAAAAATATATAATAGGGGGGCTTCCCTGGCGGTCCAGTGGTTGGGACTTTGCCTTCCAGTGCGGAGGGTGCGGGTTCGATCCCTGGTTGGGGAGCTAAGATCCCAAATGCCTTGCAGCCAGGGGGCCAAAACATAGAACAGGAGCAGTGTTGTGGCGAATTCAATAAAGACTTTAAAAAACAAATATATATATAATAGGATTTAATTAGTTTTTTAAAAAATTACATGAGTTTCCATTTTATTATAATAATTTTACTTAAAATTTGGTATTTGTTAATTACAATTTGTATACTACTTTTTAATTTTATAGATAATTTTGAGCAGTTTGGAAAAAAGACAATATTTGAAAACAAATGTGAAAATAATTTTAATTTTTGATTTTTCACATTTAGTATATGTTTTTTATGACAGTATCTTCAAATTTTAACATTTTGAATAAACCACATTTTTCCCCCTCCAAGTGCTTTATTTATTTAATTTTTTTATACAGCAGGTTCTTATTAGTTATCCATTTTATACATATTAGTATATATATGTCAATCCCAATCTCTCAATTCATCCAACCCCCCATCCCCCACCCCCCCACCCCCCACCGCTTTCTTCCCTTGGTGTCCATACATTTGTTCTCTGCATCTGTGTCTCTATTTCTGCCCTGCAAACAGGTTCATCTGTACCATTTTTCTAGGTTCCACATATATGTGTTAATATATGATATTTGTTTTTCTCTTTCTGACTTACTTCACTCTGTATGCCAGTCTCTAGATTCATCCATGTCTCAACAAATGACCCAATTTCGTTCCTTTTTATGGCTGAGTAGTATTCCATTGTATATATGTACCACATCTTCTTTATCCATTTGTCTGTCGATGGGCATTTAGGTTGCTTCCATGACCTGGCTATTGTAAATTGTGCTGCAATGAACATTGGGGTGCATGTGTCATTTTGAATTATGGTTTTCTCTGGGTATATGCCCAGTAGTGGGATTGCTGGGTCATATGGTAATTCTATTTTTAGTATTTTAAGGAACCTCCATACTCTTCTCCATAGTGGCTGTATCAATTTACATTCCCACCAGCAGTGCAAGAGTTTCCCTTTTCTCCACACCCTCTCCAGCATTTGTTGTTTGTAGATTTTCTGATGATGCCCATTCTAACTGGTGTGAGGTGATACCTCATTGTAGTTTTGATTTGCATTTCTCTAATAACTAGTGATGTTGAGCAGATTTTCATGTGCTTCTTGGCTATCTGTATGTCTTCTTTGGAGAAATGTCTATTTAGGTCTTCTGCCCATTTTTGGATTGGGTTGTTTGTTTTTTTAAATATTGAGCTGCATGAGCTGTTTATATATTTTGGAGATTAATCCTTTGTCTGTTGCTTTGTTTGCAAATATTTTCTCCCATTCTGAGGGTTGTCTTTTCATCTTGTTTGTAGTTTCCTTTGCTTTGCAAAAGTAAGTTTCATTAGGTCCCATTTGTTTATTTTTGTTTTTATTTCCATTACTCTAGGAGGTGGATCAAAAAAGATCTTGCTGTGATTTATGTCAAAGAGTGTTCTTCCTATGTTTTCATCGAAGAGTTGTATAGTGTCCGGTCTTACATTTAGGTCTCTAATCCATTTTGAGTTTATTTTTGTGTATGGTGTTAGGGAGTGTTCTAATTGCATTCTTTTTACATGTCGCTGTCCAGTTTTCCCAGCACCACTTATTGAAGAGACTGTCTTTTCTCCATTGTATAACCTTGCCTCTTTTGTCATAGATTAGTTGACCATAAGTGCGTGGGTTTGTCTCTGGGCTTTCTGTCTTGTTCCATTGATCTGTGTTTCTGTTTTTGTGCCAGTACCATTTTCTCTTGATTACTGTAGCTTTGTAGTATAGTCTGAAGTCAGGGAGTCTGATTCCTCCAGCTCCGTTTTTTTCCCTCAAGACTGCTTTGGCTATTCAGGATCTTTTGTGTCTCCATACAAATTTTAAGATATTTTTGTTCTAGTTCCATTAAAAATGCCATTGGTAATTTGATAGGGATTGCATTGAATCTGTAGATTGCTTTGGGTAGTATAGTCATTTTCACAGTATTGATTCTTCCAATCCAAGAACGTGCTATATCTCTCCATCTGTTGGTATCATCTTTAATTTCTTTCATCAGTGTCTTATAGTTTTCTGCATACAGGTCTTTTGTCTCCCTAGGTAGGTTTATTCCTAGGTATTTTATTCTTTTTGTTGCAATGGTAAATGGGAGTGTTCCCATAATTTCTCTTTCAGATTTTTCATCATTAGTGTATAGGGATGCAAGAGTTTTCTGTGCATTAATTTTGTATCCTGCAACTTTACCAAATTCATTGATTAGCTCTAGTAGTTTTCTGGTGGCATCTTTAGGATTCTCTATGTATAGTATCATGTCATCTGCAAACAGTGACAGTTTTAATTCTTCTTTTCCAATTTGTATTCCTTTTATTTCTTTTTCCTCTCTGATTGTCGTGGCTAGGAGTTCCAAAACTATGTTGAATAATAGTGGTGAGAGTGGACATCCTTGTCTCGTTCCTGATCTTAGAGGAAATGGTTTCAGTTTTTCACCATTGAGAATGATGTTGGCTGTGTGTTTGTCGTATATGGCCTTTATTATGTTGAGGTAGGTTCCCTCTATGCCCAGTTTCTGGAGAGTTTTTATCATAAATGGGTGTTGAATTTTGTCAAAAGCTTTTTCTGCATTTATTGAGATGATCATGTGGTTTTTATTCTTCAATTTGTTAATATGGTGTATCACATTGATTGATTTGCGTATACTGAAGAATCCTTGCATCCCTGGGATAAATCCCACTTGATCATGGTGTATGATCCTTTAATGTGTTGTTGGATTCTGTTTGCTAGTATTTTGTTGAGGATTTTTGCATCTATATTCATCAGTGATATTGGTCTGTAATTTTCGTTTTTTGTAGTAACTTTGTCTGGTTTTGGTATCAGGGTGATGGTGGCCTCATAGAATGAGTTTGGGAGTGTTCTTTCCTCTGCAATTTTTTGGAAGAGTTTGAGAAGGATGAGTGTTAGCTCTTCTCTAAATGTTTGATAGAATTCACCTGTGAAGCCATCTGGTCTTGGACTCTTGTTTGTTGGAAGACTTTTTTAAAAAAATTAATTAATTAATTAATTTATTTATTTATTTATTTTTGGCTGTTTTGGGTCTTCATTTCTGTGCGAGGGCTTCCTCCAGTTGCGGCAAGCGGGGGCCACTCTTCATCGTGGTGCACGGGCCTCTCACTATCGTGGCCTCTCTTGTTGTGGAGCACAGGCTCCAGACACGCAGGCTCAGTAGTTGTGGCTCACAGGCCCAGTTGCTCCGCAGCATGTGGGATCTTCCCAGACCAGGGCTTGAACCCACGTCCCCTGCATTAGCAGGCAGATTCTCAACCACTGCGCCACCAGGGAAGCCCTGTTGGAAGATTTTTAATCACAGTTTTAGTTTCATTACTTCTGATTAGTCTGTTCATATTTTCTTTTTCTCCTGGTTCAGTCTTGGAAGGTTATACCTTTCTAAGAATTTGTCTATTTCTTCCAGGTTGTCCATTTTATTGGCATAGAATTGGTTGTAGTAGTCTCTTAGGATGCTTTGTATTTCTGTGGTGTCTGTTGTAACTTCTCCTTTTTCATTTCTAATTTTAATGATTTGAGTCCTCTCCCTCTTTTTTTTGATGAGTTTGGCTAATGGTTTATCAATTTTGTTTATCTTCTCAAAGAACCAGCTTTTAGTTTTATTGCTGTTTGCTATTGTTTTCTTTCTTTCTATTTCATTTTTTTCTGCTCTGGTCTTTATGATTTCTTTCCTTCTGCTAACTTTGGGTTTTGTTTGTTCTTCTTTCTCTAGTTCCTTTAGGTGTAAGGTTAGATTGTTTATTTGAGATTGTTCTTGTTTCTTGAGGTAGGCTTGTATTGCTATAAACTTCCCTCTTAGAACTGCTTTTGCTGCATCCCATAGGTTTTGGATCATCGTGTTTTCATTGTCATTTGTCTCTAGGTATTTTTTGATTTCCTCTTTGGTTTCTTCAGTGATCTCTTGGTTATTTAGTAATGTATTGTTTAGCCTCCATGTGTTTGTGTTTTTTACGTTTTTTTCCCTGTAATTGATTTCTAATCTCATAGCGTTGTGGTCAGAAAAGATGCTTGATATGATTTCAATTTTGTTAAATTTACTGAGGCTTGATTTGTGACCCAAGATGTGATCAATCCTGGAGAATATTCCATGTGCACTTGAGAAGAAAGTATAATCTGCTGTTTTGGGACGGAATGTCCTATAAATATCAATTAAATCTATCTGGTTTATTGTGTCATTTAAAGCTTGTGTTTCCTTATTAATTTTCTGTTGGATGATCTGTCCGTTGGTGTAAGTGAGGTGTTAAAGTCCCCTACTATTATTGTATTACTGTTGATTTCCCCTTTTATGGTTGTTAGCATTTGCCTTATGTATTGAGGTGCTCCTATGTTGGATGCATAAAGATTTACTATTGTTACATCTTCTTCTTGGCTTGGTCCCTTGATCATTGTGTAGTGTCCTTCTCTGTCTCTTGTAATAGTCTTTATTCTAAAGTCTATTTTGTCTGATATGAGAATTGCTACTTCAGCTTTCTTTTGATTTCCATTTGCATGGAATATCTTTTTCTATCCCTTCACTTTCAGTCTATATGTGTCCCCAGGTCTGAAGTGGCTCTCTTGTAGACAGCATATATATGGGTCTTGTTTTTGTATCCATTCAGTGAGGCTGTGTGTTTTGGTTGGAGCATTTAATCCATTCACGTTTAAGGTAATTATCGGTATGTATGTTCCTATTACCATTTTCGTAATTGTTTTGGGTTTGTTTTTGTAGGTCCTTTTCTTCTCTTGTGTTTCCCACTTAGAGAAGTTCCTTTAGCATTTGTTGTACAGCTGGTTTGGTGGTGCTGAATTCTCTTAGCTTTTGCTTGTCTGTAAAGCTTTTGATTTCTCCATCGAATCTGAATGAGATCCTTGCTGGGTAGCGTAATCTTGGTTGTAGGTTCTTCCCTTTCACTTTAAATATGTCATGCCACTGCCTTCTGGCTTGTAGAGTTTCTGCTGAGAAATCAGCTGTTAACCTTATGGAAATTCCCTTGTATGTTATTTGTCGTTTTTCCCTTGCTGCTTTCAATAATTTCTCTTTGTCTTTAATTTTTGCCAGTTTGATTACTGTGTCTCGGCATGTTTCTCCTTGGGTTTATCCTGTATGGGACTCTCTGTGCTTCCTGGACTTGGGTGGCTATTTCCTTTCCCATGTTAGGGAAGTCTTTGACTATAATCTCTTCAAATATTTTCTCGGGTCCTTTCTCTCTCTCTTCTCCTTCTGGGACCCCTATAATGTGAATGTTGTTGTGTTTAATGTTGTCCCAGAGGTCTCTTAGGCTGTCTTCATTTCTTTTCACTCTTTTTTCTTTATTCTGTTTCACAGCAGTGAATTCCACCATTCTGTCTGCCAGGTCACTTATCCATTCTTCTGCCTCAGTTATTCTGTTTTTGATTCCTTCTAGTGTATTTCTCATTTCAGTTATTGTATTGTTCATCTCTGTTTGTTCTTTAATTCTTCTAGGTCTTTGTTAAACACTTCTTGCATCTTCTTGATCTTTGCCTCCATTCTTTTTCCGAGGTCCTGCATCATCTTCACTATCATTATTCTGAATTCTTTTTCTGGAAGGTTGCCTATCTCCGCTTCATTTAGTTGTTTTTCTGGGGTTTTATCTTGTTCCTTCATCTGGTACATAGCCCTCTGCCTTTTCATCTTGTCTATCTTTCTGTGAATGAGGTTTTTGTTCCATAGGCTGCAGGATTGTAGTTTTTTTCTCTTCTGCTGTCTTCCCTCTGGTGGATTAGGCTATCTGAGAGGCTTGTGCAAGTTTCCTGATGGGAGGGAGTGGTGGTGGGTAGAGCTGGCTGTTACTCTGGTGGGCAGAGCTCAGTAACACTTTAATCCACTTGTCTCCTGATGGGTGGGGCTAGGTTCCCTCCCTGTTGGTTGTTTGGTCTGAGGCGACCCAACACTGGAGCCTACCCAAGCTCTTTGGTGGGGCTAATGGCGGACTCTGGGAGGGCTCACACCAAGGAGTACTTCCCAGAACTTCTGCTGCCAGTGTCCTTGTCCTCATGGTGAGACACAGCACCCCCCCCCCCCCCGCCTCTGCAGGAGACCCTCCAACACTAGCAGGTAGGTCTGGTTCAGTCTCCTATGGGGTCACTGCTCCTTCCCCTGGGTCCCAGTGTGCACACTACTTTGTGTGTGCCCTCCAAGAGTGGAGTCTCTGTTTCCCCCAGTCCTGTCGAAGTCCTGTAATCAAATTCCACTAGCCTTCAAAGTCTGATTCTCTAGGAATTCTTCCTCCCGTTGCCGGACCCCCAGGTTGGGAAGCCTGACGTGGAGCTCAGAACCTTCACTCCACTGGGGGACTTCTGTGGTATAAGTGTTCTCCAGTTTGTGAGTCACCCACCCAGCAGTTATGGGATTTGATTTTATTGTGATTGTGCCCCTCCTTCCATCTCACTGTGGCTTCTCCTTTGTCTTTGGATGTGGGGTATCTTTTTTGGTGAGTTCCAGTGTCTTCCTGTCGATGATTCTAAACCATATTTTATTTTTAATCCTGTGGATCCTTATTGGCAATATGACACAGATTATGAGAAAAGCTTGTTTATAACAACATAACTAGTGATTTTGATGATATTAAAGTAAGAAAAATAAATTTTATGGAATATATTACAATTTATGAATTAAGTATGTCTTTATTAATTCATTCATACATTGCCAGCTTATCATTATATCCAGACATATGCAATAATACTTAAATTCAATTGTCTTTGATATTTTGTCAACTTTAAGTTATATAAGAATTATTGATTTACACATTTTTAATCTTATCAAGTTAAGTATGTTAAACATTTTATTTAATAGATTGTTTTATAACTTTTGAATTTTTAGAGATATGGTATGAGCTTCCATTTATAATGTTGCCCTGGACCCTGCAAGTATTAGGCATGAGTCTGTTTAGATGTATCTTATTTTATTTGTTTATTTCAAGGTTTAATTATTTGAGAGTAAATGTTTTTTATTTTAAATGTAAGAACATTATTTTTAAAAACGGGAAATAACTTGAGGGGGAAAATAATCTTAATATCACCACTGTAGTGCAATCAGTTTTAGCATTTTAGAGGATTATTTTCTCCAAAATGTGTCTTAAATCCATCCTCTTCTCTTCATTACTATTGTGCTCATCCTATCCAAACCATCATCATTTCTCACCAAGACTAAAGCAATAGTATAGTTACTTGTTGCTCAACGTTTTATTTTACTTCCTCCAATCCTTTCTCCACAATGTATCAGAGTGGATTTTGATAAAATATAAATTAGGTCATGTCACTTCTTTACCTAAAGCCTTTCATCAGTGTTTAATTGCTATTGTAAGAAAATCCAAATTCTTTACTATTCCTGACAAAGTCTTGTATGAGGTAGTTCCTGTCTACCTCTTCAACTTTATCTCATATCTCTCTCCTTCCCCACAATCCATCAAGTCCTTCCCAACTCCAATTTTAAGAAGTTTTAATGGGGGACACGGTATCTTCTTCACTCTATAGGAGGAACTCTGTGAGCTGGTGGGTAGCTTGATTGTTGAATGGCAGCTAAAATAATCCTTTATTTTTATTTTGTTGACAATGCCTACTTTTATACCTATCTTGTTATAGAATCCCACCTTCTCCTATCTCTCTTTGATGATGGTTGATCAGGTTTGGAGGGGGAGAGTAGAGGTAAGGGTGGGAATTGGTAACATAAATCAGGACATACTCCTGATAATACTCTTTTAACAGTAATAATCCATTTTATGGTTAGACCGTAATTTAACAATTTTCCTATTGATGGTCCCCCCCATTACAAACAACACCAAATTATAAACAGCAAATTTATTTGTGGCTAAATATTAGCCCACATTCATTTTTTTTTTTTAAAGATCTTTTTTTTTTTTTAATTTTTAAAAAATTTATTTATGACTGTGTTGGGTCTTCGTTTCTGTGCGAGGGCTTTCTCCAGTTGTGGCAAGTGGGGGCCGCTCTTCATCGCGGTGCGCGGGCCTCTCACTATCGCGGCCTCTCTTGTTGCGGAGCACAGGCTCCAGACGCGCAGGCTCAGTAATTGTGGCTCACGGGCCCAGTTGCTCCGCGGCATGTGGGATCTTCCCAGCCCAGGGCTCGAACCCGTGTCCCCTGCATTGGCAGGCAGATTCTCAACCACTGCGCCACCAGGGAAGCCCCCACATTCATTTTTAGAGATTATCCCAAGGAAGTAACAGTCTGGGATACAGTGATATTTGAACATGTTGAATATATCCATATATCCAGGCCTAATCAGTGTCCTGTGATGCTGTGGCAGACAAATATGTCAAAGCATAATAAAAACCTCCCAAATAACTTTTCATTAGAGTTTCATTTGAAATTTTGGGGTCTGTTAATTCCAAATATTTCTTTCATCTCTATCATCCTTAGGTATTCTCAAAATATAAGCCCCTCCAGGCAGTGTGCCCCTCCTGCACCCTCTTGCCCATTTAATTCAGAGCTTCACATGGTGCTTCTCAGAGAATATATATATTCAGTTGATCCTCAGTCAAGGATTACATATTTACAAATTCACCTACTCACTAAAATTTATTCGTAACCCCCAAATCAATACTCACAGTGCTTTCAAGGTCATTTGTAGACATGTGCAGAGTGGTGAAAGTTTGCATCACACAAGGAGCACATTGAGTTTAAATAAGGCAGCTGTTCTCCCTTCTTGTTTCAGCTCTCATACTGTAAACAGATGTCCTTTTTTTAGTTTATTTAGTGCCATATTTTTCACACTTTTATGCTTTTTGATAGTGATTTCACTGTTTAAAATGGTCCCCCAAGTGTAGTGCTGAAGTGCTATCTACTGTCCTTAAGTGCAAGAAGGCTATGATGGGCCTTACAGAGAAAATGTATGTGTTAGATGAGCTTTGTTCAAACATGAGTTATATGGCTGATGCCATGAGTGTATTAAATAAAGTATCTTTAAACAGAAACATTCAAAACAAGGTTATGTGTTGATCAGTTGATGAAAACGTGACTAGAGGCTCACAGAAACCTAACCCCGTATTTCCCCTAGGAACAATGTTTTAGTATTCACTAATTTAGCGTTCATGGCAACTTTATAGACCATAAGTACCACATATAATAAGAATCAGCTTTATTGATTTATCTCTCTATTTATTTATTTCTAGCTCCCCATTGCCATTTTAAATGACTTCTTTTCCAACTTTGTGAAATTTCAGTCAATTTGGGTGTACCCCTCTAACCTTTTACTTTGCTATCATTTTCTGATCCAGTTTATTATCTTATTTCTCACCCCAGAGTTCAACAAAGATTAATGGAGTTGAATTTATAAATCTTCAGTGTTTTTTGCATCTTATTTAAGAAATTCTTCCCTATCTTGAGGTCATGAAGATATTCTCCTATATAATCTTTTAAAAGCCTTTTCAGCTTGACTTTCACATTTAGGTTTATAATCTACTTGGAACTGATCTTTGATGGTATAAAGTAGAAGTACAGTTTAATTTTGTTCTCATAGATACTTGATTGTTCCAGAACCATTTATTGAAAAGGCAGTCTTTCCCCCTAGTACTTTACAGTGCCATCTCTGTCATTTATCAAGGGACTAAATAGGTGTAGGTCTATTTCTGGCTATTTTGTTCTGTTTGTCTTTTTAACCACACATGTCAGTATAACACTATATTAATCACTATATTTTATTAGACTTGATATCATAGAATAAGTCCTCCCAGCTTGTTTTGCTTTTCAAAAGCATTATGGCTATTTTATTTTTATTTATTTATTTATTTATTTTTTTAAGAATCTGAAAAATTATATTTCAATTTCAGTATTCCCATTAATCACATCTATTTTTTTCTTAACATCATTATTGGAGTATAATTGCTTTACAATGCTGTGTTAGTTTCTGGTTTATAACAAAGTGAATCAGTTATACATATACATATGTTCCCATATCTCTTCCCTCTTGTGTCTCCCTCCCTCCCACCCTCCCTATCCCACCCCTGTAGGTGGGCACAAAGCACCGAGCTGATCTCCCTGTGCTATGCGGCTGCTTCCCACTAGCTATCTGTTTTACGTTTGGTAGTGTATATATGTCCATGCCACTCTCTCACTTTGTCCCAGCTTACCCTTCCCCCTCCCCATATCCTCAAGTCCATTCTCTAGTAGGTCTGTGTCTTTATTCCCATCTTGCCCCTAGGTTCTTCATGACCTTTTTTTTTTCTTTCTTAGATTCCATATATATGTGTTAGCATACAGTATTTGTTTTTCTCTTTCTGACTAACTTCACTCTGTATGATAGACTCTAGGTCCATCATGGCCACTTTAGATCCTCGGTGTTTCCTTATAAATTTTAGCATCAGCTTTTAAATCCTATGAAGAAACTGCTAGTGACTTTTATAGGGATTGCATTGAATCTGTACTTCATTTTGGAAGAGTTGAAATGTTTCCAGTGTTGAGTCTTCCAAATTCCATAGATGTGGTATATCTTTCTATGTATTCAGGTCTGTAAATTCTCTCAATAAAGTTTATAATTTCCATATACAGGTTGGCATATCTTTAAAGATTTATTTGTAGATATTTCATATATGTTATGCTAGCATAGTTGGTATTTAAAATTTTTTTCATTTTTTAAATTGTTGCTGATATATAGGAATAAAGTAGATTTTGCAAATTCATTTTCTATTCAGTCATCTTACTAAAATGTCTTAATAATTTGTCTTTAGATAGTCTTAAATTTTCCACATTTTTGATCCTATCATCTGCAAATAATGATAGTTTTATTTCTCTCTTTCCAAACCCAATTTTAAAATTTCATATACTTGCTTTACTGGACTGGCTCTTCAGTACAGTGTTGAATAAAAAGTGGTTTCAACAGGCATCCTTTAAAGGCAAAACTTTGAACATTTCACCATTAAGTGTGTTGTTTATTGTAAGTTTTTTGTAAATGCTGCTTTCAGGATAAGAAAATTCTTTTCTCAGTACACTAAGATTTATTTTTTAAAAATCTTGACTAGGTACTAACTTCTATCAAATACATTTTCTGTCATTATTAAGATAATCATAGTTTCTCCTCTATTCTGTTGTTTGGTTAATAAGATTGATATTCTATTGCTTAATCGACTTTGTGTAATTTCTATAAACACAAATTAATCATGATGCCTTATCCTCTTTATACATTGCAGTTTTCTGTGTGATATTTTGTTTAGGAAGTTTGCATTTATGTTCTTCAGTGAGCTTACCTGTAAGTTCTCCTTTTTCTTACTGTTCTTAGTGGAGTTATGTTAGAGTATCAGAGTTATGTTAGCTTCATAAAATAAATTGGAAAAATACACTCTTTTTTTAGTGTCTAAAAGAATTTGGATGTTATTAGACTTATTTCTCCCTTGAATATTTATAGGCACTGATGGTGAAGTCATCTGGGCCTATAGTTTTCTTTATGGGAAGATTTTTGGGAAAAATAGAATGTTTGTAGTGTGAGTTAGTTAATATTGGTTGCATTTGATAAGCTATGACAGGAAAGAGATGGGCTTGAAAAAGAATTGGCTGATTTGCAAGTCAAAAAAGAATTTAATTCCTTAATTTGAGAGGAAATTAAGAGAGCACAGAAGTTCAGAACTTGCAGGTTTGGAAGATGTAAGTGATTCTCATTTCCATCTAGTGAAAGATAAAACTAAGACCTTTGAATGATAAAGTTTGATTAAAATTGCTTAGCCTCTAGGGCTTCCCTGGTGGCGCAGTGGTTGAGAATCTGCCTGCCAATGCAGGGGACACAGGTTCGAGCCCTGGTCTGGGAAGATCCCACATGCCGCGGAGCAGCTGGGCCCGTGAGCCACAATTACTGAGCCTGCGCGTCTGGAGCCTGTGCTCCGCAACAAGAGAGGCCGCGACAGTGAGAGGCCCGTGCACCACGATGAAGAATGGTCCCCGCTTGCCGCAACTAGAGAAAGCCCTCGCATAGAAACGAAGACCCAACACAGACAAAAAAAAAAAAAAAAAAAATGCTTAGCCTCTAAAGCAAGGATCACATCAAGGATGTGAACATACACTCATTGTTAAAACCTATGAATGGGGGCTTCCCTCGTGGTCCAGTGGATAAGACTCTGTGCTCTCAATGCAGGGGCCCCGGTTTCGATCCCTGGTCAGGGAGCTAGATCCCACATGCTTCAACTAAAGATCCCGCATCCTGCATGCCTCAATGAAGATCGCACGTGCCGCAACTAAAAAAAAAAAAAAGTATGAGTGGATCAAAGTGATGTTTATTAAGTTCTTTTTAGTTTGACAAAATGATCAAGGAAAAGAGACTAGAGGTGTGTCTACCCCAACAGAAGCTTGGTAACCTCAAGTATCTGAATGGATTCTAATGAGGGGGGATTGTCTTAAAAAGAACTGTGGATGTGGCTATTAGTATAGGGAGCTGACTAAAATAAAATAAATAAAAAAATCAAGCATATTTTTGAGAAAGAATTGTACATCAGAAATACCACCAGACTGGATTAAAAGAGTCTGCTCCTGTTTGCCCCAATGTTCTATAGGAAGGAAACATGCAAAGAAAGCTGCTGAGTCCCCAAGGAGGGCATATTTTCCAATGCCCTCTTTACAGTGACTAAGAATAACTGAAAAGGAATGTTCTGCCAAAGGGCAGAACCAAGGGCCACGTGAACAGTGGATTAGGGAGTGGAACAATGGATTATGGAAATCAGGACCTATTCAAGAAATATCCCCCCACCCCCGCCCCAGAGTAGGACCCCTTATAATCATCTGCCCAGTGGGATTTTAGAATTGTTTCTTTCATCTTTCTTCTTTCCAAGTGGAAGTATTTATTGCAACTATCCTGACCCTGTTCCACTATTGTATATATATCGGGGTGGGGTGGAACAGATAATGTGTATTATTAATTCAAATGAACCTCATCTAGACCTTATATAGCGATGAACACATATCACTCAGAGATCTTGGACTTTAGGCTCAAAGTAGTGACTGTGTGGAATTTTAGGGTTTTCTCCCTTGGGGAGGAGATAAGTTTATTAGTATGTGACAGATGGTAGGAAATGAATATTTAATGATAAGGTGTGCTGTGATAGACTTTTTATTACTCATGAGATTTGGTACCCTTCCTTACAAGAGGATTGTACTTGAAATGTGAGCAGAAGTGACATATGTCCCTTTCTAGCAGAAGATTTAAGAGTCAGCATGTGCTTGGCCATAATCTCTTTCACTTCTTCCATGACAAGCATTAATATTTCAGATAATGGCTTATCTGTCAGTCTTGGTCCCACAGCAGAGAAGATGTGGGTCAATACTGCAGCTGACCTACACTGAGCATAGGGAGAAAGCAAAAAATATGTGTTTGTGGTTGTAAGCCATTGTGATTTTGGAACCACTTATTACTGTCACATAACTTAGCCTTCTATGACTAATACAAGTATGTTTACAGTGTTAAAAGAGATAAAATACAAGCCTAAACTGTCTGCAGGGAATAGAAAATTATAAAAAGGAGAAGAAAATATTTGAAAAAGAACCAAATAGAACTTCCAGAAATGATGAATAAATCATCCAATAAAAACTCATTTGAAGGGTCTGACAGAAGATTGAGCAAAGCTAAAGAGAGAATTAATGAACTAGAGGATACATCAGAAGATATTATCAATGCTTTGAAGAGAGACAAAAAGACTGAAAATGTGGAAGAGAAATTAAGATGTGTTGTGGATAGAGTAAGAGGGTTTATCATTCATTTAGTTGGGGTTTCATAAGGAAAGGAGAGAAAGAATGAGGCAGAGGCAGTATTTGAAGATGTAAGGACTGAAAGTATTTTAGAATGAATTGAAGAAGCTCTACAATCTCAAGTAGGATAAATAAAAAGAAATCCACCCAAGACACATCATAGAAATTACAGCAAACAATAGGCAAACAGTATTAGCAGCACCAGAGGAAAATAGTAGATCATTTTCAAAGGAGCAACAGTTGGATTAACAGTTGGCTTCTTAACTGCAACAATGGAAACCAGGTGATAGTGGAATGGCATCTTTATTTTATTTATCTATTTTTTAAATTTATTTTTTATTGAGGTAACATTGGTTTATAACGTTATATGTTTCATGTGAACAGCATTATATTTCTACTTCTGTATACCCTATAACGTGCTCACCACCAAAAATCTAGTTTTCATCTGTCACCAAACAGTTGATTCCCTTTACCCATTTTGCCCTCTCCCCACCCCTCTTCTTGTCCCCTGTTAACCACTGTTCTGTTCTCTGTATCTATGTGTTTATTTTTGTTTGGTTTGGTTTGTTCATTTATTTTGTGTGTGTGTGTGTGTGTGTTTTATATTCTGCATATGAGTGAAATCATATGGTATTTGTCTTTCTCCATCTGACTTTCAATTAGCATAAACCCTCAAGGTCCATCCATGTTGTTGCAAATGGTAAATTTTACCTTTTTTTTTATGGCTGAGTAGTATACCATTTTGTGTGTGTGTTTCTGCATGTGTATGTGTATCACATCTTCTTTATCCATGGAATGATTATCTTTAAAGGGCTGACAAAATATCTGCCAATCTAGAACTTATACTAGACAAAAATATCTTTCAATAAAGAGGGCAAAGGAAAGACATTTTTGCAGACAAACAAAAGGTAAGAGAGTTCATCTGTAGCAGATGCTCACTATAGGAAATTGCAAAAGGTGCCCTTCAGAGAGAAGGAAAGTGATGCCAAGGGAAGATCTGAGATGAAGAAGGGAAGAAGAACAAAGAAAGAAGGTAGCAAACATAGGGGTAAATCTAACAAACACTAATTATATAAAACAGTAATAATAATGTCCCAGTAGGGTTAAAAAATTAAAATATACAACAGTAACAACAATAATATCATCCAGGAGGGGGGTAATGCATTTTAAATGATACTCATATCACCTAAGCATAGGAGAAAGAGATTCATTAATTTTAGTTTTGATAAGTTAAGTATGCATGCAGTAATTTCTGGGATAACTGCTAAAAAAAATAAAAGCAATGCATTATTTCCAAACTAGTAGATGAAGAAAAAGGGATAATAAAATATTCATTCTTTACAGTGTGAGGGTTATGGAAGTAACAAGGATGACCTGAGGATTCCTGGCTTTGGCAACCAGGTGGATGATAGTGTTCTTAACTGAAACAGGGACTAGGAGGAAGAGAGAGTATGGAAGGAAGAGGGTGAGTTCAGTGTAGGACAAGTTGAATTTGAGGGTCAGCCACATGGGATTGATCAAGAGGCAACCATTAAGTTTCCTCAAGGAGGTCAGGGCCAAGGCAGTGGGTTTTGGTTTTTTGAAAAATTTTTGTTTTTGGTAGCTTCTTTTTAAGCTACTGTGATTCTTAGTTTTTTCTGAACTTAGAACTTGCCTACTATTCTGAGGTCATCTTGGCTATATTGTCTTGATACACATTTTTAACAGGTTGTCCAAATATCAATTAGAGGAAAATTGTGAAATTCGTGTCTCTTCAAGCCTTTAAAAATAAAGTGCTTTTCCAGCAGAAGAAACCATAAATGAAACGAAAAGACAACCCATAGAATGGGAGAAAATATTTGCAAATGATGTGACCAACAAGGGATTAGTCTCCAAAATTTACAAACAGCTCATGCAGCTTAATATCATCAAAACAAACAACCCAATCAAAAAATGGGCAGAAGACCTAAATAGACATTTCTCCAAAGAAGACATCCAGATGGCCAACAAGCACATGAAAAGATGTTCAACATCACTAATTATCAGAGAAATGCAAATCAAAACTACAATGACATATCACCTCACACCACTCAAAATGGCCATCATCAAAAAATCTACAAACAATAAATGCTGGAGAGGGTGTGGAGAGAAGGGAACCCTCCTACACTGTTGGTGGGAATGTAAATTGGTACAGCCACTGTGGAGAACAGTATGGAGGTTCCTTAAAAAACTAAATACAGAGCTGCTATATGATCCTGCAATCCCACTCTGGCATACATCCAGAGAAAAAACGTGGTCCGAAAGGATACATGCACCCCAATGTTCATTGCAGCACTGTTTACAGTAGCCAAGACATGAAAGCAACCTAAATGTCCATTGACAGAGGAATGGATAAAGAAGTTGTGGTACATATATACAGTGGAATATTACTCAGACATTAAAAAGAATGAAATAATGCTGTTTTCAGCAACATGGATGGACCTAGAGACTGTCATATTGAGTGAAGTAAGTCAGAGGAAGAAATATTGTATGATATTGCTTATATGCAGAATCTAAAAAAAAATGATACAAATGAACTTATTTACAAAACAGAAACAGACTCACAGACTCCCTGGAGGGGAGGGATAGTTAGGGAGTTTGGGATTGACATGTACACACTGCTATATTAAAATAAATAACCAACAAGGACCTACTGTATAAGAAAAATGGAGAGAGGACAAGAGAATGATATAGATGAGATGAGATTGGCTATGTGTTGATAATTCTTGAAGCTAATTTATGGATTCATGGGGATTTATTACACTACTCCTTCAACTTTTTTGTATGTTTGAAATAGTAAAAAAGTTAAAAAAAATAAGGTGTTTTTCTATTCTAAGATGTTTGGGTTTGCCACCTAACCAGAGGGCTGGGCTTCTTCAAGTGTAAGAAAATGGTTTTTTGTTTTGTGTTTTGTGTTTTGGGTTTGTCTGTCTGTTTGGTATTTTGGAATTTATTCTTTGCTCTTTTCTGCCATCTGGTGGTATGTGAATGGAACATTGCATTTGGAGGGAAAATAAGGAATTTCAACTATTTTGAAATACATACTGAATATATATTATATTATACTGAAAACATAATATATAATATATTATACTAAAAATATATATAACATATATTATACTGAAAATTGTAATATAATATACTGAAGAGAAGCAATAAATGGTTGTGTGTGTTTGTGATTCCAAACATTGAAATCACCAAATCACAGCAATAGTTTGAGGGCGTGGAGATTTGTCTGCCTGTGGTATTTTATGGTTTCTCTACCTACTTTTTTCTTATCTTCCTTGCCCTGCTTCAGCATCGGGCATTTTCAACCTCATATGTGGTGCTAAGTAAACTGAGTAATCAAAGTTAAAATTTTCCTTCAGCGCTTCTCTTAATTAAATCAGTGTTGGCTTTATGACCTGTACAAATGCGTGGCCTCCTTTACTCCTCCCTGTGCTTCTTCTCCTCTTCTGTGTCTGTAACCCTGTGGTAGGCAGGATAACGACCCTTCAAAGGTGTCCACATCCTAATCCCCAGACCTACAAATGTGTTACCTTACATGGCAAAAAGTACTTTATAGATGTGATAAGGTTAAGGACCTTGAGATAGGGAGACTATTTTGTATTATCTGGGTGGGTACAGTCTAATCATGTGAGCCCCTTTGCTGGTTGTAGTCAGAGAGCCAGAGGGAGAGAGAGAAAGAGATAGATAGATGGATAGGTAGATAGATAGATAGGACAATGAAAGAAGGAGCAAGAAAAATTTGAAGTGTGAAAGCAAATAGACTCACTGATGCTGGCTTTGAAGATGGAGGGGGATGGGGAGCATGAGCCAAGGAATGTGAACAAAGGGAACAGTTTCTCCTCTTGAGCCTCCAGAAGGGAATGCAGCCCTGCTAACACTTTAATTTTAGCCCAGTGTCATCACACTTCTGACATACAGGACAGTAAGATAATAAGTTGTGTTATTTTAAACCACTAGATTTGAGGTAATTTGTTATGGCAAGGATAGAAAACTAATATTAGCCTCCACCCCATGTTTTGATTAGAATTGGGTCTGGAAGCTCAGATTGGGAGGAGTGTAGAGCTAGCTTGAATTTGGGCTAGTGGCAAACCTAAAGAACTGGAGGTAAGGTGGTAATAAACTAGTTTCTTTGGCAAATTAAATGTTGTTCCTCTCTTTCCAGGTTATGTTATGACCCTTCAAGTGCTCATTACCCTATTATTTTCACCCTTCTCTTCGAGGTTATGTTGTGGCTTCCTTTTTCATCCTTTTCCTCTATTCTTGCCTAAAGGCAAGTGTTTGGAGCAGATTAAATTATATTACCAATAGTCATTGAATACCTATCATGTGAGGACTGTTTCACAGTCCTTGACCTTGAAAGATTAATCATTTAGTTGGGGGAAACAGATAAGTAAACAGACACTGCAGATCTTCCTGATAAAAGATATAATACAGGTAAGCATAGGGTGGTGGAGGAGCATGTGAAAGAGACACCTAACCCAGCCAATGAATTCAGGGGGCTGACTATTTGGCCTCACCGCATGGCATGCGGGAATTCCCTGACCAGGGATCGAATCCGTGCCCCCTGAAGTGGAAGTTCAGAGTCTTAACCACTGGACCACCAGGGAAGTCCCCTGACTAGTTATTTAAATTCATTATCACAGATCTTAAATGGGAACTCAAAATTTTCTGGAAATCTATTCAATTTTCCAGTAATCTTATATTCATTTTCTTACTCTCAGAAGCAGGTATTTCTCACCTTCTCTCTTTGCACGCTTTCTCCATTCCTCCTTAAGGTAGTTTAACATATGTCCACAGATTCTTTGGTTATCTTCTTTTCAAGTCATGGAGCTTCATTCCTCTCCCCTTGAGTATGGGCTGGACCTAGTGGCTCATTTCAAACAAACTAATATGGCAGAAGTGACTGGGTATATGTACGCATATCAAAACAGCACATTGCACACTTTATATTACAATTTTATTTGTCAGTTACACCCCAATGAAGCTGAAAATAAAGTGACTATATATGACTTCTGAGACTAGGTCATAAAAAGCATGTGGCTTCCGTTGCTCTCCCTGTCTCTCGAATTGCTCACTCCAGGGGAAGCCAACCGCCATGTCAAAGCATCTCTGTGGAGAGGGCCACATGGCAAGGAACTGAGGCCAGCTGCCAAAAGCTATATGAGTGAGCTCTCCTGGAAGCAGATCCTCTAGTCCTGGCTGACATCTTGATGACAACCTCTCGTGAGACCCTGAACCAAAATCACCCAGCTTAGTACCTCACAAATTGCTGACTCACAGAAACTGTGAGATAATAAATATTTGTCGTTTTAAGCTGTGGAGTTTGGGTAATTTGTCATAGGGAGCTAATACAGACTTGGCACTTGGAAGTAGAATTCCTCTATAACAAAAACCTAAAAATGTGGGAGTGGTTTAGGAACTAAGCAGTAGGCAGAAGGTGAACAGGCTTTGAAGAGAATGTTAGAGAAAAGTTTAAGTGGCTTAAATAGTTTGTTAGAAGATGCATCATGGCCTTTCAGGAGACTGTGGGTGAAGTGAGGAAAATATTAGTGGAAACTGAAGGAAAGGGGATCATATATATGTAGAGGCAGAAAGTTTAGCAACACTGTCACCTGTGTTAATGTGGAAGGTAGCAAATATACATAAAGAACTTGTTGATTTCGCTAAGGAAATTTCCAGGCAGACTGTTGAAGATATTTCCTGGTTTCCTCTTGCTGCTTATAGTGAAATGTTAAGAGAGATGCTAAAGAAAAGCTGGTTAAACACAAAGAAGCCAGGACTGACTTACTGGTCTTAAAATTATTTCTAGCATCTCCAAAAAGCAATGATTCTAAGTTTAAGAACTGGCTTCTAGGCAAAGATCAAATCTAGGAAACTGTGGCGAAAGCATGATCTCATGAGCTGCTATGTTTTGGGGAATAATTTTGTTATACAGCAACATAATCAATACACTTTTACATCCTTACCCTAGGTTGGTCACCTTGCTTCAGGTCTCATGTAGAAAACAGCAGCACCTCTCTCGTCTTCCTAACACTATCTACAGTCTACTGACATGTATGCCTCGGCTCTCTGCCTTCTCCCTGTTGAAGTGAAGGCATGCCAGCCTTTTCATCTGTGCTTTTTAATCATCCCTTTTTCAAGGACTTTGATTCAACAGCAAACATTTTCTCTCTTTCACTGTCAAGTTCTGCCTCCACATCGATTCATTCTCATCAACAAACATGCTGTATTATTTCCCATCTTATGAAACATCTTATGAAAACAAACCCTCCCTTTATTCCATATCCCTCTGTTTCATTACCCTGTTTCTCTGCAACCCTTAACAGCAAAACTTCTTTGACTCTACTTCCTCACTTATTCCCTCTCAGTCCACCCTATTTGCCTTCTGTCTCCATCACTCCACTAAACATTTGTTTCTCAAGGTTACACATGACTTTGATGCTAACCGATAGAGTGGTCTCTACTCCATTCTAATCTTAACTGATCTCTCAGCAGTATTTGCTTTAGGTGACCTTTCCCTGATTTACATACCATGCTATTCACCTATTTAAATTGTACAGCTCAATGTTTGTAGTATATTCATAGGGTTGTGCAACCATCACCCACTCTAATGTTAGAACATTTTTGTCTCCTCTAAAAGAAACCCTGTACCCATTAGCATTCACTCCTTATTTCCCCCTCTTTCCCTGTTCCAGCCATAGGCAGCCATTAATCTACTCTCTGTTTCTGTAGACTTGCTTATTCTGAACATGTCATATAAATGGAATCATATAATATGTGGCCTTGTGTCTGGCTTCTTACACTTAACAAAATGTTTTCAAGGTTCATCCATGTTGTACCATGTATAAATACTACTTCATTCCTGTTTATTGCCAAATAATATTCAATTGTAAGAATATGCCACAGATTGATAATCCATTCATCAGTTGGTAGATATTTAGATTGCTTTCATTTTGGGGTTCTTATGAATAATGCTGCTCTGAAAAATTTGTGTTCAAGTTTTCACGTGGACATATGTTTTCATTTCTCTTGGATTTATACCTAGGAGTGGGGTTTCTGGGTCATATGGTAACTGTATGTTTAACCTTTTAAAGAACCACCAGACTTTTCCACAGTGGTTGCACCATTTTACATTTCCATCAGCAATGCATGAAGATTCCAATTTTTCCACATCTTCACCAATACTCGTTATTGTCTATCTTTTAGATTATAGCAATCTTGTATAGACTGAATGTTTGTGTCCTCCCCCAAATTCGTATGTGGAAACCCTAATTCCCAATGTGATGGTATTTAGAAGTAGGGCCTTTGGGAGATAGTTAGGGTTATATAGGTCATGAGGGTGGAGACCCCATGATGTGATTGGTGCCCTTGTAAGGGTGTGAAGAGATCAGAGTACATGCTGTCTCTGTCTCTGTCTGTCTGTCTGTCTCTCCTCTCTTTCACTCTCTCATTCAGCCATGTGAGGAAACAGTTAAAGACTGTATACCAGAGTGCTCTAACCAGAAGTCAACCATGCTGGCACTCTGATCTCGGACTTCCAGCCTCCAGAACTGTGAGAGATAAATTTCTGTTATTTAAGCCACCCAGTCTATGGTATTCTGTTACAGCAGACCTTATTCTTGAAACACTTTCTTGTTTTGGCTTCCAGGACATCATACTATCCTGGGTTTTCTCCTATCTCACTTGCTGCTCTTTCTCATATGCATTTGTGTGTTTACCTCTTCTTCTTCCTCTTTATTCTCCTTTACTTCCGCTAACCTTCTAAATGTTGGGGTGCCCTAGGTCTGTGTCTTGAGATATCTTCTCTGTCTACACACTCTTGCTGTCATCTTGTCTCATGTCTTTAAATACTATGTGCAGATTGCTTCCAAATTTATAACTTTAGCCCTGACCCTTCCCTCATCTCCAGAGCCCTATATCCATTTGCTTATTACTTAACAACTCTTCTTAGATGTCTTAATAGGAATTTCAGATAACATGTCCAAAACAGAGCTCATGATTTCATCCACAGACCTGCATCCTTTCCCAGTCTTCCAAATTTCAGTAGGTGGGATTCTGTCCACCTGCTTGCTCAAGCCAGAAGCCTATGAGCCATTCTTTTTTAAAAAAATTAATTTATTATATTTATTTATTTTTGGCTGCGTTTGGTCTTTGTTGCTGTGCGCGGGCTTTCTCTAGTTGCGGTGAGCGGGGGCTACTCTCGTTGCAACGCGTGGGCTTCTCACTGAGGTGGCTTCTCTTGTTGCAGAGCATGGGCTCTAGGTGCCCAGGCTTCAGGAGTTGTGGCTCGCAGGCTCTGGAGTGCAAGCTTAGTAGTAGTGGTGCACTGACTTAATTGCCCCGCGGCATGTGGGATCTTCCCGGACCAGGGCTCCAACCCGTGTCCCCTGCATTGGCAGGTGGATTCTTAACCACTGCGCCACCAGGGAACCCCCTATGAGCCATTCTTGATGACTCTTATTCTCTTATACCCTATATCATGTCTATCAGCAAGTTTCTTTTGACTCTGTTATCATAGTGTATTTGAATTCAACTCTTTCTTTTTATGTCTCCTAGCCTAGTCCCAGACTAGCCTAGTCCCAGACATCGTTGTCTCTTCCTTGGATTACTATAGTAGACCCCTACTAGTTTCCCTGCTTCTATTCTACAGTTCATAATTCATATAGCCACCAGTCATCTTTTACATTTTAAGGCATCACATCATGTAACTTCCTTGTTTGAAATCCTTCAGTGGTTTCTATTGCTCTTAAAATCTAAACTTGTTTGCCTGACTTAAGACCCTGCATGATCTAGCCCTTGCTAGATCTCTATCCTCATTTCCTACCACTCTTCTGTCAGTAATATCCAGCCCACTGGCCTTCTTTCTTCCTTGGGACCTTTACACTAGCTGTTTCCTCTGTCTGGAAGGTTCTTCCCTTGTTCTTCACATGACTGGCTGCTTCTTGTCATTTGTGTTTTAGCACCTATCGTTTCTAATTTTTTGTGTGTGTTTATTTATTGTCTGTCTGCTCTCCCAACACCTGCTTTACCAGCTGTAAAATCCTTGCAATGAGGGCTTTGTCTATCTTGTTCAGGGCTGCATTCCCAGAATTTAACAGGGTGCCTGGTAGACACTTTTAAAATATCTTCTTTTTAAAAAAATTTCTTATTGAGATATAATTGACATAAAACATTATATTAGTTTTAGGTGTACGATATGTATTTATATATTGTGAAATGATTACCACAGTAAGTTTAGTTAATATCCATCACCACACATAGTTACAACTTTTTTTCTTGTGATGAGAGCTTTTAAGATCTACTCTCTTATAACTTTCAAATATACAATACAGTATTGTTAAATGTAGTCACCATGCTATACTTTATACCCCCAGCACCTATTTATCTTATAACTGGAAGCTTGTACCTTTTGACCACTTTTACCTATTCCACTCTCCCCCTACCTCCTGCTTCTTTTTCTTCTTTTCTTTTTAAAAAATGAATGAATGAATTAATTTTTGGCTGCATTGGGTCTTTGTTGCTGCATGCGGGCTTTCTTTAGTTGCAGTGAGCAGGGGCTACTCTTTGTTGCAGTGCACAGGCTTCTCATTGCAGTGTCTTCTCTTGTTGTGGAGCACAGTCTCTAGGTGCGCAGGCTTCAGTAGTTGTGGCACGTGGGCTCAGTAGTTGTGGCCCACGGACTTAGTTCCTCCACGGCATGTGGGATATTCCCGGACCAGGGCTCGAACCCATGTCCTCTGCATTGGAGGCGGATTCTTAACCACTGCGCCACCAGGGAAGCCCCTACCCCCTGCTTCTGGCAACCACTAATCTGTTCTTTGTAGTCTATAAGTTTGTTTTTTTCTGTTAAATTCCATATATAGATGAGATCATACAGTATTTGTTTTTCTCTGACTTATTTCACTTAGCATGTATTCCCTCAAGGTCCATCTGTGTTGTCTCAAATGACACAATGTAATTCTTTTTTATGGCTAAAAAATATTCCACTGTGTGTGTGTGTGTGTATATATATATATATATATATATATATATATATATATATATATATATATCACATTTTTTTTATCCATGACTGACAGTTGTTTCCATGTCTTGGCTATTGTGAATAATGCTGCAGTGAATATGGAAGTACACATATCTTTCTTTCCTTTTTTTTTTTTTTTTTTACATCTTTATTGTAGTATAATTGCTTTATAATGTTCTGTTGGTTTCTGCTGTATAACAAAGTGAATCAGCTCTATGTATCCATATACCCCCATATCCCCTTCCTCTTGGGCCTCCCTTCCACCCTCCCTATCCCACCCCTCTAGGTGGTCACAAAGCAGGAGTGCACATATCTTTCTGAGATAGTGATTTTGTTTCTTGCAGAAGTGGAATTGCTGGATCATATGGTAGTTCTATTTTTAATTTTTTAAGGAACTGCCATACTGTTTTCTGTATTGGTTGCACCAATTTACATTCCTACCAACAGTGCACAAGAATTCCTTTTTCTGTACCTACTTGCCAACACTTATTTCTTTTCTTTGTGATAACAGCCATTCTAACAGGTATGAGATGATAGCTCATTGTGGTTTTGATTTGCATTTCCCTGATGATTAGTGATGTTGAGCATCTTTTAATGTACCTGTTGGCTATTTGTGTGTCTTCTATGGAAAAATGTCTATTCAGATCCTCTGTCCTTTTAAAAATTGAATAGTTTGGTTTATTTCTGTTGAGTTGTATAAGTTCTTTATATATTTCAGACCTTAACCCCTTATCAGATATATGATTTTGCAAATATTTTCTCCCATACTGTAGGTTGCCTCTTCATTTTGTTGATGGTTTTCTTTGCTGTACAGAAGCTTTTTAGTTTGATATAGTTCCACTTGTTTACTTTTGCTTTTTGGAGTCAAATCCAAAAAATTCTTACCAAGACTGATGTCAAGGAGCTTACTCCATATGCTTTCTTTTTATAGTTTCAGGTCTTATTTTCAAGTCTTTAATCCATTTTGAGTTGATTTTTGTGTATGACGTTAGATAGTGGTCCAGTTTCATTCTTTCGCATATGGCTACCCAGTTTTCCCAGTACCATTTATTGAAGAGACTGTACTTTCTTCATTCTATATTCTTGGCTCCTTTAGTGTAAGTCAACTAACCATATATGCATGGGTTTTTTTCTGAACTCTATTCTGCTCCATTCATCTGTGTGTCTGTTTTTATGCCACCACCCTACCTTTTTGATTACTATAGCTTTGTAATATAGCTTGAAACCATGAATTGTGATGCCTCCAGCTTTGTTCTTCTTTCTCCACATTGCTTTGGTTTTTCAGGATCTTTTGTGGTTTCATAGAAATTTTAGGATTATGTATTCTATTTCTGTGAAAAATGCCATTGGAATTTTGATAGGGATTGCATTGAATATGTAGATTGCTTTGGGGAGTGTAGACGTTTTAACAATATCAATTCTTCCAATCCATGAGCACAGAATATATTTCCATTTATTTGTGTCTTCAGTTTCTTTCATCAATAGCTTATAGTTTTCAGTGTACAGGTCTTTTACCTCCTTGGTTATATTTATTCCTAGGTATTTTATTCTTTTTGATGCAATTGAAAATAGGATTGTTTTCTTAATTTATCTTTCTAAATATTTGTTAATTGAATGAATGAATGATTTTGAACTTCTAAACTGAGTTCTGAATCAGAATAAGACTTATCTAGGCACAGAAGGGAAGAAAAAGGAGCCAGAAATATCCAATCAGAAAGAAGTCCAGTGGGCTGGAGATTACTGACAGAGCAGGAGAGTGTGAGGATGGATTATAGCCATGCAGTACATGTTAATCCCCTCAGCCTTTGATATACTCAGGTACAACCTGGGAACAGTGTCAAGAGCATCCCAGTGCTGAACTCCTTAGAGGGCATTTATGATGGAGCAGTGTTTGACCATAAGACCCATCATCCCTGCAACTAGCAAATATTTTTAAGGATATCTGGCATTTGCTGTCACGATGCAAGGTACTGAGTGCAGCCCAAGGATGTCATCTACCAGTTGGACATCTGTTTAGGAGCCAGCTGCTACCTGTTAAGGACAAGAGACAATGGAGTCAATGGAACACATAGTGATCCAAGAGTCTAATGAGTATAGTGTATAGCTGGTCTGGAATATGAAGCAGAGGGGCTGAGCAGAGGATCCTGGTGGGCACAGCTTGGGATGGTGGCCCTGAATTATTGTGTCCATATATAAATCAGATACTTTTGTCTCTACACTGGGATACACTTTTGGTGGGATCTGAGGGTAACTACAAGGTAACTATTCTATAGTTTATAGTATAGACTGCAAATAAGAGCTTCTTCATTACTTTAAAAGCCTTGATAAAAGTTTGATTGAATTTGAAATCCTTTTGCATTAGCACAAGAAATCTCCCCTATCACTCTCCTGCTCTGTCAGTAATCTCCAGCCCACTCGACTTCTTTCTTCCTTGGGATCTTTACGCTAGTTGTTCCCTCTGCCTGGAATGCTTTCATTTGCCACTGAAGGGAAATGCAGAAGTACTAGATTTTTTAAAGTATAATTTCAGTTGTGGTTCATTTTAGAATGGTTATAAAAGCTGTTTTATATTTTCATCTACCTACCCATGAATAAAGTTTCTTGTGGATGGTGATTGTCAAAAATTGGAGAGATTATCATTAAATAAGTTATCAGGAATTACACCTGGCCATTTCAATTATAAAACCAGTTTTCTCCCCTCCCCTCCCCTCCCCTCCCCTCCCCTCCCCTTCCCTGTTTTTCTACCTTATGATTTTCCTACCTTCTTTTCATCCTTCCTAAGTAATCCAATTAAAAAACCATTAGGTAGGGTTAGCAAGGTAGGCATGTGCATTGGAGTGTGGTGGGCTGTTGGCTGCCTGGCATGGTGTATCAGAGTCTGAGTGAAGTGAGGAGGGTGCTTATGAGGAGGAGGGTGGTAGCAGCTTGTGTGGTTGTTGGGAGCTTGAGAGAGGTGAGGAGGTTGTCTGCACAGGATAGTGGTGACAGCGGCAGTCTGGCACAAGGTGTTGGAGCTTGATTGAAGTGAAGGGGGCATCTGGGTAGCATGGGCACTGGGGTATCATGTTGGTAATTTACTCTCAAGGGAAAAAAAGTTATTTATAGTGTTATCATTGACACTCTTTTGTAAGTTCAGAATTATTTTAACATGAAAAGAATAAAGTTATGTTTAAATGAGCAAACTAAAGTTTCTCGTTAAAATGTTTTGATATCTTATTAAATATTTTCTCTGTTGAATTTTCTTCCAACAAGGCCCATATAGATAATTCCACATTCCTTCCAGTTTATCTCTGTGTGTTGTATAAATATTATCCTTTTTTGTTTGCAACAAATTATGAAAAAGGCTGTGAAACATTATTTTAGGCAGAGGGAGTCACATATGCAAAGCCCTGGAGCTCAGAGAACATGACTTTTATGAGAATTGCAAGCAGTTCTGCACATCTGGAAAGTGTGAAATTGGTGGTGGGGCAGCTGTCAAAGGAAAAGACCTCTAACAACCTCAGCTGGACGGTGGTACCATTCACTGACATAGGGGATATATTCACTTCTATGACTCTAAAACTGACAACCAAGAGCATAATGTCAAAGAAGATGCTCCCCAACTGGTATAGATAATCATTTGTCTAAAAACTGCACACGATGCTTCTTGAGCTGAGAATTCAATCACAAATTGCCCTAAACTTGTGCCTGCAGGAGGCACTCCTCAGAAACATGAATAGGGATGGAGAATGTAGCCTCTGTCATATCATACCCGCTTTCAAATAATTTAGCAAAAAGGACACCTTACAGTAGACATATGCGATAAGATAATTTATTGAAATATTAATTTGCTTTTTATTCTGTTTTCCTGCCCTATTCCAAGAATACTTTTCCACTTTCTTTGTTTGAGCTTTTGCTCAACTGGACCAATGCGGAAGTACAATTGCCTTTTGTTTTTTAAAGCCTGCAGGGACCTACTGTGTAGCACAAGGAACTCTGCTCAATATTACGTGGTAACCTAGATGGGAGCGGAATTTGAAAAAGAATGGATGCATGTATGTGTATGGCTGAATCACTTTGCTGTACACCTGAGACTAGCAGAATATTGTTAATCAGCTATACTCCAATATAAAATAAAAAGTTTAAAAAAATCTCATCTTCTAGTTCTGCCTTAAAAGAAAGAAAACAGTCAAGTTTTGATGTTTATTCTCAGACTTAGTGATATTATGATTTCATCTATTTTTATTTTTCATTTGCTGGAATAAAGAGAGGAAAATTTAAAAAAAGAAAAAAAAGAAAGCCTAAACTCATTGAAGAGCTTATGCCAGGTGTTCCCAGAGGAGAGGAGAGAGAGGCAAGAGCCTAAGAGGGAGAGTCTACTATGGAGACCTCAAAGAGTGATTTATTCGGGGAGGGAGGGAGGGCTCCATGGAGTATCAGCGACCAGCATCCAGTTCCTCTGAGCTGCTCTTTTGTAATCCCCTGGGGATGCGGCCTGTCCTCAGTGTGGAATGGCTTTGTGGTACAGTGGGAAGCTGAACCTTTGGTGTTGGGGTTTCTAGCTTTGGTAAAAAGGAGTCCCAGCTTGAGCTGGGCGGCAAGTTTCAGGAAACAGCAGAGTCACTTTCCTGCAAGAGACCCTGTAGTCTTATCAGGAGGGACCAATCTGGACCAAAGATCAGGGGCCTGTCCCTAAGTATTCTGGACTGTGTACAACCTGAAGTCTTTATCCTAGGGGTGGGACTTGACCCTAGTATTGATTGAGGTTAAATTTCTATCAACTTGAGGAGTGGTGGCTTAAGATGAGATTTGATAATAGAAAAAGAGTATGATGTTTCCTTCTCCTAGACTGTGAAGTAACTTTCATACTCACCATACACATTTATAGCTTGCAAGATCTGGGGGAAATTACTTACACATGAAAAGACTTTTTTTCCCCAGAAAAATTCGGCATAAGTCTAATTGTACCTTTTCTGTGAAACAGCTGAGATATTTCAGTTTGATATGTGCCTCCAGAAATTAATGCCAGATGGACTCAATATACCTCAACAAGCTTGGTTTTCTATTATTTTTTCTAACGCAAAAGCTGAAGTGGTGGGAAAGAAGGAACAAGCCAGCCCAACATTTGGTAGACTCAAATGTTCTCTTCGATTTCCCAGTGCTCCTGCAGCTGACTTGGGGCTGGGAGCAGGTATGGGGTGAATACTGGTTTAATTCCAGTTTTCTTACAGCTTTACCTTCCAGGTACAAGTTGTCATTCAAATACCCAAACCTCGTATTTCTTTTAATCTTAATTTGAGCCAGGAGAAATTGAGCTCTGAATTGAGTCTACTTCAGTAGACTTCGGATGAATGATGGCTAGAAGGATAGAATGACAACCCAACTCATTCTTTAATGATGTTTTTATTTTCCATATAAGAAAGCCGATACAGAAACTATACGAGCAAGACTGTTATAGGCGTAGCCATGTGTGAAAAAGCTAGTTGACTGCAGATTAGAAGTTGTGACTCTGCCGCTACCTGTCTGTGTGGCCCTGGGCGTGTCATTTTAACTCTCTGGGCCACATCTGCACATGAAAGTTTTGGACTGGATGACCAATAAAAGGTCTCTTCATGCTCTATTCTTCTTGTGATTCTAGAATGTAGAGTAAGAAGATTCTTTTAAAATAGAAATACAGGGTAATAAAGGAGCCTTACTGACATTACATGCTTAGATATAATGGGACTTATTATTTTTGGTAGAACTTTTGAATGTGCCAGTAAGATCAGATGAGTTCAGTGTTTTTACAAAACCATGATCAAAACCTTGTGATGAAACTTAGAAATTGTATTACTATATATTTTGGCTGTATGCAGTAGATAATCATATCAGAGCTTGGTGAAACATAAACTCCTCAAAACCAATGATGGGAATTAACAAATTATTAGAATTTGAACTGAATAATATGCAGTTTTAATCCTTGAAAGAAATCACTTTATTTGATTCCAATGAATGAAAAGTGCTTTATATGTTATTTCAGAAGCTGGAAAATTGACCATATTTAGAATCCTGGGCAGCAAAGTAAGACAGATTTTAGGTGAATTTTGCTGTACAGATAGTCAATCCCAAATAAACAAATCACTGCTAAATATATTGAGAGATCTCAGTCAGTGATTATCATATGGAATAGGTTCCTCAGGAAGCATTTGATTCTTGATTTCATAGCTGCTAATCATTAGTATACTGTTGTTGCTTGTATAAATCTTGGCTAATTATTTTAATTTTTTTCCACTGTTTTCCTAGTTTTATTTGAAAAAAAAAGAAGCGTGTAATTTCCTTTCTCTAATATTAATGTGCTGAAATTATGATAATAAATATCATTTGACTAAAAATGTTTAGATCCCGAATGATCCAGAAAGGCTCTGTACATAATCTGAACTCACTGAACAACTACTACTCTTAACAGCTTATTACTGAGTAGACTAACCTGTTCTTTGCACTGTTCAGTGTATATTTAGAAATTAGGAAGGACCAGATTCCTGATGACTCAAAATGTATATGGTAGTATGAATATTACTTTATTCACAGGTTTGAGTATAGAATACTTCACAAATTAAATCTTACTCTGATTTGCCACTCTTTAGGTTGATGGAAATTTGATCTCAATCAATGCACATTATTTCCCTTTTCTGTGTAAGTGAGGAAGAGAAGGCTTTATTAAGCTGTTATACACATTTTGAACTAGACTATAGGCTAAAACTAGAAGTTGAAATGGACTTAACAGGTAAGATTAAAAACCTTCATTTTCACATGGATCCGATACATGTCTCCTGGAGAGGAAAATATTCTGTATAAAATTTGCTGAAGAAAATAAATATTTAAAAAATTGAAGTTCTTACTGGACTAAGTAAAACAGTGCACTAAAAAAAATAAACTTTAAGAGAAATATAAGTGAAAGTCATAAAATTCAAAACCAAAAGATGAATAATTTATGTAATTTTTAAGGAATGTAATTTTGTGACCTTGTTATGGAATTCATAGGTAAAACACTAAATCTGGTGTAATCTAATCTAGGCAAGATGTGTACAGGAAGCTTTGCATGAACAGATGAGTGAGGTCTGACTCCCTGAATAATGGACGCTGAGAGCACTTCTTTTCTAGGTGGGTGTAGTAGTTTGCTAGGACTGCCATCACAGAGTACCACAGACTGGGTGGCTTCAACAACAGAATTTTATTTTCTCACAATTCTGGAGGCTAGAAGTCCAAGATCAAGGTGCTGTCAGGATTGGTTTCTTGTGAAACCTCTCTTTCTGGCTTGCAGACTGCTGCCTTCTCACTCCTAGAGCTTGCAGAAAGGAACACAGCCCTGCCAGCTCCTTGATTTTAGCCTAGTGAGACGTCTGTCTGATTTCCTTACTACAGGATAATAAATATGTGTTTTTTAAGGCACTGAGTTTGTGGTAATTTGTTACAGCAGCAACAAGCCAATATACCATACACCGTCATACCCTTGATCGTCTACTTGTGTGACTCCAAACACAGCATGCACACACACTGTTTCCTGTACTTGAAATGCCATTACCTTCTTGTAGGCCTAACTAACTCTTAAACCTACTTCTGAAGTTACCTTCTTTTAGAAGAATTTACTGAACTTTGGGTTTCTGCTCATTTCTATCTCAACACACTATATTTGCAACATCTGTCTGTCTTCTCAACTTATTACCGTTGTTGATTTCCCCTCTTTTCCAAGACTGTTGAGCTTCTGGAGGCCAGGGACTTTTATTCACAGCATTTAGCCTATGAATGAATTAAGTGGAATGATGAATAAATGAAAATAGAATGTTCTAAATACTTTTAATTTAGAAGGCTCATATTCTGTGTGTGAGTCTGTGGATATGTTTGTACTTAGGTGTGTGTTCTTTAGGGAAGAGGTAGTCTGAGAAATGTCAATTTGTTAAGTCCTCTGTTTTAGTCTGTTTGGGCCGAGATAACAAAAATACCATAGACTTGGTGACTTACAAACAACCAAAATTTATTTCTCATATTTCTGGAGCCTGGGAAATCTAAGATCAAGGTGCTGGCAGATTGAGTATCTGGTGAGGGCCTGCTTCCCAGTTCATAAGTGGCTGTCTTCTTGCTGTGTCCTCACATGACGGAAGGAGAGCTAGAAAGCTCTTTGGTTCTCTTTATAAGGGCACTAATCCCATTCATGAGGGCTCCACTCTCATGACTTACCTCCCAAAGTCCCTACCTCCAAATACCAGCACATTGGGGATTAGGCTTCAACATGCGAATTTTGGGGGCACATTCAGTCCATAACATCCTTTAATTCTGGTAATCTTCCCCAACCTCCCACCCAAGTGGTTGGCAATTAAATATCCATTATTATTGGAGTTTTACATATAAGAATTCCAGGTTTATTTGGGGCTACAGATGTGGATCTGGTCCCAAGACTAAGGTGATAGCCCTTGCTTTCAAGATAGTGTTCAGCCTGCACTGTTATGTGTGTGTGTGTGTGTGTGTGTGTGTGTAGAGGGGGAGGGTAAAGTAGAATGATGGGCTGTACACTGGCTGGGCTACTGTTTCCTCCCATGGACAAAAGCCCAGAAGCTGCTGGTCGTGTCTTTTGTTTCAAAATTTATGTTAAAAACTGAGGTATAATTGACAGAAAATATTGTATTAGTTTTAGCTGTACATCTTAATGATTTGTAATATGTATATACTGCAAAAATGATCACCACAATAAGTTTAGTTAACATCCTTCACCACATACAGTTAGTTTTTTTCTTGAGATAAGAACTTTTCAGATCTACTCTCTTAGCAACTTTCAAATATACAATATAGTACTGTTAACTATAGTCACCGTGCTGTACATGATATCCCCAGGACTTATAATTGGAAGTTTGTACCTTTTGTGTGGTCATTTGTCCTAGACTTGGGAAACTGTCTTTTTCCAAGCCCTCCTCCTTTGACATCCCCTCCCATGTGGAGGAAACAAATATAAATCCCTTCTAAAAGCCTAGATTTTGCACCTGAGGCAAGAAAATATACAGGCACTGGAACAAGATACAGTTAATATATACACAGATTGAATATGTCTGTGTATGTTTTTGCCTTAGGAGAGTCTTTTAAGTTCAGTCCTCATTGTCCCCACCTTTTTGTTTTTTTAAACAAAAAGCATTTTATCAAGGGTATTGCTCTTAGATTGTCCAAGAGGGGACGGGGAGAGAGGCAAGTGCCTTTGAGTGGAAAAAGATGAGAGGAGCCCCAATAATGACATGTTGACATTATTGCCATTCTGTCAAGTATGTGGTTTAAAGTCAGACTTAATTTGATATGATAAAATAAGTAATATGACCTTTCACACATCATCATAATGGTGTAAGATTCATACCCAAGTACCAGTCATTGTTTTTCCTATACAGTATCAATTTAACTGCTTCATAATATTCTTACCTGAACTATTTATTTAATTATTTCCTTATTTGTTTAATTAGTTAGCTATTTGGGGGCAATTAGATAGTTTCCTGTTTTTTTTCTAGTTTAAACAGTATTGAGATGTTGTAGCTGAACTCTTACACAGATCCTCAATTATTTCCTTAGGATAAATTTCCAGAAGCATCATTGCTGGTTCAGAAGAATGGGTCAGATTTTAAGGCTGTTGATGTGAGTTGCTAAAGAGTCCATTAGAAAGACTGTACCTTATCACAAATGGCAGACTGCCCTTTTGGAAGGTACCTTGAGTAAATAAAAATGGAACATGTATTGGTTTGCTAGGGCTGCCATAACAAAATACCAAAGAATAGGTGGTTTAAACAACAGAAATTTTTTCTCCAACTTTTGGAGGCTGGAGGTCCAAGATCAAGGTGCCAGCAGGGTTGAGTTCTTCTGAGATCTTTCTCCCTGGCTTGCAGATGACCACCCTCTCGCTGCCTCTTCACATGGTCATTGCTCTGTGCACATATGCCCCTGGTGTCTCTTCCTTTTCTTATAAGGACACTAACCATATGGATTAGGGCTCCATCCTAAGAGCCTCATTTTAAATTAATCACCTCTTTAAAGACCTTATCTTCAATTATAGTTACATTCAGAAGTACTGGGGGCTGGGGCTTCAAAATATGAATATAGAGGGGAGGGTGGGGACACAGTTCAGGCCACAACAGAACTCTTAACTGCAAGAAGAAACTCTTGGATATAATAAAAAGTTGACTTAAAAAAAAAAAAAGCAGAGTTGCTGCTTTCTGAAAATATAGCTGGTCATAGTTTCCCCCTCTTCTTCAGCTCATTCTTTTTCCTTTTCTCTAGTTCTCTTTTTCTTTTTCTGGGTATATTTAGGTACAGTAAAATATGCCCTTTTTATTGTGCATTTCTATGAGTTGTTTAAACACCATATTCAATTAGGTTTTTGTAATCACATTTGCAGGAGGGATGGAAAACAAAGGTTGTCTAAATTTCAGTTATATTTTTAAACTTTTTTGTTTTGGAAGGCTGACATACCTGTAAGCAAGGTAAAGCCAAGAACCATACTCAGGCAATGATCTAAAAGGTAAAGTAGAAAAAAAAAATGTTTTTCTCCTGAATGATCTGAGGGGTAGGAAAGCGACAGCATCATTTAAGTGTTTATATAACACTGCTTATTCACTGTCCCTACCTTTACCAATCTAATCTCTGAAAAGAATCTAACATCCCAATTATCTTGCATTTATCCTAGCTTTCTAAATGTCTTTCAAACATGCTTGTGTTGTCTCCCATCATCCCTACCCTTCTATATGTAAGGCTTATACTAGACATACACTTCTTTGAAGCTTTCCTAGTCAATAGAAATTAAAATAATGGGTCCTCAATAAGGTGGTATGGAGGATTATTTCAAAACAATGTAGGAAAAAACTGTTACTTTAGAATTTACAGTTTAGATGGAAAAATAAGTTATGGTCTTATTCTCTTTCAGAAATTCACCTTTTACTGTTTTACATTTATTTGGATGACTCAAAAATAAATTTCTTCAGGTCTAATCTCTCATCTGAGCTATAGTCTTGGGCATCCCAGAAAACACTGCCCCATGAATATCCCAGTATCACCTTAAACATTAACAACTATGTTCATCATCTCCCCCACTTCCTCCAAAATAGTTTCTTTTGTTAGATTTTTCTAGTTCTATTATGCTGCAGTTTTTGGCTTCCAGATTTCAAACACTGGAATGCTTTTATTTCCCTCATTCTTTATCTGTTGGTTAGCAAATTCTGACATACCTGAATTGTGTTTTGTAATGACAAGGTAGTAGTTTCCTATTGTCCTTCTCTTTTAATTTTTTCAATGGCACTTATCACTAACATGCTGTATACCATTCTTATTTATTGTCTGCTTCTCCCCACAAGAATGTAAGTTCCATGAGGGCAGAGATTTTTGTCTATTGTTTACTGCCCTATTCCCAGCACTCGGTATAGTATTTATTGGATAAATTGAGTACTTACTATGTGCCAGGCACTGTGCTCTGTGTTTACATGCAGAATCTCATTTAATTTTTACCACACTGGGTAGGTGTTTTATGTTCTGATTTTCAGATAATAAAACTTATAATTTAATTTTAAAAAGGTTAGGTGACCTGTCTGAAGTCACACAACTCGGTGGTCACATGGTTAGTAGGTGTTAGAGCCAGACTATAGATTGTACCCAAACTTTGAAGCCTATCTATACGCCTTTGAAATAATATTCATACTCCTTAATCTAAATTTCAAAACATTCCATAATACCAATACCCTTATTTTACTTTTTTCTATCAAAAACCTCCTGATCCAGTCAAACTGGTCCACTCATTGTCCCTGGGAGCTTATAAATTTCCTCCAGATTTTGTTCAGATAAACTCCCTATAGAAATCTTATCTAGCCTTTGACTCTGCGATTCAGTGCAACTTCTACCTCTTTAATCATTTCTGAATACATTCCATTCCAGGATACAGTGAGGAATTCCTCTTCTAATTTACCACATGGTTTTTGGGCTTTCGGTCACATGTCTTACACCGCGTCGCACTCCTTGCATCTTGCTTGGCACACAAAAGTTCAATAAATGGAAGCCACTAACTTGCTTGCATTCCCATCTGGGTCCGTAAGGCAGTTCTCAGGGGTGCGTAATACTTTACATACAGTGTTCATGTGTTTAACTCCCTCGGCTCCCAGTCCGATTGGAAACGCCTTTAAAAACCTAACCTTTTAGTTGGGAAGGAAGCTCGCACAGATAACGTAAACATATAAAAAGATGTGTACACTAGGGTAATATGAAAATGTCCTCTGTCTGAATGCGCGAAGGGAGGCTGAGAGAGGTGTCGCGGGAGGGCTTCACGGACGGCCTAGGGGTGGCGGGGGTTTCGCACCACGCCTTGGTCGGAAAGTCTGGAGGCACGCTGCTGTCCTTCACATGGCCTCGGGCTCTCTTTTGCGCAGGGCCACGTGCCGGCGTTTTAGTCTAATCGCCGCTCGGGCCCACTATAAACGGTTAATAACCGCCTTCCCCGACTAGGCCTCTTCCCTCCATCTTTGTGCGGACGGGAGGGGCGAGGACGCCAGGTGTAGCGGCCCGGCCGAAACACGGCAAGTAAATCCAGACCCCCAATCTCAACAGTCAAGTTTTCAAAAAGCCCGCGCGTGGCGCCCCAGGCCGCATCCGTTGGGAACGGCCCCCAGCGCGTCCCCGGCTCGACCCCACCCCCCTTCCCACCCCGCGGCCAGCCCAGGGCGGGAGGAGGCGTGGGGGTGGCAAGCGAGCTCTGCACACTAGGGGCGCCGGGGCCAGCGCGCACCGGGGAGCGCGCCCGTCCAGCAGCTGCCGAAAACGGAAGTGGGTGCGAGCGGATCGCCGTGGTTGGCCGAGCTGACACGTCTCTCAAGGGGCTGGCGCGAACGCCACTGCGGAGGTTGGCGAGGGGATATGGCTAGGGGAGGGGGAAAATCACCGGGAACAGCCGCGGGGCTGGGGGCAAATGAATCGCAAAGGTTCGCTAAGTGCAGGGAGAGTCCCTAGTCAGGGCGCACTGAGGATCCCGGGGGTGAAAGCGGGGCGGTAGAAGCGGTGGCGGGAGCAGCGCAGGCCGATGGCTTGAATAGACCACGGAGGGCGGGGAGTCCGTGACCTAGAGCGGCGCGGCAGCGCGGTAGGCGGGACTAATGAGAGCGAGGCGGGGATTGGCGGGCAGCCCTGGGCTGTCGTACGTCCGCGGTGACGCACGCCTCGGCGAGGGTGCGCGCGCGTTCAGCGGCCTCTTTGTGTGGTGCCCAGATAGGGGAGCGGAGGTGGCGGTAGCGGCGGCCTCGCTTTCCTTTGAGTCTCCTCGGCTCGTCCTCTAGCCGGCACCTTTCCCCTTCCCTTCCCCTTCCTCTCTTCCTCTTTCCCTTCCCTTCCCTTCTTCCCTTCCCCGTCGGTGACCGGCGGGGGCGGCTCCAGCGACGGCTGGGCCCAAGCTGTGAAGAAGCCTTAGCCAACGATAACGGCGACGGCGAAACCTCGGAGCTCGCAGGGCGGGGGGAAGGCCCGGGCCGTGGAGATGGAGAATTCCCAGCTGTGTAAGCTGTTCATCGGCGGCCTCAACGTGCAGACGAGTGAGTCGGGCCTGCGCGGCCACTTTGAGGCCTTTGGGACCCTGACGGACTGCGTGGTGGTGGTGAACCCCCAGACCAAGCGCTCCCGTTGCTTTGGCTTCGTGACCTACTCCAATGTGGAGGAGGCCGATGCCGCCATGGCCGCCTCGCCCCATGCCGTGGACGGCAACACGGTGGAGCTGAAGCGGGCGGTGTCCCGGGAGGATTCGGCCCGGCCCGGTGCCCACGCCAAGGTGAAGAAGCTCTTTGTCGGGGGCCTTAAGGGAGACGTGGCCGAGGGCGACCTGATAGAGCACTTCTCGCAGTTTGGCACCGTGGAAAAGGCCGAGATTATTGCCGACAAGCAGTCCGGCAAGAAGCGTGGTTTCGGCTTCGTGTATTTTCAGAATCACGACGCGGCAGACAAGGCCGCGGTGGTCAAGTTCCATCCGATCCAGGGCCATCGCGTGGAGGTGAAGAAGGCTGTCCCCAAGGAGGATATCCACTCCGGTGGGGGCGGAGGCGGCTCCCGCTCCTCCCGGGGCGGCCGGGGCGGCCGGGGTCGGGGCGGTGGTCGTGACCAGAACGGCCTGTCTAAGGGCGGCGGCGGCTACAACAGCTATGGTGGTTACGGCGGCGGCGGCGGCTACAACGCCTACGGAGGCGGCGGAGGCGGTTCGTCCTACGGTGGAAGCGACTACGGTAACGGCTTCGGCGGCTTCGGTAGCTACAGTCAGCACCAGTCATCCTATGGGCCCATGAAGAGCGGTGGCGGCGGCGGTGGAGGAGGCAGCAGCTGGGGAGGTCGCAGTAACAGTGGACCTTACAGAGGTGGCTATGGCGGTGGGGGTGGGTATGGAGGCAGCTCCTTCTAAAATTTTTTTAATGCCTGGGAGTGGCTATAGGGGTAGCTGTTTTCAACCACCCAACTAGGGTCGATTCCTAAGTCCTTTCCCCTCCCACCGCCTTCCCCATTTTGCCCTTGGGGAAGCCACTTCTAAGGCTGCTCACCCTTGGGGGTGTTGCCCTGTTTGCCTGCCACCTCCCTTGTCTCCCTCTGAAGATGGACTTGGCCCCACATACACATTTTTGTGTTACAGTCATTGATGGACTCTATTTTTTTATTATTACTTGGACCTTGGTCGTTTTTATACTAGCAAGATGTCTTGTTTTAATTTGTGTTTTTTTTGGGGGGAGGGAGTGAACTTGCTGATTCTGTAGCAAAACCTGGGCGGGGGTTGGGCGGGTTAGTTTACTTTGTTGTAAGGACTTGATATCTGGCTACAGCGTTTTCTATGAAATCTCTTTGGATCCCATGCCCGAAATTTGGAAGCATATGTACAAAAATCATTTTTACGTTTTATTTTTAATAAATCATTGTGTTTGACCGTACATGTCTAACATTTTTTTCTAGGATCCATTCCGTACCGTTTTAAGGGATGTTAGTTGAAAAATTTTCTTGTTAATTCTTAATTCTTGATGTGTACTTCGAGAAACTTTTAAAAGGTCCTGTGGGTTGTTTTTTTTTTCTTCTTGCTGTTGCCCTGGTAGTGACGTGTTGAATTTTATCCCTTACAGGTAAAACTTTTGAAGTGGTGGATGTGGCTTTTTAAAATTTTTAGTTTCTTTGCATCCATCTCTTGTACTAAATAATTTGCTTATCATCTTGACATGGTTGATCACTTCTTTCTATGAGAATTTACCTCAAAGTATGTACCGTGTAGTTCTAAAGAAATAGTTTGTATTAAGCATGTGTTTTCATTCATATAAACTGTTTAAAAAATTTCATTTGGCCTAGTTTCATCCCTCTTACTGGTTTGTCTGTAATGAATGGTTACAAATAAGGGTTATGTTTTATCCTCAAACTAAAAGCGTTTTTGTATTTTCAGAGCAGGTTTAGACGGTTTTTCTTTTTCCCCTCTAGCTGAACTGTTGTCCCTACGGAAATCCTTCCCCCAACCTTTGTGGCACCATCTATTGGCAGAATGGCAGTATATCTGCAAAAGAATTCGTTTAAAAACTTGTTTAGGACAGTTGCGTCACATTTAGAAGTTTTGCCATCAAAAATCTGTGCAGACTTTGGTTATACATTTACTTGTAACTAAGATGGGTTTTACAGGAATGTAGTTAACAGTCAATATCACAATTGCCCTTTCTACATGAGATTTGAAAATGTAAACTGCTATGCATAGCTTGGGCAGTGGCCCCATATTGCTATGACGACTAATGAACCAGCTTCGTGTACTGGTATCTTAGGTGCAAGTTGTAAAGCAAAATATCTGTGTTTTCTGCTTGGTTAACAAATGTATATTTGTAGCCCTTTCATGCAATAGAATTCAAGTTGTTGTTTATAAAAAGCAAAACAAAACAGTGATACAGGAGAAAATTGCCTTCCTGGATAGACGTATAGAATAGCAACGTTTATGGATATCACAAATAAAGAATTCAATTCTTTACATGATTGAGTGAGAGTATGTATAACCTGGTGGTTGGGTTCAGAGTACCTATTAATCTAGTACCTACATTTTGATTTAATGTTATGGTAAAATATTCGACTGGAGTTTTGTGGTTGAAAGCCCAAAGCTAGCTGTATTAAGCTTTCTGAAGGGAGATTACTGGGCTTTAAAGCAAAAAAATATATTGACCCTTTTTCTCTTAATTCTTGTTGCTGTATATTAAGATTTAATTCTTGCCAAAATTTTTTTGTTCTAATTGCTAGGGTTCTGCTTTCAGGAGACAGGAAGAACGGTCAAGATTGCTAAGATGCTTAAGGCTGCTTAGTAGTCACTTTGACAAAGGGTAGCTAATACTTGGTACAAATACTTAAGTACCTCTACAACAAATGGGATAGTTATTTTTGCCTATTGAATAAATAAACAATATAGTCAAATTTTGCACTCACATGGTTTTACAATTTGCTTAAATTTCTGTTTTTTACTCTTAGTAAAATGCATCATACTGCCTTTCTTCGTGTGGTAATTTGGTCCAGCTTTTGGGGGGGGGGTCCTCTAAGATACAGAAAATGATATGTGTAAATTTTTTATCATAATTATTACTCTGCTTGTATTTTACTCAGTTTTAAGGGGAAGATCTGTTTCTTTTGGTTCAATTGGAATAGTCCACCTTTTGGAGGGTTTTCAAAGTGTAGTAAGGTTACTGTCATTTTGTATTTCCAACGTAGTGACTTGTAAAAAAAATTATGTTAAAGGATTTTCTCTTAATTAGAAAAATGACAGCGTTCTGTTCATGGCATATTACCACTTCATTGTCATGTATATACCTTTACAAATTTATAATCTGGATTGGTATTTAGTGAAGGAAAAAGTAGTGGTATTTAGTCTTCCCGGAATTCCTCTTGTCAATTTTATGCAAGCATTTTTGGCATGTGGGACTTATTTATTCTTATGTTTTGATTTCTTTCACCTGTGAGAACTATCTGAACATTATTACTTCAAATTTAATTAAGACTTCATGGGAGGAGGTGGTACAGAACCTAATCAGTATTGAATATAATTTTTGTGCTATGCTTAAATTTAATTTGAAAGATTAGAAAAATAAAAATGAACTTTTTTTTTTGTCTCCCTATCGTGAAGAACTTTTGCATTTACAGTGTTTTTAGTATAAAGTCAATGGTAATCATTAGTTGTGGTGGTTTAAAAGATTGATAGTAATTTCAAATATTAAAAAGCTTGCAAATGGTTAACGTTCATAGTGATAACAAATCAGGATGATATACTGATTGTTTCCTCCTATAACTTAGTGATTTAGAACACAGATTTCATATTTAAACCTTCACAATGAATTTTTGTTTTTAAGCAAGTTTAAAGGATTGAGGATACTTAAGAATTTGCTATTTATGATTATTTCCCTCAAGACCAGAAATGGCAGTGTCAGTTATTTGATTTGTAGGCTTATGTATCTTTTAAGTGTGCTTAATTTTCTCAAATTTGAGAATTTGCATTTTAAGCGTTGTATGTCGTTGCTGATTGAAAGTGGGCATTTGGATGTTGAATTGATTTAAGCAAAATTGCATCTAGATAATGTAAGGATTATTCCCCAAAAGACAGTATTTGCACTTAGAAGAGGTAAGTCTCTTTCTGGAAGAAATTCCATTTTAACCAACTTACTGAGTCAGTGTTAAGATTTTGGTCACTGGGAAAAATTATTTCTTTTCCCTGTTTTAGAAGGCTTTATTTTTTTTCTGAAGCAGGGCAACAAAGATTGCCTCTAAACCAGTGTAAGACAATGCCTTTTCCTTAGTGTCTTATTGCAGATTACATTGCTGTGCCTTTGTCTGATGCTTTCTATTAAAAGTGAACATACATTGTAAATTTTTTTTCCAATAAAAAGTCCCTTCTGTGTTATTTTAAAAAGTATAATACTGCATATTTGGATTGTATTTCAAGTCACAGAAAATACCAGTATTACTAGGAAATAGAAGAAACAAATGTTACTGAATCTTCTTGAGGCTGGTGTATTTTCAAAAATTAGTAGAATTAAATACTTAAATAACTGCTTGTAAACCAAACTAAACAAAGAATGAGTAAAAACCCTGCCAATATGAGCAAACTCTCTTCTCAAGGATAATCCTTGTTAATAGGCGTATGTTCAGCTACGTCTTTTTTGTATGTACCTACATTAATTTTTAAAAGTAGGATTATATAGTTTTGCAGTTTATATGTATATCGACATTATATCAGGGCAAATAGACCTTTCTCATCCTTTTTAATGCCTGTATAATGTTCCATAGCATGGCTGTACCATAGCTGTTGATGGACATGAGGCTTCTTCCTTCTCTTGCTGTTACAAATAATGCAGTGATTGTTCTTGTTGCACATCATGTTCTTGCTCATCACATACACACTTAGTTGATGAGATGGCTACCTTAGAGTTAAATGCGCTAGATAATGAGAATGCAGCAGTTCTCTGGTATCATGTATTTTTTAGTTCTCAGTGTATATTCAGGGAAGGATACATGCTCATTGGCAGCATTGTTAAAGCCTTAGGGTACATTCAACTAAAACATTTTACTGAAAAACTTCAAAGCTAGATTATACATGATAAAACAGTTAATGACCTATGAAGACCATTATATTGTTCCTTCCTGTTTTCTCCCAGTACCTGTAGATAACCTATGTTAACAGTTTGTCTACTTCTAGTTCTTTTTATTTGCAGGGAGGTACATTTATCTTTTTTTAGGAACAAGAATTGAGTCATATATACATACATATATATATTAACTTCATTGAGTCATGTCATATATACATACACATATATATTAACTTCAAAGACACCCATATCTGTACATACAGCTCTGTCTCATATAACTGGTATTCTATAGTGGAGAGGCACTATAATTTATTGATTAGCATGTTTCCATATTTTCTCTGATTATAATTTAAAACTACTTTTGCAGGGCTTGTGTTGCAATTTGCAATGTACCAAAGAGGATCAGCCCATGCTCACAAGGTACCCATAGGTTTTGTTTGAGTAGCGAGAATTTAAATAATCATGATAGAGTGTGAACATTTTAGTCAGAGATAGGTATGAGCAGTAGTGATGACTTTTTGTGGGTCACGAAAAATGTTAACATTTGGACTAGTCTTGACATTAGGACTAGGTAGATGAGTTGGCAAAGGGTGTTCCACAACTTATGCCAAAACACAGAGCATGATGTATTGGGCTCCTTACAGTTTTTTCTTAGATTGCTGGACCACGAAGACTTTAGAAGCACATCATCCATTTTTATTTTGCATTATTTTATGACTCACGATTTTTGCTAAGCATTAATAGAATCAGCTTAAGGGAGATGGGACATATTCAGTGATAGAAATACAAATCAGTTGAGATCTTCAATGGGAAGTGATGATCACTATATTAATGAATATTTCTGTAAGGAGTGCAATTCATAGTTTGGAGACCCCCTTTATTAAACCATAGTTAACAGTATTCTCACTATTCTTCCATTTTCTTCCTTTAATATGTCTTCCCTATATTTTGACTTATTAGCTGATTTTAAAATATAGTTTCGTTAGTAACTTTTGCAGTAAAGTTTCTGATAAAACTTAATTTGCTATAATTGAAAGCAATATGTACTGTAAATTTTGTTTTAAAAATTAACAGTTGTATAATTTGTGGGGAGGCAGGGTTAGTTTGAAGAATAATAAGTGGGCATGAATTATTAGCTTCAAATTGAATTTGAGTTTAGCACATCCTGAATGTTCTTGGTGCTTAAATATAGTCTCTTACTAAATATAATGTGTGGAAGTATCTCGTTGGGAAATATGATTTATTGCTCATTTTCAAGAGGGGCACGCAACTGGTTTGGGAAAATTAGTCTTTGACATTTGGAGCCTACTTGTGGGTGAACTTCAGATTCTTCCTAAATGAGAAGTTAAATGCTACCAGATAAAACATTTATCATAAAAAAGGAGATATCAGAAAGCTGCTTCTGAGAAAGGAATCCCATATTAGGAAGACTAAAAAGGGCAGTTGAGTCTCTTATGTACTGACCTATTCCATATACTTTTTAAACTTGCACCTGGAGCTGAATGATTTGAATCTTCAGAGGAAAAAAGGGTTCAAGAAGATTCCTTTTTTTTTAGTTCTGTGCTCCGTTCTTTACTCAGGCAGATTTTCTTTGGCCTCTTTGATTCTTTTACCACTTTGTAAGGTTTGCTTAAAAAAAAAAAAAAAAAAAATCTACCTGTAATGGGTTTGTGTCATCGTCTCCTGCTCTAAAATTATCTGATGTGAACTTGTACCATTTGGACAGTATGCTTATTTCCCAGTGTTTACTGTCAATTTCATTAGGTATTGATTACCTTCTTCATGCAAAACACATCTAGGATCTGGAGATACACAGCTGTGAGTCTAACACGATTCCTGTCTTCATGTAACTTGCGTTCTGTTGGGAATTCTGTTTCTTTTGAAATCTTGCATCCTTTTCAGCATCGAGGCATCATCTCAGATTGTTCACACCATACAAACAAATAGTCCCATTGTCATTTAGTATATATCCTCTGATTAAGATTGTCTCACTCCTTCATTGGTTACTTGTTATTTGGATACCATATGAAAGGTATATTTTTTTCTTTGATGCTTATGTTGCAAATGTAATTTGCCTCAGTAGGCATCTGATTTAGTATTTCATAGTCCTTAAGGACATAAATTTTGGTATCAAGTAGAACAGGTTCTTTTCTTGACCCGGTCACCTTCTTGTTCCATGACCTTGAGCTAATTGGCCTGAACCTCAGTTTCCTTGTCTTTAAAAAGGAGAGACTACTATTAATACCTGTCTCACAGAGTTGTTGAAGGAATTCAGTGAAAGAATACATGTAAAGGGCATACTATCATCTCTGGTATATAGTAATTTTAATATTATGACTTCTGATAAGGGATGTGACTGACTAGCAAAAGGTGTACCTTTTTTTCACCCCCACCTCAACCACAAGGTATTTGCAAAGTTAACGAGGTGAATGAATAACTATCTTAAAGTAGTGACATACGTGTGTAGTCCTAGAGCACTCAGTATCTGAGGTTTGGTTTTTAACCTAGGCCTTGCTCTTGATTTGCTGGGTGAGCTTGGATGTGGGAACCCTCTATACCTCTGCTGCTTCAACTCTAGTAGGAGAGATATGAACCGTGTTAGCTATGTGTGTTTATTTGTTATTATAAGAAAGATATAAATAATGTGTTGAGAGTGACTTCCAGGTAGGAAGAAAGATCAGGAAAAGCATTGTGGTAGATGTGGTATTTAACTTAAAAAATTGGCCACATAGAGAAGGTGAGGGGAGAAAGAGGTAATTTCAGGTAGAGGGACAAATAGGCAGAGATATGGGGCATATACAGAGAACTATGCCTACTCTGTGCTAAACATTGTGCTAAGTACATTTACAAATGTTCTCACTGGATCCATTCAGTAACCTGCTTCACAGGTAAGGTAGCTGAAGCTCATCTCAGAAAGGTTAAGAAACTTTCCCAAGGCCACCCAGCTGGTGAAATGATTGAGCTGGGAGTTGAATCCAAGTCTGACTGATTCCAATGGCCATAGTCTGCACAAAACCTCTTTACAAATGAAGCTTCCAAATACAAGTGGCTAATTTGTATTAAGGGTAAAGGAGAGTTGTGGGAAATAAATTGGGAAAAGTCGGGACCATATTACTGAGGTCTTTGAGTAGTCTATCTGGCGGTCGGTGGAAGTAACTAAAGGTAGTGAGACTGTAATTTAGAAAGATTAATAACACTGAGCATAATAGATGGCATTTGAGTGATGTTTCAGGTGGTAAGGCCTCTAAGACAGCTGATGTTAACCAGGTAAGAAAATGAGAGCATGAACAAAGAAGTAGTACTGGCAATAGACTGAAAGGGAATTTGAGGGAAGTTGTGAAAGTATAATTGGCAAATGATTGGATATGGGGGGCGGAATAAGGAAGAGGGAGTAGTTGAATCAGAATTGCTGTGTGAGTAGGAGGATGGTGATGTCACCGAAACTGGGAAGAGGAGATTTAGAAGGAAGGTTTGAACATAGGAAGTTGAAGATGCTGGTAAACACATTGAAGCACTGTGTCTTTTGCAGAAAGCTTTACAAAATGGTTCTCTCTACTGGATATTCTCTTTTTGCCCTTCCTGTTTCACTCCATACCTTTCTGTTCCTCGCTTTGTGTTCTTGGAAGGTTGATTCTTAAAGAACTGTATACTCTCTTCTTTGGTTTCATGTTGAGTTTGGACAGTGGGAGAAACCAACAGGAGGTCTGGAGAGTGACAAAAAGGTGAGGTCAAGATATTTGTTCCCCCTGTCCCCCAAGTACACATGCTCAACAAACAGGTTATCGGGGGCTACAGGTGTGCTCCAGTGGCCCTCCCTTACAGCTCTGGGTCTTTTCTGGCTTCTGGTAACCACTCCATCCTATTGCTACCTCAGGCTCCCTTTTTCTAGCCCCAAGATGGTTCACCAAGCCTTGTTGGTTTTCCTTAACTGTGCCCACATCCTTGTAAATAGTTCCTTTTATTAAAACTCTTTAATAACCCTGTTTGTGCCATCTGTTGTCATCCTTTCAGTGAAAAAAAATCGCTTCCACGTTTTCTAATGACTTGATCTCTACCACCAGACTTGAAGATCTAGCTATTTGCACTAAGTTACTCTCCCCACCCGTCATGAGTTTTCCCACATTGTTTGAAATTCAGTGTCTCCCTGTCTCCTACTATGTCAGGTTAAATGTATGACTTCTCTCCTTCGTGATTCAGCTGGAAATGCAGCAGTGAACAAGAGACAAAAATCCTTGCCCTCAGTAGAGCTTATATTTTAGTGGGGGGAGATAGATAATGAAGCATAATAAATTCTATGGTATTTAGAAAATGATGTGTGGTATAGAAAAATTAGGGTAAGGAGCTGGGAGTGCTGCAGGGCAGGTTGTTTGTGAAGGTAGTGCAATTTAAAATGGGGTGGTATGGGTAGTTCTCTCTGAGAAAGTGGCATTTGAGCATAGACTTGAAGGAAATGTGGGAGTGAGCAGTGTAGATGTTTAGGGGAACAGCATTTCAGGGAGAGGCTTAGGAAGAGCAAAAGCCCTGAGGCAGGATTGTGCCTGGACTTTTTGAGGAAGAGCAAGTTGGTCAGGGTGGCTGGAGTTGAGGGAAGAGAAGCAAAGGAGTAGCTGATCACAAAAGAAAGGGCTTTGTAAACTGTTGTAAGGATTTGGGCTTTTACCACATGATTGGTGAACCATTTCACAGTTTTGAGCAGAGGAGGATCATGATCTGCCTTGAATTTTAAAAGATTCTCTCTGATTTTCTCTTTCTTAGAACAAAATTTCTATTCCTTTAGTTGTTATGGTTGGTTTCGATGAGGGTTTATGAGAAAAGCAATCAGAACAATTTGGATTAAGGTGTAAAAAGACCCACAATCTCTTTAATTCTATTATAGGCACCTGCTTTTTGGAGAGAGAGATTATTCTTTTTGACTGAAATGAATCTTTAATTGTGATATGCTGTCTTTAGAAGGAACTCCTTGCAAGATTGGCCCTTGCCTGGGCACTTGGATTTAGGGAGTGTTCCCACTGTTCCCTGATGAAGATGGTTCACGGTGTCTAGACTGTGCAAGCAGTATGATTTATGCTAAATACCGCCTTCCTTCTGGGACTCTAGAGTTTTGATAGGTGCTAGGCAGTGGGTACCTATAAAACTTGGGAGTACTTAGTCCTTGAGCAGAAACATGACACACAAGTGTATTCTGTGTGACCCCTCATGGTCAGAGAGAGCATAAAGAGGCCTGCACTTGGGTTCCTCCAGACTGTCTGTGTCTTTTCTCCAAATGATCCTACTGTGTATCTTCACTATGTGTCTGTAATAAACTGTATCTGTGAGTGTAAGACTTAGCAGTACTGAGTTCTGTGAGTTCTTTTTAGTTCATCTCTGAACCCGGTGTTGTACTTGGGAACCCCTGAAACAGGGTTTTTTTGGTGTGTGTGTGTGTGTAACCAAGTTAAGTGGAAAACATCAGGTTGTGGGTAGAAGTTGCAGTTTTGGAAAACCTATCACATAGGTCAGTCAGCTCTGTGTCTAGTGGAGAGCTCTTTTGAGCAGTTTCTGCTTTGTTAATTCCTTTCGTTTTTCCAAAAGCTCTAGGTCTTTTCATTATTGCAGCTTCTAGCAGTTTTGAGCATGTGGAGACTCACTGCCACCATGTAAATCCTTTGTAAGCAAGTTTATAAAAAGGACTGCCTTGTAAAGATCTTTAAAATAATCTTAGTGAAGGCAATTGTTGACATAGGCACCATAAGTAATTCCTTAGGGAGGTAGGAAGTACAGCTACTAGAAGCAACAGCATCTGACAACAGGTGTAGGTATGTCAGTATGTTAGAAGGATCACACTTCGTTTGCCTGTATACACTGCAGTGAAATGTGTAAAAAGGTGGTCTGATTTAACTGCTTTGTATTACTCCCCTTGGAAGGAAGTTATTCTGTTCTCATCATGAAGTAAGATTTTGGTATGGAGAATATGAAACGTGGGTCACAGAAGGGAGATTGTGGCAAAAATGCCCATTTGACATACCTCTTCTGAATTTTATTTATTGCTGACTTCAGAGTCACAACCAGTTCCCTTCAAATCTCTGGACCCATATATTCATGAGCTTGAAAGCTTTTATTTTCATTTGGTGGAACTATTTGTTTGCTTCCCTTCATTTGAGTTTAATCACAGTTTTGTACTTTTATAACTGAAATTGCAGACAGTAACTTCTCCATCAGGCTGGAAAAGATGATGAGTGAGGAGGGTAAATATGGATTTATTTGGTAGGAACCACTAAAGTATCCATACCTTTTCTCTAGCACTCCAATGCTAGGAATTTAACCTAAGAAAACAATTCAGTGAAAGAAAAACAGTCATTGCACAAAGATGGTCATTATAACATCTATAGCAAGAGATTGGAAACTGATGTAAATGTCAAACATTAGGGAAATGTTTACTAAATTGTGCTCTGTGAAAATGTGGGATATTAAAAATCCATTGGCCATCAACAGGTGAATGGATAAACAAAATGTGGTATCTATATACAGTGAAATATTATTCGGCCATAAAAAGGAATGAAATTCTGATACATGCTACAACATGGATGAACCTTGAAAACATTATGCTAAGCGAAATAAGCCAGACACAAAAGGACAAGTATGACTGCACTCATCTGAGGGATCTAGAATAGGCAAATTCACAGAGACAGAAAGTAAAATAGAGGTCACCTGGGGCTTGGGGAAGGAGGGAATGGAAAGTTACTGTTCACTGGGTACAGAGTTTCTTTGGGGATGATGAAGAAGTTCTGGAGATGGAGAGTGGTAATGGTTGCATAACATCGCGAATGTACTTAATGCCACTGAATTGTGCCCTTAAAAAAGTTGATGTAAGCAACTATACTCCAATAAAAATTAATTAAAAAAATAAAAAATACCTGCAAAAAATAAATAATCTTGTTGGCAAAAAAAAAAAAAAAATGGTTGACATGGTAAATTTTATGTATATTCTACCACAATAAAAATTATAATAAAATATGCAATAATAATATGTATTTAGTGTAATATAGTATGTCAGTGTATTAAAGTAGTGAGATTAAACAATTAACCCTTTTAAATTATTTTTAAAAATTTTACGTGAAATCATGACAAATTGAAATTATCCAGTTGCAACTATTTACACTTACGAATACTTTTTAAAAAAAAAATTATTTATTTATTTTGGCTGTGTTGGGTCTTCGTTTCTGTGCGAGGGCTTTCTCTAGTTGTGGCAAGCGGGGGCCACTCTTCATCGTGGTGCGCGGGCCTCTCACTATCGTGGCCTCTCTTGTTGAGGAGCACAGGCTCCAGACACGCAGGCTCAATAGTTACGGCTCACGGGCCTAGTTGCTCCGCGGCATGTGGGATCTTCCCAGACCAGGGCTTGAACCCGTGTCCCCTGCATTAGCAGGCAGATTCTCAACCACTGCGCCACCAGGGAAGCCCCCTTACGAATACTCTTTTTAAAGCTCCATGGAATTATTTACTAAATTCACAACTTTATATCTACTCCTTGTGTCCTACTCCCTCCTTCCTCAAACTGGAAGCTGTCTCTTACTCCACTGAATTCCCATAGTACCTTTTCTTCATTTCTCTTGAGTCTCTTGTTTTCTACCATTATTTATATGTGTCCATGTGCAGTTTCCCCAATCAGTTTGTAAGCTCTCTGGCATTCTGTTCTTGTAGAATTTATGTGGCAGCTTCCTGGTACAGCCCATCACATAGAGTAAGATATTCAGTGAGACTGAATTATAAGCATGCAGTCGTATGAAGGCAGAGAGTGACCAGAATGTCTGAGCATACTTTCTCATGGGTTTTACATTACTTTAACCATGTGCCTGCCTCAGTTCTCTGTACCTGCTAGATGGGCAGACCTGACCTCACCCACATACGCATCCCTGTATTCTTGACTTTGGGGCTATGTCTCATCTGTATTTTACCTCTTCATGTAAAAAACAGCTCAGCTTTCTTTGTAACCAGAAAGGAAAGGACTAGAGAGATGAGCCAGGGGCAGCAGATAGAGGACTGATGGAGTCAATTTAAAGTTGCAAGTACCTATGAAAAAGTTGTAAGTAGGAATTAATACTTATTCTTGAAGGAAGCAGATTTTTGAACCTTCCCTAAGCCATTGATGTAGTCATTAGGTTTTGCTTTTCTCATAAAGATATGCACATATTTACCAGCAGAGGGCACCAGTTGCAGGTTGAAGATTAGAGGAAGATGGAATTCTTAGGGGGACCCCGAAAGACAAGTGTTTGCAATGTGCTGGCCTGTGTGAAGCACCCTGCTTGCTGCTATAGTTGGTCTGGCTTTTCTTTGACTCACCCGGGGTCCAGTGATGTGCCTCCAGTTTTCCCCAAGAACCATCTTTGGCTAGGCCTGCTTGGTAAGCTAAGGGACCAGAGGAATCCAGGGTTAAGGACTTTATAATAGTAGGTGTTGGGAGCCTTGGATGCCAGCTTGTGTTAATATCTTTAGGGGTTCAAATGCTGTTGTTCCCCATCTTCAGGTGAGGTGGAGAGGGCATTAGGCCAGGCATCTGAGGATCTGGTCCCATGCCCCACTTGGCCACCAACTCACTGAGTGATCTTGAGCCAGTTGCTTTCTCTCTCTCAGCCTCAGCTGACTTTTCTCTAAAATGGAGGTAGTAAGATAGGGGTAGTGCCTGCCAAGCACAGTAGTTAGTAGTGGTCTCTGAGGTCAGGGAGACCTGGGGTCAAACCTATGGGGCTGTGGTCAAGTCCTTATAAGTCTCAGAACCTCAGTTTCCTCACATTTATTTGTTTATTTATGTTCCAGTTGAGCTTATATTTACTGCATTACTTTTGAAAAGAAAAACATTTTTTCTTTTTACCTTTTGACCCCCTTCACCCATTTCTCCCTCCCCCAACCCCCTGCCTCTAGCAACCACCAATCTCTTTTCTGTATCTGTGAGGTTTTTTTTTAATTAAAAAAATTTTTTAGATTCCACATATGAGAGATCATACAGTATTTGTCTTTCTCTAACTTATTACACTTAGCATAATGCCGTCGATGTCCATCCATGTTGTCACAAATGGCAGCATTTTAATGTTCTTTATGGCTATATAATATCGCTCTGGGTGTGTATGTGTGTGTGTATCATCTTTATCCGTTCATCCATGGATGGACACTTAAGTTGTTTCCATATCTGGGCTATTGTAAATAATGCTGCAATGAACATGGGGGTACATACATCTTTTTGAGTTAGTGTTTTCGTTTTTCTTTTTTTTTTTTTAAAGAATTAATTTTATTTATTTTTGGTTGTGTTGGGTCTTCATTGCTGCACGTGGGCTTTCTCTAGTTGTGGCGAGCAGGGGCTACTCTTCGTTGCGGTGCGTGTGCTTCTCATGCGGTGGCTTCTCGTTGTGGAACACAGGCTCTAGGCGCGCGGGCTTCAGTAGTTGTGGCAAGTGGGCTCAGTAGTTGTGGCTCGTGGGCTCTAGAGCGCAGGCTTAGTAGTTGTGGTGCACGGGCTTAGTTGCTCCGCGGCATGTGGGATCTTCCCAGACCAGGGTTCGAACCCGTGTCGCCTGCATTGGCAGGTGGATTCTTAACCACTGCGCCACCAGGGAAGTCCCTCGTTTTCTTCAGATGTATACCCAGAAGTGGAATTACTGGATCATGTGGTAGTTCTATTTTTAATTTTTTGATAAACCTCCACACTGTTCTCCATAGTGGCTGCACCAGTTTACATTCCCACCGTCAGTGTATGAGTGCTCCCTTTTTTCCACCTCCTCACCAACACTTGCTTCTTATCTTTTTTTAAAAATGTTTTAATAGATCTTTATTGGAGTATAATTGCTTCACAATACTGTGTTAGTTGATGTTGCACAACAAAGCGAATCAGCCATATGCATACGCATGTCCCCATATCCCCTCCCTCTTGAGCCTCCCTCCCACCCTCCCTATCCCACCCCTCTAGGTCATCACAAAGCACTGAGCCGATCTCCCTGTGCTATGCTGCTGCTTCCCACCAGCCAACTATTTTACATTTGGTAGTGTATATATGTCGATGCTACTCTCACTTCACCCTTTGCCCTCCCACTCCATGTCCTCAAGTCCATTTTCTATGTCTACCTCTTTATTCCTGCCCTGCAACTAGGTTCATCAGTACCATTCTTATCTTTTTGATATAGCCTTTCTGACTGGTGTGAGGTGGTATCTCACTGTGGCTTTGATTTGCATTTTCACGATGACGCATGATTTCCATGATGTTGAGCATCTTTTCATGTGCCTGTTGGTCATCTGTATGTTTTCTTTGGAAAAACATCTATTCATATGTTCTGCCCATTTTTTAAATCAGATTTGTTTTTTGCTATTGAGTTGTATGAGTTCTTTATATATTTTTCATATTAAACCCTTATCAGATATATGATTTTTTAAGTATTCAAATATTTTCTCCTATTTTGTAGGTTGCTGTTTCATTTTGTTGGTTGTTTGCTATGCAGAAGCTTTTTAGTTTGATGCCATCTCACTTGTTTATTTTTGCTTTTGTTACCTTTGCTTTTTCCCCAGCATATATTCTTGGTTCCTTTGTTGTAGATTAATTGATCAGATACCTGTGGGTTGATTTCTGGGCTCTCTGTTCTGTGCCATTGATTTACGTGTCTGTTTTTATGCCAAAATCATACTGTTTTAATTAGTATAGCTTTGTAATATAGTTTGAAATCAAGGAGTGTGATGGCTTGGCTTTGTTCTTCCTTCTCAAGATAGCTTTGGATATTTGGGTTTTTTTTGTAGTTCCATACAAATTTTAGGATAATTTGTTCTATTTCTGTGAAAAATGCCATTGAAATTTTGATAGAGAGTGCATAAAATTGGTGGATTGCTTTGGGTAGTATGAACATTTTAACAATATTGATTCTTCCAATCTACGAGCATGGAATATCTTTCCATTCATTTGTGTCTTCTCCAATTTCTTTCATTAATGTCTTGTAGTCTTCAATATACAGGTCTTTCACCTCCTTGGTTAAATTCATTCCTAGATATTTTGGGGTTTTTGGATGCAACTCTAAATGTGGTATTTTTCCATATTTCTCTTTCTGATACTTCATTATTAGTGTATAGAAATGCAATAGAGTTTTGTGTACTGATTTTGTATCCTGCAACTTTACTGAATTTATTAATTCTAACAGAGGAGGGAACTCTACTAAACTCATTTTAGGAGGCCAGCATTAACCTCTTACCAAAACCAGACAAGGACACCACAAGAAAAATATTATAGGCCAATATTACTGATGAACATGGATGTAAAAATTCTCAACAAAATAATAATACATTGAATGCAGCAATATATTTAAAGGATCATACACCATAATCAAGTGGGATTTATTCGAGGATTGCAAGGATGGTTCAACATCTGCAAATCAATCCTTGTGGAACACCACATTAACAACACGAAGGACAAAAATCATATGATCATTTCAATAGAAGCAGAAAAAGCATTTGACAAAATTCAGCATCCATTTATGATAATAACTTTTAACAGAGTGGGTATAGAGAGAACGTACCTCAATATAATAAAGGCCATGTATTTTCATATTCAAAGGTGAAAAGCTGGAAGTTTTTCCTCTAAGATCAGGAACGGGACAAGGATGCCCACTCTCACCACTTTTATTCAACATAGTATTGGAAGTCCTAGCCAAAGCAATTAGGCAAGAAAAAAGTAAAAAGCATCCAAATTGGAAAGGAAGAATTAAAACTATCATTATTTGCAGATGACCTGATATTATATATAGAAAACCCTAAAGACTCTATCAAAAAATTGTCACAACTAATAAAATTCGGTGAAGTTGCAGGATAAAAAGTCAATATACAAAAATCTGTTGCATTTCTGTACACCTCACATTTAAAACAAGGATAATAGTCCCTTCTCACAGGGTTGTTGTGAGGATTAAATGAGAGGGGTACATGTAAAGTCTTGAGTACAGAGTCTGGCCCAGAGTAAAAGGTTAAGGGCTGAGAGCTGTTATTACTATTTGGGGGATGTTGTCTTAAGTCCAAGGAGATGAGGGACATGAAGAACTTTGTAAGCTTTAAAGTGCAACACAGATGCCACGTGTAATTATTGTCTTGAATATGTTCAGGGCATGGGTTCTTCTACCTCACAGGAGGAGTCCTGAGGGAAGCCAAGCATCTCTCTGGATAATATGCTGTTCTCTTTACCTTTTGACTTTTTTGGACCTCAAATTCCTTTTCATTTTCTGCCTGGCTTCCTGTGCTGGGGGCATGCTAAGCAGCTACAGGGAGAGTCTACTCTCATCAAGGGTCCAGAATCTGAGGGAAAGTTTTGGTGATACAGGTGTGGTGGGTCTTGATTTAGCTTTGGTCTTGCCTGGTTCTTGGTGACCTGTTGGTAATAGTGACCACTGAATGGCTCCAAGAGAGGCCCAGGACTGGGCTTCCTGGCACAAGTTACCCTGGTTGACTTTCTTCTTGACCTCAAAACTAAGGACTCACAGAGATATAGTTTGGTAGCATTGGCATAGGCAATGCAAATAATAGCTGCTAATGGTTACTCAGTGCCTATTACAGGCCAGGCTCTCTGCTAAGTGCTTTATAGTCTTGAAACCTAACAACACTGCGAGGTAGGTACTATTATTATCTTCTTTTTACAGATGAGGAAATTGAGACTTGTAAAGTACATTGCTAAGGGTCATGTTTCTGGTAAGTATATTCAGACCCTGGTCTGTCTGATTCTGTTGGTCTGAGCTCTTTTCTTTGTGGTCTTTCCATTTAGCTGTGCATTAGAGTCACCTATGAAGTTCACTAAAATTCCTGCTCCTTGGGCCCCAATTCTATAGGTGTGTGGTAGAGCCTGGTACTGTAGTATTTTCTTTCTCCCAGATTTATTGAGGTATAATTTACATAAAATAAAATTCACCCACTTAAGTGTCTAGTTTGATAAAATGTAGTAGTTGTATACAATTGTGTAAGTATCATCACAGTCAAGATATGGAACACTTCCATATCCCTGAAAAGTTTCCTTGTGTCTTTTGATCCTCTGATGCCTACAGTTTTAACCCACTGGGCAGATGGTTCTGATGCACAGCTAGGTGTGGGGCTACTATATGTGTTATGGTGCCTGCACATGTGAAGAACTGAGGCTCTAGAGAAGCAGGATAAAAGCAAGAAAAGAAGAAAAATACTTAGAAGGAAGAATGATGGGCCTTGCTACCTCCAGATAAGCTGTGCTGTACAGGCTCCTTGTGGAGAGATGGGGTGTGGAGAAGAGAACTCTCTAGACCAATCCCACTTAAAAGTTTTTTCTCCTCACATGATTTCTTCCTCAGCCACATAGAGCTGGAGGATGCTGAACAAAGTTGGTGTACATGGCTGGGTAAATTGCTCTGGGATGGAGAGGTGGGTACTATTAGTAAGCTGTGGGAGAAGCTTTGGGTATGGGGAGGAGGGCTAGCAAGGAGGTGAGACACTACAGCTGGGAATTCCAAGGATGGGACCTCTTCCTCCAGGTAGAGATTACTTTGGTTCCTCTGACTTTCCTCTACTGCAAGAATCCAATAGTGACTCTCCTTAATCTGAAGTCCAGTTAGGAAAGTTAGCCTAGAGCAAGCAGGTTCAGGCTGTGGCCCAGAGAACACTTGGATAATAATGTAGAAAGTGTAAAGTGTAGCTCTGATACTAGAGAAGATTTGGGTGGCAACTTTGCGCCAGGAGTCTGGAGACTTTGATTCTTGGTTCAGCTGTGGCCCTGGTTTTGCCTTTCTTTTCTCAATGTCCTTCTTTAGGTAGTCTCTGTTCAGCTTACCTCTCATGGATAGAGTGGGGAATAAAGTGAGCAGGTGGTAGCAGTATGGTTTCAACACATACGTTGTAGTGACGTTGGTTAGCTTGGCAAAAGTAGGTTGCAAAGGAAATTGTGTAAAAATTTTATACTGGCTCTTAGTAGTTGTATGTTGAAACCTGAATATGCTCAGCCCTTCAGTATTTTCTGATCTTTAAAAATTTTCTCAGGCTTCCCTGGTGGCGCAGTGGTTGAGAATCTGCCTGCCAATGCAGGGGACACGGGTTCGAGCCCTGGTTGGGGAAGATCCCACATACCGGGGAGCAACTGGGCCCGTGAGCCACAACTACTGAGCCTGCGCGTCTGGAGCCTGTGCTCCGCAACAGGAGAGGCCACGATAGTGAGAGGCCCGCGTACCGCAATGAAGAGTGACCCCCGCTTGCCGCAACTAGAGAAAGCCCTCGCACAGAAATGTAGACCCAACACAGCTAAAATAAATAAATAAATAAATTTATAAAAAAAAAAAATTTTCTCTCTGGTTTGTTAGATGTGACACTTCTCCCTTTCCTTTTTTTTTTTTTAATAAACAGGATTATTTATTTATTTATTTTAAAAAATATTTATTTATTTAATTTATTTATTTTCCTTATTTATTTATTTATTTTGGCTGTGTCGGGTCTTAGTTGCCACACATGAGATCTTTATTGAGGCATGTGGGATCTTTTTTTCCTTATAGCCTGTGGTCTGCTTGGGTGTCTCTCTAGTTGTGGTGCACAGGCTTCTCTCTAGTTGTGGTGTGAGGGTTTTCTCTCTCTAGTTGTGGCGTGCAGGCTCCAGGGCGCGTGGGCTCTCTCGTTGAGGCGCGTGAGCTCAATAGTTGTGGCATGTGGGCTTAGTTGCCCTGCAGCATGTGGGATCTTAGTTCCCTGACTAGGGATTGAACCCGCAACCCCTGCACTGGAAGGCAGATTCTTTACCACTGGACCACCAGGGGAGTCTCCCCCACATCCTTTCCTATATGGTGAAGTTGTGAATGAGGGTATGAAGTTGTGAGAGACTCATCTTATTCTCGTGTCCCTTTTATGAATCACCCACTCGTCTTCCTGGTGGATGTCTGCACTGTGGCACGGATTCTGGGATTCAGTTTCCTTATTTGTGATGTTCAGCTTCTGGTCCCTGTGATTCACCTCAAGAGGAAATATCTGGAGCAGCGCCACAAGGCTGATTAGAAGAGGAAGGGGCAGAGGGAGAAAGATAGGAGGGGTATTGTTGTGAAAGGAAGAAGTTGTGATACAGGGCTATAGGTTGTAAATAAAATCACCCGAGCCTCTTCTCACTTGAGAACGAATGAGTTTGGGTAGTGGCCTAATGGCCTCATCTAAGAGTACATTGCAGTGTCAAGGGCTGGGGGTTATTTTTAAGGGTAACACGCTAGACACTTTGAGTTCATGAGGCTGTGTAAAGTTTAAGTTACTCTTAGTTTCTGTTACCTCAGTGTCCAGCTTCCCTCCCTATGGTCTCAGGGCTTTCTGGCAGTGAAGACATTTATCAGGTCAAAATTATAACTATAGTAGGTTTACTAAGCATCCCTCATACTTTCACATACATCACGTTATCCTCCCTGAAGCCCCCTCAAACCATTGGAGTCCAGTAAAAATTTCTTCTTAATCTTACAGATTACTCTAATGAGGAGAAAAATGGAACATTTAAGACATTTTTAGCATCATGTGATTTTAGAGCCAAAAGGGACTGTAGAGTCTGACCCTATGTTATGGATGAGGGGCTGAGGTCCAGAGTGGAGAAAAGACTTACTGAAAGTCACTCAACCAGCTAGTGGTAGTACGGGTCCTGAAAAGCACAGATGTGACCCTGAGAATCCCCAGAATATAGATGCTCATGTATGATTTTTCTGAGGCATCAAGGAAGCTTCTTAACCCATTTTTGTGGCTAACCAAACACCAGTGGCTGATTGCCCCCATTTCCTCTATGTCCCTTGACTGTGGCTATGAGGTACAGACTGGCCTCCAGCGTGCCCCAGGATTATGTGTTTGCATTAGGTGGGTCAAAATTGAGGCTCAGCAACTAGCGATTACAGGGTGCGAGAGATCTTTGGCTGCAGATAGGGATTCAGTGGGAGACTTACTGGTTGGAGCCACAGCTTAAGTCAAATTTCAACACGACAGACTTTAAGAAGGTATTTTAGGGCTGTGCTATGGAACTTGTGGTCTTTTGGTGTGGCCTGGGGAAATAAATGTACGTGGTACCATTGTGGTGGTTTTACTGCAGTTTAGCCTCTTGTAGTAAAATAGTGTTTGTTTCAGTTCCCTTTTTCTAATTTCTCTCTGCGTTCTTCTCAGTTCTATCAGGCTCTTTTGCCCTAACTTCTCTCCATCTATCAGACTCTCAGAGCTGCTGTAGGTTTTGGGAGGAGGAATTGGAAAATGAGCTGTGACCTACAAGTCAATTTCCCCAGGTGGATAAAGTCCACTGTAAGCCACAGAGGGGCCTCCTTATTCCAGCAATCTGACCAGGCTGACGGGCTCGTAGTCTATGGGGGCAGGGGAGGAGGTGGGGGCCCGTATTTCTTGGGCTAGTGAGGGACTGCCTGAGTCTTTGCAGTCTAGGCAGAGGAGGCAGGAGGCACTGGGGTGGGCTAGTCGCCTGGGCTGGGGATGCCTGGGCAGATGTGGAAGCGGCTGGAAAGGTGGCACTGTACTTGGGTTGCTGGCGCTGCGCTGTTCCTAGGAGACGGAGGAGCAGCAAGCCTGTGGGGGAGGGGGAGCAAGTGGGTTGCTGCTTTTAGCAGCTGAAAGGGCTGCAGGGAGCTCTGGGTAAGACATTTTCTGCTGCTGCTGCTTCTGCGGTAGAAGCTGCCGCGAGTAAGAGGAAGGAGGATCAAGAGGGGAGGAGGCTTCATTTGCAGCCATGCTGAATCACTGTTGCTGATCAGATCTCCCGCTGGTTGGCTGGGAGAACCGAGAACAGGGCTAGGATCCTCCAGTGCATGCACAGCTCAGCGGCTGCCTCCCTGGCTGGGCCTCACACAATGGACGGTGAAAGGTATGTTATGTATAAGTGCGTGCGTGCACGCACGCACGCGCGCGCGTCTGAGTGTGTGCGTGTGTGTGTGTGTGTGTGTGTGTTTGTGTGCGCTCGCGGTGCAGCCACCAGCTTTGCGTTGGCATTGGTTAGACAGGGTTGGAAGACCTGGTCACTGATGGATCCCAGCGGGCAGCAGAGTCAGAGCAGGGAAGCCCCTTTCCCCAGAGATCTGGCTTCCACAGAGGCAGGTCTGGGTTTGCTGGGCGGCGGAGCACCCTGAAAAAAGGGACTTGCTGGCTGGTGTTCGGGAATAGTTTCAGCATGGGCTGAATCAGGCTGTTTCAAGGAGGCGTTTCCCTTTCCTGGCTACTTTCCCGGGGTGGTTTTTCTTTGGTGGGGGGTTTTTTGATATCATAGCAGGGCTGGCCTGACATAGAGTGCTTGCATTTTCACTCTGAAGTGCTCAAGTCGTCAACACGCATGCCAAGCTGATGTCTTTCCTAACAGTGTGTGTGTGTGTGTGTGTGTGTGTGTGTGTGTGTGTGTGTGTACCTGTATACACACACAAGTTCAAGTAAGAAGGAGAGAAATCCATTCAGGTGACACTTGCTCTGAACTGACTTCCATTTGCATTGAAAAGTTTACAAATGATACTGGAAGTTATATTCTTTAGAGAAACTCTTGCTCCTTCCATCAGGGGTTTCTTTATGAAACAGAAATTAACAGATGGGAATTTAAGTATTTCTGTTGAGCTGGATCTAACTAGCGAGGGATTGTTTCCCGGCAGGCACATGCATTTTAATAAATTTTAAGCTGTTATCTGAGGATCTGATTCTTTCATCGTGAAGGTGCTCAGTGTGGTGCAGGGGCGGGTCATTCCTCTGTGTGCTAAAACGTCCCCTCTTCATTCTGTGGGTCTGCGGCTGGTAGAGAACAAGGCTTGCCATTTTCCTTGAGGTGAGAAGACTGCAAGAGCGGTCAGGCCATGGCAGTGGACAGCTGAGGAGGGAGGGCTGCTGCTCTGAATTGCCAGTTTGATTCAGATGGTAACCAGCTGGTTAAATGAAAACAGGTTCCACTAAGTCAACACTGTCTCGAGAGCACCTCAGTACACTTTCTTTTGCATGGATTGTCCCAAATCTTGCCCCATCTCATGGGGCAGAATGATGTCATTAAACATCTCTAGACCCCATTAGAACTGGCATGATAGTTTGGTGTCCTCTTGTCTGAAGAGGCCCCCAGGGATTGTATTTCTTGATGTGACTCCCAGGAAGAGATCGGGACATTTTAGACTGAGAGTGGTGCTGGTACAGCCTCTCCTTGAGTGCCCTTTGCAACAGGAGCTTAGTGTTGGACTCTGTGTGGCCACTGGCCGACAGAGCATCTGAAAGCCTGCTTCCTTGGGACAGAGGTGCACAATGTCCCCACCTTCTCTTACTGGTCTGGTAGCCAACAGAGGGCAGCAGTGATGTGAATGGAGGTTTAGAGATTCTAGATTTGCTTACATATTGGGGCTGAAAGGTCCATTTCAAACTAGCAGCAGCAGATCAAAGTACTGCTTCCCAAGCATTTTGGGGTACTTACTGTGTCCTCAGTTTTGTGTTCAGAAATGTAATGGGTCCTTGCCCCCAGGAGCTCTCTTGTTCTTCAACACTCTGGTGCCTCTCAACTGGGATGGCTGATGTCTTTGGCATTACAACACCTAGTTTTTACACATGTTCTTTTAGTTTTTCCTATCAAAGGCAGAGAAATCGAAACCTTGCAGCTTCCAGTGTTCACCAGGTCACCAAGCTCACTACCTTTTGTTCCCACTCCAAGACCAGCTTACCCTGCCAGGCATTCAAGTCTTGTGAAATTTGGCTCCAGTCTCCATTCCTACTGCTCACCCATACCGCTACCAAGAGATCTGTGGGTCTCTTTTGTGATCACCCATCCTGTACAGTACTCCATCCAGTCTCAGATCCTTAGCTTCCAGAGTTTGTTTTTGCCTGGAATGCCTTTTGCTTCTACTTTTCCAAAAGTTATTCATCTATCAAGGCTGTTTTAAAATTCCACTTTGTCTTGGAAACCTAAGCTTTTCTGGTTCTGGCAGATGTTCTTCCTAATTCCAATTCCATAGTTGGGTACTGAATAATAGGCCCACCCACAAGACGTTTTTGTGCGTTTGTTTCATATAAGTCCCCAAACTGGGATGTAGGTCCTCAAGGGCAGGGATGCTGCCTGTATCTCTGAATACTCCACATTAACTGCTATGTGGCTGCACACACAGTAGGTGTTAGATAATTATTTGCTGATTAGCTGATAACTTTTGCGGGAAGCTCTGATAACTAAAAAGGAAGCTCATGAGAGAGGCGAATGAAACCTTTGGCCAATAGGTTCATCCTTGGATATCAGCCTTATTATCTCAGCACGGGTAATTGACCCCATGGAATGCTTTGAGGTGGGGGCAGAAGAGGGGGAAGTAGCCTTGTTTCACAAGTTCCCTGGGAAACTCAGGGCCAGAGAAGCTGAGTGACTGGCCTAGGATCACATGTCAGACCTCTGGGGACGGGAGGGATCCTGAGTCTGGTTCTTCCACACTTAACCCGCTGAAGCTTAATTGGAGCTGTTTTTAAGCATTAAAAATGTTCAGCCAAGAGATTTCTAATGAACAGTTTTCTTTCTTTGTCATGAGGGTACGAAAATCATGGGCTTTGGGGTAACATAGAGCTTGCAGTAAATCTATTTCATAAACTGTATGACCTTGAGTGTGTCACATTTTTTCAGAATTACTTTTTCTTTTCAGTGTAGAGGGACAGTTTCCATATCTCATAGAGTTGTTGTGAAGATCAAAGGAGGCAATTTAGATAAAGCACCTAGTAAGTTTTTCAGGCACAGCGTGAGTACTCAGTAAATGGTAGTTGCTGTTATTGTTGGTGTTCATCTATTGCCCTGTTGTACTCCATGGTTTGTGCTTGGATAGTACCCAGGGCTAATTTTAGGGCCTTCCTATATTTATAATCCAAAGAAGATTTTGTGGGGCCATTCCCATGAGAAAATTAGAGAGCTCTTATCAGGTCATCATCTCCCATCCACCTAAACTTGTCTCCTCACAGTAAGATACCACACAGGGCGTGGCACTTCATCTTGTAGGATTCACCAACACCTACCTTAGTCCTCCTTTTTATAGACACCCTGAGGCATCTGGATGCTTTAGTGGTTTGGAACCATGAACTGGATACTCCTTTGTTCAGGCCAAAATCTTAAGAAGAAACTGTGAATTTACACTCACCTTTGCAGTATCCCCTAAGCGCTCCAGCTCTCTACAGAACCTTCTGATGCCAAGTTTCCCATCTCCCTCTGTGAAGAATCATTGTGCCTTGATCAGTCAGAGGTAGATGACTTTGTCTTCTGTTTTGCATAGGAAAAGGGTCTCCAGCTCTCAGCCACTACAGTGATAAATTGTGTGTGTGTGTATAGAGCAGATAGACATTGAAAATGACAGTAGCTCTGGCTACTGGGACTTAATTTAAGTTCTGGAAATCAGCCTTGTGGTTGGATTACAATAAATTCCCAACTTATATGAGGTACCTAGAATGGTCAAATTCATAGAAGCAGAAAGTAGAATGGTGGTTGCCAGGGGCTGGGGAGAGAGAAAAATGGGGAGTTATTGCTTAATGGGCATGGAGTTTCAATTTGGGGAAATGAAAAAGTTCTGGAAATGCATGGTTGCACAAGAACATAAACGTACTTAAAGCCTCTGAATTACACTCTTAAAAATAGTTAAAATGGTAAATTTCAAGTTACATATATTTTATCACAGTTACAAAAATTTACAGGCAAAGTCTCTGGCATATCCACAAGAATTGCAGAGAACCACAACTTTTGGAAGAAGCATCACAAAAAGGGGAAGTTGGTTGTCCATTTTTCGTAAAATTGTGGTGGTTTTCTTCATCAGAAGCATCGGGATGCCCCTGATTGTGAGGGGCACTGCGCGCCCAGCAGTGTGCCGTGAACTTGTGTGAGCACTCCTCAGAGGGAGAACGGCTCGTCCTTATGGAGGAGAGCCTGCTCCTGGAACTGCAGGAACTTATCTTTCCATCCTTGATCAGGAACAGATAGAGCATATTTTTTGAAAGAACATGACATACACAGCCAATGCTCTCCAAATGCTGAGTTTTGCAATGCCAGGTGTGACACTGGCAAGACCTAGGGAAGAGCAAATGTTCAGTGTCCTAGCCTTTCTCTTTTCCTCTCAGCCCTCTCCCACCCCTAGAAGGCATGGGTGGAAACTTCTGTAGAAATTTTTGGGCATCACTGCTGCCTGAAGCATATGTGCATTTCAACCATGATAAATGAAACCAAAGTTTCCATTTTGGAAATACCTTTTGGTGAAGCAAGGTTTTCAACTGCAAGAAAACAAAGTCAGTTGAAAGAAACCTCTTGATTTCCCCACGCCCAGATTTGGGTTTTTAGGCTTCTGCTCCTTGCTACGTTTTAGATTGTTAAGACACATCCAGACAAGAACATTTTTGGGTAAGTTTTCTAAAGCAAGTGTTTTATTTGATGAAATTTGCCATTGTAGAATGACCTAATTTTTTTCAAATTCTGGATAAACCCTAAAACTAGGTTAGACTTAAAAAAGCATTAATGCACTATGTAAAAAATAACTTGAACATGTTTTGTTCCTAGATATTTTTTTCCCTATCAAATAAGTTCAATGGTTGTCAAGTTAGAAATCTGTAACTTTTTATAATTTAAAAGGATTTTCAGACTCTCGACCCAACTTTCCTGGACTTTTCTTTTTAACTTGTGAAAGTCTATTGTAGCCTCTATCAAAACCACACACATGGAAGAGCTCAGCTCTCCTAGTCAAACCAAATAGAAGCTTAGCTTCCAAAATGCCACATAATGAGGCTGTGTTTTCTTTTAGCCTTTCTCTCTCCTTGTCTCATTCTATCTGTCTGAACTCAAGTGTTTCTCTTATGTTTTACATTTTTTATGCAGCCCACTTAAGAGATTTTCCCCTTGGTTTTGAAGGAACCTATCGGTGAATTGGACTCTTAGGACTGTGATTAGTAACATACCTGTTCTTGAGCTTGTTTATGAAGGAGCACATTATAAGAATGGCAGCAGCTGCTGGCCAGCTTTGATGCATCATGACAGGATTGTGTGGAAATTCTAAGTTCCGTATAATTAATAATATCAACTCCCGTACATAATGCAGTTCCCCACAATCAGTGGAGTGAAACAGTGCTATGTCACAGGTCCTAGGGGATTCAGTCTGTTTCATTTAGCCTGGTTTGGCCATACCATGAAGAACCTCAGAGAGTGGATCATAAGGATTGAGCTCCCATTGGCCGATGGGCAGTGGACATTATCCCAAGTCAGTGCACATTGCTATTAAGAGCATAGGCCCTGGAGTCAGACCTGGGGTTGAGTGTCAGTTCTCTACTTAGTAGTTATGTGGGACTTTTGGACAAGTTTTATCTCGGTGCCTCGGGAGATAATACCTCATAGGGTTGTTCTGAAGATAAAATGAGATAGTAGAGGTAAAGTAAGCTTTCAGTAAATGTTAACTGTTACTGTTACCCAGGAGCTGTAGCTTACTGATACATACCTTCCCTGTGTCCATGTGTCCTGTTGCAGGGAATCAGCTGATGCTGTGAACTGAGGTGGCACTGTGAAAGTGTAGGAGAATATGGAGCTCTATAGCAGCCTGTGTGTAGGGGGTGTTTTTTGATGACAGGACTGCACCATCACACCCTGAATCCTGCAGCCTGGGTATCTTCAAGTGCCAGGTCCTTCCTTCATCCAGATGCAGAAATCTAAATTTGGTCATTTTGTCCTTGAAGTTTAGGATTGAGAAATATGCTAGATCTGCAGTTTGCCCAGAGCCTGGTAGGTTCCGAAATCCTCTCTTGTCAGTTTCCTTTGCTGCCCAGACTTGGAGAAGTGGAGTCATGCTGATGAACTCATCATGACTGAGGTACAGCAGTCAGAGTGTCACTTTATTAATTTGCGATGAAAAGTATTACTGGCACGATGTTCCTGAGGGCCTGCTACCACTTTCTTGCTTCCTGAAGGAGAACCATGGGGGAGGCCAACTTGATCAAGAGGCTCCATTGCGAGCTGGGGACTGAGTTAGGGCATTTGAGTGTTTATAGGTTTCAAGTTCCACAACAGGGATCTGACCTGAGGCTGAATCAAATGATTATACGATGATTAAATCATATCTTTCATAGATAGTGTTGGATGAGCTGGACCAAGGGCTTTCTCAGTCTGATTCTTTTTTTTCAATTTCCCTTTCTAAAGGACACTTTTGTTGAGGGATTTTAATGCATTCGGCATAGTCTTAACTCCGACTCAAGAGTTGTGTTGCCCTCTTTAGGTGACTTTGACTCTCTTTATTCTGTCTCATCTATAGCCTGACCATAATGTGCTTGGGCTCTGTGTGTGTGGCCCATGCTGCCTGAACTTTAGTTGCATCTCTTGAAGACTTGTAGTGGGGATGCAGTCCTTAACCCTCAGCAGCGTTTCTTAGACGCCCATTTCCTCTCCTCCCCATTCTCTCACACCCTGGATGCTCTGGAGCTCCTCGTTTGGCACATCCCCCAAACACTTCTGCACAACTGGATGCTCAGAGGTTTTTATGTCTCCTGCTTTGCTGACATGCCTTCTACTGTCCTTTCCTTTCCATTTTTTGCCTGGATTTTCCTTAGTGATGGAAAGAGCCTAAGAACTGACACAGTAAGCAGCAACCCTTCTTGCTTTCTTCCTTCTACTCTAGTTGAGTCTGGCTTTCTCTTCTCTGCCCGCCTCCACATCCTCCTGATACTGTATCACCAATGCAGAGGACTAGACTGGCTAAGAATGCCCCTCCCCTCCCCCCAGCACCTCCTATGGGGAGGAGGGTGGGGGAAGTTGAGAGGGATAAAGCTATAATTATTTTAATGAGGGGATGTGAGGAAAGATGGAATAATTGACGGGTATACCTCATTTACTTATCCATCCATTCAGTTACTCAGTAATCATTTATTGAGCACATGCCATATGCCAGAGGCTAAGACTATCGAGGGAAATAAGACACCATCCTGGTTCTCATGGAGCTCAAAATCTAGGGTGGGCAGTGGTGTGCAGGAGCCAGCACTCACCCACTTGCCGGAGCTGCTTGTTAAATTTTTAAGAATTTTGTGAGTCAGTTATTAAATACAGCCCTTATTAAAAATTAAATTATGTAACTTACTAATAAATTACATTAAAAACAAGTGTAGTAAAGACTCATCACTTTCTAATTATTTTGCTAATATCTATGCCCTTTAGATTATGTCTATTATACTTGTGTAGTGGAAGTACTATATGGTGGTATAATGCACATCTCTTCCCAGCTCCATGTGTTCAGTGAGATCCCATTGGTGGCTTGAAATCTGCCATGGTGGAGCTATCCACACCAAGGAAATTGGCAAATGTTACAAATCAGGGCTCCCTTCTTTGTAACCAGCTGTTACACATTTACCAGCACACACTCTGTGGGGGAGAGAAGGAGTAAGAGGAGTAAGAGGACACAGAGAAGTAAGAGGTAACTACAATATAATACAGAGGGAAGCACAGAGTACTGTGGGAACACAGAAGAGGGCAAGTTAGTCCAGGGTAGTGGAGGATGATAGAGAAGACCTTCAGCAAGAAGTCTGAAGCGCTGGTGGGAATGAGCTAGACATAGGGGACGGTGGGTGGGGATAGGGCAAAAGAGCCTGGCTTATTAAGGCAATTGTGAGTATTTTAGTACCTCAGTAACAAGAAGTCTTCAGGACAATGACGAGATTATGCAGGGCCAGGCTGGGTCTCTGACACTTATTCTGGATGCAGTGAGGAACCAGTGAGAGGTTTCACACAGAACATGCCATGCGCACAATGACATTCTGTAAAGATCATTCTGAAGTCTGTGAGGAAGTTACCGTAGTAACCCAGGTGAGAGATCATGATGGCCTGGACTGAAGTCGTGGTAGCAGTGATCGTGAGAAGGGAATGGGGTGGAGAGATATTAAAGGACCTAGGACCGATGGGACTTGTGGTTATATGCGAAGTGAGAGAGAGAGAGGGAGGGAAGAAGATATCAAGGATGATATCCCAGTTTCTGCCTTGGATAGGCGAGTGGGTAGTTGGTTATACCTCTGGGATCGAGAATATAGATAGAAGAGTAGGCTTGAGGGAGGGTGGGGAGCATGAGTTGAGTATAAGTTACTGTGAATAATCTAAGTAGGGGAGTCAATTCAGACACTGGATACATGGCTCTGGACTTTAGAGGAGAGGGGAGGGTGGGAGAAAAGGCTGTGGGAGGTGGGGTGCCATGAAGAGGGCCTGATGTTTAGAGTTTATGTATTTTTATGTATAACTTTTATAATTAATAGTTTGTGTGTATTGATTTGTAGTTTAACTCTGAAGACCAGCTCTACTTTCATTTTTTTAAATTGTTGGGTTGGGGGCAGTGGTTGGGGCAGACCATCCCTTTCTGCTGTGCTGTCTACCACTGTGGGGACAGTGAGAGGTCTTCAGATTAGAGTTCATTGATGAGAACGATGTAATGAAGACCTGCTGTGGCCATGGCCCTATGCTGGGAAGGCTAGGCTGTATGAGAGTCCTTGGACGCACAGTCCTTGCTCACCAGGAATGTCGAATCTAGCATGAGGGGGCTGGGTGGCTAAATATGTGCTATGAAAAGGTACTCAAACACAGGTCAGTATTCTATGTGCCAACTGAGTTACAGGCCAGAAATACTACAGTGGTTTAGGGAAGGCAGAGATCACTTAGGACTGAAGTATTCAAAGGGCTTCACAGAGGAGGCAAAACTTAACTCACTGGACCATTCTGGAAGTCTGGAAAGTGCAAAGTCCAACACAACAAGGGAGAGCAAGCTTCCCAGTTACTAGTCACAGTGGAGGCTCTTGTCAGTGCTTCCAAAATGGCTCTATTTGGTCTACATCTCTTCCATGTATGTAAAATAGAACTAATAATTTCTGTCCCCTGGGCTTTTATGAGCTCTAATCTTACTAGTTCTCTGTCAGAAACCTTCAGTTGTTCCTGATCAGTACCAGATTATATTTTCTCTTCCTGTCTTTTAAGTGTCTCTATAGTTTGAACACAACATTTATAATGAATATTTGTGCAGTGTTTTACAGTTTCTAAATTTACTTCAGGAATGCAAGTATAGTGTAGTATTAGAAAATATATGTCATATACCACATTAAAAGATTAAGGGGAAAAACCTGTATGATCATCTCATTAGATTCACAAAAACATTTGATAAAATTCAGTTTAACTTTATGATTAAAAAATAAAACACAAGGGAGTTTTCTTAATTTGATAAAGGCCATCTGCAGAAATCCTAAAATTAACACACAGTGACGAAACACTACAAACATCTTTTTTAAAAGCAGGAAGATGACAAGAATATTCATTAGCACACTCTCTGTTCAACATTCTGTGATATATGACTAAAGGTGGCATAACAGGTGAGTGGGAAAAAGAAGAAGTATTCAATAAATGGAACTTACAAGAAAAAATTAGATCCGTATTTAATATAGTGACATAAAAATCAACATCAGATAAAATAAGGGCTTAAATATCAAAAGCAAAAATGTTAAACTTTTAGTATAAAATAGAAATTTATATCCGTCTGGCATGGAGTAAGGAAGGACACTAACTACAAAAGAAATTATACTTGTGGAATTTTTAATATGAAGTTTTTTATCTTTACTGGGTTCTCCCCTTCCTTGATAACATTCTCTGTTTTGAGATTTTCTTCACCTTTTTAAACACATGATTCTAATCATCTGGCTTGATATTTATCATACTGTGCTCAGCTAACTTCTTTGCACCCAGAATGCAGGCAGTCCCCAAGTTCAGAGGTCTGTAGCTTACATTTTCATGCTGAACTGAAAGTGGGAAGGAAGCCAGGAGAGGCATCTATCCTGGTCAGACAAGCTGTGGGTCTGGCATGCTGGTTATATTGGAATGTTCCAATGGTTACCAATCCCAGTGTGAAATCGAGAGAGGCTCTCAGGTCCCCAGAACTTCTTCTTAACCATAGCAACGCCTATGTTGAGCCAATTTGCAAGGCTAGGTGGTAGCATAAACAGAGGCCCACTAGGGGAAGGCAAAGGAAGCTACTCTCAGTGTCTTAGAGTTGGAGTGAACTGTGGGTCCCCAAATCTACACAAGTGGAGAAGGTTCTGTTTTTCTACTATCAAAGCAGAGCTTAACCTGGTCCAAACAGACATAACTCCAATGTCCTGGACTTGACTTGGAGCTGAATAGTTTTATCAGTTTGGGGAGAAGGTCCTTTCCTTACTCATTTTTTGGGTTCTTCTTTCCCACCCCACCATCGAGTTGAGACTTGTTGCTCAGGAGTGATTGGGCATCTAGCTGGCATCCCATAGGAATCTGAGTGTTTTGTCTTTGGTATAGAGGGCTTTGAGATTATGGGCGGCTCTTGCTAGTCACCACCTGCTCATTTAGCCCACATAGGTAGTCTTTTTATAACCATTACAATCCCTTGTCGTTCTATGGGATTATGGTTTTGCCAAAGCTTTCACTCTTGTGCTGCTGTTCTCCATGCTGTAGCCAGTGTGGTCCTTCTAAAGCACAAATGTGGTCACCTACTTCCTGCTCCACTTCTTTGCTTAAAACTCTGATGGCTTCTCATTGTTTTAGAATGAAATCCAAACTCCTTAGCTTTGTTTATGACACTTAAAAGACTGCTCAGTCTTCTAGCCTTTTCTCTTGATACTCTCCTTTAGTTTTACTGAACTTCCAGTGCTTTGAACATACTTGACTCCTTTTCTCTGGGTCTTTGTTCATATTGTTTCCTCTGCTGTTTCCCATCTTCCTTTTTACCTGGCTAATTTCTGCTCTTCCTTAAGACTTCTGTTTTTCCTCAGCTTCTAGCAAGTTTTTCCTCAACCTGCCAGCACTGGGATAGTTGCCTATCCTTTGTGCTTCTGAGAAATGTTTACTTGGCTTTCTCTGTCACTGAACTCTAAGCTTTGTGAAAGCAAGGTCTGTGATTTCCTTATTGTTGTGTTTCTCTTGAATTTAAATACAGTGCTTGGCACATAGTAAACTCCTTTAAATGTTTGTTGAATGAACCAACATCCCTGTGAAGTGAGTGGTATAGTGCTTAATCTCCCCTTACCCCCTACCCTTTTAGGGATGGAGAGATGGAGGATAAGGACCTCCCACAAAGTTACACCTGTGCTTGATGGAAGAAGCTGAGCTCGGATCTGAGGGGTACATTTTCTGAGGGGTGCATTTTGCACTGGAAGATCCTGAAGAAATTCCTGACCCAGTGATTTCCTTCCCTGCTGGGTCTGTGGTGAAGAGAACAGGCTGACAGAGATGCCCCTGGTGGGTGGGCAAATGCATGGGTTTGTGGCAGTTGGATGAACGAGTTTACCAACATGTGATCCTCTCTTTCCCTTCCCACTCCCTTCCTGTTCACAGCATCAAGCTGAGCTCCCAGCCCCCAATACAGGCTGGGGATGACGAAAAGAACCAGAGGACGATCACTGTCAACCCTGCCCACATGGGGAAGGCGTTCAAGGTTATGAATGAACTGCGGAGGTACTTTTCCTATTTTGCTCATGCCCTTTTGGAAGGAACTTGCTGGTTGAGCGTCATCAGGGACTGAGAACAAAGGTCAGAACACCACCAACCAGTGAAGTCTGACTCTTCCTCACCCACACTCGTCAGTTGGCTTTCCCTTTCAAACTCTGATAGAGACAGAATGGCTTCCTCAAATCTCTCTCTCTCCTTTGTATTTATTTAACACCTATTGTTTCAGTGCTTAATCACTGGGGACAAAAATCCATTATGGTTACAGCAGTTCTGTTCATAAACTTGATTTCCAACTGAACCAGCTGCATGAAGGCCAGTAATAGAATGATTGCAACACCTACACACAATTGCAGATTAAAGATTGTGGATGCCAGGCATTTTCTTTGGGCCTCCCTCTCTCATGCTTTGGTCTGAACTTTTGTCTTTGTCAAGACAACCACATGAATGGAAGAATACCTAGCTTCTAAAATGCAGTTTAACTCTATAAAGAAAGAAATGAAATGCAGAAGCACTCATCCTCACTGAGCTAAACAGTGAGGGGTGCGCAGGCTATTTGTAAGGTCAATGTGCATGTTTGCTGAGCTTTGTTGAGACACAGGTTCAGGGCACTGAACGTGTTTTTCTGTACGAAGGCTGTGCATACAATCTCTTCTTTATCAGAGAGCTCAGAAGCTTCCTTCGCTCATGGCATTATTTGTTATCTTTTTTATTGAAATACAGTTGATTTACAATGTTGTGATAGTTTCAGGTGTACAGCAAAGTGATTCAGTTATATATATATATTCTTTTTCAGATTCTTTTCCATTATAGATTATTACAAGATATTGAATATAGTTCCATGTGCTATACAGTAAATCTTGTTTATCTGTTTTATATATAGTAGTGTGTATCTGTTAATCCCAAACTCCTAATTTGTCTCTCCCCCACCCTTTGCTCTTTGGTAAACATAAGTTTGTTTTCTATGTCTGTGAGTCTATTTCTCGTTTGTAAATAAGTTCATGTGGATCATTAGTTTAGATTCCACATATAAGTGATATCATGTGATATTTAGCTTTCTCTGTCTGACTTACTTCACTTAGTATGATAATCTCTAGGTCCATCCATGTTGCTGCAAATGGCATTATTTCATTATTTTTTATGGTTGAGTAGTATTCCATTTATATATATATATATATGTAAAAAATGATGGTGTATATATATCTATCTATATCTATATCATATATATATATATATATATATATATATATATATATATATATATATATGGTATATATATACCATATCTTCTTTACCCCTTCATCTGTCAATGGACATTTAGGTTACTTCCATATCTCAGCTATTGTAAATAGTGCTGCTGTGAACATTGGGGTGCATGTATCTTTTTGAACTAGAGTTTTCATCTTTTCCAGATATATGCCCAGGAGTGGGATTGCTGGATCATATGGTAGCTCTATTTCTATTTTTTTAAGGAAATTTCATACTGTTCTCCATAGTGGCTGTACCAAGTTACATTCCCACCAACAGTGTAGGAGGGTTTCCTTTTCTCCACACCCTCTCCAGCATTTATTATTTGTAGATTTTTTGATGATGGCCATTCCGACTGGTGTGAGGTGATGCCTCATTATAGTTTTGATTTGCATTTCTCTAAAAATTAGTGATATTGAGCATCTTTTCATGTTTCTGTTGTGCCCATGCCATTATTTACCGCATATTTCATCCTATTGTGAGTTGTAACTGTTTATACCCTGTTTGTAGTTCACGTGTTCCCTGAGGGCAGGGGCAACTTCTGAATCATTTTAATCTCTAGCGCCTCGTACTTCATAGGAGCTTTGAGTTAGCCACCAAAGATGCCCAGACATACTGGCTAGGCTCTGGGATGCGTGGGTGAGGGTGCAAGGTAAAAAATGATGATAAGTCAATGAAAATGGTCTTTCTACAGTACAAATAGGTGTTATGAAGGAAAACTGCATCAGGTGCCTGCCAGGTGGTAGGTATACAATAATTGTTAGTTTCTTAAAGGGTGTCTTGAAAGCAAGCATGTCAAACCGCAACTTTGGAGAACACTTCCTAAAGGGGAAGATGCTTGAGCTAAATTCTGAAGAACAAGTAAGAGTTAGAGAAATGAAAAGTGGTAAGGTTAGGGGGAAGTCTTCCAGCCAGAGAAAATGGCATGAGCAAAAGCACATATAGCTGAAGATGTGTTTTTTGGGTAGGGGCTTAAACTACTTGTAAACAAAAATTCTATATTCATTTACTCATTTCTCCTTTCTGCAAGGCCTAGTCTTTGGCATTAAAAACCAAGTTAAATTAGATTTGTCTTAGGCCCTACTGATCAAAATTTTAAAAATTTATTTATTTTATTTTTGGCTGCGTTGGGCCTTCATTGCTGTGCATGGGCTTTCTCTAGTTGCGGCAAGCGGGGGCTGCTCTTCATTGTGGTGCACGGGCTTCTCCTTGCGGTGGCTTCTCTTGTTGCGGAGCACGGGCTCTAGAGCGCAGGCTCAGTAGTTGTGGTGCACGGGCTTTGTTGCTCTGTGACATGTGGGATCTTCCCGGACCAGGGCTTGAACCCATGTCCCCTGCATTGGCAGGCGGATTCTTAACCACTGCGCCACCAGGGAAGCCCTACTGATCAATTTTTATTAGGCTTCCTGCCAGAATTCCTAGAAGCTCCATCCATAGTTGTTTTAGGCAGTGGGCAGTGCTAACGTTCAATCCTAATTCTCTTTTGTCACTAAAGAGTTTGTGTTGTGTTCCCTAGACACTGTTGAAGTTCCTCATTTAGTTCTCTTGAGTATGGCTTGTGTCCTTTGTCTGATTTAAGACTTCAGGTCTCCAAATAAACAACCTAACTTTACACCTTGAGGAATTAGAAAAAGAAGTTCAATCTAAGCTCAAATTTAGCAGAAGGAAAGAAATAATGAAGATTAGATAAAATGAAATAGAGACTAGAAAGACAATAGGAAAAAAATCAATGAAACTAAGAGCTGTTTCTTTGAAAAGATAAACAAAATTGACAAATCTTTAGCTAAGCTAACCAAGATAAAAAGAGAGAGGACTCACAATTATAAATGAAAGAGGAGACGTTACAACTGTTATCACAGAAATACAAATCATTACAAGAGGCCACTATGAAGAATTATATACCAACAAATTGGATAACCTAGAAGAAATGGATAAATTCCTTGAAGCATATAAACTATGAAGGCTGAATCAAGAAGTAGAAAATCTGAACAAACCAGTAATGGTTAAGGAGATTGAATTGGTAATCAAAAATCTCTCAACAAAGAAAAGCATGACCAGATGGTTTCACTGGTGAATTCTACCAAACTTTCAAAGAATAATTAACACTAGTCCTTCTCATACTCTTCCCAAAACTTGAGGAGGAGGGAATACTCCCAAACTCATTACCAGCATTACCCTGATACCAAAGCCAGCTAAGGACACTACAAGAAAAGAAAACTGTAGGCCAATATCCCTGATAAATATTGATGCAAAAATTCTCAACAAAATTCTAGCAAACAGTATATGTATGATCTGGTAAAATATGATCTGATAAAAGGGTCATATACCATGATCAAGTGAGATTTATCTCTGGGATGCAAGGGTGGTTCAAGATAATGAAATCAGTAAATGTGATACACCACATTCATAGAATGAAGGATAAAAATCATAAGATCCTTTCAATAGATGCAGAAAAGCTGTTTGACAAAATTCAACATCCTTTCATAATAAAAGACTCACAACAAATTGGGTATAGAAGGATCATACCTCAACATGTTAAAAGCCCTGTATGACAAACCCACAGCTAACATCATAATGGTGAAAGTTTGAAAGCTTTTTCTCTGAGGTCAGGAAAAAGAAAAGGGTGCCCACTTTCACCCTTCTTTTTGAACATAGTACTGGAAGTTCTAGCCAGAGCAGTTAGGCAAGAAAAAGAAATAAAAGGCATCCAAATTAGAAAGAAGAAGTAAAATCATCTCTGTTTGCAGATAACATGATCCTATATATAAAAAACCCTAAAAAACTCCACCAAAAAACTGTTAGAACTTAAAAACAAATTTGATAAATTGCAGGATACAAAATCAATATACAAAAGTCAGTTTCATTTCTATACAATAACAAACTATCTGAAAAGGAAATAAAACAATCTCATTTACAATAGTGTCAAAGCAATAAAATATTAGGAATAAATTTAACCAAGAAGGTGAAAGATCTGTACACTGAAAACCATAAGACATTGATGAAAGAGATTGAAGAAGAGACACAGATAAATGGAAAGATATCCTGTACTCATGGATTGAGAGAATTAATATTGTTAAAATGTCCATACTCTCCAAAGCCATCTATAGATTCAGTTCAATCCTATCAAAATTCCAATGGCATTTTCCACAGAAATAGAAAAAACAATCCTAAAATTTGTATGGAACCACAAAAGACCCTAAATAGCCAAAGCAATCTTGTAAAAGAAGAGCAAAGTTTGGAGACATCACACTCTCTGATTTCAAACTACAGTTGGCCCTTGAACAACATGGGTTTGAACTACAAGGGTCCACTTACCTGGATTTTTGTCATTAACTGCTCTTGTACTACACTATCTGTGGTTGGTTGAATCCTGGATGTGGAATTGTGGATATGGAAAAGTTATACGTGGATTTTCGACTGCATGGGGAAGAAGGAGTTTGCTCCCCTAACCCCCATGTTGTTCAGGGGTCAACTGTATATGACAAAACTATGGTAATCAGAACAGTATGGTATAGACATATAGACCAGTGGAACAGAATTGAGATCCCAGAAATAAACCCACATGTATATGGTCAACTACTATTTACAGAGGAACCAAGAATACTTAATGGGGAAAGGATAGTCTTTCATCAAATGGTGTTAGGATAACTGGACATCCACATGTGAAAGAATGACATTGGACTCCTATCTTACACCACTCACAAAAATTAACTCAAAATGGATTAAAGACCTAAATGTTAAGACCTGAAACCATAAAACTCCTGGAAGAAAACAGGGGAAAAAAAGAAACAAGTGGGACTTCATCAAACTGAAAAGCTCCTTCACAGCAAAGGAAATCATCAACAAAATGAAAAGGCAACCTATGAAAGGGAGAAAATACTGGCAAACCATAAATCTTATGAAGGGTTAATATCCAAAACACATAAGGAATGCTTAGAACTCAGTAGAAAAAAATGATTAAAAATGGGCAAAGGACCTGAATAAACATTTTTGCAAAGAAGATACCCAAATGGCCAACAGGTGCGTGGAAAGGGGATCAACATCACTAATCATCAGGGAAATTCAAATCAAAATCACAATGAGGTATCACCTCACACCTGTTAGAATGGCTATTATCAAACAAACAAACAAAAACAGACAAACAAATAAAAGCACACAAGAGATAACAAGTGCTTGTGAGGCCGTGGAGAAAAGGGAACCCTTGTGCGCTATTGGTAGGAATGTAAATTGGTACAGCCACTATGGAAAACAATATGGAGGTTCCTCAAAAAATTAAAAATTGATCTGTGGGCTTCCCTGGTGGTGCAGTGGTTAAGAATCTGCCTGCCACTGCAAGGGACATGGGTTCGATCCCTGGTCCGGGAAGATCCCACATGCTGCGGAGCAACTGAGCCCATGCACCACAACTACTGAGCCTGCACTCTAGAGCCCGTGAGCCACAACTACTGAAGCCCGTGTGCCACAACTACTGAAGCCCGTGCGCCTAGAGCCCGTGCTCCGCAACAAGAGAAGCCACTGCAGTGAGAAGCCTGCACACCGCAACAAAGAGTAGCCCCCGCTCTAAGCAACTAGAGAAAACCCACACGCAGCAGCGAAGACCCAATGCAGCCAAAAATTAAATAAATGAAAAAAAAATTGATCTGCTATACAATGTAGCAATAACACTTCTGGGCATATATCTGAAGGAAATGAAATCACTATCTCGAAGAGATATTTGCACTCCCATGTTCATTGCAGCATTATTCACAGTAGCCAAGACATGAACACAGCCTAAGTGTTGGTCAGTGGATGAATGGATAAAGAAGATGTGGTATATATACACAATGGAATATTATTCAGCCATAAAAAAGAGGAAATCCTGTCATTTGCAACAACATGGATGAACCTCGAGGGCACTGTATTCAGTGAAGTAAGTCAGACAGAGAAAGACAAAGACTGTATGATCTCATTTATATGTGAAATCTAAAAAAGCCAAACTCACAGAAAGAGAATAGGTTAGTGGTTGTCAGGGACTGGGGGTTGTGGGAAATGGGAGATGTTGGTCAGAGGGTACAAACCTCCAGTTTTAAGAGGAATAAGTTCTGGGGATCTAATGTACAATGTGGTGACTATAGTTAGCAGTACTGTATTGCATACTTGAAAGTTGCTAAGAGAGTAGATCTTAAATGTTCTCACCACAAAAAATAAATGGTAACTATGTGAGATGATAGATGTATTACCTTATTGTGGTAATTATTTCACAATATATATCAAATCATCACATTATACGCTTTAAACTTACACAATGTTATATGTCAATTATAGCTCAATAAAACTGGGGGAAAAAGACTGCCTGGTTTAGCCAACTGTACTAACTGCTTAAAGGTAGAGCTCAGGAAATAGATATGCACACAGAATTCCCCCAACCCTCACTTTATATTATTAGCATTTTTTCTTTTTCTTAAATACCTAAAAAAAATCCCGTAATGTCTGTTCCTTCTTTTGCAAGTTACCACATTTTTGCATCTTTCCTCAAAAGCATCAACTTGGATTTAACCTCCTCCAACAGTCCTGCTGCTTCTCTTTTGTATAAGTCAGCGTTTGCCAAGGCTGTTCTGAGGAACATTTCCTCAAGATGCTCTGTGGGGAAAAAAGAGATCTGTAACAAAATGAGTTTGAAAAATGCTATATAAAACTGCTATACCCACCCCCCGAGATTCATAATATATTTAGGCATATTAAAATCTCTGAGAAGTCATACAATAAACTTGTCTAACTGAGGGTTTCCCACATGGTTTTGAATCCTCTTCGGTTGTTGTTGTTTTGTGTAGACCGAGTGTTCTGTGAAACTTATTTTGGAAAACACTGGTCCTTTGCTGAAATTTAAGTGAATAATCTTTGTATGAGTCAGGGTTTTTCAGAGAAACAGAACCAATAATATATCTATTTATATATCTATTATTATTATATTATTTATATATATGTATTGCTTCTGTTTCTCTGGAAAACCAGATATATAGACACAGATATGTAAGAGGAGATTTATTATAGGAGTTAACTCACATGATTGTGGAGGACGAGAATTGCCGCAATCTGCTGTCTACAAGCTGGAGAACCAGGAAAGCCAGTGGTATAATTCAGTCCAAATTTGAAGGCCTGAGAAACAAGAGCCAGTGGAGTATGTCTTGCGGTCCAAAGGCCCAAGAACCAAGCGCTTCGGTGTCTGAGGGCAGGAGAAGATGGCCAGTACAGCTCAAGAAGAGAAAGAGAGAATTCACCCTTCCTCCACCTTTTTGTTCTATTCAAGCCCTCTGTGGATTGGATGATGCCCACCTACATTGGTGAAAGATCTTCTTTTCTCAGTCTACCGGTTCAAAGGCTAATCTCTTCTAGAGAAACCTTTGCAGACACACCCACAAATAATATTTTATCAGCTATCATCTGGGCATCACTTAGCCTGGTTAAGTTGACATATAATATTAAGCATCACAGTCTTGTTCTTCCTCTTTTTGATTTTTTCAAATGGACCACAATCTGTTTATGTTTTGGTTGGGAAAATTTTAGTTCAGGTTTAGGCATGGATTTCCCTTTCGTTTTTCTTTTAATTTAAACCCTTTAAATTTTTCTTTAAAAATTTGAAATTTTGTAAATTTTTTGTAAAAAGAATGTATTATAGAACATTTAAAAAATACAGGTGAGCAAAAAGTCACAGTGCTAACCATTGTTAACCCTTAGGAGACCTTTTTTTCTTTAAGATATATGTCTCAACCAGATTCTCTTTCCTATGGGTGATTTTTATTTTTGTTTTATTTTTATTTTTTTAAAAAACATTTTAATTTTATTGGAGTACGGTTGATTTACAATGTTGTGTTAGTTTCAGGTGTACAGCAAAGTGATTCAGTTATACATATACATATATTCATTCTTTTTTAGATTCTTTTCTCATATAGGTTATCACAGAATATTAGGTAGAGTGCCCTGTGCTATATACAGTAGGTCCTTGTTTATCTGTCTTATATATAGTAGTGTACGTGTTCAGCCAGATTTTTATTCTTAACATTATGTTGAACAAATTTTTTATGTTACTGTTCTACAACTTCATTTTAAGTGGATGAATGATATTCTATTTTTGTTCTTTTTAAAACAGTTCCCTGTTGTTGGATGTCTAGGTTTTCCAATCCCTCAAATAAGTAATACCTGCAGTGGTTATGTGTGGAGCAGTATAACACAGTGGTCACAAGCATAGACTCTGGAGCCAGGCAGCCTGGTTTCAAATCTTGGCTCCAGTGCTGACTAGCTGTGAACCTGGGCAAGTTCATTAATATCCCCAACCTCACTTTTGTCAACCATAAAATGAGGCTAATAATAGTTCCAGTCTTGCTGGCTTGTTAAGAGGATTAATAAGTTAAGTGCTTAGAACAGTGACAGCACATATATTACTGTTGTTAAGTACTTGTGCATATTTACAATTATTTCTATAGAATTAATTCCTAGAAGTAGAATTGCTAATTTAAACAGCATGTTGCATAATAATAATAACAATAGCTATTCCTTAGATATTTTATGAGTCCTTGCAACATAGTGAACATTCTGTGTTAGCTGTTATTATGATGGTGATTTTTTAAAAAAGATGTCTTTATTTATTTATTTAATTTATTTTTGGCTGCGTCGGGTCTTAGTTGCGGCACGCGGGATCTTTTGTTGCGGTTGTGGTGCGCGGGCTTCCCTCTAGTTGTGGTGTGCAGGTTTTCTCTTCTCTAGTTGTGGCACGCAGGCTCCAGGGCACCTGGGCTCTGTAGTTTGTGGCACGTGGGCTCTAGTTGAGGCGCACGAGCTCAGTAGTTGTGACACGCAGGCCTAGTTGCCCCGTGGCATGTGGGATCCTAGTTCCCCGACCAGGGATCAACCCCACGTCCCCTGCATAGCAAGGCGGATTCTTTACCACTGGACCACCAGGGAGGTCCCCTGATGGTGATTTTTTGCTTCAGGAGTATGGCAGTAGGTGAGACAAAGTCTTGCCCTCAATCTTGCTTGCATTCTAGTGGTGTTCAAAGACTATATCAAATTCTAAGGTATTTAAATGACTAACTTAAAAAACTAGAGTGGAATGGGGGAGGCAGGGAGAGAAAGGGGGCCTGAATAGACACTTTATTGATTTGGGTGAGTTTAGTGGGAGCTGGAGAGAGGCATACTTTATTTTGATGTAGGCCAGGGTGAAGCACCTTGCCATTCAGGACTCAGGCTAATGAAATGTTACCTGATATTCCAGGGACCTAGGGTTATTTCTTGCATTATTTTCACATTCCCCTCCCTCAATTTTAAGCTATTTTAGTTCAAGCACACATGTTCTTTGCAATTTATGAATCACACAATTCACGTGTTTCCTATTCTTTATACTTGCATTGTAGAAAATGGGCTGCTGACATGGTAACCAACCAGCTTTCCTCCTTTTGTACTTCCTCGCTCTGCTCTGGTCAGACCAACAGCTGCTTCTGGGCAGTAGAGCCCTAATGGCTCTTTGTCTCCTGACTTACCAGCCAACCAGCAAGTGGGCACGTGGTCCTTGTTGGAATAGCACCCCCTCATCAGGCCTGAAAAGGAGCGACAATCTTCTATCTTATCTTTACAGTTTGAATCTCTCATTTCTCCACTGCAAAAAGTTCTCTGCTTCATCTTTTTTTCTTAGATTGTTTTCCAGTATGGCTTTATTACTAGTAACGAGCCATTTTAGCACACTGCTTTTTGTTTTTCTTTTCTTTTCTTTTTTTAGCCTTTAAAATTTTTATTCCTTCTGGCTTTTAGTATAACTTTTTAAAACTGAAGCATAGTTGATTTACAGTATTGTGTTAGTTTCAAGTGTACAGCATACTGATACATTTTTTTCAGATTATATTCCATTATAGATTATTACAGGATATTGAGTATAATTTCCTGTGCTGTACAGTAAGTCTTTGTTGCTTATCTCTTTTCTGTATAGTAGTTTATATCTTTTAATACCATACTCCTAATTTGCCCCTCCCCCCTCCCCTTTGGTAACCATAAATTTGTTTTCTATGTCTGTGAGTCTGTTTCTGTTTTGTATATACATTCATTTGTATTATTTTTTAGATTTCATATGTAAGTGATATAGTATTTGTCTTTCTCTGTCTGACTTATTTCACTAAGCGTAGTATTCTCTAGGTCCATCCATGTTGCTGCAAATGGAGATTTCTCATTCTTTTTTATTGCTGGGTAATATTCCATTGTGTGTATGTGTGTGTGTGTGTGTGTGTGTGTATCACATCTTCTTAAGCCAATCATCTGGACACTTGGGTTGCTTCCATGTCTTGGCTATTGTGAATATTGCTGCTATGAACATTGGGGTGCATATATCTTTTTGATTTAGAATTTTCATTTTTTGCAGATGTATATGCTGTTTTTCTTTTTTTGGTAACAGCTTCATCAAGATATAATTCATATACCATACAATTCACCCATTTACAGTGTACAATTTAATGGCTTTTATTATATTCACAGAATTGGGCAACCATCAGTCAGTTTTAGAATATTTTCATCACCCTGTATACTTTAGCAGTAATCCCCCAGTTATCCCTATTCACTCACCCCCCCAGTACTAGACAACCACTAATCTACTTTCTGTCTTTATGATTTGCCTATTTTGGAATCATATAATGTGTCTTTTGTGACTAACATTTTTTACTTAGCATAATGTTTTCAAGGTTCATTCATGCTGTAGCATGTCTCAGTATTTCATTCCTTTTTATTGCTGAATAATATTTCATTGTATGGATATACAGATTTGAGGCCATTTGGATATTATGAGTAATGCTGCTGTGAACATTCAGGTACAAGTGTTTGTGTGGATGTATGTTTTATTTCTCTTGGGAGTGGGATTCCTGGGTCAAATAACAACTCTATGTTTAACCTTTTGAGGAACTGTCAGACTGTTTTCCACAGCAGCTGTACCACTTTACATTTCTATCAGCAGTGTATGAAGGTTCCAATTTCTCCATATCCTCATCAACACTTGTTATTTTCTGTGTTTTTGATTATAACCATCCTAGTATGTGTGAGGAGTTATCTCATTGTGGTTTTGATTTACATTTCTCTGATGCCTAATGATGTTGAGCACCTTTTCATGTGATCATTGGCCATTTCTGTATCTTATTTGGAGAATGTCTATTAAGATACTTTGCCTATTTTAAATTGGGTTATATGTCTACTTATTATTGAGTTGTAAAGTTTCAAGTTCTTTATGTATTCTAGATACAAGCCTCTTATCAGACATATGATTTACAAAGTTTTTCTTTCATTATGTAGGTTTTCTTCTCATTTTCCTGATGTCCTGAAGCACAAAAGTTGTAAACTTTGATGTCTAATGTATCTTTTTTTTTTTTGTTTGTGCTTTTGGTGTCCTATCTAACAAACCACTGCCTAATCCAAAGTCATGAAGATTTACCCCAATGTCTCTTCTAAGAGTTTTATAGTTTTAGCTCTTACATTTAGGTCTTTGATCCATTTTGAGTTAATTTTTGTGTATGGTGTGAGGTAGGGGTCCAACTTCATTCTTTTGCATGTGGATATCCAGTTATCCTAGCAGCATTTGTTGAAAAGATTATTCTCTCCCAATTGAATGGTCTTAGCATCCTTTTCAGAAATCAATTAACTGTGAATGTGAGGGTTTATTTTAAACTCTCAATTCTATTCTGTTGATCTATGTATCTATCCTTGTGCTATTACTACACTGTCTTTAGCTTTGTAGTGTTTTGAAATTGGAAAACCTGAGTTCTTCAACTCTGTTCTTTTTCAAGATTGTTTTGGCCATTCTAGGTCCCTTGCATTTACATTTGAATTTTAGGCTCAGCTTGTCACTTTCTGCAAAGAAGCCAGCTGGGAGTTTGATAGAAATTGTATTGGATCTGTAGAACACTTTGGGGGAGAATTGCCATCTTAACAGTATTAATCTTCCAATTCATGAACACTGGAGATCTTTCCACTTATTTAAGTCTTCTTTAATTTTCTTCAATTGTGTTTTATAGTTTTAGGGTATAGGTTTTGAATTTTTTTGTTAAATTTATTCCTAAAGTATTTTATTCTTTTTGATGCTATTGTAAATGGAATTTTAAAAATATCATTTTTGGATTGTTCACTGCAAGTGTACAGAAACACAGTTGATTTTTGTATATTGATCTTGTATTCTGCAACCTCCTTATACTCATTTATTTACTTTAGTAGTTTTTTAGTGGATTCCTTGGGATTTTATATGTACAAGATCATGTCATTTGTGAATAGAGATAGTTTTATTTCTTTCTTTCCAACTTGGATGCCTTTTATTTCATTTCCTTGCCTAATTGCCCTGGCTAGCCACCCTAATGTTATCTTACTTATCAGCAGTATTTGGTACAATTGATCATTCCTTCCTTTTTGTAGCCCTCTCTTTACTTGGCTTCTTGGACACCACACTCTTTTGGTTTTCCTCCTATCCCACTGGCTGTTTTCTCATCTCTTTTGTTGGCTCTTCCCCTTTCCCCCAACTTCTTAACCATTTCCCACCTCTGAACTCCAGACCCTAGTATCCACTTGCCTACTTGACAGCCCCACTTAGATGTCCAAAAGGCAGCTCAAATTTACCATGTCCAAAACTTACTCTAATCTTGATTGAAGTATTTTGTGGAAAAAAGGAAAAAAAGAAATAAATATTTACTGAACGTTTACTATTAGTGCTATTCATTATATTGTTTACAACACATGTCAATTCTATGATACTCAGGGGACATGAACCCTGGTCAGTTTGATTCCAGGGCCTGAGCTCCTTCCTAACAGCTCTACTCTATTTCCTACAAATCACAGTGTGTATAGCCCTACTTTTCTCTCCTCAAGACTGTCCTTTGGAGTAGTGTATGATACTTCAGAAAAAAGGATCTCACAGGATCTCTGGTAATTGGAATTAGAAGTGCTTGTGAGCCATGCAGTGCTTGTAGAGCTGCCTCTTCCCTTTTCCCTGCATAGTGGAGACTGAGATGTCTCCAGTGTGTAGACAGGCTTTCCCACCACCTGGGAAAGACTACCTTGACTTTGTGGCAAGTTTTTCTTGGTCAGTCTCCCAGGTTAGAGTTTCTCTGGCCTTGAGATACACTTCCAACCTATCAGAACTGCTCTCATTTATTTGCTTGACTGGATTCTCCATCTTTATTCCTCATTCCTTCTTGTCTCTTTCCCATTTGTTCAAGAATTATCAGCTCTTCTGGGTTTGTGTAAGATATCCCACTTTGACATTTGCTTGCCCATCACCTGGCACTGAAAATTTGCTCAGCATTTCTGACCCATCTGTGTCAACACTTTTCTTATTAAAATACTGGTTACCAAAAAAAATTACTTGTACTTTTAAATAGCAGTGATAACTCTATTTTCTCCCCCAAATCTTTAATAGAAGTGGAAATGTCCAAGGTGAGTCTATACTGTTGGGAATACATTTTTACAATATATTTTATCCATATTTAAACAAGCCTATTCTCAAGTGGCATCTGCAATCTCATTTGGTCCCCACGGTATATGTCCCAAGGCAGCTAAGAAAGACGAGAAAATTGATGGGGTCAATTTGTACATGTTCTTGTAACCTGTTGGGGCAGAGCCAGTTCTGTTCCCAGTTGAGCTGGTTTGTTCTGATAAAGTTCGTGTGTAGGGTGTGCTGTTCACTGCAGGGTGAGGTCCCACCCCCAGGTTTTGCCTCTTGGGGCTCAGAGGTCTCACCCTTCCCAGAAGCCCCCTCACTGGTACCTTATTCCATATGCTGAACCTTTCCTGATCACCTTTCCCCATTGGAGATAACCTAGCTACTGTTTTTTTCCCATTCTAAGTGTCAACCAATCATGAGGCATTATGGTACTGTACCTGGAGTCAGAACTAGATTCAAGACTAAGGCTTCTGTGGCTTTGGGCCACCTCTCTGAGCTTCATACATAGGGTGATCTCTAAGGGCATTTGTGGTTCTAGCCTTCTCAGGCTTTATGACTCTATTTCTCTGAGACGTGAACCTGGGCTAATGTCTGAATAGTTGGCAATGGTTTAATATGCTATACCAGGGAGGGCAAATATGTAGCTTCTCTTCCATCTATTAACCATGACGTACTCATTATATTTATCTCATCACTGTCACGTGGAACCCAGTCATGACCTCAGACTTTTCAATCCAGTATAGTGTGCTAAGTAACCACTACCAGTGGATCACAGTTGAAATGTGTTTATCCTCCCTGTCTTCCCTCCCACTTCTAGTGCTTCAGTCTAAAGCAGGGACTAGTGGTGACCAAGATACTATAGAAGTTAGGAGCATGGGTTCTTGGGTTCAGCTGCTTGTATTCAAATCCTGAATCCACTGCTCCCTTTCTGTATGACCTTGGGAAAGTTACTTAACTTCTCTGGGCCTCAGTTTCCTTTTTTAGTAATATGGGACATAACAGTAGTCATACTTCATAGGGTTGTAGAGAGGATTAAATGAAATAATACGTATTTTAAAAAGTGCTTAGAACAGTGCCTGGCGCATGTAACTCAAAAAATGTTGACTATTGTATTGATAATAGCCATGATAAGAACTGGAAAGGCTGGTAGAGGAAAAATTCTTGGATTGATAGGGCTTGTGGTACCCTTTCAGTCTTCAAAGTAGTCAAATATTCATTCTGTCTCTGAGTGTGGATTGATCCTATTTAAAATTTCATTCCTTTATTCATTTATTTAGTAAAAGTTTAGGGCCTACTGTGTGCTATACATGCAACCGGGTGTCTAGGAAATAACAGTAAACAAGTCCTTTTTAAAGTTCATAGTGTATGGGGGTGACAAACAAGTAAAAATGTAGTTATAGTTTTCTTAATAATTGCAGTAATTGGAGTTTGCGCAGGGTCTTTAGGGAGCACTGTGTGTACCGGCGGAGTCTTTTTGATGTTAGTGTTAAACCTGGGTGGGAAGAAGTATACTTGAGTCCTCCAGATCTGGCTGGCCTCTTACCAGTGTTTCACAGGCAGTGGATTCCTTGGGGAAGAGTTAGTACCTGTTCTAGCTGGTGGCACACCTCAGTGCCGTGCTCATGCTCCTTGGCATTCATTCAGTTACTCAACTAACAGCCCAAAGCTTTTCCCACTGCTCCTTGAGCTGCTATCCCCCTGTCTTAGTCATAGCTGGTAGAGTTGTGGAGCAGAGATGTGAAGACAAATGAAGGAGCCCTGAATTTGCAGCTACATAGTAGTTAGATCTCTACAGAGTTGAGTGCCTTAGGAAAGCATGAATGTGGGGTTTATTAGGGACTTGGGAAAGTTAATGAGTCCATCTCCCTGCCTAACTTAAGATATGGTAGGTCTGTATGACAGCTGTGGGTGGTGATATTATGGAATGTGGAGGGTGGGGGAGAAAAAATACCCTTGTGTGGCTGGGGGTGGGAGTTGGTGCTGTGACCCATCCTTTCTCCCACTGGTGTCTTGCAGCAAACAGCTATTGTGTGACGTGGTGATTGTGGCAGAAGATGTTGAGATAGAAGCCCACCGTGTGGTCCTGGCAGCCTGCAGCCCCTACTTCTGTGCGATGTTCACAGGTATGGTGAGGGGCAAACAATAACCCATGGTTGTGGGGCTGCAGCCCCACTGGGAGAATATTGAGGGTGGTGGCATGAGAGGGGGGAGGAAAGAAGGCTGTGACGCCCACCCTGAGGAGCTCCTGTGTGCCAGATTCTTTGCTTTGCACCATGGAGATGCAAAGCACCATGACAGGCCCTCAGCCAGGCCAGTCAAGCATGCAGTCCCTATTGCAGTTAACTCTGAGGAAAAAATGTAGAATCATATAGTCCATGAATTCTCAGACTTTGTCATGCATCATAATCACGTCAGGGAGCCTGTTAGAAATGTAGACTCTTGGCTTCATCCCCAGGCTTCTGAGCTGTCATTTTGCAGATGGGGGGCCCTGAGGCTGAGAGAAAGGAAGGGACTTGCCTGAGGTCACACGGTGAATGAGTGGAACTTGGCTTCTGGATGCCTGGCCCAGGGCTGGCTGGCCTAGCTGGCCCACATCTTATTATTCCTTAGCTGTTCTTTCCAGGCAGGGACCTTGAGTCTCCTCTAGCCTTTATAGGAATGCGGTAGAGTTGGCAGAAGTGATGGTGGGGCTTGGGGTGGGGAGAGTAAGACAGAGGTATATTCACCATCTGCATTCAGTTTCAGTACCTTTGCCAACTTTCCAGGGAGTCCCTGTTTCCTGGACATGCCAAATAGCCTTGTCCAACTATTGCACGTGTATTATTTCTGAGACTGAATTCCCTGAAACCCATGGGCTGAGCTTCTTGTCTGCAATATCTCGCAGCACCTCCCCTGAGCCAGGTGCAGGCAGTGCTGTATCCATCACTGCTGACTGAAAGCCAGCTGGATGATGTCAGGTGTCTCTTCCACACACTCATCTGTACCCTGTGCTTCCTCTGATTGTGGTCACTATCACTCTGCACTCTCATCTGTTTCCTGGTGTTTGCGGTGGTCACGCTCTGGCGTCTCACGTACCTGCTGCTTCTCACCCTGTAGTTTACATATCAAATGTTGCCTCCTCTCTGACCACCCGAGCCATAGTTCCCCACTAGGTCTCTTCCTATTCCATAACTTGACTCTATTTTTTTCATAACATTTATCACTGTCTGAAAATCACATTGGTTGGTTGTTTGTACATTTTTTACCTGTGTCTCCTTACTGGAGTATCAGTTCCATGAAGACAGGGATCTTGTTAGATTTGTTTGTTTCTGTACCCTGAGTACCTGGTACATAATAGGACTAAAATATTGTTTTAATGAACAAAATGTCTCCCACCCTTGATTGTGAGCTTTGGTGCTTGTGGATTATGTCTTATGTCTTGTCACTGTTGAATCCTTAGCGCCCACCCCAGGGCCTGATGTTTAGGAGAGTGAATAAGTGAAGGTTGAATGAATGAATGTGGGGTTGCTAAGGATGGGTGAGTGCAGGCACATCGTTGCTGAATAGGCTCTTGCCCTTTTCCTAATATAGTACACAGCCTGTGCTGGGCAGGAGTGGTTCTTGGTGGGACGGGAAGTACTTAGCACTTGCGTTTGGAGAGTTCCTCACATGTATGTCCCCCTTGGCTCATCATGTGAAGGACCTGGCCTCAACTTGGAGCAGTGCTTTTGCTAAGTGGACCAAGCCACACTTACCTCACTTTGAGCCTTGGACCAGGAATTCCACAGTGCAGCCTGGAAAACCAGCTAATTGCACTACCTGGAAATTTTGAGCCACATTCTCTTTGGAGTAGCCTCAAACTCTAGCAGTAAGGTTTTATTTCTTTTTTTGTCCTTGTCCTTCATCCATCTCTCTTTCTTTTAAAATAATTTATCTTGTCTACAATAGTTATTTAGCTGCAACTTCAGTAAATAGCTCTGCCAGTCATTCTTCTCTGTTTGTGTGGTTTGGAAAGTCCAGAGTTGAGAGAGGAGTCTATTTGGAATTACAATAAATTGTACTGTTGGCTCCACTTTTTGCTAATGAACTTGCCTCTGGGGGTAGTGGAAGTGCCTAAGCAAAACAAGGTGATTTTAAAAAGGGAGAGAAAAGGTGCTTCTGGATCAGGTCTTGGATTCTAGTAATTGAAGGGAAGAGGGAATCAAGAGAAGAAAGCAGTCTAATGTGTTGCCCAGCCCAAGCTTTCCATTGAATCTGGTTACCATTCATTCTTCCATCCTTCCTTCCATCCATCCATCCATTCATCCATCATCTCTGTCTGCCCATCCATCCACCCACCCACCCGCCTACCTATACATCTACTCATCCAAACACTATTCACATATGTTCATTGCAGAATAAAAATTAGAAAATGTGGGCAAGCAAAAAAAATACATGTAATACATTTACTCTTGTGATAGCTTATGCTTCTCTTTAATATTACTACTTATCTCATTACTTCCTCACTGTCTGATTCGCCTGGTCAGTCATAAACTTTATGAGGGTAAAAACTGTACCTTTTAAATTCACTGCTATGTCCCTGCTGCTTAGCGTGATCTTACATACAGTAGGTGCTCAATGAAAATTTGCTTAATTGAACTTAGCGCTATATTGTCAATATATTTTCATGGCAATGAAATCACATCTACATCATTATTTTAATGGCCTCATAAGATTCCATCATATGTATCTGAATTGAAAATCCATTTCCTTACTGGCTGGAAATTATAGTTCTTTCTAATATTTTGCTATTATAAATAATGCTAAAATGGGCATCCTTGCAACTTAGTCTTTGCTTACATTCCTGATTATTTCCTTAGATCCCTAGAATAAGAAATACTTGGTTAAAGTGTGTGCACATTTTGAATTCTTGTGAGACACGTGCCTCAATTCCACAACACTTAGAACAGTTGTACCAGCTTATGCTTCCATCGGCAGTATATCAGATTCGTGTATTTTCTGAGGCCCCTTGGTTTTGCTTAAACCTTGGTAAACAGGTACAAAAAAAAAAAGTAACATTGCAAAATTTTGTTCTAATTATCAGGTTCAGCTTCAAAATGCATAAAATTAGTAATGAAAAGGCCCAGCTGACTCTCGTTGAGTCCATTTCTATCAGCATGTTTAAGGCCCCAAAGAAAAGGAAATACATGTGACTTTCTTCTGACTTGAGTGGTGTGATTAAGATCTTTTACTGAGGCTTAAAGTGTTTTTATTTCCTTGTCCTCTGAGTTCATATTGCCCAAATGTCCTGTGATGGGTCCAAATACCAGCTCCACTCCTTGACCATATCCTTCCCAGAATAACTTGTAATAAATGTGAAACTGAGGTCTGAGTGCCCACAGGAGAGTGTCCAAAGGCAGCCAACCTGTGAGAAGATCTGGGATGGGCAGTCACCTGAGTTGCTCTCCACTCCTTCAGCATAGTGTGATTGGAGAGGCCAGAAGGGCTGGTCTTGTCCTTCTGTTCCCTGCGAGTATGGAATACTTAAGATTCCCCTTGACCCCATCCTCCCCATCTAGCACCTCCATCCCAGGGGAAGATAATTTCCCCAAAATAGCCCAGTCAGTTTCTTTTCCCTCTTTTTATCGTGCCCTTTACTATGGGTTCTGTGTACTATAGTATTTGTACTCCATATGGATCCCTTCATGTCATCCAAAACTTTGAAAACACCCATTTTATGGTGTTAAAAGAACCAAGTTCTAAAGAATATGTGGGCTAAGTGTCTTAGGCTCATCACCATGGCTAAAAGACATTTGAACTCCATCCCAAAAGAAGCCCTGGGAGTGAGCTGTCCCATCTTCTGGTTCTGTTGTGCTACATGCAGAGGCTGATTAAATTGGCTTTGTTTTTTTATTTTTTATTTGTTTTTATTTTTCTATTTATTTAGGCTCCGCTGGGTCTTCATTGCGGCATATGGATCTTTTAGTTGTGGCATGCGGACTTTTAGTTGTGGCATGGGGACTTCTTAGTTGCAGCATGCAGACTCTTAGTTGCGGCATGTGAACTCTTAGTTGTGGCATGCATGCGGCATCTAGTTCCCTGACTAGGGATTGAACCCGGGCCCCCTGCATTGGGAGCACAGAGTCTTACCCACTGGACCACCAGGGAAGCCCCGGCTTTGTTTTTATAAAGAAAAGTTACTGTCCAGTTTTTATTAGATGTAGGCTGATATTCAACTGGTGTCTTCGAATATATGGTGAACAGAAATAGGGAGGAGAGTCAGGAATGTGCTGGAGGTAAGAGGCAAGGGGCTTGGAATGTGAGCACCAACTAGCCGCAAGCAGAAAAATGAGAGCCTGGCTCTCTTACCTCCAGGCATGCACTCATCCCATAGAACCATTGTTTCACCCTTTCTTTATGCCTGACTCTGCCAGGCCCTGGCCCATGTTTGTGTTCTGAGTGTTTGTATGATGTATTGATGTCTTTGAAGATCTTTGCATAACATGCAGTTTAGCAAGACTTAATCCAAGGCAGTGGGGCAGGGAAGGAGGGAGCCCTAGGGAGTAGAATCCTTTCTTTGTATAAAGAGGGCCTTGAAAATTAGTCAGAGTAGATAGGGTCTGGTTTCTGAGGGTTTTGCTTCTAAGGAAATGGTGAATTTTTTCAAGAATTGATTTGGATGTAGTTCAATATAGGCCTTTGTAGTGTCTAGGAAAAGAGACCACTATTCAGACACCCACCAGCACCCATTAAGGTGCAACTGATTTGACCAAGGTGATCTGCGGTAGACTTGTCTGGACTTGGAGTAGCTCAGCCTTGAAATTTAGATCATTGGAGAGGATCACTGGTAAGAAATGTTTTATGAATGTTCATAGAGGAGGTTTGGAGTTATTGATGCAGTGGCCTCTTTGCTAAGGATTAAACACAGGGGTGGTAATGCCACCTTGCATTGGGAGATGGTGTGGTGTATTGGAAAGGGCTTTGGAGCCATCGTGACCTGACTCCAGCACCTGATAGGTTTGTAGGGAATTCACTTAACCTCTGTGATCCTGTTTTCCTGTTTATGAGACTGGAATAATAACAATAAAACAATAATAACAATAACCAGGGAACAGATACAGGTAAGGGAAATAAGCCACCCAATATAGAATAGGTAATTAATAAAGTTTACTCTTATTGTGTGTAGAGCACATCATAGTTCACAGAGCTCATGTGGATGTGTGGGGTGGCTCTGATACCAGCTGCCCTGATGGTGGTTAGGGTTGATATGAAACATCTCTGTTTCATATCAGGAAGGCATTTCCTTCCTGACTTGGTGCTCCATGTGCCTCTAGCTGAGCAGAAAGACCTTTCCAAGTGGAGGAAGGACAACATTCCAGGGAGGTTGGGTGCTGGGGTGATATCCATCATTGCAGCTCTGCTGAATCCTGCTGCCACAGTTCTCAGACTCTCATTATCTCCTTTGACTCTCACATAGCCTTGGCTTAAAGGCAGGGCCGGGAATGTCCTTACTTTACAGGAGACAGAGGTCAGCCTTTTGCAGTTAAATGGCATAGGCTGCTCACCTGCAGGAGGTTTAGCTGGGATTCAGGGAGGTGACAGGGTATTTCTTTTTCTCATGTGATGTTAACATGTGACATTGGTCTCAGCTTTAGCCAAATGAGTTGGCAACCCAGATATTAGGACTTAGACAGATGAAGGTTAGTGGTAAGAGAGTTTAATAACCATCTTAACACCCATGCAGGATCACTGTGCAAAGGATAAGGACCTTCTGTTTTCTTTTTACCCAGATCATGAAACTAAATTAAAACAGTAAGGATTCAGCTGAGGAGTGAGGAGGAGTTCCATAACACAAGGCTTCCTGAATGCACTTTTTCTTCCCTTTGCCATACAACTTCGTAGGGGTGGTTGGTGGTCTATGTCTGGTTCTTCAGAAAGACTTCACAGCCACTCTACCATTCCTTTCTCACTCTTGGGGCTTCTTTGGCTGAATAATAGGGTTGGGTTTATACCAGTGATCTGGAGGATGAGCCAGTGATTTTATAGCCTTCCTAAGTCTTCTGTGATGGTGAAAGGTTTTCCCTCCTGGCTGCTCAAGATGCACCTCCTCCCTCCTGTTCCCCCTTGGGCAATCTTCCACCTAAAAAGAGCTCTGTTGTGTATGTGGTGTGCTTGCTAGTTGAGAACCATGACTTGCTTTCCTGGGCTCTTTATTGTTCTTGGAGACTTCTAGGTGCAAGGTCTTAAAGTAGAGCCTGAGGATTTAAAGAAGTTCAAGATACAGACCCTTAGTCCAGGCTGCCATCATCTTTCACCTGATTTACTGCAGCAGCCTTCTAATTGGTCAACCTGCCTCCTATTTTGTTCCCTCACCCCCAACCCATTTTCTATGCTGTAGCTTTAGTGATCTTTCCAAAATAAAAAATCTAATGTATCCCCTACTTGCTTAAAGTCTGTCAAGGGCTCCCCATTGCCCTTAGGATGAAGTCTAAACTTCTCAGCATGGCCCACAAGGCCCTCAAGTGGTCCAGACCCTGCTTGTATCTCCAGCCTCCTCTCCCCCTTCCTCCCTTTTCATGTTGTGCTTCTGCCAGACTCAACTTCTTATGGTTCCAGAATAGGTCATGTTCTTTCTTACCTCCGGACCTTTACATACACTGTTCTATCTGCCTGGAATAGTCTTCCCTCATACTCACTGCTCTTCTGAACAACCATGACTCCTCCAGATCTCATGTTAGATCAGTGGTTCTTAACCATTATGAATCAGTCTGATGAAAACAATGGATTCTTTCCACAAAAAATAGTAAATGTGTGCTCCTGCGTGCTCATCATTTTGCATACAATTCAGGGTATAGGCTTCCCTGCTTAAGAACCTTTTAAGCTGAACCTCCTTTTCTAGCATTTAACATACTTTGTAATTGTTGGTTTACTTATCCCTCTTTCTACTAGACTGAGCTCCATGAGGGCAGGGAACATGATTTGTTCACCACTGTGTCCTCTGGGCCTTGCCCATGGGGACTGTTTGATACATGTTTGTTGAGTGAATGAATGAACAAATATCTGCCCTTGAGTAGATCATGATCTATCTGGAAGAACAGGATATGGTGTTAACAGAGGACAAAAGATGTGCAACAAACAGACATCTTCTTTTTTTTCTTTCTTTAATTCAAGTATAGTTGCTGTACAATATTATATAAGTTACAAGTGTACAATATAGTGATTCACAATTTTTAAAGGTTATACTCCATTTATGGTTATTATAAAATATTGACTGGGCTTTCTGGTGGCACAGTGGTTAAGCATAGACCTGCCAGTGCAGGGCACATGGGTTCGAGCCCTGGTCCGGGAAGATCCCACATGCTGCAGAGCAACTAAGCCCGTGTGCCACAACCACTGAGTCTGTGCTCTAGAGCCTGCATGCTACAACTACTGAAGCCCGCGTGCTAGAGCCCGTGCTCCGCAACAAGAGAAGCCACTGCAATGAGAAGCCCACACACTGCACCGAAAGTAGCCCCTGCTCGTTGCAACTAGAGAAAGCCCATGCGCAACAACAAGGATCATACACCATGATCAAGTGGGGTTTATCCCAGGAATGCAAGGATTCTTCAATATACGCAAATCAATCAACGTGATACACGATATTAACAAATTGAAGGAGAAAAACCATATGATCATCTCAATAGATGCAGAGAAAGCTTTCGACAAAATTCAACACCCATTTATGATAAAAGCCCTGCAGAAAGTAGGCATAGAGGGAACTTTCCTCAACATAATAAAGGCCATATATGACAAACCCACAGCCAACATTGTCCTCAATGGTGAAAAACTGAAACCATTTCCACTAAGATCAGGAACAAGACAAGGTTGCCCACTCTCACCACTATTATTCAACATAGTTTTGGAAGTTTTAGCCACAGCAATCAGAGAAGAAAAAGAAATAAAAGGAATCCAAATCGGAAAAGAAGAAGTAAAGCTGTCACTGTTTGCAGATGACATGGTACTATACATAGAGAATCCTAAAGATGCTACCAGAAAACTACTAGAGCTAATCAATGAATTTGGTAAAGTAGCAGGATACAAAATTAATGCAGGGAAATCTCTTGCATTCCTATACACTAATGATGAAAACTCTGAAAGTGAAATTAAGAAAACACTCCCATTTACCACTGCAACAAAAAGAATAAAATATCTAGGAATAAACCTACCTAAGGAGACAAAAGACCTGGATGCAGAAAATTATAAGACACTGATGAAAGAAATTAAAGATGATACAAATAAATGGAGAGATATATCATGTTCTTGAATTGGAAGAATCAACATTGTGAAAATGACTCTACTACCCAAAGCAATCTACAGATTCAATGCAATCCCTATCAAACTACCACTGGCATTTTTCACAGAACTAGAACAAAAAATTTCACAATTTGTATGGAAACACAAAAGACCCCGAATAGCCAAAGCAATCTTGAGAAAGAAAAATGGATCTGGAGGAATCAGGCTCCCAGACTTCAGACTATATTACAAAGCTACAGTAATCAAGACAGTATGGTACTGGCACAAAAACAGAAATATAGATCAATGGAACAGGATACAAAGCCCAGAGATAAACCCACACACATATGGTCACCTTATCTTTGATAAAGGAGGCAAGCATATGCAGTGGAGAAAAGACAGCCTCTTCAATAAGTGGTGCTGGGAAAACTGGACAGCTACATGTAAAAGTATGAAATTAGAACACTCCCTAACACCATACACAAAAATAAACTCAAAATGGATTAAAGACCTAAATGTAAGGCCAGACACTATCAAACTCTTAGAGGAAAACATAGGCAGAACACTCTATGACATAAATCACAGCAAGATCCTTTTTGACCCAGCTCCTAGAGAAATGGAAGTAAAAACAAAAATAAACAAATGGGACCTAATGAAACTTAAAAGCTTTTGCACAGCAAAGGAAACCATAAACAAGACCAAAAGACAACCCTCAGAATGGGAGAAAATGTTTGCAAATGAAGCAACTGACAAAAGATTAATCTCCAAAATTTACAAGCAGCTCATGCAGCTCAATAACAAAAAAACAAACAACCAATCCAAAAATGGGCAGAAGACCTAAATAGACATTTCTCCAAAGAAGATATACAGATTGCCAACAAACACATGAAAGAATGCTCAACATCATTAATCATTAGAGAAATGCAAATCCAAACTACAATGAGATATCATCTCACACCAGTCAGAATGGCCATCATCAGAAAATCTAGAAACAATAAATGCTGGAGAGGGTGTGGAGAAAAGGGAACACTCTTGCACTGTTGGTGGGAATGTAAATTGATACAGCCACTATGGAGAACAGTATGGAGGTTCCTTAAAAAACTAAAAGTAGAACTACCATATGACCCAGCAATCCCACTACTGGGCATATACCCTGAGAAAACCATAATTTAAAAAGAGTCATGTACCAAAATGTTCATTGTAGCTCTATTTACAATAGCCAGGACATGGAAGCAACCTAAGTGTCCATCATCGGATGAATGGATAAAGAAGATGTGGCACATATATACAATGGAATATTCCTCAGCCATAAAAAGAAACGAAATTGAGTTATTTGTAGTGAGGTGGATGGAGTTAGAGTCTGTCATACAGAGTGAAGTAAGTCAGAAAGAGAAAAACAAATACAGTATGCTAACACATATATATGGAATCTAAGGAAAAATAAAAAAGGTCATGAAGAACCTAGTGGCAAGACGGGAATAAAGACACAGACCTACTAGAGAATGGACTTGAGGATATGGGGAAGGGGAAGGGTAAGCTGTGACCAAGTGAGAGAGTGGCATGGACATATATACACTACCAAACATAAAATAGATAGCTAGTGGGAAGCAGCCGCATAGCACAGGGAGATCAGCTCTGTGCTTTGTGACCACCTAGAGGGGTGGGATAAGGAGGGTGTAGGAGGGAGGGAGATGCAAGAGGGAAGAGATATGGGAACATATGTATATGTATAACTGATTCACTTTGTTATAAAGCAGAAACTAACACACCATTGTAAAGCAATTATACTCCAATAAAGATGTTAAAAAAAAAGAAGACCCAATGCAGCCAAAATAAATAAATAAATACAAAATAAATAAATAAAATATTGACTGTATTCCCTGTGTTGTACAATATATCCTTGTAGCTTATTTTATACCTAATAGTTTGTACCTCTTCATCTCCTACCCTATATTGCCCCTCCCCACTTCCTTCTCCCCAGTAGTAACCACTAGTTTGTTCGCTATATCTGTGAGTCTGCTTCTTTTTTGTTGTATTCACTAATTTGTTGTATTTTTTAGATTTCACATATAAGTGATGTCAAACAGAATTTGTCTTTGTCTGACTTATTTCACTTAGTATAATACCCTCCAAGTCCATCCATGTTGCTGCAAATGGCAAAATTTCATTCTTTTTAATGGCTGAGTAGTATTCCATTGTGTATATAAACCACATCTTCTTTATCCACTCATCTGTTGATTGACGCTTTGGTTGCTTCCATATCTTGGCAATTGTAAATAATGTTGCTGTGAACATTGGGATGCATGTATCTTTTCAAATTAGTGTTTTGGGTTTTTTTTTTTTTTTTTTCCTTTGTTGTCTACCAAGGAATGGAATTCCTGGGTCATATGGTAGTTCTATTTTTAGTTTTTTGAGAAATCTCCCTACTGTTTTCCACAGTGGCTGCACCAATTTACCTTCCCACCAACAGTGGTAGGAGGGTTCCCTTTTCTCCACATTCTCGCCAGCATTTGTTATTTGTGTTCTTTTTGATGATAGCCATCCCGACAGGTGTGAGGTGATACCGCATTGTGGTTTCGATTTGCGTTTCACTGATGATTAGTGATGTTGAACATCTTTTCATGTGCCTGTTGGCCATCTGCATTTCCTCTTTTCTGAAAGTTCAGAGTCTGAAGTGGCTGGGCTGGGCCTCTTGAGAAAAACCAGCAGAACAGGTCTCTTGGGTTGACCTTGAATAGAGAAGGACTTATTGGCCTTATGTTCTGTTCTCTAGAAATATTTGTCAATGTAACAGAGGTGAGTGAAGGAGTAAGAATGACCAAGCCTTTGATGATTTCTCCCTCTTTAGAATTATCAGAGTCTGTGGACTTATGAGATGTCAAAAGAAAGCCTCTCTTCTTTCTTTCTTTCCCTGTACCAACAAATATTTTTTCAGTGCTTGTTATATGTCATGCACTTTGTTAGGTGTTGAGGACAAGATCCCATCTCTCTTCGTTCTTGCTTACTGAGTAATAAGTATAAGTTTGCTCAGAATTTGGACATAGGCTTTGTTTGGGAATACTTTTACCAAAGCTATTAGTTAGGGTCAGGTTTAAACTATAGAGGGATTTATTAGAAATGACATGAGGTCTAGAGTTAGGCCACGGTTCAGATCCCGGCCCTGCCTCTTACTAGCTGTGTGCAAGTGCCTCTTGATATGCCAGTTCTATAATTTGTAAAATGGAAGTAATATCTAGTACCTCCTGGGGTCGTTGCAAGGACTAAATGAAATAATGTGTGTAAACCCTGAGGGCCTGCATGTAGTAGCAACTATTATTACTGCCACTTTCAGGGTTTGTTTAAACTGATGTCTTAGTTTGGTGCAGTGATTTCGACTGGTTCATAGAGATATTAAATTGCATTTTATGAGTCCTTATGATTTATATAGGTCTCCAATTTCCTATAAGGTAAATTTCTCAGAAAACACATGTCTTTGAGGCCCTAGGTTTTTTTTTTTTTTCCTTGCTTGTTGGAGTTTTAAGTACTTAATGTAGAAATTAGAAACCTTTGATTCACATAAAGAAGCAAGAAAAAAAATCTCCCAAAATCCCACCAGCTAGAAAACTGTGTCTTAATGTTTTTTGGACATTTGAGACTGATGAAAATGATTTGTTCATCCCCCTCAGAAAATCAAACTTTTGCCCACATATACAAATGTTTTCATGCAATTTCAGGAGTTTCCATTTGTTTACCCCCAAGTTACAAAACCCTAAGCTGACTCCCAAGCTCTAATTCCATAGAGAGAAAGCAATCAGGCCAGGCTCTGATTTCACACTCACTAAGGGCTTCTGAGTCTCTTGGTTCTTGCAGTCAGGTTGCTGGTTGCTCTTTTTTTTCAGTCTTTTTTCTAAGGTCCAAGTTTTTTTTAAAATTAAATTTATTTATATATTTATTTATTTTTTGGGTGTTGGGTCTTTGTTGCTGTGCGTGGGCTTTCTCTAGTTGCGGCGAGCGGGGGCTACTGTTGGTTGCCATGCACAGGCTTTTCATTGCAGTGACTTCTCTTGTAGAGGAGCACGGGCTCTAGAGCGCAGGCTCAGTAGCTGAGGTGCATGGGCTTAGTTGCCCCGCGGCCTGGGGGATCTTCCCGGATCAGGGCTCGAACCCGCGTACCCTGCGATGGCAGGCGGACTCTTAACCACTGCACCACCAGGGAAGTCCCTCTAAGGTCCAAGTTCTTAAACTAAGAATTGGCTATCTTTGATGATCTTTTGCAATATAATTACCAACTGGACCTTTATTTGTGAACTTCTTAGTAGCTGTTTGGAGAGATGAATTTAACTTCTGATTTCCTTGCGTGTATGTTCTTGTTTGTCTTGGAGTAAATTCAAGAAAGAGATTGTGAGAGCCTGTTTTATAGGTAGAGCAGAAACCCACCGTCTTTTCCTGTTTCCTCTTTGCCTCTTCGTCCTGTCTCAGGGCTGTTTGTGAGAAGCCTTTTCACTGGCTTCTACTACAGTCAGAAGAGAGAACCAACTGGGGGTCTCTGGGCTACCTGATCTGGCAGCAGTGGGAGCCGGCAACGTCTGGAATAGGTCCCCCGCCTCCACCTTTCCTCCCTACTCAGAGTCATTCATATCTAGAACTGTGTCAGGGTGGGAACTGGGGATTGGTGGAGGAATCATGTGCAGTCCATGCAGCTTGGAGGTGGGCGTCTGCAGCCCACATGCTGTACTGTACTTTATTTTCTTGGCTCCAGTGCACAGATTCCACAGAGAGAAAACCGCCCAGGCTCAGTTTTCACACTCACATAAGGACTTCTGAATCCCTGTTTCTTGTAGTCATGTTGCCCTTCATTTCAGTCTACAAAGACACATGTCTTGCCTGTCTTTTCCTTCTGGAATCAGCAGCCCTTGTTGAAGGAGCCTGGCTCTAGACAGAGCTGTGTGCTGTATAGAGAGGGCGGGCTGAAGTCAGGGGCCTCGGGGCTGCCCATGTGGTGCCACTGCTGCCCTAGTTCGCAGGCCTCTGTCTTCTCTTTTTTGGATGATTGTCAGGGCCTCCCATCTGTTCTCCCTGCCTCTGACCCAGCTTCTACCAGTGCATCCAGAATTTCATTCAGAGACACCCATCTGTTGATGTCATTCCCTCGTTTAAAACCTTTCAGTGGTGCTACTCTTAGGATAAAGTCCAAACTCATTTGCATGGTTTACTGGGCTCTGCAAGTCCTGGCCCCTATCTGCCTCTCCAGCCTCCTTCCTCTCACTGTCACCCCACGTACCAGCCATGCTGCCCTCTCACTGTTCCCCACATTTATCCTTTTGGCACTTTTCTATCTTTGCACTGATGATTCCTGCATCCAGCTCGTCCTTCCTCACCTCTGCTGCATGTGGAATACCCAGCTCAAATGTGACCTCCTATTAGGATGCCTTCCTGGCTTCCCCAGACAGGGTTTGTTGCTCTATCGTCTGCATTCTTGGGATTCAATATACCATAGTGATTACAAGTGTGGGGCTCTAGAGTCAGACTCCCTGCTTTCAATCCCAGCCTGGCCCCTTCCTAGATGTGTGACTGTAGGCAAAATGAATTACCTACACTCCTGTGCCTCAGTTTCTTCATCTGTAATATGGGGATGATATTAATAACACTCATAGGTTGTTGATTAAAATAGGCAACAGTTTAAAGTGCTTAGCACAGTGCTTGGCCATAGTTAGCACTCAATAATTGTTTTTTTAAGAAATTGTTGTTCTACTGGTACTTTGCATATACCTCTATTAAGCTCTTATCATCTCATATATTTTTATTTATCTGCCCTACTAGAACAGGTGCTCCTTCTTGAGGACAGGTGCATATCTCGTTCACTTTCCCTGGCCCCTGTGTACAAGTTTGCAGTAACTTGGTTGAATGCTTTATCACATATAGATTTGCCTTCAGAGTGGAAATGGGCAACAGATAGAGTGGGGAATGCTTGAAATTGGGTTTGTGGATGATCACAGACCCAGAGTTGTTGTGACCTTGATGTCAGCTGGTCTATCTTCCTCTGTGCCTGAGCCCTTCTGCTGCCTCCGGGAGCACAGACAGTGCTTTATGTTGCCAAGACAGGGCAGGAGGCCATGTGAAAGTTAAGCACACCCTAGGCACCAAGTTCATGTCCATTTTGTTTTTGTTTTGAACTGTAGGTGACATGTCTGAGAGTAAAGCCAAGAAGATAGAAATCAAGGATGTGGATGGGCAGACCCTGAGCAAGCTGATTGACTACATCTATACGGCTGAGATTGAGGTGACTGAAGAGAACGTCCAGGTAAACTCAGCTCCAGCTAATAGCTCAGTGTATCGTATATTCAGGGCCCACTGTTTTACATCATCATTTCATTTAACCCTCACAACAACTCAGTTGGTAACTGGAGAGGAAACTGAAGCTCCAGAGAGAGTAAGTGACTTGCCCTGGGTCACATGGCCAGGGTGAACGACCCTCAGACTCCTGCCTGCCTGACCATGGGACCCACATTCTTCACCACTAGGCCAAAATCCCTCTGAATGAGCTTGGGCTCCAGAGCAGAAAGTCTTTAACTCATGCTGGTTTAAAGTCTTGGGGAAGGAAGAATTAGAAGCCTGGGTGACCCCTCTTCTCCCCAGTCGTTATCTCATCTCAGGGATTTTGAGTATTGGCTTGTGAGACTGTTAAAAGTTTTTCTTGTCTCACTGTTCGTCAGTGAAATGCCTCTGAGCCTGTGGAGGTGCCAAGCACCAGGCTTGAGTGTCAGTAGGGGCATGTTGCTCTGAGACATGTTGTCTGTGCCTTTTCCTCCTTTCGCCGCCCCGCCCTCATCCTAAGCCATCTGGAGCCTTGAAAGAGGAGCCAGCGAAGACACTGCTTCACCCAAAGGTGTGGATCTTTACCGTGGAGACGTGAGACATCACCGTCATGCTTCAGAAGGGAAGATGGTTGAGGGTGTGGCCCATGCTGGAACGCTATGAATCACCGGGCCAAACACAGACGCAGGATACACTATTTCTTGTCATTAAGGATTTTACTATTTAATTAAAGTAATGGAAATTGTATGGGATTTGGAGGTTTTTTCTTCCTTTTTTTTTTTTAAAGCAAAATTTCACCTTATTTAGGTGAATAGGCCGGTACCTCTCTGGTGACCAAAATACCTATTTCCCTTATCCAGAACACCATCCCCTTTTCTAGGATTGAGGTATTTGGGAGGCCGAATTGATAATCGTGTATTGATTCCATTTGGTCCAGATGTTTGAGTGCCTCTTACATGCCAGACACTTTATTGGGCACTGTGTTTGTACCAGTGAGCAGAGGTCATTCCATTGTCTGCTTTCATGGAATTTGTGGTCTAGGGGTGAAGACGGACACTCATCTAATAAGCACACAGGTAATGTTTATGCACAAATTGTGATAAGTCCTTTGAAGGAAAGGAACAATTTGGATGAAGGAGGGAATCCAGGAAGGGCTCTTTCAGGAGATAAGATTTGAGCTGAGGACTGCAGGATGAGTGGAAATTAGCTTGGTGTGGTGAAGGGTACTCTGCTGGCGGTGTCAGGGTACAGGCAGACTGAGGGTCTGAGGCACCCTGCATTTGGGCCTGCAGAGCCTGCCCCAAGGTACAGACTGCTTTTGTCTCTGGCCCCTAGACAGACTTTTGGGTGGCATAGTTTCTACAGAGATCTGGTATAATCCTCCCCTGCCCTTTTAAAATTGAGGTTTATTTTATACACAGTAAAATGCATAGCCATTCCATTATTTCTGGTCTTTCCCATCCAGAGTGGGCGAGGTCACGGTTACATACTAGGTCTAGCAGCGGAATTTAAACAGCTGAATGACTTTTGGGCAGTAACAGTAAGTGCAAAGTAATTTAGTATAAAATATGTATAAGGCATGTATGGAAAAAAAAATTTTTAATGGGTGAAAGTGATTTCAAATCACCACGACATTTAAATTCATTTAGGTACTTTTGAGACTGATATAAATATTGAGATTTACAAAATGCCAGAAATTACATCCTTTCAACTCTAATGAAAAATGCTAGATGTCAACCTAAAAATATGCAGGGGTAAATAATTTTTAAAAATCTTGCATTAGGGTATATCAGTAACTCATTAATCATACAGTGTGGTAGGCAGAATAGTAGCCCCCAAAAATGTTCGTGTCCTAACCCCTGGAATTTTGTGAATATGTTAGGTTGAATGTCAGAGGAATTAATGTTGCAGGTGGAATTAATGTTGCTAATCAGCTGAACATGTGATGGGAGATTAGCTTGGATTATCCAGGTGGGCTCAGTGTAATAGCTAGGGGTATTTAAATCGTAGAGGGAGGCGGAATGAGAGAACTAGAGCGATGTGACCTGACAAGGATTCAGTTTGATGTTTCTGGCCTTGAAGATAGGGAGGCCATGAGCCAAGGAATGTGGGTGCCTCTAGAAGCCTGAAGGGCAAGGAAACAATATATTCTCCCTCAGAACCTCCAGAAGGAACTCACCTCTGCTGACACCTTGATTTTAGCCTGGTGAAACCCATTTGGGACTTCCGACTTCCAGATGTAAGAAAATAAATTTGTTTGTTGTTTTAGGTCACTAAAACAAAATGAAACAAAAACAAACAAACTTAAAACACTGTTTAGGGGAGATTGTAGAATTGTATAATTGGAACCAGCTTTTTTCTCCCTTTTCTACATGTGTTTATTTAATAACCTTATTTTTTCCTGTAAAGTACAAAGTGTTTACAAGCTTAGATAGTTAGAAGATGTTCCATTCTGGATCCTTTTTGCCTGGCTGGGTATTTATCTTTGCAACTTTGGTCTAACCCAGTGGTGGTCTCTACAGCACCAGTTACCTTAAGGCAGGTAGCAACAGATAGCGTAATTGGAGGACTCTGGAGAAAATGGCGTCACCATTCCTTTTAGAAACTACTTTGTAGGGGTGGGGGGGGAGGGAGCCAGCATGAAGACGTGCAGCTTCAGAGGGCATGCAGAACTAAAGATGAGGCAGGAATCAAGTCTGAATGGAGACCTGGCTCCAGGCCTCAGCTTTGACGTTCATTCACACAGTACTCTTATTCTTGCCTTTTCCCACTGCAGGGGGTCAGTCTCCTGACTGTAAGGTGAGGGCATGGGACTCAGTGACCTCTGATCAGAGAAGACTCTTACTCTGCCAGCCTCTGGTTTGTTCTGCTTCCTTCCTACTAGAGCTTCTCTGATACCCCCCCTGACATCCCGCCTCAAGGATCAGTTTTCTCTTCTGTAAAACAGGAATCATAATAGTACGCATTCTGTTGGGTGGTCATGAGTTAGACTGTCTGCCTTCAAACCTTGACTCCACCATTTTCTAGCTGTGTGACCCCAAGAAGGTACTTAACCTCTCTGTGCCTCAGTATTCTTGTCTGTATTATGGGCATGATAATCATACTTAACCTCATAGGGTTGGCGTGAGGGTTAAATGAATTACTGTAGGTAAAGCACTTAGAGGAGTGCCACCCTGTGCCAACAGACAGTATGTGCACAGAGAGCACTGTGAACACAGAAGCTTTTTCATCAAGGAGCACATGGTCTGAAGGTGGAGACAGGTGGCCAGGCAAATGTGTGCCCTCCAGTGTGGTAGGGGCCAGGGTGGAGGTACCCAGGAAGCAGGCAATGGTCATCACCCCCTTGATGAGGATGGTCAGGGCAGGCCTCACTGAGGAAGTGTTGTGTGTGCTGGGTCTTAAAGGAAGGTCTGGGAGGTCAGGCCTGCCTCCTCTTCCACCTGTCTGTGTCCCTACTGGCGTATGAGCCCCTGGAGGGGCCTGTTGCGTTCATTTGTATGTGGGAGTGGGGAGGGGGCTGCATGTGCAGGGGCTCCCCTGAGAAGCACAATGTGGAACCTTCAGGAAACTGCATTGTTTGGAATCAGTCAGATATATGAACTATTTTCCTTTTTCTCCCTCACTTTAAACTATGGTTTGGTCAGGGGTGACCTTGGGGGAAAACAAAACAAAAAAAGTTGAGAAGAGAAAGTTTAGATCAAAATGTGGTTGCTTCTTACTGCTGTGATGCTGAGAGTTGCTCACAAGCTGTCTGTGAGGACAGTGTGTGTTGAGGATTTGGTGCACTGAGGCGGTGAGCGTGGAGGCACCTGGGGAAACAAGGGTCAGAGACTTGGGGCTTGGTTAAGTGACTGGGAGATGATGCCCTAAATCTCTTCCCAGCCACATGTACCTTGGAGAGTCTGAGCTGCCCTTCTACGGTGGAGGTAACAAGTCATAACTGTTACTTATTGATACTCATCGTAAGCCATACTTATTGATACTCATTGTAAGCCAAGCATGTGTTGATTATTTCACATGCATTATTTCATTTAATTATCGTAACCACCACTGGAAGGTTCTACTATGATTCTTCTCTTACAGTTGAAGGAACTGATGCTCCAAGGGGTTAAGTGGGTAGTACCCACGGTCACACAGGTAGTAAGTGGTGGAGTTGGGGTTTGAATCCAGCTCTCCTCAGCTCACTGTGCCCTGTTGATGTGGTCAACTCGAGTTTCTTGTTCAATGAATGATCACAATCTTGACTTCAGCTCATAATAATTAATAATAAAAAAAACCCAGTTTAACTGAGGAATTCCTATGCACCAAACACTGGGTTAGCTGCTATAAATGTATTATCTCATTTAAGCCCAACAACAAGCCTTTAAGGCAGTACTATTATTTTCATTTTACTGTTGAGGAGTCAGAGGTACAGAGAGGTTAAGTAATTTGCCTTTAGTCACATGGCTGGTAAGTGGAGAAGTCAATATTCTAAGTGACACTATACTTCAATAAAAAAATTAAAAAGGTATTCTAAGTGACACATTTAATCACAGTACTGTTTTGCTAGCTCTCCTGTTCATCTATCTGTACACCCCTCTCTCTCTCTCTCTCTCTCCCTCTCCCTTTCTTCTTTCTCTCAGTAGATTTTTATTTAGCACTATTTCTGTGCCAGGCCTCATGCCTGGTGCTGGCAGAGGCAGACCCCCTGCTGTGTGGTGCCGGCAGAGGCCCTGGGCAGCCTTGCCACCTGGCCCTCTGGCTGGTACCCTCCCTCTGTGCATGGCCCTGCCTCTCTGAAATTCCAGGAGTAGGTGCATTCTGAGGCAGGGCATTTCCTTTTGTTTTTGTTAAAGGAAACAAACTCTGTGACGGGATATCCTCTGCTGTGTTTTCATGTTATCCGAGGGAGAGGAAAAAAAACAAAACAGCGCCTGCATGTGAAAAATGGAGGGAAGCCATTTGCAAGCTGGAGGGGAACCTGTAAACTCTCTGCTGAGGGTCATTCCAGGGCCTGTTTTCCCAGAACCAAAATGCTGAGACGGCGAGAGGCAAGCTGAAAGCTTTTAACCCAGGGTCGTCTTCTCTTCCTGTAGCGATTCCAGCCAAATGCTCCTTCTCAGGTCTCAACCTCCTTCCAGGGGCCAAGCAGCACGGCCCTAGTGATTCCACCAGGACAGTCTTGCTTCCAAGCTGAGGACCCGAGCTTGGCCTCTTGTTCCTAATCTTGTTACTGCTGCCGCTTGAGGGAGTCGAGTTGCAGGCAAGATAAGAGAAGAGGAAATCCTCTTTTAGCCCTTGTTGTGGGAGAGGGAAGCAAAGACCACCTCCTGGACGTTTTTCCCTCTCTTTTCTTTTGCAGCCTCTGGGGATTTGTGTTGACTCGCCTTGTGTGCAGCCCCCAGAGCCCTACTGGACCAGGCCCCCGTTTATCCCTGAGACTCAGCATTTGAGCAGTGATACATCCTCCAGCCTCTAAACCCTCCTCAGCATTCTGAATCCCTTTGCTTTTCTTCACGCCTTCCTGTATGAAGCAAGTGGATCGCAGCATAAGATCAAAGAGAGGGAGGGAAGGGGCAATTAGAGAAACCACCAGCCCCGCTCATTTTGGGAGTCACCTTGGGAATGCTTTCGGGCAGAAGTGGACCCAAACAGGATGGGGGGAGGGTGTGTGGAGAGGTGGAAAGCCTGATCATTTTTGTCTGCTAAGTGGGTTTTGTGAACAGTAGGGAAGTTGAAAGCTGTGTGGGTAGCTCTATCCAGGGAGGTTCTAAAAACTGAAAGTATAACCTAAGGAATGTGTTCAGAAAGTATTTATTATTTCATTTCTTTGGATGGTTGTCATGAGCTTGAAAAATTAAGCACCAAACTGTGCGGCTGTCTTTGTGGGGAAGAAGAGGGCAAGGAGGCGGAGGAGGTGTGTGTTCCTGGCGTGATCGCATCTTGGCTTGGCGGGGATGCAATCTGGGAGCGGATTGGACTCTCAGAAATTCCTCCTCTGTGGACCTAAAGGGCTGCTGTCCATTTCGGCCTCTAGTCACACCTGACCCTTGGGGGCTTGCCACGCCCGAGTAGGGTGTGTGCTGGACAGCATTGGATTACTCCTCTCCACCAGGGTTTCTTAGTGTAACTGGATACAGGTTTCTGGTCTCTGGGGTGAACCAACACCCCAGTTTGCCCAGGAGTGAGGGCTCTCCTGGGACACAGGACTTTGAGTGCTAAAACTGGCAAAGTTTCAGCAAACCAGGATGGTTGGTCAACCTATGGCCCTCACTCTAGGGTTTATAGCTGGTGCTGGTCGGGGCGGGTGTCATGGAGGTCATTTGGGGGTTTGGAACACGACTTTCCATTCCTGGTATGTATTCAGCAAGAATGGTTAATGGTTCTCCACTTAACTATCAGGGAGAGACTAATCTGGTCCTGGAATCTGTTTGGCTAGGCTGAGCAAGCTCACAGGTTAATTGAGTTTCCTAGTTTATGGCTGCTCTGTGGGGACGTGGCTGTCTAGTGGGGATGGAGCTCAGGTGGTCAGATTTGTAGCCTGGCTATGTTCACTTATGGTCTCAAAGTCTCCAGAACGGGTGATCTTATCTTTTTCCTTCCCTGGAATGAATCAGTGGTTCAGAAAATACCAAGGACAGGATGGTAATTTACTGCTGTATTGCTGGGGACATAGGGTAGTGGAAGAGAGAGGGCAGAGGAAGGAGAGAGGAGATGTTTTCTAGAATTTGGCTATCGTGAGGGAGAGGTTTAAGCCAGCAGGTAGGAAGAGCTTCCCTTTGAGAGCAGGCTTTTAAGCTTGGGAGCAGGACCACTGTTAGTGGAGGCTCTTGGTGGCATCTGTGTGTGGGCAGGAATGAGGAAGGGTGGCTAACTGCCCCAGTTTTTGCACTGAAAGTCCTGTGTCCTGGGATACTCTTCGGTCCGGGGCAAACCTGGATGGCTGGTTACCCTAGTGGTGGGACAAGGCCCAAGAATGGGCAGTGGGGCAGAGTTTTTGGCTTTAGCCCATGGAGGTGAGGAGAGCTAGAGATGAGGCTCAGAGCTGTTTTGGGAGACAATCAGCCTCCAGGATTTAAATCACTCAAAAGAAAAAAAAAAAAAAAAAAAGACTTTTGTAGTGCCCTGAGTCAAGAAATCAAATGCATCTGCAGCCCTTGTCTTCCTGGGCAAGCCCGTGTGGATGGGAACACCTGGGGTCTGGCTGGCCCAGACACTCTCCCTGAGAGTCAGGGGGGCAGCTGAGAGCAAAGGCCCAGGACACGGGGGTTGTTTTGGGGTGAAATGGATGCTGGGGGTCCCTGAGCGATGCAGTCTCAAGCCAAACTCTTCTGCTCTGATTTTTTTTTTTTCTAAATTTCTTTTTGTTAAGTCACTCTCAGCACATCTACCCCTCCCACAGGGTCGGGGAGGGAGGGGTAGCAGAGCTGGTGTCGAGAAGGTCTCTGACAACTATCATGGTTTTTGATCCGAGGGCAGGCTTCGGCAGCTGTGGCAAAGTCCTAGGGAGCTTGACCAGGGTTGACAGTCTGAGCACAAATCTGGCCTGTTCAAGCTAGCCTTCCCTGGCTTTTAGGAAAAACACATGCACACACACCTGAGCAGGAACTATTTCTGTCTTCCAGGATACAGTATAAATACTCATGTGTCTCATGACCTTTTAAAAGGAAACTTAGCTCTCCTTTTGCTGAGAATGTACTCAGAAATGTTCTTTATTATTTATCTGTTGGATGGGAGAGTAGAGTGTGCCTCTTTGAGTCCCAGTGGATTTGGGGATGATGCTCTTGTTCCAGTAGATGATAAACTCTGTAAGATCAGGGGTCTGATTTCTCTTGCTTACCTACCACTGAATCGTAAAGGCTGGCACACAGATGCTCAGTAATTAAATGGTGAATGAGCTTGTGAGCAAGTCAGTAAAGGCCTTTGAGTGAAGACAGTAGCTAAAGGCTGTAGGGCAGTGGTTCTCAAACTTGGCTATACATTAGAAGCACCTGGGGAACTTTAGCAATATCTCACTGTCCATGCTACACCCCATTCCTATTAAGTTGAATCTTTGGGGGTGAGACCCAGGCATCAGTATTTTAAAAATTCTCCAGGTGATTCTCCAGGTAGGAGGACCAATTTGTCTTAGCTTGGGCTGCTGTAACAAAATACCACAGAGTGGATGGCTTACACAACAGAAATTAATTTTCTCACAGTGTTAGAAGTACAAGATCAAGGTTCCAGCTGATTGAGTTTCTGGTGAGGGTTTTCTTACTAGCTTGCAGAAGGCCACCTTCTCCTTGTGTCCTTGCACGGTAGAGAGAGAGAGAGAGAGAACTCTGTTATCCATTTCTCTTCTTATAAGGGCACCAGCCCTGCTGGATTAGGGCCCCACCCTTCTGACCTCGTTTAACCTACCTCCAAATACCGCCCAAATTTGGGGTTAGGGCTTCAACGTATAAACTTTTGCGGGGGACACAAACACTCAGCCTATAAGGGTCTTGTTACTCAAAGTGTGGTTCATAGACCAGCAGCTGCAAGCATAGCCTGGGTATTCATTCGAAATGGAAGCTCTTGGGCCCCACCCTAAACCTATTGAGTCAGAATCTGCATGTTAATAAGATCCCAGGGGGAATTCATATACACATTAGCCACTGGGAGGCACTGCTGGGCTGTAGGGAGACAGAATCTGTTGGTGCTTAGGGTCCATGAAGTGGAGAGTAGTGGGGACTAAGGCTGGGCTTGCCTCAAAGTCTAGGCCAAGAAGTTTGGACTTACTTGGGCAGGTAGTGGAGAGCCGTGCAAAGACCTTGGGCTTGGGTGTGGTCTGATTAGAGCACTGCTTTGGGGAGATGAGACCCTGGCATTGGGATCCTGCAAGTCAGAATGTCACCTTCTCTTCCAGGTGCTGCTCCCAGCAGCCAGCTTGCTGCAGCTCATGGATGTTCGCCAGAACTGCTGTGACTTCCTGCAATCTCAGTTGCATCCCACCAATTGCCTGGGTATCCGCGCGTTTGCAGACGTGCACACCTGTACCGACCTCCTGCAGCAGGCCAACGCTTATGCAGGTAATGGGGAGCGGGGTGGCTGTACCTCTCTGAGCTTGTGGATTTAATAACCTAGTCTGTGGTGGACTCCTCAACGATGATGAGAAGTGCGCTCTGCTATGAACAAGTTATAATTTAGTCAGGGAGACAAGACACAGGTGGAAAGATAATTAACAATAGAAGAGTTCAGCTCATTGCCAAGTGGAATGCGATTAATTGTCGGATGAATGGTACAGACAGTGATTTTCACAAGAAAAGAGGAAAGAGATCTGAGAAGACTTCGTGGGGGAAGAGTAATTTGAGCTAGGTCTTGAAATAAATCTTTGTCATTTAGGAAAATTTCTATTTTGATCAATGTGTTCTATGACCACGATTTGAAAAGTCAAATACTATTGCAAGGCTTATAATGATAAGTAAGAGTCTCCTGCTCTGCTTTTCCACATGAAGTCTTGCTCTCTAGAGCCACTCACTTGCAATTCTAAAAGAATTAAAATACATGTGCTGATTTAGCTAAAAGCTGCTTTGTCTGATATTTACCTCTATTAACCTAAATAAAATGTTTGTACCACTATTTTTGGATTTACTAGTTTTAGATGTTATCTGTTGACTTCTCACAGGAGAATAATTGTGCTTTCATAGACGTCCCCCTCATATACATACACTGTTCCCCTCTCTTTATTCTAACATCATTTCTACAGCTGAGATAAGTTATAATTAGTTTTTTATCAGAAAACTTTTTATTCAGTAAGGCAGTTAATAAAATGCTTTTTCTTTTACACAGTGACTGCTACAACCACGAACTCTTGTAAGACAGATACACTGAACGGTCTTCTCAGTATATCAGATAATCTGTTGAGTCCGTTTTATTTTTCTTGGCGACATTCTCCCTGCTAGAGCTTGTCATCTTGCTATTTTAATGGGGTTTTCGGAGGGAGTAGTGATGAACACGAATGTTCAGCCCACCATGTTTAGCTGGAAAGAAGTCTTCATTGGTATTTATTTCAACTTGAGGACGAAGGTCATGAGTGACCTAGGAAACAGATCTGGTCATATGAATCAATAGATTCAGTCACGGCTACCTCCTTCCCTTGCAGTAAAGCCCTCATTCTTCCCCCTGCCCAAACAAACGCCAGCATAGCTGCTGTCTGTTCTGTGTCTCATGTCCAGCTAATGTCTGGAAGTTAACTGAGGACCTGCTGGCTGCCCACCTGCCAGCTCCCTGTGCTGTGTTAGCCCCTTGATCCACAAGTCACCAAGCATTTCTTCCGTTTTCCAGCATCCTTTTTTGCTCTCATCAAGCCCCAGACCCCAGGAGCCTACACAGACTCTCATTTCTTCCTGAGGTCTGTTTCTGAGGGCACAAACGGGACCAGTTGTTAGGATGATGTCAATGATGATGATTTTTGTGAAGGACATTCCCCAGACACCCCAATTCTGAATTCCTCTGACTCTTCCTGGCCCTAATCCTTAACTCTCCTGTTTCTCTGCTGTCCCTCCTGTGTCTGCCTTTCCCAGCATTGTACCCCACTTCCTTTCTGTTCTCAGGGAGCCGTCGCTAGTCCAGCCCTCTCTAGTCCAGCCACTTTCTTGAGGGATGTGTGCAGACTTTGCTTCAGCAGGAGCTGAGAGCTTGGCCAAGGCCCAGGTCAGTGTGTGGACATCTGCTGGTGCAGTGGCAAAGGGAGAGTGCTTAGACGCCAGAAGGTCTCTGTCTCTCTTCCTGGTCTCCCCTCCCCAGCCCTCTCCTTCTATAGAGTGCATGTGCTTGCATGCACACAGCAGGTATCACATCCTTTTGTAGTTGGCTTACAAGGTCATCTGAGGTTTGGGCCGTGTAGCGAACCCCACCTTTAACAAAGGCTCCCAGGTTCTTCTGGCCTGGCTCTCCCCTACTTTCAAAATCTGTGTTTTCTCCCTTTGCCCTTTTCACTGTCTGATGGTGAGACTCACCTGTGGGAGAGTGGGGAGGATGCAGTTGGGAACATATCGTGGTCTTGGTGCTCCTGGGTCCTGATCTGGGCACAGTGATCAGGTTCTGCAGCACTGTGGGTGTGTGTATGCAGTGTCCTGGTGAATTACTTTTAGCTAGCGTTTACTGAGCTCTACTTTGGGTCACATCCTAGGCTAAGCATTTTATGTGCATTTAATGCATACAACAGCTGAGGAAACTAAGGCACAGAGGGGTGAAGTAATTTGTTGGGGTCATCTGGAAGAGACAGAGACAGGATTCAAACCCAAACAGTGTTTACTCCAGAGCCATGTTTTTAACTGCTACATTCTGTGGCTTCCAGGCCCAGTTTGGACGTAGGGTGGCTCTGTGAATCAGTAACTGTGGAGTGTTGGTGGCTAGAGCTGGCATTTTCCATCTGAAGTGTGAGCCTCGAAGTCTTTGCCACGCAGTTACCAAATCCCAACAGCCAGGCAGTGTAGACAGACGGCCAGCTGTCTCTGCTAGATGTGGGGTGTTTAGTCATCTTGGGGTGGGGAAGTGAGACGTGGATATCTTCTCTTCCCCCTTGGGAGTCTGCCTCCCCGGAGCGCGTGGAGGCAGCCCCCTCACTGCACGCGTGAGCCCTCCTCCTTTCCCTGTCTCGGTCAGCGTGACTTAGGGCTGAGAGCCTTCTGCCTGTCGTTCAGGCCTTCTGTGGAGCCTGGGACCAGCTCCTGGATAGTTTTCTTTGCAGCCGTCAGCTGTGCACAGCAGGGGAAATAAAAATCATATTTTTAAGGTAGTGTGTTAACGCAGAGGTTGATAAGACCATGATGAGAAGACAGAAGAAGCAGTGTGAAGGTAAGACTTCACATGGTGCAGTGCTTAGAGAAGGAAATAAAAAATGATTATCTGTGCTCCCTCCCTCGCACCCACCCACTGCTGTGGGCCTGCTTTGTGTCTTTGATCTTGCACCTCCTGACCTGAGATGGAACCTGGCGGCTCTGCCATTGCCGCCTGCTGAGACAGAGCAGCCACCTCGTCCCATTTTAACTGTGGGGGTGTGGGTACCAGCCGGAGTCACACACAAGGGGCAGTGTCAGCCCCTGTGGTCAAAGCCTTCCCTGGCCCGATGCCTCGAGTTAGGAGGTATTTTATCCCACAGACTATGAGGAGACCCTCCAGGTCAGAACCAGGGATCACACCAGCCGACACTTCGGAGCTGAGTGACCCTAGGCCTGTTTTCTTCTCTCTCTGATGGGGGTAGTTCATCCTGCCTTGTTTCCAGGATGGTTTGGGGGTCGGGGGGACAAGGAGGAGAGCCCCCTGCAGAAGTAGGTGCCACCCAGGGCCGTGCTCTGGAGCCTCCCTGCCACTCACGCCGTCTGTAGTAAGAGAGCCTCAGAGCTGGGACCTGGTGGGGAGATGGGACTCCTCGGGTCACCACCACTGCCCCTGCTGCAGACTGCGTGCACTTTGGGGGAGGAGGACCATTTCCAGAGCTTCTGATTGTGGTTTCTCTGTATGCAGATACACAGCTGGGTATGTCCTGCCTCCCCCTCTTCCCTAGTCTCTGGCCAGCTGGCCTCTGCCTTCACCTGTCCATAGCCCCAAGCTGTGCCTCAATTCTGTTCCTCTTCCTTCTCTAAGATAAGCTTTCTTTTTCTGTTTTTATTATTATTGCTATTGTTATTGCTATCTTAATACAAAACCACCTGTGATTATTACAGAAACAGCCGACAGGCAGAAAGAGCAGGAAAAGCGCCACAATCCTACCCAGAGGGAGTCACGGGCAGTGCCCTGGTATATAGCTTTCCCAGTCTTTTTCATTCCACGTGTATGTTTTCCAGCCTAAAAAAATCTTAGCAGTATATTCTGAACAACTTTCCGTGTTAGCAGACATATTTCTATACCATTATTTTAAAACTTTAGAGAATGTATTCAATAAAAGCAACTTGTACCCGTGATAAAAGTTTCAAACAGGACACAAGGTATAAAATGCTCAGCTGATCTTCTCCCAGCCCCTCTTAAGGGAGCAGGGGACTCTCTTGGGTATCCCTACAAAATATGTATATATTAACGCTTTTTAACTTACACAAATAGAAGACTTCTGTACTCATTATACTTAAAAAAAAATTTTTTTTTTTTACTTAGTACAATATCTTGGAGTTCTTGGCAGACCCTTGTGTATGGCTACATCTTACTCTTTTTGTCTACTGCATCATAGGGATGAACTGTAATGAACTACAATTTATTTAACTAGTCCTCTCTTGATGAACATTAATGTTACCAGTTTTTTTCTTTTACATAAAATGCTTTAGCAAGAATTATTTTATGTAATATTTTGGAGTAAACTTGCTGCTTTGTAAGTAATAGTGAGCTTGTACCTGTAGGGTACCATCTTAGCAGCATAAAGTAGCTGAAAGAGAGTGAGCATTAAAAAAAGATACTGCCAAATTGCTGTCTAAAAGAGGAACTACTTTTAAGGTCGACGATGGCCTTCTGATAAGTCTTCATACCCCTGGCGAAGGTGGACACAGCATGACTCTGCCGGGCTGGAGCACGACCTCTTTCCACCCTATTTGATTTCCTGTTTGGAATGGGCTTTTCTCTTCCTGCTGTGGCAGTCCCTTCTGCTTCCTCTGGGTCCAGTTTCCCCTTCAGGGTTATGCCCCCAGATTTTTGCTGTGATATATATTATTCTGGGCTGGGGGAGGGTGAGCCCCATAGTTAGAAGCTGACTGCTCAGACCCTTGCCCCCAGCTGATGGTATCATAGTTCTCCTGGGTAACTGGGAAAAGGACCCTAGTGTTTTGCACAGCCTGTTTCTTTTTCTTTTTCTTTTTAAAAAAAAATTTTATGGGAGTATAGTTGCTTTACAATGTTGTGTTAGTTTCTACTGTACAGCAAAGTGAATCAGCTATACGTATACACATATCCCCTCTTTTTTGGACTTCCTTCCCACTTAGGTCACCACAGAGCACTGAGTAGAGTTCCCTGTGCTATACAGCAGGTTCTCATTAGTTATCTGTTTTATACATAGTATCAGTAGTGTATATATGTCAATCCCAATCTCCCAATTCATCCCACACCCTCCCCCTTGGTATCCATACGTTTGTTCTCTACGTCTGTGTCTCTATTTCTGCTTTGTAAATAAGATTGTCTATACCAATTTTTTCAGATTCCAAATATGTGTTAATATACGATATTTGTTTTTCTCTTTCTGACTGACTTCACTCTGTATGACAGTCTCTAGGTCCATACACGTCTACAAATGACCCAATTTCGTTCCTTTTTATGGCTGTGTGATAGTCCATTGTATATATATGTACCACATCTTCTTTATCCATTCCTCTGTCGATGGACATTTAGGTTGTTTCCATGTCCTGGCTATTGTAAATAGTACTGTGGTGAACACTGGGGTGCATGTGTCTTTTTGAATTATGGTTTTCTCTGGGTATATGCCCAGTTGTGGGATTGCTGGGTCGTATGGTAATTCTATTTTTAGCTTTTTAAGGAAGCTCCATACTGTTTGCCACAATGGCTGTATCAATTTACATTCCCACCAACAGTGAAAGAAGGTTCCTTTTTCTCCACACCCTCTCCAGCATTTATTGTTTGTAGATTTTGTGGTGATGGCCATTCTGACCAGTGTGAGGTGATATCTCATTGTAGTTTTGATTTGCATTTCTCTAATAATTAGTGATGTTGAGCATCTTTTCATGTGCCTCTTGGCCATCTGTATGTATTCTTTGGAGAAATGTCTATTTGGATCTTATGCCCATTTTTTGATTGGGTTGCTTGTTTTTTTGATATTGAACTGCATGAGCTGTTTGTATATTTTTGGAGATTAATCCTTTGTCACTTGCTTCGTTTGCAAATATTTTCTCCCATTCTGAAGGTTGTCTTTTCATCTTGTTTATGGTTTCCTTTGCTGTGCAAAAGCTTTTAAGTTTCATTAGGTCCCATTTGTTTCTTTTTGTTTTTATTTCCATTACTCTAGGAGGTGGGTCAAAAAAGATCTTGCTGCAATTTATGTCAAAGAGTGTTCTGCCTGTGTTCTCCTCTAAGAGTTTTACAATGTCTGGCCTTCCATTTAGGTCTTTAATCCATTTTGAGTTTATTTTTGTGTGTGGTGTTAGGGAGTGTTCTAATTTCATTCTTTTACATGTAGCTGTCCAGTTTTCCCAGCACCACTTATTGAAGAGGCTGTCTTTGCTCCATTGTATATTCTGTCCTCCTTTGTCATAAATTAGGCGACCATATGTGTGTGGGTTTATCTCTGGACTTTCTATCCTGTTCCATTGATCTATATTTTTGTTTTTGTGCCAGTATCATATTGTCTTGATTACTGTAGCTTTGTAGTATAGTCTGAAGTCAGGGAGCCTGATTCTTCCAGCTCCGTTTTTCTTTCTCAAGATTGCTTTGGCTATTTGGAGTCTTTTGTATTTCCATACAAATTATACAATTTTTTGTTCTAGTTCTGTGAAAAATGCCATTGGTAATTTGATAGGGATTGCATTGAATCTGTAGATTACTTTGGGTGGGGTAGTCATTTTCACAGTATTGATTCTTCCAATCCAAGAGCATGGTATATCTCGCCGTCTGTTTGTGTTGTCTTTGGTTTCTTTCATCAGTATCTTATAGTTTTCTGCATACAGGTCTTTTGTCTCCCTAGGTAGGTTTATTCCTAGGTATTTTAGGCTTTTTGTTGCAATGGTAAATGGGATTGTTTCCTTAATTTGTCTTTCTGATCTTTTGTTGTTAGTGTATAAGAATGCAGGAGATATCTGTGTATTAATTTTGTATCCTGCGACTTCTTATATCTCACTGTTATTGTTTCCAGGGACTGATTAATATTTAACTTCAGAGGCTTGGGCCCAGGTTTATGGGGACTTTGTTGTTTGGTAATTGGATGGCCATGCACTGGACCATCAGCAGAGCTGGTTGGGAGGGATATTAATGGGACCCTGTTAATGAAATGGCAATTAAAATTCTTTGGACATTTTGTTCACATCAGTCTGCCAAAGCTGAGCTGAAACCCTCCAGCCATGGGATGGAAAAGCCATCGAATTTCACGTGTTTGTGGAGAGAAGTGGCCTGTTTTTCGATTGATGGAGTCATTTGAGACCATGGAATGAAGTAATTAAACTAAGGGCAGCAAAAAACTGTGACAAAACATTTTAAAACACACGAACCTCTGACTCATTGAGGGTCATCTTGTGAAATTGCTGCCTCCAACTTGGCATCATAAAGTAATAATGGTGGTGATGATCATGGTGGGAGTTTCTACCATTTCTGAACACTTGCAAGGTGCCAGGCATGGTGCTACATACTTCATAACTATAAGAGGCCACATAACTATCAGAAGTAGTTATTACTTTCCCAACTTATAGATGAAGAAATGGAAACCCCAGAGAAGTTTAGTAACTTGCTTCAGATCACATAGTTTGTGAGTGGCAATGCCAAGATTCATGATGAGGCTGTCTGTCTCCAGGGCCTGTGCTCTGAGCCCACTGTTTATTTTCACATCTTCCCAGGCCAGTTCAGCCTCTCTGTCCATGGCAGTTGCCTCATTCCTACCTCTGCTTCTACCTTGAAGGTGGCAAGTGAAGCATTAGTGCAGACACAGGTATTTTTTGTTGTTAGTTGTTCTCCTTGTTGGGATTTTAGGAAACTTCCCTGTTCCTTCCATACTCTGGAGAACAGGGAACTTTGTTGTTGAATCAGTAGCACTGATAACTGGGTAGTTTTGATATAGCCCTTTGCTCTGTGTGTGTGATAGAGAGAAAGGGGAGGTACAACATATATACTTCTGGAATTAGGTCGACATGGAAAGAGAGCTTGTATCCCACCATCCCAGGGAGAGTGGAGTCAGTGAAATTTAGAGTCTGAGGGCTGGTGGTCGTGACCCCTTGTGGGAAGACGTCAAGGTAGATCTGTGTTACTTCTCTGTGGGAGCTGAGCCTTCTCCCTGGAGCAAGGAAACCGTGGGCCCTGAAAGCCAAATATTGATTCAAGAAAGCTTACCTCTGCCCTCCCAAAATAGGGTAATGGAGAGAGAAATTTAAATTAGCTGTTTTCTTTTTTTACCCTGCTAAAATGTTTTGATTCTGTTTGTGTGTCCACCTGTGTCAGCCATTCTCTCCTGGGGGCATGATCAGTGGTTCCATTCAGAGGCACTCATACCTTTTTTGCTGGGGCCACTGGCCCTGGAATAACTGGGTTCATTTAGTCTCTGCAGGTCAAAGAAGTCGTAGATGGGTTATTGTCTGGGCTTGTAGTTTAGATGAACCTGATCAAAGGCTTAGGTGTATTTCATCCCATCAAGAGGGAGGAATGGACTTGGGACTTGCTTGAGAGGTTGCCTGAGCCCTAGGCAGTCCTGAAGCATGGACAAGGAAGCACAGTAATTTCAGAGCTCAATACCTGCAGACATTGTCCTGGACACTGAGGATTCACATTCACACAGACAGACTCAAATAAGACAGGCCCTGCCCTCATGGGGCTCATAGTCCCAGTATGAGAGGAAGACCTCAGGTGGTAAGACAGGTGGACTAGCAGTATGAAAATTTTAATTTCCTATTTGGGTGGCTTCGGGAACACAGAAGAATATCACGTCATCTAGCCTGGAAGACAGGTGGATTAGAGAAAGATTTCAATCCAAGGGTTGGGTCTGAGATTTGAATCCAGGTCTGATGCCAAAATGTTTAGAACACTACTACTCTAAGATTTTTTTTAAAGAAACATCTTTAGATCCCTGTTTCTTTCTCTCTCTGCAGTATCCCTAAGAGGGATTCTTAGGGTGCTCTGATGTCTATATTGAATTTTACCAAAATGGCCTGCTCAGGACAAGTTTTTATTATCTTGAAGACTATAGTACTTATCAGAATGTTTGTTATTATGTTCAGACAGCCTTAATTTCAAAACCTGGCTCTACCACTTTACTACCGTATGATACTAAGCTCATAACTTAGGCTTTCCAAGCCTCCATTTCTCCATCTGTAAAATGGAGATATTGATATTCACTTCAGCTGGGCTTTTGGAAGATATAAGTGACATAATATACGTAAAATACCTAGTACAGTGTTAGCTGTTTTTAGGAAAAGCCATTAACTTTCTCCAGGCCTGCTTCCTTGAAAAGACCCAATTATGCCCCCTTCCCTAGGAATGTGCCACCCAATTTCCTCATCCTTTCAACATTGGGAAGATATGTGTGTGTTGCTTGCCTGGGAAAGGATTTGCAGTTGTCTGGTGCCCCTCCCCTTCTCCAAAATTTCTCATCCAAATGGACAGGAACGGATCCATTAATGTTTCATTAATCAAAACTTGGATTTTTTTTTTTTTTGGAGAAGGAAGGCTTTATTATTATTTGCAGCAAGTAGGGAGAACCCTGGAGATCTTTCCCAAAGCAGTGTTTCCAAAACTTGGATTTTTAAAATATTTATAATAATTATTTTTATTTGAGTACAGAGGGGAAATAAAGAGCCATCTTTTAATCCTGAAATTCTAGACTTACATATTTGTGATCAAACAGTATCTATAAATTTGTATTCTGCATTTTCTCTTAATGTTATGATTTTTTGTTATTATTATAATCTCTTAAATCACGTTTTCCCTCTTTATATTCCATAAGCAAAAAATTAGTCAAATGAAGAGAAAAATTAATTACCTAATAACTTAAACAACTCACTGTTTCTATTCCAAAACTTGGATCCTAAACAGTGTTTGCTACTTATAGTAAAGCCTGGTTAATTGGGACTCTCAGTCAGAATGGTTAATTAATTGACTTTTTTTTTTTTTTCCTGTTTACACTCCTCCCTAAAGGAAAAAAAAAGCAAAAAGACAAGAAAAGTTAGAGTTTATTTTGGAGAGTCCCCCTTCAAGGGACTAGCCCATGGTTAAAAGGTACTACGCCCCTGCATATTTCACCCATCCCCCAAGATTGAGCCTTGCCTGCCTCTCCTGCATCTCTGGGAGCCTGGCACAGGATGCTCTATACATATTTGCTAGATGAATGAAGACACAGCCTAGCCTCTAGCTAGACTGAGCTGTTGCTGTTCTCTAGTCATGCTCTGAATTTGCCTGCTTTTATTTAACTTGGAGTGCCTCTCCCAGTCATGGCCCTGTGGACTTTGGGTTGAAGTTGCTGGTGCCTTGTTTTACCCTTTTGTAAGCCAGTGGCCTCCTTGTAGACATCGGCTCTGCTTTCTTCATTTTTGAAGAAACACTGTATTTGGCACATCATGTATGAACAGTTATTGAGCACTTACAACGGTCTCAGGAAATGTGAATTACATATATTTGCTTATCTAATGCCCATAACACCTCTATGAGATAGGTGCTATTATTTGCTCTATTTAATAGATGAGAATACTGAAGCCTTCAGTATTCTCATCTGAAGAAATTGAGTAACTTATATCACTAGAAAGTTTGTGGAACTCAGTGGAATAAAGTGGGTCTCTTAAGACCTTTGAGGTCCACAGCCTTGCCTGCAGGACCTGCAGTCTCAAAGGATGACTCTGATGCTGTGGAAACGCTTCTCTGTTGGAGAGCAGTGCTGCCCGCAGAACTGGACTTCGTGACTCAGGAACCTGGGCGCTTAATATTCCTCCTTCATTTCTAAAGAGTTTCCTATAGATCTCAAAATGGGCTAATACATAGTATCATTTTTGAACTTCAGAACAACCTGGAGACTGAGGTCAGGCATTACCATCCCATTTTATGATTCATGAAGCCAAGGCCTGGGAAGCAGTGACGGTAAGAGGTGGAGCTGGGACTGGAGCCCAGGTCTTCTGATTGTTAGCCACAGTTTGTCACTACATTCTCCCTTAACACATTCACAGCAAAGCAAAACAAATGAAAAAAAACTCCAAACAAACAAACAAGTGTTAAAGGTAGAAGCTGATTCTCAGGGCGGTATCTTCTGGTAGCATAGTGGGTTCTTTCCAGGAAGAGGCTGGGAAGAGCGCTGACTTGAGTACAAAGTCTTCTGGGGAACTCCTGTTTCCCAGGAGATTGAGTTAGCCAGAGCATCCTGTTCCTGTGTTTTCTATCCTGTTGTGTCTTGAGTGTTGCTAACAGAAAGGGAGCTCTGGTCCCCAGACTCTGGGCCCTGTGTCCTCAGACCAAAGGGGGAAGGGAAGGAGTTTCTGTCTGGGCCCCCTTCTTTGTGTCCTCCTGCTCATGCCTCGCAAATCTCCTGGATCTCGGGGTGCCAGCCCTGGGTGAGAAGCTCCTGCCCAATACCTCCCTTGTTGCCTCCTCCCCACCAGATGCTCCTTCCTGGGAGGATTTCTGAAGGTTTTCAGTGGGAGGTTCTTGATGGGCAAATAAGCAGCTGACTTCAGAGAGAAGGGACCCAGATTCACATCCTGCAGTGCCCCAGAGTGTGAAAGATGGGGAGGCGTGGGGGGCTGACTACTTCCTGCCTTGGTTTATCTTTGAGGACTTCTGGTTTGTTCACCAAGTCACCTAGGATACACATCACTGCACTTCTATTTTCCTCCTTTTCAAAACCCAAGCTCATCTACTTTTGGCTTTCTGAGCTCTGAGGAAGAATTCCTTACAGCTCAGAATTTTACTTTCTCACCTCCTCCTGTTCTTTTCACTCCTCCAAATGTTAGGTTTTTCAGTCAACCAAAGATAAAGGTGGGAAGACCAGGTATGGCTCTGGGCCACAGGGATGTAGGCACTGGTTTGCCTGACTCACCTGCTGAGCTCAGCCGAGGCTGGTCCACAGAGCCTCCCTGTCCTATACTTTGTCAGTTTTCTCTCTGCTGTTTCTTGGGTGTTGCCAACACATTGGGAGACTCTGGTCCAAAGACTTCTTGGGCTAGAAAGAGTGTATAGGGAGAATCCTGTTACTTTCCAAGCCTCCGGGCCAAGAATGAATTCCCATTGTCCAAAGAAAATTGTTCACTTGCTTTTATTTAAAAATCTTTAGGAATGGACACTTTAAAAATAACTATCTAGTCAAATATTCCCATAGTTAGGGAGGTGCTTTGAATGTCATACTTAAAATCTATGCTTTAACTAAAGGCTTTTTTCTGTTGACATATAGAGAAGTAAGACCAGCTTCTTACGTTTTGACGGCTGCTTCCATTTGTAAAAGATCTGACTTTTAAATTTGTCTTGTCTTGTACAAGCATCCCTGAGCCTCAGGATGGGTGAGCTTTAATTGTGGCTTCAGTTATATCATTAGGCTGCTGGGGAGTAAGTGGGGAGGCCTTTTTGTCCAGTGGAAGATGGAAAAGATTATTTATAACTCAGTCATTGAGAGGAAAGTATTAACATTCAGGAAATCTGGATGAAAGGCATACGGGAATTCTCTGGATCTGAAATTCTTACAACATAAAAAGTTAAAAATGATTTTTGCAAGAAATTATTTAAACCTTAAGTTCTTCGTTTGTTTGGTTTTTAAGAAGTTGATGAGTGTGATTAGCATGCTCTGATTTTCCTTTTCATTGTGCAGCTGCGGCAGAGTTGATGTTTCAGCAGCCTCCCAGGCATGGAGGGACTCAGAATCTCACTCCAGGGGCCAGCCAGGCCAAGTGGGGGGTAGGGAGCTTCTGGAATTATCCAAGAAGCTCTCAGGGCAGAGTGGGGCCACCACAGAAGGAAGGGGAGAGGTCTGGAGGGCAAGGAGCACAGATGCTCCTGGGGCAATGGTGCAGGGTTGTGAGAACCGAGGAAGGAGCAAGGTCTGGGGCACATGACAAAGGACGCTGTGACCTCCAGAGTCTGCTACACCAGGAATTGTCAGCCCTTGGGCTGGTTCACCTTCAAGGCGCTTGCAAAACACGTTCTCAGTTCCTCTCTCATCAGAGCATGGGAGGGAGTGAGACGTGGTTTTTACCTCCACTGTACAGATGGGGATAATGAGACCCAGGGAGGTGATGCCATTGGCTCAAAGACACAACTCATAAATGGCAAAGCCGGGACTTGAATCTAGGTCCTTCTTTCTGAAGTGCATGCTCTTTCACTGGCAAATGCCTCTGTAATAGCCGGATGGCGGCCTGGGCGAATGTCAGGGTAGGAATTGTCCTTGGCATTTCCCTTGTGTGGTCCTCGGGCCTGTGAGTTTTATCTTGTTCTAGTTGTCCCCGAACTCCTCTCCGTCTTATAGCCTCTATAGGCTCAGCCGCTGTGGACTGTTCCCAGTGGTGGTGGTGCCAGCTGTGTTGGTGCCACACCTGGACAAAAGCTTAGTTGAGCCTTCTTGTGAACCAGATTCTCACTATAGCAGGCTTGACTTGGGCAAGATGGGATGAACCCTTCTGCCAGTCTTCTAACGTTGACTTCCTACCAGAACCCCAGAGACTTTGAGCGACACAGCAGTTCTGACCCACTTTTGTTTGGCTGAGCTACAGGGGGCACCGTCTGCAACTCTGCCAGCCTGTGCCTTGAGGGGAAATGAGCTCAATTAAGTAGGCAGGCCCCTGTGAGGCTTCTCTGCAACACCATTATTAATCTCATGGAGCATGGAAAAAATATAACCTTGCATCTCTCTGCCCCATTTTCCTCTGTGATGATGTCCAGGACAGAGGGTCACACAGGGGGATGCCTTTGCTGCTGAATTAAGAGGCTGGTTTCCCTCCAGCCGGGATGTCTGCCTTTCTCTCTGCCTCCTGCCTCCCCCAGAGCTCCCAGGACTCTGCTCTGAATCCCACAGGTTGTCGTGGCCTTGGTTCATGGAAGGGCAGGAGTGTGTTATAACTTTGTTTTCTGAACTTCTGCTTTTTTTGGAACAGAGCAGCACTTTCCAGAGGTGATGCTGGGGGAAGAATTTCTTAGCCTAAGTCTGGACCAGGTGTGCAGCTTGATATCCAGTGACAAGCTGACCGTTTCTTCAGAAGAGAAGGTATGACATGGCCCTTCTTTGAAACAGGAGCCTCTCTCGTGAGGTGGTCATGGGAAGGACTTGTGGTTCAATGAGACCTTTTCTCTTTTTCAAATAAAAAAAAAAGATCTTATTTTTTTGTCCCTTTTTTTTTTTAAAAAAAAAAAGGCTTTCTGGCCCATGACCACTACATTCACTTTATGGACCCTTTAAAGAAGGAGCAATGGTGATGATGATGATGGCGACAAAGCTGCCTCCATTTCTTAAACGTTTATAGTTTGCCAAACCCTGTGCTAAGTTCACTCAGCCTTCACCTCAGCCCTGTGAAGCAGGCATCGCCGTTGTCCTCACGTTACAGATGAGGAGACAGACTCAGAGGATTTAATTAGCTTGTTCAAGGTCACTCAGCTGGTTTACATGTCACCTGGTCTTAACCACAGTCCCACACGGCCTCTTGTGAGTATCACTGAGCATTTAAGCCAGAGCAGACCTTTGGGGAACATCTACTCCGATAGGGAATTGGAATTTTTACTGATGAGGAAACCGAGCCCCAGAGAGGGGATAGAAACTGCTGAAGGTCACACACAGTTTTTCGGTGGCCAAGCCAGGACTAGAACCCAGGTCTCCTGACCCCAGTCCCCTGACTCACTGACCACACACCTCTTCCTCTGTATTAGAAGCTTGACTTCTGCCCCTGCTTTAGCTGACCTGTGACTGCTGATCTATCCTACTTCCCGGCCTTCCTTATCTCGGACCCTCTGCTAGGAATATTCTCTACTTTCCTCTTCATCTGGTTGAATTCCCAAACAGTTCAGATTTTTCTTCTACCAGGAAGAATTTCTTTACTCCAGGCGATTCAGTCTACTATACTGGAAATAACATACGCTTCCATGTTGGCCACTGGGGTCCAAATCTCATCTCTAGTATTTACAAATCAGTTATGTGACCTTGGGCAAGATATTTTGCTTCTCCATCTATTTCCTCATTTGTAAAGTCTGGGTAGTAATAGAACATGTTCCACAGGGTGGTTGTGGGGATTGAATGGGATAAGGCATATACAATGCCTAGTATAGTACCTGCTACCTAGTGGGTGCCTAGTCAGTGTTAGCTGAATTGATTATTGACTGTGCTTCTGGAATTAATCCCTTTTTCCTCTGGGATAACACTTAACCTTGTTCTGCTTTATATTGTAGTTAGTTCTGAGCTGGTCTTTCCTCCTCCACTCACTTGTGAGTTCCCTGATGGTAGGGACCACACCTTATTCACCTCTGCATCCTCAGAGATGCTCAGTAAATGTTTCTTGAATTATCCTAGTCCAATCTTAGCATCCAAGCTTGAGGCCCTTTCCTGAGGGAATATTCAAGAAAAAGCCCTTGAGAAGGATTTTATGTTGTAGATGAGACTGCATCCAAAGATATATGTCCAGAGAATGGGTGTGAAATTCACAAGCCCTTGCCTGTTGTCCTGCAGAAGTTTCATCAAGAAGAAGAGCAGTTGTCAGTTGGAACTATGGGCTGTCCTGAGACTTCAGGGAGATCCCCAGAAGGTGACTGGCACAAGCTGGACCCTCCCGTAGGCTTAGGGAGGTCTCTGCTTCCATTAGCTGATGTGAAACAGCACCTCCAGGGGAAAGAATGCTTCTGGCCAGGCCACAGGCCCCTTCCTGCCCCAGCCTCACAAATGGAGAGGCTTTCCTCGCTTCTTGCTAAGCTTGTGTACTTTCTTCTCTGGACTGTGCTACCAAATTGGCACAATTTGAAGGAATGAACCAGTCAATTGGCTCTGTGAATGTTGGGCTGTTGGCCAGTTTAGGGTCTGCTTGATCATGTCCTTAAGTGTAGTTTGAGAAAATGGAAGCAGGCACATAAGTAGCAGGAGTTGAATCAACTTAGGGTGTTGGATTGAGAGGGAGACCCTTCTATCTTAAATTCATCCTGGCCCATCCTTCCCTGAGATCATAGTAAGTTTTAGGTGAGGGCTTATCTATGCGTGCTATGCCAGGACAGGGGTGGAGGTGGGTTGTTAGTAGGGAGAGGCATTATAGTGCCCTGGAAACCACTTGGGTTTTGGACTTGGGCAGAACTGGTTCCACACTCAGCTTGATGCTTACTGACTGTATGACCTTGAGAAGTCACTGGTTTCTTTGAACCATAATTTACTTACATGTAAAACTGAAATACTACGAGTGCCTCCCTTAATCCTGAGGATTAGAGATAATGGGTGAAAAAAAATCAAATACGGTGTTTGATAGGTGCTCAATAAATGGCAGCTATCATTGTAATTATCACAGTTCTCTATTTGGAGGTACCAGTGATAATGGTAATGGTATTGATTTGCCATTGGTAATGGTGAAACAAATCATGGTGTTAATTGCATCTTTCCAGAAACAAAGAAACATGACAATAGATGTACACTCTTAAAACTTGTCTATAGTGACTTTCATTTATTCATATGCTTACATATGGGTTCCTCTTTCTGTAGAATCAGTTTGGAGGGTAGGTATTTTTCACATTATTGATGTTGTGTATCATGTTTGGTTCTCAGAAGTTATGTGTAACTTCAGAGTTATGTGATGCTTTTCAGAAAGTATATTACTCATGATCTTGAACCCTTTGGTATGTTTAAGGTTAGCTATGTAATTTTGAGTCTTATTAATGAATAGTGGGGTTTGGCCTGCATTTTCTCTTTGGCAAAACCCATATATTTTTTTTCCCCTTAATTGCTCACATATTGCTGGAAGTTAAATAGCTGGAAGCTTTTGACAATTAGATGTTTGTCATTTGAACACTAGCCCTTAAGGCTCTGAAAATTCTGTGATCTGTTCCAAGAGGTTTGGTGATTTCTACTCCCTTTAATTACATTGCGTGTGATAGGCATAATCGCTTGCATGCACAATAGCTTTTTCTTGCGATATAGTGAAATTTTTTGAGTGTATTTGAAGTAGTATCAGGGATCTTCGTTTAAGTTAAAATCCAACTGATTTAATGTTAACATTTGCAGAAAATTCAATTGCGTCGGCAGTCAAATGACCTGTATTTAGCGAAATTTACACTTGAACCGCAGTATCAGTTATATTATGACTTACTTCTCTACCAGCAGCCCACAGGTTTCTTTCAACATATATTATAAAATGCAGCCAGGTTTCAGATGCATCTTAAAACTATGCATATTAAAATAGAAGAAATGTGGTATCTTACTATTAATGATGATTTTAAGTGTCTGTGGCTGGGCCCAGGCAGCTTGCTTGTTGGAAGTTTGAAAGTATAGGTTCTGCAGCCAGAAGAACTGAATTCAATTCTGGCTCCACTACTTTAACAAGCTGAGTGATTGATCTTGGGCCAGTTATTTATCTCCTACCAGAATGTATACACCATGTATAGTCAGGAATTTTGACTATCTTATGGTTGCTGCTAGAGTGGTGTCAGGTCCATGGTAGATACCAAAAAATATTTGTTGAAGGAATGAATAAAAGAACCTAAGTCTCAGTTTTCTCATCTGTGAAGTAGGGTAATGATAGTGTAGTATCTATCTTATAGAGCTGTTCTGAGGATGAAATGAGGTGATACATGTAACCATTGACCTTTCTCAAGGGGAAGCTCTTCCCGGACCCCATATTGGTCTGGGTGGTTGGCGTGACCTGCGGCTCTGTGCCAGGCAGGAGCTGAGGGTGGTAGCTGTCTCTGTGTCGCCAGCACCCCCAGCACCATCTGGGCCTCTCTGAGGGCTCAGGTGCTATTCTTCCTCCAAGAGCACTTGCTTTTGCCCACGACTCATCCCCTTCACTATGCTCAAGCTCCTTGAGGGCTGTGAGGGTACCTTAGCCATCTCTGTGTCACGCATAGTCCTGACACAGAGCCCTGGGAGGCACTAGGAGGTGCTCAGCAGACGTTCCCCGAGGGAATGAAGAGGCAGACTGGGGCCTGACTCTGCCCTGAGCCAGCTGATATTATGGGGATAGTTTTAATATTTTTCCAGAGAATAAGGAGAAATGTGGGAACTAGAGGTCGGAGGGAGGCATGGATCTTTGCCATTTTTTCTCCTGTTTTTCCTCCATGTAGTTTTTGTTTAAAAATTCCTGTTATTTGAGAGAGGACAAGTGGATGTGGTAGGAATCACAAAATCACTAGCTCTTTGGTTAGGACTTTCCTCCCCTCTCCCCTGCTCACCCCTGCCCAGTTAGAGGGAAAACACAGAGAAGCAAGCCCCTCCCAGGCATCTGATTCTTTCCTATGGGAGGTGTCGCAGGGTTAGAGCTAACCCTGTGAGCAGATAGCCTGTTTTTTGCATACCCTTTGCAGACCCGAAGTTCAGCTGTCACCATGGGCAGCCTCATTGACCCAGGGGCAGGGTAAGCAACCTTCCAGGACAAACACACTGCAAGGAGAAGAGATATGACTACTGAGTTCTACTGCAGTTTTGCCACTGAGTTGCTGGTTATTGGACTTTTCGGAATCTTTGCTTTCCTAGCTGATAAATGTCTTTCTACTTCTCAAGAATTCCATGCCTTCTTATGAAACACTATTGAGGCTTCTCAGAGTAAGAACTAACGGGGAAATGGCCACATGTTAGATACAGGTCAGGAAGAAATTGGTTGAGTTTCTTCAAAAAATTAGATTAGTCCCAAGTATGTGTTATAGTGAGAAGAACAGGTTAGTTTCTCTCTGCATGATCACATTTTTATGTACTTATATCTCCTAAAACTCTCATCAGGGGACAAATTCTGATATTTTATCTCCTGGAAGGGATTGGACCTTGTCTCCTGGGATCATTCGTGTTGCAGGTTCTCCTGTCTGAATTCCTAGCCTCTCCCGCCAGCACCAGTGGTCGGTCTGGGGTGTGGGCAGGAGCTCCTCAGCCAGTAGGCTGGGCTTTAGTGCTTGCTGCTGAGGCATCATCCAGCGCCCAAGGAAGTACATCCTGTGCTTAGGCCGAGCTGTTGGCAGCCCCGCCACACTCTGAGGTCAGCATTCGAGTTGCCACATCCTCAGCCTGCAGACAATGATGTGGCCTGGGCCCCTGAGTCAGTGTTACTCTTCTTACTGCTCTCCTTTGGAGAGCGCAGTTCAGTAAGTGCCTATGACGGGAGTACCACCACGCTAGGACCAAAAACCTATCTTGGCTGATCACTGTGACTATTTCACACATCGTTGAAAAAAAGCTCAGAGTAAGTGAGCTTGGAGTAAGCTCAGAGACATGAGCAAATACAAAGTGCATGGCTCAACTTTTTACAAAGTGCAACACCCGCAAAGCCAGCATCCAGATCAAGAGACGGAGCTCCAGGCCGTCCTTCCAGTCACTGCCCACCATCCCGAGAAGCCAAACTACTATTCTGACTTTACAGTAGATCAGTTTTGCCAGTTTTTGAACTTTGTATAAATGGAATCCTGGTGTGTGCATGCTTTTGTGCCTGACTTCTTTTACCCAGCATACTGTTTTGCATATCACTTCTAATGCTTACAACAGCTCTCAAGGCTATTTGGAGAGGAGGAGACTAAGGCTTATTGACAATAGACAGCTCTGTGATTTGAAGCTGACTGTGTCTGCCACCCAGGCCCCTGGTCTTTATTAATGAACCCCCACCCCGATGGGGAGACCCTTACTCATTACTATTCAAGAGCTTGTTGGGAGTTCCCTGGTGGCCTAGTGGTTAGGACTCTGGGCTTTCACTGCCATGGCCCGGGTTGAATCCCTGGTTGGGATCCCGTGAGCTGTTGGACCTTTCCCCTTGCCAGTAAAGGGCTCCCCCCTTTACTCAGTGTGCAGGAACATCTGGCTTGGCTGCCTCAGTAACTTAGGGGGTGGGGTAGAAGGATCGGGTTCATCTGGTATTTTCTGGCCAAGGCTTGTGCTTATGTTGGAGGTGTGAGCCGAGGACTATGAAATCCAATTTCCTCCATCTCCTTTCCACATAGCAAACTTGTAGCACTCAAGAAATTGGTTCTGGAACATGAAGCAGTGAGGAAATGATGCTATTTCTTTGTCTAAAAGTGAAACCCTAAGTGTGCCGTGTGGGCAGCCAATTATTTCATCGTGGGGCCCATGAAAGGTATTTTCATCTGAGTAGACATCACCCTATCCCATGATTGAGGCCACAGGGTCTCTGCTTAGATTTTACAGACCAGGGGTTGACACAGTTTTCCTTTAAAGGGCCAGATAGTAAGTATTTTAGGCTTTGTGGGCCACAGAGTCCCAATTCAGCTCTGCTGTTGAAGTGTGAAAGCAGCCGTAGACGATTTGTCATGAGTGAGTGTGGCTGTGTTCCAAGGAAATTTTATTTACAAAAACAGGTGCATGTGGCCTGTTGGCTGAGGTTTGCCAGCTGGGTAGCTGCTGAGAATAACGGGTAAGAGCCTGAGCGCTGGCGATGGGCTGGTGTGGGCCCAGCCCTGCTGCTTTCTGGCTCTGGACTTGGATGAGTCAGTCAATAAGGGGCAGGAGTGTCTACTCAGTGGCCGTCAGGAGAGTCCATGGTTACAGTGTCTCTGGGGAGTGTGGCGCAGGGCCTGGCACAGCACGGACATGCACTGCTGCTGCCGCTACCTGTTGCCCCTTTGCCTTGGCCAGTCCTTTGATGGCAGGGGCCGTTGGGAGCGATTTTAGGCACATAGGCTAGTCGGAAGTTTATTTGCTTATTTTCCAAGCATGACGTCTAAATGAAAAAAAATACGCGGCCTTCTCTAGCTGCTGAGAAGGTCACCGTTGCTGCCGAGTGCTGTGGCTTTCACAGCTGAGTAGGTAAACAGTGCAACTGAGTGGAACCAGTTAGACAAGTCAAGCCAAAAATAAAGATAAGGTTAAATATCAACGTCATTACACTCAGCCTGCTTTGCAGCTTTTATAACAAAGACTAAGCTGGTTGACAGCGAAGGGCGTGATCAGTAAATCCCACCTACTCAAGGCCTTGCAGTTCATTCTTCGTGAAAGCTTCCTCAACCGGTCACCCGCTCTGTGCCTGGCACTGTGCTTGGTGTCAGGAAGTGCAGGGACAGAGCTGGTACACTTCTCACCCTGCAAGCGTTACAGTCCAGTAAAGGGAAGTGGAAGGAAGTGTGGGTAACCACAGTGCAGGGCAGAACGGGACCATGGCTGCCCACCTCCTAACCCAGCAAAAGCAAGGAGTCTCCAGCATCCTTTGGTCTGTGGCCTGGCTCTGCCCTCCCCACCAAAATACCAGCCTCTGCTTCCCCAGTCCTGCTGTCTGTTCCAGCCTGCTTACATGCTTATTCTGAACTCACTTGTCCATTCATTCATTAAAACATATTTGAGTGTGTGTTATGCACCAGCAACTAAGACAAGGTCCCTGTTCTCAGAGATCTTAAGGGCTACTTGAAGAAACACACAACTGTTTACAAAATAATGTGATAAGGGTGAGACACATAGCTCTGTGACAGTTAATAATTTTAAAAAATGAACTAGGCAAGGAGGATTTCCATGGTGTGTGTGTGTGTGTGTATGTTTGTACACATATAGGTTATTTTATATAGAAATGGTAGCAAACTATACATACATACTGCTCCTTCCCTTCTGTTCCATTCCACTCAGCTCTCTTCCCTTCCCTTCCCTTTCTGATGGATTCCTTCCTGATATCTTGTTCAATCTGAGTATGCTCAGCCTGACTTAAGTATATGTTTAGGAAATAGGGCCAAAGCATTATTAACATATCAATACACACAAAAATACAGTTAGGGTAAGAAAAATTGGAGGTTTTTTACCCACCCCGGGAGATATAGCTTTCAACTTTGAATTTTGAAATTGTAAATTTTGTTGTAGGATTGAGATCAAATCGAGAAATTAATTGAGAACAATCAACGTTATACCACGTGGGAGATAGCTGACATACTCAAAATATCCGAATCAAGCACTGAAAATCATTTACACCAGTTTGGTTGTGTTCTTTCCTTCTCCCTTCCACTTTTTATTTTGAAAAATTCCAAACCTATACTAAAGCTGGAAAGAATGAACATTCATATACTCTTTACCTAGATTCACCACTTGTTAACGTTGTGCTTCACTTGCTTTCTCTTTCTCTCTCTATTTAATCTTTTGTTTTGCTGAACCATTTGACAGTAAATTGCAGACATCATGACACTTTACCCCTAAGTATTTTAGCTTGCACCTCCTAAGAACAAGGAAATTCCCTTTTCTAGCCATAAACCATTATCATACCAAAGAAATGTAACACTGATACAATAATATTTTCTAATATCTAGTCAGCATTCAAATTTCCTAACAGTCTCAGAAAAAGTCTTTCATGGTTGTTTCTTTTTAATCCATGATTCAAACAAGGATCACGCCTCCCGTTTAGTTCTCATGTCTCTAAATCCCCTTAATCTAGAACTATCTCCCTGCCTTTTTTTTTTTTTTAAGTGTTTTTCATAATGCTAACAGTTTTGAAGAATCCAGGACACCTGTGTTGTAGAGTGTCCCATACATGGAGTTGTCTGATTGTTTCCTCACTATAAGATTCAGGTTAAACATTTTAGAAAGAATACTACCTAGGGGATGCTGTTTCCCTCTCATTAAATCACATTCAGGAATGTATTGGGTTGGCCAAAAGGTTCGTTCGGTTTTTTCCATAAGATGGCTCTAGTTGGCACTTAGTTTTTTGTTTTCCTTTTTTTAAGATTTATTATTTATTTATTTTTAAAATTTATTTTTGGCTGCATCGGGTCTTGGTTGTGGCACATGGCATCTTTGTTGAGGCATGCGGGATCTTTCGTTGCAGCATGTGGGCTCTTTGCTGCGGTGCGTGGGCTTCTCTCTAGTTGTGGCATGTGGGTTTTTTTCTCTCTCTAGTTGTGGTGCGTGGGCTCCAAGGTGCGTGGGCTCTGTAGTTGTGGCATTCGGGCTCCAGAGCATGTGGGCTCTGTAGTTTGTGGCACACAGGCTCTCCAGTTGAGGCGCGCAAGCTCAGTAGTTGTGGCACGCAGGCTTAGTTGCCCTGCGGCATGTGGAATCTTAGTTCCCTGACCAGGGATCGAACCTGCATTCTCTGCATTGGAAGGCGGATTCTTTACCACTGGACCACCAGGGAAGTCCCACTTAGTTGTCTTTAACTTCATTTGAAACAACTTTGTTAGATTGTATTGTGACAGCTGTCATATTTGCATGCATTTAAAAAAAAAAGACATCAAAATTGGTGAATTTTTGTGTAACCATTTTAATATTGAAGATGGAAGGAAAAAAGCAACATTTTCAGCATATTATGCTTTCTTATTTCAAGAAAGGTAAAAACCAACTGAAACGCAAAAAAAGGTTTGTGCAGTGTATGAAGAAGGTGCTATGACTGATCGAACGTGTCAAAAGTGGTTTGTGAAGTTTTGTGCTGGAGATTTCTCGCTGGGCGATGCTCCACGGTTGGGTAGACCAGTTGAAGTTGATAGCGATCAAATCGAGACATTAATTGAGAAAAATCAACGTTGTATTACGTGGGAGAGAGCTGACTTATTCAAACACCCAAATCAAGTGTTGAAAATCATTTGCACGAGCTTGGTTGTGTTCATCGCTTTGATGTTTGGGTTCCACAAAAGTTAAGCGAAAAAAACCTTCTTGACCACATTTCTGCATGTGATTCTCCACTTCAATGTAATGAAAACGTTCTGTTTTTAAAGCAAATTGTGATGGGAGATGAAAAGCGGATACTGTACAATAATGTGGAACGGAAGACATCATGGGGCAAGCGAAATGAACCACACCAAAGGCCGGTCTTCATCCAAAGAAGGTGATGTTGTGTATATGGTGGGATTGGAAGGGAGTCCTCTATTATGAGCTCCTTCCGGAAAACCAAATAATTAATTCCCACAAGCACTGCTCCCAGTTAGACCAACTGAAAACAGCATTCAACGAAAAGCCTCCAGAATTAGTCACCAGAAAATGCATAATCTTCCATCAGGATAACACAAGACCACATGTTTCTTTGATGACCAGGCAAAAACTGTTACAGCTTGGCTGGCAAGTTCTGATTCATCAGCCGTATTCACCAGACGTTGCACCTTCGGAATTCCATTTATTTAGGTCTTTACAAAATTCTCTTAATGGAAAAAAGTTCAATTTCCTGGAAGACTGTAAAAGGCACCTGGAACAGTTCTTTGCTCAAAAAGATACAAAGTTTTGGGAAGATGCAATTATGAAGTTGCCTGAAAAATGTCAGAAGGTAGTGGAACAAAACGGTGAATATGTTGTTCAATAAAGTTGTTGGTGAAAATGAAAAATGTGTCTTTTATTTTTACTTAAAAACCAAAGGCACTTTTTGGCTAACACAATAATATAAATTAGTCCTATTTATTAGTGGTGCTGACTTTGACCACTTATTAAAGGTGGTATCTGTCAGATATACCCATTTGAAGCTCCCCCACTCTCCCCATGTAATGAATAAGTAATCTGTCAGGTGGCACTTTGAGAACCGTGAATATCTTTTTTCCAACAAATTTTCACCCAATGATTTCAGCATCTATGGACGATCTTTGCTGAATCAGTTATTACATTGGTGGTTGCAAAACAATGTTTTTCTAATTCTGTCATCCCTTTTACCTTATTAGAAGGCCTTTTTCTGGGAAGAGCAGCCCTTCCCACACTTTTTAAAGTGTCCTTGTAGACTCATGGATTCTTTTTTTATTCTTTGGGTTATGATTCATTACTATCCTTTTCTTTTAACTAAAAATATTTTAAATTGAAGTATGATTTACACACAGTGAAATGTATAGATATTAAGTGTAAAATTAAATTCATTTTGACAAATGCATATGCTTACATAGCTCCCGCCCTATCAAGATAAAGAACATATCCATTACCAGAAGAAGTTTCCTTTGGCCCCTTCCCAGTCAGTGCAGAACTGATTTCTTCATCATTCTTTTTGATGTTTAAATTGTCCCAAACGACGGCAATGAAAAAGCGCCATCTAGCTCGCTCTGTGTTCGTTGTGTCCCCCTTAATCTTTGAGCACTTTCTTGCTTTCTGGCACAAGAAAGTGTTTTGTCTTATTACTAGTTGTTATTGTTATTATTGTTTTTTAACAGCTGAAAATATCCCATGGTATCGATACTCGTTTAATAATTTCTCCACTAGTGGATTTTGGATTGTTTCCTTTTTTATCCTGTTACAAAAACGCTGCTGCAAACATCTTGGAACACATATTCTTGCACCACTTTTGTGAATGTTTTTGTTGATTGGAGCTCTAGAAGTGATATTTCAAGGTCAAAGATATGCACATTTGAATTTTTGATTGATATTGCCAAATTCTTCCTTCCCTTCTTAAGCCGTGTTAGTTAAGTTTCCATTAACAGTGGTGGTTTCCCCGCTGTCTTACCAACATTGAAGTTTATGTGTCTCTGTGTATATGGTGGTGCAGAGTTTGAATTTGAACTTAACCTTGAGTAAGGCAAACATCCAAACCATAGATTCCCCTTTTTGGTTCCAAGCCCCATTTTGATTTATATAGAAATGAAATCTCTCCTCAAAGGAGAGGTTTGACCCAAGGAGAAATTTTTGCCATTTTCTGTCATTCAGTGTCACATTCACCATTACAGCCAGCTTTTGCAGAGGATATCTTTATTGTTTTTATTCTGCATTAAATGAACATGGGAGATAGATGAAGAGACGGGGATGTGTGATGGGCATGATGACATTACCCCCAGGGCTTCTGGTCCTCTTAGACAGTCTTTGTAAAATTTGGTTTAGAGTTACTGCTCTGTATTTCTACCCTGAGGTAACTACTGGAATTGATTTTTGTTTTGCGATGAACCTTGATGATTCTGTGTTTGGGGTAGCAGGTTTTTCTTAGCGTACCTGTGAGAGAGAGAGAGAGAGAGAGAGAGCACTCTCTGATGTCAGATAGTAGAGACTTTGTGGTTTTGTTTTAAGTATTAAATTTAAAGGTGTTTAAATTAGCTTAAACACCTTTGTGGATGACTTGTAACTTTTCTTTCTTTTTTCAGGTTGAGGAAGTTGTTTGAAAGCTGTTTAAAGTTATTGTCTCTTTGCAAAAGTTACCTATGTTGATTTTCCTTACAGGTATTTGAAGCTGTGATTTCATGGATCAATTATGAGAAAGAAACCCGTTTGGAGCACATGGCAAAGCTGATGGAACACGTCCGTCTCCCTCTCTTACCAAGGGATTACCTTGTCCAGGTGAGTGCTGTGTGAAGAACCAAGCGCTTCCCTGCTCACCCAGGCCTCCTAGGAGTAGCAGTGGGCAACCCTGGTTGTATGGAGTGGCGAGTTTCATGGGTCTTTTCTGTGGAGTGAGGGCACCAACCCACTGGGTTCAGTGTGAGGCATGGTAGTGTAAGGTTTAAGAGCATAGGTTTGAGAATGAGACACTTAGGTTTAGTTCCTCCTCTTCTATTCCTTAGCTTTAAGCCTCAGTTTCTTTTTCTCTAGAAGGGAAATTGTACTAGAGCCCAGCAGGGTTGTTGTGAGGACCAAAGGAGTTGTAAGGATGCAGTTCAGGTGTTAGCATGGAGCTGGGGATAACACGTGTTCAACAGAAGTTATTAGCTGCTTTTGTTGTACAGGACTGAAGCAAGAAGGGTCATTTCCATCATGTTTCTATGTTCCCTTTTTGCCTTCGTGTTAGGCAACTTGGGGCCCAATTCAGGACTGTAAAAACCAGCTCTTCACAAGTGCCTGGAATACATACTGCATCTGCTTCCTATAAAACATGGCGCCACATGTTTTCTCATTTAATCCTTGTAACAACCCTGTGAGCAGAGGTTAAAATCCCCTTTTTACAAATGTGGGCTTTGAGGCTTATGGAGGTTGGGATTTATCTGGAGTCACCAGCTAGTAGGTGGCAGGGTCAGGATTCAAATCCAAGTCTGTCTGGCTCTAGAGCACCCACCTTCCCTAAGCAGGTGCCACCTTTAATACTTTCTCTTCTGTTTGTATATTACATGACTTAACTTTGTAGTGTCAATGGCATTAGATGTTTTCCAAGCAGGCAGAGGATAAAACTTAAATAGATAAATAACAAGTGCCAAGGCAGTAGGCCAGCCCTCAGCCGTCCTCAAGAAGTCTCTGCGAGGAATGGCAGATGTGAAGCCAGGATAAGAGGAGGTTCAGCAGCCCAGCAGCTGAGCTCTGTCACTTCTTGACCGTAAGACACTGGGCGAATCCTCAACCTTGCTAAGCCTCTGTCTTCTCATCTGGTGAAAATAGCCCCTGCCCTTATAGGGTCGTTTGGGGATAGAATGAGATAAACCACGTAAAGCCTACAACCCTGTGTTCAGTGATATCTCTGTTGTCTTCACGACCACTGCTACCGTTGGTAGTAGCGGGAGAGAGTATCCTTACCAGCACTTATAAAGTCCTCAGCTTGTGATGCTGTTGATCACAGGCCTCAGGAGTCAGTGGAATGTTCTCTGAATCTCTGAACCTTAGCCCTCTTCTCAGGGGCTGGGGCGTATATTCTCAAGCCTTCAGACGTGCCCTGCGTTTTACACTTTGGATGGCACCACTGCCACCTGGTGGCCGCACATCCTTCGTGTAGGAGAGGCCCCCTCAGCAGAGGTACCGAACCCACCTGAGCTCCCCGTGTCAGAGCCAAACCTCCCACTATCCTGAGTGGGGCCTGACCACCGGTGAAGGCAGACACCTGGCTTCCAGCACAGTCTCACTTTCACAAGGAGGAAGGGCGGCTTGTGGACTTGGGTTCCGGAGAAAGCTAAAGGGGCTTTAGATACCCCTACGCACAACCTCCGTCAGGTGCCCACAATGGAAACTTAATGAAGACTTTAGGAAATAGTTCCTGGGTTATTAGGGCAAGGTCAGGGTTTAGATCTGGAGAAGAAGGAGGTCAGAGACAATGTGCATGAGAACTGTTGTGTGGGACATTTTTTTTTTTTTTCCAGAACACCTCTGGAAGGAGATGTTTCATTAACACTCATTTGACCTTGAAACCTCAAACTAGTCTATCCACTGGGGATGGCTGATGGTAGAGGAGGAGGAGGAGAGAAAGGAAAGCTCTGGGCAGACCTGTACCAACACTGACTTCTGGGGGAGTTGTTTTGTTGTTGTTGTTGCTGTTTTCTTTTAATAGCTAACAGTTATTAGGCTTTTATTAAATATTTACAAATATTGTGCCAAAGTATATAACATGCCATATCTTATTTAAAAATTTGTCCTTGTGATAAAATATGTACAATATAAACTTCATCATTGTAACCATTTTAAGTGTACAGTTCAGTGGCATTAATTGCATTCACTGTGCTGTACAACCATCACCATACCCATTTCTAAAACTTTTTCATCATCCCAAATTGAAACTCTGTACCCATGAAGTACTAACTCTCTCAGGGAGCTTTTCATTCAAGCCGAATGAGTTCTTTGGGAGAAGTAGCTATTCATGCATTTTTCCTTCTTCCCAAGCTTTTAAAGAGATCCTCTCCCACCCTTTTTAATTTTTAACTGACCCCAAACGTTTATGATTTCTCCCTACCTGCCTCAATCCCTCAGTAGGAGGGAAAAAAACCTTCCAAGAAAACGGAGTGTCCCTGGGGATCGTCTGTGGGGAAGGAGGTCCAGAGATAACAGAGGCGCTCTCACTGATCCTTCTTTTCCTGCCATCTCCAACACTGCCCAGCAGGTGATGGCCCTGGCCACATTCCCATTCCTAGTTACAGGTGGGGGACCCAGGAGCGGCTCAGCCAGGCCTGTGCATGACAGCTTGAGGGCTGAGATAATTGAGGTGGGGAGGCCCTTCTCATTCTCTGACTGGACCTGAGGGCCTCTGGGTCAGAACCCTTGTCTTGTTCAACATTTTCTCCCTGGCGTCCAGCACTGAGCTGCCCAACCAGGAGACATTCAATCACTGTTAGCTGCTGAATGGAGCTGACCTTGCTAACAGCTCCCAAACAGTCCAGCAAAGAAGACATGAAGTAGCCTCCGAAGACCACACTACCCCTTACAGATATGCCACGTGGCAATCTGACCTGTGCCCAAGGTGGAGATTTGAGAGTCAGGGTACCAGCGTGGTTCACCCTTAGCTTTGCTTGTGAAATATTTAGGCCTACGCTTGCTGAGCACCTGCTTAAGTCCTTGGCTCTAGAGTAAGGCATGAAGAAGCCACTGCCCCAGCTTAGATGGGGTCCAAGCGGAGGTCAGTTGGTGGGGCTTTTGTGCAGGACATTCTTTCTGCTCTGATACCACTGCTCTGTTGGAGAGTGCCTCACTGGACACTTCTCCCTGAGGCTTGCACTGTAAGATAATATGAATTCTTCTTCTTGAATATCACCTTATTATACCCAGTGCCTCCAAAGGTTGGCCGATGCATCCCACCATTTTCCTCTTTCCCTCCCTCTCCTTCTCTCAAATATCTGGCCATTTGCCTTAAACATTATAATACGTTCCAACCAGAAGGCATGTGGAAAGAAGCTTTAGGGACAATCAGCTGTCTTTGTTTTGCATAATCTCGTTAAGCCTATAAACAAGCAAACAAACACAACCTGTGAGGTTGTGGGGGACTTTAATATGCCCATCTTACATCTTACAGGTGAGGAAACTGAGGATCAGAGGAGTTAAATGGTAGAGCTGGGATTTGTATCCCTGTCTGCTTGATGCCAGAGCTTAATCACTTACTCCATTGTGCTCTTGAGATGCAGGAGGTGGGCACTAAGCTGTAACTCTGTGGACCTTTGTCTTAGGGTCTGAGATGGTGCGGTGTGGGAACGAATGAGTGTGAGAGTACAGGAATGACTCAGCCCAGGGAGATGGCTTGGGAAATGGGGCCGAGTTCTGCACCAGGATCACCTATGGGTTATTACCTCTAGACAGTTGAAGAAGAAGCTTTGATAAAGAATAACAACACCTGTAAGGACTTCCTCATCGAGGCCATGAAATATCATCTGCTCCCTCTGGATCAGAGGCTCTTGATTAAAAACCCAAGGACCAAGCCCAGGACTCCAGTTAGCCTGCCCAAGGTAAGCCTCAGCCCAGTCACTGCCAAGAGTTGGAACTGTGATCTGGGAAAATGGCCTTGTACTCCTTTCTCCAAGTCTCTCCTCACCCATGGCTGCCCTGCATCTCGGTTGTATTTACCACCTAGGAGATGGAGTCTGCTGGTTCCTCGTGAATCTGCTGGTACCTCTGTCTTCCAGGGTCTTCCTTTCCTAAGGGTTTCAAGGTAACCTTCACTGTCACCAGGGAGGTTTGAGAATAACTCAGGTCTCTTTCTTCTTCCCTTCCTGTTTTACACCATGGTTTGGGCTCTGTTTCTTTTGGAAGCAGAGGAGTAGCTGGGTGGGTCTTGACGTAGTGATGGCCACAGCAGTCCTCATTCTAGGCCATTCTTTGAGTCAGAACAGTCCTAGTATGGTTTCTCCCCTCACCACAGAGCCATAAAGGACAATTAGGGCTGCCAGAGGAGAAAGGGGCCCTTAAGGAGTCCTACAGGTAAGGAAGTGGGGGAAAGATATGGGGGAAATGAGAGCGTGTGAGGGGGCAGCCAGGGGGAGGGAAGGATGAGCGTAGGAGGGGACACCATGATGGAGGGTCTGTGCTGGGTACTGGCGCTCTGGTTCCCTGCAAGTCCCCTCCCCTCCGTGGTCCTCAGGTTCCTCCCCTGTAGAATGAAGGATGCTGCACTAGATGGTCTCTAAAGGCCTTTCTAGCTTGGCATTCGAGTCGTCTTTCCAGGATCCTAACGTGAAGTCTAGGGGGAGGTCCCAGCCAACCCAGGAGGAAGGGTAGAGGAGAGGAATGAGTCGTGTTGGCTCATCCACTACAAGTAGGCAGCACCCAGGGATTACCTAGGTCCTTGCCTTGTCCTTCTCTTCCTCTTTGCGGTTGGCTGCCTTACTCCTCGCCTGCTGCTTCCAGGAAGGGTTTCACGGGGCTAGAGAAGCATCTTGTCCAAGACCAGATATTTGGATTTTCCGAGGTTTGCTTCTCTCCACTCTGCTTTGTGACCCCAGATCATGGAGAACATAGTGGTTGCAATGTGAACAAGGGTTACAAATGTCCCAGATAATAATATAAGCAGCTGACATTTATTGAGTACTTACTGTGTGCCAAGCAGTGAGCTGAAGATATCACATAGAAAGTAGAGGCAGTTATCCTAGTTCAGGAAGGAGGAAACTGAGGGTCAGAGAGATTAAGTGACTTGCCCAAAGTCAACACAGCTAATGTGGTGGAACCAGGTTTTTTTTTTGTTTTGTTTTAATAAATTTATTTATTTTATTTATTTATTTTTGGCTGCGTTGGGTCTTCATTGCTGCGCGCGGGCTTTCTCTAGTTGCGGCGAGCGTGGGCTACTCTTCGTTGTGGTGCGTGGGCTTCTCATTGCGGTGGCTTCTCTTGTTGCAGAGCACGGGCTTTAGGTACACGGGCTTCAGTAGTTGTGGCACATGGGCTTAGTTGCTCCGTGGCATGTGGGATCTTCCCAGACCAGGGCTTGAACCCGTGTTCCCTACATTGGCAGGCGGATTCTTAACCACTGTGCCACCAGAAAAGCCCCCTGGAACCAGGTTTTGAATTGAGTCTCCCGCTCCAAACCTGTTCTTGAACCCTTACCATCCTGCACCTGCTCCACCTTTGTAAACCTGATCTTTACCTACCTGTCTGCTTCCTGTTGCACAGTGCCAGCTAAGAGGGGCAGCCACAGGGCATGGGTCTCAGCCTTGGGATCGTTTGCCTTATTGCATGTTGATGCGTTTTGTTTTGTTGGAACGTTGCATCAAAACTTCTTCATATTTTTCAAAGTGAAAATAACTTAGCTTTCTTTGATTATAGAAATGTATGCTCATTGTAGATTATTAAAAGGATACTGCGATTTCGAAATAAAGTAAAAATCACCTGAAATCCCTCCACCCAAGGACAGTCACTGCTATCATTTGGATGAATTTTCTTCCAGACATATCTCTGTGCACTTATTCACAAATAGGTCAAACTGTACACTTTTAGATAAATGGACTCTTGCTACACAGATTGAAATCTTTTTCTCCTACTCAACCAGATGCTACAGACTGCATTCAATGTTATCAGTATAGGTAAAAACAGCATTTAAATTGTAATAGGTGCATGTCATTTATTATATTTATGTGCTATTATTTGTGTAACTGTCATCTATTGATGGGCCTTGCAATAATTTCCATTTTTTAAAATATCTAAACATATATGTGTCAAATATCCTTTAAAAGATGGCATCTTGTTTTGGTTTGCATTTCTTTAATTGTGAGTAAGATTAATCTTGGTTTCATAGGATTATTGGCATTTGTATATTTGGGGGGTGTGGAAATTCCCTGTTCATGTCCTTTGCCCATTTTTCTGTTAGACTGTATTTTTTTTATTAATGGTTTTTACATGCTCTTTTTAAAGAGTTTAGGTCCTTGTATGTGTTTAACATATTTTTTTCTTAGTTTGTAGTTTGTCTCTAAACTTGTTTGTAACATTTTGAATCCCGAAAAATAATAAGTAGTCAAATTAATCTATCTTCTGCTTTATAGCTTAGGTTTTGCTTAGAAATGTTTTCCCTGCTCTGAGATTTAAAAAAAAATACTCTGTGTTTTCTTCAAGTACTTTTATGATTTCTGTTTTACGTTTGAATCTTTGATGCACTTAGAATTTGTTTTGGTGTAAAGAGTGAGGGTAGGAATTCAGGTTTATTTGTATTGCAGATCATGAGGCTGTTGCCTCAAAGTTATCTTATTAAATAATCTCTCTCTCCCATGGACTTGAATATCACCTTCATTATGATCTAAATTTCTGCCAGTTTTGTGTCTGGAGAATATTGATTCTAAGGTGCACTGTTGTTTTGTGTGCAGGCGTTTTTTTTTATATCCTGGATTTTCAGCTGGCCTTATTGCTTGTCTGTGACTTTTCTCTTTGAAAACTGAGGTTCTCATCCTATCTAATATCAGGTTAATGACGTCTTTTCCTGGGGAGTGTATTCTGGAGCTAAGGAAATGGTGCAGAGCTGGCCCATTTTCTTTGTGTGGTGACCCTACCCAGTGGCCTCTCCTTTTCTAGGCTCCACGTCTGGCTTTTACCGCATACACCCATGAAAAGACAGTTTTGAAAATCAAAGCCAAGTTTGTGTCTGAGCCTGGACTAAGCATGCTTGAGACAACCCTCCCCCCGCCCCCCCACCTCTGCAACATACCTTGTGTCCCTTCCCAGATATTGAGTCTATAACTGAGAAGAATCCACCCCTTGTTTCAGGAGGCCAAAGTTGTCCCCTGTCGCCTCTACTCCTTAGGAACCATTTATTTTCCAAATGAAAATGTTTAGGTTTCTGAGCACATAGCCTTCTGCAGGCGACTGGAACCATGATTTCCTTTGAATCTGTTGAAGGAATTTAAAAAAAGGCGTTGCTGCTCTTTGCCTCATTGTTCCCCCAGCTTTAATCCTTAAATGATTTAAGGTTATATTGTCCACGCTGCTTCTCAGACTCTACTCCTGTCACCATTGTGTGGGCACTTGAATTAACAAGATCCCCACTGTGGGTTTGAGGAGTGGGGTGTGCTGAGGGGAGCTGTCACTTTGAGGATTATGGACTGTGCCTTATCTCATTAAATCATGATAATAATAGGTCAGTGCTAGTCATATCCCTACTTTACAGAGTTTAGTCAGAGAGGTTAAGTAACTTGCCCAGTGACACAGCTAGTAACTGCAGAGCTGGGGTTTGAACAAGGTCTGTTCCACTCCAAAGTCTCGTACCAAACTGCCTTCAGGGACAGGTTTTCAGGTTTTGGTGGCGGATAAAAAAAGATTCTTTTCTTTCTCTTCCTTTTCTTTTCTCTTTTCTGTCTTTTCCCTTCCCTCCCCCTATTTTCCCTTCCTTCCTCCCTCCCTCCCTTCCCTTCATCTTTCTTTTTCTTTCGCATCAAAATATTCTTTAATTAAAGCTCTGTAATATCTCATTCATCTCACTGAGATGCCTTTCTAATACATTTACTTCTTTTTTTTTAAGTTAAGACTTTATATTTTTAGAGCAGTTTTAGATTCATAGCAAAATTGAAGGGGGACTTCCCTGGTGGTCCAGTGGTTAAGACTCTACGCTCCCAATGCAGGGGGCCTGGGTTCAATCCCTGGTCAGGGAACTAGATCCCACATGCCACAACTAAGAGCCTGCATGCTGCAACTAAAGATCTCATGTGCCACAATGCAGATCCTGCATGCAGCAACAAAGATCCCGAGGGCTGCAACCAAGACCCGGCGCAGCCAAATAAATAAATATTTTTTTAAAAATTGAGGGGAAGGTAACAGAGATTCCCCAAATACCTTCTGCCCCTGCACATGCGTAGCTTTCCTCATTATCAACATCCCATATTTTTTAAATTCCTATTTATTGAGGTACAATAATTTATTCCCAGTAAAATTTGCTCTTTTTAAAAAGGGATGCAGTTTGATGAATTTTGACAAATGCGCGCAGTCATATATCCACCATCCTCATCAAAATATAGAATATTTTAATCACTCCAAAAAGTTCTCTTGTGCTGCTTTGTAGTCAAGCGCCTTCTCCCACTCCCAGCTCCTGACAGCTACTGATCTGATTTCTGTCCTTACAGTCTTCTCTCTTCTCGAATGTCATAAATGTATTGTAATTATGCCATATGTAGCCTTTTGATCTTGCCTTATTTCTCTTAGCATCATGTTTTTGAGACTCATCCACGTTGTTGCATGTATTAAGAGTTAATTCCTTTATATTGCTAAGGAATATTCCATTGTGTGGATGTACTGTAATTTGTTTATCCATTTACTGGTTGATGGACATTTGGGTGTTCAGTTTTTGGTTATTACAAATAAAGCTGCTTTGAACATTCACTTACAGATTTTTGTGTGGACATGTATTTTAATTTCTCTTGGGTAAATACTTTAAATTCTCTTGGGAGTAGGATTGTTGGGCTGAATGGTAACTATAAGTTTAACTTTTTCAGAAATTGCTAAACTGTTTTTCAAGATGACTGTGCCATCGTGCTTTCCCATCAGCAACGTATGAGAGTTCTTGTTACTCCACTGTCTCACCACTCCTTGTATTATCTATTTAAAAAAAATTTGGCCATTCTAGTAGGTATGTGGTCGTATCTCACTGTAGTTTTAATGTGCATTTCTCTAATGATTAATGACGTTGAGCATCTTTTCATGTGCTTATTTGCCATTTGTTTGTCTTCTTTGGTGAAGTCTTTGTTCAAATCTTTCCCCATTTAAAAAATGATTTTCTAATTATTGAGTTGTAAGAGTTCTTTATAGGTCTGGCCAACTCAAAGTCTTTGCTTTTGACCATGACATGGTACTAACCCCACAAAGATGATAGGAGCAGGTCTAATTGCTGAGCACGTGCCAAGCACTGAGCTGAGTGATTTACATTTATTATCTAATAGGATTTTCAAAATTGTCATTATCCCCCTTTTACACATGGGGAAATTGGATCTCGGGTTATGTCACCTACTCGCTGTGTATTAGTTATCAATTTCTGCATTTCAGATTACCCTAACCTTGGCGGCTTAACACAACAGACGTTTGTTATCTTAGTTTCTGCGGGCAGGGATCCTGGAGAGGCTTAGCTGGGTCATCCTGGCCCAGGGCCTCTCGTGAGGTTGTAGTCGAGCTGCTGGTTGGGACTGCAGTCACCCCCAGGCTTGTTTGGGGAGGATCTGATTCTAAGCTTACTCTTGTGGTTGCTTGTAGGTATCAGTTCCCCACCCCACGGGCCTCTGCATAAGCTGCTCGGGTGTCCTCATGACATGGCAGCTGGCTTCCCCAGAGTGAGTGATTCTACAGCAAAAGAATGAGAGAGCACGCCCATGACAGAAGCTGTAGTCTTTAAATAACCTTCTCTCAAAGTGATGTCCCATCGCATCTGCTGTATTTTATTTGCTGGGTGCGAGTCAGCAGGTCTACCCCACACTCAAGGGAGGGGGTGGTGATTAAGTTCCATGTCTTGAGTGGAGGATTATCAAAGAATTTGTGATGTATCTGGAAGCACAGCTAGTAAATAGCTAAGCTGAGATTTAAGTCCAGGGTGACTGACTTCAGACCTTGCCTCCACATTTCACAAAAGCATTTTAGCTGAGTACTGGGTAGAAAGAAACCTGATTCCTACCCTCTGAGGGCTTTTAAGAAGTTCCTCTGAGAAAGTAAGATAGAAATATACAAGTGGCCAAATAAAAGGAGGAAGAATAGAAGTTGAGAGACAATGGGGCTACTTGGAGGAGTGGCCACAGGAATTCCAAGGGCCAGCTGGCTTGTGCTTTCATGAATTCAGTCCAAGTTGGCTTTCTGACAGAGCTGACTTTGAGAAACAAAGGGGTGGAGAGAGATTTGCACACTGTTCTCAGCAATTCTCAGCAGAGAACCTGTTTGCCAGCCAAACCTCCTCCCTGAAAGAAACAAGACTCTGCCTTGGGATAGCTGCAGAGGCTAATAAGGGTGTTTTTTTCTTGTGCCATATATGCACTGATCATACTGACATATTCAAGCCAGAACAGCTAATGGCATCATCTAGGCTCCCACACGCTCACCACCCAGCACTTTCCCTGAGGCTGGGTTGCCATGGACAACCAGGGGCTGTCTCCCAGCCACTCACGATACTCCTGCGTTACCTTGTGCTGCAGATGGCAGCAGAGAAATGAGGTTCCAGGAAGATGCAAATAAACCCTTTGGAGATGTACTGAATCTGGCACTTTTCACTGTCATTTCAGTGCAGTTGACATCTTTATTCAACCCTTTAAAATGACACCAAAAGCCATTTGGGCTGGAAGTGGGTGGCTTCCTCCTGAGTTGGTCTGTCCTGCTTTCAGAAGACAGTGTTGGACACAAGGCTGTTGGCAGGGTGGGCAGGATGACTTCTCACCTGGGCCAGGCCCATGGATGGACGCTGCTCCTCCGCGTCTCGGTCCTTTAAATGGACCCAGGCAAGACCCTGGGAAACACCCTGGGGTCCTGAAAAACCCCCACCATTATCCCTGGAATTACTGGCGCTCACTTTCCCATTCACAGATCATAAGCGTCCTTTTCTACCATTCGTTGGGAATCTGTTTTAGCAACTGCTTTAAACGGTAGTAATGATGCTGGTGTTGATCTAATAATAGAAGTTAACATTTAGTGTGTGCTGTTTACCAAACGCTGTGCTAAATGCTTTATATCATTTAAGCCTCCTGACACCCATGGGAGAAACATCCTATTATCCTGATATTTTAGGTGATGGAAGTGAGCTTGGCAAGGTTAAGTGCCTGCCCAGATTCACACAACTAGTTAGTGACGGGGCTGGTATTTGAGCGCAGGTGTGTCTGACTCCAACGTCCGTTTCCCACTCCCGCTCTCCTCCCTGGGTCTTGCTCCCGCGCTGCTGCTTCTTCACCCCTCGTGGTCCGTGCACCTTGGCTGTCAGTCCTTGCCTGGAGCACCTGTTGCTCAGAACCTGCTGGGACAAGTCTTCTGCCTCAACCTCGACATGCTCCTTCGGATGAATTTTTGGTGTTAGCCCTGCGGCCCCACGCACCAGGGTAAGAGAGACTCTCGCTTCCTGCCCTGGCCCGAGGGACCGACTGGCTGGGCCTGCCTTCTGCCCAGCTCACCGGTCATGGAAGAGAGTTTGGACACACACTCTACTCTTGCCTGATGAACAAGGTGTGCAGAGCCTGGGTTGTTCCACTCCCCTGAGTGCAGAGTCTAATGACTTAGGGTTAGGATCCTGATGCACAAACGGGCTGGAAACCTCTGCGCTGTTCACTTCCTGCCCTTCCCCTGGCTAGTCTCTGCTACCTGATGGCTCTCAGACACAGAGCAGTTGTCATATTGTGAGGAGGGACCAACATGCCTTCACTGCCACAGTCACACTGGTGGAGTTCAGACTCATCCAAGTGAAAGAAACAGTGTTAAATGTTTTTTTAAAAACCATCTTGTTATGCTGGGAGTGAAATTTCCTTACCAAGGAATCAGGTAGTCTTTACATGGTCTCACTAATGTCCCTAAAGTAAATGGCCATTTGACTTTCTAAAGTGAGAGTGTTTTCCTTGGGAGTGGCCCAGTAGCCATGCCCCTCACAGTCGAGTCTGGCTCGCCAGTATTGTGTCACCCAGAGCTCTCCACTCACCAAGAGGTCTGCAGCCTTTAACACAGTGATGACTGAGACTTGGGGTCAGGACCCTGGGTGCCCTGCAGGGCTCCCAAGTACATTGCTGTCCTTGAGTGTGATGAAGTTATGTTTGGTCTAGTGTAATTGTTAGGCTGGAACCAGTTCTTTAGTATTTTATGATTCCCATATGACCACTGGTAGTTCCTACTCAGGGTTACCTTGAGGGATAAATGTTAAACATAGTGATCATTTAATAAGCTGATCTGATTCAGTAATTTCTATTAAAGACATTACACATCTTTAGTAAAGTGGAACTTAAGGGTGTCAGGGGAAGAAAGAAATATGCCTATTGAAGTCTTTGGGCCTGAGTTTTTCCAGAAATGTCAAATGTGGGCTTGCAAGAAAGAACGGTTCAAGTCTCTTCTTGCCCTGACAAGAAGAGACTTACGTAGCTGGAGGTTTACAGTTTCAGAGATGTAATACATGTAGACTTTGGGGAATACTCGTTTTTGTCTAGTTGGTTGCTAAAATCAGGTATCTATGGAAACAACCATCCTTTAGTAGTCAAGATAGGAAACTTATTCTTTTTATGCTGCACAAGTACACAGTGATGAGTGTAGTGCTCCTTGTATGATGGCTTTTTGTAAGACCTGCCATAGAAATTGGACTTCTTATGTCTACGAGAGAAGGAGAAAGTATACCTACTCCTCCCTCTGCCTTGAGCAACCTCCACATTTTCAGAAACCAATGGTCCTACCCCCACGAAACCTCATAATTGCTCTTCCCAGATTGTTGTACAAGTTTGGAATTTTAAAAGTCGTCTCTCACCAGTGGTTTTATAAGCTCAAAGGCAAGTTTATTTTGAAAACCTTGTTCTGTATCTTTTTTGTCTTTCTATGCAGGTTTTACTTTAACATTAAATTTTTTGCATTTCTATAATATCGCTTCTGTGTTACTATGAAAATTCTCAGAGATGAGTGCTGGATTTTCTCCAATATGAATGTACCTCCCTACCCTGGCGGAAGATGGTTTCTGGGACATGGTTAAGTCCCCTGAAGCTTTGCCTTTTTTGTTTATAGAAGAAGCCTTGATAGCTTATGAAAAGAATAAACAGCCTTCTGGTGGTTGAGTCAAAAGATGGGAAAAGCTCTCTCTTTCTCTTTTTGTTTGTTTTCCTCAGATTCTGTCCCCAGAATTGTAATCTGGTGTCTAACATGTTTTAACCCAAGAAAGAGACATTCTAGCTCGTGTTTTTTTTTTTTTTTTTAAATTTAACTGTATTTTTTTTTATTAAAAAAATTTATTTATTTAATTTATTTATTTTTGGCTGTGTTGGGTCTTTGTTGCTGCGTGCGGGCTTTCTCTAGTTGTGGCGAGTGGGGGCCACTCTTCATTGAGGTGTGCAGGCTTCTCATTGCGGTGGCTTCTCTTGTTGCGGAGCACGGGCTCTAGGCACGCGGGCTTCAGTAGTTGTGGCACGTGGGTTCAGTAGTTGTGGCTCATGGGCTCTAGAGCGCAGGCTCAGTGGTTGTGGCACACGGGCTTAGTTGCTTCACGGCATGTGGGATCTTCCTGGACCAGGGCTTGAACCCGTGTCCCCTGCATTGGCAGGCAGATTTTTAACCACTGTGCCACCAGGGAAGCCCCGTAACTGTGTATTTTTTCATTTAACTCTTTGCATGTGGTCTTTACTATTCATTTATTCTTTATTCCAAATAAATATTTGAGTCATCACTTTTACCTGGTACCCTAGGGCCCTAGGGTTATCTTGGTGATTGAGGCAGGTACATTTTTGTGCGCTGGCAGGGCTCACTGTCTAGAAGGGAGACAAGGTTACTGGACAGTTACAGCACAACATGGGGCACTTTTAGGGGGAGAACCCAGGGCATATGTGATCTCAGAGAAGGACCTGTAACTCAGCTTTGGAGGTCAGAGAGGTCCTCTTGGAGGAAGTGACGTGTAAACTGAGACCTGAAAGATAAGCAGGTGTTGTGGGCGGTGGGGGGGAATCAGATGGGGGAAGAGTGTTTCAAGGAGAGGGTGTTGGGTACTTGATGTCACTGCAGAAAGAAAACTAAAAACTAGTTTTATTCCCAGTTAGCCCCAAAATCAGATTTCAAAGAAAATCCTTGTAATGGTTTGACTTCATTTCAACTTTACCAACTCAAAACCAGAAAGACAGTACAAGTTCTAGGTATGTTTATGAATGCGGGTCATTCAGCCCTGGAGGAATAAGTTGGGCATTGTCTGAAGTTTGCCAAGAGGCTGTGTTCATTAACATCCCCCTTGAACTTGTCATGGATGCCTAGCTAAGCAAAGAATTACAGATGGGAAGGAATGTAGAATTCTGCGTCTCTCTGAAAAGGACTGCTCTTGACACAGAGCAGTGGACCTTCTGAGCAGAGGAAAGTCAAATGCAGAACATTTATTTCTGGAGGCAACAACAGCTCTAAGTCTGGACTATGTGTCCTGGGTTCCTTTGGCATGTTCCAGAAGTCAGAACGGAATTCTGAGTTTTTGAACGTTGGTCACTTACATTCGGTCACAGAAGCACTGTAGACTAACTCTGATGACCAGTGACCACCCACATGGGCAGTAGGTGAGCCTGAATCTAGAATCTTGGGTCATAAATAATTGATCTTGAGCAATGATTGTCAGCCCTATACCTGTCTCCCTATATGGTGGATAATGTTCAGCTGAGGGGTGTACTCCTATGCACTCACGCAGATTTTGATGATCACTCTTCTCCCCAAAAATGCTTTGCAGGGAAGCAAAGAGCACTATGATAATTATAACGGCAAAAATGGTTGATGGCACATCATCAGGAAATCTCTGTGTTTGTGGGTTAAAACAGGGGTTGTCAAAGTATGACTCTTGGAAATGCAGCATCAGCATCAACCGGGAACTTGTCAGAAATGCATATTTTCAGTCCCGCTTCAGACCTACTGAATCAGAAACTCTGTGGGGTAGGGCCCAGCAATCTGTGTCTCAACTAGCCCTCAAGGGGATTCTGATGCACAGTGAAGTTTGAGAACCACTGTGGTAAATAAGACGAGCCACAGATAATGAGAAGATCCTGTGACTTATATTGATTGTCTGCCTGTGACTTCATCCCTTTCTCTCCACTTAAGAAGGCAACTTGGAATGAGTGAGTGAGAGTGAAGTCACTGCGGGGACAGCCATGAATTTGTACAGACTTACTGACATGTGTAAACTGTTGTTAACTTTGGTGCTTTAATTTTTATTTATTAATAACACATGACAAAAGTCACAGCAATGGGGATACCACAGTGAACTGCTGAAGTTCTGTTGCTGCAGCCAGAACAGTGGCTTTCATTGTTTTTTTTAAATACTACATCCTACACTAAGAAATATGTCTAAATTGCTCTCTAGGAGATACATACATGTATGTGTAACCAGAACAAGTATTTCATGAAATAACATCCTTACTATATTTTCTGTGCTGTACTATTAAAAAGTATGCTGGTTGAAACCCGTTAAATTGATCTAGTGACCCACCAATGAAATGTGACCTGCAGTTTGAAAAACACGGTGTAGTGAGCTGTCCTGGCATAGACCCTGTCTCTGGAGCAGGAGGGAGGTGGGGCTGCACTCACCCCTGTGTCGGGTGCACTTGGCTCTCAGTCTCTCTTCTGCTGCTCTTAGCTGTGTGACCTTGGGCAATTTACCTATGTTCTCTGAGCTTTACTTTCCTGACCTGTCAACGTGGACGATAATATCTACCTTGCAGAGTTGTGGTGACAAACAAATGACAACATACCTCACAAGATGACTGGCAGTGGTGGCTACCACCTCACTTGTGGAAATAATACTATAGCACTGTTTTTTCACAACATCATCAGTTACATGCATTTTTGTGGTGACCACCACAAAGCGGTGTTTTACAAATTCTTTCCCATACTGCAGTGAATAAGTGCTCCCTATAATCTATGCATTCAGAAATATTTTTGAATTAATTTTATCTTAAAAATGCATCCAAATTCTGTACTCTATTCCAAAATATATTCATATTTTGATATATATATATATGGGAATATTTTGTTTTGATTTAAAATTTAGTCCCCTTGCCCCAAATGCTTAAGGACACTCATATTGCAGAAGATGCCCCAAGTGGCTATACCCCCAACACAGCCCTGAGCAGGGGCACTTGGGGAGCATAGACTTTATGGTTGTGTTTCTGTGGGAAGATGCTCGTTAGACTTTTCTTGAATGTTCAGACCTGTTGGTGATTAGGGGCAGCACCTTCATGTATATAGCTCTGTAAACTGGCATCTCAGATCATCCACAGACCCTGGGCAGTGAGCATGTGGACGTAACAGGGATTGATGACCCATGAATCTGGATGTTGGGGAGACCCAGCTAATGTCCACTTGTCTTTCTGGAGGTCATGATCGTGGTTGGCGGCCAGGCACCCAAGGCCATCCGCAGTGTGGAGTGCTATGATTTTGAGGAGGACCGGTGGGATCAGATTGCCGAGCTCCCCTCCAGGAGATGCAGAGCAGGTGAGCCGCACTGCCTCCCGGTGTGCAGGCTGCCTTTCCTCTCCGCCCCACCCCTGCCGCCACCGCAGGTCTCTACTGGGTGCCGCAGTCCTGCTCCTTGTTTCCAAAAGCATCTGTGCATTCCACACTCCCTTCCTTTCCCTTCCCCACCTGCACAGTTTCTAGCTGCACCTACTGGGGTCAGTTCTCATGTGCTTAGGGACTTCAGGCTAATCCAAGTACTTGCTTGAATCAAACAAAACTAGAAATGCAAATGTGAGAAGAAATCCAGTGAGTCCCATAGTGACTTCCAAATATCTAAAGTTGTAGATCACCTTCTGTGGTGAATTATTTACATGCCTGCCTCGTTCCCCCATTGTCACTCATTAACGTGAGTCATCAGCCGTCTGAGATGACCTTGATGTCTTGGTTTCCTGTGCCTCAGGTGTGGTGTTCATGGCTGGCCACGTGTACGCCGTGGGCGGGTTCAATGGTTCACTGCGTGTGCGGACAGTGGACGTGTATGACGGGGTGAAGGACCAGTGGACGTCCATCGCCAGCATGCAGGAGCGCCGGAGCACGCTGGGAGCAGCTGTGCTCAACGACCTGCTCTACGCCGTCGGGGGCTTTGATGGCAGTACTGGTAGGTCCCGGACTCAATCCCCATCCAGCCTAGGACACAGCTTCCATGCAACCCTGGTTTGGTCAGCCATTTCTTGGGCCAACCGCTGGTCCCTCTGCAGCTACTGCCCCAAGAGCATACCCATCGTTCCTCCTCCCCCAGCTTGGGCGTCAGAGGCACACCTTCCTACACACAGAATAGGTAACTGCCCACGTGCTGTCATTTCTAGGGCTCTAGGAAGGACCCCACCCTCAGAAGAGGCCCTTTTCTCCTTTCCAGTGTCTGTTAAGCCATTTATTCCAGAGATGAGACTTAGAGCAAGCACAGCTGGAGGGTGTCTCAGAACTGTGGTCTGAACCCTCCTCTGAACAGATGAGGGAGCTAAGGTTCAGCTATGGGAAGAGACCTGGCTCAGGTCACACAGCCTTTGCCCATTGCCCTTTCTACTGCCCCACCAAAGCTGTGCAAGGTTGTGCCACTGCAGAAGCGTCCCCTTGCTCCTGGCTTTCATCTAGCTCCAAAGTGAGAATCAGAAACTACTAGTGGACATGGACTTGGAGAGATTATCTCCAGGTGGATGTCTCTGTTGACAGCAACTCTGTTAAACTAAAGTGATATCTTTTGGCCCCCAGTGACATGAAAAACAATATATTTTACCTCTCTGAAATTTCATTTGTGTCTTCACCAATTGGTAACCTTTTTCAGCCTTCTCTTTGCCTGTTTCATTAATTCCAAGATCTGTAGCCCCTCCAGAGGCTGCTTCTAGTGAGTGGGAACTGGGAATAAAGAGAACAAAAGATGTGGGGCATTGTTTCTTTTAGGCATTGCTTTTGGCTGCTAGTAGAAAACCTGACTAAACTGTGGCTTAAACAAATGAGAGCTTTTGTTTTGTTCATGAAACAAGAAATTCAGAGGTTGGCAGTTGCCACCTTCGTCCAGTTGCTCAAGGATACTGGGGCCAAGTTCCTGAAGAGTCTTTTGGACTTATCCTCATAGTCACAAGGTGGCTGTTATATACAGCCAACACATTTGTGTTCCAGGTAGCAAGAAGCAGGAAGGGGGGGGTGGGGGCTTATCAGAAAAGCAAAGGCTGTTTCAGAAATCCTGCTTAGATTGCATTGACTTGGTCACCCACAGCTCCAAGGGATTCTGGGAAGACAAGTTTTCAGCTTTCCAGCCTCTAAAATAGAGGAAGACAAGGGAAAAGAGGGATAGAATAGGTGTTCAGCGAGGTAACCTCAGGTATTTATTCCATTCTGTCGGTTTTATGATCTATGTTATACCCCTGGGCCTCTCACAGCCCACCCTCTAGGTCAGGTCTTAGTGGTCCCCTCAGGCAGACACAGTGCAAATGTGTTTAGGGAGGTGCCACGGGCTGCACAGTGAGGCAGAGGTAGTGCTGAGTCCTACACCCAGGTTTCCAGCCCCCAGGTCTGCACTGTTCCCCCATCCTCACTGTTCGCACAGCAGGATGAGGCCTGGCACCATAGAAACCTCATGAGTCTCTTGTCTCCCAGGCCTGGCGTCGGTGGAAGCCTATAGCTACAAGACCAACGAGTGGTTCTTCGTGGCCCCAATGAACACACGGCGGAGCAGTGTGGGTGTGGGTGTCGTAGAGGGTAAGGAGCGGCAGTGGGTGGTGGCCTGCCCTGGCCCCTGGGCCTTCTCCTGGTGTCCCGACTCTATTCCTCCCGTTACTGCTGAGTCTGGTACTAGTATCTTGATTAGCAGATGAGAAAAATTGAGACTCAGAAAGGTGAAGCTACTGGCCCAAGGCTGGAAAGTGGGTGAGCTGGGTTGGGGGGAGTGGGAGGAGCCTAGAGGGGAAATGCTGGCCTGTTGCTTTGGCCACTTGTCTCTATTACGAGTTGGGGAATCCAGAGTCAAGATATAACCTAGGAGTATAATGTGGAGGGGGTGAGAGTCAATTGTTTCTTTAATTTTGTCCTCATGTTCATATGTTGAGCATTATTAACAGAGCCCCGAGTGAGGTGGGTACCTTTCCCCAGTTCTGATTAGTCACTGCAAGGCAGGTTGGTGGGTCCTGCTCTAGTCAGGAAAGGTGTGTGCAGTGAGACAGGAGCGAATGGTGAGGTCTGGGGCCTGTTTAGATAGTGCACTGTAGTTTTTAAACGGTTTTCATCTCCAATTTCTCATTTTGTTCCTAAAACTCTCCTGAAGGAGATGGGCAGGACTTAGATTTTTTCCATTCTCCAGAAGGGGAAACTGGTCCCAGAGGGGTAATCAATGTGCCCCATGCTAGTAAATAGCACAGTCACTCCTTGAACCCAGGTCTTCTAACTCCCAACTCAGACCATTAGCAAATGCTAATAGAGAGACGTTTTAGAAATATGTATGAATTCAACGTATTAAAGCATAGAGTATTATTTGCACTAAAACGCTATACTTTGCAGGACAACACTGATTCATTAGCCTGTCCTGAAGTGGGAATTTAGCTGGAAATCTGTGCATTCACACATGTACACAGGCATTTTCTATGTCACGTGCACACACAACACATACGTGTGCTTCGGGGAGAGTGTAACGTGCGGTGAGTTAGACATTAATATAAAGATTCTTTTCTCTCGCTGCATTTCTTGGTCCATACCAGTATTATGTAGTTTAAATTTTAATTTAAAAGTATATTGTTCTAACATACTGAATGAGTCATCTTAGTGAGTGCAAGGATTTTTGTCCTCCTACCGAGATAAAATTGTTTCTTGCAATCTCATCCTCCCGTTGGAACAGAAATTGATTTGTCTGCCAAATGCAAGTGCTTTGTCTAGCCACCTTCCCATTTCCCCCCTTTTTTCCTTAGCCAGGAATATCAAACAATAGAGTTGGGGTTAAAAATAGCGTATCCCTGAAAGGAGAAACCTTGAGTGGGTATTTTTTCAGCTGAGGCAGAGTTGGAATGGTTGATGGGGGTTAGAGGAGATACCTTCCTGGTACTCATTTGAAATGCTCCCCTTGACAGAGCCTTCTGCGAGCATGTTCTGTGTGGCAGAAGTGCTGTGTGGTAGCACGCCCTGTTGACCCGGAGGACAGACTGGGGATTTATTTATCTTGTCCAACCTGAATCTGAAGCTCTTTCGGCTGAGAGTCACCCTGGGGCAGCAGAGTCCAATGCACAGCTTTGGTGAGAATGTCCAGGGAGGATCTTAAGTGGACGCTCCTTCCCCGTGGCCCTGAAGATACAGCTCCCCACGCTGTCTGCACAGAATCCGCCTCCCTCTCATCGTCTCCTTACCATGGCTACATAGCCTAAATAACACTGGGGAAAAAAGAAAGAAAATCAGGATCATCCGCTACTGGCTGCCTTGAAGAATCTCTACGTAGGAAGAGGGACAGTGAGGCTGGGAGATTAGGCAGAAGCTCTCCGCAGAGCAGAGGTCGTGTGTTACAGAGACTGGGGTTGCCCTCAGGAGCTTCTCTTCTCCTCCACACCCCGGGCCTGTCTCCTCCCTAGTGATGGACAGCTGGCTGGGCAGGTGGTTACCTCTGAGCCAGCACACACCACGACAGTAGCCTGGGTCCTGGAGGAGCTCTGAGTCAGGATTTTGCCCTCCGGCTTAGGCGAGGGCAGAGTCAGGAGGAGGTGTCTCTTTCTTCTAGAAGGGCTGGTTGAGAGGGCTGTGGGGGCAGAACCCAAAACCAGGCTCAATGATAGAAGAAGAAATAGTTTTACATCTGATGCAGCAAACGTCCTGATGGTACAACATAGTTCTGAGCCTGAGAATCTCTTTCTAACTTAAAATAATTGCAGATTTTTCACATACTGGTTGTACTCTTGGTACCTCTCCATTAAGAAAGCACATAGTGACCAAAAAAATCTTTTGATTGAGTAACCCTGTCAAGTAGATTTGCATCTGGTGGGGTTTATTTAGTCTGTAGCTAGTGTTTAAGATCCTTATTATAATTCCAGGGTCCCCCATAGGACTGAGACCCCAGGTGAGGTAGGACACCCACACCCAACACACCCCCCCCCCCCCACACACAGAGACCTTCCCACTGTATTCTAAGACTACATGTTAAACCCAAATGTTTGAATCTCTCTCTGAGATCATTCAAATACCAATTTCCTGCCCCCTTGCCCAACCTCACCGCCATCCTCAGAACAAACTGATGCTCTTTGATAGCCGTTTATGGTATTTTATTTTAAAAATAGGTGATGGTGCTTCAGGGGTCTTGTGCATGGCTCAGAGATTGCAAGGGGGTCTGCAGATAAATTCCAGCCAACCCAGCCCACAGTGCACACAGAGCACTCCATTCACACGTTCTGCCTGCCTGGGTTGTGGACAGAGTACAAAACATGGAGGAGACAATGTTTGGGTTCTTGTTGGAGAACATTTTTCCTTATTTGTTCTGTCTGCCGTTGTGAGCCTTTACCCAGAAAGTCTGCCTACCTGGCTGCACCTGGGGCCCTCAAGCTTTCCATCTCTCTGGTGCCTTGTTCTGGAGAAGATCTAATGAGTTTACTAGCAAGAATATGTTGAGCCCCAGTGACAGCAGGCCATCGCTTTGCACTGGGTGTTTGGGGTGCTTTTTGAGAAAAAGGCTCAGTACTGCTTTGAGGAGGAACTCAGAGCTTAAGAGGAAGTAGGAGACAGAGTCGTGAAGCATGCTTACCCTGGTTGGGGAGGGAGTTGTGGTCTTCCTGGGGGAGGGGGTCCTGAACCCTGATGGAGGTGAGGGTGCCCCAGTGGGTTACAAGCGGAGTTTCAGCCACGCTCCAGTTCTATGCGAGTCTGAAGCACCACCCTCAGCCACTTTATCTGTTCCAGGGAAGCTATATGCCGTTGGGGGTTATGATGGGGCTTCCCGCCAGTGCCTGAGCACCGTGGAGCAGTACAACCCAGCGACCAATGAGTGGACATACGTGGCAGACATGAGCACTCGCCGCAGCGGCGCAGGTATGGGGCGGGGGAAGGTCAAGGGGCAGGCTGTGTCTGATCTCACAGGTGGGTCTGGAGGCCAAGAGCTTAACATTCTACCTTATTTTCCCTCCCTCTTCTCTCCTTTCAGTGTATATAATCCCACTTGCATCTTTGCAGCTGACACAAGCACTTAGGAATTAACCCTTCTGGGGGGATCCCTTTGGTAGAGAACAGATGAGATCATATTCCCTTCATCGTCATCTCTTCCATTTCTTTGGAGGTGTCTGCGTCTCTTGAAAAGTGAAGCTTGCTATGTGCCAGGTGCTGTCCTAATAAGCACTTTCTATGCCTCATTTTATTTAATCCTCTTCACAGCCCTGCAAGGTAGACACGACATAACTCCACTTAACAGATTTAGAAAGTAAGTCAACCAGGGGTTGAGTAATTAGCCCAAGGTCGTATCATTAGTCACTGGCAAAGTTGGGATTTCCACTCAGGTTTGTTTCATTTTGACGTTAGATTTTTTTGACCCCAGATTATCAGAGTCTCATTCTCGTGAAGTAGTGTGACAAGCATGGCTGTCCCAGTCTTCCTTGGAAGAGCTAAACTTGCCTGTCTCTGTCTTGGGGGCTGAAAGCCAAGCTATTAGTGTTAGTATTTGGAGATAAACTTATGTCTCCCCCCAACTTTTCTTCACTTCAGCCCCCTCCCCATCATGGGAGGAGAATAAATCCCCACATGGGGCCCACTTCCACCTCCTGTAGGAAGACCAGGAGCTGTGTGGTCCTTTGGGATTTTCCAGGAAGTGGAGCAACAGCCCCTTCTTCCCTGCTTTGTCTGCCCCATCACTTAGGGGCCCAGAGGAAAGGGTCTGGGAGGGCAGGTGGAGGTGCTGGAGGCTGGGCACTGGCTCTCTGCTCCCGGTTCCTGTGGGAGTGGTGGCTGATGACCAACCTGGCTGGCAGGAAGGCCACGTGACTTCTGGGAAGGGAAGCCACAACTGGGAGCTTTTCCCCACCATGTTATTACTTTATCTTTTTTTTTTGTATTTTTGAAGATTGAGTTGTGATCTCATTTTATACAACCAAACACATGACCACTTCCTTAGTATTCCTTAAAAATTATGCTATTTTAATATTTTGCAAGAACCATTGTATGCTCACTGGTTAGAAAAGAAAATGCTGTATGATTCCATTTAAGAAACATTTGTGTTTGGAAGGCTATTTTTAGGGAGCTCGTCTCTGCTGATCCCAGCAGGTTGGCTCTTCCTGAAGGTGCAGCAAATGCATGGAAGTCAGGAGGGCTGGATCTTGGTTCTGGGTCTGCTCGAATGTCCCTGTGGTCTTGGCCTCTGATTCCTCAGACGTGAAATGAGTGGGTTGCAATAGGTGTTCCCGAGGGCCCAGTTCAGTTCACAGATCCTCCGGTTCTCCTGCCATCATAGGGCTCTTTCAGTAGTTTTGGTTTATGGTACTGGTAGAGTCTTCTTTGTATTTCCTGGAAATCCTGTGTGTGACTTGAGGTGTGCAAGAAAGTGTTCAAAGCCCAAGGAGGCAGGGGCAGCTCAGCAGGAGTGGAGCAGCACACTGAGGTCTGTGGTTGTTTCTAGGAGCGCCTCAAGCAGGAAGCGTGGAGGGCCAGCTCCGGACAGAGCCACGCGCACAGACCCACCTTACAAAGTTCAGGCTCATCTTGTAGACGGAGCTGCCTTTGGAGGCCTTGCTGCTCTGTCTCTGTCAGGCTGCCCAGGGGTTATTGCTGAGTGGAGATCACTGGGGCTGCTCCTGCCTCTCACGAGGCACAGTGACCTCGATTTAGGGGGTGGTATCTTTCCCAGAGGTGGGTTCTTTCCTCAGGTCACTGTCAGTGCTCTGGCCTCAGGCTCCCAGGGCAGCCTTTCTTTAGTGCTTCACATCCCTAAGATTTGGAGAAACCTCACATCTGGAATTGGGAACCCACATACTCGTCCTCATAGGTGTTCTTTGGTGGCTAAAGACCCAGAGACCCTGGCAGCAGGGGCCCCTGTGGCTCTAGGTCCAGGAAAGCTCTGTGTGAGCACTGGCAGAGGAGGCTGCAGAAGGGCATTGGTGCCCCTGAATGCCTGGAAGGCTGCTTGCTTCCTCAGCAGGGTGTGGGCAGTGCTAGCAGATGGCTGTGAGGAAAAGAGGCCATTTCTGGGTCCCAGCATGTGCTAGTTCCTCCTGCTAATGGAGGTGAGGAAGATGAAGCAGCTTGGGAACACACTGAATTTTATTTAACTCAAGTCCGTAAGGTAGCCACTGTTGATACACCACCACCATCTGCTGTTAGTTTAGGGCAACTGCGAGGAGCCATTTGCACACCTGCATAATTGCTGGTGGGATTTTACACATCTTGTCATTCAAACAGTATTTGTTGAGAGCCTACTACGTACCGTCGCGTACAGGGAAACAGTCATGATAAGACAAACATGGTTCTTGTCCATATGAAGTTTATATTCTGGAAATCTAGTCCTTGGGTCTGAAACCTGGCTGCACGTTCCAATCACCTGAGATAATTTTTCTGATTCCTGACCAATGTCTCTGGGAGTGAGGTTGTGGAATCTGTGTTTTCTAAAACTCCCCAGCTAATTGAGCTGTCCACACAGTGGAGTAGTCTGTGGTCCACTGGAACTACCGATCTAGTCCAGCTCCCTCACTGTACAGTTGGAATACTGAGGCCCCGAAAGGGAAGCACCACCTGGCGGGCAGGTTAGAGACACAGGTCCAGAACCCAGGTGTCCCGGCCACCACGTCAGCTGCTCTTTTTAAGCACTCCTGCTTTCTGGATTTTATTTCCTTGACTTGTATTAGAGGATGTTAAAAGGTTATGCTAAAACCTGTAAATGATGCAGTCCTGGCCCTCAGCTCAGGCTTACCACCATCGTGAGTGATTCAGTGACCCTCTGCCATCTAGGGAGGAGAGCACGGGGGCAGAAAGAACAGCTTCTGCTTCAAGACAAGCAGGGAGGCCTCAGCAATAATGATCTCAGTACACCTGCTGTGTAGTTTCCATTTCAACTCTTTTTACTACACGCAAACACAAACACACACCTATATATTATATATATAATACTACACGCACACACAAACACACACCTATATATATTATATATATAATATTTATTTTTATGTGTCTGAATAGAAATGAGGTTATATTTGCTTTATATTTGGCAGTTTTCAGGTTGATTTTATGAGGCAGGTAGGTGTCATTATATTTGTTTTATAGACAAGGACCCTGAGTTCCAGGGTGACAAAACAGCACTCCCCCTGTCACCCTGCCGGTGACGGCTGTCCAGGACTGGACGCCAGGCCTCCTGGTTTCTGGTCGCTGCAGCCAGCCTGAGGCTGGGACTCTGTGCTCTGCCTTTCAGGGGTTGGGGTCCTCAGCGGGCAGCTGTACGCCACAGGTGGACACGATGGGCCCTTGGTGAGGAAGAGTGTCGAGGTTTACGATCCTGGAACAAACACCTGGAAGCAGGTGGCAGACATGAACATGTGCCGGCGCAATGCAGGTAATATGACTGCTCCCTCCTTCTCTCCTTCCGGGGGAGGTTGTGGGTGTTTTCTCCCTGCAAACACTAGCTCTAGAAGAGAGGCAGAGGGGAGAGGCTCCCAGGGCCTGGGGCTGAGCTTGTACCCTGAGTAGGGAGTGTCCATTTGCTGGGCAGGGGCGAGCTTGGAACCCACAAAGCTAGCCAGGGGGTGCCTCACAGGGCCCCCTCTTAGATGCAGAGGGTTCCTTCTCTCCCAGTGAAGGACGTTGACTTTCACTGCACATAGATGGACACAGACCCAGAAGAGCCTCTGGTTGCCATCTGTGCCCCCGGCCCAGTGGCTTTGTTGGCTAGCTAAGCATAGGGCTGTGTGGACAGTGTCAGACAATCACACTGGTTCTATCTTTTCTTTGCCAGTGTCTGGCTATGAGAACCTCTCACCTCCCACCAGAAACCAATTTCCCTCCTTTCAGGGGTATCCATGAAAGGATTCGTGATCCATTCTCCAATAGGACCACTTTCCTTATTCCCTTCTTTGTATTTTCTGTCTCTCCTTCCCTTCCCTTCCCCTTTTCCTTCTTGTAGGAATGATTTTCCTTAGAGTGTTTAGGTTTTTTATGCCTGGAGCCTGACACCCCTATTAAACCATTTCCTTTTAGAACTTGGCCCTATGGGTTGTGTCCTATGTTGGTATATCTTGCTTTATGCCTTCTTACTCTATCATAGTGTTGGGTTAGCCCAATTTCCCAGGCTGGAAATACAAGCAGGTGACTTTCAGGCAGACTTATTTCCTTTTTACTCAAATTACCTGCTTGCTAAACCCATTTGCAGCTGACTTTTTGAAAGCGTAAACAAGAAAAAGAGGGGAGTTTATTAATTTGCTCATTGTCTAAGCCTGCTGTGATATAACCTGGCATTTGGCCTTGAGCCACACAAGTGAGGAATTATAGAACCTTCAAGCAGCTAATTCAAGAATTAGGTTTAGATGTAAATGCATGTGTATACACACATTCACATATAGATATTTCTATTTTTTATAACAAAAATGGAATCATACTGTAATACTGGTTTATAACCTGCCTTTTTAATCCACTTTACAATCTTCTATGAATATCTTATTATAACACTAAACATATTTACATAATATTATTCTAAATGGCTATAACATAATTTAAATAACCAAGCTACTATTGGACTTTTAGGTCATTTCCATCTTTTCTCTAAGTAATGCTTTGGTTATTACAAATAGTCTTTATAGCTGATTAATGCACACATTTAAAATTATTTCTTTAGAATAAAAGGCCAGAAGTGAAACTTTTGAATCAGAGGGAGTATATGTACTTTTGACACCACCCAGGAAGGTGATGCATTTTATACTCACCAGTATTTCAGAGTATGTTCACCAACACTGACAATTACTACTTTTTGAACATCGTTAATCCCTGAGTCTAATTTTGAAAAAATACACAGTATATTGGACTACAGCCTTTTAAATCTTGATGAGCAGTACTTACATTTTCCTACTCTTGAGTCCCTGCTACATGAGACCTTGCCGCCAAACCAGCTCACTCTGAGATCAGGGTGGGTAGGAAGCCTTTTCCCTGGGAACTGTATGTGGATTCAGTCCCCAATTGTGTAAAGGGATCACAGACACAACCATTAGTGCCCCACAGTGTGGATAAAATGGTTGATCAGAGAACAGCTAACAAGCAGAGTAGAAGTAGTGTACGTGAAATCCCCTGAGTTGTCTCCTTCCGCACGTAGCTCAGACTGGGCGTGGGAGGCCTGCAGGCACCAGTGGGCAATGCTGCAGTAGAAGGGGGTCTGTACCTACAGTGCTCTGCCTATTTATAGGGTCAAGGGCAGGGAACATCTGTGGGGCTGTGTCGTCGTGAAAGTTCCCTCGTCAGAGACATGACCTTGTTAGGAAGGGGGATCCTCAGATCCCAGTGGCTGTTGTGTGTTCCTCTGTTGAGCAAACTTAAACCCGAGGAGCCAGTTGTCTGTTATTCTAGCAGGGAGGGGAGGAAGAGCGCCTCCAGGGCAATCCAGACTTGTCTCTGGTCCATCCCCTTGGTGCTCCTGCTGTCATGCCTTCTCTGGCCTCTGTTTGATTCCCAGGGGTCTGTGCAGTGAATGGGCTCCTGTATGTGGTTGGAGGGGATGATGGATCCTGTAACCTGGCTTCGGTGGAGTACTACAATCCTGTCACTGACAAGTGGACGCTGCTGCCAAGCAACATGAGCACAGGGCGGAGCTACGCAGGTCAGTGTGCTCCACCCCCATCCTGGGGCGCAGGTGGGGTGGGGCAGGTGGGCGCTAGGTTAGCTTGCTTAACTTGGGGCTGAGTGCCTCCTTCAGGCATGGCAGATGATTGTCACATGTCACCACTCCTTCATTCTGCGCCCACGACAGATACCCATAATTAGCACTCGTTTCCCCAGCAAAGCTGAATGTAGCCATAGAATTCTTCTTGACACAGTGTTCCAGGGAGCCACTTCCAACTGATCTGAGTTGTCATAAGAGGTTTTAGAATTTCATTGCCCTTCCTGATTTGTTTTGTGCTGGGCCCCTAGGTGGAATAAGATACAGTTCTTGCTTTCCAGAAATTAAATTGGAAAGATAAGACCTGCCTACAAAAATAGGAAATACAAGATGATGTACATGTAAGATCTAAATGAAATGTACTGCACAGGCTTTAGGACATGACATGCGAGAACTGGCAGAGTCAGGGAACACTTCCTGGAAGAGGTGGAGCCTGATTAAACTTTGAGGGTGGATCACAGTCATAGAGGTAGCTGCCCTTTGCCAGGTGCCCACTCCCTGGGCCACAAAGCAGTCTGTTAGGTACAGTGCATACATACACTCTTATCTTTTCAACAACCCTCTGGCTGAATGAGACTCTATTCCATTTTATAGATGATGAAACGGAGGTTTGGAATGTTTAAGTAATCTGCCCAAGACCATGTGGCTAAAAAAGTGTCAAAGTCAGAATTCAAACCCAGGTCTGAGTCCCAAGCCCATGCCTTTTGTGCTACTCTAGCTCAGGGTTGGGGGAAAAAGCATTCTAAGCAAGAGGCTGGAGGGAAGAGGGAGGAATGAGGCGGCTGTAGAGGCTTATTCCTGGTGGGGTGTGTGATGGTTTTGATGAGGTGTGGGGGACAGGATCAGAGTCAGTGGGGCTGAGGTTGAGGGTCTATAGGGAGACAAGCAAACATAGATATCTATGAAGTATTGGTTTGGCCAAAAAGTTTGTTCATTTTTTTCCATAAGATGGCTCTAGTAGCTCTTAGTTGTCTTTAATATCATTTGAAACAATTTTGTTAGATTGTATTGTGACAGCTGTCATATCAGCGTGTATTTTTAAAAAAACTTATCAAAATTGGTGAATTTTTGTGTAGCCATTTTATAATATTGATGGAAGAAAAAAAGCAACATTTTCGGCATGGTATGCTTTATTATTTCAAGAAAGGTAAAAACACAACTGAAACCCAAAAAAAGATTGTGCAGTGTATGGAGAAGGTTCTGTGACTCATCGAGTGTGTCAAAAGTGGTTTGCGAAGTTTCGTGCTGGAGATTTCTCGCTGGACAATGCTCCACGGTCGGGTAGACCAGGTGAAGTTGATAGCGATCAAATCGAGACATTAATTGAGAACAAGCAACGTTATACCACGTGGGAGATAGCTGACATACTCAAAATACCCAAATCAAGTGCTGAAAATCATTTGCACCAGCTTGGTTATGTAAATCGCTTTGATGTTTGGGTTCCACATAAATCAAGCGGAAAAAAAACCCTTCTCGACCGTATTTCCGCATGCGATTCTCTACTTAAACATAACGAAAACATTCCATTTTTAAAACAAATAGTGATGGGCGATGAAAAGCGGATCCTGTACAATAATGTCGAACGGAAGAGATCGTGGGGCAAGCGACATGAGCACCACCAACCACACCAAAGGCCGGTCTTCATCCAAAGAAGGTGATGTTGTGTATATGGTGGGATTGGAAGGGAGTCCTCTATTATGAGCTCCTTCTGGAAAACCAAACAATTAATTCTAACAAGTACTGCTCCCATTTAGACCAACTGAAAGCAGCACTCGATGAAAAGCGTCCGGAATTAGTCAACACAAAATGCATAATCTTCCATCAGGATAACGCAAGACCGCATGTTTCTTTGGTGACCAGGCAAAAACTGTTACAGCTTGGCTGGGAAATTCCGATTCATCCGCTATATTCACCAGACATTGCACCTTCGGATTTCCATTTATTTAGGTCTTAACAAAATTCTCTTAATGGAAAAAAATTCAATTTCCTGGAAGACTGTAAAAGGCACCTGGAACAGTTCTTTGCTCAAAAGATACAAGGTTTTGGGAAGGTGGAATTATGAAGTTGCCTGAAAAATGTCATAAGGTAGTGGAACAAAACGGTGAATACGTTGTTCAATAAAGTTCTTGGTAAAAATGAAAAATGTGTCTTTTATTTATACTTAGAAACTGAAGGAACTCTTTGGCCAACCCAAGAACTCAGCTCCTTGTGTTTGGTTCTCCAGAAACTGGAAGAATTAGAGCTAATGTTTATTTATTGAGCATGTACAATGTGCCAGCCATCATCCTAAGTATTTTATGACCATTATCATGTATAATCTCCATCATGACTCCAATGGTATTCTTATTCCGTTTTCCATCTTGTTTGGATTTCAGTGCAAAGGAAGATTATGCCATGCAGGCTCAAAGGGGTTTGTATCGCATTCTGTCTGCCCAAGGCTTCAATTTATGAACTTATTAAAAATTTTTTTTCTCATTTAGGATTTTTCTCAACTAAATAGAAAAGATTTTAGAGGCATTTTGGTCCTAGAGTGATTCTGTTCTCATGGTTAATTATTAAAAACCAGCACTGTCATTTTCTCACCAAGGCTGAAGTGGGAAGTACAGGGCATTTTCCTGTATGAGGCAGTGAGGCCAGTGAGCGAGCCGACCTTGGCTCCACGTGAGGCTTAATGAGAGGGGAAGGTGCAGGTGTGAGCAGTTAGAATTTTGTGTAAGTGCTGAATATTTCATGTCCATTTCTTTACTGTTTGCCCACCCTGTTAAGTAGGTGGGAAGGAGATGAGCAGAGGTGCGATTTGTGTTCAAACCCATTGACTGAGTGAATCTCTTATCTTAGAATCTATGGATATGGCCTAAAATGCAAAGATTTATGGACAAAGTTATTTATTGGAGCAGAAAACTGAGAATTACTTAATGTCTGGCATGAGGGAAATAGCTAAATAAGTTGTGGAATATTTATACAGTGGACGTGTTTTTAATATGAGAAGATGTTTGTGACAGACTGGTTGAGAAAAGGATGATGCAAAATGTACGTACCGCATGAGCTCAGTCGAGCAGTCCCGGGTCACGGGGGTTAGAGTAGCCCCTGCTTACAGAAATGGATACTGGAGTCACATCTGAATTTGAGTCCCAGCTCTGCCACTAGCCCTGGAACTCTGGGCAAGGTAGTCAGTCTGACTGAACCTCTGTTTTCTCATTTGTAAAATGAGAATAAAATCATATCAAGCATCTTAGGGCTGTTGTGAGAATGAAACGTGATAATACGTGGAAAGCACTTAGCACGGTGCCTGGCTGGCAGGTAGAAACCACTCAGTCAGTGATTGTGGTTATTATTAGAAGCCAGGAAATATTCCAAAAAAGATAACGGTGATTCTCTTTGTATGTAGGGATTAAAGTTCTTTTTCTTGGTGTTCTTCTGTGTTTTCCAAAATTTCCATAATGAGAATATTTTATTTTTAATCAGAAGAGAAAGTTTATATAAAAAGCAGTACAGGAGCCTGCTTTTTAAAGACATGCTCCCTTGAGAAAGAGGAGCCTCAGGTGCAGGCAAGATGTTCTCAAGGTCAGGCAGCACATCTGGGTCTGAGGACTTGGGTTCTCCCCACTTCTCATCTTTTATGTCTGTGGCTTTATCCAGGAATTAACATGAAATGCATGTCTTAGCAGCATGTCACCATTGGGGTGTCCTGGGCTTTCTTTTAGCAATGTTATCTCAATCTCATCTTCAACCAGAAGATTTGATAGTGGTGGTAATATGTTAAAATAAGGCTCCTAGTTACACCTTAACTATAAGTTAGAATTTGGGTCAGCTGCAGGTACCAGAAAAACTGACAGATACTTGCTTAGACAAGGAAGTATCTTTTTTTATACGTATGTATTTGTCCCAGGCAGAAAGGAGTCCAGGGCTGGCCTGGTGGCTCAGACTGTCATTGAAGAATCAGGTTTCTCCTGTGTTTTCTGTTCTGCCAGCTTTATGAATAGCTGCTTCTGCTGCCCCTTGCACCTTGCGTGAGCTTCTTCCAGGCAGGACGAGGAAGAAAACCAAAGTTGCAGCACTGGCAGACTTGTAGCTACAATCTCATGGGCCAGGACTGGGTCACATAGCACCTCCAGCTGCAAGGTAGTCTGGGAAGCTGAGCTCATAACTTGCTGGTCTCTATAGCAGAGGAGAGCAAGGAGAAGGGATGTTGGATGAATCAGCCTATAGTATCTGCTGCATAACTGCAGCCCATTACAAGCAAGATTTTAGGCTCATAAGTTAGCTGTTGAGTATGGTTCAACCTGACCAAAACAGTAACACATACAGACATGTCTAGAATGTTTATCCAAGTATAGAATTTAGTATTGGAGGGGTCTTTCAGTTAGATGACATTGAATATATGGGAATGGAGCCTAAAGAGGTACATGGACTTGCCTGAAGCCACAATGCAGCTTGACTGGTGGCAGAGCTAGGATGGGAATTCAGTTGTTCTTGCTGCCCTGAAGTCAGTCTGTTGTTCTTTCTACTTCATTTCAGTGTCTTCTAAAAGGAGACATGAATCACTCATCACTTCTCTTAAAGTGATACAGATTTAGAGCCGTGAGGTTTCCAGTGAGGGTGCTGAGTGTCATTACACTGAGTGCTGGGGTTGGGAAGGGGGGTCACTACGATATGATGTGAGTCAGTGTGATGATGCAGGGTGAGATCACTCACCTGTGGTGTTGAGGGACTGTGCTCTGTGTTTAAACATCTTGTGGAGAATTGGCTGTTAGAGCGGGAAACAGCCAGCTGCTGGCAGCCTGAGTCCACAGGCCCTTCAGCATTTGGGTACAAATGCCCATTTCCCGTGGCTATGGCTTGGGATGTTGTGGGTCATGAACTCTTTGTGACTCTGAATAAGTTCGGAGAAGCTAAGATGGTAACTTTCTCCCCCTTTCATCTTAGGTGTTGCTGTGATTCACAAGCCCTTGTGACCCCAACTCCCACTGCCAGGAGGTGGAGGAAGGGAGGGGTGCTGCCTGTGGCTCGGCACAGTGGGACCACGCTGGCTGGGTGCCACTCGCTGCCGGAGTCTGCAGAGGAGCGGGGACCGCCCTCCTCCAACTTGGCAGTGTCGTCAGGGTGGGAAGACAGTACCCACCTCCTGCTCCCGCAAGGTGTTTCATCTTCTGCCCTGAACAGTGGGTTCCTGATAGCTCCGGCTGCACCTTTGAGCGTTCTTTTGTGTGTTTCTACAGGGACATCAGAGAACCTGGAACCTCTGTGTGTGTGTGTGTGTGTGTGTGTGTGTGTGTGTGTGTGTGTGCAGAATGTGGTGATTCACTAAATTGGGGGGTGGTGATGGTCTGCTCCATTTCTATACTACTGATCCTTCCGCTATGCTAAAAATCAAATCACAGAAACCTCTCTTACGGATTTGCGCCACGGGGACCTTGAGACTACTAGAGCTGCTGTCTACTGGAAGTGCAGCTGGACATACCGGGAATGTCCAGAAATGACCAGGCCCATGTACCGGCCTAGACTACTGGCATTGTCTGCAGAAGAGTGGGGTGTTCTCGAAGCTGCCCCGTGTCCTCTGTGTGCTAGGACCACAGGTTCTCTAGCCCCTCAGCTAGGTGCTCTTCCTTGGGCTCTCCTCCTGGAACTTCTTATCAGAACTGCCCAGTCTCTGGGCTACTGGTCTTTGAGGTCAAGGATCCCAGGTTTGGGAGATTTCGTGTCTCTTCAGCTGGGAAAACTAGCTCTTCAGAGAAGCACTGAGTAACACACTGGAGGAAAAAAATACATGAAAAACAAAAACACAAGAAAACAAAGTGGTAAGGCTTCAGTCCTTGTCCATAGTGGTCCCAGAGAGGATCCTACTTCTGGGTTTTCCTGGGATAGGACAATCCCTGTTTATACTTATCATGCAGGTTTAATTTTTCAGAGCATCCCGTTTTACTCTCAAAAGTGTTCTGGTTTGGAGGCTAAGTAAAAGGTCACCATATGTCCAAACCCAAAGATAGGTTTGTCCCTGCACTGGATGGGGTCACGTGTGACTTACATGGACATGGATGACTTCAAAGGGGTGTATGCTTGGCACCCTGGGCCTGGCCCTCGGCAGTCGGTCCAGTCTGTCTCACATCCTTGTCTTCCTTTCCTTGTGCTCGCCCCCATTCCAGGCCTGTACCCTCTCGCCAATCCTCAGAGCACCGCCCTCCCACATGGCGGTGGGCCCTGAATGTGTGATCTCTCTCAGGAGTACTTGCATTTTGAGAGAGGAGCTTGATGAAAGCTTTGCTAATTCACAGGTAAAAATGATTAATGACAGAACTTCAGGCATCCGGAGGAGGGTATTTGAGGGCTCAGGGAGTCATCTGCATTAAAAAAAAAAAAAAAACCTTAAAGCTGTACTGTTCCTGAACTAGCAAGTTGCTGATATTGGAGTTTCCAGCATAAAGAGGGGAAGTCTTGTGTCTGGAGAAGAGTCTCACATCTTGGGGGCTGGAATTTACCCTTCCTGATGTCAAGGTCCACCTTTAGGGAGCCAAGGGGCTTTATGAACTCTGATGTTGGACTTCTCATACAACTGGGCAACTTCCAAGCAGATTTTGTAGGAGACTGTCATTCTCCCCACTTCACCCTGAAGTTATAAACCCAGGACTTTCCTCAGCGAGTTGGACACTTTGTGTATTTACTGTATATTTATTGTGCGTGAACCACTCAACTCCCCTGAAGGGGAAACATCTTCTGATGTTGAGCAGATGTTATTTCAGTGAGACATTTGGAGAATACCAAGGTACCCAGAATTTTTAGTAACCTTGGGCAGAGGCTGAAATATCCAGCTTTGGTGGACCTGGAAGAACAGCTCCAAAGGGATCAAGACATGCTGTTAGCTGGTTTGTTCTGCTCTTACCTGGCACAGAGGTGACTGTGGTCTCAAAGCTCTGCCTGCCTCTGGATCGGAAGCTGATGGAATGCGCTTTCTGTTCCAAATGTTCTTCCTCCCTCTCCGAGGAAGATTTGGGACTTTGTTTCAGGGTGTGTGTGTGTGTGTGTGTGTGTGTGGGGATGAGGTTGGGGTCCAATGTGTGCCATCACACAGCTTCTGATTTCAGACGAAAGGTGAAGTTCCTCCCCAACACCTGGAAGCTGAACTTCCAGGCTTATCATGCTTATGTGGGGGGAGGCTATTGTTTGTGTGTCATCTTCCCAGAAAGGATCCCCTCCCTGAGAGCTAGCCAGCTGTGTTTCCTGCTTTTGGATTTTTGCTATTGACCCCACCTCACGTCTCCCTTCCCAGGAAGCACTGCCCCTGCTGGTAGTGCTGCTGAGGGAATGTTCGTTTTATCCTCATGTGTCCTTTCTCACGGGGACTAGAACACTGGTACGTCATCACCAAATAGTCAATCTGCTCTAGCTGCCCACAGATGCCATCCAAAACCTGCTGTCCCTTTATCACCAGGTACAATTCTCTCTCCACAGTGGGCACAACAGACTTATTTTCAAGTCTGTGCTAGTCATGTGGTAGGTGAACCCCCCTGCATCCCCTCTTCTGGTGGCCACACCTGCTTGTGAATGCAGCTTTGCCAGTGGGATATCTGAAGTCCGATCACAGCGATGAAATGGAATTGCAGCCCAAGGTTAGAAGCAGCTTAGACACCACATGGATTCTGATTTGGACACCAGAGAAGTCAGACTCTGAATTCCAAAGTTCTTTCTCATAAGTACCCAATGGCATCTCTCCGTCTAATAAGTTGCAGTATTATGCAAATGAAAGTGACCTCATTTTCTGCTATGCAATAAGAATACTTAATTCTATTTCATGACAGACCAGTTGCAATATCCCCTAAGATGCTTTTTGAGCTGTCTTACTTTGATATCTGTTGTATAATGTTTGTATATTCCTGAGCCAGATCCTTTCAAAGATTGCCTTTTTATAAAACTGAAGCTACAGCTTTCAGGCTAAAATTTTAATGTAGATATTTTTATAAAATAATTTTTCACGATATTTGAATTGCTTTTTATTGTCCATGGTAATGAAATGTTATGTTCTGTGCATCATTCACTCTCGAACATCGTTCATGCCTGTAGCTATCTTCCCTTTGTTTCTCACCCTCCCCAAACTTCAGTAGCTCCAGGTTGACTTGGAAGCTTCTTTCTTACACCACATTCAAGGGAGATTGCTGAAAAAACACAATCACTGGTGTTTCTTGAATTGTTTAGGGACTAACGTTAAGCCTGACTCAGCACTTACACATCTATGTTGCCTCTCTGCTTTTTTTTGGAGTCTGTTTTTGGCAGGGTGAGGCAGGAGGGAGTCTGGTTGGCCCATCTCCTGGCATCTCTCACAGGCTGGCACGGAGCCTGGCATGCTGTGGCATGGAGAAGCCCAGGGAAAGGCCTGCCCTTCAGCACATAGTCCCGGGAGTTTTCCTAGGTCGAGCTGACTAGTCTTCATTCTTTTCTGTCTCCTTGTTCTTCGGAGCTTCAGGCTTAAGGCTTTTGCTGCTGGATGATGTCCCTTTTGGAAGCATCTTGTTGATGAACTTTAAAAGAGGGGTCACTCCTCGTGATCCCCACTAAGAATGTGATCAGCATGTGCTTTGCAGATGTTCATACTACACTTTCAACTTACTTGTTTCTTGAGCTGTGTCTACACTCCAGGCTCTGTTTTGTGTATTTATCTGCCAATTAGTCTCATTTTAAAAAATCTTTATTTTTATTATTGTTGGGACAGGTGCCATTTGAATTGCCTCCACGCTCCCCATTTGCACCTTGACAGATCAAATTGGGAAGTTGAGCAAATTCATAATCCAGTTAGCTGGAGGTTCTCTGTTTGCCTGGAGAAGCGAGGAGGTTGGAATGTGTTTTTTTTTTTTTTAAGTGTTTGCACTATTTAGAGTCCTAAGCCCCTCATATTCAGCTGTGCTGTGTATCTACTGACCAAGCAGGAGAGCCGGCAGCACTTCTGACATTTGGGAGTGCCTGAGGCCTCTTCTGTAGTGGATAATCACAACCTCAGAGCCCCTGTGCAGCCTCCATCGTGGGGCTCAGTGACTTGTAGATACAGCATCTGCCAAGGCAGTAACACATGGGACAGTGGCGTTTGGAGCAACAAAGTGCCCTAGTGCGGTGTTCTTGCCTTTGGTTATGAGATTTCAAATTATTTTCCCCCCTTTTTAGTGGCAATAAGGACCCTTGTTGGACTTCTTGTTTAATTCGTATGTGATGTGTAAAATACTTTCTTTGAAAGAAAATTCAAGACACTGAATTTGTATGTCTGTGTGGGTGCCATGTCCATGTGGTTGTCCATAGGCAGGCAGACTTGATCCCTGACACCCTGTACACCACACTGCGTAGGTCGGGTCCTTGATCTGGTGGTCTCTGCTTGGACGGTAGGGACCACAGAGTTTGTAAAAGAAGACTTGCCACGTGCTCCATCAGTTACAGTGCTAGCTGAAGAAACAGTTCCTCACATGTATTCTTTTAACAGGAATTGTGTTCTAGGTTCCCATACTTTATGTTCCTTTAACTTTAATAAAAGCTGAACTGTGAGAACCTTTCTCAGTATTTCATTTCTGTAGTCCAGTCTCTTTACTCTGTCTCAGACATGAAAAGGGCAGACTTACTCCTGCATGTCTTCAGATTCAAAAGATTTTCCCTTCGAGATCTGCTGGACAGAGTCTGGGCTCCTTTGGTCTCTATTTTCTGGCACAGTGCCAGACTCACAAAGATCTTCAGTGAGGCCCAGAGAGGCCAGTCTCTCCAGTGGGTGTTCGGTTGCGTGGACAACTGCCTGGTGATCACCGTGAGGTGGGTGAGATGGTCCCAGCACAGGAGGAGGAGGTAGAGATTTGGCTGTTAATAAACATTGATTTTTAAAAGTTTGTTACAATACCTAGAGATTTTTATAGATATTTTGTTATGTTTGAACCATTAAAAATGCAAATATTAATTACATTTATTAAACATATACAACTATTAAATATGTTGACTTATAAAATATCAACACGTATGAAATAATAATAATAGCTAACATTTATTGAGTGTTTACTATGTGCCAGCACTCTTCTAAGTGCTTTACTTATATCAATACATTTAATCCTTATCATGGTCTTCTGAGTTACTATTATTATCTTTGTTTTACAGATGAAGATGTGAGATGCACAGGGGTTAAGCGACTTGCCTGTGGTAGCAGTGCTGCAGGATATTGGTTGCACTCCAGAGTCTGTGTCCTTAGTCTTCTCACTCCAGCAGTGAGGCGGTGATGACGGGAGCAGGGCATGCTGAGAAGCACCAAGGAGAGGGAGGCCCTAAGGGTCGCTGGGAAGTGCAAACTTGGCTCAAGAAAAATACTGAAGCCCAAGTTTTCAGGCCAGTTGGACCACAATGTCCCAATCTTACACTATTGGCAAATAATCACATTTGTTACTTTGGTGATAGTAGCAGTAACCACTATTCATTGCATCCGTTACTGGGACAGAGGAGGCCCAGAGAGGTGAATCCGTTTGTCTGAGGGTGTGTTATAAGTGAGCAGTGGAGCAGACCCAGATGGAAACTACTAGCTCTTTTGGCTCACGATTGAGTTTGAGAATCAGCCTGAGAAGAGGGCTTAGGATGCACTTGTTTCCATCATCACAGTGGCTAGCGTTTATTGTGCATTTACCACGCGCCAGGCCCTGTGCTTTAATGCCCACAACACCTCATAGAGGCAGATGGGGCCCAATTCACTGGATCGCAGGGCCTAATAAAGTGGCTCAACGTCATACATAACCTTGAGAAGCGATGCAGTCCCCACCCTCCCGCTGAGGCTGATTGTTGAACTGTGGCACTCCCAATCCCGGAGGGGCTGTACCTCGTGGGCACATTCTAGAGTGAGGAGGGTGCCAGTGTCTGGCCCTCCAGGGCAGGCAGTGAGGCAGAGCCCAGCGCCAGGCTGGAGACCTGCTCCGCCGCCACCCTGCCGTGGGCCCACCCACTTGGGCCCTTGTCACCCCCGCTGAGAGGGCCCTGGGGAGGGACAGATGAGCAAATGAGTGCTTGTCCAAGCACACACACCTTTCCCTCCCCTTGACCCTTTGGCCTGGTTTCCCCTTACCTTACCCAGAAGTTCCAGAGTGAAATCATATTTGGTGGTTTTTCTACCAACTTATTCTTCTACAGTTTACAAATAGTGTCTTTCGACCCTACCTAGCTGGTCTATTTTAATATGAAATCTGTTGTTTCTGCCGGCCTCATGAGATTTTCTGTGAGCAGTCTGTGTCCCCCACTGGCCATTCCCTTCTGCCCAGGCGGCTTTCCCTGTAATGCTCTATATCAGGGCCCAGGGGGTGGGGCACCTGGCTGGGACTCTCGACATCGTCCACTCCAGCCCCTGTGTTTGCAGAAGTGGGGACTGGGGCTTGGAGCTGCAGACAGGCCAGAGCACCTGCGGCAGAGCCAGGTGCCCCAGGAGGCCAGCGGAGGCTCCAGGGCCCGTGTCTGCATGCCTGCACCTGAGGTTGTGCTGGGGCTGAGGAAAGGGAGTGACCGCAAGCTTGAGAGCCACCACCCTTTCTGGGGTGGACAGAGGAGAGGTGGTCCTGTTGCGGTGGGCCTGGTCTTTCTGAGACTCTCCTGTGGTCACTCCAGCTTCAAGGGCTGCTCCAAACTCCCAGGTGGATGGAGGGCCCAACTCCTCCTCAGGTGTCTGAGTCCTCCCCCGGCCTCAGGTGGGAGGAGGCCTTGTTCACGGCTGTGTGGCCTGCAGGGAACCCCTCCCCCTCTCTGGAGCTCCGTTCCTCATCTGTAAACAGAGGGCTCTTGTATCCGTAGGAGCATTTACTCTACTTGCAGGGTCTTGTTCTTGCTCCCACCTGACCGGGGAGGAGATGAGGCTCAGGAGGCCAAGTGACAGCGGGGAGCTAGGTTCCGAACCCGCATCTTCCGTGGAAGTAGTTTTGGACGACTGTGCCCCGCATGTTTTTAAGCTCTTAGGCCACTGGGCCTGCCAGTAAACACGCACGACCAAGATGGTTTGACGAGCGCTCCAACTGTGAGTTTTGTCAGGACTGGAAAAGTTGGCTTTAGACCTCTCTCCTTCGCTTTGTTTTCCTTCCCTTCCCACTCTCAGTTCCCAGCTGCCTCTGAGAGAGACCCTCCCCCCATCTTTCCAGTGTTGGGGATCTTTTATTCTCCCTTCACAGTATGTTCAACAAACAGTTATTCATTCAACAGAAATACATTCAGCATCTACGCTGCACATTGTGATGGGTACTTGAAATGCAACTGCCAACAAAGCAGATGGTCCCTGTGGACCTGGAGGTTGGAGTTCCATGAGAGACACAGTTGGTAAACAGCAGGTACTGTATGATGTGCTAGTGGAGGGTGGGTGTGGGGAGGACAGAGAGACGCACGCACCCAGAGAGAGAGGGACAAGCTCACAGAGACCTGGGGAAAGGGTGTGAGATGCACACAAAGCAAGAGAGACAGAGACCAAGAGAGAGAGACTGACACACACAGAGACAGAATCAGAGGGAGACAGAAACACAATGAGCAAGACACACACACACACACACAGATGCACCCGTAGCAGACAAGGTGCCACTCATATAGAAATACATAGGCAGAGACCTAGAGCAAGCCTGACAGAACCAGTGTCATTTCTTTAAGTGGCAGGAGACAGGTCAGCCTAGAGCTTCAGATCAGAAGCTTCCGAGTCCGGAGATGCGGATTCAAATATGACCTCAGTCAGGCGGTCTTGTGGTTTTGAGCCGGTCTCTTTGCCTCTCAGCAACAGTGCCCTCAATTTTGTGAGCTTATGCGGAAGACTGCATGAGAAGACCCTAAAACGTAGAAGGCAGCCACTCAAGGCCCCGGGGAGGCTGGACCCAGCAGAACAACCTCTGGAATGAGAAACCTAATCTCTGCAGTGACAACACAGAGGACATCCTGACTGCATGCGGTCACCACACCAGGCATATGAGCAGAGGGAAGACAGACATAAGAAAGGAGGCAAGCTCTCTGCCCAGGGTCTTGTCTGGGCTGGGGATTCACCCAGGGCTTAATTTCTGAAGGAGGTCCCTAAGGGAAGCCATGCAGATGGGGCCTGCTTTCGCCCGGCAGCCATGTGGCTTCTTTCTATTTGACACAACTGTGTTTCAATCCCTGTTGTTTTCTCCTTTCCTCTGGGTGGTGACGGGGGCTTGTCTCATGAGCTTACCTCCTGCTCCAGGAGTAGAGCATCTCCCTGGATTTGATTCCATCGGCTGCAAAGAATGTGGGATTTAGTAGGCACTTGTATAGCTCTTTATTGCTAAGGAATTTCAAACGTGGTCTCATTTGATTCTCAGAAAAGCTCAATGAGATAGCCAAGGCAGGTATTATTTTGTGCAGCGTGTCTCTACCTCTTATATACGATGGTCACTTTCTCAATGCAGTGGGTGGGACATTTGAGACACTGCATGGTGCCTGCACGTAGTGGGTGGTTTATTAGTGGTAGCAGTTATTACTCTCATTGTTCCCTTTATACAGAAGGGGAAACTGAGGCTAGAAACAGGTGAAGCAACTCACTCAAACTCCCAGTCACTAAGAGCTTGGACTTTATCACCAAGATTGTGTTTGGCTCTGTGTGACAGCAAAATGACAATAGTGGCTTTAAACAAAGAGTGGGTTTTTTTACCCAGATAACCACAAGTCTAGAGGTAGGCATTCCAGAGCTGGCACAAGCAGTTCCATGGTGTCATTGGGATCCTAGGTCCTTCTGTCTTTCTGCTCTTCCATCCTTAGCATGTTGCAAGATAGAGGCTTCACAGCTGTTTTCACATCTGCAAAAGGCATGAAAAAGAAGGGAGGGGGAGGCAGAAGGAGCAGTACCTGTAATTGGAAAGTAAAACCTTTCCAGAAACTCCTAACAGAATTCCTTGCGGTGCCACCAGCTGCCAGAGAGTCAGAGGAGGTGAATGCTTTTAACTGAGCACATTGCTGCTCCAAACAAACTCAGAGTTCTGCCTGGGAAAAAGAAGGGGAGAATGGCCATTGGGTGGGTAATTAGCAATGTTGGCCGCAGTCAAGGCTCCTATTAGCCTCCTGACTCCAAGTGCCATGTGGCTCCGTCTCCAGCGGTCAGCCTTCTTGGATCCAAAGTCCACATCATTTTGGTCCATAGTCTAGCATCTGTCCCTGCAGTTAGTTCGGCTGGATACTGACCATATGCAGGGCCCCTTGTCAGTGAGGGATAATGGTGCTCCCTGTGTGCTTGGCATCTGCTGTGGAGGTACAGAGTTGGGGCTCTGGGACAGGGCTGGGTGGGGAAGTCTTCCTCTCCAGCCTCACTCAGCCATCTTCCTTGCTGTGTTGGCAGCAAGGGCGGATGTCCCTCTTGCAGGATGAATGAGATATTCTAAACAATGGAGACCTTTAGGAGCCTGTCGCTGAGGCTTTAGGGACAGCTCATTTAACAGCCGTGGATGCTTTCCTGAAGCTCTGATTGAGGAGGCCGGTCAGCTGCAAGATCTATGACCTTTATCTCAAGAATGACCCACGTGTGCGGCACCATAAGTCTTTCTGAGCAGCAAACTGGGAGGTGGAGGTGGGTGAGATTTGGTGTTGGCTTTTTGGAGGCATTTCCCCACCTCCCTTGTCATCCTGTACTCCAGGACATCCTCACATTTAATGGTGGCCCATCGAGTGGTGTCTGAGCTGTGCTAAGTTAAAGGAGGTCAAGAAAATGATGTGCACGGTCTGGCTGCCAAGGGGCTGTCCTAGGGCTGTCCTTGCCAAGTGAGGCTGCTGCTTCAGCCCTGGCCATGGAGTGGGAGGGGTCCTATCTGAGCTGGAGCGGCCTGGGCCTTCCCTGAACCTGTGAGGAGGGTGTGTGGCAGCATGGAGAGAGCCATGGAAGAACTGGATGATCTAGTCGCAAAGTAGAGTTTGACAATGTAGCATAGTGGTTAAGAGCTAAGGCTCTGAGCTGGACAGTGTGGGTTTAAACCCATGCCCACCAATTGCTAGCAGGGGGACCCTGGTAATAAAACCAGGCCCAGCCCCAGGCCCTCTGAGGACAGGGACAGGCAGGCATTGCACCCCAGTCTGGAGGGAGCCTGCACTCTTGGGAGTTAATGGTCCCCTTGAGGGCCTTCCTCTGGTTCTGGCCCTCATCTTCACCTTCAAGCTGCAGCCTGGACCTGGGAGGAGGGGATCTGGGGGGGAAAGGCTGAGGCTACAGAGGGCATTCCAAATGTATTTTTCAGGCACAGATCCGTCATTTTAATGTACCCCAGCCTCTTATTGAATGATTAACTAAAGAATGGTCTGTCCTGGTGCCTGTGACTTCTGCAGTGCCCTGATAAGGCAACCCATAAAACCCTCTCCAGGCAGCCAGAGGAGGTTTTATGCATGTCTCAGAAAGGGTGGTTTGATTTCTAGCAGCTTCTAGTAGAATTTTTTTGTGTGGACTTGTGAAAATGCTAGGCACCAGGATCCTGTGAATGCAGGAGGGCTTGCCCTGGGGGGATTCAGGAGGCCCAGGTAGAGACGGTGGGATGAGCAAGAGAACTGCGGTCTGCTGTGGTGCTGACTCCACGATACAGGGATGCCCAGTGGGCTGCAGACTCTGGAGTGGCTTCCCTGGAGCCCTCCCACTGTTGGCCTGGGGGCTCCTGTGCCCTCTGAACCCTGTGCAGGAGCTTCCCTGTCCCTTCATGAGACAGTCCCTAGTTGGTCACTGCATTCTCTGGGCTGCTTCTGCACTTTGTTTGTATTCAATATGCATTTATTCATTCAATGCATGTTTACTGAGCTCTTCTTGGATGTCAGGCTCTACACCAGGGGGTAAATGAGAGGGTCCCTGCCCTTGTGGGGTTCATGTTGGTCATGCAGACAAAGTAATAAAGAAGGCATAAGAATCAGTGTGGTACGCATAAGGGTGGGGTGAGTAAAGGGGCCTGTGGATGTCCACAGAAGGGTCAGGGAAATCGTCCTGGTGGAAGTGATGGGCAGCTAGGGTTCTACTTTGAATGGATGATGGATGATAGCCAGGTGAAGGGATAGATGGAGGTGTGGGGGAGGGAGGAAGAAGGAATAGCAAGTGTAGAGGTCCAGAGCCTACGGAGATGGCCTTTCTGAGAGAGCATAAGTAGTTCAGTATGGCTGGATCACAGCGCATAAGGGGAACTTACGCAAGAATGGGGCTGGAGAGGTGGGTTGGAGCCGTGTCACAAAGGACTTGAAACCATGGGGAGGAGGTAATTCTCTTTCTTGAGGTCAGTGGGAAAACACTGGAAGTATTATCCCCAAAACATACTCCTAGATGCTGAGATATTCATGCAGAATGTTTTTGGCAAGTGCTCTTAGCTATAACCCCCGTGAAGGAGAGAGGGAAGCAGGAAGAGGCAGAGGGAGAGTTGGACTATAATGCAGTTGCAGCAGAGGCCTCAGTCCATCACCTGGGGATCTCTGGAGCTGGGATGGCCTTTCAGTACTGTCCTGAGTTGACACAAGGGGACTACTTTTTGAATCTTTGCAAAAATCAGTCACTGACAAAAAAAAAGAAGGCAAATTGGACTTCATCAAAATTTAAAACTTCTATCCTTCAAATGATACCATCAAGAAAGTGAAGAGACAACCCACAGAATGGGAGAACATATTTGCAAATTATATATCTGATAAGGATTTAGCATCCAGAATATATAAAGAATTCTTACAACTCAACAATGGAAAGATAACCCAGTTAAAAAATGGGCAAAGAATTTGAATAGACAATTCTTCAAAAAGATATTCAAATGGCCAATAAGCGCATGAAAGGATGCTCAACATCATTAGCCATCAGGAAAATGCAAATCAAAACCACAGTGAGACACCACTTCACACCCAATAGCGTGACTATTATAAAAAAGACAATAACAAGTATTGGCCAGGATGTGGAGAAATTGGAATACTCATACATTGCTGGTGGGAATGTAAAATGGTGTAGCCTCTTTGCAAAATAGTTCGGCAGTTCCTCAAACAGTTAAACATATGACCCAGCCATTCCACTACCTGGTATACATCCAAGAGAACTGAAAACATATGTCTACGCAAAAACTTGTACACGAATGTTCATAGCAGCTTTATTCCTAATAGTCAAAAAGTGGAAAGCTAAATGTCCATTAGCTGATGAATGGATAAACATAAAAAGGAATGAAGCAGTGATACATGCTACAACATGCGTGAACCTTGAAAACATTATGCTAAGTGAAAGAAGCCAGAATAAAAGACCATATATTGTATGGTTTCATTTGTATGAAATGTCCAGAATAGGCAATTCCATAGAGACAAAAACTAGATTGGTGGTTGCACGAGGCAGGGGGAGAGGGGAACAGGGAGTGACTGCTAATGGGCATGAAGTTATCTGGAGTATTTTTGAGGAGATGGAATGGTCTGGAATTAGATAGTGATGATGGTTATACAATTTTGTGAATATACTAAACGCTACTGAACTAAACTTTAAAAGGTCAAGTTTTTATGGAGTGTGAATTATAACTCATTGAAAAAGGTCATCTTTTTTAATCTGAAACTATAGATGAGTGATTTTTTTTATAAGCAGATATTCATTTTTAAAATTATTTATTTATTTATTTATTTATTTTTGTCTGTGTTGGGTCTTCGTTTCTGTGCGAGGGCTTTCTCTAGTTGTGGCAAGCGGGGGCCACTCTTCATCGTGGTGCGCGGGCCTCTCACTGTCGCGGCCTGTCTTGTTGCGGAGCACAGGCTCCAGACGCGCAGTCTCAGTAGTTGTGGCTCACGGGCCTAGTTGCTCCGCGGCATGTGGGATCTTCCCAGACCAGGGCTCGAACCCGTGTCCCCTGCATTGGCAAGCAGATTCTCAACCACTGCGCCACCAGGGAAACCCCCAAAAAGGTCATTTTTATATGCATACTCTCACCTCCCACCCCTGCAGGTCATATGACCTTGGGTGAGGCAGCTCCCCTGGGCAGACAGCGATTTCTGGTGAGGGGCTCGGCTGTGAGCCATTAGCACACGACACTGTAGGAGGCTAGGGGAATGCGTGCCTCCAGGGAGCTGGGTTATGCACCAGTGCGTCCGCCGTAGGAGGCTTTAAGGGTGGAAGCGGCACAGAGTTTTGCTTTCGTGGGTCACCTTCATGACAACCATGAGAGGCGGGCATCATTTTCCTCCCTTTTCAGTTGAGTGAACTAAAACTCAAAGAAGGTAAACCACTTGCACAGGGTCTCCATAACTAGTGGAAATTTGCACAGGATTGTGACGTCACATCTATCTGAGTCTGAAGGCCATGTTCTTTGCTATGATTCCATGCTATTTTGCACTCACTCATTCACAGATTTGTTTCTCCTGAAAAATTAATTGGTTTGAAATCAGGGACCAGGTCTGAATGTGTCCTTAGCACCCAGTACAGGGCATAAATAAGGTGCTAAAAAATGTTTGTCAAACTGAAGTAAGCAGTTCCCTTTCCAACTACTTAAAGATGCCATGCCACGGCTAATGTTTCAGGGAGAGCAGTTTTCTCCAAGTTACAGGATAAAAGGAATGGCATGAACAGAATTTCCTCATTGTTAATCCTTTTTCTTGGGTGCAAATTTTCGCTCATACTTTGACAAAATCAAAGTACTAAAATCTAGTATTGGAAGGCATGTTATTTATCAAAAATTATAGGCTTATCTTCATCAATATTTCAGTGTCCTATCAGATGCTCCCACACCTAAACACATTCCCTTGAAGACATGGGGAGAGTTATGGATTTCAATAAATTGAAGTCAGGGCTGACGAAGATGCAATTTGACTGCTGTTTTCCCCTAGGCTTCCCCGGGAAGCTGCTTCCTGGAGGCTGATGTAGGATCAAGGACATTATCCTTGACATGTACACCACATACGCCCGCTGTCAGGCCTGCTGCTGCTGAGGCCCCAAGTTGCTGCCTCTTGGATACATCCTGGCTAGGGGTGGGTGAGTATCAGTAGGTGCAGCTGGGTTGCCTTTGGTAGATTTTTCTCCCTATGGGGGGAGATTGGGAGGAGGTGTATGGGCATGGGGAGGTTAGCTGGGAGACAGTATGAGTACTTGGAGAGACTAGGTGACTGTGGGGTGGTTTTCCAGAACTCAAGAAGGCCACACACATCTCACTCTGCTTACTTTACTCTGAAGTTTTATCCTTCAAGCTCAGAGGATCTTGATGCTGTTAAAGTGATAACGCCCCTGCCTGTCAAAGTTAACAGCTCAGCAGCTGTTCCTCTCTGAGTGTGAATGCCTAAGTACATTTTGAAAGGGGAGGGAAGCAGAGGGCACTGGGGACCTGAGTGGAGGCCAAGCGGGCAAGGAGGGGAAACTGGGGCCAGAAGAGCATAGCAGTGAAGGGCGAGGCTCCAGGGATATGCTGTCTAGGTTATATTCCTGGCCCTACTGCTTTTAGGCTGCGTGACCTTGGGAACTATCTCTCTGAGTTTGTTACTTCATCTTTGAAGTGGGAGCAATAATAGTCCTCAACTCAGAGGGTTATTGGAAGGACTAAATGAGATAATACATATATGATGGGTATAATGGAAAGACAGTCATATGAAAAGAGAAAATGCAGTCTTGGTTTCTCTAATAGTGCTCTGATTTTCCTCACAAGTCACCCACTTTCTGGCTAGCAGGAGGGAAAAACCCTTCAATTTTTAGTCCAATCTGGTAAATTTAGTCTTACTCAAAATTTTTAACAATCCCTTTTTAGGTAGTTCTTAGCCTCTTACATTTGTCTGGTCCCCTTTTCTTTTACCCAGAATGGCATCTAAGAATGTGAGGGGTTGGATTCTCGTGCCAGTGGAGAATTGGTCCTTGTCTAGTCAGGGTTCAGTTGTAGAGAGAGCGACATGTAGCAGGATATTTAATGGCTTATGAAATTGTTGGGAGAGGTAAAGAAAGAGGCTCGAGGCTGCTGTGGCTCTCAGAGCTGTGCTGCACAGCTAGGCTGCCAGAGCCCGGCTGCCTCTGCCCCAGGTGGGGAACTGCAGAATCAGAGACGGCTGTCGCAGCTCCTGGCTGGATGCCTCCCACCTCGGCCACATTCACACCAGGAACATGGGTGCCCACCTCTCTCCCCATTCCCTTAGATCCCAATCCCTGTTTTGCTTTAGTGCATCTCATTAGCAGAACCTAAATCATATCTAGAAACATTAGTTGTAAAATGAGTCTGGGAAATGTAGTTTATTTTTTATTTAAAACATTTTTTTATTGAAGTACAGTTGATTTACAATGTTGTGTTAATTTCTGCTGTACAGCAAAGTGATTCAGTTATACACACACACACACACACACACACATTCTTTTTTATATTCTTTTCCATTATGGTTTATCACAGGATATTGAATATAGTCCCCTGTGTGGGAAATGTCGTGTTTTTGCTTTCCAGCCTCTGCAATGTAGGAGGGGACAAGAAGGCCTATTGAGCTTTCAGTCCTCATGATCTGCCACATGCCTTCCATCCTCTACTCAATATCCATACATACCCTTCTTCCCACCTGTCTAAACAACCACAGCAAGAACAACTTTCTCTTTTCTAACCTAATGCAACTATCCTCTGCAAAAATTGCAATGTCCTTAACCTGTTTCCCCAAAGGGAAAGCAAATTTCATCAGTCACTGCCTCTCTAAGTGATATTATTCCTTTTCTAGTTCAGTGACAGTTCTGCCTTGATAGCATATAATCTGAAGCCTAAATATTGACTTAATGACCACAATCTATACCAGCGCCTTTATAAAGTAGAAAAAAGGAGAGAAAAGGGATAATTGGAGCGTGTGTGCTTGTATGTATGTATATATGTATGTGTGTACTGTGTGTTACATAACATGCATATATACACACGTGTCAGTTTCTGCTGCATAACAAACACTTCAAAACTAAGTGGCTTAGAATAACTGCTATTTTTAATTTCTCACTATTCTGTGGATTGGTCAGTCTGTTCTTCTGGTCTGATGCAGACTGGCTGGTCTCTGCTGGGATTGCTCCTGTGCCTGGGGTCAGTGGCAGGTCAGCCAGTGGCTTGAGGATCTAGGATGGCCGCACTCAAATATCTGGTGGTTGGCAGGTTGTTGGGATGGGGCTACTTCAGGCTTGTTCACATGGTGATCTCTTCAGGCACAGCAAGAGGTCAAGCCCCAAGTGGCAAATGCTTCTCTCACATTTGCTGATGTCCCATGGCCAACCCTGACTCAGAGAATGGAAAAGGAGACTTCACCTTTTGCTGGGCCATTGCTGGGTAAATGGCTTTTGCCATTTACCACAGCATATCTGTACACCAAGGCCAACCACATGCAGGCCATAAAACAAGTCTCAATACATTTAAAAGTCCGGAAATCAGACTACAATCCTGCAGCCTGTGGAACAAAAACCATATTCACGGAAAGATAGACAAGATGGAAAGGCAGAGGGCTATGTAGCCGATGAAGGAACAAGATAAAACCCCAGAAAAACAACTAAATGAAGTGGAGATAGGCAACCTTCCAGAAAAAGAATTCAGAATAATGATAGTGAAGATGATCCAGGACCTCGGAAAAAGAATGGAGGCAAAGATCGAGAAGGTGCAAGAAATATTTAACAAAGACCCAGAAGAATTAAAGAACAAACAAACAGAGATGAACAATACAATAACTGAAATGAAAACTACGCTGGAAGGAATCAATAGCAGAATAACTGAGGCAGAAGAACGGATGAGTGACCTGGAAGACAGAATGGTGGAATTCACAGCTGCTGAACAGAATAAAGAAAAAAGAATGAAAAGAAATGAAGACAGCCTAAGAGACCTCTGGGACAACATTAAAAGCAACAACATTCACATTGTAGGGGTCCCAGAAGGAGAAGAGAGAGAGAAAGGACCTGAGAAAATATTTGAAGAGATTATAGTCAAAAGCTTCCCTAACATGGGAAAGGAAATAGCCACCCAAGTCCAGAAAGCACAGAGAGTCCCATACAGGATAAACCCAAGCAGAAACATGCCGAGAGGCATAGTAATCAAAGTGGCAAAAATTAAAGACAAAGAAAAATTATTGAAAGCAGCAAGGGAAAAACGACAAATAACATACAAGGGAACTCCCATAAGGTTAACAGCTGATTTCTCAGCAGAAACTCTACAAGCCAGAAGGGAGTGACTTGATATACTTAAAGTGACAAAAGGGAAGAACCTACAACCAAGATTACTCTGCTCAGCAAGGATCTCATTCAGATTCAATGGAGAAATCAAAAGCTTTACAGACAAGCAAAAGCTAAGAGAATTCAGCACCACCAAACCAGCTGTACAACAAAGCTAAAGGAACTTCTCTAAGTGGGAAACACAAGAAAAGAAAAGGACCTACAAAAACAAACCCAAAACAATTAAGAAAATGGTAATAGGAACGTGCATATCGATAATTACCTTAAACGTGAATGGATTAAATGCTCCAACCAAAAGACAAAGGCTTGCTGATGGATACAAAAACAAGACCCATATAAATGCTGTCTACAAGAGACCCACTTTAGACCTAGGGACACATACAGACTGAAAGTGAGGGGATGGAAAAAGATATTCCATGCAAATGGAAATGAAAAGAAAGCTGGAGTAGCAATACTCATATCAGATAAAATAGACTTTAAAATAAAGAATGTTACAAGAGACAGGAAGGACACTACATAATGATCAAGGGATCAATCCAAGAAGAAGATATAACAATTATGAATATATATGCACCCAACATAGGAGAACCTGAATACAAAAGGCAACTGCTAACAGCTATAAAAGAGGAAATCGACAGTAACACAATAATAGTGGGGGACTTTAACACCTCACTTACACCAATGGACAGATCATCCAAAGTGAAAATTAATAAGGAAACAGAAGCTTTAAATGACATAATAGACCAGATAGATTTAATTGATATTTATAGGACATTCCATCCAAAAACATCAGACTACACTTTCTTCTCAAGTGCACGTGGAACATTCTCCAGGATAGATCACATCTTGGGTCACAAATCAAGCCTCAGTAAATTTAAGAAAATTGAAATCATATCAAGCATCTTTCTGACCACAACACTATGAGATTAGAAATGAATTACAGGGAAAAAAACGTTAAAAGCACAAACACATGGAGGCTAAACAATACATTACTAAACAACCAAGAGATCACTGAAGAAATCAAAGAGGAAATCAAAACATACCTAGAGACAAATAACAATGAAAACACGATGATCCAAAACCTATGGGATGCAGCAAAAACAGTTCTAAGAGGGAAGTTTATAGCAATACAAGTTTACCTCAAGAAACAAGAAACATCTCAAATAAACAATCTAACCTTACACCTAAAGGAACTAGAGAAAGAAGAACAAACAAAGCACAAAGTTAGCAGAAGGAAAGACATCATAAAGATCAGAGCAGAACTAAATGAAATAGAAACAAAGAAAACAATAGCAAAGATCAGTAAAACTAAAAGCTAGTTCTTTGAGAAGATAAACAAAATTGATAAACCATTAGCCAGACTCATGAAGAAAAAGAGGGAGAGGACTCAAATTAAAATTTGTATGGAGACACAAAAGACCCCGAATAGCCAAAGCAGTCTTGAGGGAAAAAAATGGAGCGGGAGGAATCAGACTCCCTGACTTCAGACTATACTACAAAGCTACAGTAATCAAGACAATATGGTACTGGCACAAAAACAGAAACATAGATCAATGGAACAAGATAAAAAGCCCAGAGATAAACCCATGCACCTATGGTCAACTAATCTATGACAAAGGAGACAAGGATATACAATGGAGAAAAGACAGTCTCTTCAATAAGTGATGCTGGGAAAACTGGACAGCTACATGTAAAAGAATGAAATTAGAACACTCCCTAACACCATACACAAAAATAAACTCAAAATGGATTTAAGACCTAAATGTAAGACCGGACACTATAAAACTCTTAGAGGAGAACATAGGAAGAACACTCTTTGACATAAATCACAGCAAGATCTTTTTTGATCCACCTCTTAGAGTAATGGAAATAAAAACAAAAATAAACAAATGGGACCTAATGAAATTCATAGCTTTTGCACAGCAAAGGAAACCATAAACAAGACCAAAAGACAACCCTCAGAGTGGGAGAAAATATTTGCAAACGAATCAACGGACAAAGGATTAATCTCCAAAATATGTAAACAGCTCAATATTAAAGAAACAAACAACCCAATCCAAAAGTGGGCAGAAGACCTAAATATACAGTTCTCCAAAGAAGACACACAGATGGCCAAGAAGCACATGAAAAGCTGCTCAACATCACTAATTATTAGAGAAATGCAAATCAAAACTACAATGAGGTATCACCTCACACCAGTTAGAATGGGCGTCATCAGAAAATCGACAAACAACAAATGCTGGAGAGGGTGTGGAGAAAAGGGAACCCTCTTGCACTGTTGGTGGGAATGTAAATTGATACAGCCACTATGGAGAACAGTATGGAGGTTCCTTAAAAAACTAAAAATAGAATTACCATATGACCCAGCAATCCCACTACTGGGCATATACCCAGAGAAAACCATAATTCAAAAAGACACATGCACCCCAATGTTCATTGCAGCACTATTTACAATAGCCAGGTTATGGAATCAGCCTAAATGCCCATCGACAGATGAATGGATAAAGAAGATGTAGTACATATATACAGTGGAATATTACTCAGCCATAAAAAGGAATGAAATTGGGTCATTTGTTGAGACGTGGATGGATCTAGAGACTGTCATACAGAGTGAAGTAAGTCAGAAAGAGAAAAACAAATATCGTATATTAACTCATACATGTGGAACCTAGAAAAATGGTACAGATGAACCGGTTTGCAGGGCAGAAATTGAGACACAGATGTAGAGAACAAATGTATGGACACCAAGGGGGGAAAGCGGCGGGGAATGGGGGTGGTGGTGTGATGAATTGGGAGATTGGGATTGACATGTATACACTGATGTGTATAAAATGGATGACTAATAAGAACCTGCTGTATACAAAATAAATAAAATAAAATTCAAAAATTCAAAAAAAGAAAGTACTGAAATCATACAGAGTACATTCTCTGATCACAGTGGAATTAAGTTGGAAATCAATAACAATAGTATATCCAGGGGGGAGAATCCCAAATATGTAGAAACTAAACCAAAATTCTCATCAGTTTTGGAGGAGGCTGACGGGAGTCTATCTTCATTTTTCTTCATCCCCATTTGGTTTTAATTTTTCCACAATTTTGGAAAGATTCAGGAAATTCATCAGCTAAGAGTTCTTTATGCTCTTGGGCACAACCTGTTGCTACATTTGCTCTTTTTTTCCCCCCAAATTTTCTATTGAGTAATGTGATCAAACGGCTATTTGTTAAGATGTTGTATTAGGATCCTCCAGAGAAACAGAGCCAAATAAAGCCAACATATATATATGGAAATTTATCATAGAAATTGGCTTCTGTTGATATGGAGGCTGAGAAGTCCCACAATTTGCCATCCGCAAGGTGGAGAAGCAGAAAAACTGCTGGTGTAATTCAGTCCCAGTCTGAAGGCATGAACACTGGCGGCGGAGGGCGGGGGGGGGGGGTGGGCGGCAATGGTGTTAAGTCCCAGTCTGAGACCCAAAGTCCGAGAACCAGGAGCACCAGAGTGCAAGGGCAAGAAAAGATGGATGTCTCAGCTCAAGCAGAGAGCAAATTTTCCCTTCCCTCACCTTTTTGTTCTATTCAGGCCCTCAGTGGATTGGGTGACACCCAACCACATTGGTGAGGGCGATCTTCTTTACCAAGTCTACCAATTCAACTGCTAATCTCTTCCAGCGACACCCTCACAGATTCACCCAGAAATAATGTTTTACCAGCTCTCTGGGCATCCCTTAGTCTGGTCAAGTTAACATAAAATTAACCATCACAGATGCCTTTCATCACGACCCAATTGACTAAGTTTGGTTCTTCCACTTCCTTCTGAAAGGTGGTACATTTTCACTAAGTGCTAAGCATTGGTCCATCCTCCTCCTGAGTAGTGCCTCTCCTTGGGGCACTCCCCTGCCTGCTTTAGCAACTGTTGAGCAGAATCTGGTCATTATTATTCATCTTCCTAAGTAGCTGGAGAATTAGCACAGAATCTAGTGATGTCAAAAACATATCACTAGAATCCTAGGTACCCTATTCTATGTCCAAGGCAGACATCACTAATCAATTATGACACCTTCTCACTGACCCCTGCAAGACAAGGCACCAGGCAGCCTCTTGCTAATCAATGAGAGTTGGCACCAGTGATGAACCTGATTTGTCATCTCAGTTTTGAGTACTTGTCCTTGTGTTCTTTTGCCTGGGGCAACCCTAATATATCGTTTTGATATTCCATGTATGGGAGCAGGGGAAGAGAATCATGTCTTAGAGATATGCTACAGTTGTCAAAAGTGCATGAAATTGGCTATATAAAAAGGTGAAACAAGCCACGACTCTTCCCCCCCTTCCCCCCCACCCCCTGAAATAGTGTAAAATTTGCAATGTTTCTCACAGTAGGAGAATTTTTTAAAGTTACCATAAACAATGTTATGCGGAGACTTAACACCAGGTTGTCTGTGACCCCCCCAAAGCATTTTTTTCCTAAAAGGTGTTTTCCAGCCTTATTCCTTATTATATCTTTGAGAGATCCTAGAAGCTTTTTCCTTTTTGTGTGAAGAGAATCTCAAAGATTTAAAAAGCCAGTTCCGTCCTATAACTTAAGAAAATACCTTCCTTGCACACCAGAGGCCCCTCTTTGATTTAGAAATACAAATTGTTTAACAGCTACTGGCCCTTGAATTTCTTTTGAGTGCCAGGCACTCCCCTGAATGACTTACTTACATCAGCTCATTTACTCCAGCAGTCCTGAGAGCCTAGTGTTCGCATCCCCCTTCTACTGATGATGAAATGGCTCAGGATCATCAAGTGATTTGTCCAAAATTGCACAGCTAGGAAAGGGCAGAGTTAGGATTCAAATCTAGATCTGTCTGGCATCAAGGCCTTAACTAATACTTTCCCTGGACTCTCTTTTAGGGGGCGTGGTCCTCTGGGTTTGGTGGCATATAGACCCCCCTCTGCCTTTCCTCTTGCTTTCCAGCTTCTTTTGCTTGAACTAAGTCAAACACTTTTCAATCTCTTTCTCTCCCCCTTTCTCTCTTCCTCCTTTCCTCCCTCCAGCCTCCCTTGTTCCCTTCTCTGTTAAGCTTGACATTGTTCAAATAGGGACAACACCTTTCATCCCAGGGACACAGGTTAAAATGCAGGAGTCCCAGGGCAGAGAAAAGAGCTAAGAGCTAGGTAAGTGATGGCATCAGGTCCTCCTGGGGGAGCAGAATTTGAGAGAGGTAGGAGGAAACTCAGTGGAGTAGGGGAGGAATGGGAATGGAGGGGGTAGGAATAGCAAAGTGCCTCTTTCAGTTAACCTCACAGACTTCAGGCCTGAGACCTAGTGACTTGGTCATTGTTTATCCAGTCCCAAGCCCTCCCTGGGGCACCCACTGTGTGCTAAGCCCTGCGCAGGGCTCTGGGCACATCAGGGTGATTCAGCCCTGCTCTAGGCAGTTGCATTCAGAAGAGAGAGAAGGACAGGTACACATGGAAGCCTGCCACCCTGGAGAGGTGCATTTAGGGTAGGAAGGCAGGCAGAGGCCACAGGAGGAGAGAGCCTTTCCTTGGAGGCGGGTCCTGTTGGTACCAGGCCATACTGAAGCTTCAGGCCATGCTCTGCATCGTTCCTCTCTGCTCTCTGCTTGGCTAGTTGTGAAGACCAATTGGCCTCCCCTTTGAGGCTCAGGTGAGTCATTAAACACCATGAAATAAGTAAATCCCTGGTACTACTCGCTGCCCAGTAAGAAACTGCCCCATCACAAACCGTATCCTGAGGGCCAGGCAGTCTGTGTTTGAGACTTTCAGTTGAAGACCCACACTGAACACTCCTATTGTTTTCTCTGCCTGTATTGTCTTAATATGAATGTAACTATTTCACTGAGGGCCTGGCCTGTGGGCGCCAATAGATGCTTTGGAGGAGGAGGAGTTACCTCTCGGTGCTTTTAAAGTGACGAGTCTATGTCCCTGTGTTTTAAGTCAAACTGTCTCAAACACACCCTTAATTAGAAGGAAAGATATCGCCAGCCTTTTTGGTGTACTGTGCTGAGACAGAAATGGAATTGTCCTTATGTACGTGCTTAAATACATTCTCTGCCCAGTTTCTCCCACTCTAGCCTTTGGAGGAGCCTTGCACATGATTTGCTCGAATCCCTGGTTCCAGCAGAATTCGATTCTACAGGCACCCCTGCAAGTCCCATCTGCTGCCTTTCTCTGCTCTCAGCCCACTGGGTTCCAATCATACACAGATTTGCCTGTGGGCCCAATCCATTTACAGACCCCAAACCAAATGGGAAAGCTTCAACCCACTGGACTGGACCCAACTGGAGAGGACAAAAGAGTGGCTGTTTGTTCTGATTTCCTCGAGGTCTGACACAGCCTGGTTTTGACTCCTTGGTGTTGGCCAGGCTTTCTCTCTTCTCCTGTTGTGTGCTCACTCACTTAGCACTTAATATTGGGCCTGGTCCCCATGTTATCCTGCGGGACTGGGTAGGGTGGGCATCTGCAGCCCCCCCAGCCTCCGCCTCCTGTGTAAGCCCTGTGCTGACAATTCCAGCACCGTTTTTGCAGAAGTGCTCTCTCGAAATGGCAGGAGAGCGGCAGAGTACTCCCGAGGTCTCAGCATAATTTGGTTTTATTACAAGGGTTTTCATTTTGATGGCAACATTATTCTTTTCATGGAAGAAATTATCTTCAAATTATTTAATCTTACTCTTTTATCTCTGGGGATACTTTGGGGTATATTGCTGCAGTCTTTACAGATTGCTGGAGAATAGCAGGCCTGTCTATCATTTTATTCTCACAGGCCCACATTTGGAGGGGGGAGAAAGGATCTTGTTACCACAGAGACATTTGGTCCCTGAAATAATCCTTAAATATCCATACTTTCTGGAGTAGAACCGTTCAGGTTCTTTTATCACTCCAAAGGAAAATATGATTAGCCTATAAAAAGTTGAAATTTCCTCTCAAGGAAGGTTCTGAAGGAGATAGACTCAACTGTCTTTCTTGGGTAGCATGTGTTAACCATGAATTGCAGATCCTGGACAGAATATTCATTTTAACTAAAAAAATTGTTTTCCTTGGCCTGGAATGTAGTAAGCATTAAAAATTAGTAGTAGTTGTTGTTGCTAATAATAAAGCAGCTAGACGAGCTGGCTCAGTGAGACCTGGGGAGGACCCTGGAGCTGGAAGTGGGAGAAGAGCCCTCAGGAATGAATGCTGTGACTCAACCTGGCCACGCCAGCACAGGTGGCACTGTGGTCCCCAGCTCCTGGCCCAGAAGCAGCCCTAGAGCGAGGAGCAAGGCGAGGGTTTCGAGTGGACCCGAGACCAAGGCTGCCTGAACCTTGGTGGCTTCTCCTGCCACAGTCGGGAGCTGAGCATGTCTGGACCACAGTGGCCTCCCGGAGGGCAGCACTTTGTGGGATATCGTGCCTACTGGCTGGGAGAGTATTAGGTGATCTAAGGAGCAGCTTCTGGGCATTAACCAGGGGGGATTCTAGGAGAGTGGACCAGGGCAGCGCACAGACACAGGGAGACAGGAGCACAAGGCGTAGGTGACTGCTCCAGGCTCAGACCCTTGAAGTAGCGCTCTGATGCCTGGGTCTGTATTGTCCTCCCCAGCCTTGCTTGTCTTCCTGGCTGTGGTGTCTCTCCTCACGGCAGCCTTTGCTTTCTATCTTCCTCTCCCCAGCAGGGTTGATTGCCACCTCCTATGTGTCCCTAAGGGACCTTGTGCAGACACCCACGCCGTAAATTGCAATCGTCTGTTTACACCGGTGTGTTCATCTTTGAGGGCAGAGCATAGCACGGTGTCTGGCCCAGACTGTGTTCTCCATAAATGAATGGTAAGATACTCATTGGCATGCTTTACACAGGAAGAACAAACGGTGATGTGAAATGATGGGCCATGCGCTGGATCAGGGTTCACTTCTTCCTGGAGCACTGCTCCCGGGCTGTGTAGCTCTGGGCAAATCACTTTGCCTCTCTGAGCCTCCATTTCCACATCAGTTGCATAGAAAGGGTGATTTCAGAGGGCTCTGGTGAGGCTCTAATGGGCTCCTGGTCGTGCTGGTCAGGTGGAGGGCTGGTGCTTCGCCCTGCTCTCCTGCACGCGGATGTGTGCACACCCACAGCCAGAAGGGCTTCTTGGCAGAGCTAACGTGATCAGTGTCATTCTCGCCGGATGCATGAGCCCTTTCCGGGGATGGAAGGTGGGATGACGGCTAACACAGCCTGCCGTGTGCCAGGCTTCACCTGCACTGTCCCACCCAGCACTCACAGCAACCCCCACCCAGTGAGGACTATTAATGTCATTCCCATTTTGCAGAAGGGGAAACTGTGACCTCAAAAAGGGAAAGTCATTTTCTCAAGGTTCCCAAGATTAGAATCCCAGCGGTCTGACTCCAGGGCCCTGCTCTTAACCACCACACTCCCCTGCCTCTCTGTACCTGGGAGGAACCTGAGGGCAGTAGGACAATGTCCGGTTAGACCTCCCCGCCGAAGGCCCCGGGGGATAATAGTGTCTGTCCTGGAGACAAGTGGAGAGGGGGCAGGGAGAGCCATCAGCCTCCACCCTGGATTTGGGGTTCCAGGGCCATCCTTTCTGGGAGCTGCAATCCAATGGCCTCTGACTACCCAGCGCCCAGGCCCTTGGCGTTCAGCTCTGAGGTTGTCTCTCCTTGTTTCAGCCCAGCAGGCAACAGGGGGCTTGCTGTCTGGCAGAGGACAGAGTGAGGACCATCATTCACATTCTCATTACAGAAGAGGACACTGCCAGCCCTTTCTCCACTCTCTGGGCCCCAGGTGATTTATGCAAAAGTACCTTGAGGGGTGGCCCAGGGCGCCCAGTGGGAGATATAGCAAAGTGGTTTAGGGTGGCTCAAAAGTCAGACCTGGGGTTTGAGTCCTAGTTACATCACTTACTAGTTGCTTAACCTTTCTGAGTCTCAGATCCATCGTCTGTATAACTGCGATAACACAATCTGAAATGTGGGTCTGGCTCCCAATAGATGCTCCATACATTGTAGCTATTATTCTCATTAGTAGGGTTATGATGGAACCACCAGCCCTGGGGTGGGTGTGGGGTGATATTGAAAAGGGAACTGTTCGCTCGGTGCTTTGTGTCCACCCGGAGGGGTGGGATAGGGAGGGTGGGAGGGAGACGCAAGAGGGAGGAGCTATGGGGATATATGCATACGTATAGCTGATTCACTTTGTTATACAGTAGAAACTAACACAATATTGTAAAGCAATTATACTCCAGTAAAGATGTTAAAAAAATAAAATACAATAAAATAAATAAAAAAATAAAAACAATCCAATAAGACAACACACCCCCCCCCCCCAAAAAGAAAAGGGAGCTGTTCTGTGAACTGTTAGTGGGAACGGCTGTGTAGGGCTCTGGCTGGTCTGAAAGTGGGGAGTGACCTGGGACCTCCCCGTGGTCTCTGCCGGGCATGCAGCCTCCCTGGATGGAGTCATCATCTCTGCTCCTCTTTCTGGAGTCAAGCGTTTGATAAGGGCAAATGTGTCTATTGATCCTCCCTAGAAAAGTTGAGATGATATAAAGGATGGCATTTAGAAATGACTGGGTATATATTTGTAATCGTATCAGGATTTTTCTTCAATTAGAAAGCATTTATTTGGAGCTGGGCTGGGTTTGGGTTGGGTCTCCCTGCCTCTTCATATCTGAAACTTTTCTCTTTTGTGAGGCATATTGGCAACTTCTTGTCCTCTCGTCTGCTTTTTATCTGTTTTCCTCTCAGGAGTGCGACCCCCTCCCCCTGCTCCAGGGAGCCCTGCTTGGGGACTGCCACTTAGCTCTCAGTGGGAAGGGTCCCACATGAGAGTGAAAGCTCGGGGAGCAGGTACCCAGACTCTGCTTAGCTTTCTGCACACGTGAGGGGGTAGTGTCGGAGAGGCTGAGACCCCCATCTCCTCATGCCTGGAGCTGCTGCGAGGTGGAGATGGGAAGGTATGTGGCTCCAACTCTTTCCAGTCTTATTTGTTACGTCCATCCCAGTCCCTGCCAAAAATGTCACCTGACTCACTGTATGTCTCACCACCGTAATCTGCTACCCTTTCACTTTCACCTGGATGGAAGCATGAGCCTCATAACTCATCTCCCTGCTTCCAGCTCCCCCAAGCCCCCATCCATCCTCTGCACAACAGCCAGCATGGCTTTTCCAAAACAAGAAACTGCTCCTGTCTCTTGCCAGCTTAGTAACTTCCCATGGTGCTTGCAAAGTGACAGAACACCCTGAGCATAGCCTTCAGAACTTGATATGATCAGGTCCTGCGGGACTCTCCAGGCCCGTCCCTTCTGACTCACCTCGTCACAGTCTTCCACACTGGTCTTCCTTCAGTGCCTCAGACTTCAGGGCTTTGCATATGCTGTTCCCTTATCCTGTAATGCTTATCCCACCTCCACCCTCCCTTTCTCTACACTTGGCTTACCCCACCCCCTTTCCCTCTTAAGACCTTCTCTGGAGATGATTCCCTTGTATTTTTTGAAACTTGTAAATTTTGACTGTACAGTGAATGGACACTCAGGAAAAAAGCAGCTCCCCTAAACACAAAAACCAGGTCCCACCCTATGTCCCTATTCACCTCCAGCCTTTGGCGAGGGCGTGGCTCGCCTCCCCAGGGTTGTGTGCAGGGTCTCCCTCATGTTTTGAGCACTGCTTTGCTTGCAGCCTGTTTGCAGCCCTGTGTGTTTCCTCCCAAAGCCCAGGCACTCTTCCCTTGCAGGGCTCCTGTCCTACCATATGGACACCCCCGCTTTCCAGCAGGCGCTTGGTGAGCACCGGGCCCGCTGCCAGCCGCTAAGAGTACAGGCTGTCAGGTCAGAAAAACCTAGATGCAGCTCCCAAGTCCTTTACTTCCTAGTGGTGTGACTTTAACCAGTTAACCTCTGAGCCTCAGTTTTCAAACCCGTAAAGCAGCGATTACAAGCAGTGCCCACAGCACAGAGTCATGGAAAGGACTGACTGGGGTGGGCTGTGCAAGACAAAGCACTGGGGGCCATGGGTGGCACGAGGTAAGAGAACACAGATGGCTGTAGCTGCCGCTCTTATTAATATCAGGAAAGGGAAGTTAACCTTGGTTGGGCCAGACACTTCCATAAATCCCTTCCGCGATGTGGCTTGGTCTCTGGGGCTGTGGCTCTTGCTGTGAGGAGTGGAGGGCCGAGACAAGTGGGCTGTGGGGAGACGCACAGAAAGTGGGTGTCTCCATGGGGTTCTCAGGAAGTTTGTTTCAGTTGTGTGTATGTGGGCCTCCCACTCAGCATATGGGGCTGCCTGGCTGGGAGCCGCACTTCCATGGGAATCTGTGGGCTAGTGGGTCTGGGCTGCGTGCTGAGCATCATGGAGATCTTTCACCTGGAGAGGGACAAAAGAAACTTCCACGGGGCTTCTCGCTTCTCAGAGGACACCTCTCCCCCTCTGGCCTAGGAGGGCTTCAGGCAATGGGGTTTGGCCCCTGCGCACCAGGGAGAGAGCCAGTGAGCATGGAAGATGAGACCCAGGTGTTCCTTCCACTGCCTGGGGGAGGTGACTTCTTTACTTGTCTTGGAATCACAGATCTTAGAGATGGAAAAAACCTTATAGAGCCTCAAGTTCAATCCTACAATTTCATAGATGAGGAAACTGAAGCCCATGCAAGTCATTTTGCTTTTCTGTGACCCAGTTTCCTCATTTGTAAAATGGGGCCATCTCCCCATAAAATAGCATCTCCATTGCAGAGCCTCCATTGTGAGAGTGTAGTGCATGGAACAGGCCCAGCATAGTGCCTAGCTTGCAGCAGGTGCTCAGCAAATTTAATTTCTTTCTGCTAGATTTCTCTTACTGAATTCAAGTGACAGGGAATTTCCTGGGGGTATTTCCAATATAATTTGTGTGTGTGTGTGTGTAATGACGAGCTTTAGTACTGGAACCACAAAGCTTGAATTTGAATCCTTCCCCTATTATTATTAGGGAAAAAACCCCACAAACTTGGGTAAGTCACAGAACTTCTTGGGAATGCAGCTTCTTCATCTGTAGGGCTGGTACAAAGCTTGAACAGAATCATGTACACTAAAGAGCTTCAAAATATACAACATCTCTGGCAAGTGGCAGGCACCATCCTTCCCTCTTAGTCTATGTTGTCTCTTGCCTGCCCTAAAGTGACTTTTTCTGCGAGAGGAATATGAGGTCTTAGGGAATGAGTGATGAGTGGGAGTATGAATTGGTGTTGGATCTGGTCCTTTGAGTGAGACTTAGAGCATGCAAAGGCTGTGAGCTAGTCTAACTGATTCCCACCTGCAGGTTTTCTCCCCTTGTCTCTTCCCTCCCCCCTGATTTGTGTGGAAGCTGGGTCTTCTTCCCTATATTTTAATTCTGTTAATGATCTAAATAACCGAAAGTGAGCAGCTTCTGAATTGGCTGGAAATAATTCCACACTTATTGGACAAGAATGTTACAGTCTGGTCCTGATTCATAAGAGCCGAGGGTTGAATTCCATTACAGAGGAGACAAGTCTCTGTTTTATTTTCAGGAAAAAGGAGCAATTTAATCTGATGCATGTGATGAGTTTTTTTGTGGTGTGTGTGAAAACAACAATGGTAACTGCATCTTTCTCATGTATAGTTAATCACATCCTTTAATATTTTTCCTCTATCAGCTTTCATTCTTTTATCTTCCAGGCATCCTTGGTAAATTCATCTCTTTTTTTCTTATTAACATGTTCATTAATCCTCAAACATTTATTGTGCTTCATTAAGCAGGTTAGAGGATTAACAAAAATTGGGATTTTGAGCAATGAAAGTTACAGGCAGGTCAGATATAGAATTTCAGTCTGCTGATGTCTTCATTGCCAGCCTGGGTTTTGAGGATGAGGAAACTGAAAGTGAAGGGCAATTTGAGTTTAGTTTTCTTTCTGGATATTAGAGCTCTCAGCCCAGCCCTTGGGGGCACTGGGGGTATGCGAGGTACAATCTTGCTGGCTTCAAAACATGTTTGTCCCAAAAAACGTATTCCTGAGAGTAATCATCTCAAGGGTCCATAACAAGTAAGGGTTTAGAGTTCAAAATCAATTATTTTGAAATCTTTTTCTCTTGTCAATCTTCTCGAGGCTCTAATACTTAGTTTCTTCACATGTAAGGTGGAAATATTAATAATAACATTAGTAATAATGAGAGTTCTCATTTGTTGAATATTTACTATGAGCCAGACACTGTGCTATGCATTTTACATGAATGATCTCATTTTATCCTCCCATGAACCCAAAGAGAGAGAGGGGTTAATTATGTCTCCATTCAACAGATGAGAAAACTGGGGCCCAGAGGAGGTAATTAGCTTACTCATACTCATAGACAGTGAGTGGTAGAGCCCAAGTGACCATAATGTAATAAAGTAGGCACTGGATTGGGATCAGAGCCTTAGATTCCAGCCTTGATTATCTCACTAATTCTGTGACCTTAGAAGTCACCCAACCTCTCGGGGTTTCGGGGTTTTATTGTTGTTTGCTTGTAAATGAGAACATTGGAAAACGTGGAGTATATTTAAGCACTCTGGAATACTGAAAAATTATACTGAGAATAAAAACGGCCACCAAAATGGACTGAATAGAATTATCTCCCATGTGGAACACTCCATCTGACCTTGATTTCTAGCTGTGATCCCTCTGTGCTGGTGCCCATGATTACTTTGCAGAGAAGTCCTTGCCAGGCTCTGAGAAGTTCTCAGCCATCTCATGCTCCAAGCCCCTTGAATACTGCCCTTAATTTTGCAGTTTCTCCTCATACGCCCTGAAGCCCAGATGACATGTAAACAAACAGACTAAGAACAATAATTCTGCTTTATGATATTGAGGAGCGTATCAATTTTCTGTAATTCCTTGTAGCAGAGTGAGCATACATTATAGAGTTCAAATGTTTTGAAAACAGGCTATGAAGAATTGTTATCTGCTGAAGGAACTGGCTATTTGTCACCTTCCAGTGGCTGAGTGGCTGAGTACACTCTATGTGGTGTATGGTGTCAGTGCTGGTCTCAGAGAGGTATGGGTATGGGAGAAGGGGGACAGGGAGGGGACTGCCTCTTAACCTCTCAAAGAGAAAAATAATTTAGCTGTTGGAGACGTGATGGAAAGAAGCTATGAAGATATAAAATAAAAGTAAAGAAAACCTGTAAAAACTTTGGTACAACACAACTCAATCATATAATCTCTACCTACCTGCTGTTCTCATCCAGCCCCAAGAACTTATTTACTGGTATCAACACCAGAAAATCTTAGCATCACTTAGTACTCTTGATAAATTTACTGCTTTCCTTCAGTAATTTTGTAATTCATTGTTCAGTTATGATTAGTCATGCCTTCTTGGTAACTACAATTGTTTGAAAAATAAAACAAAAAAATTCTTCTTTTTCACTTGGCTATTTATCTTTCAGTGGTCTCTACATTTGCAACTGTCTTTGCTTTTTCCCTTTCTCTTTCTCCCTCTCCCCCTTTTTCTCCCTTTCTTTCTCTCTCACCACTGCCTTTTCCCTCATATTTTAAAAGAATTCTTGGAAGAGGTTGCTCAGTGATCACATTGTCCCAGATTAGGAGAAAAAAATGCACTTTAGCAGGCAGGATCAGAACCATGGACAGCACCACACATGCACATATATGTCCTCAGATTCATCATTCTTTAAATTTTTACTGTCGTTTGGTTGATTTATAATATTATATTCGTTTCAGATGTACAGCATAGTGATTCAGTATTTTTACAGATTATACTTCATTAAAAGTTATTACAAGATAATGGCTGTAATTCTCTGTGCTATACCACATAACCTTGTTGCTTATCTATTTTATACGTAGTTTGTACCTCTTAATCCTACACCCCTATCTTGCCCCTCCCTACTTCCCTCTCCTCACTGGTAACCACTAGTTTGTTTTCTATATCTGTGAGTCTGTTGCTGTTTTTGTTTTTGGTTTTTTGAAGTATAGTTCATTTACAATGTTTCAGCTGTATAGCAAAGTGATTCTGTTACATATATGTGTATGTATATGTATATGTGTATATATATACATATATATATATATATATATATATATATGAAGAGAGAGAGATTATTTTTCAGAAAAATTTCCATTATAGGTTATTACAACATGTTGAATATAGTTCCCTGTGCTATACAGTAGGTCCTCATTGTTTATCTACTTTATATATATTAATGTATATCCGTTAATCCCAAATTCCCAACTTATCCCTCCCCTGCCTTTCTCCTTTGATAACCGTAAGTTTATTTTCTATGCCTGTGAGTCTATTTCTGTTTTGTAAATAAGTTCATTTGTTTCATTTTTTTAGATTCAATATGTAAGTGATATCATGTGATATTTGTATTTCTCTGTCTGACTTACCTCACTTAGTATGGTAATTGCCATCCATGTCGCTGCAAATGGCATTATTTCATTCTTTTTTATCACTGAGTAATATTCCATTGTATATATACCACATATTCTTTATCCATTCTTCTGTCAGTGGACACCGAGGCTCCTTTCATGTCTTGGCTATTGTAAATCATGCTGCTATGAACATTGGGGTGTATGTATCTTTTTGAATTAGAGTTTTTGTCTTTTCTGGATATATGCCCAGGAGTGGGATTGCTGGATCATATGGTAACTCTGTTTTTAGTTGTTTAAGGAACCTCCATACTGTTCTCCACAATGGCTTCACCAATTTACATTCCCACCAATAGTGTAGGAGTGTTCCCTTTTCTCCACACCCTCTCCAGCATTTATTATTTGTAGACCTTTTAATGATGACCATTCTGACTGATGTGCGGTGGCACCTCATTGTGGTTTTGATTTGTAATTTCTGTAATATTTAGTAATCTTGAACATTTTCCATTTGCCTGTTTGCCATCTGTATGTCTTCTTTGGATGAATGTCTATTTATATCTTCTGCCCATTTTTTGATTAGGTTTTTTTTTTTTTTGTATTGACCTGTATGAGCTGTTTGTATATTTTGGGAATGAATCCCTTGTTGGTTTCATTGTTTGCAGATATTTTCTCCATTCTGTAGGTTGTCTTTTCATTTTGTTTATGGTTTCCCTTGCTGTGCAAAAGCTTTTAAGTATACCACCACCAGTCCCTCCCATCAGGAAGTGTGCACAAGCCTCTTAGATAGCCTCATCCATCAGAGGGTAGATAGCAGAAGCAAGAAGAACTACAATCCTGCAGCCTGTGGAACGAAAACCACATTCACAGAAAGACAGACAAAATGAAAAGGCAGAGGACTATGTACCAGATGAAGGAACAAGAAAAACCCCAGAAAAACAACTAAATGAAGTGGAGATAGGCAACCTTCCAAAAACAGAATTCAGAATAATGATAGTGAAGATGATCCAGGACCTCAGAAAAAGAATGGACACAAAGATCAAGAAGATGCAAGAAATGTTTAACAAAGACCTAGAAGAATTAAAGAACAAACACCTAGAAGATTTAAAGAACAAAGAAACAGAGATGACCAACACAATAACTGAAATGAAAAATACACTGGAAGGAATCAATAGCAGAATAACTGAGGCAGAAGAACAGATAAGTGACCTGGAAGACAGAATGGTGGAATTCATTGCCTCAGAACGAATAAAGAAAAAAGAATGAAAAGAAAAGAAGACAGCCTAAGAGACTTTTGGGACAACATTAAATGCACCAACATTCACATTATAGGGGTCCCAGAGGAGAAGAGAGAGAGAAAGGACACGAGAAAATATTTGAAGAGATTATAGTCAAAAACTTCCCTAACATGGGAAAGGAAATAGCCACCCAAGTCCAGGAAGTGCAGAGAGTCCCAGGCAGGATAAACCCAAGGAGAAACACACTGAGACACATAGTAATCAAATTGACAAAAATTAAAGACAAAGAAAAATTATTGAAAGCAACAAGGGGAAAACAACAAATGACATACAAGGGAACTCCCATAAGGTTAACAGCTGATTTCTCAGCAGAAACTCTACAACCCAGAAGGGAGTGGCACAATATACTTAAAGTGATGAAAGGGAAGAAACTACAACCAAATTACTCTACAGTAAAGATCTCATTCAGATTCGACGGAGAAATCAAAAGATTCACAGACAAGCAAAAGCTAAGAGAATTCAGCACCACCAAACCAGCTGTATAACAAATGCTAAAGGAACTTCTCTAGGTGAGAAACACAAGAGAAGAAAAGGACCTACAAAAACAAATGCAAAACAATTAAGAAAATGGTCACAGGAACGTGCATATTGATAATTACCTTAAACATGAATGGATTAAATGCTCCAACAAAAAGACACAGTCTCGCTGAATGGATACAGAAACAAGACCCATGTATATGCTGTCTACAAGAGATCCACTTCAGACCTAGGGGCACATATGGACTGAAAGTGAGGGGATAGAAAAAGATATTCCATGCAAATGGAAATCAAAAGAAAGCTGGAGTAACAATACTCATATCAGATAAAGTAGACTTTAAAATAAAGACTGTTACAAGAGACAAGGAAGGACATTATATAATGATCAAGGGATCAATCCAAGAAGAAGATATAACAATTATAAATATATATGGACACAACATAGGAGCACCTCAATACATCAGGCAAATGTTAACAGCTATAAAAGAGGAAATTGACAGTAGCAAAATAATTGTGGGGGACTTTAACACCTCACTTAACACCAATGGACAGATCATCCAGACAAAATTAAAAAGGAAACACAAGCGTTAAATGACACAATAAACCAGATAGATTTAATTGATATTTATAGGACAGTCCATCCAAAAACAGCAGATTACACTTTCTTCTCAAGTGCACATGGAACATTCTCCAGGATAGATCACATCTTGGGTCACAAATCAAGTCTCAGTAAATTTAAGAAAATTGAAATCATATCAAGCATCATTTCTGACCACAATGCTGTGAGATTAGAAATGAATTACAGGGAAAAAAACGTAAAAAAAAAACACATGGAGGCTAAACAATACATTACTAAAAAACCAAGAGATTACTGAAGAAATCAAAGAGGAAATAAAAAAATACCTAGAGACAAATGACAATGAAAACACGACGATCCAAAACCTATGGGATGCAGCAAAAGCAGTTCTAAGAGGGAAGTTTATAGCAATACAAGCTTACCTCAAGAAACAAGAAACATCTCAAATAAACAATCTAACCTTACACCTAAAGGAACTAGAGAAAGAAGAACAAAGCACAAAGTTAGCAGAAGGAAAGAAATCATAAAGATCAGAGCAGAAATAAATGAAATAGAAACAAAGAAAACAATAGCAAAGATCAATAAAACTAAAACATGGTTCTTTGAGGAGATAAACAAAATTGATAAACCATTAGCCAGACTCATGAAGAAAAAGAGGGAGAGGATTCAAATCAATAAAATTAGAAATGAAAAAGGAGAAGTTACAACAGACACTGCAGAAATACAAAGCATCCTAAGAGACTACTACAAACAACTCTATGCCAATAAAATGGACAACCTGGAAGAAATAGACAAATTCTTAGAAAGGTATAACCTTCCAAGACTGAACCAGGAGAAATAGAAAATATGAACAGACCAATCACAAGTAATGAAACTGAAACTGTGATTAAAAATCTTCCAACAAACAAAAGTCCAGGACCAGATGGCTTCACAGGTGAATTCTATCAAACATTTAGAGAAGAGCTAACACCCATCCTTCTCAAACTCTTCCAAAAAATTGCAGAGGAAGGAACACTCCCAAACTCATTCTATGAGGCCACTATCACCCTGATACCAAAACCAGACAAAGATACTACAAAAAAAGAAAATTACAGACCAATATCACTGATGAATATAGATGCAAAATCCTCAACAAAATACTAGCAAACAGAATCCAACAACGCATTAAAAGGATCATACACCATGATCAAGTGGGATTTATTCCAGGGACGCAAGCATTCTTCAATATATGCAAATCAATCAATGTGATACACCATATTAACAAATTGAAGAATAAAAACCATATGATCATCTCAATAAATGCAGAAAAAGCTTTTGACAAAATTCAACAGCCATTTATGATAAAAACTCTCCAGAAAGTGGGCATAGAGGGAAACTACCTCAACATAATAAAGACCATGTATGACAAACCCACAGCAAACATCATTCTCAATGGTGAAAAACTGAAAGCGTTTCCTCTAAGATCAGGAAAATACAAGGATGTCCACTCTCGCCACTGTTATTCAACATAGTTTTGGAAGTCCTAGCCATGGCAAGCAGAGAAGAAAAAGAAATAAAAGGAATACAAATTGGAAAAGAAGAAGTAAAACTGTCACTGTTTGCAGATGACATGATACTATACAGGGAGAATCCTAAAGATGCCACCAGAAAACTATTAGAGCTAATCAATGAATTTGGTCAAGTTGCAGGATACAAAATTAATGCACAGAAATCTCTTGCATTCCTATACACTAATGATGAAAAATCTGAAAGAGAAATTAAGGAAACACTCCCATTTACCATTGCAACAAAAAGAATAAAATACCTAGGAATAAACCTACCTAAGGAGGTAAAAGACTTGTACACAGAAAACTATAAGACATTATTGAAAGAAATCAAAGATGACACAAACAGATGGAGAGATATACCATGTTCTTGGATTGGAAGAATCAATATTGTGAAAATGACTATACTACCCAAAGCAATCTATAGGTTCAATGCAATTCCTATCAAATTACCAATGGCATTTTTTACAGAACTAGAACAAAAAATCTTAAAATTTATTGGAGACACAAAAGACCCTGAATAGCCAAAGCAATATTGAGGGAAAAAAATGGAGCTGGAGGAATCAGACTCCCTGACTTCAAACTATACTACAAAGCTACAGTAATCAAGACAATATGGTACTGGCACAAAAACAGAAATATAGATCAATGGAACAGGATAGAAAGCCCAGAGATAAACCCACGCACCTATGGTCAACTAATCTAGGACAAAGGAGGCAAGGATATACAATGGAGAAAAGACAGTCTCTTCAATAAGTGGTGCTAGGAAAACTGGACAGCTACATGTAAAAGAATGAAATTAGAACACTCCCTTTACCATACCCAAAAATAAACTCCGAATTAAAGACCTAAATGTAGGACAGAACAGTATAAAACTCTTAGAGGAAAACATAGGAAGAACACTCTTTGACATAAATCATGGCAAGATCTTTTTTGACCCACCTCCTGGAGTAATGGGAATAAAAACAAAAATAAACAAATGGGACCTAATGAAACTTAAAAGCTGTTGCACAACAGAGGAGAGTATAAACAAGATGAAAAGACAACCCTCAGAATGGGAGAAAATATTTTCAAATGAATCAACGGACAAAGGATTAATATCCAAAATATATAAACAGCTCATGCAGCTCAATATTAAAAAACAAACAACCCAATTCAAAAATGGGCAGAAGACCTACATAGACATTTCTCCAAAGAAGACATACAGATAGCCAAAAAGCACATGAAAAGCTTCTCAACATCACTAATTATTAGAGAAATGCAAATCAAAACTACAATGAGGTTTCACCTCACACCAGTTACAATGAGCATCATCAGAAAATCTACAAACAACAAATGCTGGAGAGGGTGGGAAGAAAAGGGAACCCTTTTGCACTGTTGGTGGGAAAGTAAATTGATACAGCCACTATGGAGAACAGTATGGAGGTTCCTTAAAAAACTAAAAATAGAATTACCATATGAGCCAGCAATCCCACTACTGGGCATATACCCAGAGAAAACCATAATTCAAAAAGACACATGCACCCCAATGTTCATTGCAGCACTATTTACAATAGCCAGGTCATGGAAGCAACCTAAATGCCCATCGACAGACGAATGGATAAAGAAGATGTGGTACATATACACAGTGGAATATTACTCAGCCATAAAAAGGAACGAAATTGGGTCATTTGTAGAGATGTGGATGGACCTAGAGTCTGTCATACAGAGTGAAGTAAGTCAGAAAGAGGAAAACAAATATTGTATATTAATGCATATATGTGGAATCTAGAAAAATGGTACAGATGAAGCGTTTTGCAAGGAAGAAATAGAGACACAGATGTAGAGAACAAACGTAGGGACACCAAGGGGGGAAAGCTGGGTGGGGGGGTGCTGGTGGTGGTGGTAGTGGGATGAATTGGGAGATTGGAATTGACATATGTACACTAATATGTATAAAAGAGATAACTAATAAGGGCCTGCTGTATAAAAAAATAAATGAAATTAAATTAAAAAAAAACCCTACCCTCTCTCTAATGTCACATTTCCTTCTTAATCTGAATTCAGTCAGTCCTCATGTATGTTATACAACGTATACTTGATAATTAAAAAATAAAAGCTTTTGAATTTAATTAGGTCCCTTTTTTTTTTAGCAGTGATGGGGGGCCTCTGTGTTTTGTTTTGTTTTGTTTTTTAAATTTATTTATTTTTATTTATTTATGGCTGTGTTGGGTCTTCGTTTCTGTGCAAGGGCTTTCTCTAGTTGTGGCAAGCGGGGGCCACTCTTCATCGCGGTGTGCGGGCCTCTCACTGTCGCGGCCTCTCTTGTTGCGGAGTACAGGCTCCAGACGCGCAGGCTCAGTAATTGTGGCTCACGGGGCTAGTTTCTCCGTGGCATGTGGGATCTTCCCAGACCAGGGCTTGAACCCGTGTCCCCAGCATTGGCAAGCAGATTCTCAACCACTGCGCCACCAGGGAAGCCCAGGTCCCATTTTTAAATTAAAAAATTTATTTATTTATATATATATGTATTTTTAATATATATATTTTAACATCTTTATTGGAGTATAATTGCTTTACAATGTTGTGTTAGTTTCTGCTGTATAACAAAGTGAATCAGCTATACGTATACATATATCCCCATATCCCCTCCCTCTTGTGTCTCCCTCCCACCCTCCCTATCCCACCCCTCTAGGTGGTCACAAAGCACCGAGCTGATCTCCCTGTGCTATGCAGCTGCTTCCCACTAGCTATCTATTTTATATTTGGTAGTGTGTACATGTCAATGCTATGCTTTTATTGCCATTACTTTACTCTAGGAGGTGGATCCAGAAAAACTACTGCTGTGATTTATGTAAAATGGTATTCTGCTTATGTTTTCCTCTAAGAATTTTATAGTATCCAGTCCTACCTTCAGGTCTTTAATCCATTTTCAGTTTATTTTTGTATATGGTGTTAGAGAATGTTCTAATTTCATTCCTTTACATGTGTCTGTCCAGTTTTCCCAGCTTCACTTATTGAAGAGACTGCCTTTTCTGCATTGTATATCCTTGCCTCCTCTGTTGTATGTTAATTGACTGTAAGTGCATGGGTTTATTTATGGGCTTTCTATCCTGATGCATTGATCTATGTATCTGATTTTGTGCCAGTATTATACCATTTTGATTACTGTAGCTTTGTAGTATAGTCTGAAGTCAGGGATCTTTTTTGCTATATACATTGGTTTGTTTTATTTTTTAGATTCCTACAAATAACAAATGTTGAAATTTTGCCATTTTCAGGAATGTGGATGGACCTAGAGAATGTTATGCTTAGTGAAATAAATGAGACAAAGACAAATGCTATATGATATCACTTACATATGGAATGTAAAAGATTTGTCATTCTTTTTAATCAAAATGTGTTTTGGGGGAGGGTTAAATTAGGAGTTTGGGATTAACAGATACACACTACTATATATAAAATAGATAAACAACAAGGATGTACTGTATAGCACAGGGAGCTATGTTCAGTATCTTGTAATAACCTATAATAGAAAAGAATCTGAAAAAGAATATATATATAAATGAATATATATGTATTTATATGTATATATATAAATGAATCACTTTGCTGTACACCTGAAACTAACATAACATTGTAAATCAAGTATACTTAAATTTTAAAAATGTTAATACCATATGATACTTAAAAAATGCATTTAACTGTATCATCGTAGGGCACAACTGAACTTATAGAAAAAATTTATATATTCATTTAGAAGCTACAGTGCTGAAACTGGACTACTATGTCCTCTGTTGTTCTAGGAAATAGAATATTTTATGCTTAGGAGCCTGACAGCCAAAATTTGTGGCAGAAAGTTAATTGTTTCTAGTTTTGAGTAGGGAGGGAGGATGTGACACTTGATGAGATTGAAAAAGTAAAAAAATCTAGAGTTGACTTTGATCAGAGGTTGTGGGGCTGGAACTGGGGACGTGTATTCCTTAGAGGAGAGTAGTGACTGGTAGGCTAGGAATCTTGGGCAGCCTGCCTGAGAAGGAGACTTGTGGGCATTTATTTGTAGGAGTCATGGGTGGGAAGCTGGTACATATTTTGTTCTCAGAGGAATAGGGTGTTAAATAACATGCAAATTGGCTGCCACTATTTTGCTGCCATTAGCCCATGTGGTTTTCAGAATGTCACAGAGCTAGGGATGTAATAATCTAAATGTCAGTAACATCACCCAGAAGCAAAGGAGGATCTGATGGGATACAGAACCTTTTCCCAAGTAGCCATGAGTAGGGAGGCCCTCTGTTGGGGGGCAAAGGCTGGGATGCTTTGCTACCCAGAGAAACTGGTCCTAGGATGAATAGTAAGGTAGAGAGAGGGACAGGTATGTTATGGGAATTTAATTAATTTAAATTAACATCTAAATATTAATTTTTTTACTATTAATTTTTGAATAGGTAGGACATGCAAAAGATGTGATATTTTTTATTGTCCTCATGCAGGAGCCTTTAACTTTTGGGTATTTGAATTTCTCAGTCTATTCTTTTATGATATCTAGGTTTTGTGTCATATTTTTAAAAACCTTTGACTTTAAGACTTTAAAAATTATAAAATAAAAATTATAAAAATATACATTACTGTATACTTTTTCAATCATTTTTATGGTTTTATTTTTAAAGATATCATGAAAATGTTCAAATAAGTCTCTTTTTCCTGTCTCCCAGCTATGTACTTCTCCTACCCAGAGACAAGTATTGTTATCAATTTTTTGTGAATCTTTCTAGAGATAGTCTATGCCTATAAAAGTATATACCTACTATATTCTCTCCCTCTTTATACACCAGTAGTAGCCTGCTATACACACTATAATATATCTTACTTTTTTTCAGTTAACAAAATGTCTTGGAGGTATTTTCATATCAGTACACATCAAGTTGCCTCATTCTTTAGAGATTTCAAAGATTTTTAGGATATGTGATTCTTTTTAAAAAATTTTATTTATTTATTTATTTAATTTTGGCTTCATTGGGTCTTTGTTGATCCGCGCAGGCTTTCTCTAGCTGGAGCAAGTGGGGGCTACTCTTAGTTGCGGTGCGCGGGCTTCTCATTGTGCTGTCTTCTCTTGTTGCAGAGCACAGGCTCTAGGCACGTGGGCTTCAGTAGTTGTTGCACACAGGCTCAGTAGTTGTGGTGCACGGGTCTAGTTGCTCTGCGGCATGTGGGATCTTTCCGGACCAGGGATCAAACCCGTGTCCATTGCATTGGCAGGCAGATTCTTAACCACTGTGCCACGAGGGAAGTCCAGAATGTGTGATTCTATTTAAGCTTTGTATCAGCTCTGTGAGGTAAGTGGGCAGACATTCCTGTAATACAGATGAGGAAACTGAGTTGCCTAGAGATTTTGCAACTTGTCCAATTTTTATTTTCCCTAATAGTAACAGGGCTAGGATTCACATTCAGTTCTTGTGGCTCCAGTGCTAAAGCTCTTCTGTTACACACAAAAATTATACCAAATATTCCCCAGAAACGTCCCTGTCATCTTATTTTATTAGAGTTGAATTCTCTCAGTGATCATTTGTCTTTATTTTATCTATATTGGTAGTAATTTTCTTTCAGTACATTGTACATGTTATTTCTCCATCTTCAGGCATTTATTGTTGCTGTTGATAAGTCAGCTGTCAAACTAATTCATTCCTCTTTATCGTTTTCCTCTGAGTGCTTTTATGTTTTTTTTTTCTTCCCCTTTATTTTTGGTGTTCTGTGGTTTCATTATACCACATCAGGTGATTAAAAAAAAAACTTATCCTTCTTGAATTTGTTTGGCTTCTTGAATCTGTGGATTGTTATCTCTTACATATTTTCTTTTCTCCTACTTTTGGAACTCTGATTAAACATGTTATATATATTTTTTCTACCCCCCTTGTGTCTTTGTTTTTGAAATAGCTTTATTGAGATATAGTTCACATACCATTCAATTCACTAAAGTATAGAATTCAGTGGTTTCTTAGTATATCCACAAAATTGTGAAGCCATCACTGAATCAATTTTAGAACTTTTAATCACCCCAGAAGGAAAGTACATGTCCTTTAGCTGTCATCTCTCAACCCACTATTCCAACAGTTATGGTCTGAATTTTTGTTTTCCTCTAAAATTCGTATGTTCAAATCTAATTCTCAATGTGATGGTATTTAGAGGTGGGGCCTTTAGGAGGTGAGTAGGTCATGAGGATGGAGAGCCTCATGCATGGGATTAGTGCCATTATGATAAGAGACCAGAGAGCTAACTCTCTCTTTTTCAGCCATTTGAGGATAAAACAAGAAATCAGCAGTCTGTAACCCAGAAGAGGGTCTTTAGAACCCAGCAGTGCTGGCACCCTGATCTCAGACTTCCATCCTCTAGAACCATGAGAAATAAATGTCAATTTATAAGCCATCTAGTCAATGGTACTTTGTTATAGTAGCCTGAACTAAGAAACTGTCCAGTCTTCAGCAACCACTCATCTACTTTCTGTCTCTATATATTTGTCTGTTCTGACATTTCTTATAAATAAAATTATATAATATGTGGTATTTTGTGAGTAACTTCTTTAACTTAGCATAATGTCTTCAAGGTTAATCCATGTTGTAGCTTGTATCCATATTTCATTCTTTTTTATGGCTGAATAATATTCCATTGTATAGATATACCACATTTTGCTTATCTCTTTATCAATTGGTGGACTTTTGGGTTGTTTCCACCTTTTGGCTAGTATAAATAATGCTGCAATAAACATTCATGTACAAGTTTTTGTATGGACACGTGTTTTCAGTTCTCTTAGGTATACAGCTAGGACTAGAATTGCTGAGTAACTCCATGTATAACTTTTTGAGGAACTTCTAGTTTGTTTTCCAAAGCGGCCATGCCATTTTACATTCCTACCAGCAGTGTGTGAGAGTTCCAGTTTCTCCACATCCTCACCAACACTTGTTTTTTCTGACTTTTTGATTATATCCATTCTACTGGGTTTGAAGTACTATCCCCTTCTGGTTTCAGTTTCCATTTCCCTGATACTAGTGATGTTGAGTATCTTTTAAATCTGCTTACTGGCCATTTGTATATCTTCCTTGGGGAAATGTCTATTCAGATTTTTTTACCATTTGAAAGTTGTTATCTCTTTTTATTAATGAATGTGTTTTTTAGATTTTAGATACGACTCCATTGTCAGACATGGTTTGGAAATATTTCGTACTATTCTATGGTCTGTCTTTCACTTTCTTGATAGTGTCCTTTGAAGCAAAAAAGTTTTCAATTTTGATGAAGTCCAATTTATCTATTTTTTCTTTTATTCCTTGTGCTTTTGGTGTCATATCTAAGAATCCATTGCCTAATCCAAGGCAATAAGATTTCCTGCTATGTTTTCCTCTAAGAGTTTTATAGTGTTGGCTCTTACATTTAGGTCTTTGATCCATTTTGAGTTAATTTTTTTTATATGTTGCTAGGTAAAACTACAACTTCATTCTTATGCATTGGTTTATCCAGTTGTCCCAGCACAATTTGTTGGCAATACTATTCTTTGCCCCATTGAATGATCTTAGATCCTTGTTGAAAAATCAACTGACCATGAATTATGGACTTATTTTCAAATTCTTAGTTCTAATCCATTGATGCATATGTCTATCTTTATGCCAGTACCACAGGGTCTTGATTACTGTAGATGTGTAGTAAGTTTTGTTAAACTTATTCGAACTGTTTTACTCTTTATGATGCTGTTGTAAATTGAACTGTGTTCTTAATTTCGTTTTCAGATCATTTATTGCTAGTGTATAGAAATACAATAAATTTTTAAATTAGTCTTGTATTCTGAAAACTTGCCGCACTCATTTATTCGTTCCAATAATTTTTTAGTGGACTTCTTAGGATTTTGTACATACAAGATTATGTCATCTGTGAATAGAGATAATTTTACTTCATCCTTTCCAATATGGATGCCATTTATTTATTTCATTTTCTTGCCCCGGCCAGAACATCTGGTAAAATGTTAAATGAAAGTGGCAGAGTATACATACTTCTGTTGTTCCTTATCTTAGGAAGAAAGCATCCACTTTTGGTACTATTAATATGATGTTAACTGTGTGTTTTTTCTAGATACACTTTATCATGCTGAGGAGATTCCCTTCTATTCCTGGTTTGTTGAGGTTTTGTTTTTTTTTTATCATGAAAGGGTATTGGATTTTGCCAAGTGCTTTTTCTTCCTCTATTGAGATAATCATTTTTTTTGAATTCTATTGATATGGTATATTACAGTAATTGATTTTCATATGTTAAATATCCTCCTTATTTCTCTTCCATATTTCTACCTTATTATAGCACTTATATTTTATTATAGTCTGTGTCTCCCCTATAGAATATGAGCCTGATGAAGGCAGATACTGCATCTACAATAGATTCTTGACTTTCAGGAGGGAGATCTTTGTGGATCCTGAAATATCTGAATCCCTCTGCCAAATGCCACTGAGGAAAAAGAGAAAAACAAATTGGATAGAGCTTGTATTCTGGGTAGTCGTGGGGCCCAGTCACTAGACAAGTGTCTTTTTCTTGTATACCAATCTTCAGGCAAGTAATTTGAATTTGTGCTTCAGCAAAACAACAAACCAGGGACCTTCAGGATCACTCTTGATAGCGTAAACATTCATCGCTACATTCTCTAAGGCCATAGACCACTGGTGTTCATCCCTACAGTACCTGGCATGAAAGTTTGTTCATTTTATTAGGACTGTGTATTCTGTGCTAGGCACTGGGTTAGCTGCTGAGATTATAGAAATGCATAAAATAGGGTTCTTACCTCTAGGAGCTCAGAGTCAGTGGAGGGAAAGAGACAATTAAAATACAGGGTGAAAGTGGTATGATGGTGCAAGCACCACAGAAGGGGAGAGAATGAGGCTTCCTATAGCAAGTGGGGTGTGAGCTCTCCTCTCACCACCTTCAGTGGCATTTCTGGCCCACTCTCTCCTAGAATAATGTAGGAACCTCCTAACTGACCTCTCTGCTTCTACCTTGCTACCCACGCAGTCCGTTCTCAGTACACCACCCAGAGTGATCCTTTAAAAGCTTAAGTGAGCTTATTTCTCTCTTCTACTCACAGTTCAGACTGACTGCCTATCTTTCCAGAGTTAAAGACCAAGTTGCCGCCTTGGTTCGCAAGTTCTGCCTGATCTGACCTTTCACTATCTCTCTGACCTCTTCTCCTTCTTTTGCTCTTGATAACTCCACTGCATGAACTCTGATCTCCTGCTGGTCTTCCAACATATCAGACTTATTCTGCTCCAACTTGGGGCCCTTGTATTTGTGGGTTTCTCTTCCAGAATGCTCTTCCCAGATATCATTCCCTCGCTCTCTGCAGGCCTCTGATCAAAGCCTTCGGGAGAAAGTCCTACAACTACTCTACAGAAACTGATGGACTCCTTCCCTGCTCCCTTCCCACCTGAACGTGCTTCATTTTTCTCTATACCACTCACTCATTTAGTTGTTTATTGTCTGTATTCCCTAAGTAGAATATAAGTTCCATGAAGTCAGAGATATTTTTGCCCATGTTGTTCATTGTTGTTACTCCCATTGCCTAGCATGCTTCCTGACACATAGTAGGTACTCATTAAATATTTGCTGACCCAGCTAATGTACTGCCATTCCAGAGGATGAGTGGGAGTGACTTAGTAAGAAGAAATGAGCTGGGATAGGAGGTAGATTGGGTGTTTATTGAATTGAATGATTTAATTTCCCCATGTGTGGGGTTTGGGTTTTGGACTAGATGGTTGCTGATGCCCACTTTCATCCAATCAACCTTGAAATAACACAGCAAAATTGCCATTTTGCAGCTCAGAGTGGACCAAGGGTCTGTGTGAAGGCCACTGACAGCTTTAAGCAATCTGAGGGTGTAGGGGTGCCTGAAGTTTGGTGGCACCAGAACCTATTACCAGGCAGTGAAGATGGTTCCTGAGATCACAGCTGAATTATGGATGCTACCCAGCACTATTTAGGAAGGCACCTGGTTCTCTCATCCCAAGAACAGCCCCTGCACCAAATCTCAAAGCTCAGAGTTTATAAAAGACATCCCCAACATAATGTATAATTAATAACTGTTGTTTGTTGAGTGCTTCCCCTATGCCTTGCTCAGTGCTGGGAGCTTTATAATGTTCTCTCTTATAACCCTGTGAGATAGGTACTGTTGTCATCTTCATTTTATGGATTTAAAAAACAGGTGCTGAAAAAATTCATAACTTGCCTAGGGCCATGGGGCTTGTAAGTGGCTAAGCTAGTAATTCCAGTCTGATGGAGTCTAAAACCCATGTTCTTGGCCATATTGTTTGTGTATTCTCCAGATCAGCCACCTGCAACAAATATTTTACCTCTGAGGGCAAGAACACATCCCTCCAGTTTCTGTACTTTTCTGCTTTCAGAAATGAGGTTTGGGATGTTCCAGAAACTGCAGGTGTGTATTTACCCAACAGCTTTGACAGGACAAGGGCAGAGGACAGTAGAGGCCAGGACACTGCCCTAACTGTATTGGTTATGACTTAATATATAATATTGTCAAAACTCAATTAAGGAAGTCATTAGGAGTGCAAGGGGCAAGGCAGATTAAGAAGGTAATGCTTCTTAGAATAAATATATTCTTGTCTAGGAAATGTGTTTTCTATAATTATTTTGGGAGTCCAAGCTCCATAAACTTTATTGAAAGGAGCCTGATATAGACTGGAGAGAGAGTTTGGAATAGCCCAAGTTCCCTTAGGGAAAGAGCAGGAGGTATGTATTGAAGTGTGATGGTGAGTTTCTGTAATTCTCCTGCAGAGAATTAGGGGGCTAGACGGGAGGGTGTGAGCTTGAGAAAAAGAAATGCAGACCACAAGTGATTGTAGACATTGTTTGCAGTTCAGATGATAAAAAGATTCTTTCTTTTGGGGGTTGGTGGTTCTTTTCATAGGCAGCTGGGGGAGGCTCGCCCCACGGAGACTGTTCTTGGGATTAAGGAACCCAGTATTTTCAGAAGAAGTAGTGCTGCAGTTTCTGGTTATATCATGGGCAATGTTGTGACATCTCTGGATTATGTTAAGGGACAGTGTTGTGACACCCCTGGATTACATCATGGGCAGTGCTATGAGGCCCCTTGGTTTTCAGCACACTGTGAAGCATTGTGGAAAGAGTTGTGGCATTTGAAGTTAGAGAAGAACCACTCATGGGGGACTTAACATATCTGAGACCTGGTGCAAATCCCTCTACGTGTATTATCCTTTGATAACATCTGCCTCCTGGGGTCCTTAGAGTCCTGGCCAAGGCTGGAGGGGAGCCCTGGGAATATTGAGAAAGCTATGACTTTGTCCAGCTTTCAGGGAGTTGCCTCTAAGCCTCTTTTTAAAAAATCAATTTATTTATTTATTTTTGGCTGCATTGGGTCTTCGTTGTGGTGCGCGGGCTTCTCATTGCGGTGGCTTCTCTTGTTGCGGAGCACAGGCTCTAGGTGCACGGGCTTCAGTAGTTGTGGCACGTGGGCTCAGTAGTTGTGGCATGTGGGCTCTAGAGTGCAGGCTCAGTAGTTGTGGCGCACGGGCTTAGTTGCTCCGTGGCATGTGGGATCTTCCTGGCCCAGGGCTCGAACCCATGTCCCCTGCATTGGCAGGCGGATTCTTAACCACTGCGCCACCAGGGAAGCCCTAAGCCTCTTTAAGATGAGAAAAATACTCAGGATTGTCATGAGGCTAAAATGAGTTTTTGTAGGCTATTAAGTCAATTGCCAACAAGTTCAACAAATTGGGAGGTTGTGAAGAAAGCATGATATTTTGGCCTCTGTTTCAGATTCTTCCTCTTCTCTCTTGTGCTGGGGCTGTGCCCAGCCAGTCAAGTAATTTCCAAGGTGAGTCTGGCCAGCTTATGCTCATTAGCTTTATCAGCAGCCTGTTCTGTGGGGGAACGTGTGTGTGTTTAGAAGGCAGCTGGGAGGAGTCGAGGCCCGTGAGACTCTGTGAGGCTGTTGCACTGCCTCCACGTGGCGTAGGCACCCCACACCAGGCGGAATTCTCTTCTGAGCTGCTCACCTTAACATCCCCTACATCACCCTTCACCCCAGACCCAGCTGCCCACTCTCCAGGTGCATCTTAACATTTTCCTTTATTTGGACTTGTTTGGTTCCTCCATTCAATGTCTTAATTGAGTTCCCCCTTGATGGAGTTTCCTTACTCCATCGGAATTTAACATTCAAAGAAAGCTGTCTGACATATCACTAATACTGCTTAATTCTTATGGTGCATTCTAACAGGGGCTTTATGGAGACAATGTCTCACTCCATGGAAGAACTCCAAAGATGACTACTGCAGTCACTGGGCAGGTCAGTGGTCCAGGTCCACGGTCACCTGACCATAGAGAGGAAGCTCTGGCTGGGAGAGCCATCACCCTGAGAACAGGAGGGAGGAAAGAGGGAAGTGGGAAAGAAGAAAACCCCATTGTATAGGAGATGCTATCGTGCAGGGTATGTTGGGCTCTGTGTATGTATCACAAGCTAATTAGGAGAATAGATTAAGCTGCTTTGGTATCAAAATAGCTGTGGGGAAAACAACCTTCATAGCAGGTTGCAGATGAAAGAAAATGAAATGGGAAAGAAATGAGGAGCATGTAAAAGAAAACAGTCAGGCTGGAGGGAATGGAGAGAGGAGGACAAAGCAGAGCGTTTAAAATATTAAAGAAGTTGGTAGGGGGTGGCATATGCATTGCTGATGAGCGCCAGGGGCAGAGAGCCTAGTCCCACATTTCCTCAGCCTCAGTGTGTGTCATGTTCAAAGCCTCAAAGTTCCTAGGGGACAGGAGACAGGAGAAGGGGGTTGGTAAGAAACTTCTGGGGCTCAGCCAGGAGGAGTAGCTTTAGGTGGCCAGGCTGTGCTCTGTTCCCGCTGCGTCTCAGCTCTGCTACTCCCTGTGATTCTGTGCCCAGTTTTCCTCTTTTCATTCCTCGCAGTGAGATCCCTGGTCCTTCCACCCCCTCAGGGCTTCCATCACCATCCCTTGGTGCATGACTCTCAGATCTGGGTTTCCAGTCCAGGTGGGTCTCCTGAGTTCTCCAGCTGCTACCCACCCCATCCTGCATGATCTTACCTCACACATCCAAGATGGACTCGCTTCTCTCCCCATGATGCCCATTCATGCTTCTCCTCCAAACTTCCCCATCGCAGCAATGGTTCTGCCATCCACCCAGTCACCCAAGCCAGAACACTAGGAATCTTTCTTGACTCTCCTCTCTCCCATCAGTCACTGCATTCTGTTGACTCTACCTTCTATATGTACCTCAAGTCAGCTCAGCATTTCTCTTCACCTCACTGCCAGTCTCTTGGTCATCACTTACCTGTACAGCTTCAGTAGCCCAAAGAATTGTTCTGCTCCATTCTCCCTACTCCCCAAACCATTCCCCACACAGCTCCTTCTGTAACAAATCTAATCATGTTACTCTCCTTTCTAAAAACCTTCATTGCTCCTTTGCTGTTCTGGATACTTATCGCTGCATAAAAATACTACTCCAAAACTTAGTAGCTTAAGACAACAGTCATTTTATTATACCTCATAAATTGTGGGTCAGGAATTCAGGCACGGTTCAGGTGGGCAATTCTTCTGTTCCATGGGGCATCAACAGAGGTCATTTGGTCATATTCAGCTGGTAACGGGCTGGTCTAAATCCAAGATGGCTCCACTTACATATATGGCACTTTAGTGGGGAGGACCAAAAGGCTGGGCTTAGATGGGACTGTCAGCTGGTGCACCCACATGTGGCCCCTCCAGCATGGTGGTCTTAGGGTGGTTGGTCTTCTTACACAGCGGCTCATGGTCCAAGAGTGAGAGTTCCAGTGAAGAAGGTGGAAGCTATGTGGTGTTTCATGATTCAGCCTCATAAGTCATATGCCATCATTTCCATAGTACTGTATTGGTTGAAGGAGTTACAAACCTGCCAAGATTCAAGGAGGACAGACAAAGACCCTACCTCTCAGAGGGAGGAGTGCAGCCATGTCTTTAGAGGACGGCCTTGGTATCATGGCGTGTGTGGCCCTTCATGGGCTGGCCGCTGCTGGCCTCCTCTCTGCTCACCATTCCCTAACTTATTGGATTTTATGCTCCAAGGGTCCAGCCATCCTTAGCAACTTATAACTCCTTGAGTAGTCTGAGCTCTCTCGCACTGTTGGATTCCTCCTTCTTTTTAGAGTGGCTTTCTTACCCCTTCTTCATCTGACAAGCTCCTGTTTCCCTTCAAGTCTCAGCTTAAGTGCTATTTCCTGTAGGAGGCCTTCCATGAATCTGTTAGTCTAGGTTAGGTGGTTTCCCACGTGGCCAAATAAGACTCATTACACAGTATTGTAATTACAGTCTACATCTCTCACTAAACTGAAAGTCATTAGAGCACAAGACTGTCACATTCATCTTTTTATCTTCAGGATCTAACACAAGACCTGGCATGTATTAATTGCCCAATATATGTTTATTGAATTCCATAGTCTCTCTGGGTCTCAGTTTCCTCATTTGTAAATTTGGAAAGCAAATAGATTTATCCAGTATGCCGTTGTCTCACTCACTTTCTTCCTCAGAATAGAATTGAAAAGGATCCTGAAGCTACAACTGGGCTCAGCAAGAAGGAGGATTGTGATCCAATAGTGATATCTGCCATGGGCACAGCAGAGGCAAGAGGTAGCTCGTATGCTGTGCATTTGGCATACCTAGATTAGATCATCTCCAACTTTAAATGTCTGTCCATAGCACTATCTATACCACATCCACCTAGAATCCTAGACTAAGAGCTGGAAGTTTCCCATGAGATCACTTAGTCCAATATTCTCATTGCATAGATGAGAATACTAACACTCAGAGAGAAAGTGATTCACCTGAAGTCTGAACCTGATTCCAGGGTGAGATCTATTATAATTTGCAGTCATGTAAACAGGGCAGGAATTGAGGTTTAGTATCTAACATAGTAGATGTTAACCCCAGCTCAGTATTAATTTCCTCTCTTGTCAATTCTGAAGTTTCAGACAACTTGGCAATAGAACAGACTGGGTTTGAATTCTGAGCACAGTCACTTCCTAGCTGCGTGTTCTTGAAAAAATTACTTGACTTTACTAAACTTCAGCTTTCTCTTCTGCAAAATGTGGGTAATAGTAATACCTACCATATAAGTGAGATAATACAGGGAGAGGCCTTTTTAATTGTTTCTGGAACATAGTTAGGACTCAACTGTTAACAATTATTAGTAACAGTTTAGTATCATGACCATCTGTACTATCAACACAAGGCTTTGATCTGGCTTACTGCCTCGAGTAACCTCCCTCGAGGCCTGGGCGGCATGGGTCGCAAGGCATAGGGCACATGTCATCTGAATTCTCAGGGCTGACTTGAGACTTGTTAAGGAAAATATAAAGGGTCCCATTTCCCCCAACCAGAAAGCTTTGCAGCTGAACCCAGTGACAAATTGTGGCTTGCACCTGGGAACTCTCTATCCCACTATCAGAGCAGAGACATTTTCAATCAGGATTTCTATAAGGCAGAAAGGAAAGCTCATCTAACAGGCCAGATGCTTTATCAGATCTAAATACTTTTGTCTTTGGGGAAGAGAAGGAAGAAATGGTAAAAGTCAATAGAAAACAATTGACTTCAGACAAGTTTTACATACATACATACACACACAAGCAAATACATACACATACACACACACACATACACACATATATATGTATTTTTTCCCCACCTATTAGGGGACAGGATCAGAGCTCCCTGGGGTTTGGGAGTTTGTTCCTAAATGTTGAATAGTAATGAATTAAGGTAAGCTGATTATGAAGTTTAAAAAATAAATAATTTGGGAAAAAGATCAATAGAGGGTTATTACTGCAGAGGCTGGCACTGCGGTGAGGACTTGGGGAGCGGCAGGAATGGTTAGGTGTTGATCTAATTTCTGGAGGGCTAATGAGTGAAGCTCTCCAGGCAACAATGGCAAATGCACTTCTAATCATCTCCATATTAAATTTAGCATCAAGGAGAGGGGCACTTCTCTCTCTTCAATTTCATAGGAATGTGATTAACATGGATATAAAAAAAAGTTGAAGGAAACAGAATTTGATTTGAACTTCATAGTCTATTTCAGAGTGAAAATTAAGATGTATTTGTAGGGTTTTCGTGGATAAGTTTCCAGGGACTCTAAATTGTGATTGAACCAAGTTCATCTTGTACTTTTCCTCCCTCCCTTTCCCCTTTCCAGGAGGTTTAAGTCTGCTGGTAATGAAGCAAGAGGGAGAAAAAAATAAAGCAGTGGAGTGTGAGGAGGATGCCATGCTGGGAGTGGGGAGGAAAGGCGCTTTAGCAACACTGCAGTGTAAAGGATTTCAGGCTGGTGTAACAGGGGAAGTGAGCCCCATGGTTGGCGATGAACCCTCTGTCAGCCTGTGAATGGGGCTCTATGATTTTGGAACAAGCAAGTTGGACACAACCAAAAAGGAGTATCTCTAAATTGTATATCTGGTGGTCAGAAGTTGGCTTTAGTGCTGACATGTAATAGGCTGCAATTCCGTTGATAGTCATCCAGGTTGGGGACAACTCCAAATCCTCTTCTTTCTCTAGTCCCTCTCCCTCACCTTTTGACTAAAATATTTTGGATTCAGACACAGAGAATTTGAAAAGTTCTATGGGCATCTGCACCTGGAAAGGTCTCTTCTCTCCTAAGATTCTTTCTCAATAATTTGGAGGAATAGTGAAGGAAAATAAAGGGGGGGGGGGAGAAATAGGGCACCTCTGGCTTTGACAGTGAAAGTGCCTGTAGTTTTCCTGTCTTACATCACGTAAACAGGCTGTGCTTTGTAGCTCTCACCCTGTGGTATTTGAGATTTATTTTTTATAACAGAGATGCTTTTTTGGAATATGCTTACAAATTTATCTCCTTCTTTAGGGAGGGGCCTTCTTTGAACATGCTCTTACCTTTAGTAAGTAATTTAAGAAATATACTCCCTTGGCCTGGCTAAACATTAGATAACAGTGTAATTCAAGGGATGTATTTAGTTGGGAAATTGACCCAGAGCCTCATTTAGCATCATCATCTAGGACAGACAGGGCCAGGCTGACGTCAGCAGGAGTCTGGCTGCCTGAGGAGTCGGGACAGAGCTTGCTTGATTAAGGTGTTTCCTGGGAAATGGAATTAAGCCTAATGATTTCCAATGGAAGGGACTGCTAATTGGGGAGGCAATGCTGCTTAATTGGGGCACTTGCAGGTAATTAAAGGTTCCCTCCCGATAGCCTTCTCTGTACTTACGACTCTGGGAGGTTAAGACGATGTGGAGAACATGGGCGTTCTCAGCCCCTGTGCTGCGTCTTGGCCTTGACCCTCTGTCCAAGGCCTCTCAACTAGGCCACTTTTCTACTCTTTGGCAAGCAGTGCTTTACGTGAGGCCTTCTATGGACTTTTAGGAGCTTGAGTGAGTTTAGGTCTCTGACACTAACCTGCTTCTGGGAGTCTAGTGAGCTCCATGGAAATGGGTGAAAAAGGCAGTGAGGTAACATGGCAGTGCCCAGGAGGGGCCCTGTGTTTTGATCTTGACCCCAGACCCCAGAGACTTCTGTATCAAGTGACTCTGGCTGAATGGGACTTAAGGTTGAAGATGTCACCTTCTGCAGAGATGGGCAGGCCCAGTGCCATGTGGGAAGGGACCCCTAGTGGAAAATCCTCTGGATTAAGAGTTGGATAAATTGATTTCTAGATCCAAGTCTATTGTCAATAGGCATAGTGACTCACCTCTTTAGGCCTCACTTTTTTCAACTGTAAAATGGGAATGATTCTATCTAATTATGGACAATAAAAAGATCCTTTCATTCTAGGTGCTGGGTAAGGGACTGGAGAAGAATGAACTTTTAATCTGTGTTCTAAGGAACTCAGTCTGGTGAGGTAGACAAACCTGTAAATCAACACTTGCCGTTTGGTGTTACAGGTCGTACTAGACAATAGAGGAGCAGACCAGTTATCAGAGAAGAACAGAGAAGTCTTCAGAGGGAGGTAACATTTAACTGAGTGTTTATGAACAGATAAGGCAGAGAGAGAAAGCATCCCAGGCAGAGAGAAGAGCATACGCAAAGGCACAGGCATGCAAACCCTACAGCGCACCCAGGAGTTGTCTCTGGTGGTGCATTTCTGTTGAGGGGGAAGGATGTGCATTTTGGGGAAAGAGAAGAGTGAGGGGAATACGAGACAGTGAAGGTCACAGGAGGTGGATCACGAAAGGCCATATACATTACTCTAGGGAGATTGGTTGGACTTTTTCTAATAGGCAGTGGATGGCTGTTGAAACGTTCAGTGTGGGAGTGACAGAGTCACAACCGAGTCTGGGGAAAGTCACTCTGATAGAAGTGACTATGGGGAAGCTGGATTGGAGAGGCCAGGCTGGAGGCAGGGAGACTGCTACGATAGCCCAGAAGATGGGTGGCAAGTCTCTAACTTCAGGCAAAGCCAGTGGGAAGTGAGAGGAGAGAACGATTTGAGTTTGTATCATGGGTTGCTTTGTGTGCTGGTATCTATATTTTTAAGCTTTTGAGAACTCTGCAATCACAGCCCCGTTATAGATCTTGCTTCCCTTTGAGCCAAAGGCACCTTGTTCATACTCATTTACCTGCTCTAACCCTTTGCTCTGCAGAGAGAGGCTCCTGGACCCGACTTTCCAAAGGAGCCTTTGGCAAGGCTTGGGACTCCCCACTCGATGTCCTCAGACAAGAGGAGTGATATAGGACAAGAATTTGAGGCCTCTGGCTTTCCCGGGAGGCTTAGGAAAGAGAGCTCTGGCAACCCACAGGAACACAGCCCAGCGCTTGAGTTTCAGTAGGTTTGGAAAAAAATACCTGATTGAAAAGCAGCGGAGATGGGGAAACTCAAAGGTGAGCTGGAGCTGTCGGTAATTGCAGCTTTCACTGTGACAGTCATCTCATGTTCTCTCCTTTCATAGCTGGCAGTTTGGGTAATAGGCACAGTATTCATGCCTCAATGGATAAGATAGGGGCCCATTTCCAATTTTTTTTTTGAAAAGCTGTTCCCAAGGATTGGGTCACCTTAAAAGCTCTGTATAGGCTGTTGATGCCAGCGCAAACTCTTGGGAATAAAGCTATTACCTTCTAGGCCCCATCAAAAAGCATCTTCAGTGTTGAAGCTTTTTGAAGTGTTCAGCTATGATTCTCTATAAAGTGCTTCTTTGAATAGCCCATGTGCAGAGTGTGAGTTAATGGGGATGAGGTAAGCTAGATGGGGGATTTTCTTGCTTTTCCATCTGAAGAAGCAGAGACCCATCCTTCCCCCTCTTAACTCTTATAGCACTGACTATCGGGACCACCCTTTAGCTGAGAATGCCTTAGACTGAGATTGGAACGTGTGTGTCCATGTGACAGTATTGCTTGGTACATTTTCAGAATTCTCATTCCTAAGTAAATTTCAGCTCCTTTCAACTTGTTTTATTTCCTTCTGAAGTCCTAAGTTAAAAGAACCCCATTAGAGCAGGCGTCTAAAAGGGCCTTTCTTGTTTGGGGAACCACAGGCTGACCTGCCTTTTCTCCCCAGCCCCTTGAGGTCAGGAGCCTGTGTTTCCCGCTGTGGCCTCCATGTGCCCAGGCAGTGAAGCACCTAGAATTTCTTTAGGACAGGCTCTTCCACTGACCATATGACACTGATTTCACCCATGGTGTGGGCGAGTCAGTCTTATTACCTTGGTATATACTTACTGGATGAATGAACGAATGAATTTACTTTATTCTGGTAAAGTGTTTTCCAAACGGGAAAAGTAGGGACGGTGCTATAAAGCTTATGCCCAGACATCTTGCCAAAACCACAGAAAGGGCCGTCCTGCCGAAGTAAGTAACTTCCCATTGTGCCTACACAGTGTGCCATAATCCAGCCTCTGTGGACTTCTGGGGCCTCTTCTTGCTTTGCTGTCCCCTTTGCTGGCTCTGTGTCAGCTGTACTAACCACCTGTCACAGTCCTGCCCCAGGGACACAGCACAGACTGTTCCTCTGACGGGGATGCTCTTTTTCTCCATATCCAGCTAATTCTCACTCCTCCTTCAGTTGGCCCCACGGAGGTCTTGTCTGACCCCTAATCTAAGTTAGGTTCCCTCTCTTCACTCCACCATCCACCCCCCACTCTCACTTCACAGCCCTTATTAAAATTTGTTGGGCCATGTCTACATGTTGAGATTATTGACTTAGTCTGTCTGCCTAGACTCTAAACTCCCGAGGGCAAGCACCTTGTCTATCTTATTCTCCAGTAAATTCTAGTTTGCAACTCAGTGCCTGGAACATAGTAGGTGCTTAACAAATATCTTTCGAGGAAATGAATGACTTTTAGTCTAGCATGGCAGCCAAGGTGGGCAGAGCTGGAAAGCATTAGCCACAGTGCAGATGGTCTAGGTCTGGCCCATCTCAGAAACAACGATGGCCACACTGCTTCTAGAAATTTCCTGTGTCTACCCTATAGGGGCCATTAGAGTGGGGCAAAGAGGCTCACTCATTTCTGATATTTCTGACTCAGGAGTAGTTCTGCTTTGGCTTCTCCCATCTTCTTTGAGTCCTGAGAGTGTCCTTGGTGTTTTCTTCTGTTCCTGCAGGGTTGGGTGGTCTGATGGGCTGGGAGCCAGGGTGGGGAAGGAGGAGGGCAGAAATTGTTTGGCCAGATTGGAGGCTGGCAGAGCTGTTTCCTTAGCAGGATGTCTGTTGATGAAATACTTAAGAGTCAGTTGTGAGAGGTTATTAATCTCACTTAAGCCTGATTAGGATGTGATTGGATTTGGGCTGAGACTGTCCAAGTCAAGCCTGGCCCACTTGATGGTCTACTCAACAGCTGGCTTGTATCACACAGACTGGCTTTCACATTGGGACAGAAGGAGAGCTTCTGGCACCTCTGGGAAGGAGGGTCCAGATGCAGTGACTATTCAGGACCCCAGCCCCAGGGAGCTTCACAGATTGTAGGGACCTAACTTCTGCTGACTTCTTGGGAAGATGTGACATTCACAATAGGGAGATTATTAGTCATCACAATTATGGGATTATTACCTTGCAAAAAGATACTTTCATCATCTTCCTACTGAGGAGGTATTGGGAGAGGACTTGGTACTCAGTGTTGAGCCAGAGGAGCAAGTTGGCACGAGCAGCTTCCTGGCTCATACTGAGGGGCAGGTAGATTCCTTAACAGATAGGAGTATTGGCCAGTCCTGGCAGGCTGCTCAGGGCTCCAGCTGTTGAAAATCATGGCTCGGCTGTTGTTATCATAGGGAACAATGAATGAAGTCATTAGCATGTGGGCCAGACAGGCTGGACCAACCATGAAACTATGAGTCCAAGCGTGGACCCAGAGCTGCAGAGGCCTGGGGAGCCTTTAGCTACTGAGTGGTCGGAAAATGTTAGCAGTCATACCCCTGCTTTTGTCCATAACATGTGCCTGAATGTACAGGTGAAAGTCAGACGTGATTAGGTGGATGTTGAATGATGGACGTTGAACGATAGACATGTGTTATAAGAGTGTGTCTGTTCTCAGAGAACTGAAAGTGTAACAAAATCCTTAAAGCCTATTACCATTTAAACATACTCTTAAATGATATGGTCATGTTTCATGTGTGTTATTTTAAAAAATAAAATTTACTTTTATCAAGATAATATATGCACCATCATTAAATACTTACAATGGAAGGTAGAAGTCAAATGTCCCCCCTCTCCTTACCTTGTGCCTTTTCAGTTCTGTCCCCCAGAGTCAACTGCTTTCCACATCTTTAATATTTCTTTGGGAACTTAACTCTGTATTTATAGATAATATGCTAATACTGCCATTTCTTTCTGTTTATTTATTTATTGAGATAGAGCTGATGTACAATGTTATATGTTACAGATGTACAACATAGTGATTCACAATTTTTAAAGGTTGTATTCCATTTATAGTCATTATAAAATGTTGGCTATATTCCCTGTGTTGTACAATATGTCCTGTAGCTTATTTATTTTACCATTTCTTAATTTATCCACTTTGGACATTATTGAATTCTAATTTGAGTGGGTTTAGAATGCTTACACACAACCCTCTACTCACCTTCCACTCCTTACCACACTGCCGCCTCCCCATTCCAGTATGATTATGTAGTGTATTTTGCTTGAATTTGAAGTCAGTGGTTACATGATTATGCTTAATTTATGGACAAGCCAAGTTCAGTACTATAGTTGTTTTCTGGTTTTTTTGAGGAATTTTTATTTATTTATTTTTTCTAGAGTTAACGTCTCTGCCCACCCCCACTTTTTACTTGAAGAGTTTTCTTTTTTTTTTTTTTTAAAGATTTATTGATTGATTGATTGATTGATTGCTATGTTGGGTCTTCGTTTCTGTGCTAGGGCTTTCTTTAGTTGCGGCAAGCGGGGGACACTCTTCATCACAGTGCGCGGGCCTCTCACTATCGTGGCCTCTCTTGTTGCGGAGCACAGGCTCCAGACGCGCAGGATCAGTAGTTGTGGCTCACGGGCCTAGTTGCTCCGCGGCATGTGGGATCCTCCCAGACCAGGGCATGAACCCGTGTCCCCTGCATTAGCGGGCAGACTCTCAACCACTGCACCACCAGGGAAGCCAGAAGAGTTTTCTTTTTATGTAACCTGTATTTCTTTTTTGTCAGCAACCTCCACACTCCTATCAAAATTTTTTTCTCAGTGCACACATAGATATTTTGTCAATTCTGTGATGTTGTTTTCCTCCTAGAGTCCTCCTTCCTGGGAGCTTCCATCATCCTGCTTCTAAATTGGACGGATTATTCTTTAGGTCTGTGGCAGTGTCACCCAGAGGTACTACAGCTTTTCTGCTTCAGAACCCCTGCTTAAGTTTCGAGTTATTTCAAGTCTGAAAATGAATTTATTTACTCTCACATGAATGATAGTTTAGCTGGTTATGAAATCTCAGGTTAAAAACTCATTTGAAAGTGTTGCTCCATTATGTTCTGCATCCCAGGTTCAATTCTGTCCCTTTGTTTGGTCTCTCTTTCTAGAAAAAAGGAAACTAGGTGAAAACTCTACTTTTGAGGTAAATTCTTTATCTTTGTTTACCAGGCCTTCCATTGAATTTTTTATTTCTGCTATTTTATTTTTAATTTTAGATTTCTTTTTTTCAACTCGGTACACTTAACAAAGAGAATCCTATTTTTTTCTTGGATGCAGTATCCATTTTTAATTAAGATTTTGACATGTATTTCTCTTGATTAGTTTAGTTTACCTGTTTTTACTTTTTTGTTTGTTTTGACCTATCTTTCGTATCAGAAGAATTCCTCAGATGTTAGATGATCTTTGGTTGGCTGTTAATGTTTCACAATAGGGTCCTAAAAAGCTGTTTGCTATGTGTGTGTGTGTGTGTGTGTGTGTGTGTGTGTGTGTGTGTGTGTGTGTGTGTGTGTGATTGGTCAAGTAGTATACTTCACTGTAGTGATATGTAGGAATCTGGCTATCCTTTCTCTGAATATGAATCCTCTAATCTCCAGCCTGGGAGGAGAATGGCCTGTTTCCAGCTTTCTGGGAATAGAGAGGAGGAATTAAGACTGCAGACTTTAAGTTAACCTATGTTATATCTCTAATATGCCTGACGTTCTTGAGTCCAGAGCCTGTCTGGATGGACTTCTGCAGAGAATAAACCTTTGGGAATAGGGTCGGTGGGGCTAGTCACCTGGTTGTTTGGGGCTGTGGAGGCAAAATAATTCTGTGTTCACTTTCCACGCGTCCTCCTTTCAGCTTTGTGTCTCACGCTCCTCACCCACTGCCTTTGATGGCACCTAGAACCTTAAGTCCTCAGTCTTTCTCAGGTCTGTGTTGGGGTGGGTGAGGGAAGAAGGGATTAGTTTGTATATCACAGATATCTCTATTTTGTGGGCACATTGGTGGTTGTTTTTTTGCCTAGCTGTGTGGTTTACCAGCCCTGCATCCACTTTCTGTCTTCCCAAAATCTGTGGAAAACGTTTATTCCCTGGTATCTTCTTTCTCATTCTCCTTTCCCTTGGTAGTTATACTTAAAAAATTACTAAGTGCTTAAGTACTAAGACATAAGTGCTTGTGGTCAATGGGTCATATTTAACTGCAAGTCTTATATGTTTATGTTTTTGAATACATAGTGGATTGGCTTAAGCCCATTGAGTACCATTGGGACTAAAGATGTACTACTCTGGGCTCACAAAATAGTTCTCCTCTTTTTCTAAATTGTACAAAATTTATGTGCTTTTTTCCCTCTTGTTATAGGCCTTTGTTTTTTTCTCCCATAAGCTAATATCAAAGTATTTGTAAAAATAAGGAACTACACACAAATGTAGTAAAGCTAACAAAACTGGACTGTTGTTAGGGAGGAAGGCCACCCAGTAATAGTTTGAAGTGTTTGTCCATTAGTTAGGAAAGTCCAGCTTTGGGGTGTAAGGACAGTCTAGCGATAACAGTATATAAGGTACAAAAGTCACAGACATGGACAATAAGGGCTGTTGGTAGATACAAGAGTTTTGAAAAAATGAGGTTGGCACTGTGCTTCTCACCAACTGCCTTCCCTTCCAGTGTGTCTACAGGGTTCTATCAACCACACTGATGGGAGCTCTTTTCATCCTTCAGCACTCAGCCTGGGTAGCTCCTCCACTGGGAAACCTTCCTTTTTCTGTCCTGGGCAGGGCTAATTGCTTCTTATACAATCGGCCCTTGAACAGCAAGGGTCTGAACTGTGCAGGTTCCCTTACACAGATTTTTTTCAGTAGTGAATACTAGGGTACTATGTGATCCATGGTCGGGTGAATTTGCGGATGCAGAACCGCAGATGCAGAGGCACCCTGTATACGGGGCACTGTGTGTACAGAGGGTGGACTGTACATTTTACCTGGATTTTACATTGTGCAGAGGGTTGATGCTCCTGACCCTGCATTGTTCAAGGGTCAATTGTATACTTTGATCATGTTTTATTTTTCAAACCCTTATGTGGTAGTTTCTAAATTCTCTTCTGTGACCTGTAGGTCTCTTTTGGACTCTAGGGTCCTTAGAGAATACTCAGTACATGGATGAACTTGTCACATTCTCTGGTCACTGGGTCAGGCTCAAGGGCTTGCCTGCAGGGAGTCAACATTCCTAGCATGGGATTCAGGTCTTGGCATTAATGCCATCGTTGCATGTCTGTGCTGAGGCATTTCCCTGCCCTCCCACCCCGGCTGCAGCTTTGTTATGGCAGCAAGGCCAAGCGTGGCAGCATCACAGGGACCAGCATTCTTCCAGTGCTTCCCCCCACTTCCTTCTCACTATAACGTGTCCTCCCCTTGCCTCTCCCACTGAGCTGTGAGTTCCTTAAGGGACCCTATCTGATTCATCACCACAACCTAGCTCTCTTCTGGCAAGGAGCTCAGTGCCTGAAATATAGTAGGTGCTTAGTTATTGTTTGTAGAATGAATTGTAAATAATTATGCCTAAAAATTTCATAGTGCCTGTATGAAAAACCCGAACAAAATTTTTGGCCGACCCAATAATTTACAAGTACCTCTATGCTTTAGCCATTTACTAGAAACAAACAAATGAACATTGAGAAGCTTGCAAATCATAAATCTTAAGGAATTCATGGATGGCCTTATTGAACTTGTGAGCCTCTTAAGACTGTATGCAAAATCTAGGTATATTTGGTATATGTGCCTTTTTCTGGAGACGAGTTTTCATAGCTTTATCTTTAAAAGGTTAAGAACCACCAGAGAAAATGAGGCTTGGAGCTATGCACAAATACATCTGAATATATATATGAAGTGTTCTATCAGTGTAAGGAATTATTTTTGTCTGTAGGTGTCTCCTGCTTTCAAATAGCCATCCTTTCTTGGAAGAACCGTAGAGTTTGGGTCTATGGACCCAAAATATCTTTGGGTCTATGGTTACTGGAAACTAACTCTAGGATCTTAGATTCAGAGTCTCTGAGCCTAGTGCATGTGAAGCTCCAGGTGACTCGAGGAGATTTTTAGGTTAATAACTAACTGGATGGGATAGAGCATTTTGTTTCACAAACATGAACATAATTTGTTATTGTTTACTTTTAAATTATAAATGATTATTCAGTAGTTTTTTTCCTTCGTTTAAAACAGGCTCTTGAAAACATTGCTTTAATGAAAAATAAAACTTAAAAGCAGCTGTGGTGTTGGTATGTAATGACTGAAATATAATTAAGAGTTGTAATTATTCCCAATTAGGCATTTGGAATGCCAAAGTAGGGACCCCAATCAACTTAACCTAGGCAAGGGAGCATCAGGCCTGAGCCAGGGACAGGGTGCAGGGTAGGAAGGGGTTGACTTGGGGACCCTCTGGGATGGGACACCTCGGGATTGATTCCCCTTGTGTAGTGGGATGGAAGAGGCATGATCCCATCCTTCCCAGCCTCTGGAAGGAAAGAAAGCTCTGCCAAGGGGAAGACGTTTCTGAATAATATTTCCCTGAAGACTTCTGAGTCTTATCTACTTGAGAACAGACAGATTCCCTGGCAGAGTCTCCTCCCCTTATGAAAATGTAACTCACTTGAGGGCATACCAGGGGCCAATATCCCCTTCCCCTATTGCCCACAGAGGCCCCGTGACCTGGTGCAATTTCCAGGCTGCCAGCCCTCCTACTCTCATAATTTTGTGCTACCTTACTCACAGCCACTTTCCCCATGGCCCCACTAGAAACCATTATGATCACCACCTTCTTTTTTTCACGGTTAACATGACCAAGATTCCATGACCCCATGGCACTACTTTTAGCTTATGAATGAACTCAAGCTATGACCCGATGTCATGGTCCTAACATGGAGAGCAGGGGGTTAATGCCTGAATCATCTGGTTTATTGGGCTGGTCTTCCTGAGGTATTATTTCCCCTTGAGCCCTTCTCCTGCAATTGGGTGATACTGGTGCCTAGATGGGGTGGGAGTAGAAGGCATATCTGAGAAATGACATACCTGGCAGATCTGTTAGTTAGCGGCACAGGCACCTGTGGCAGAACCGTGGTGAGATGTGGCTGGAAAGGTCCCATACTACCAGGTCACAGCAGTGGACTTTGACACTGGGGCTTTATCTACCAGTATAGGCTAGTATGGGCTCACTGGAGGATTTTGAATGAAGAAGAGATCTGGCCAGAATTGGGCTTTGGAAGACTTGTCAGGTAGCCTATTTGTGGGGGGTCAATAGGTGGGGAGAACCTGGAAGCAGAAAGATGTATGGAGACCACTTCTGCAGTCCAAGGGAAAGTGGGGATGAACTGGGAGCAGGTTGGCCGTGGGCCAGTGGAATGGTGGGGTTAAGAAGTGGGGTGTGGGAAGTGGCAAGAGAGGAGACCAGGTGCCTAGCAGGATGGTATGGTGTGGGGAGCTGGGAGGAGGGGGCGGTCAGCCATGTTGGGGTTAGGATATTTTGAACTTAGTTAACTGGAAGTATTAAGAGAGAGAGGAGGAAGTGAGACTGGGTGAGAGGAGGGAGAACATGAGTTTGGGATGAGTCATTATCTGAGAATGTCCATTTGCAAGTGTCCAACTGGCATTACCAGTATGGGGTCTGGGTTGGGGCATCCTTGGTGAGAGGGCAGAGTGGAAATATAAGAGGACTGGGGACCAAGTCCCTGGGGGATGCTGTGTGAACCCAGGGCCGGAAAAGGGCCAGCGGGAAACAGCCCTGCTATGTGACCTAATGGCTTTCTTTGGATCTTCATCCTTATGGACCAGCAACAGCTGTGAGTTGGGCCTGTGGACTTAGTGTGACTCTTATCTATCAGACCACGACAGGGAGCTCTGTGCTGGTTAGCATGCTCTGACCTTGGAACTGGGCAGATCTGAGTTCTCATCCCACCTCTACCACTTCTAGCTGTACAACACTGGCTAATTTATTTAATGTTCTGAACATCAGTTTCCTTATTTGTAAAATGGGATCATAATAGGACCTTCCTCACAGGTTCATGTAGCAAATATTTCCCTAGCACTTTTTGTGTGCTGAGCACCATGGGTTTACAGGGGTGACATGTGACACAGTCCCTGCCCTCAAACCACTCACCACCTAAAGGGAGACGGAGAGAATACCAAGTACAGTAGCACGTGGTGGGTGCTACAGAGACTGGGCCAGGGAGCTTTAGAAGCTCACGAGAGGGTCACCTAGACGTGTGTGTGCGTGTGTGTGTGTGTGTCTGTCTGTCTGTCTGGAGGGGCTGTTTCAGATGAACTTGAAGACTGAGCAGGAGTGAGTCCAGGGCTTTTCAACCCCTGGCTGAGAGTGAGAATCACCTGGGAGTTAGGGCCCCACTGTGACCAGTTACATCAGAATCTGGGGCACTGGGGGCCAAGCACTGGCATATTTTTAAGGCATCCTATGTGAATCTAATGGGCAGCCCGAGACTGGAAACAACTGAATTAGCAAAAGAAAGGGCAAATAGGGAAGAGAAAGGGAATTCCACCAGGAAGAGCTGCATGTATGAAATCTCAGAGGGACAAGAGGGAGAGATGACTCAAATGGACTACAAAATCGGTTTTGTATATTGTTTTACAAACTGTGGTTCATGACTTGTTCGTGGGTCATGAAGTCAATTTAGTGTGTCATGACCAGCTTTAAAAGCAAATAGAATGATCTGGAATCAAAAGCATCAGGGCTTGTATATGGTAAGGATCAGTGTTTCTTGAAACCTGTGTCTCACAAGCCTGTGTGGGTACGTGCGCTGGGTCTCCCGCAAAACCTCCTTCTTGCCGTGAGCACAGTCCCAGGTTTGTGGGAAATGCTGGCTGAGCTGGGCTGAGTGTAGGAGTGGGTGGTGGGAGGGAGGCTGGATGGACTGTGAAAGGTGCTTGGGCTCTATCCCTAGGGCAGTGGCAACCTCTGAAAGGTTGTAAACAGAGAGCAGCGAGGTCACGGCTGGGCCTTTGGTCTGGGCAGTGTGACGTGGGAGGTGAGGCTGCCGCTGTGGTGATACTCCGCGTGAGAGGTGGTCAGCAGCTGGGGAAGGAGCGGAGGGGCTGGGGGACGGAGGAGGACCCCAGGACCGCACTGATGGCCTCCGCCCTGGCCTCTTCTCTTATTTGCTCCTTCTGGGGCAGGTCTGTGGTCTCTAGCGTAGGTGCAAACTGCCCCTGCAGGCGCAGTCATAAGGGCTGATTAAGGACCATCTGTCCACCCTTGATGTTTCCATCTGGGGAGCTCAGCGTCCCTTCAGTGATTCAAATAGAGGAGAGAGAAGCCTCTGGAATCTTCTTTAAACTGAGGCACTGTTTCCCCAGATGTAGAAATAGCAGAACAGAGGTAACTGACGCTTTGAGACAAAATTTCCTTTGAGCTGGTGTCAAACATAGATGTTGGGCCCAAAGGGGATGTTCAGAAAGTTCTGGGTCGGAAAGTACTCCATTGTATCTCGTTGAAGGATGTGTGCTCTGTAGGTCTTCCCTCTGAGCAGGATTTGTGGGGTCTTAGTGGTGCTGGAGGCTCAGGGCAGGAGTAGGAGCCTTGCCCTCACATTTCCCTCCGGCGCTGGCTCTGGGGGTAGAAAGATGAGTAGCAGGTGGGTCTGTTCCCGGAGCAGGTGTGCATGATAAATGGTGCCGCCGTGCAGCCCCTCCTCCCACGCTCCTCCTTCCGCGACTGGCCTTCCCGCTCTTCCTGCTGGACTCACTCCTGCCTTAGGCCTTTTGTGTCTGCCCTTCCCCCTGCTTGGAACACTCATCCCGGATCTTCACAACGTCTCTGCTCAAATGTCACCCTTCCTGCAGGTGACCATCTAGACGCTTGCTCTTCCAACATTTTAAAATTCTTTCTTGCTTTACTTCTCTTTATTTGCCCGGATCCCTACCTGAAATGGTTCATTTGTCAGTTTTGGGTGGTCTTCTCCCCCATCTAGAGGGCAAGCCTCATGAAGGGGGGTGCTGTGTCTGTCCATGTCTCCCTGGTTCCTGCTGTATCTCTTGTGCCAGAGCGGTTGCAGGGTGTGTGGCAAGTGGCAACGGGTGCAGAACGAATACTTCTTTCGTGGATGAGAGGAACAGGTAGGCCTCACTGATGGATTGACTCATTCATTCATTGTTTTTTATTGTTGTTCTTTGTGAATTTTCCTACTTATTTGCATGTTATGGGGAAATTATATACATATGTTTATTGAGGTATAGTTGATTTACAATATTATATGTTTCATATGTACAATAGTGTGATTCATAATTTTTCAAGGTTATATTTCATCTACAGTTATTATAAAATATTGGTAATATTCCCTGTGCTGTACAATATATACTTGTAGCTTATTTATTGTATACATAGTAATTTGTACCTTTTAATCCTCTACCCCTATCTTGCCCCTCTCCTCTTCCCTCTCCCCACTGGTAACCACTAGTTTGTTTTCTATGTCTGAGTCTGTTTCTGTTTTATGTTCATTTGTTTGTTTTATTTTTTAGATTCCACATACATGTTATCATACAGTATTTGTCTTTGTCTGACTTATTTTACTTAGCATAATACCCTTCAAGTTCATCCATACTGCTGCAAATGACAAAACTTCACTCTTTTTTATGGCTGAGTAGTATTCCATTGTGTATATATATACACCACATCTTCTTTTTTTTTTTTAATAATTAAACCAAAATGATTTATTAAGTAATACATAGATTAGGTAAAATACTTAGCGTGGTGTTGAGAATACAAGTAGTGTTTAATAAATTGTGGAAATTATTATTTTTATAATTCTTATTATTATAATCATCTAGCAATTTTTGATCATACAGAAAAGAATACTTAGGCAAATTTTTATTCTCTCCAAGTGGTAAAAGTATATGTGCTAGATTTTTGAACATCTTTTCTTAATGGAATAAACACAAAACATATATCTGAGACTACTTATAGCATATAGATATAAACATATTTTCAGTTCAGTTAACAGGTCAAAATACGTCTAAATTGGGAAGCACACAGAATTGCTGATTACATGAAAAATCTAAAAATTACCCCTTGAATACATAGGCTAACTTATCAGTCTCTTTATGGCATTCTTAATCTTTTTTTTTTTTAACATCTTTATTGGAGTATAATTGCTTTACAATGGTGTGTTAGTTTCTGCTTTATAACAAAGTGAATCAGCTATACATATACATATATCCCCATATCTCCTCCCTCTGCGTCTCCCTCCCACCCTCCCTAGCCTCCCCCCTAGGTGGTCACAAAGCACCGAGCTGATCTCCCTGTGCTATGCGGCTGCTTCCTTTCTTCTTTATCCATTCAACTGTTGATGGACACCTAGGTTGCTTCCATGTCTTGGCTATTGTAAATAGTGCTGCTGTGAACATTGGGGTACATGTATCTTTTCCAACTAGTGTTTTTGTTTTTCCTGAATATATGCCCAGGAGTGGAATTGCTGGATCATATGGTAGCTTTATTTTTAGTTTTTAAAGGAACCTCCATATTGTTTTCCATAGTGGCTGCACCAATTTACATTCCCACTGAAAGTGTATGAGGGTTTCCTTTTCTCCACACCGTCTCCAGCATTTGTTATCTGTGGACATTCATTCATTCTTCATTCAACCATGTGCCAGGCATGCTTCTTGCTGGTGAAAGGGCTTTGGGGAAACTTGGCTCACATCCTGCAGCTTTTGTGGCGGGACAGCCACTTGCAGTGTGACATGGCACGGTTTTGCACCCCGGTGTCTTCCCTGAGATCAGAACTCTCTGCTCAGAAGGTGCCCTACTTCCTTGGGGGCTTCCAGGTGGCCTTTAATGGTTTGTCCTTGGGGACAGAAAATAGGGTTCTGGGTACCTATTGAGACCAGTAGAGAAATTATATACAAATAGGCACTGTGGTTCCATAAGCAAACTTATTCTGCTGGTCCCAGACTTGGGGCACACTCATGCCCTATTCTCTGCTCCTAGAGGCTGTGCTGCAACTTCCTCCCACACGTTCTCAATCCCTCCCTCCACTGCATTGAGGATGACAACCTACACTTCATTTCTCGTGTCTCTGTCATTCGCTCAATTAGATTTGAGGCCAATGGGAATCTCTGGTCACAAACTCAGATGTGTAACATGGTTCATTTCTGTAAATCTCAGTCCTCATCCTACCAGGCTGGTTGAAACTCAGCCTCAGTCATTCCTGGGTCCTGCCTCTCCTCTGGGGAGTGCCAGGGTGCCAGGTCTTGGGCAGCCAAAGGGTTGAGAAAGCCCTGGCCACTGGCCACTGAGATGCCCATCCTCCCAGCCACATGGTCCTCTAGGCCTGCACTTCTGCTGTTTATTTGCCGCCCTTGGAGCCCCTGAATCTCATGTCCAGAATGCCTTCTGCATAAGCATGGCCATTCCAGCATCTATCCAGGTTTTTACAAAGAGAAGTAGGAGGCCCTATTCTGCCTTGAGGGACCAGCCTGTTTAGCTGCCAGTCACAAAGATCCACATGTAGAAAAGATAATTAATAATTCAAGGAAGCAGACCAAGTGTTAAAAAGACCAAAGACTCCAGCAGTTGGGAGGAAAGTGAGAGTGGGGAAGGTTGGAGAGATGGTGGAGTGCTCCCTGGAGGAGACAACGGTGAACCTGAACCTGGAAGGCAGGCTGACTTGAGAGTTCGCTTTGGGGAGAAATTAATTCCCATACCCGTGTAATGCCCAGCCGACCAACTCCACAGCCGGAGTGAGGTGAATTTACTGGAAGAAAGAGCCAACTTGAACAATTGAACTCTGAAGGACTTGCAAAAGTGTGCTTGGCGATTTCTGCATCAGTATTCTCCCCCCGGTGCCAGCCAGACCTGATAAAGTTGGGACTGGGGTGCTGCTGCCCGGGATGGAATTGCCTCTGTTTAATACAGTGTGTGGCTTTGAAATGTAATGTGATAAGTTCGCATGTCACATGCCTGAGAAGTTCCTCGGCTGTCGCTCCCAGCTCTGCTCCTGCTGCAAAGGGGCCACGTTAGAATCCAACCCCAGAGCAAACAAATCTGGAGTTCACTGAAGACAGCAGGTGCTTTTTATAGCTTTCGATGGGTTTTGAGTGGTGCACAGAGCTGACAAAACACCTCTCAAGGCAATGGCTTCGCTGGACACAGTGTTTTGAAATGGATTCAATTACATTTAAATGATGGCACTTTGAGTATTTTTTCACATTCCGTACCCTCTGTCTTCCTTTTTATTTTCTATAGGGAAAGCTCACATGTGAATTAAAATCACCCGGGAAAGTCTAGGCATAAATATTAAAACGTTTGGCTGCTGGCTGAAGGGAATTTATGTCCGCTTTTTCTCTTTGTTGCAGAAACTTGCTTTTAGTTTTGGCAGAGGTTGTTCTTCCAGACCTCAGAAGATGTCCTTCTCGGTGCTTTCTCCCTCTTTCTTTCGCTGTTCCTGTGTCCCTCCATTCTGCCCCCACCTCTGAGTCTTTGGTCTTGGGAACAGGACCATCACCTACAAAGCAGGAGGTCAGACTTCAGCGCCCACAGGGCCCAGTGGGTAAATAAATGAGTGATGTAGGCTGGGAGCCCTGGGGTGAGCTGGAGGGGTCGTGCCTGTCCAGAAGGACAGAGCGTACTGTGCCACTGATGCTGGCCACAGGAATGCAGTCCCCGGGTGGCCAGGCCTCAGGAGTTGATTTTAGAATGCAGGCAGCTAAGAAACAACACCACTATTTAGACTGAACAAAACCCACTGGATTCAGCTCAGAGGTTACCTGTTTGCAACCTCTGCCGTTGATGTGTTGGGCTGTCCCGGCCCATGGTGAGCTGGGGTTGTCTCCCTGTGTAAGAGAGTTCTCTCTGCTCGCAGACCTGCTTGGGCCAGCAGCTGTCTCTTCTGGAAGAGTCTTAGTTTGAAAGAGTGACCTCGTCTTGTAGAGGGAAGAGCCTCGGCCAGAGAGGCATAGGATCTGTCCTTTAGTTCATGCTCTGTAACTTCTGGGGCTGAGTATTTTGAGCAAGTCACTCACACCCCATGGGTCTCAGTGCCTCTATTCTTTCAAATAAGGAAAATTATATCTGAATTACCTACTGGGTTTCTTGTGAGACAAAAAGGACAACATCAGTAATGTGATTTGAGAAGTGTAAATGCCAATTGCTGTTCTTATTTTGTGTGGCCAGCATGTGATATGAAGGAATTGTGAACTTGAAAAGGACAGTGTTCCAGGTCTGTGCAGGTTCCAGCCTGGCTCTTAGTCCTGATTTAAACCCAAGGGAAGTGAGCCTGGGGCATTCTGTCCACATCTATCAGCGTGTTTTTTTTTGAACCTGGCACAGACCATGGAAGGAAGGGCAGGGATGGGGCAGGTAAGGAGTCAGAGCCTGGGAACAGAAGATCCTTCACACCCCACTGTTACGGCTCAGAGCATTCTTGAAAAATTGCATGTTCCCCAATTTGTTTAAATAGGATATTTAAAAACAGAAACCTTACCCAGGATAGTGTTTCCCAAACTGGTGTTCTATGGCACACTATTCTCTCTAGGATATTGAAAGGAATGAGAAAAGGATTTCACACTCAGGTAACTTGGGAAACAATGGATTAAAGTTGAATGAGTTTCTTTCTTGCAGGACCCCTCAGAGTTTTAAAAATAACATGCAGATGTGTATTGTGAGGTGAGAGTATTCTGTTGCTCAAACCGTTGTTTATTGAGCACGTGGTATCATTTCCTTATGACTCAGTTTGGGTAAGGCACGCCTAGGTCAGCTGATCATTTCCTCACTCTGCAGACTTCCGTTGTGCGTCACCCGAGTGCCAGGCACAGAGGACAAAATGGTGAGTGGAAGCAGACCTAGGCTTGCCCCTGCCCTCAGGATGTTGACTGCCTAGTGAGGGAAAACGGCATTAATCAAGTAAGCACACCCTGGATGTAAAATGACAACAGGAGAAGGTGCGCGCAGGAGAGGAGTGTGGTGCCCTCCGGGGCTTTGCCCATCTTTGTGGCTGAGGGAGCTGTGAAGGACGCAGAGGCATCAACCAAGCCAAGAGGCCCTGAGCCAGGTGCGGGCACTTCCTAGAGGTGGGGAGAAGCCAGTGTGGCCAGAGCTCTGGGGTTGAGGGCTTGTGAGGGTCTGATGGGGTGGGGTGGGGTGGGGTGGGGAGGTACTAAAGCTTCCCTCCCCGCGTGACTTGGTGCAGCTCTTGCCTGGCTGGGCCGGGAAGGAAGTGTCAGCACAAGGCGAGCTCCCGATCCCGCCCCAGGTGCAGGGGGCCTCTGTGGGCTGGGCACACAGAATAACAAATACACGATGGCTGCCTGGGGCCGTTCTGAGTTTCTCGCTGCTGTGTCTGGTGCCTTGACCTGTGGGTACAGTCAGCTTTCCATGCAGTTGGAATGTTTCCCCGGGAAGGATGCAGCTGCCTGCTGGGAAACTTGTGCTGGGGCCTCCGACTGGTGACTCACTTCACAGTCAGGTTCTTCTTGCTCCCGTTTGCGCTGGAATCAAGAATTTTGTTGATTGTGCCTCCCTGGGGACTAATATTCTCCTGAATTTCATGTTACCTGAAGTGCAAAGCAGCAGAGCATCAGCTAGCAAATAGCAATGCCCTCTGTGTGTTCAAAGTTTACTGAGTAAAGATTAATTGAGTGTTGTTCGGGACACGGGAGGTAGAGGGGGTGAGCAAGGCCGTTGGGATCCCTGCTCCACTGGGCTCTCCTTTGGTGGGGAAGGGGGTAGGTTGGGGTGAAACAAGGCTGGTGAGACTGAGGGCTGTGGGAGGACCTGACCTCTTCCAGCAGCTTCAGGGAAGGCTTGGCGGGCAACGCTGGCTAAAGGGAGACCTGGAGGTGGATGTGCCAGCAGGGGTGAGGTCAGGGACAAGAGAACAGGAGAACAGACGTAGTTCTAGAGCAAGGAGACTATGGCTCAGTTGTGTGGCTGGAGCTCGCGTGCACGGTTGGCCAGGGCACTGAGATTTCTACTTTTCCTGGGTCTCCTGAAGACGCTTCTCTGAACTTTGTTGGGGGTCCTGAGAGTCTTGGTTACAATCATCTAATGCAATTGTATTTTTTCTTCCGAGCATATCAGGTCCCAGACACACCAGACCAGGCTATATTTCTCAACTACTGCCTGTATGAGGGGTTTGCCATACTTGCGATGTCAGAGGTCGCAGGAAGTAATCATTGCAAACTCCTGGAGCAAGCTTCCCTCTGAGAAGCCTTTGTATGGGTTCTCTGAGCCCGGCACCAAAGAACTGACAGATCTGCAGTGACAAGCGACAGCTTTTTTCATTGAACGAGAGGGATGGGGGTGGTGGGAATATATCGGCTGCAGTGACAAGGGACAGCTTTTTTCATTGAACGAGAGGGATGGGGGTGGTGGGAATATATCGGCTGCAGTGACCTTTCACGGTAGGCAGAGATATGCCAGTGTTGAAACAATTATCTCAAGTGCCCGTGGGTACCAGCTTCCTGTTGATAACATGTGGTGCTAATTACCTTGAAGTATTCAGGGCAGATGTTGGTGCTTGGAATTCACTGGCCAGCAGAAGGGCTGAGCCTGGCTCAGGACCAGGAGCCAAGGTGGGGAAGCTCCACCTTCTTACATCCCCCTTTCACGACTGCAGATGTGGTTCCTCTCCTCCTTCAGACACTGTGCTTTATTGCAGTCTCTTAACCTTTTCAGCGAACCAAAAATGTGATTGACTGACCAGTCACCCGCTCTCTGCTGATAGCCTTTTAGACCTGCAGGGGAGGAATAGGATGGCCAGTTAATCAAAATATCCTGTGTGGAAAAGGTCAGCATGGTGGGGCTCCTACTATATATTTTCCCAGAATGAGAGATATTAACATTCTGCCTCCTCCTTCCTTTCAGTATTGCCCAAGTTGAACCATGCGGTCTGGAAATTGCAGCAATGTTGTGCATCCTCAATGGACACGATTTTAATGAAAGAGGGTGATGGTGCCACATCTGATGACATTTTCCCTTTTTCCTGTTGAACCACTTTTATCTGGAAAGGTGGGCAGCGACCCTGCTGCTAGCTCCTCAGCTCTGTTCTCTACGTTCTCTTCATTTACACAGCTCACTACGCGTGCAATCGCTTGTTACAATGGTAATTAACCTTCACCTGGGGCTGCTTCATGTCAGGCCCTGTGCCAAGCATTTCACCTCATTTAATCCCCTCGCAACTCAACGAGGTTTATTACACCCCTTTAACAGACAGGGAAGCTGAAGCCCAGAAAGGTTAAGCCACATCCCCACGTGACCCAGCTGGTCAGTGGGATCCCAGGACTTAAACACAGGGAGTTTGACTCCAGAGCCACCTTTGTTTCAGCCCCCTCTCCCACCAGGTCCTGACCACGAGGATGGAGACAGTACCTGTCTTGTTCATCTCTACACCTCAGTTCCTGACGGAAGCCGAGCACACAGGGGAGGCTCAGTATGTTTGTTAAGTGAATCAATGACCCTAAACCCCCAACCTTGCTTGGGTGTGAGAGCAGGAAAGGCGGATCCGAGGCAGAGGATCTGGGCTGAGTGGATTTGCTGGGTGCTTTGTAGACATACTCCAGAGGGCTGGAGTGCGTGAGGGGCTGGCCAGAATGGTGGAGGCGGGGTTTGTTACTCTTGTAGAATCAAATGAAAGCTGCTCAGTTAGTCAAGGGAAGCTCACTTTTGCAGAATGGGGAAATTGTTGCCATTGTTGGTAGTGAACGCTGCAGGCCATTTGGTATCATTTCTTATTTTCCAAAATCTTTAGCTTTTTTTAAAAAATTTAATTTAATTGTTTTATACAGCAGGTTCTTATTAGTTATCTGTTTTATACATATTAGTGTATATATGTCAATCCCAATCTCCCAGTTCAAAATCTTTAGCTTTGAAAACTTTGGTCCATTTAGCTAGCTAGCTAACGAAAAATGGAAGAAAACTCTAGACACAGTCATTCACCTTTCACATATCCTTAGAGAATCTTGCACTCCAAGTGAGTTGGGTGTGTATGGGTGCATGTGTGTCTGTGTGTGGGAGTATCTCCATTACTGAATTTAGCAAGTTGAATTTTCTGCTGTGAGTGCCTCTCATTTTTACCATAGAAAGATGTTTCCTTTTGAAAAAATTACATTGTATAAATATAAGGGAAAAGCATGAAGGATAAAGTAAAAATCACTTGAAAACATACCACCCAGAGCTAACTGGTAGTTTGGTGAACATCCTTTCAACATTGGTGTGTGTGTAAAATATAATTTTACAGAGAGCAAAATACTGTAAATACTGTTTTGCAATCTGCTTTTTCTCCTCCATTTAATATACTGAGATCTTTCCCTATCAATAAATATGGTGCTGCATCATTCTTTTTATTTTTTACTTTTTAATAAATTTATTTATTTATTTATTTTTGGCTGCGTTGGGTCTTCGTTGCTGCATGCGGGCTTTCTCTAGTTGAGAGTGCAGGCTCAGTAGTTGTGGCGCATGGGCTTAGTTGCTCTGCGGCATGTGGGGTCTTCCTGGACCAGGGTTCGAGCCCGTGTCTCCTGCATTGGCAGGCGGTTTCTTAACCACTGCACCACCAGGGAAGCCCCTGCATCATTCTTTTTAATGGCTATATAGGACTCCAGTGTATGGCTATTTCAGGATTAATTTAACCTGTCCCTTGTGATGTACGTTTATCCACACTTAGACGACACTATAATTATCCATTTAATCATCTGTCTCTCGCTGTAGGCTGTGAGCTCTTTGAAAGCAGGGACATTTCTGAATCCACAAGCATCCAATAGGTGACTAATAAATTTTGGATGGATGGAGAGGAGAGTGAGAAGGAGAAGAAGAGGTTTTGTTTTGTCATTGCTGTGGTTTGTTTCTGGCTAAACCTGTGTTCTGAATGACAGCCTGGGGCTGGTGAGGGCATTTTAGCGATTATAACGCTGGACATTCACTGTTCTTTTGGTGTCATGAGTTTAAATCTTGGTGCCACAAGGAAGTATTTCTGACACCAATCAGATTAACTTCTGATCTTCTTGAAGGAAAGTGCTTGGTTTCTTAACCCTGTGGGTTACCTTCCATGCAGTTACAGCTCTGCTCTGCTCATCTCTTCCAAAGCCACACTGGCTGCCCAGGGGAAATGCCTCTCACACGTTCAGGTAAACACATTTAGGAACTGGCTTTTCGAGGGGAATTAGGGTGTAATGGCTTACCCTCTTGTCTTTCTTTAGAGTTATGAGCTGGGTGCCTTAGCCCCATTCCAGGGGAGTAGAATGTGCTAAAAAATGAAGATGAAAAAAAAAAAACCTAACCATTCAAGACCATTAGCTTAAAATTCTACATGCCTGCTTCTGGGGAGGGTGAAAGACATTGTTAAGTTGGGATTCTTCACCTGGGATACACCAATAGGGGGCATATGGATTCCTTCACGGTATCTGCTAATCCCTTGAAACAGTATGCAAGACTTAGCATTGCATGCATATATGCATTATATATAATATATAGTATATTATACATATGCATGTGTAATATGGTTCTATTATAATTCTTAAGCACATGTATTTTTCTGGGCGAGGGGGTCCATAGCTTTTGTTAGATTCTCACAGGTTTTTGAGACCTCAAATAGGTTTAGAACCTTTATTTTGGAGGAAAAGTAATTTAAGTGTATGAACCTCATTTTTCTTATCTGTAAAATGGAGCAATAACTCCTACCTCACAGAGTTGTGTGAAGATTGGTACACTAAAGTATTCAAAGTGCCTGGCTCAGGTGTACAGTAAATGGACACTACTGCTGATGCTCATGGGGTAATAGAGCATGACTCTTCTCTGTTCATGGGTGACTGTCTACTCCAGCACTGCAGTGGACATGTGGAATCGGCTGTGACTAGAGAGGTGCTTTAGCAGCTTTGCTCTCACTGAGCTGTGGTCCAGCTATGGACCAGAGGGAAAGAGAGAGAGGAAGGCTGGAAACCAGTGAGGGGCTGTCTCATTGTCTGGGCATGAGGTTGGCAGAGCTGGGGCTGGAGGAAGAGGGAAGCAAGCAGGAAAGACCATTAGGACTTGGTGACTGGGGGTGGAGTTGAGAGACAGGAGTCAAGAGAACTCTGAGGGTCTGGTTCCCTCTGGGGAGAATGAAAATTTTGCTAACAGACACAGAAAGGGGGTAGTGGTAGGGAAGAGGTTATGCTTGCAGGAAGGGTTCAGTTTACCCATATTGAATCTGAGGAGAGATGGGCCATATGACTGAAAATATCTAGCAGGAAATATAGGTCTTGGACCCCTTTAGTTCTTTATTTGCAGGAGTTACAATTTATGCATCTTTTTGGATTTTGCCTAAAGGATGAGAGCTGACTTCTAGCGGCCAGAGCACCTGGAGCAGAGTGAGGAGAGGACAAGTGTGGTGGAGAGGATGCTCTGGGGTCTGGTCTCAGCCCAGTCCCTAAATCTGATGGCAAGAGGGCTTAGGGATGGAAACTGAAGTTGCTGTTTTCACAAAGGACCCCATAAGCCATGGCAGTGCTGGAGGATGCTCTGGTGCCCACAGGATACAGAGACGCATGGTCAGGGAGGGGGCGTTCTCCCACATGGTTATGGAAGGCGGGTGGCTCTGTAGGCTCTGGGGGTGTCAGGAGAGAGCACATCTGGCGTGGATGTTGGTATGGATCGGTGAGGTTTTTTTTAATAAATTTTTTTTTAATTTATTTTTGGCTGTGTTGGGTCTTCACTTGCTGCACGCGGGCTTTCTCTAGTTGCGGCGAGAGGGGGCTACTCTTCATTGCGGTGCATGGGCTCCTCATTGTGGTGGCTTCTCTTGTTGCGGAGCACGGGCTCTAGGTGCTCAGGCTTCAGTAGTTGTGGCATGTGGGCTCAGTAGTTGTGGCTTGCAGGCTCTAGAGCGCAGGCTCAGTAGTTGTGGCGCACAGGCTTAGTTGCTCTGCGGCATGTGGGATCTTCCTGGACCAGGGCTCGAACCTGTGTCCCCTGCATTGGCAGGCGGATTCTTAACCACTGGACCACCAGGGAAGCCTCGATCGGTGAGTTCTGATGGGCGCTGTCGGAAGCAACAAGTGTAAGGCTGTCTTTTGTTGCAGCTCATGGGGAGGACATTGATAGGCAGAGGAGGGATGTGACGGGTCCTGCACAGTGGCTGCAGGTGATAGATGGGCCTATGAGCCTAGAAGGGACACTTCTTGGGGACTGTTTGGTGATGGAGGATCTCCAAGAACTGAAGGGCTTTTGTAAGTGGGTGGGGTAAGAGTAGGAAATCTGAGTTTTTGAGGTCAATGTGCCTTCATCTCCATCTGCAGGCTGGACAGGTCAGGGGATTTTTTTTATAGTGAGAGTAGCTCTCTGAATGTTGAATTCAAGGAAATTCAATTCAAGAGTTTGGGGACTCAACTGATAACTTTATTCCTTTTTCTTAGTATCAGTGAGTCCTTTGTGAAATGCTTTCTCTCAGCAAAAATCTGCACTTCAGAGCTGTGTCCTGGCAGCAAAAGCTCATGGCTGGGGAGCCTCCCACTCTTTCTGGCCCACTGATGCAGACCTATCTCTTGGGGCTTTATCACCTCACAGTCTTCCTCAGGTGTGTGTGTGTGTGTGTGTGTGTGTGTGTTCCCCTGGAATGTGACCCTGTGGGTAGAAATATCTGGAAGCCCTCTCTTGAGAAGTGTATTCTAATCCCAACCAACCCCGTGAGACTTGAGCTCCAAAAGACCTACTAGGCAAAGGTGTCCCGTCAGCTCTGAAATCCACTGATTCTGTTTACACTGTGGGCAACTCCCAACAAATCGGGGGCTGGACATACAGCCTGCGGGTCTTGTGACATTACTAGATCAGATTGTAGAGTTGTTGTTTTAAAGCTCTTGATACATATGGCCACATGTCTTTCACAGACAATACCAGTTGTTGGTGATGGAGGAATTGGAACTCTATGTTGCTTGTGAGAATGTAAAATTGTACAACCTCTTTAAAGATGTGGTACATATATACAATGGAATATTACTCAGCCATAAAAAGGAATGAAATTGGGTCATTTGTAGAGATATGGATGGACCTAGAGACTGTCATACAGAGTGAAGTAAGTCAGAAAGAGAAAAATGAAATATATATTAACACATATATGTGGAATCTAGAAAAATGGTACAGATGAACCGGTTTGCAGGGCAGAAATTGAGACACAGATGTAGAGAACAAACGTATGGACACAAAGTGGGGAAAGTGGCGGGGGTGGTGGTGGTGGGATGAACTGGGAGATGGCGATTGACATATATACACTAATATGTATAAAATAGATAACTAATAAGAACCTGCTGTATAAAAAATAAAATAAAATTCAAAAAAATAAAATAAAATTGTACAAGCTGTTTAGAAAATAGGTTGTCAGTTTCTTAAAAATTTAAATATGCACCCACCATATGACCCAGCCATTCCACTCCTAGGTTTTTACTCAAGAAAAAAGGAAATATATGTCCATACAAAGCCTCATATATGAATGTCAATAGCAGCTTTATTTACAGTAGCCCAAATTTGGAAATATCCCAAATCCCTTCAACTGGAAAATAGATAAACAAATTGTGCAATATCCATACAATGGAATACTACTTAGCAATAAAAAGAAATAAACTATTTCTACCTGCAACAACATGGATGAATCTTTTTTAAATTGAAGTATAGTTGATTTACAATGTTTCATGTGTACAGCAAAGTGATTCTGTTATACGTGTATGTGTGTATATATATATTCTTTTTCAGATTCTTTTCCATTATAGACTATTACAAGATATCGAATATAGCTCCCTGTACTATACAGTAGGTCCTTGTTGTTTATCTATTTTATATATAGTAATATGTATTTGTTAATCCCAAATTCCCAATTTATCCCTCCCCCGATATCTCCTTTTGTAACCATAAATTTGTTTTCTATGTCTGTGAGTCTCTTTCTGTTTTGTAAATAAGTTCATGTGTATCATTTTTTTAGATGCCACATATAAGTGATATCATATGATATTTGTCTTTCTCTGTCTGACTTACTTCACTTAGAATGATAATCTCTAGGTCCATCCATGTTGCTGCAAATAGCATTATTTCATTCTTTTTTGTGGCTGAGTAATATTCCATTGTATATATATATATACCACATCTTCATTATCCGTTCATCTGTTGATGGGCATTTAGGTTGCTTCCATGTCTTGGCTATTGTAAATAGTGGTGTTATGAACATTGGGGTACATGTATCTTTTTTGAGTTAGCATTTTCATCTTTTCCAAATATATGCCCAGGTCTGGGACTGCTGGATCATATGGTAAGTCTATTTTAAGTTTATTAAGGAATCTCCATGCTGTTCTCCACAGTGGCTGCACCAATTTACATTCCCACCAACAGAGTAGGAGGGTTCCCTTTTCTCATGGATGAATCTTAAAATTACTATGCTGAGTAAAAGAAGCGAACCAAAAAAGAGCACATTCTATATGATTCCATTTACATAAAATTCTAAAAAGTAAAAACTAATCTAGCATAGACAGAAAGCGTTTCAATGGTTGACTGGGAATGGGGGGGCAGGAAGAAGTGATAAGGAGGGTTTACAAAGGGACACAAGGAACCTTCTGGTGGGTGATGCATATGTTTGCTATCTTGATTGTGGTGATGATTTCACAGGCATACATGTATGCCAGATTTTATCAATAGTACACTTCAAATATGTGTAGTTTATTGTATGTTGATTATACCTTGATGAAGCTATTTTTTAAAGAAGGTCTTGTTACACATGGCCAAATTTCTTTCTAGAACACAGTACCAGTTTATATTGCAACTAGAAGTATGTAAATGTCTTTCTCATTAGGTTCTTGACATTATTAGGTATTATTTTTAAGTATCTCTGACCAGTTGGATAGGTAAGAAGCGATATCTAATTGTTTAATTTTGTACATGTTTGATTTCTGGTGAGTTTGAATTTTAAAAAGTGTTTATTGGTCATTTGTACTTCTATGCATTTTATTCATGTCCTTTATTACTTTGGGGCTCTCTGCTGTCTTATACATTAAGACGTATATACGTGTGTGTGTGTGTGTGTGTGTGTGTGTGTGTGTGTGTATATATATATATATATATATATATATATATATATATATAATGTTAAGGTTATTAAACCTTTTGCTTATATTTATTTTCCCAGTTGGTGATTTAAATTTTTATAGAGAATTTTTGACTCACAGGAATTTTTAAAAATTCTATAGTTAAATCAATTGAGTGTCTTGAGTGTCCTTTATGTTCTCCCACATTACTAATTTGTAAATTTTATCTCTGGAAAAATAGGTAATCAAGCTTCTTAAGATTTCTTTCTAAACAAGAGTCACTGAGGCTGTAGCACAGGCCTGTGATTTTTTTCCTACATAGTAATGCATGTGAGTTTGGTGACAGCTGTTCCAGCCATTTTGAGGTCACCACTTTCCAAGTTTATTGCATTTAGGAAGTCTTTTTAAGGTAAAAAACACTGTGGACCCCGACAGGATAGTGATTATACTTTTAGAGTCTGTTGATGGAGAATATATTGGGCTGGCCAAAAAGTTCGTTCAGGTTTTTCCGTAAGATGTTATGGAAAAACCTGAACGAACTTTTTGACCAACCCAATATAATGACCAAAACCTACACATTCAGATACTTTGAAATATGAATCTGCATTGTATTAATCACCACAGCACTGACACCCATTTGAGAAACAGCGCACCTAAGTGTGAAGCATGCATTCTGTCTACAGACAAATTTGGTGTGCATGTGGATGCTGGATCCCTCTGTAATAATTTTAAGACCCCAGGTTTGGGAACCTCTGTTGGGAATCACATCTTAGTAGGTGAAGAGACTCAGAACGTTTGCTGGTGCTGAAGCCTGCCTCTTCCTCTAAACTATTTAGCTGGGAATTGTGAGGACGTGGGCTCGGGGCTTCTGGGAAGCCTGAATTTGGGATGAGTTGGCAGTATTAGTAGGCTTCTAAAAAATTTTGTCTTCAACCCACCTTTTTCAGCTTTGAAGCACTATCTTATGCCGGTGTCCAGGGAGCAGGTGAGAAAGACATGAACTCTTCTCAGCCATTTTCTTTCCAAAGGGAAGTGTCTTTACCCTGAATGATCGGCTTGTGGCTTTTCCTGGTCCCTTTGTCATTTTCTCTGAGGGAATTCAGAGCACGCTTGTTGCAAGGGGATAGCACATGCGAAGCGCCTAGCACAGGGCCTGGCCCACTTTCCAAGTGGCCCAGTTCATACTGGAGGAATCTTAGGTCTCCTTCTCCTCCTCCTGTGTTTGACAGCAGGTTTCAAGCTCATTTGCAAATGTAGCATCGATCCCACTGCAAATATGTTTTGGCTTAGCGATGAGTCCACTCAAAAGAAGGGAGAGAATTGTTTAAATTATTGAAACACCTTAATCCATAAGCTCACATAAATATTGTTTTGAACTAATAGATTTATGCACTTCGCCTTCTGTTCCATCTTATGGGTGGTTAATGTCTCTTGCTGTCACCTACTTAAAAAATTCAGGCTTTTGAAATTTTCTTTTGTGTTAAACTTGCAGTGGAGTACTGGATTCCTTGATTTTTTGGGAAAAAAAAGGCCCTTTATCAAAATGTTAAGCTTGGTTAATTTGCATAAAATATTTCCTCCCGCAATGTACTCTCTCTTACTTTTGAAACGCAAATTGCCTCGGCTGCAGCGTTGGGTGGTTGTAGTGACATGCAGGCTATTAGAGCTCTCAGTTCCAGGGAATGAACAAGTCTCAGGTTTGGAGCGCAAAGAAATACATTGGAATCTGGCCTCGCCTCACTCCCTTGGGGTATCTGAGCTCATCCAGAGAAGAAAAGGAAGAAGAACCCAGGGTTGCCAAGGAAGGGTTCAAAGCATGTAGAAGTGTGTGGTGGGGAGCTGGGTGTGGCTGTGTGCTCAGGGAGCACAGGCGGGAGGAGGGGAGGCCTTGGGCTGTTTCCAGAAAGAGGCTCGGGGAGGCAAATCTAATGGACACACACAGCCAGGTTCTTCTGCCTAAGATACAGCTCCCGTCCCACCATTCTTCTGCCTTTACTGCCTCCCCACCAGCCCAGAATCAACTCTACATTCAGACAGGGAATCAGAGTAGCTGGTGGATGTCGATGCTGCAGAGAGTAAGCTTCAGCGCACCAAGCAGGTTTTGGGAAGCCAGCGGCTGAGAGATTTTCCTGGGGACAGGGACCAGGGTGGTCCTACTTTGCCCAGAGACACCGACTTCCAGCCTGGGTCTGAACACTTCCCACGCAGGGCTGTGGAATGCAGCCTTTTTGGACTTAGTAACCACCTCCAATTAAGGCAAAGCTTCTCAGCCTGAAAAAAAACACTGATATTCACAAATAACAGATGGGCAGGTGAGGCTGCAATTGGGCAGCTGCTGGCTCCTCAGGCTCCCTTCTCCTAGAAAGGGGAAGACTCACAGAAGAGAGGGAGGGCTTCCTTGTTGAGGAGGGGTCTTCCCTTTGCACATAAGAAGCTCCTTCCCTGAGTCACCCTAGGCTTTTCTCTGAAAGCTCAGAAAGAGCTAATGTTAGTAGGAGCGAATGAATGTATCCGGTGAAAGGTGGGGTTGTGTGCAAGGAGATGGGGTTATATTTAGACCCTGTAATTAAAGATCCATTTATGTCTGAGCCTCCTTAAACAGACAAATATAAAACTCAGGAATACCAAATTCTATTTGGGTAACTGGCTGGAAGCACACATACTCACGCGTACATACTCCAAGCCTGTCTCTATTCAAATAGAAGAGAAAGCCACCCTCAGTCTCGACTGAGGTCTGATGAATTTCCAGCCTCACTCCTTAGGGCTACAATAAAGAATTTTGTATTTCTGGCTCTTTCTGCTCTCTCTGATTTTGAAAGTCTGATTCCCTGTTGCAGCATGAAACACTAGATGATTCTAGATTGATACTGACAAGGGAGAGACCAACATTTCTTCTGAGTTGCTTTTCCCTTGGGACCCAAGTAGATGTGATGTTTAAAATTTTTAAAATAGATGTCAATGATGTGTACTTGTGATATAATAAAAAATATAACTGGTCTTTGTGCCTGGTTCCATCACAGAGCTCTTAAAACCCTTGGATTCTCCTGAGTGATAGGAGTGTCTTTTGTTATTTATAATGAGCCCCTGTCAACCATACTTAAGTTTATGCTAGTGAGGTGACTAGCTAGTTGGTGGCCTTCAGGATGGGGCTGGTAGCCAGAGGAACCAGCGATTCAAGGGCTGGAACTTTCCGGTCACCCCCTGAGCAGGAAGAGTGGCTGGAGGTTGACTTCAATAACTAATAATGGCCAATGACTTAATTCTGCTTACTCAATAAACTTTCATAAAAATTCCTGAACAACAATGTTCAGAGAGCTTCTGGGTTGGTGAATACACTGCAGTGCTGGAGAGTGGTACGCCTGGAGAGGGTGTGGAAGCTCTGTGCCCTTTCCCCATCCCTTGCCCATGTATCTCTTCCATTTGGCTGTTCCTGAATTGTATCCTTTATAACAAACCGCTAATAGTAAGTTAAGCATTTTCCTGAGTCCCGTGAGTTGTTCTAGTGAATGACTGAACGTGAGGAAAGGGTCATGGGAATCCCCAGTTTATAGCCAGGTGGTCAGCAGTACGGATGGTCTGGAACTGGCACCTGGCATCTGAAGTGGGGGCAGTCTTGTGGGACTGAGCCCTGTGGGATGTGGTGCTAACTCCAGGTGGTTACTGTCAATTGAACTGAATCGTAGGGCACGCAGCTGGTGTCTGGAGAGTTGGAGAATTGGTTGGTGTGAGGGAAAAAAACCCCAAATTTGGTGTCAGAAGTGCGGTGAGTGAAAATAGCTTAGCACCTAATGAAAAACAATTAGTTTTTCTCTTAAAAATACTTCAAAAAGAAGAAAAAACCACATTTACCTGATCTTTAAAAAGCCCAGCCAGCCTAGAAACTGGAAAAAAGTTTCCATTTTCAATGCCTTAGTGGTAGTGAGAGAAAAAACACCAATAGCTGATTTTCTCCATCCAATATCACATCAGAGACAATCATGTGAAATTACTGCAGTCGTGTTGATTCCCTAAAAAGTAGGCACAGGCACATCTTTGGATTTTAAATGTGCTGGAGTGTGACGGCTGTATCCCAGCAGGGGCTCTTCTCCCTCCCTTCCTCCACCCTCCGAGGGCCACTGACATGGGGACACGTTCCATACAATTCTATCCTATTCTGCCTGGTGTTTACACCCCCTGTGATGCAGGATCTGAAGGAGAGAAAAAGCAGCCAGGGGAATCATGACTCTGGGTGTCATTCTGAACCACAGAAGGGGCTGCATGGGAGAGTAGAAGTGCCAGAGAATGTAGGGGCAAGTGGCCATGTCCTCCTAGAGATTTCTTCTCAAGGACTTGGGTGAAGATAGAGAGGGTCTGCTCATCAATTTGTAGGTGGCATAGATGGGAGGGTGATCAGTATACTCAGTGACAGATGTAGGAGTCAGAGAGATCTTGACTGGGCGGAGCCAAAGCCTGAAATCTGATGAGGTAAAAGCTAAGGGGGCAAAGGTCAGACCTAAAATACCAAGGGCACAAACACGGCCAGGGTAGGGGAGGGACTTGGCCCGAGTGGATATAATTCGGGGCTTTAGCTGATGGTGAGCGCGTGCTCAATCAACAGTGGGGTGTGGAATGCGGGGAAGCACGTGACCTGTGGCAATGTTATTAGAGGCATGCTGGCTGGAGTGACGGAGCTGATGGGCCCTCTTTAGTGCAGCCTGGTCCCGCTGGGGCATCCTATTCAGTGTAGGATCCCCACTGAGATCTACACAGACAGATGGGGGGCGTTAGAGGAGGGTTCCAATGGAGCAGCTGGAGACCATACCAGCGAGAAAGGAAGAAATTGGACTTTTTTGATCCAGAGAATAGAGGAGTTATTGAATTTATCTTACAGTATCTGTAGGACTGACCTGTGAAAGACAGACTTGACTTATTCTGGGTGGTCTAATGCAGTGGGTGACAAACTTAAGGTCTGCTGGCTTCCTTTGTAAATAAAGCTTTATTTGAAACAGCTATTCCCATTCCTTTATGTATCGTCTATGGCTGCTTTTGTGCTCCAATAGCAGAGTTGAATAGTTCCCAAAGAGAACATATGGTCCACAAAGCCTGTTTACTATCTGGTCCTTTCCAAAAAAAAACATGGCTGACTTCTGGTCTACTGTATGAAAGAAGGTCTAATTTGGAGGATTTGATGGTGGACACTTATTTTTATACAATAAAAGGAAGAAACGTTAAATGTAAGGTATTAATTGAAGGTAAGAGTTGAGTTACCTTCTTGGTGGGATTGATGTAGAGGCGATTTAAACATTGGTGGGTGTTTGGACTCAGGTGGCCCTTGATCCCTTTCCCGTTTTAGAAGTGTCTGACTTATTGCCTTGTGGCATTACTTATATTACTTCTGGGTTTATTTTCTGACATATTTCAAATATGTCTCACCTCTGCTCTTCCCTGCACTGCCCCCTCTCCTTGTGCAGAGGGTCCACATCTCACTCTGCTTCTTAGTGCCTGCTGTGGCTAAGCTAAGACTGCCCTGGATTCTCTCCACGAGTGTTTATAATGGGAGTTCCAAGAGAGCTTCTTCTTAGGAGGTTTAACCTACAAGGATGTCCAAAGGCAGGTACTTCAAGGGTAGTATTGTAACAAGAATCTAGGGTGGTGGTGTGGATTAAACATAAAGGCCTTAGAGCGAGGCAGCCTTGGGTTTGAATATCAGCTCTATTATGATATTAGGACAGTTTTTCTTTCTTCCCTTCCTCCCTCCCTCTTTCTTTCCTTCTTTCTCTTCCTTTTCTTTTCCTTTCTTCTCCTTCTTTCTTTATTTTTCTTTCTTTCCTTTCCTTTCTTTTCCTTCTTTCTTTTTCTCCCCTCCCTCCCTCCCTCCCCCATTCCTTCCTTCCTTCCTTCCTTCCTCTCTTTCTTTCTTTTTTCAGAAGCTACTATGGCCAAGCACTATTTAAGGCACTTATGATATATCAGTGAACAAAGGTGTAAAAATTGCTGCCACCCTGGAGCTTATAGTTTTTTGGAGGAGACAGATAATAAATAGTAAACATGATAAATATAGAAATTATATGTTAGAAGGTGACAAGTGCTATAGAAAAAGAAAAAGCAGAGCAGGGTAAGGGTATTTGGGAGCTGGGGCTTGCAATCTTAAAAACAATGGTCAGGTAGGCCTCATTGAGAAAGTGAAATTGAATCAAAGTGTAGAAGGAAGGGAAGGAATCGCCATCCAGATCTCTGCAGAGGGCCCTGTTGTGGGAGTGTCCCTGGTGCGTTCAAGGTAGAGCGAGGAGGTCCTTGCGGCTGGAGTGGAGGGGCAGGAGGGAGAGCAGGGGGGAGGGTGTCAGAGGAGTAATGAGGTGGGAGAGGTGGGGAGCAGAGCCTCTGGGGATCCCGAAGATCACGAGGGACATGGGAAGCCGCCGTAGGAACTCCCCTCATGAGCACAGGAGTGATCAGATCTGATTTGTCATTTAAATGGACCCTCTGTCTGCTCGCTGAGAGTAGACTGTAGGGGGATATATTAGTTTCCTGTGGCTGCTACAACAAATTACCACACATTTGGTGCCTTAAAACAACAGGAACGTATTTTCTCACAGCTCTGGAGGCCGGAGGTCTGAAATCAAGGTGTTGGCCGGCTGCACTTCCCTAGGGTTCCAGGGCAGTATCTGTTCTTTGCCTCTTCTGGCTTCTGGTGGGTCCAGGTATTCCTTGGCTTCTGGTTGCATAATTCCAGTCTCTGCCTCTGTCTTCACATGGCCTTCTCTTCTTTCTCTCTCAAATCTTCCTCTGTATTACTCTTACAAGGACATTTGTCTTTGGATTTAGGGCATACCTAGATAATCCAGCGTGATCTCATCTAGAGACCTTAACTCAATTATATCTTCAAAGACCCCTTTGTCACATAAGGTCACATTCCCAGGTTCTGGGGATTGGGACACAGACACATCCTTTGGGGGGTGGGAGGGACATTCAACCCACTACAGGGGGCATGGGCAGAAGCAGGGAGACTGGTTAGATGGCTACTGCAGCACCCCAGGCAGGAGATGATAATGGTTTAGGCCATAGAGGTACCAGGAGAAATGGTGAACAGCCAAAAAGATTTGATGACAGATGGGATGTGGGTGTGAGAGAATGAGGAGTCAGGGTGACTTCAAGTTCTTCATGTGAAGAGTTGAAAGGACAGGATCGTTTTCCTCTGGGCCAAGGAAGGCTGGTGGTGAAGAAGCTTTTTGTTTGTTTGTTTGATTAGCTGTTTTAATATTTTTTGGTGGGGGTAGATCCGGAGTTCAGTTTTTGACACGTAAGTCTGAAGTGTCTATTGGACACTTATATGGAGATATTAGGCAGTGGTATTTACCAATCTGGAACTGAGGGGAGACATCTAGACTGGAGGTATGATTTTGGGAATTGTCAGTGTATGCAAGGTATCTAAAACCATGAGATGAAGTTTCTAAATCTCAAGGAATAAGGCTCCAGCTATGGAAAATTGTGTGGGATCCAGGTTGTCTGTGAAGGATGAATTTCGAGTCCATGGGTTGAGACCGTCAAGTTCTTGTTACTCCTCAGACCAGCGGCATTGCCATCACCTGGGAGCTTGTTAGGAATGCAGACTCTCAGACCCCACCCTGACCCACTGAATCAGAGCCTGCATTTTATAAGCTCCCAGGTAATTTGAATGCACCTTGAAGTTTGAGAAGCTGCTCTTATCTGTGGAATTACCTCATTTTAGAGTTTCTGGGAACACTCAGCATGCCTCCTGGAATGAAACAAAGAATCAGGGAATGTTCTTTAGGAAAAGGCCAACCTCTGGTTTTAGTGACATTTGGGCCCCTTCATCATTGCAGTCTAAAAAGCCCCCAACCCTGTGGCCCAGCAAGGTGCATTAGCTTCGAAGGAAAGCAGGTGTGTGGAACGAACCTGGGAGAGGAGAAGTGACCCTCACTCCTTATACCAGTCTTTTCCCGGCAAGGAGTCCTTGTGCCCATTCTTCTCTTCCTCCAGTCCCCTTTCTCCACCTCCCCGCATGACAATTACAACCTGCACAGCCCTTAAGGTCTGCGGGCCCTCAGGGGAGTGGAGTAGGTTTCTTAATAGATAAAATGTGATTTCTCTAAAAGTCTTAAAATATGTATTTTAAAAGGCAAGTTTACTTCCCCCCCATCCCCAATAGTTCAATGATGTGTATGCCAGAATAATCTGTAAATCCTTGTGTGTGGAGGTGAAAGGACTTATTTTAGATGCTCTCTTCTGAGAGGCTGGCTTACAGTCTAAGGACAGAAGTACTGAAGTAATTCATTTTGACCTGTGATTTAAGAAATCCACTTTCAAATACTTGATTTATGGGGATTGTTAATAGGTACGTCTTGCTTTATGTAGGAGACCCATTTCAGAAGATTTCTCCTCATCTATAACTTTTAGACATATTTCCCCATTAACCTCTGTGATCATTACAGAGACACTTTGCCCCCATTTCTGAGTAAGGCACAAGCAGAACTCATCCTAGCTGCTATCTGTTAGACCAATAAAGAATAAGAAAAATAAAAGTTTTGAATTTTACGATTTTGTATTCTTTCTCCAATACTCTTCCTTTCTTCATGTAGATAAGAATTTTTGGCCTGTATCGTTTTCCTTCTCTTTCAAGAATTTCTTTTTAACATTTTCTGCAAGGCAGATCTAATAGTAATAAATTCTCTCAATTTTTGTTTATTTGAGAATGTCTTTTACCTTTACTTTTGAAGGATAATTTTGTAGGATACAGAATTCTAGGTTGGTGGTTTTTTTCCCCTCTCAACACTAAATATTTCACTCCATTCTCTTCTTGTTTGAATGGTTTTTGAGGAGAAGTCAGATTTAATTCTTATCCTTGTTCCTCTATAGGTAAGGTGATTTTTCCTCTGGATTCTTTCAAGATTTTTTTTCTTTATCTTTGATTTTTTTTTCAGTTTGAATGTGATATACTTAGGTGTAGTTTTTTTGGCATTTATTCTGCTTGGTTGTCTCTGAGTTTCCTGGATTTATGGTTTGGCATCTGACATTAATTTGAGGCAACTTACCAATCTATATTGCTTGATATATGGCTTCTCTTCATTTCTCTGTTTCTTTTCCTTTTGGTATTACCCATTACATGTGTGCTATACCTTTTGTAGTTGTCCTATAGCTCTTGGATATTCTGTTCCATTTTTTTCAGTCTTTTTTTCTTTTGACTTTTTCAGTTTTAGAAGTTTCTATCGACATATCCTCAAGCTCAAAGATTCTTTCCTAAGCCTTATCCAGTCTACTAGTAACCCATTAAAGGAATTCTCTATTTTTGTTACAGTGTTTTTGATCTCTAACATTTCTTTTGGATTCTTGGAATTACCACCTTTCTGTTTATATTATCCATCTGTTCCTGTATGTTGTTTACTTTTTCCAGTAGAGTCCTTAGCATATACATCATAGTTTAAAAAAAGTCTTGGCCTGATAATTTCACCATTCCTGCCATATCTGACTTTGGTTCTAGTGCTTGTTCAACCTCTTAAAACTGTGTTTTATTTGCATTTTAGTATGCCTTGCAATTTTTTCTTGAGAGCCAGACATAATGTACTGGGTAAAAGGAACTGTGATAAATAGGCCTTCAGTGGTATGGTGGTGAGGTATAGGGGAAGACAAGTATCCTATGGTCATAGGATTAGGTCCCAATCTTTTAGTGAACCTGTGTCCCTGAACTGTGAATGTCACAATGTTTCTTGGAATTTTTTCCCCCTTGTGTGAGACAGGATGGTTATTTCCCCTCTTCCATGTGGAAGGCTGGAGCAGGTTGGAATTGGGTGTTTCCCTTCCCCAGGTCAGCTGGGCTCTGATAAAACCCCAGTAAAATAGTTTCTTTTGTGGGTAGGCCTTGTCAGAAAGAGCACAATACTCTGGTGTATTTCAAAATGGCTACTTCCCCCTCCTCCTGCTTGAAGCATGAGGGAATTTCTCTTCTATCCTCACTGTGACTTACCTGGAGGGAAATCTCACAAATGTTAGGAGCTCCCTGTGACTGGGCCCTGCCAGTGTTTTTAACTCTCAGACTTGTCCATGATGAACCTTCAGTAATTTATCAGTTATAGTTCAGGTTTTCCTATCCTAGTACTGGTTTCTGCTTGTGGGTTTCTCTTCTAGTAAGTTATAATTTTCTGTATCTGCTTGTGTGTTTCCCCAATTTTGGGGGCAGTGGTTTGCCCTGTGACCTCTCTTCTCTGATAGATCTAAGAAAAGTTGTTGATTTTTCAGTTTGTTCAGCTTTTTACTTGTTGTTAGGATAGGAGTGAAGACTCTGAACTCCTTACATGCCAGACCAGAAACTGGAAGTCAGATGAGGGACTTGCAATATTAAAATGAGTAGTTCTAGGCAAACCAGGATGGTTGGTTACCCTACTTGGGAGTAAAGAGAACTGAGATCTTGTCTGGGCTCTGGAGAGTCCCCTTGAGCATGGTGTTCAATGTCTTGAAGCCTCTGTTTCCTTTTGTGTGAAATGAGAGAGGGTTGACTTTGGGCTTATTTTCAATCCATAGGACCTGATTTTCTTTATGTTGGGTATTTTTAAGGCAAGGCATTTTTGGAACTAAACTAATGGAGTCTCCTTGCTAGGAGATGAATCGTAAATTCTCTTGTTAAACATCTTTTTTTTTGACTTGGAATTATCTTGGTTTGGAAGGCACAGTGACCCTTTGCTCTCAGAGAAAGGGCTTCCCTGCTGCTTTTACCCATTATGAGGTTTGTCACACAGCAGGGTTTTTTTCCCCTTTGACACTGTCTATTTGAAAACAGAAAAATCCCTGTTAAGAATGGACTTAGGATCTTCTGTCCCTTTTGGTTGAATTTGACTTAAAGGAACCAAAGTAGAAGTAGGAATGAGGTGGGGGGATGGTGTGAAGGTCTGGGCCAAGCTGTGAGCTGAAGACACAGGTCTTAGAGGATGGCCTCTGGTTTACTTCTTTCCAAATACCTTTCAGTCTCTGCTTCTCCAATTATTCCATGGTCCCCGATTTGCCCAGCAACATAATCAGGAACATTAAGCACATCATTATCGTCCCAAGTCCACATCAGAGAAAGAGCTAAGACAATTTTTATGAAATTGTAATGTGCCCACTTGAACACAAACCCTAAAAGTCTAGCTCTAGTTTGAAGAATTGCCTGATTTATTTTAAAATTGAATTTTGCTGTCAGGGAAGCTGCCAGTACTTACCGCCAGCGTTGTTATTTTTCTTTACGTATTTTAGTCTTAGCTTCTGAGTATAAAAAGCTCTCTTCCTCCTTCTCTTCCAAGAGTTGAGTATCAACTGCGTGACCAGATTGTACAATTTTGCATGGGTTTCACATGCATCTTCTACTTCACAGGGAAGTAGAAGATGCTGCTGGCTCATTGTTTCTTCTCATAAATGACAGACTTTCCAGTGGCAAAGAGACATAGGGGGAGGCAAAACAATTCTAAAAAGTAGAAAGGGCCTGAAGATGTGCCCTGCTGCAACTCTCTGTCCACTGTCAGGACAGTCTTCAAGCCATTTCAGGTAGGAAAGGGGATGTCACAATGTCCTTTGGTAATCATTTCATTCTCAAGAGGGTCTTGTCCAAGGTCTTTAATTTCAAGCCAATTCAGTCAACAACTGTAGAGGACAGCACTGTGTAACAAATACGGTTTCAAGTACTTGGGATATAACAATGAGCAGGACAGGGGAATAAATAAGAAAACCAGGGATTTTTGTTATCAAGAAAATGAAACAGGGACATGTGGTAGAGAGACCTAGGGGTTGATACAACTTGCAAGGGAATAGGCAAGGAAGGGTTGGGTTACATAAGTGCTGATATTTAGGATGCAATCTGGATGACAGTCATTTAGCTTCTATTCTATAGACAGCTGGGAACCTGCTAAGCTTTCTCAATTGGGTGACCACAGTGCAGTGTAGTCAGTAATCTATAACCACACCTAGATGAGTGTACGTGTCTCATCTTCTTAAAAGAAACTCTGTGAGGTAACCATTATTCCCATTTTACACATAAGAACACTGAGATTCGGGGGCCCCCAGTGACCTTACGCCTGAGGGGTCCTAAGTCCCTTATTTCTTTTGATTCCAAACATTGAGATTCCTTTTCCTTTGCCCATTCCTTTCCTTCACCCAAAGTTGTACAGGTCATCAAAGGAATCGGCCCTTTCACACATGTTGTGATTTGACCTTAGGTCAGTCACCTTTGGGACCAGTTTGCCCATTTATAGATGGATGAGATGCCCTTAAAAGACCTCACAGCCTTTAGATATTTTGAGTTTGAAATTCAGTCTTACACTGTGCCCCTTTTAGGCCCACCTAATCAGATCATGTTACTCCTCGCTCATAACCCTCCTGAAGTGGTTCCTGTTTCATAAAATTCAAAGGCCTTACAGTGGCCCGAGAAGTCCTTCAGGATCTTGGCCTCCTTCTGAGCACCCCTTCTTCCTGTAGCCACACTGACATTCTTGCTGTTCTTTGGGTGCATGGGTAAATCCTTCCTGAGCGCCTTCACACTTAATGTTTCTTTCCCTTGGAGCACCCTCCCCTTCCCCACTGACCCCGACTCCAGCTGCACGGCTTGGTCCCTCCTTTTCTTTCTCTGCTCCAATGTCACCTTCTCAAAAAGGCCTTTCTGGATGACCCTATTCAAACCTTTAATCTAGCACCCTCCCCATCACTCCCCATCCTCCTACTCGCTCTACAATTTCTTCAGAGTCCATGTCTCCATCCTCACATTTGTCTGTCTTCTGCCTCCCCCAGAATGTCAGCTCCATGAGATCTGCAACCTTCTCTGTTTTGTTAATTCTCTATCTCAGAACACTAAAAGTGCCGGGCATACGTGGGCATTCCTATCCATTGTTCATATCTGTGTTTTCATATAGCAGTGATAAACACTTAACAGAGTAAAGTTTCCCTAGTTTCTAAAATGAGTTCCAGTTTAATTACTTTGGGCACTGTACTCAACCTGAGCCTCAGTTTCCTCATCTGAAAAGTGGGGAGGAATAATAATACCTACTTCATAGCGTTACAGCTGAGGATTCGGTGAGATAATCCAAGTAATGTGCCAGTCACTATATCCGCACATACTGTATGATCAAAAAAAGTTATTTTATTTAACTGATGTTTTTATTCTTTTGGTTCCTGCTTTTCTTTTTCTTTTCCCTTGATCTTGTTTCATGTACACGATAGCAAATATCATTTTTTAGGGCTACAGGCTCTCTGTCCTCGTGATCTATGGCACTTGGCTTAGCCATCTCCCAGGTGATGGTTCCAGATTTGTTTCCTTCATTATAGTGTTGTGATTTGCCCCTTGGTACGCATTGGAAAGTTGCACTTTTTCTTCATCGTTGTTAATCTAAAGCGCTGGGTTAAAGTGTGGAGGTGGTTGTCGGGTCCTCTCTCCGTTTGGCAGACCCAGCTCTCCCAGCCCAGCTCCAAAGACACCAGCTTAACACACATGATCGCGCCTGTGGCTCTTCTGCTCAGACTGGAAGCTGATATAGAGCGAGATGTAGAGGAAAGGGAGAGGCTCTGTGGCGAGGCAGACCCGGATTTGACCAATGGTGCTGACATTTCCTCGCTGTGGGATCTCAGTCAAGTTATTTAACCTCTTTGAACTTCAGTTTTCCTGTTTAAAAAAGGAGACTAAAATGACCTATCTCAAAGGGATGCTGCGAGGATTGGAGATACAGTTAGAAGCGTGTCTAGTGTAGTGCCTGGCACATAGTAGGTATGCAGAAAGTGTTTGCTACCAATGTTGTTATTCTTTGCTTGCAAGCAGGTGGTCTCTGCCCTTTTGGACGCTGGTTAATGGGGGAAGGTGGGTAAAATGCTAAGGCTGAATAAGAACATCGGGATTCAGGAAGTAAAAGTTTGTCTAGTTTCTTGGTACACTAGAAGATTATTTTCCTCCCTGCAACTTCCCGTCTGGAGGATGATGTGACTTGATGAAAAGCATGTTGGTGGAAAAAGCGCCCTCTCCCATCTAGTGTAACCCTTCCTTTCATGGCCTAAGACCTGAAGCCTATGCCTTTAGGTGTCTTGTCCAAGACTTCTGAACTGGTTAGTGGCTGCCATGAAAACACAGGCCGTGGCAACTTCCAGTCTGGCTTTCTCTCCTGTTAGAATAAACTTCCACGTTTAACCCCAGGATGACCATGCAAGTCTTACTCTTTTCCCCATCTTTCTTTCTTCCTTCCTTCCTTCCTTCCTTCCTTCCTTCCTTCCTTCCTTCCTTCCTCCCTTCCTCCCTCCCTCCCTCCCTCCTTCCCTACCTTCCTTCCTCTCTCTCTGTCTCTCTCCTTTTTACTATTTATTTTAGAGCTTAGAGAAAATTCAAAGTCTGAGTTACAGAGATTTCAAATGTGTGACCCTTGGGGAAATGGGCAGGCGGGATGCTTGATTGCTCTGGGGAGAAGTGAGATTCATATGTGTTGTTGAGGTGTGAGGTGAGAGGGAAGACCAGGAAAGTGAGGGAGAGGATAATCAAAAGAATTAGAAAGATAGGATTGTTTATAATGGTATAATATAACAGAGTGAGTGAATTCAGAGATAGATCTGGGTGCTGAGGTTTCAAATAAATAATATTTTTTTGGCCTGGAAATCTTTCTTTTTAATTATTTACTCTGTAAGTATTAGAAACCAAACTAAAGCTGGCTTACAGAAAGAAAAAAACAAGGAAAGAAAGAAAGAAAGAGAAAGGCAGAAAGAAAGAAAGAAAGAAAAGAAACATGACAAATGTACCTGGTTGGTCACCATTTCTCTTAGCTCTGCTTTCCCCCCTTTGGCCTCATTCAGCATCTCTTCCAAGATACCAGCAAGATGGGCACCCCTGACTCTGGATTTACCCCCTATCATCTTAGTACCACCTGGAAAGGAGGAGTCCTTCTCTTTCCTAACAGTTCCAACAAAAGCTCTAGAAGGGAACCTTGTTGGCCAGGCTGGGGTCCTGGGCCCATGTCTGGAACTAGGGTGTGACACCTGCCCTCCTGAATTATATGGGCTACAAGAAGGGAGGAGGTGGTTTCTCAAAGGAAAATCAGGGTATATTTAGCAGAAGAAAGAGAAAAAATACTGGGCTGGCAAAAGCCACAGGCCTCTGCTCCATTGATTATGTGCTGATGTTTACTCAACTGAACATTTTCCTCTGTGCAAATGAAAGGGTGCCCCATGAATGGCTTGTGTCAATGACAACACCCAACTGTCATAGGAATATAATGATAATGTATCACCTTTTATAATTTTTCTACAACCTTTGTACATAGCACAAATAGGGGAATTGTACATGACTCTTCAATTTGAGTTCAATAAAGGATTTGTACCACCTGAATGACACCTCTATACACAAGATAGGATACATTAACTTAATTACTGTTGGATTCAATAACATAGGACACTGCCCTGGGAATTTATCTTGTGTTGTACCTAGAGAGAGAAACTGGGCATCATTTCTAAAGGTAGTCAATTTCCAATGATCCATGCTAATGGAAGAACACAGCATGTGGAGACTCTAAGTAGAATTTCTGTTTGGTTAGGGAGTAAACATAATTTTTATTTTTTCTACCTGAGTTGTTTGTTTTACTTGGGCTTAGGTAACACTAAAAAGAATTTGCATTACCTGGGCCTACACTTTCTTTTCCTTTTTCCTTGGTTTATAAAATGTGAAGTGTATTTTATTTTATTTTTGGATGTTTATTTTTTTTAACTTTTTCATTTTGAATTAATTTGAGACATAAAGGATTGCTGTGAAATTAGTATAGAGAGTGCCCTTATGTCCTTTACCCAGTTCACCCTAATGTTAACAGCACATATAACCATAGCACAAAACCGGGAAAGGAACATTGGTACAATACTCACCAAACTATACACTTTATTTGAATTTTACCAGTTTTCCACCAATGTCCTTTTTGTGTTCCAGAATCTCACATTTATTTATTGTTTATCTTTAGTCTTGACAATTCTTCAGTTAAAAAAATTTTTTTTCATGATCTTGACATTTCTGAAAAGTACCGATCATTATCGTATGGAATATCCCTCAATTTGGTTTGTTTTTTCCTGTTTGGAATGAGGGTATGTATGCCTTTGGGGGGCAAGAATACCAAAGAAATTAGTTACGTCCTTCTCGTGCACCAAATCAAGAGGTTCATAATGTCAAAATGTCTTATTACTGGTGATGCTGACTTTCATCACTTGGTTAAGGTGGTTTCCGCTAGGTTTCTCCGCTGTAAGGTTACTATCTTCCTTTTTTACTTAATATCTAGAAGAAGATACTTTGAAACTACTCACATCCTATTTCTCTTCAAACTTTCACCCACTAATTTTACCACAAATTGGTAGATATTGTCTACAAAAATTATTACTGTAGTGTTTGAGTAATGATGATTTTCTACTTCCCTCTTTTTTCTGCCTTTATTAATTGGAATCTACTGCAAGAAGAGCTCTCCTTTCTCCCTCCCTCCCTCTTCCCCTCCCTCCCTCTCCATTTTTTTCCTTTCTTCATTCACTCATATCAGTATGGACTCATGGATATTTATTTTATTCTATGGGTTAAATTGAGTACTGTTGTTATTTTTTTCCCCCAAGTTTCCCAGCTTTGGCCATTAAGAGCCCCTTCAGGTTGTACTCTGTTCTTTGGACAAGCCCACATCTTTTCGAGCACTTTCTTACTTTCTCGTACTACAACACGTTCCAAGCTCATCTTTTATTTTCCCTGCAGTAGTTCTACTATCGACCACTTCATAAGGAGCCCTAGTTTCTTTTATTAGAGAATAGCGTTTATTTTATTTATTTTTTTAATTTTTGGCCACACTGCATGGGGCATGCGGTGATCTTAGTTCCCCCGACCAGGGATCAAACCCTCGCCCCCTGCAGTGGAAGCGAGGAGTCTTAACCACCGGACCGCCAGGGAAGTCCCGAGAACAGTGTTTAGAAACCAAGACCTGGCACTGGGTCTGCTCATTGCTACTGAGGTGTGATTGTTCTAACCCTCTCAGTAGACAGGACTAGGAACTATATGTATGAGTACTAACCCCCACATGTACATATATTTATGTTAGTTGCACAATGGGCTGATGTATGCAGTGGCCTTGGTGGCGAAGATGAAGGCTATTCATAGTCTCAACAACATGGGTTTTCTTCCCCTAAGGTTGATTTAGCTACTGCCATAGCTGAATGTTTGACCTGCGAAACCCAGAAATCATTGCTGAATCCTTTACATATCAGACCTCTTCCAACTTGGGGTGGGCAACATTTCATTCTGACTGGGACTGACACATTCTGAGTTCAGGTTTACCTCTTCTGCCTGCAGTGTCTCAGCCAGCACCACCAGCAAATATAAGAATCAAATCATTGTTAATGTACTGACACGGGATACCATACAACATTGCCTTGGACCAGGGACCCATTTTATGGCAAAGGAGGTATGGCAGTGAGCACATAACCATGGGATCCACTGATCCTTTGATATATTGCACCCTCTGGAAGCTGCTGGCCTGACTGAGGATTGGAATGGCCTCTTAAAGATGTTGCTGAGGTATCAATTTAGAGATGACACCCTGCAAGGATGGGGCAACATCCTTTAGGCTGAGTATACATCTTAAGCCAATGGCCATTATATGGTGCTATGTCCCCAGTAGACAGATGACACAGGTCTGAGAATCAAGGGGTGTAAAAAGGAGCATCCCTGCTCTTCATCTCTCTCTCTGACCCACCCAGAGAATCTGTGCTTCCTGTTTGCAACTTCAGTCTGTCCATCTAGAGATCCTGGGTCCCAGAAGGGAGATGCTTCCACCAAGGTACATAGTAGGTGTTCCACTAAACTTAAGCTATGGTTGTTGCCTCGTCACTTTGGATTTCTCGTCTCATACCAGAAGGCCAGCAAACACAGAAAGGAGTGATTGGTCCTCATCATCATGAGGAGGTAGGGTTGCTGCTCTGTGACAGTGGTGAGAAGAAATGTTTTACATCACATGACCCTCTGTGGCCCCTTGGTACTTCCATGGTCCATTGTAACTGTAAATGGGCACGTACAGCAGCCATAGCCTGGTAAGAGCATGGTCATCAGGGGCTCAGACTCCTCAGGGATAAGGACCTGGGTTGCGCCACCAGACAGGTCACCTAGGCTAGCAGAAGTGCTCGCCAAGGGGAAGGAAAGGACAAGGATCAGCCACGACTTCAATATCATGTGCAGCAGCAACTAAATACTGCTCCCCACTTGATTTCCTAGAGAGTGTAACCTGTCAGAATCCTGAAGAAACTCTGGGTGGATGGGGTGATCTTCACATGAAGAGCTAGTGGACAGGAGTGGTGCCCCTCCTCAGGAGATGTGCCCTTGGCAGAGGTATCTGGGGAAGTTATACACCCTCATCACCACCCTGCTGCCTGCGGTTAGCAGCCAATGCAGTGGGGATGCAAAAGACCAGCTTCACAAGGGGCACCAACAAGGGGGTGCAAGTCTGTTCCAGAGCTCCTGAGGGACCACACCCGTGCCTGGCTCCCTTCCCCTGCAATCTCTCATTCCCTTTGCTCCCTTCTCCCCACAGCATGCTCTCAACAAATCACTTTCTCAAGAATCCTTGTCTCAGGCTCTGATTCTAGAGAACCACCCTCAGGTAATACTGATTGGTTATTTTTATCCAATAATGTCATATGTTCCAGGCTGTTAGATATTCCCCCAAAACATGACCTTTAATGGTCACATAATGTTCTATTATATAAATGTAGTTTATTTAACTAGTCCTGTTTCTAGACATTAAGATTGTTTCCAAGTTTTCACTATTATAAATAATGCTGAGAAGAATAATATTGTTGATAAATCTTTGTAGACATTCTTAATTATCTTATTAGGTTAAATTGTTATGGGCGAAATTGTGAAGTCCAAGGTTACAAATATTTTATGGCTTTTAATGTAAATATCATGAACTTGGCCTCCAGGAGGATTGTGCCAGTTTATGAGCCCACAAACGGTGTAGGAGGGTGACTTTTCCCCATATCTGCCAACTAGAGAATAATGAGTTTTTAAAACGTACAAATTTGATAGGTGACATTATTTTAATGTACTTTTTTGGTTATGAGGCAGTTGACTGGTATATAGTTTGACATTGTATTTCTTGGTGAATTGCCTGCTCAAGGCCTTTGCCTGTTTTCCCATTGATGTGTATTCTTTCCCTCACTGATTTGTTTGACTCTTTTAATTGATTCAAAGTATATGGAGCTTTCAACTGTTAATGTCAAGGGCACCTCACACTTCCTCAGAGAGGAATGCTGGGGTAGAGGCGCTGTGGCCCTCTCCCCTCATTTTAGAGAGGAGAAATGGAGTCCTAGGGACAGCCAGGAAAATATGGCATGAATTGGGCCTCACAGCTCCCAACCTAATTCTCTCTACCACCTTCATCAGAAGTGAGGACTGAGAAGAACTGACAGAATAGCAGCCACTATTGGCCAATCCCCACTGACAAGGAGGAAAGAGGCTCCACTTCTTATGCCTACTCATTTAACAGTAATTGAGAACTTAATACATGTCAGGTGTGGTGCAAACACTGTGTGTATGTGTGTGTGTGTGTGTGTGTGTGTGTGTGTGTGTGTGTGTTTGTGTGTGTGTGTATATATATATATATATATATATATATATATATATATATAGTATTATCGTCTCAAAGTCATGATGGGTATGTGCTATCATTATCCCCGTCTTTTTTTTTAATATATAAATTTATCGTCTCAAAGTCATGATGGGTATGTGCTATCATTATCCCCGTCTTTTTTTTTAATATATAAATTTATTTATTTATGGCTGTGTTGGGTCTTTGTTGCTGTGCGCAGGCTTCTCATTGCGATGGCGTCTCTTGTTGCAGAGCACGGGCTCTAGGCACGCGGGCTTCATTAGCTGTGGCTCGCGGGCTCTAGAGCGCAGGCTCAGTAGTTGTGGCGCACAGGCTTAGGTGCTCCGCGGCATGTGGGATCTTCCCGGACCAGGGATTGAACCCGTGTCCCCTGCATTGGCAGGCAGATTCTTAACCACTGCGCCACCAGGAAAGCCCCATTACCCCATCTTACAGATAAGGAAACTGAAGCTCCCAGAGAGTGAAAAAGTTATGGAAATCACACAGGCATTAGGTGATGGAGCTGAGATCCAAATCCCAGGCCCTCTAACTCCAGAGTATATGTTCTTCACGAAGGTTATACTGTTTATGTTACACTTCCATGTTGAGATATCTTCGGAAGAAGGAAAAGAACATTATGCACAGTTCGCCCCTAACATAGTCACTGCCAGTCCCCGGTGTGTTTTCTTTCTCTCTTCCCTCCTTCCTGCTGAAATCATTCTGTACATCCAAATCTGTAACATGACTTTTTCCACTCTATGTTTCTCCATATTGCTTCACAGATTTTATAGCCATCATTTTAATGACGTGCATAATATTCCATTGTTGGGCAGATGCTAACTTCCTGAGTTTAGTGTTCTCCCACTGCAGATCTGGGGAGAACTGGGGACCCCGCTGTCTTGTCTATAGTTCTCCCTGACTTGATAGCTCCCTTTTCACTTCATGCCTTGAATGAAATGATACAGATTTAACTTGCAAATTGCCTAAGGATGTCTTTCATAGTTGTAGGCATCTGTAAATTATATACGAATATGTGTGTAGTCAGGCAAATTCTTGCTAACACTTTGACTTTAAGAAACAGCTAGTGGAGAGGAGTGTGTAAGTGATTAAAATTTCTTCTCTGAGTTTAAGTTTCTCAGTTTTTAAAGGGGTGACTGACCTGCTTATGTGAGCCTCATATGTGAAACTTTAATAAGACATTGCTGGGTAAGTTGTTAAGCATCTTATAGGAATGGCAGTGACACGCCTGCATCATATTTATAGTGCTTCTCATGTGCAGACACTAGGCACTGGGAGTTTTACATACCTCTTTATCCTCCCATAGCCCTGTAAAGAAGGCACAACATTATTATCCCCATTTTACAAGCAAGCAAATTGGTCTAGAAGGGTTAGTTGACCAGTCTGAGAATCCATAGCTAGAAAGAGGCTGAGCAGATGTTTGAACCAAGGTCCCCAGAGCCTCTACTCCAGGCAGGTAGCACAGTGATGAAGATTTGGGTCCACTTATCGAGCTGTCCAGTCCTCCGAGACTGTCTTGCCTTCAGATGATGCCTTCTTAGAGTTGTTCATTCTTGGGGGCTTAAGCTGGTTCAGTTTAGTGTATAGGACTTGGTGACCCATCTGTATTCCATTTTGGAAGTTGTGGTAGGAAATATTTACAGAAGGTTTCTTTTTGGTTCAAGCTAGTTTGCTGGGTGGTTTTAGAAATCCTTTTGAGTTAGTTCATGTTCCATCCAATAAGACTGTTAATGCTTGGGCATTTCTGGGGGCTGGGCAAACCAGTCTGGTTCATTGTGTTGTGTTTCCAAGGCTCACCTGGCTCTGTGTGGCTTCTCCAGCTCCAAGTTTGCTCTCTTGTTTCCATCCCAGTTGGAGAGCTGCTTTCACGAGGAACCCCGTTTTGCTCTCAGTCTTGGGATCATTGCTGAGTCGGGGCCTCTTTCAGGAGCCTTGCTCTCTGGAGGCACAAACTCTCCATGGGCCCCGCATTCCCCAGCCTCCATCTCCCAAAGGTGTGGACCTACATCATCCCAAAACGGCAGCCCTTCTAAAGGCAGAGACCTGGCGTTGACCCTGAGAGGGAAGGAGGCCCGTGCTGGCCTATTTTGAATCTTTGTAGTATAGTGTGGAGGCTGATGCCAACCCCAGGGGTGCAATTCTCTTCTTGAAATGAACGTAAAAATGAGAGTGGGAAAAGGAAAAGGAGCTTGGATAGCTTTTCTGGGAGAGGAAAAGAAAATTGTCTTCAAGTCTCCGAGGGTGTGTTCTTCAGTCAACAGAGAGCAGGTATCTTCATATTTTCCATCACAGAACATAGTGTACGGGGAAGAGGGTGAGGCAGCCCCACATCGAGGTGTAGACATGGACTCAGGAGCCAGAACGCCTGGGTTCAGATCCCTCATGATCTTGAGCAAGTCATTTAACCTCTCCCGACCTCAGAGTCCTTAACCACAAAGTGGGAGAACTGTGGCATTTGTTTCACAGGGTTGGGTGAGGAACTTTTAATTTAACAAACAAGCACTTAACATGGCATTTATTATGTGTAAGGAACTGTTCTAAGCACATCAAATATATGAAATACTTTAATCTTCTTGATACCCCTCTGAGGTAAGGCATTACACTATTCTATTGATTCTAAGATGTGCGCTGTGTTAACTTCTCTGAAATGGGATGCAGCTGACCGCAAGGATCGTTTTAACTGTTGGAGAATTGGGAGACCATTCCAGGCAGAAGGATGTCCTAGCTTTTTGGGAACCTGCAGGAGCGCAGAGGAATCAAACAAAGAAGAACTCTTTCCAGCGGGGCCAGGCACATTTGCCTCCAGTGCTGCAAACAACTGCTGAGGCTCTCCCTGCTAGAGGGAGCTCCATGAGGGCAGGGGCTGTATCTGTCCCATCCCCCTCTTGTGTCCCCAGCATCATCTAGCCTGGCACAAAGGGCCTGCTCCACAGCTGATTGCTGAATGAGTAAGTGAAGACTCTGAGGTTGCCTTCCCCGGAGTAACCCAGGCCCTCCCTTCCCACCCCCAGCGACTTTTCACAAATGCATCAGTCCCTGGAAGTCTCTCTCCCATGATCCCTGGCCACCTCATTAGACTCTGCCTGGAGGACCGCAGAGGTGGGTCAAGACACCACCTCACCTTGTTTCACCAGGCATCTTGTAAGCAGCCATCACTGTTAGAGGTAGAGAGCGCCTCCGTATTCCTGGGTGAGGACCAAACATGTGGCCCCTGATAGCCAAATACTGTTTTACACTTAATATGACCCTGTGTCATATTAAGTTTTTTGGTACCATGTTCAATGAGTCACAGTTGCCAGTGCCTTTTGAAGCATATACGATCACAATCGTAAATAATTAGTATGATTTTCCATTTAAATCTTGCCGACTAGACCCTACATTCCATGGGAACAGACACTAAACTTCATGACGACAACATATACTGTGAATAAATGAACTAGTAACAGCACGTGTGCATCAAAAGGTACCTTTCCAGTGGTGTGAAATTTATCGTGGGAGGTGAGGGAAACAGGACGCAGTGAAGGAGACGGCAGCTGTGAGGTGAGGGCTGTGGTGGGTCATAGTGGGACTTTTGACACCAGGTAGCAGCCAGTTTAAATCCTGGCTCTTCCATTTCTTCACCAAGGGATACTGAATGGGCAATAATATAACTCTGGGACTCAGTGTTTCCATCTGTGAAATGGGGCTTATCTTGGTGCCTGCTTCCTAGGGGGTTGTCGTGAGGATTACATTAGATAACACACAGGACTGCGGTATCTGATACATCATAATTGCTCCGTGCACATCAGCAAATGTTACTGGTATTGTCACCCTCATGATTTTCTCTCTGTGGTCAGGACTTCAACCCCCTCTGCTCTGTCCCTGGGTAGTTACTTGGCCATTAGGCTTTTCTGCCAGTTATTTTCATTTATTTGTGAGGTATTCATTTGCTTAAAATCAATTCCTCCCAAGCTAGATTGCCCACCTGCCATGGCTCTGCATGGAGGGAAGAAAGCAAGAAAGTATGTGTGTGTGTGTGTGGGGGGGGATGGTGATGGCGATGGGGGATGCGGGGAGATGGAGTGAGCCTGGCTCTGCTGAATACATATAATCAATAGGTGAAATCGACATGTTCATAAAAGTTGCAGGCCCTGCTGGGTGAGCTGTTTTCAGCGGTGTCAAGAAATGCATCTATTTCATTGTTCTCTTCTTGGGGCCAGGAGAGTTTCCGGCATCACCCTCAAATCAGCAGAACAGCCTGTGAGTGGAGAGCTCAAGTCATCCCCCACTGTCACCACCTTCCATCCACGGAGTGTTTGGGGGTTAAGATATCAACATAAACCTGGGAGCTTCTTTGCTTCCAAGAAGAAAAGGAACTAAATTCACTGAGTCGTGAGCATTCATTGATTCACACAATATTTATTGTGTACCTGTCATGTACCAGATGCTTTTTTAAGCACTATGGGTTCAGCAGCAAATAAGACAGACGCACAGCTGGACCCTGCCCTTGTGCCCTGAGTGTCTGGTGGGAGATGGACATTATACAGCTGTCATGAGTGCCATGAGGTTGTTGGGGTCAGGGGAGCCTTTCCTGACGACTTGGAGTGAAGCTGTGACCTGAAGGGTGAGTGGATCCTGGCTAGGAAAAGGCAGGGAGGGAGGAGAGCATCTAGGCTGTAGCAAGCCCCCCACAAAAAGGTCCTCAGGTGGAGGGGGCAGGGTGCAGGTGATCAGAAGGGGAGGGTGAGGGATGTGTGGGATGGGGGGGGCTGGCAGCATCCAGGCTTAGCAGGTGCATGGGGAGTTACAGTGGGGTGCCTGATCTTCACCCTGAGAGCACAGGGAGGTCAGTGAAGAGAGAGAAGTGATCACGTTTATACTGAGATAGGACCACTCTGGCGCCTGTATGGAGAATGAATTACACCTGGCCAGCTGAGAGGCAGAGACCCTTGTGGAGTGGCGGTGGGACGTCGTGGGAAAGTGGACTCTAGAAGTACAGCAAAGGAAAGGAGTGGGTGGAACTGGAAATATTGCAAAGCTAGACTTGACAGATGGGTGATTCATTAAAGGTGGTAGCTGAGAAGGAGGTCAGAATGACGCTAGCATTCGGGCTAGTGGTGGTCGCTTTCCCGAGGCGGGGTTGTGGGAAGGGGAGCAGGTTTGGCTAGAGGATGCAGCTTAAGCATTCAGTTTTGGACACAATGAGTTCAAAATGCCAGTGAGACAGCCGCCAAATGGAGATGCCATGGAGCAGGTAGGTATATGAGTTTGCAGCTAAAAATAAATCTGGGTTGATGGCAATGTAAGTATTATAGGCACCTCTTTTATCAGATGGAGTACAACGGGTGCTTCCCATTCTAGCCAGCACAGCGTCATGAAGTGGGGGCTACACCTAGAAGTTTCCACTGCGAGATCCATCTTTCTCTCTGCGACCTTCAGCAATTCATCTAACCTTTCTGTGCGCCCCTGTCCCCAGCATAAAACGGTGGTAGTTATGTCTGCTTCAGACTACCAACAGCACAGGTCTGAGGATCCATTAAACTGAAAATAAAACATGTGGGGCTCTTTGGAAATAAGAACTATGTTAAAACAAGGAGTTATTAGAGTTGTGTGTAAGCCGATGACAAGCAGAAATACAGCCCCAAGGCTCAGAATTGATTTTGGTCCTGGTCCTTTCCGAAGCCAAATAAATCTGACATTCCTCCCCTCAAGTGCTGGCTGATCTGATGGCAGGTCTCCAGCTCCTAGCTCCTTGCCCCTGCTCCAAGGTTACGTCCTTTCTCAGGCCATATCCAGCACCCCTACACCTGCCTGGGCTGCTCTGGCTGCCCTTGCCACCCCGGTGGGTGGTTACAGGGAAGATTCCAGTTGTGAAGTTGGAGCTTGGCCAAGAGCAGATGCCCTCTGATTAAACTGGGGACGGCCTGCCAGAAAAGCAGAACTTGGATCTGCAGAGCAAGGGGTTTAAGGGCAACCAAAGGAAACATCTCCAGACAGTTTTCAAACGTTAGGGTAAATTGAGGTTTATGCAATTTGCTTCTATCATTCATGCAGGGTCTCCCCTGGTGGCGCAGTGGTTGAGAATCCGCCTGCCAATGCAGGGGACATGGGTTCGATTCCTGGTCTGGGAAGATCCCACATGCTGCGGAGCAACTAAGCCCGTGTGCCACAACTATTGAGCCTTCGATCTACAGCGTGTGAGCCACAACTACTGAGCTTGCATGCTGCAACTACTGAGTCCACGTGCTGCAACTACTGAAGCCTGCGTGCCTACAGCACGTGCTCCGCAACAAGAGAAGCCACTGCAGTGAGAAGCCCGTGCGCAGCAGCAAAGACCCAATGCATGCAAAAAAAAAAAAAAAAAAAAAAATCATTCATTCAATTATTGGATATTTATTGAATGGCCACTGGATGTCAGGCTGTGAGTTAAGCCTGGGGATACAGGAGTGAAAAAGACATTATTTTTGTCTTCCTGGAATTAATATTTGCATTGGAAGAGAGAGAATCAAAGGGACAAAATACTCTTAAGGGAACAACCAAATGCAAGGATGGAGAGTAGTGATGTGGTTGGGATGGGGAGGGCCTATTTGAGATGGGTGGTCAGGGAAGGCTTCAATGAGGTGGTGTCATTTGGGCTGAGATCTGACGCCCAAGGAGCTGACCTTTGAAGAGCAGTGAGAGGACCGTTCAGGCAGAGGGCGCAGCCAGTGCGGGGGACCCAAGGTGAGAACATGCTTGGTGTGTGTGCAAAGCCATGAGCAGGAGTGTGGCTAGAATCGGGGAATCACGGCACGAGGGAAGGGGCCAGATGGGGCAGCGCTTTATTGATCACGGGAAGGAGTTTGGAGATTTGTTTCAGTGTCATGGTGAGCCACTGAGCAGTTTTATACAAAGGAGTAATTTCTGTTTTAAAGATTGCTCTGACCCCTGAGTGGATATGGGTTGGAAGGGAAAGAAAAGCGTCAATGAAACTAGCCAAGAAGACACTCTTCCAGGTGGGAAGTGACAGCCAAGTGGACCTGGTGGTGCCCGTGGAGGTGGAGGATGAGGAAGGACTGGAGGGGAGTCTGGAAGTGGAGGGGATCGGCTTGCTGATGGACGGGCAGTGAGGGACCTGGGAAATGGAAGGACTGAAGATGACTTGTAGGTTTCTGACTTCAGCAGCCACGTGGGTGGGGAGACTGTTATAGGGAGGACTCAGAACACAGGTTCATGGAGGGAAATCTAGACTTCTGATTTGACCTGGTAAAGTCTGACATACCCATGGGGCACCCAGAGGAGATGTTGAGTATGAAGTTGGACATACAGCTGGAAGTTATCAGATACTTCTGGGCTAGAAATGCACCTGGACCATCTCAGCACAGGACAGGATAGGAACACCCAGGGAAAGGGTTTAGACAGAAAGGACAGAGAGCTTTGGCTTGAGCCCTGAGAACTTCTGGTATATACGTGGGAGCGCCCAGTGGGAAGTAGGAAAGCCAGGAGGGATGGTGCCACGAGAGCCTGAAGGAACCTCTCAGAGGTTAAGGCGGGGTGTGGGGGACCGAGGGCTGCCCACGCGGAGGAAGTTGCTGATGGTGACAAGTCATGTCTGTTAGTTAGTGAGGATGAAAGACAGAGTGGGTGGAAAACTGAATTGGAGCTGAGAAGGCAGAAATGACACCTGGGGATGACTCTCTGGAGAAGTTTTGCCATCAAACTGGGCAGAGAAATGGGGCAGTAGCTGCTTACTTGGGTTTCTATGTGAAAGTAAGAAATGTACTCTCCATCATTTCTAAACCTCTCTCCTGCTCTGATACCCCCAGGACATGATATTGAAATCCCTAAAATATTCCCACGGTAAAATAAACTGTGGATGACGTGTAGTCCCCAATATAATAGTTGTGACGTCACTCCTTTTCTCCCTTTTAAGAAAGCTTCTAGGAATGTAAATCAGTCAGAGTAATGTTGGGATAAGCATCTGCTACTTTTTAGGAAAAAAATCATAATCCAACTTCTACACATTAAACTACATGCAACCAAATTATTCGCGGTACAACTGACAGCTGACCGTATCGCACATGCTGGGGCATGTGGGCTGAGAAGCGTGTGGTTCCAGACTATGGTTGGGTACCATTCATTCATTCATCAAGTATTTTCTGAGCAGTTGCTTCATGTCAAGAGCTTGGCTCTGGGCACGGGGAACAGTGGTGAACAAGCCAAACTTGTCCCCTGCCCTCACAGAGCTCCAGGCAGCCAGGGACACAGACATGGAGTGAATGATTTCAAGTGCAGTAAGCTTACCGCTGAGAAGCATTGTGTTCTCAAGGAGAAAGTCACCAGCATCCTGGCCTCATCCACAGGTTCAGCAAGTCTGCCTGGAGAAGCCAGGGTGACTAAGCCAAGGGGTGAAATCAGTGAGGCCAGTGTTGGGGGCGGGTGTGGTCAACGGCCCAGGCAGAGGTCAACGCCCAGTGCTGGATGGAACCCATCTCCACGGAGGCCCATGCCAAGGCCAGTCTGTCCAGGAAGTCAAGGAAGGAGGAGGGGGTGGCATGAGAGGCAGCTGGAGAGGGGGGCAGGGCCAGCTGTGCAGGGCCTGGAGCCCTAGTCTTGAGTTTAGTCTTTATCAGAAAGCAACATGAAGAGGTTTAAGAGTGTGCTGAGGGGAGATGGGTGACTGTGTCCGACCTGTGCTAAAAGAGCACCCAGCTGTCTGCGGAATGGGTTGACATTGTACAGGAGAAAGGCAGCAGGTAAGTGTCCCCTGCACCCAGGCAGGGGCTGCACGAATCCCTTCCAGCCCTTTTGATTAGACTTGCCTGAGGATCTGGAAGGCCGATGGGGGTTGGGTCTCCTGCCTCTGTCTCCTGTCCCTGAAGCCTGGCCTGGTTCTCCTCCTTCCCCTCCCTCCCCTCTAGGAAAACCCAACAGGCTGGTGCTGGGGCTAGTTCCCAAGGGGGTGGGGACAGAAGTAGATACGGGCTTCTCTGTATAAGAACACCAAGGGATGCCCACAGGGTCAATGTGGTGACACAAAGCTGTGGAAATGATAGAAATGGAGGCCAGAAGGACTGTCTTAAGAGACTGACAGCAGGTGGCATGGGCATGGACGTGCAGAGATGCGGGTGGGTTCATGACCTGGGATGGGCAGTGCAGAAATTCACTCATCTCTCGGGGAGGCTCTCCTAAGGAATGCTGATTCAGCAAGTCTGGGGCGTGAGCCAGGAATTCCCATTTTTAAGAAGCCCTCCCCTCCCCCTATCGAGGTGATTCTGACTTAAGTGGCCCCACCACCTTGCTTTTGAGAATGCCTCACACGTTGGTCCGCTTCTTGGCCTTGATCCTCAGTCTCCTCAGCTGTCTCTCACCAGCTTGGGCCTGAAAGCTTATTTCATCCCTGCATTGAGATGTGGCTAACCAGATCCCCGGCAGCTGGACCAGGGGCGGCGGGGCTTTCAGGCGCGCCCACAGCAGCGCGCGGCCGCCAGGGGTCGCCAGAGGCCTCGGCTCGTGCGCTCGGGCTCCTCCGCCCGCGGACGCCGCGCCCGAGCGAGCCTGCGAGCGAGCGGAGCCAGAGCGCTGCGGGCTCACAAAGCGGCAGGACGCTGGGCGGCGGGTGGCAGGAGCGCAGGGGAGCGAGCCCGCCGGTCAGCCTTCTCGGCGACCGCGCCACAGGAGCTTGAGCAACTCGGACGCGGGGACCCGGGCCGGGCCCCAAGGTACGTGTCCCGCAGAACCCCGCGCCCCAACTTGGCGTAGTTGGGACCTCCCCGCGGCCACCGGGGGGCTGGCGGGTCAGGGCCTGGGGCTATCTCCGCGCGCCCCTCTTTCCCCGAGGCGGCAGGGCGGGCGAGGGGAGACCCCCCCCCCCCATTCAACCGGAGCCTGGACTGCTGCTTGGAGCCCTCTTCCCCGTCTCCCTACCCCGGGGCTCTGGGCACCGTCTCTGGGAGTGCCGCTTGCGGACCGAGGGCTCTCCGGTTTTTGGGGAGGGGTACTGAAGCCCCTATCCGAGAGTGGCGGCCAGTGGGGCACCCGGAGAATAGATGACAAGGTCCTCTGTAGTTTGATAGCGGCCCCTAATTTGTGACGCAGCCTCTTCATTTGTAACTGAGCCCCCCATTCATGAGCGGGGTCCCTAGGTCTGTAGATCCGCCCCCGGTGTGCGAGGGCTGACCCTGTCCCTGCTGGGAGATCCCCCCACGCCGACAGCGGGGGCCGGTGGCGGAGGCGCTCAGCCCAGGTCGCCCGGCGCGGGGCTGGTCACCGCCCTGGCCTCTGGCTCACCGCCCCCGCGTGCCCCTGCCCCGCAGATGCCAGCCATCGTGGTGCTCGCGGCGGCCGCCGCGGCGTGGTGCTTCCTCCAGGTCGAGAGCCGGCACCTGGACGCGCTCGCAGGAGGCGCGGCCCCCAACAACGGCAATTTCTTGGACAATGACCAGTGGCTGAGCACAGTCTCCCAGTACGACCGCGACAAGTACTGGAACCGCTTTCGAGACGTGAGTACAGCCGCCGCCGGGCCCTGCGGGGGGCGGGGGAGCCTCTCGGAGGGCGCCTCTGAAGCGGGTGGGGAGGGCACTGGGGCAGCCTTCGCAGGCAGTTTGTCGGTTCGGGGTTCCTGGGCTTCATCTTGCCTGAGAGGAACTTTAAAGAGAACTTCGAAGGCTTGATGCTCTCCGCCTGTTACCTGTGGCCCAGGTGTGTGTATTCATAGGACTGGGGGAGGTGACTGTACTAAACATGGTGTAAATAGCGAGCAGCTGCGGAGGGAGAGGCTCCTTAAGCTTCCGAGTTCTCCTAACGCTGGTGGTTGACTTTGCCAAGCCCCCCGGAAGACCTCCCTAGGCAGCGGCGATTTAGACCATCTCTGGGGTGTTCCAGAAGAATGCCTGCTGCAGAGGTTAGGTTTAGGGTGAGCCCAGCTCATTGAGTAGGGAGGCAGGTGTCCCAGGAGGTTCGGAGAGTCATGGCCACAGGCCTGATACAGTGTTGGGTGGGAGCATGGTGGTTTTGACCCTTGGCGTCTTTAGGGGAAGGGGAAGGGAAAGGGAGCAGGCAGCTCGTGGAGTTGGTCCACCGCCGTGAGGGGGAGCCTGGGTGGCAGAGGATTGCTCCTCTGAGGGAGCTGTAGGAGGGGAGAAAGTTATTCCTGGGCACCCAGAGGCAATCTGCTGCCCGTTTCTGCCTCAGGCTGGCTGCTGCTCCCCAGGTACGCCCCAGAGGATGCCGGACGAGAGGCACCTGACGCAGTCTTTCCAGCAGATGGCATCCCCTCTGTGCTGTGGGAGCTGCTGCCAGCTCTTTCAAAGGCCGCCCCAGGTGGCTGGGGCCTTGCGCTTCTAGGGGACTAGGAAAAACTTTGGTGACACTTAACATCGGGAACTCCTGCCTTTGGGAGAGACCCATACCGCCGAGTCCCTGTTCTTGGCACAGGGCTCCGTGAGGTGGGAGATGTGTGCGAGTCACCTCTTACGCTGGATTCCTCTTAGCCCCATGCCCGGCATGCCCAGTCCTTGCAGAGGGAAGGCCTGAGGAATCCAATGAACCCAGGTGTCTTCTAGGACTTTCTAAAGAGCACCTCTCCAGGTTCCATTCCACAGGAGCCTAGGCCTTGAGTGGGGGCTTACTTATCTCTCTTCTCTCTGTTCCTCTTCCCTCTCCCTCTAGTTGATGATGGTCTTTTCCTTGAAAGAGGCTATCAAACACTTTCATTGAACAAGTTATTTGACGCCTTACTGCTCCCCCCACCACCTGCACCATGAGATCCCTGCCACACATCCCCCTGTCCCTGATCTAGTCTGTTAACCATCTTCGATCCCCTTTTGGTTCCGCTCCAAGGAGCCCTGCACTGACTGCCTTTGCCTGCGGCTGAAAAAGATGGCCAAGATGCCCAAAAGATGCCCCAAGGAAGCTTCCATTCCCAGACTCATATAGGGTAGGAATTATCTTGCGTTTTTCTTTCTTTTGCCATTACAGTTTAGATAGAGTTGAGGGCAGATGCTTAACTCGGCTGGAGCTGGAGAATTGGGCCAGGTGTGGAGGACAAGGGTCCCTTTGCACACGCCTTGGTTCGCGTGGCAGCTGGGTCAGATGGAAACCGGCTGTGCTTGTTGGTCTTTGGGTATGGAATGGTTTACTCTGCTTTTGTGTCTGTTCAAGGTTTTCTAGTCTTGGTGTATCATAAATATGGAATTATTCTTGTTTCCCATTCAGATTTAAATTTTGAAAGATTGGGCTTTTCTTCACTTCTCATCTTCCTTGCAAATGGTGACATTTTAAATTCTTGGATCAGTGTTTTTATTGATACAAACCCGGCTGATCATGAAGCTCTCACCTGGGGTGCTTGTTAAATTGTAGCACCCAAACTCACCCCTTCCTCCTCAGAGGTTCTGATTCTATAGTTCTGGGATGAGTGCTGGGAATCCGTATTTTAAATGAACATTCTAGGTAATGCTTGGAATGATTAGGAAGTTCTGCCTCGTAAAAATGTCCAAAGCTTAACAGAAAGAGAAAAGCTTCTATGTTCAAATGCACAGCTTTTTTGTTTCTGGAGCAATTTTAGGTGTTAGACTAATATTTTTAGCAGCATATATTCTTTTAAAATGATAATTTAATCCAGCATACTATTTTAAAAACATCCAAAATGCTTCAAAATCACAAATATCTTCAATCATCAACCATTTTATATGCTTCCTGGAGTCCTCTGTTGCTAGCCGTGGGTCAGACATAATTTAATGCCATTAACCTCTTTAAAGTGTTGTGAAATGCAAACTAGGTGCTCTTTTAGGCCAAGTCCAAGTGTCTTCAGTTGGGCCTTTTACTTGGAATGACCACAGAGCCTCGGTCCCCTGGGACCAGGGACTAAAAGTTGCTTCCTACAGGAGCCAGTAGTTCAGTGGACAGTCGGTAAAGCCCCAGCTAATGGTGTCATTGCTCAGCCAGCCTGGTCGTTTTTCACTGAGCCAGGCCTTGCTTGAGGTTAGCAAAGCTCAGCTTCTCTGCTGTTGTTTTTGAGTTTTGTGGAAACCACTGATAACTTTGAAAGACCGGGCCCTGAGATTGTTATGATACTTGTGAATTTTTGAAAGTCACCGTGAAAGAAAACTTCTTGCCTTTCCCCTGACTTGTCACTTTTTTTGCATTTGGGGGAGAGATATTTAGAAGGGATTTTTGAACTTGTGAAACTGAAAACTAAGGGCTCCTTTTAGAGAGTTGATGATACCCATTGGCGGTGGTTATTGGTTAAATTTGAAATGGAAATGTTGGCGGGCCGTGTGCTCCGTGTTCCCCAGCCTGTTGAGTGTGCTGTGATGTTGCCAGAGATGACCTGATAGCCCCTACTTAATGCTTTGAAGAGGTCCTGTTGTTCTAGATACACAAATAATCTGTTGCCTTCTTTCCAGAAGTAAAACTTTCACAACTACTCTGTGGCTTGTTGCCTGGGGCAATGGAGCCAGGAGGAATATAGCAACATACAGATGTTTGCTCCTAAATGTACTGGTGGCCTGTTAGTTTGGTCATTATTCTTTTATAAAGACTAGCAGTTAGGATGTTTTGGCCAGATGGAGACCCAGACTTTTGCACAGATATAGTATTAAGAAGGAGAAGATAAAGAAGGCAGATGTTTGTTTTAAGTTGTACAGTAATTTCCCACCTCCAGCTGCTCCAACTGGCGTGCTTTTAACTCCTCTGTGGTTTGAGGTTGAGGGGTCAGGATGCCACAACCATTTTCCTGATTTTTTCTGAATCTCATTTGGCTTTGCATAACCATTACTATAAGGAAATTTCCTCTGTTAATTCCTACATTCATTTGTACATCCATTCATTCCAGCAAATATTTGACTGTCTGCCATGTGCTAGGCAGTGGCCAAAAGGGTGAGCAAGTTAAATAAATGCGATCTCTTCTCTCAGGTAACCACTTGTCTACTGGATGAAATCCTTTAACTTACGCTGTCAGTATTTCTTTCTTATTCTGTTTTCTTTTTTAAAAAGTTTTTTTTCTTATAAAGGTAATACATGCTGGTTGAAATTAAAAAAAAGAAAACATTGCAGAAATAGATGATACCTAACATTTATCCAGCACTTAGTGTGCCAGGCATTGTTTAAGGTACTTTACATATAGTATCTCATTTAATATTCGTAATGATTCTAGGAGAGAAGTACTGTTGTTCTTATTTACTGGGAGGTGAAGTCTCTTGCCCACAGAGCTGGGCTGTGGAGCAGCTGGACCGGACCCAGGCAGTCTGACTCTAGACTCTTGCGAGACTCTTGCACTGCAGCCCATCAAGAGCAGAGTGGATTTTGGCTGTGAGCCTCCACTGGTATCACACTGCAAGTCTTTGCTGCTTTATGTCTGAGGGAAATCAGTGAAGAGCCTTAGGTTGAGACAAAGTGGAGTGGGAAGCCAGGCGCTGGACACAGCTTATTGTCGGGGTCACAATCAGGCCTTATCTTCTGCTAATAATGAGCTTCTGATTTGATTAAAATAATCTTGTTGCTTACACCAAACATGACATTTTCTTTCTTTTGCACTCATGAAACTAGCCCTGACATTTAACTCCGGGATAATTACCTTTAGCAGGCCCGAAGACTCAAGTGTTGCCTTGGCTGGCATTTATCTTACTCCAGGGTGACCTGAGTTTGTAATTCTAATGAGACCACAAGACCAGCCCACGTGCTTTTTCCTTCTTGTGCACACGCTGTGGGATTTGGTGGTCTCTGTAGCAGAACTGGGGTGGCAGTGAGCATCTGATCTGCTCATTTGGTCTTAACGTCTCAGCTATAATGAGTTTCAAGGGCAAGTGAGGCTTGTTGACAGAATGGTGGCTGGCTTAGTCGGTGGGGTTGGTGACAAGAGAGGTGATGTGGCTTAGTGGATCAGTCATTAATGTCACCACAGAAACTCGGCTTGTAATAGAGAGTAGCAGAAAATCATTTTGATTAAACAGGTTCAAGGAGAATTAAATGAGTTTGTCATCCTGACTTTGTTTAATGAACCCACTATCTTAAATCCCCTGTGCTAGACGACCACTGATAGAAATAATTATTTCACAGGAATCATTATAAAGGGACAGTTTAAAAGTTGATAGCCCTAAGACCATTCTTGTATTTTCTGTCCTAACCTTCAGTTTGCCCTTGTAGAGAGAAGCTAGTTTTTGCCTGGCAAGGATGGCAGAGCTTTTGTCCCAGCTGACCCTCCCAGGCTGAGTTCCCCTGAGTCTCCTGGGCCTCCCAACCGTGCCTCCACAGTGCTTCAGCAGAACTGGATTGCTAGGAGGATAAGTATTCTCCTGTATGCTGATGAGACTATTGTCAAACGCAAGAACTGGTCCCAAGTGGATCATCGGACCTGTACCCCACCCCGGAAGAGTGGGACATAAACATTAGCTCAACTATTTTATCTCGCTTGGGGAGACACAGTAATGTTAGTAGTTAAATATTTTATAATAAATCATTTCTTACTCATTTACTCATTGTAGTATATTTCAAACCAAACACACGCAATATCTAAACTTGAACCCCTTCAGGATGGCTCGTTTTACCTTTCCTCTGGGGAGGTGACTTTATATTCCTTAGGAAATACCTCAGACCCAAGCTCATACTTGGTCTCATCTCCCCAGGTGAGATAATTGCAAATGGAAGAGATTTCCTGTAAGAGATTGAATAATTTGCCCAAGGTTACACGTATTTATTTTGGTCATATTTCCTCCAATATAAGATGCCGTCAATTGTAGGGTGTACCATTTTTGTGCACTACTAAGAAAGAAGACAGTGTCCAGAAGGAAGAGTTTAATAGACCCCTGGATAAAGCCGGGACCCTAGAGGAGTACTCCCTCTGGGTAGAGGTAAACAAGAAGTAAACTCACGATGCAGAAAAGGGACCATAGCCGGGCGACTCATGTGTCCCCACCTTGGAACTGGTGGATGAAGGGGAAAAATAGGCTCTGAGCAATTGACAGGCTGACTCTTTTGCAGGTTTCTGGTCTCAGTGCACACAGTCATTGTGCTGCCCCGCCCCGGCCAAGAAAATCAAACCTTAGACAGTTCATTTAGCTTCAGGCTGTTTGTCCTCTCTGAATCCCTGACTTCTCACTTAGTAAGTGGGGGATGAATGATCACTTTATATTGGTGAGGACTGCAAACTGCAAGTGGCTGAAATCTAGTCCAAGCTGTGGCTTAAATGGAAAAGAAAACTCACTCACTCGTGTTAACTGAAAATGCCACTGATAAACTATGCATCTAGATAAGGCTGGATCCATGGGCTCGGGTTGCACCACCGGATTTGTGTGTGTATGTTTATCATTTTCTCTGGGCTTTATTTCCTCCATCTTTGGGCTTTATTTCCCCCATGTTGGTTGTGTTCTCAGGCTGATTAGTTCCATGTGGTGACTCATGGCAACTTACACGTTTATAACATACTGTAGTTTTTATGTCTCCATATTGCCACAGAAGTCCCAGAATTGAAACTTGTCAGATTTACCTGTATTATGCACCCATTCTGCAGTAAATCACTGTGGCCAAGTTGGTAGAATATATGCTAATTGGCTGGGCCTGGGTACATGCCTAGTCCTGGGGCGGGGCCTGGGACCTGGGCATACAGTGGTGGTGGGGACTCCATTGGATTACATGGTTACAGGAAGGTTAAAGGGTAGTTTCCTAAGGGGAAATGGATGCCTTGTGGGCAAACATCACAGGAGTCCACTGTGTTGGTCAGCCTCCCTGGGTTGGCATGGAGAGTAGATTGGCTAACATAAGTGAAGCCGTTAGCAAAGTGTCTGGCTTAATACTCAATTAAGTGTTAATACTTAAGTGGAGGCTATTATTTTTATTAATATTAACAACTCCTATTACACTTTCATGCATTATTCCTCAATTTATGGTTGTACGTATTTATATTTTAGCTTCTTTAATAGTTGTATTCTTCCTGAAGTAAGAGCCTGAGTCTTATCATGCCTTGCACACAGTAGGTGGTCTGTTAGCGTTTTACTGATTTGAATTATTACTTAAGCACACCTCTTGATGAATCCCTGGGAGAGGAAAGCCTGTAGAATTACTGGCACATGTGCGTTTATAGTGTTTGGTAGGTGGAAATTCTAGGTTACACACACATTGAAAAACATCTTTTTTTTTTTTTTTTTTTTTTGTCTAACCCCTATCTCTAAGCAGGACCTTACAACTTTATAACTCCTTTTAGTTATAGCTCTGATGTCCAGAGCTCATTGTCCCCAGACCTTTACCACTGAGCCCAGCGCAGAAATCTGCTCAGTGAACGTTTGATTGAATTTGAGTGAATGAATGAATGAAGGAGTGAACTATTCCGTACCAGGATTTTGCACACCTCCAGGATGAGGAGGTGGTGTTCTTTGTAGAGGGCTGGCCCCAGTAAGTCATGCTGGCTTTTGACACGTGTCTTTCATTCTGTTAGTAATTGACAGTGATAATGGATACCAACAGATGGGCCGTGCTGTCGAGAGGCAGGGTGAGCCTGACAGAGAAGCTCACCTCCTTCACAATTCACGTACAGTCCCTGAGCCTGTGAAAAGCTCTTCCTGGTGAAGAGGCCCCTCTTAACCTGTGCTCACCGTCCAGTCTTGTCATGAATAAGCTCGGGTCTTGGCTACAGCACCACTTTCCTCATCTGTAAAACTGGAGTGATCGTACCTGCTTTGTGGGGTTTTCGTGATCTTTCAGTGGCTGGCGTACCTGTGATTCTGATACAATTTCTGAGGGTCACTTCTCTTACCTTGGGCCCTGGGAGCATGAGTGAGTTGCTGACACGCAGCTATAGATGTTGCTTTCTGTCTCATGTCTTGAAGAAATGTTGGGGAAATTGGTTCCATTTTCCTTGAGCCTGTCTTTATTCCTTGCTGGCTGGAAGGCTGTCTGCGGTTCTCTGTGGTTCGTTTTTTAGATTTTCTGGTTGTAGGTTCTGGCACAGACATCTCTGTTGTGTAAATAGCCCTCGCCCTGCCTCCCCCTTTAAAAAATACTTCCTGCTCCTCTGGTGTCTGGGGCCCATGAGTTTCTCCTTCCCTCTGTGGTCAAGTGTCCTGGGCTTTAGCGCTCCTACAGTTCCCACTGCTCTGTAGAAATCAGGGTACCATAGAATTTCTCAGACAGAGTATTTGTGAAGTTTCTGTTTCAGAAACGAGACTGGTATATATGGACTGCTCCTTGCCCTCCTCCCCACCCACCTCCGCCCGCTACCATTTCTGAGAACCAGCTGGACGCCAGGCTTGGAAGCTAAAGATGGAAACCAAGATTTCCACACACAAGGGTCAGAGTTTAGACATGCATGCAGTTGGAGGGCGGGACAGTATGTGGAATCATAGCTCCTGGGTCTGGGTCCTTCTGGTGTCCTTGTGACAGACGTCAGGATGTTGATTTATTTTGAGGGAGGAGGTAAGGTGCGTTCACAGACTAGTGATGTGAATTACTGGGGACTGTCCTGGACGGATAACACTGATGTCCAAATTAACTTCACTGGGTTGCTTTCCTTAGGATTCTATGCAAATACGTCCCTCAGGAGACCCTCTCCCTTGATCCTTTAGGATGAAGTTTCCTTTGGTGCAGTGGGGAAGGAAGGAAGGAAGGAAGGACATATTATACAATTATTTGTAATAATTTGCAAACTCTTCCTGTGTGATCTGTGACACGTCACACTACAGAAGACACCATCAACATTCCCCAGCATAATTATGTGGTGGGTGAGCAGGAATTTATGCAAAGTCCATTGGCGCCTATGATTGGAGCAGGGAAGTAGAACTTATTGCAGGTGTTCCAGGCAATCTTTGCAGAGATAAAGCGTGGAGAAAACAAACAGGCAGAGAGCAAACGACTCCACTTTGTATTTTAGCTCTACCCTTCCTTTCCCACCATGTAAATGGAATCACTTTAACTCAGTTCTAAGAAAGGCCAGGCCAAGTTGCTGATGACCCTTCATGGCCAAAACAAAAGGGAAGATGCCCAGAGAAAGGTGCTAGAGCAGCAGTTCTCAGGCTTACATCTTTATAATATTGAAAAAAAAATCACTGGTGGGGCTTGTTTGAAATGCAGATCTCAGCCCCCTAGTCCAGAGCAGTCTCGAATAGGTCAAGGGTGGCACCCAGGAACCTGCATTTTAAATAAGCAATCCAGGTGATTCTGATGCAGGTGGTTCTCAGACTGTATTTTCAGAAAAAGCCTGGAGAATTATTATTCATCCCTAATAGCCAACACCATTAGCGCCCATGAATAATACAAGTTTAGGCAAAATGAGCATTTGAAGAAGTGGAGTAAATTATGATGAGTGCTGTATTTCCCCCTTATGTCAACAGGGCTACCACTGACATCAATAGAAAGAAAGGGCTTGCTTTCCAGTGTGTGTATGTGCACGGGTCTCAGCAGCAGCCATTGTCATGAAGTGTTCCTGGAGTAGAATGACATTTGACTTGTCACTGCTTCTAGGGCATCAGGGCTGCTTATGCACATGAGCTTGGTGGAATTGATGTGGGACCTTCTCCATGACAGACTCCCAGGTGGTCATCTCCGCAAATTTCCTGTCTCCAAAGGGGCCTGATCACAGCCGACTCTGGTCTGACTTGGCATCTTCTCTAGCAGGATTGATAATGTTTTGTGCACAGATGAACTGAAGGACATTGACTCCATTGACCCTGACATTGGCTTTGGTTTATGGAGAAGTGGGTATTGAAGATGGTGGATGTAGTAAACAGTGTTTACTCTCACAGGAGGTGGGCACAGAGATGCAGATAACAGTCATCCCTTGGTATCAGCGTGGGATTGGTTCCAGGACCCCCTGTGGATACCTAACCCCACAGATGCTCAAGTTCCTTATATAAAATGGCATAGTACGGGTGGCCCTCCATATCTATGGGCTCTGTATCCATGGATAGAGAGGGAAGACTGTACTATCAGTTGGAAACACAGAGAAGGTCTGGGGGATATGGGCTGGACAGTGGTACTACCTGCAGCTCTCTTCTTGGTATAGTAAATCTTCATGCTTGGTTGGCCAGATCATTTTGGAAAGATCAGGGAACAATAAAAGCAAAGACTAGTCAAAGTTTAGAAAATTTATGAGGATCAACAAGACATGGCAGTGTTCCTTGTTGCCCACTGAACAAATTCTCAAACTTTGCTTTACTCTATGTTGCTGAATTTCCTCTAATCAATGGCACCTGCAATTGACAAAACTATTGCCAAGAGGAAGAAAATAGTTAAGTGTATTGAACAGACTTGTGTGGTTATTTGGAGTGTTTCAGTAGCCCCATTGTTAAGGGATAATTGGGAAGTTTCCAGGTCTTTCTGTGCTCATGGGACATGCTGATTCCTCTGTGACTTTGGTGGGGTTGGTGTGTCCAGTACTTCCGTCAGGCCAAGGCATTGCTTCCCATCTGAGCCGGCCAGCCTTGCTGTGACTCTGCACCTGGTCTGTAACCTTTGACCAGCTATCTTGAATGAGATGAAATGAGTGAAAGAGTGAAAATGCTATCCATGGTAAAGATAAAATAATGCTGTCTTTCCTGGTATTAGATAAATTGTGTGATTTTTTTTTATAAGATTAAGTTGGTGGTTTCAAAGTTCCTCCTACCTCAGAAAGACCTTTGCATGTGTTTTAAAAAATATTTCTTTCTTTCCATAGTCATCCTGAACCTAGATCCTCACCTTTCTAGTAACCAGAGCCTGGTGCACAGATTCAGTAGTTTTGTTTGTTCATGTATTCATATGTTCGTATCACAGATACTCATTGGCCAGACTACTATGTACCAGGCCCTGTGCTGGGCAAGTAAGATGTAGCAGGGAGCAAAACACCCTCCCTGTCCTCTGGAGTCTACAGCCCTCTTGTCTAAGACCAAGAGAAGAAACAGAGGTGCTTGGTGTCTATTGAGGGTTCCTCTGCAAAGGGAAAGGCCTGGTCTACAAAGGGACGAGAGCAGTCCTGGCAAGCTGGATGTCCAGAGGCCAGAGGCCTTGGGACCTGGGCCATGTTTCTGGGAGAAAGTCACATAAGCCTTCATCTCTGAATCTGTCTGGTGGTCAAGCCACATGAGCTTAATTCAACTCTTACTGACATACATGAGCGGCCCCTACTATTTTGCCTGAGTTTAGACCCAGACACTGACAACAAAAGGGTGTCGGTCTATCCAGTCGAGGTGGAGCATTTAGTTGAGACAGGACTTGATGCGTGTAAATGCTGAAACGTGATGTGTCGAGCCTTGTCCTGGCTCCAGGTCAAGGCCTGTAGCGAGCGGAGAGAGAATCGCAGAAGAGTCCTGGTCCTCAGCAGCCCTGCATAGGTAGGGAGTATGTTTCGCTGGAGTGGAAGATGTGCACAGTGAGGGTACCAGTCATGCATGTGCCGCCTGATGTGCTGTCACGCAGTGAACACACCACACATCCAGCAGCCCAGTCAGGGGACAGAATGTTACCAGCATCTGAGACGTCCGTCTTGTCAGCCCCACACTCACTGCCTGTCCCCCTCCCAGGGAAGAGCTCTCCTGAGTTACAACGCTATAGATTAGTTTTGCCTATTTTTATACTTTTATAGATGGCATCATAAGGATGTATTTTTGTGTGTGTGTCTGGATTCTTTTGCTCAGCATTAAGTTTGTGATACATTGTCATGTGTGGCTGTAGTTTGTTCATTCTCAGTGCTGTGTAAATACTCCACAACTTATTTACCTATTCTTTTGTGGAGGGACACTTTGGTAGTTTCTGGGTTTTGGCTGTTATGGAATAGCAGTTTCTTGGGCATGTCTTCTGGTGCATCTATGTGTACATTTTTTCGGGTGCATGCCTAGATGTGGAATCCATTGCTCATACGGTAGGTGAATGTTCAGTGTTCAGAGATGTGGTTAAATCATTTTCCAAAAATGGTTCTGCCAGTTACTCTCCCTCCATTAGTGTATGAAAGTTCACTGGGAGCAACATTTTTGTTTTACTGATTGTAGACTTTAAAAAAAATTTCTCAATCTAATTCATAATCCAATTCAACCAAAATGTACTGAGCATCTATTACGTATCAGGTACTTGCCTATCCTTATGGAGCCTATGTTCTAGTCGAGAGAGAAAAACAATACACAGATTAAGATACAACAGTTGGTTGCAAGTGCTAAGGGCAAAAATAAACTAAGGTAGCTTAGTTGGGAAAAAATAGTCTCTTCAATGAATGGTGTTGGGAAAACTGGGTATTTGCATGCAAAAAAATGAAATTGGACCCCTATCTTACACCACTCACAAAAATTAACTAGAAATGGATCGAGGACTTAAACATAAGACCTGAAACTGTAAAACTCCTGGAAGAAAACATAGGGGGAAAAACTCCTTGACATTGGTCTTGGCAGTGATTTTTGGAATATGACACCAAAAGCATAAGCAACAAAAGTGAAAGTCAACAAATGGGACTACATCAAACTAAAACGATTCTGTAGCAAAAGAAATGATCAACAAAATGAAAAAGCAGCCTACAGAATGGGAGAAAATATTTGTAGACAATCTATCTGATAAGGGGTTAATATCCAAAATATATAAGCAACTCATATAACTCAATAGCCAAAAAAAAAAAAAAAAAAAAAAAAATTCAAATGAAAAATGGGAAAGGGACCTGAACAGACATTTTTCCAAAGAAGATATACAAATGGCCAACAGGTACATGAAAAGATGCTCAGTCTCACTAATTATCAGGGAAATGTAAATCAAAGCCACAATGTGATATCACATCACCCCTGTTAGAATGGCTATCATCAAAACAACGAGCGATAACAAGTGTTGGTGAGGATGTGGAGAAAAGGGAGCCCTTGTGCAGTGTTGGTGGAATTGTAAATTGGTGTAGCCATTATGGAGAACATGAAGGTTCCTCAAAAAAATGAAAAGTTGAACTACCACATGATCCAGCAATCCCACTTTTGATAATATATCTGAAAGAAATGAAATTACTGTCTTTTTTTCCTGTTGATGTGCACTTTTTTAAAATTGAGATACAGTTGACATGTAACATTATGTAAGTTTAAGATGTACAAAGTGTTGATTTGATACATGTATAGATTGCAATATGATGACCACTGTAGCTTTAGCTAACACCTCTATCATGTCACATACTTATCATCATCATTATTTTTTTTGTGGTGAGAACATTTAAGATCTAGGCTCTTAGCAACTTCAAAGTATATAATACAGTTGGTTGTATCACTATGCTGTGCATTAGATCTCCAGAACTTATTCATCTTTTAGTTACAAGTTTGTACCCTTTGATGACATCTCCCAAATTCCCCCACCTCCCAGCTCCTAGTAACCACCATTCTACTCTCTGTTTCTGTGAGTTTAGTTTTTTTTTAATTAATTAATTAATTAATTAATTATTATTAAAAAAATTTTTTTGGCTGTGTTGGGTCTTCGTTTTCTGTGCGAGGGCTTTCTCTAGTTGCGGCAAGCGGGGGCCACTCTTCATCGCAGTGCGCGGGCCTCTCACTATCGTGGCCTCTCTTGTTGCGGAGCACAGGCTCCAGACGCGCAGGCTCAGTAGTTGTGGCTCACGGGCCTAGTTGCTCCGCGGCATGTGGGATCTTCCCAGACCAGGGCTCGAACCCATGTCCCCTGCATTAGCAGGCAGATTCTCAACCACTGCGCCAGCAGGGAAGCCCGAGTTCAGTTTTCTTAGATTCTACATGTAAGTGACATTTTATGGTATTTGTCTTTCTCTTTCTGACATCTCAGTATAATGCCCTCAAGTTTCACCTATGTTGTCACAAATTGAAGGATTCCCTTATTTTTCATGGTTGAATAATATTCCATTGCATATGTACACCACATCTTCTTTATCCATTCATCTGTTGATAGACACTTAGGTTGTTTCCATATCTTGGCTATTGTGAATAATGCTGTAAGAAACATAGGAATGCAGATATCTTTTTTAACTCCTGTTTTCATTTCCTTTGGCTGTATACCCAGAAGTGAGATTGCTAGATCATATGGTAGCTTTATTTTTAATTTTTTGAGGAACCCTTCACACTGTTTTGCATAGTGGCAGAATCAGTGTACATTCCCACTAACAATGAGCAAGGGTTTCCTTTTTTCCACATCCTCGCCAACACTTGCTATTTCTTGTTTTTTTTTTTCTTCTTTTTTTGATAATAGCCACTCTAACAGGTGTGCAGTAATATCTCACCATAGTTTTAATTTGCATTTTCCTGATGATTGCTGTCGTTGAGCGTCTTTTCATGAACCTGTTGGGTATTTAGATGTTTTCTTTGGAAAAATGTCTATTCAGTTCCTCAGCCTATTTTTTAATCAGGTTTTGTTTTGTCATTGAGTTGTATGAGTTTCTTATATATTTTGAATATTAACCCCTTATCCAATACAAGGTTTGCAAGTATTTTCTTCCATTTCATAGGTTGCCTTTCCATTTTGTTGATGGTTTCTTTCGCTGTGCAGAAGCTTTTTAGTTTGATGTAGTCCCACTTGTTTTGTTGCTTGTGCTTTTGGTGTCATATCCAAAAAATTCCTGCCAAGATCAATGTCAAGGAGCTTCTTCCCTGTAGAGAGGTGGATGGACCTAGAGTCTGTCATACAGAATGAAGTAAGTCAGAAAGAGAAAAACAAATATTGTATATTAATGCATGTATGTGGAATCTAGAAAAATGGTACAAATGGAACCTATTTGCAGGGCAGGAATAGAGATGCAGACGTAGAAAATGCACATGTGGACATGGCGGGGGGGGGAAGGGGGTGAGATGAATTGGGAGATTGGGATTGACATATATACACTACCATGTGTAAAACAGATAGCTAGTGGGAACCTGCTGTATAGTGCAGGGAGCTCAGCTCGGTGCTCTGTGGTGACCTAGATGGTTGGGATGGGGGTAGGTGGGAGGGAGGGAGGGAGGTCCAAGAGGGAGGGAATATATGTATATACATAGCTGATTCACTTTGTTGTATAGCAGAAACTAACCCAACATTGTAAAGCAACTATAACCACCCCCCCCCAAAAAAAGACCCGATACCATAAAACTCCTACATGAAAACACAGGAAATTACTGTCTTGAAGGGATATCTGCACCCCTATGTTCATTGTAGCATTATTTGCAATAGCCAAGACACAGAAACAACTTTAGTGCCCCTAGATACATGAATGAATAAAGAAAATGTGGGATATATGCACGGCAGAATATTATTCAACCATGAAAAAGAAGGAAATTCTGCAATTTGTGAGACTATGGATGAACCTTGAGGGTGTTATGCTAAGTGACGTTAAAGTCAGAGAAAGAAAATTGCTGTATGGTATCATTTATGTGGAGTCTAGAAAAACCAAACTCATAGAAACAGAGAGTAGAGTGGTATTTGCCAGGGGGTGGAGGAAATAAGGAGATATTGGTCAGAGGGTACAAATTTCCAGTTAAAAGGCAAGTAAGTTCTGGGAATCTAATGTGTAGCATGGTGACTATAGGTAAAAATACTACATTGTATACTTGAAACTTGTTAGGAGAGTAGATTTTAAATGTTCTCACCATAACAACAACATCAAAGTGGTAATTATATGAGGTGATGGATGTGTTAACTAATTTTATTATGGTTGGTAATCATTTCACAGTATGTACGTGAATCAAATAATCACTTGTGTACCTTAAACTTACACAATGTTCTTTTGTAACATTGGGGGGAAAACTAGGTTAAAGGGAATATGGAGGGGATATATTTATGCTCTACTGTGAGTTTTGTTCTTTTGACTTTAAATTGTTCTTTTCCTAGTTGAAAGACAGAGCTAATTTGGAAAGAGGATTTAGATGATACAGAAAAAGAGAAATAATTTACTTCCTTCCCATATGCAGTCACTGTTAACATTTGTGTGTGTGTGTGTGGGGGGGAGGTCTATTTGCTTCCCGAAATCTTAATGTCAGAGTTTTTATTTTCATGGTTGATATCATGCTGTTAATATGATTTGGTTTTCTCTCTCTCTCTCTCTCTCTCTTTTTCATTTAATGACACAGCATAAACATTTTAGTATAGCATGATGCTGTTGTTTGTAAATGACATTTTAATGGTATATATTAGTCCATTGACTGTACACACTGCAATATACCAGACTAAAATATCTGACAGTAAACAATTGGTTGCTTCCATTTTTCCTTAATGTAAATAATTATATGATGAACATTTGGGCATATGAGCCTTTCAACAGTTAGATTTCCTTACCATCTATTCCCAGAAGTAGAGATACATGGTGTACTGACATTGCATTTTAAAGGCCATTGATGTATGTTACCATGTTGTATTGATTCTACCCCCAGAATTATGGAAGGTACGTTTTATTGCACCCTTGCCAGCATTGGCTATTAGTGATTTTTTTGGTAAAGAAGGAGAATGTGATAGAAGCTTGACATGCCAAGATATGTGCAGGTACTGAGTTGATACAGGTAAGATGATGCCTGCAAGAGTCCCAAGTGGGAGGAATGTCTCTCTGATCCCTCCTGAGTTTGTTGTGGAGACATTAAACTTGTTGTGGAGATATTAACAAATCCCAGCCTTGTTCATAATTAGGAGCGGGAGCAGATGCTCCAAGTCTGATTCTAAGTGAAATTGCTACCAACAGATCCCCTGCTACTGGTACAACGTATAGATGTTTTCATACCCTTGTGGTGGACGAGGGTGAGAGGAGATCATTAAAAACCGACTTCATTCCCAGCCTGGTGGTAAAATGGTTTCTCCTGTCGAATACAGACAAGGCTGGGGCCCCCATCTCAGTCTTCATTTGTGTTCAAGACATCTGCCTGACTTTCATTACCCAGTATTTCCTCCTACCTCAGGCCTTCCGGCGCGCTCACCTCAGAAGACGCAGGGAGAAGGGTTTCCCTTGGCTGCTGTCTCAGCATCGTGCAGGAGATGGGAAACATGAGTTCTCTGCATCTGTCAGCTCTTTGGGAGCTGTCTGCAGGCCTAGAGCAGTGATTCCCAACTAGGGAAGAGTTTGCCCGCAGGGCACGTTTGGCAATGTCTGGAGACATTTTTGATTGCCACAACTGGGGTGGGGTGCAGGGGTGGGGGGACGGTGCTACTGGCATCTAGTGAGTAGAGGCCAGGGATGTTGCTAAATATCCTACCATGCTCATGACTCCCTGCACGCCCCCCTACCCCGCAGTGTCAACTGCACCAAGGTTGAGAAATGCTGGCCTTAGAGATATAGTTGTTCCTTTTATGAGGATGATTTTTTAATGTGAGGTGTAGTCCAGGTGGATGAGGCAGAGGGTGAGGGGCATATGGGGGGGTCATTCTTTTCATCATTCATTTAAGGAATCAGTGTGGCAGGGACTATCTGAGGCCCTGGGACAGAGACAAAATTCTCTGCCCCAGTGGAGCTTACATTCTAGGACGTGAGCGCCTCAGGTTCTAGATACTTGACTTTGCCAGTGCCAAGAGAAGGAAGAATGAATCAAACACATACATTATTTTTTATATCTTGAGGAAATCTGATGCATCACCGCAGCCAATCAGGTATAATAAAAAACCATACGATTTTTATTTTTTTGCCAAGATAAATGACCACAGGGAGTTTTTGTGTGAGATGTTGTGTATTTACCTGTGAATCAGGGTAAATTGCCTGCACTGTGAATCAGAGACGCTGTTTGATTTTGTTTCCCTGAGGAGCAGGAAAACGCAGCATAAAAATATTTCTGTTCCCCCAAAGAACTGACAGTCTCCAGATGGTTGGGCTGGTGACTCTCCCTTGAATCTCGTTTTGCCGCACATCTTGGGTAGTAGCCGTCACTTCCAACGAGATGATCCTTGTTCACAGCTCACTTCTTTCTCATATGCTGCACAGCAGATTTTAACGACCTGCTCCTCTGAATTCTGTAGCAGTGACAGCCTGCACCACACAGCTTCGTACTAGAGAGTGTATTCCTCACCCTGGGTTCTTGTTTTGACTGTTGGAGGGACACCTGGCTTGTGAGCTTCTGTATTACAGGACCTCCTTGGCTCTTCTTTTAAAAAAATTTTTTTCAGTTTTTTTTAGCATCTTTATTGGAGTATAATTGCTTTACAATGGTGTGTTAGTTTCTGCCCTATAGCAAAGTGAATCAGCTATACATATACATATATCCCCATATCGCCTCCCTCTTGCGTCTCCCTCCCACCCTCCCTATCCCACCCCTCTAGGTGGTCACAAAGCCCCGAGCTGATCTCCCTGTGCTATGCGGCTGCCTCCCACTTGCTATCTATTTTACATTTGGTAGTGTATATATGTCCATGCCACTCTCTCACTTTGCAGGGCCTTGGCTCTTGGATTCTGGTCTCTCTGAGGCTGCCAGATGTTCATTACATGTTTGAGGATGTACTGGGAGGCCTTTTCTCTTTCCCTGTGTAATTGTAGCACTTTGGGATGGGAAAGGGGGCAGAACCCATAAGAAAGTGACCCGGCCCACGCAGCCTCCCGGAGGCCAGCCGATCAAGCCTTTACTTCTGGTTTGCCTAGCCTGCCAGTCTGCACTGGGTCCACATGGTAGCGGAGATGAGGAGTGTAGTTTGTCTCGCCTATTTGCATGTTTCCCTGGCTTCTTTTCATGGATGTGAAGCCTTAGGTCAGGATGACGGTGTACCATGTGCCCTGTCCCACTGGGCATTTCCATCGTGTCCCCCTTCCCCATTAAAAAGTGCTCTTCTTTTTCTCCTTTATTCCACATCCTCCTCGAGGCCCATCAGTTTCTGTCCTTTACATCCCCCATGAGTTGCTATCTCTGCCCTGCCTGGTCTCACCCCTGGGGAAGGTTGGATGTCTTAGGCATCGGTAGGAGTGTGGAGAAAGATCTTTTTGGTCTGGTCTGAAAGACCCTTTCCACTTTGAAGATTAACTTGCCGCCAACATAAGTCGTGTGTGATGCTAAGCTAAAAGTGGGTCATTCTCCTTTCTAGCCTTGAGTTAACGTCAAAAGGCTCATTGAGTTCTTGGGCGTACTTTTGGGGACAAGGAGCAAAGAGAAGAAAACCTGTGTTGCCCACCTCTGCTCCCCTTTCCACAACTCTGGAGGACCCCTTCTGTTGTGGCCTTTATACAGACCTGTGGCAGGCTTGGCCACTCTGTTCCTAGTTGTCTAAAGTGGGACCTTGACACACAAACCAATCTGCAGTAACTTTTTAGATACTTTTCTTCGGTCATAATTTTTAAATTGCACACACTCTCCACTCTCCTCCCCGCTCCGCAGAGTTAGTATTTATGTGAGATGTTTTCACAGCGTACAAAACTGACACGCAGAGTAGCTGAGGCTCTGCAGAGGTAGCAGAGATGCTGGCGTACAGGCAAGAAACTCAGCTTGTGTTATGTGGATAGGGGAGCAGGTAAGAATCACTTTCCTTTCATTATTTTGGTCAAGTAAGTTTTTGAGCTTGAGGGAGACTAGATCATCTTAATTATTGAATACGTGTGTGCTAGACATGGTGCCAGGCTCACAAATGTGGAAATTCAGTACTAAATCTTGGCCCTATGGAGCTGATGCTGTACTTGGATAAACAGAAAAATAAACAGTCGTAACACAGGTGATGTGAGTGAACGCAGGGAAGCACAGGATGCTGTGGGGACCCCGGCAAGGATCATCCAATCCCCTAAGAGAGGTCAGGGAGGCTTGTGGGGAGGAGGATGTTCTGAATTGTGCCGTGCCTTTTGGGGAGGATCGGATAAAGAGGGCAAGGGGAAGGATGTTGTGAGCAGAGAAGTTTCTGCAGTAGGATCTGTCACCCAGATAAATCCCAGGGCCCCACACAGTCAAGGCTGTGTTTAAAATTCCTCTCACAGATGCACAGTCCAGCAGCCAAAGGATTTCAGAAAGAATTCCAGTTTTTCTTTCTGTCTTTCAAAGTATGTCAGGGAAGATCCAATTCATAACCCACAACTACATTCTCAAAACCTCTGTTCTCCACAGAGACTAGATCATCTTAATTATTGAATCTTTTGGTCCCTGTGTGACTCAGGAGTCTTTTACATGACAGTCCCGTAAACCCTTCCTCTTCTCTCCCTTCCTTTTCTTCCAGTAGCTTGTTATGTAGTTTGACTTTGTCTCTCTTGGCTGAAGACATGGAGTAGAAAGTCAGAGAACCTTTACATGTTAATGGGTCTCCTCCCTGTAACACCTGATGTCCACACTTTGGCTGTTCAGTGTACACCCTTCTCGGTAGCATGGTTGGGCTCTAAGCCCGCTTCTCTTGGACACGTTATTTCGTGGTATCATAATCGTTTCTGTCTCCCTGTAGGGTGTAACTTCTTTGTGCAAAGAAAAACAACTCTCTCTCTAAAAGAAGCAGGAAGGCCACATAATAGGATTAGAACACTATGGCTGGTAGGGCCAATTAGAGCTGATTGTCTTGGGGCAATATTGGTTGTCTTTTTTGGATTATTTCAGTAATGTGTGTGTGTGTGTGTGTGTGTGTGTGTGTGTGTTTTAAGGAAATGGTGAACAGCTGCAGTTTTCTGAGATCAGTCATCAACACATGGCCCTGTTTGCCAAACATGTATGGGCAGACAGCTTATTGAGGAGCTTCAATTTAGGAAATAAACATGAGACAATTTTGTTTATTTTTAATCGCCGCTTTCCCTTAATAACATCTTGGGCACATTCCATAGTTTTCCATCATGTTTAGCTTTAAAACTAAGGCCAGTTGAGTTTAAAACTTGCATCTCGTGACAGATTTGGAGTTTTCTCTTTCACTTCGCCTGCGTGGTCTAGACTTGTGGCTTGAGGAGCTGGTGTGGTGGTGAATATATAATTTATTGTTTAATCCTTTTCCTCCCAGGGTTGGCATCAAGGTGGGTTCTCTGGAGGGCCAGGCAGGGGACCTGCCTACTACCTCATTCCTTGGTGGGGTTGTTTGACTCCAGATCAACCTCTTCTTTCCTTTTGCTTTTTTATCAGTCAGGATAGGCTAGGTTATGCCGTGGTAACAAATAGCTCCAAAAAAAGATATTTATGGCTTAAAACAAGGGCTTATTTCTCCCTGGTGCACCCATCTCTCACGGGTTGGTGGGACTCTGATCTGTCTTGTCCACAGGACAGCAGGCTGATGAAGACTCCATCTCTGTGGGTTCACAATCACCATGGCAGGAGGAAGTGTGTGCTGCAGGGCCTTGCACTAGAAGCTCAGTGCTTTGTCTTAAATGAGGCATTCTTTTGCATAAAGCAAGTCACGTGGCCAGATTCCACATCAGTGGGACAGTTAAGGGTGATCCTGCCATGTGCCTGGAAGGAGGGGAAGTCACCTGTTTGGCCAGTGGCATTAATAACATCCCTAGAGCGTCCTCTCCCAGATGTCTGTCCCATAGCCTTATACGAATAAGGTCCTGTCACCTGGTCCCCATGCAGGGATGCCCATAAAATGGCTCCAGTTGAGCTGCCTTCTATGTTCTTTTGTTCCTTAAGCTCTCATCTCCTTGTTCTACTAAATAATCTGGACAGATGCTCCCCCAATGCTGCCTGTTCTCTGTTTGGCCAGTCCTCTTGAATTCTCTCTTTCCTGTTCAATTAGTCATGGGACAGATGAGCAAGTCCATTGTTTGAGAAGATTTCCAACTGGGGAAACAAATCTTCCCCCCTTGCAGGTGCCCCCAGTTTTTAAGCTGTTCTGTAATACCCTCTTAAATTGCACTTGAAAGGGGAAATACACCTCACTTGGGGAACCTGGTCAACACTGCATGTTCCAGTGACCACCTTCTCCCCACTCTGGTCCTCTTCTCATACAGACTGGGGAGAAGGTGAGGGCCAGAGTGGGGTAATGGTGGGATCAGTTCTGCCCCATTTTAGGAAGCCCTCTAGGTAAGAAGCATTCCTCAACATCTGGACGCTTGTTGCTTGACACTTTTTTTTTTTTTTTAAAAAGAATATATAGGAATTTAGTGCTCAGCTTTGGTATTAATCATATTTGGAGGGCATCAGAAATCCCACTCACGCAACACACTCCTTATTTAAGGGGCCTAACTCTCTGCTTGGCAAAATAGTTCACTGATGAATAGGAAGTCCTACTAATATATTTACTTACTAATTTAAACAACCTCTAGACTTGCAACCTAGCTCATGTTGGTCAACATGGGAAGCTTTGCTGAATGCAATTGTTTTTTTTCTGTTCAAATTAACTAGGGACATGATAGAGAGTTTAATTTCTTTTATTTTTTTAATAACATCTTTATTGGAGTATAATTGCTTTACAATGGTGTGTTAGTTTCTGCTTTATAACAAAGTGAATCAGCTACACATATACATATATCCCCATATCTCCTCCCTCTTGCGTCTCCCTCCCACCCTCCCTATCCCACCCCTCTAGGTGGTCACAAAGCCACCAAGCTGGTCTTCCTGTGCTATGCAGCTGCTTCCCACTAGCTATCTGTTTTACATTTGGTAGTGTATATATGTCCATGTCACTTTTTATTGGGTCATTTAGTTTATGTTCCATTTAAAGTAAAACCAGTGGTTATTTCAGATCTTATGTTCCTGATATATGTGGGACTTGGGTGTGATTTTTTTTTTTTTTTAATCCAGTAGCTTCTTCCCTTTTTGAGATACCAGTGCCAGTCTTATGTCCTGGCACTGGTATCCCCACAATCCCCACAGGGGATTGTGTCTCAAGCCCTCATGTTTGGTTTCTGGTCTGTTGGTGGATGACTCTAGCTCACTAATCTTTGTTCTAGCGATAGTAGTAATTTATATTTACTGAGATTTAGTATCTGCCAGGTGCTTTTCTCATTTAGCTCTGTCACCATTTTGCTTTCTGTTTATGCATCCTCTTTCTGCGCATGTGCATACCCACACATAAACTAAACTTCTCTACCACGTGCTTTGCACATAGTTTGTTTCGTCTTCATAGCTCTCCTGAAGATCCGCGAGGAGCCTCAGGCTCAGAACGGGTAAGACACTTGCCAAACAGAAGAGCTAAAGAAAAGAAGGGGAGCTTCAGATCTGGGTTGGACTTCAAACTTCCGTTCTCGAGCATGCTGTGCTGCTGGTGGAAATAAGCCTCATTCTATTAACTGGCTCGGCAGCCAGCAAATTGATGGAAACTGGGGCTTTTTCAGCTTCATTACATGAAGCCAAGCGCCCCTCTTTCCAGAGTCACGAGGCTGTGCTGACGTGGGAGCTGCTTCTGTCAGCTAATTACAGGAGTCCTTAGCTTCAGGTGCTGTCTGAGCTGACATGCCAAGCTTAGCAAGGGGCCCGTGGTTGAACTGAGGCTATGTTTCCCCCCTGCAGTGTGATCATCCCCTGGGGAGTTAGCGGGGAAGCGCTGTCATGGTCCAGTGGACGTTGACCTACTCTTGTGGCAGAGCTGCTCTTAGGGGTTGTTGGCGGGCTGACAGGTTTGCTTTGATATCCTAGCCAGTGTGTTGGTTCCCCTCCCTTTTCCCCTTCCGCAAGTTATACTGAGAAACGTTACAGGCGCTAGAGACATGAGTTGGCAGTCCCCAAACTCTGAGTGATCTGCAGGTCTCTTCCTGACCTTGAAGTTGGTGGGAAAGGTGTCTGGATATACCTCTGTAGAAGCTTTCTGCACAAGGCTTTTCCAGTCCTATTTACAAAAATAAATTCACTTCTTAAAAATTATAGTTATTAAAATCTCACTTTTTTGAGGAAATTAAAAAATAGGAGGAAGAAAAAGTATCTGTAATCCCATCACCCTAAGATAGCCATATTGGTTTATGCATTTATTATACCTACATGTATATAATTTTAAATGAAATGATGTAATGCATATGCTCTTTTCACTTTAAAATGCTGCATAAACATCTTTGTATGTCATGGCATATACTTTGATCACGTCTTCCTAGTATTTCTTTGGGTAGATATTCCATAATTTATTTAAATAAGGCTTTTTTTTTCTTAACCTTTGGGCTTTTTCAGGTTGTCCCTATTATGACAGTGATGTGATTAATATTTTTTGGTGATTAAATCTTTGTTCATCTTTATAATTATTTCCTTATGATAAGTTTTTAGGAAAAGAATTGCTGAATTGCCAGGGAACAAGAATATGCAAACATCTAAGACTCTGGATGTATTTTGTTGCCCTGCACACCTGCTCTCCCCCACTCAGACTAGGAAGACCATGTTTTCCAAAACCAAGAACATAGTGACACCTCTCCTTAAAGGTCCCTAAGTTCTTTCACTGACCTAGTCCTTCCACTTTCTAGGTCTTTTTGTTTCTTTTCTAAAAAACAATGTTCACTGGTTTTTTTTGAGTAGATAATATCTACTCATGGTTCCAAATATTTTAAAAAGTACATGGTGGGTATACTTGCTCCCACCTCTACCTCTTGTCTCCCTTGTTCTGTTCCCTGCTCCTCTTTGCTACCTGCCACAGGTAACCACTGTTATTCATTTCTTGTATATTCATCTAGAAATTTCATGTGCACATACAAGCAAATAAAACTGTGTATTTCCCCCCCACCCCACTTTTAAAACCAAGGTAGGATTCTTTATACACTGTTATGTATCTTGCCTTTTTAATGTAGAATAGTCTGAAGAGACTTTCAGAAATATTAGAACATAGAGAACTTCTTCATTCTTTATTTTTAAGACACATTATCTGATACGTTTTCTAAGAACCCCACATTTTAAATAATAAAATTATCAGACCCAAGAAACTTAACCTTTAATACAATAATGTTATCTGGTCTACATTACAATTTCTCCTTTCTAAAAATACTATTAGAGCTTTTTTTTCCCCCATTCTAGGAACTAGTCAAAATTGAATATTGAATTTGGTTGTCGTGTCACATTTTATCTAGAAAAGAGGAATACCTCCACGATTTTTTGGGCAGGGAGTCTTTTAGGACATTGAAATATTTAAAGAGTTAAGGCCAGTTGTTCTCGTGAATGTTTCACAGTCTGTATTTATCTGATTGCTTCTTCACAATTAGATTCAGATTAGACATTTTGGCAAGAAGACCACATGGGTGATGTTATGTACTTAGCACTATATCGCATAAGATACCTAATACCAATCTGTCTCGCTATTACATGGGTGATGTTATGTACTTAGCACTATATCGCATGAGATACCTAATACCAATCTGTTTCGCTGTTGGGGATGCTTAGTTTGATCATTTGGTCAAGGTGGTGTCTGCCAGATCCCTCATTGTAAAGGTATTCTATGCCCTTTGTATTTAATAAACAATCTGTGGGGTGGAATTTTGAGACCGTGTGAATATTCTGTTCTTAAAAATCTTTTACGCAGTGGTTTTAGCATGCATTGATGGTCCTTGCCTGTATCAGTTACTACATTGGGGATTGCAAAGTGATGATTTTCCAACTATATTCTTTCTATATTTTGTAGCTGGTATTTTTTTTTTTCTTTAGCAAAGAAGTATTACTTTTTAGTAACACTGTGGACACATGGATTTTTAAAAAAATTGAATGTGTTACCATTCAGCGTGTTGTCATTATTCCTCTTGATGCTCACGTTGTCCCAGGTTTGACTGGGACATTCAAGCTTCCTTGTGTGTCCTTTTGGGCACTCTCTTGCTTTCTGGCATTGTAAGATGTTCTAGGATTATCTCATGTTTCTCCCTCTGCCGTCCTGGAATCAGACATTTATTCAAAGAGTCCTGGTTCCTTCTAATGAGAACTGATATTTAGAAACCAAGATCTGGGTGCTGGGTGTGCTTGTCAGTACTGGAACTTGTCATTACTTTTAGGCTCTGTAAGTGCGTGAAGGTAGGGATTGTGTAAAATGTGTGCTCATACCAATACTTTCAGTGTAAATTGAACACCACGCTGCTAGATGCCATAAATTTGTTTTTCCTGCAGTGAGAGCCCTGATTCCTAATATCAATACAATTACTCATGTTTTTTATTCTCCTTTGTACACAAAAGAGTCTAGGAACTACAGCATCAATGCTACTACTCACAATAAACCTGCTAAGTAAAGTTCAAGATTTGTTTGCAGTTCTTTTTGTCCTTAAAATGTGTCCCACTAAGGGTGTGTCGTCAGAGTAGTGTGTGTTCAAAATTGCTTGAATAAATTCTTATTTTTAAGTGATTTTGTTACCACTTTAACAGATGTTTGGTTTCGTTTATTATTGTTTGTATTCAACTTTAGAGTTTGCTTTCTTGTCATTGAAAATTTTTTTTATTGAAAATGTGAAATATCTACATGTTCAAAATCAAAACTATATAAAAAGGATTATCTAGAAATCTTACTCCCTGTAGCTGTGCATTGCTGTCTGTTACACCTACCTACTATAGGTAACTGTTTTTATTAGCTTATAGTTTTTATTTCTGTTTCTTTCTATAAGTACACATATGTGTATGTTTTTATTTCCTCTTTTTTTAGTGTGTGTGGGTATACGGATATATATCATATGTACTTTTGCACCTTGCTTTTTTCACTTAACAATATATCCTGGAAAGAATCCCATAGCAGTTGATGGAGATCTTTCTAATTTTTGAGTATGGCTGCAGAGTTTTTTCCACCATGTGGATTTATAGTAGTTTATTCAGCCAGTCTTCTATGGAAGGGCGTTTAGGTTGTTTCAGTGTTTTCTGGCAAATTCATGAAGGCAAGTGAATAACTATGTGCATCTGTTGTTTTGTGTTTGTGAAGTTCCATCTTGGGGGTAAATTCCTAGAAGTGGGATTGCTAGGTCAGAGTAGAAGCATATGCAATTTTGTTAGGTGTTGCTAAATCCCCCTCCATGGAGTTGAATCATTTTGCACTCCTACCAGAGATGTGTGACAGAGCTGGTTTCCCCACAGCCTCACAGACAATATGTGATAAAGCTTTTGAATTTTTGCAAATATGATAGCTAAGAAATGGTATCACAATGTAGTTTTAATTTCCATTCCTCTTGTAACAAATGAAGTAGAGCATCTTTTAATATATTTTGCGTGTCTTTTCTTGTGGATTGTTTACAAATTTTGCCCGTTTTTCTCTTGGGTTCTAATTATTTTTTTAAAGTTACATAGTATTCCATTGTCTGGATATATGTACTTTAGTTACTTAGTTTCCTGTTGGTGGAAATTGGATTCATTCCTGTATTTTGCTGTTAAAAACAATGCTGCAATGAATGATTTATGGAAACTCCATTTCACTCATGTGCAGCTGTATCTGTAGGTTAAGTTTCAGAAGTAGATTTGCTTGGTCAAAGGGTGTATGCATTAATAATGTTAATAGGTCTTGCCAAATTATGCTCCTCTCCCATGGGTTGCCCCAATTAACACCCTCACCAGCAATGTACGTGAGTGCCTATTTCCTCCCAGACTGGGTTATAGAGTTTGCATTTTTGTCCTGATAGGTGAAACGTGAAATCGCAGTGACGTGTTAATTTGCGTTGAGCATTTTTCATGTACTTCAGATATTTGTATTTCTTTTCCTGCATTATATCACCTACGTTCCAAGGTTTGCTCACCTTTTTTTCCTGGCAGATCGCCCTTCTACCTGGACAAGGGGGCTAGGGGTGTCAAAGGGAAGATAGTGGCAGGGATAGCTCCTGTCTGACCAGGAACTCTGCCTCTGGAGAATTGCAGCCCCAGACCAAACCCTTCCTGAAGTGTCTCCATGCCTAAGGTCCAGTGTGAGTGTGCACATGGTCTGCGGGCAGTGCTTGACCCAGGTCTGCCTGATGGTGTGTCCTTGCATGAATTCATGGCAGCGAGTCCCCGGCGAGCTGCTCTCCAGATGAATTCCTTGGTGGAGAGAGTGCCTGCCACTAGGACCACAGCTTGCAACTTGAGCATTTTCATCACCCCTCTCTCTGCTCACCTTGTCAACTGCTTGCTTCCCCTCTCCTGCCCAATCTACCTGGGCTAAATCACTCTGCCCCATTATTTTCCATGCCCTCAGGGCCCGTGGACATGTAATTACCTCGGTGCTGATTGCCAGGCTGCAGAGTTCCCTGATCACCTTGTTCTCAGCCTCTCATTTCCCCGCTGAGAGGTGGAGAGAGGGCCAAGGCCCCTCCCGCTCTGAGGAGGTGCTCCTTTTCTTACTGCTGTGACTCTCCCCTCCTGCTTGGCTGCATTTGTGCTGGGTCTGATCTACTGACTGCTGGTCCCCAGGAGCCATCATTATGCTTGGTGGTAATGGGACTGCTTCTGGGTTTTCACATGAACTCAGAACAGCCACCAAGGCCCTGCAGTTTCCAACCATCTTTGTTAACCATGCTACGGCAGCAAAAGCCATGGTGGTGGATCTTTCTCTTGATTCTGGAAAACGTAGCCACACAAATAGTAATAGCAACTCCTATTGATTGCAAATTTCCTATGTGACGGTCGCTTGATGTGTATTTCCATTTAACCTTTGCAGCAGCAGAACAAAGTAGGTGCTATTATCATCTGCATTTTTACAGATGAGGAAGCTGCCCAAGCCCTCACAGCTATTAAATGGCAAAGCAAGAAAGTACACACAAGTACTTTGCCTTTGGGGAGTATTGTCATCTGGTGGGGAGGGCAGCAAAATTTGCCAATCTAATTATGCAAAATATAATTTTCATTTCTTAAGCGTATGTCATCTGAATAGATCAGGCCTGGATCAACCCCTGTGGCCGTGGGGACCTCAGCTTGGGGTGGAGAGTTGATCAGAGCTAAGTCTTGTATCAAGCAGACCGTGGTTAGGGGAAGTGGTGATTAGTAAGAACGGCCAGTGTTCAATGTGCATTTACTGTGTGCCCAGCGTGGGCTAAGCGCTCTGTGCAATTGTCATATATTCTCACAACTTTATAAAAAAGGGACTGTTTTCACCCCAGTTTACATGTGAGGAGACTGAAGCTCAGAACATTAACTGAATTGCCCAAGGACACTGGTAAATCACAAGAGAGCCATGATTCAGACCTAGGTGGCCTGTCTCCAGACACCCATGCTCCTGTCATGTGGCACCACCTCCCACTGGGGCTCGGGAGGTTCCCCCAGACCTTTGGGCGGCGCATCCAGGTGGACCCTCCCTTCGGGTAGTGGAGGGAGGGAAGCCAGGATCTGTTGCTGTTCATTGTTGGTGAATTCCTTTCTGCCTCTGGAGAGCCTGCACCAAGGTGGTCTCCAGGCACTGCAGAGGGCATGGCTCTAGGGCAGCATGAGCCCCCAGACTGGACTTGGAGACGGCTGACCCCCGTCAGGCGCTGCTGGGGTCTTGGAGGCACCATGCTCGGCAGCCACCGCTTCAGAAGCCTTTTTCATATGTGCCTGTGGCCTCCTCCACCTCTCTTTGGATTTGGCCTTCTTACTGATAACCGCATCACAGCAGGCGGGCTGGCCACCCACACTGTCCCCAGGGATAAGACAAATAGCACAGCTCTTATCTCAGGAGGGCCAGTGCTGGGCTGGCTGACTTCTTTTCATAACAATACCTTGCATTTTTCTTCCAACTTTTGTTGGTCAATCACAAAAAAATTGAAAGCCTATATTCTCAGTGCTGCAGGGAGAAGCAAAGTCTCTGTCCTTGTGGAACGCATTGTTTAGTTGAGGATGTGCCTACAAATCCTTCCACAAAGAAACGGTCCAAGAGGACAGCAGTCATAAAAGGAAACATAGGAAGTGTCATAAGGCAGTGCCCGGGTAAGTGCCAGGAACATCTTGCAGGCCATCTGTGCTCTGAGTGGAGCAGGAAAAGGGCAATGTGGTCTGGAATCTTCCTAAAGGAGCTGGGACTTTGAGGGCAGGCGATACCTTGCATTGGAGTTGCATATGGGGGGTGGGGTATTCTAGGTCCTGAAAGGTTTTCATAGCCCGCCTCTGGGTTCCAGATCAGAGTATGAAGGTTGTGCTGCCCAGAAAGCCCAGCCCTGCAGCACAGTCAGTCGTGCAGCATGACTCGGGGGTGTCCAGTGCTGCCAGCAGGACCCAGCTGCTTGTTCAGGGTGGCCAGTGGCAGGAAGGCACTTTCTGTGCAGCAGTTCATCCTCCTCAGCAGCCCGTCGCAATGACTCAGGACCGTGATAAGACAATTCTGAGCTATCAGGAGTGTTTATTTAAGGTGAAAGGGAAGTGTACAGCACAGTCTTTCCAAAGTACACGGTACAAAACCTTAATCCCATGAGAAAAATGATTCCCTGGAGAAATATGTCATGTCTCCTTTTAGATGCTCACAGTACACATTTATTTTTTAAAAGGCTCTGAGAAGTCCTATAGTAAAGAATCCTATTTAATTTTCAACCCATTGTTTCTAAAACTTACTGACTGTGAGACCACCCAACTTTTTTAGACAATAATTAATATACAGCAGAACATGTGTGTGTGTGTGTGTATGTGTTTAAACACTTTGGAAATGCTGAGATAGTGTATTTCTGAAAGATTTTCATCTTAAAAGCACTTAAATGTTAAAAGCTCTTATACTTAAAGCTTTAACTCTCAACTCATGGAAGACTGAGTAACAAAGAGTCAATCCTGGCAGGTTCCGGAAGGTTGAGGTTCTATTGCATACATGTTTTTCATCCTGAGTTAAAAAGTGAAGTTCCTTGAGGGCAGCGATGGAGCCTTAACTCCCCTGGTGTCAACCCCGAAGCCGGCTCAGTACTGAACACATAGCAGCTACTCAATAATTACTTGCTAATTGCTTGGTTGAAGATGTTTGCTAATGGCCAAAAAGTTAGTTAGTTGAAGTTGGAATCCAGTTCTTTCAACTTCTAGCCAGAGGCTTGTTTTGCCAGCCAACAAACTCTAAATTTAGGGGCCTCCAGTCTTCCGCTGTTGCCCAAAGCTGCTCTAAAAGCTTACTGAACTCTCTCATTTAGTAGTTTTCTCCTGGTCCATCATTCTTGACTCCCTTTCTCCACCGTATCATGGCTGAAGCTGTCATGATGCAGGTGACTAGACAACGTGGTTTTTTTTGTTTTTTTGTTTTTTATGGGCAGCCCTTCTTCCTCAGTTTTATCCCACTACACCTTCTTGCCCCAGAAAAGCATGCAACTTTGATCTGGTCTGCTTTGTTCTGGCTGTGAGTTTTATCTTGGGAATTCCATCCCGGTGTTAGGTGTGAGGGAAGTGGGGCTGGAGGCGTGCTGTTCCCAGAGCTGGCTTACCTTCGACACTCAATTTTTGAGCGTAAGAAACGTGTGACCTTAATTGCATAATTATGTGTGGATTGACTACTGACAGTGTACTAGGGGTTCTCACAGCCTCAGTAGGAAAGATGGCCCTTTGTCAATAGGATTACAATGTAGGCCATTTATCGTAAGTATCTCAGCCCAGGTTAACATGAATATAGTGAGGATCTACAAATTTCTTTTCCTGTATAAATGTATCGGGTTTCAGATACATTGAGATGTGTCCTTTTGTGGCTGTCTGACACCTGAACCCGCAGCTTGCTGGCAAGCAAGAGAGGGCATTGGGCAGAATTTGAGTGCCCTGAAGGAAAGTTCTTTAAACTCCCACTGGGCTGCATCTGTTTTGGGTCTGTTCTCTAACCTTGAGAACCAGCAGAAAAGCAGCTTTATTTTGAGTGTTTCGTTCTCCCTCGATTCCCGTGTTCTCTTTAACTCCAGGAGTCAGTTAGCCTCATTATTTATGGAAAAATGGATTGCACTTAATGAAACGGAATGAGAAGGAGTCGTCATGGTTCTAAGTGAGCGCTTTTGGTTAGCAATAATTCATCGGAATGAGATCTGCTTGTGGTTAGAGGTAGTGTGTCCTTTATGGAAGCCTGTCTTCATGGACGCATTATTAAAATACAAGACCCTAGAGGTTTGAAGGTCTGGAAAACTGAGACCAAAGTAGGTTTTATTAATTGTTTCTGCGGTAGTTTGTTGGTGGATATAACCCAAATCCTGGAGGGGCTGAACTATCTGAATTGTACTTCGCGAATTTAATTTAGTTGAGAACAGGGGCCGGTTAGAAACTTTAATGATGCCGGGCCCTGTCCTGCCTCCATCCCTCTGTCGGTGAGCCCGCCATGTGCGGGGTGTGCTGACCTCACAGCCTTCCTGTTGTCGTTCTGTTGTGTCTGGACCTCTTTCCTGGCCCTGCCCTTTACCAGGTTGACTCTTGCTCACCCTTTTGGTCTCAGCCTGGCTCTCTTCCTCTGGGAAGCCTTACATGAATCGCAGTGGCTCACATTCTTCCTGCGATATTACGTGATGTATTTTTTTCTTCATGGCGCTTGTCACAACTTAAATTCCATAGTAATATGTCTTATTTCTTTAATGTCTCCTGCTAGGTTATCAGCTTCCTGAGAACAAAGGCATGTCTCTGTTCTTTAATATATTCTCAGGGCTTTTGTGCAGAGCTTGGTACAAAGTAGGTACTCAAATATTTGTTGAAAGATGGAAAGAAGGAGTTGGACGCTCATTGCGAGGAGTTTGGCTTTTCACATTATAACTGGCAGAGCTCTAAGGTGTCCCTCAACGATCCCCACCTCCCGGTGTTCATGCCCTCGTGTGAGCTTTTCCCCTTGAATGAACCTAGTGACTCATTTCTGACAAACAATATGGCAAGAGTACAGGGTGTCACTGGTGAAATTAGGTTACAGACAGAATGTAGCTTCCATCTTGTGTGCCCTTTTGTGCTCTGTTTGCTTGCTCTGATGGAAGCCAGCTGCCTTGTTTTGAGCTGCACAATGAGAGGCCTAGGCCACGTGGCAAGGAACTGAGGGAGGCTTCTGGTCGCTAGCCAACTAAGACCCTCAGCCCAGTAGGCTGGGAGGAACTGGATCTTGCCAACAACCACGTATGTGAACTTTGAAGCAGTTCTCCCTCAGCTGAGCCTTCAGATGAGACCCTGGCCCATAACTGGATTGCAGCCTGTGAGGATCCTTGAGGCAGAGGCACTGAGCTAAACTGTGCTGAGATTCCTGACGCACAGAAACTGAGATAATAAATGCTTGTGGATTGAATCCACTGAGTTTTGGGGTAATTTGTTATAGAGTCAGATCATGAATACACAGATTTTTCTCTGTGAGGTTATTAGATATTATTAATGATGATAATGGGAACTTAATCTAGGCCAGGTCTTGTGCTAAACACTTAATATGCACATTCTTATCTATTCCTCACATAAGCTCTCTGATGTAGGTTCTATTATTATCTCCAATTTACAGATGAGAAAAATGAGGCAAAGAGAGGTGGAGTAACTTGTCCAAGGGTCTTGGCAGAGCACGGGGAGCGTGATCCTGGAGCCTGTGCTAAAGGCAGGACAGAACCTGAAGTGCTTTGGGGCTCCTTCCTCACCTAAAGACCAGGGCTCCTGACAATGTGGACTTCCAGGACTTAGTGCAGTGGGGTGTGCCACCATTCGGGATGAGGATTTGGGCAGTGGCTCAGCTTGGACCCTGTCTCTTTAAGGAGCTGGAACAAGCCCATCCAGGGGCGATCCAGCTGTCGCCTGATTTAGGCCTGGCCTCCTAATGCCCTGTGAGTTAGCACGCTTAGTGTGGAAGCCCACTCCTCCTGTGTCCAAGAATAAAATCCAATCAGGAAAATAAAAGATGGTGGCTTTTGGAATAAAATGAACAGCATCCACCATGATTACAGCTTGTTTTTCAACTTCTGCAAGATGAAATTAAATTGAGTAATTGTTTGCACATTTAACCACATGACTCGGATCTGTCTGCGGCAGATTGTGGCATTGTGAATATTTAAACCAGTAATAAAGCCCTTTAAGCTTATGTCCCATTTTATCTCATTTATCTGTAGACCTAAAATGGAACGGAACAGAAGATGTTTTGGGGGAAAGGCTAATGTGGTGTAAGATCACTATGGATAGAGGTTACGCAATTCCAAGGCTTTGTGTTGGAAATGAATTTTGTATGCAGAATGATTCTGAGCCTGGGATTCTGAAATATACGTTCTTTCAGGGAAATTTTGGAAGACCAAGACTCCATTGTTATCCATTTTTCTGCCCTGTGGTGTGCTTGTATATCTCCCGCCTCAGAATTGATTTCTGCGCACTTCTTGAGTACTGTGGCGTTGCATCATAATTGCTCACCCAAATAGATTCACTTTGAGTGATGGACAAATAACCAGGCATGTATAGATTGCAAATAAGTGTTGGGTAAAAAAAGTATGTTGAATGTGTAACTATTTGAAATGTTGCTTCAGAGAAGACCTTATATTCTGCAAGCATACCTGTGTGTCTGATGGTAAAACCCTCTAACAGTTCAACAGAACTTTTCTAGATAAACAATAATCAAGTCTGGGCTCTCATGAAAAGATCAGTTTACAAGTTGTCAAGAGTATATGCTTGTACGTTAATGGTCTTAATGTTGTTATGCGAGGGAGTTTGGATGGAACTTGGATTTTATATTCCAAGGCTCTACTTGGCCTACAGTGTTCAGCTGTCATGATTTTGGCAGCCTTTTGACACTGGAGTTGTTTTCTAATCTGAGTGAGATCACAAGTGAATTAAAGGAGTGTTTGATTTGGTATCCTGTTCAAGTATCTACATTTGGAGAAATGTGTTTTTATATTGGTAACTTATATTTTCCTCATGGAAGGAAATATATTTTATGAATATAACCAGAATGAATGGCCTAGGTGCTTAACAGTTGCTTCTTCCCATTCAGCCATGACCCTGGATTCTAGCATCACCTGGTATCACCCTCTTTTCCTTTAGCTTCTGCAGCACTGTTCTCTCATGGTTTTCTGATGTGGCCTCCCTGATATCTCTGGCGCTGCCTTTTTGTCTGGGTCCAGTTCTTCCTTTCAGCCTTTAAATATTAATGATTACCTGGGGGTTTTTATCCTCAGGCCTCTTCTCACTTTATTAATCTCTCCTGGATCATTTCATTCACTAGCAAAGTTTTTACAACCGCATACCTGCTCACCCTCTAAATAGATATCTCCAGCCCAGGTTGGAGGTTCACGACACTGCTCATCCAGTTGCCTAGGCACATCGCCACATGCATGGCCTCTCTGCTACAGCATTTCGAACTCAGCATGTGCAAAGCTGAGCTCATCTTCTTGTCACTGTGAGTGGCATTGCCATCCGTGCAGTCACCCAGGTCTGTGGGCTGGTGTTACCCCTGGGTCCTCCATCCCCAAGCCTGGCCATTGTATCTCCAATGCTCTCAAATAAATTTTTCTTCCCTGGCTTCCTGCGACTCTCTCAAATTAGTACCACCTGCCCCACCCCCTCCACTTGCTGCACCATCTTTAAGCCAGGTGGCTTCCAGCTCCATATTTCTGAAACCCACATCTGATCTTGTCGTGTCCCTGCTTAAAACACCTCAGCGACTGTCCACTGTCCTCTAGGTAAAGTCCAGATTCTTACTGTGGGCTGTGACACCTCTCTATGATTTGGTTCCTGCTCACCCCTTTAACCTCATTCTTTGCCATTCCCTGAATTGCCCCAGCTCCCAGCCACATCATGCTACTTGTACGTAGTTCCCCAGACCTGCCATGCCACTGCCTGCCAGGGCGCCGTGGGCATGCTCTTCCTTTATCCCAGTGGTTCTCAGCTGGGGTTGGTTTTCCCCTCCAGGGGACATTGGGGAATGTCTGACGACATTTTTGTTTGTCATAACAGGAGTTGGCGGGGAGGAGGTTGCTACTGGCATCTGGAGGCCGGGGATACCGCTAAATTTCCTACAATTCACAGGCCAACCGCACAACAAAGAATTAACTGGTGCCAAGTGCCAATAGTGCCGAAGTTGAGAAACACTATTAAACTGCTTGGTGACTTCTTTTACTTTGTCCCAGGTCAAGCACAGTCCATTCCTGCAGTCTTTGACTAGCTCTGTGACCTTGAGCAAGTGAGCTAACTTCTCTGTGTCTCAATTTCCTCATATATAAAATGCAAGTAATAATAATTCGACCTCATATGTGTGTTGTGAGGATTAAATGAGTGAAGAATGTTAGGACAGTGTATGGGAGGTAGTTAATTGCTCAATAAATGTTAGTTGCTGATATTATCATTATTATTGTTTGATCTATTCTTTAATTAAAAAAATTGTTTTTTACCTACTCAAGCAGAAATGATCACTCCTTCCTTATATCACACACAGCCTGGGAACACCATGAGGAAATGATCTGTGACTTTTTTAGCATATCTCAGTGCCTGGCACAGACGAGGCACCTAATAAATCTTTACTGAATGAATGATTTCATTTGCATATATTTTTATATTATAAATTCAGAGTTCTCTGATGCAAATCAACAAAACTTTTAAGCAGGGGCTTAATAAATATGAAGTATTGCCATGAATACTTGATTGTGAACATAACTTTAGTTATGTATTATTAGATAAAATACAGTTCTCTCCTAGTCTAATTCTTAATTTTCAAACACTTGAGATGTTTTGATGTCAACACTTCATTACAAGTGAATTTTCCCCATGAAGGCTGTGGCTGGGGACACAGTCTCAGAGTGGACCGTGAGTCCCTTGAGATCTTGGCAGTTTGCTGGAGGAGGCCCCTGGCATGAGGTTGTCACACGCACACACATGCTCCTTTCCTCAGGGAGGTGGATGAAGACTTTTTCCTTCTCACATGGCAGATGTCCGCTGGGTACTGGTGTGCCCCTGCCCCCTGCTGTGATGGGGGGTACTGGGATAGGGGGTTAGAGTTACCTGGCCGAACTGTATGAATGCTAGGCTCTAGGAAGACTGAGTGGAGGTTCAGAGCTTAAAGACAGTTTTATCACCCTGTGGAGCCCATGTCATGGGAGATCATCTGATTTGACATTAGACAGTCCTCTGGGACTTCTGCTACGGGCAGCACTTCAAGTCAGATATACATTTGTCCTCACGGCTCCCTACCGGGCACATCCTTTCTCAACCTGGGAAGTTCCCACTCCTTCTTCATGGCTCAGTTCAGAGTCCAGTTATTGGTTCAGCCAAATTTTTTGGTGCCTCTACTCTGTGTTAGGCATTCTTATGGGCCCTGGTGAAGCAATAGTGAGCAAAACACTCGAAGTTCCTGGCTTCATACAGCTAATACTCTGGTGGAGGAATTGGGCACTAAGCAAGTGAGCACGTAAGATCATTTCGGAGAGTGACAAATACTGTGAAGATAGTGCAACAGGGTGATGTGATGGAGGGGTAGGGGGAGGTCCCTTCAGATGGGTGGTCGGGGAAGCCCCTCTGAGAAGGGGACATGGGAGCCAGCCATGGGAGGATGGGGGCAGAGACCTTGCCAAGCAAGTGCAAAGACCTTGAAGCTGGAATGAGCTTGATGTTCTCAGGGAAGCTTTCTCTGTCTCTTCCAGTGAGTTTTTGGTTTGGTGTTTGGCTTCCAGTCTGCTTTGTTCATCTCTCTGCAGTATTACTAAGCACGCTGCGTCCTAACATGTGTACATGTTTCTTCCCAGCTCTCATGCTTTGGAGATTCTCTTAACCTTTCAAGAACATTGTAACTGAATGAGAGCAATTAATGGCAACAGCTAACATTTCTTAAGCCCCTGCTTGACAGTGCTAGACACTAAGTGCTTTGCAGGTGTTTTCTCCCTTAATACTGACAGTACGCCCCTGACATCTGTACTGTTGTAAGCCTCATTTTTCAGAGGAAACTGAGGCACCAGCTAAATAACTTGCCCTGGGTCGTATAGCTGGGAGGTGGCCGAGCTGGGGCTCCGAGCCAGGCAGTCTGACCACAAATCTGCCCTCTGAGCAGTGCATCCTGCACTTGCCAGGGCTGCGGCCCACAGGAATCCGTCAGATCCAAGGAGGTTTTTGTCACCTAAGTGTGTGAGTTGGAGCCTTTTCTGCATCTAGTCACAGCGTCCCCAACGACCTGACAGCCTGGAGGTGCGGGCCTCTGGCTGCTGCTAGGGGAACAGCAGGCACGGTGGGCATGGCTGTGCCTCTGGGCCTCTCCGTGTCATGGTTGTTGAGGAGAAATGAGCGTTCGAGAAAAAAATTGGAGGAAGTTATGAAACAGCAAATCCCAGCAGTGGGAGACAGGAGAAAATGAATGCGTCTGTGAGGACTCAGGGGCGGTCCAGGTGCGAGGCTCCCGGTGCTGGCCCAGGGGACCGAGATCGGGGCTCTGCAGGACCGTCCCAGGTGCTCTCACGCCCACCATCGGGGAGGAGTGCGGGCCAGGTGGGGAGTTAATCCGCCAGCAGGCACAGGGTCTTGCCCCTTGTTCTGCCTCCTGTCTAGGACTCAGGTACGTCTCCTGTCTGGCTGAGCCTCAGCGTCTTCATCTGTAAGATGCCGATGATGCTAACGATGGCCTCGCGGGGAGTTTGAGAATCACAAGAGATGGTGGGATGTGAAAGTGCTTTGTGAGTGATCCCATGCTACAGAAATGACAGAAGTTTTTATTATTCGATCATAGAGAGGTTTGCTGGAAGGTATTTCTGAATTATCTGAAGGTTTCATTTATTTTTTCTCCACCTTGTTAGTCCAGTAGTTGAGACTTGGCTGCATTTTGCTGTTTCCAGGTTAGGATGAAATTTTCTTAAAAGGCAGCTCTGCTTTTCATAAAGCCTCATTAGAGCCCAGACGCAGGAGCAGAACAAGGTGTGGGCCCGGGACCCTGCCGGGACTCAGGGCCTAAGCCTTCCAGACTCTCTCCCTTCAATCGCGGTGGAATGCCAGCCTTCTTACCCCTCTCCCTGCCCTTAACTCCACAGTTAGGGGAGTTTTATTACTGACAATGACGGCATTTCAAGGGGCTGCCCCACAAGCCGCTTTCTTAATGAAGACATTTCTGGAAGTTTCTTTTTTTTTTTTTTCACTGACCGTGTGTTCAGCACGTTCCCATTGCTTTCCCCCCATTTGATGTGAACACATATAATACCCAGCTGCCGACATTTTGGATGCAGATGGTTTAAAAGAAACTCTAGAGCTCTAGTCTCTTTAAGATCTGCCTGAGCATCACATTCTCAGACCAGATTTTCATCCATGACCCTTCAGGGAGGTGAAGGGTCATGGATCTCCCAAGACATGGATTGATTAATTAATTATTTCACTTATTTGACAAATATTTATTAAGCACTAATATGGGCCAGGGACTTTTTATAGACACTGGGGAGGCAGAATTGGGCAAGAGTGAAAAAGTCCCTGCTCGTCTAGGTTTCAAATTCTAATAGGGGCACAGACAACACACCAGACATTTAGGTAAGTTAGGATTTCTGATAGAGCTGAGTGCAATTCTGAAGCCATCACAGGGTGATGAGATAGGTGTGCTGGTGTGGAATACTTCTGTGGACACAAAACTTAAATGAGAGTGGTCAGGAAGGTCTCACTAAAGAAATGAAAGTCGGGTGGAGGCGGCTGGGTTAAATCTGGGGAAACGTGTTCTAGGTGTGGAGGGAACAGCAAGTGCGGAGGCCCGGAGGTGGGAATGAACTTGCCTGTTTGAGGAACAGAAAGTGGTGCGTCTGGAGTATGTTCAGTGAGCAGCAGTGTGGCAGAATAGGTAGGCAAGGTTCTGTAGACCGTACAGGGCCTTGTAGACAGTATAAGGATTTAGAGTTTGCTCGAAATTAGAGATCACCTTCTCTACTCTTCAAGTTCAAGAGTCACAGGTAGAACCCCACAGAGTGAACTTGCCTGGAGAGGCTTTGTGACCCTGCATTATCTGCCTGTCTAATGGGGACGGTCACCGTGGTCCTCTCTTTGTGTGCAGGATGTGCCTGGAGCCTGGCCTAAGTCTATTGGCTGACTGGACAAACTGGCCTTGTCTCCTGTGGGGTTGGGGCACAAGGGGAGGGTCCTAGGCTCTTCTGTGTCCCCTAAACTGACTGGTCCTTGCCTTGTTCCTTGACCTGGAAGATTCTGCCTGGGGGCCTCACATCCTAGGGGCTTGCTCCCCTGCTAGGAAGATGGTTAAGCTGACGGGACTGTTACCGAAACTCAGGTCTGGCTGCTTGACGCTCAAAAGGCAGTACTCGAGAGGCAGGTGTTGGTAGAAGGGAAAGTTTGCTTTATTCCGGAGGCCAGCAATCAGGGGGGGAGGGCAGACTCGTGTCCACAGGCCAACTGCCCACCGCTGATCAGTGGGCAAGAGCTTTTAAAGGGGAGTCTCGGGGGTGTATTGGTGGAGGGAGGGGGCTACATGCAGAGCACCACAGACAGCTCTGACAGTCATCTTGAAATTGGGCATGCAGTGGTCTGATCAGCGTCATCTTGATTGTTTTAAGTACAGTTAATCTTCAGTTCCAGGGTTCGTTTGTTCCCATTTCTTTGAGGCCTCTTCTCGGAATTGTGGCAGCTTATGTCATGGCTACAGTCTGGTCATCATGTAGTTAATGTCTTCCACCTGGTGGGAGTTTCAGTATCTAAAAAATAGCTCAAAGGATATGGCTCAGACTATTATCTATAGCCCTTGAGGAGGAACAGAGATCCTTGACTTTGTTTAATAACTAAACTATTATTATTTGGTCTTGACTGTTTTCCTTTGCTTCTGCATTTTATCACTTCTCTGATTAAATTTATTCTTTGGCTAAAGTTCTTCTAGTCAAAAGGCAGGTGGAGGGCACTGGGGGCAGGGGTCCTTCCTGGGAAGGCCCCATAGGGTCCTGCTCCGTTTCAGGGCAGGAAGGTTCAGAAGAATAACGGTCGGTAACCTCCTCAGCCCTGCAGATGCAGGAGGCAGGCATCCCGGACCTCTGGAGCCTTTCCCTATCCTCCAGCACAGGCTTTCCCCACCCCAGACCATGTTGTGGGCTGCTCCATATTAATCTGCCATATGGTGTTTAAATGTACCTGCTTGGGTGCTTTCACAACCAGCCCACTGTTGATGAATTAAATCCACACTCTTCGCCTGGCCTTTAAGGCCCTTTACAGTTTCGTCCTATTTACTGCCCCATCCTTCTCACTCTTCTCCTACACAGATTTGCCCACATCCCAGACTTATTTATTACTTGCGGTCTCTAAATACCACTTGTACTTTCTGGCCTCATGAATTTGTGCAGGCCAAGCCTCTCTCCTAACACACCTTTCTATCATCCTAACACCCCCGGTGCACCTTGAATTTCTAGTTCAAACTTGCCCCTCCAGGAAGCTTCTCCTGATCGCTTTAGTTGATGAAGATCTTTCATGTACCTCTGAACAACTCAAGTGCTTACAGTTTTCAATTGTAATACCTCATGAGGTAGTTACTATTTCTTTGTGTCTCCCCCAATATACCATCAGCTCCTGAAGGAAGCAGGTGCCTTATTGATGATGATGATGATAAAAACCTCAGGGATGGTAAACATCAGTGAACACCCTGGAAACCACATGCACCTCCTTCAGGTCGCGCTGGGAGTCTCTTCCATATGAAACAGTTCAGAAAGAGGGAGCAGCATTGTTTAAATTTCTAGGCAGTCCCGGTCAGCTTTATAGATAGTTTCCAAAAGGAGTCCCTTGCTGAAATCTCTCTCCAGAACTCCAGCTGTGAGGAAAGGTGTTTTATCTCACCATAGCCTTGAATTAGCTTCCATCCCTTGCAGAGTGCAAGGACATCTTACTCTTGGAACCAGCTCTTCACTGATGGAAAAATTCCCTGAAGGCTTGGAGTTGAAGGTGCCCTTTTTAAGAAGTCTGGGGAGGAAGGTCAATTCTAGAGTTGAGCCTGGTCACAGGGACCGTCTTGTTGCTTCTGGCAATGATTTGATAAATGTTCTTGTCTCAGACCTCAGGGAGCTTCCCCTGCCCTTGAATTCAGTAATGAGTCTTGTTCTCAGGGGACCACATGACACATACATCCACACCCACTCATCTTGTTCACCCTTTCTGTCCACCGTGCAGTCGCCAACACGCTCACTTGATACAGGGCGTTTAACCTGGGCTGCCTGTTCACGGAGCTGCTTACCCACGCCTAGTTGTGTGTGTGCCTTCAGCGAGGAGTGGCCTGGTGTGGCCAGCATTTGAAGAACACGCACTCTTCCCTCCTTGTGTGTATTTTGTTTCTCTATTCGTAAACATCGTTTCAAATAGCACAACCAAGTTGGTGGTCTACGCATATGGGCTAAGAAGATAGTAAAACCATCCAAATCAGCTTTCCCTAATGTTCATTTTGGCATAAATGTTTCTAAGTGTTAGAAATAAGTATTTTATATTACTTGGGGGCTAATAGGTATGCTTTTGTTGGTGGTCAAGTATTTCTCTTTTACCCACAGATCGCATGTGTTTCCTCAAAGGTACAATAAGATATACTCAAGAATATTAGATGTTTTCCTGTCTTTATTGGTAAAAGCTAAAAAAACCAAGAAATGAAACTCTTACCCCAGGAGAAATTTAGGTGGAGGAAAATAAGATAATTGAATAACAGAAATGTTTCGCAAATTTCATAGCACACAAGTTCTTACTATAAAAACTTGACTGAAGGCCAAGACTCACTGACTTTTTTGTGAAGAATGGCTTATTTTACAAAGTTAAGGCAGCTAGGGGCCAAAGATGTTGCTCCAGGCAATATGTGGTACTTTTCCGGGTTTTTTTTTAACATTGTTTTTCTTATTATAAAAGTAATAAATATTCACTGTATGAAATTTAGAAAACAGAGTTATCTCTTGGTTTCTTTCTGAGACTCTTCCAGGGTGGTCGGGATAACCTGATCTTGGAGCCGTTTTTGGCAATGATGACCAATGCTTGTAGCTGCTTCAGGAACATTTTGCTGGCTCAGTGTCTGTGTCTTGAACCTTACAGAAGAGTGTGTTTATTTATATAAGTCCTTTGCCAGGTTCAGCTCACCCGTGTTGTCTTCCCTTTGAAATGTGCTTCTCTGACTTATCAAGGAGAATTCAGCCTAATCCAGAATGAGGAGTCACTGGAACGATGGTGCTTAGTCCTCAAAGGAAGAGTCTTTTTTAAGAAGACACCTCAACATTACTCTACGTACCTGCTTGTATTTCCTGGCAATGAACTGACTGCCACTGTTTTATTTTCAGTAACCACTGAACAGAAGTGAGTCACTTCTGTGGATTTTCTCACTTTGTGTCCTTTGGTTTATCCTCCACACGCAGCTCCCACTTTGTTTTGAACTGAAGGAGATTTATCTCGTTCGAGGAACAGGTTTCTCTTTTTGTTTCTTTGAGATAATTAGAAAAGCCAGCACATTTTTGTTGAAATATAAGGGACCTGGTAAGTGCTTTGTAAGCTTTGCATCCCCAGTGCCTTTTTAGCACATAGTAGATACTCAAACATGGCTAGTTGAATTACTGAATCAAACATCAACACATCCTTATTGGCTTATTTCCTTGATATAGGGCTGTCACACTGCATAACCCCTGGGACATCTTTCACACGCATTGTCCTGCCTGTGTGGCTGAGTGTAGTAGACCTGTCTAGAAACTATAGTCAATCCAGGGTATTAGATTTGATTAGCTTCTTGATTCTTGGTATCGTTTTAACAATCTCTGTGAGTGGCATTAGGTTGGAATAGTTGGGAACCGCTCATACTCTCCCACTGTCCCACACTGATATGACCCATTTGTCTCCTTCAGCCTCGGAACATTGTATTCTGCTCAAGCTCACCCTGCGTGGATAGACTTTATCTAAATTCCAATCCATGCCAGCACTGCTTCCACTTCATACCATTCTGCTCCAACCCATTCATGTCTATTTTCTCTTTGATCTTCCTCTGAAAAATTCATAAGGACCTCTGCAGGTATCTGCTTCTGTGTGGGTTTCTGCTCAGAACCAGCCACATGTGAAACTCCTCCTTGATAGTGAAGTCTCATCTTACCTAGTGATTTCCCCATAGGATGAGTTGCTCTCAAATTTCAGTTTTCCCTCTCCTAGATATCAAGCTAAACTGAAAAGCCCTAGACCATTAAGTGGAATGAGTAGGAGAAGACACTAGTAACTCAACAGCTTGCAGACTTTATTTCAGATTTATTGAATAGTCTCTTGAAACAAAGGTTACTATACCCACTACCAGATGTGTAGCAGTTGGTAGTGTGTTAACAGTGAATTTCTTCTGTAGATGTGAAGCTATCCTATGTGGAAGTAGAATGTTTGGTATAATTATTATAGTCTCATTGATGAAATAAAATTTATACAGATTTTCCATTGGATTTAGGTGGCCGGTTATTGCTTGGGTCCCCCATCACATCCATGACAGACTTCTGTTGTGGTTCCTATAGATCATCATTTTACTGGCGATGGGTTCTTGCCCCATCATTAGTTGTTTTCTCCTTGAGGACAAGAATAATCTCTTTTTGTATACATTCCCAGTGATGATCATTATGCCAGGACAATTCTGTTCAGTAAGTGTTGATCGATTGAATAAATATATCAAAAGTCTTAAGCTGGTGGGTCAGAACACATTGGGGTAGTTGGGTATGAAGATACCATCGGGGATCAGGGGTTACTGAGATTCTTTAGCATTTAATACGGTTGGAGAATCAGAGGGAAGGCACGAGGGGCACATTGCCTCTCGATGTATGGAAAGGGGAGAAGAAATCGTTATATTAGTAAATAGTAAAAGATGTGTAGGCAGCTACATAAATTGTGATGCATGAGTTATTGGTGATGTTAGTTTCGAGGTACCATAAAATCATAGTTTTCACTCCTGTTAAAATGAGAACTATGAACACTGGCCTGGGCAGGAATCACCAGTGTCTGAGGATTAGAAGAAGCGACTGAGTGAGTGCCAGGGAGCAGTGCAGGTAAGGACTCTGGACAGCTACAGAGGTTTCTCCGGCCCATCCTGTGGCCCTCAATGTGACCAGTATGGCATATTAAATTAGACTGGGAACATAAATTGGTCTCTGAATTCTAAGCCATGAAGAAAGTTGGTGGCTGCCAGGAAGGAATGATCCCATTTTAAGAGCAGATCCTCCGAGTATCTCCGATTTCTGGGGCGGCAGGTACTAGAGCCAAGGAGCAACCTGTTGTTGTGGACCACGTCAACCCACAAACTTGAGAGTGGTTTCTACTGTTCCAGGCCATCTCAGGGTTGTGACTTTGACCACTGTCTCTGTAGCATTGTCTTCATTTAGGAACCACGAAGCAGCCCTTCCTCTCATATACCCTTTTAGGCCAACATGGTCCTGTCTCCTAGGAGACATGCTCAGTATTCTGAGAGCAGCTACCTTTGTTTGATTCAGGCAGCCTGGTGTCTATAGGGCTGCCCTGGAAACAAAACCATCTGTAAGGAAGGATCCTTCCTTCTTGATGAGTTACTGTGGGACTCCGGGCAAGTCCCTTAACCTATTCTGGCCTCACATCCCTCTCAGGTGGAGAAAATAACTTCTGTATTGTCCTTATAATAAGATCCAAATCCTTTGAGGAAATATGCTCTGGAAGATGACAGCGAAGCAGTGTCATCATGATGAAAAATGGGTGTGTTTTCTGGCGTAAGACACAAAATCTGTTGTTAATGCCTCAAAACTTGGCTTCATTTCTCCACAGTTTCTAGCTGAATGAACTCATCAAAGGTTTAAGAACTGAATATGAATCTGGAGAAGCTCTTTAAGACAGTGGAGGTCTGGTTTGGTGATACATTTAATTTGGAAAGAAGAGATTGTTTTCTAGTATATTATTTTCTCTGGGTTAAAAAAAGAAATAGATTTATGCTTATCTTCAAGTGCTCCAAATTATGTGTGACAGCTTTTCAATAAGCTGGTATCTGAAGGCAAAAAACGAACCTCTTTGCATATATATGACTTGACAGCATTCTTGGCCTGGGATTGTAGAAGAGCTGTCATTTATTGGTGTAATTCAGCAATTGTGATGAATTGTTCAAGGGCCTTCATTGTACTTTGCCAAAACAAAATTAAGGGAAAACAACATTCTCATCATGCAAAGCATGTAACTTTCATGTTTATTAATTCTTCCATGGAGGAATCAACATCCACTCTTAAATGAGAGTACTAATCACTGTGAACCCTTCTCAAACATTGCTGGGAGAAATCATTTTGAATTTTTCTAGGGGACTCGCCTCATTATCCCAACAAGTTAGATCTCTTTGTGTACCTCTCCCATATCACAGGATTGTGAGGTGTTCTGTGGATTTACAGGCATGTGACATTTGCTTCAGGGTCTACTGGCCATGTGAAAGAGATTTTAAATGCTCTTTCATGTGATTGTTATTAACCCACGTCTAAGAAGCAGCTCAGTGACCCTCTGAATGTGTTTTCCACTCTCCTAGGTATTTTGGAGGGTCCTGGTAGTTGAATTCACCTTGGTGATTCCAGTGATGGTGTTCCTATCTCTTGTTGAATTCTCGTGAACACCCATCCAGGCCCAGGTTTTGCTTGTCATATAAGCCAGCCTCAAGTTGTACAGACTGGACCACCCTAAAAGGGACAAATATCCTATTTTATCCTTCACTTTTCTCACCTACTCTATCCTTGAATACAGTGGATGGACTCAGAGATTTTGTTTCTCCTACATTTTCTTTTCCTGATCCCAAATAATATCTGTCTTCTATTACAGCTTGTGACATCCTTATGAACCATAATGTTTACCATTAGGGAACATGGTATATGTTTGCATTAATCCACGCGCAAAGAGCTAAATTTAGCTTGGAGAAGTGAAACCCAGGGGTCATGTTAGAATTCTAAGACCTTGATTTTTCATTTATATTTTCACTCCCTTCCTCCATGTCCTCTTCCAACAAAACAGGGCAAAATAAAGCACACAGTGACATCATTATCCCTTGTCAGTCTACTTCCTAATTGCATCACGGTCATGATGTGGATATCTGTGGTGCAGTGGTTAATATTTATTTCTCAGTAACGCTACTCTGAACTGTCCATGGTGCTGATAGGCTTAAAAGAAAACTCTTCTTGAGCGAGGACAGCCTCAGATGGAATCAAACCTTTTGCTCCTTGCACTTAGAGCTTTAGAGCCCCGTGGCTGGGTTTTGCCATACTGAAAGGAGTGGGGAATTGAGGATAATTATTTCACTGGTTTGAGCCAAACTAATGGTTTTTTTCTTTGAGTACATTGATTTTTTGGTTTTAAGTTCTCTTGGTCCTAGATACTGGGAGAGTTTCTCACTTCTGGACTGTTTCTGGTAGATACAGCTCATGTTTTCATTTTTCCTTTCTTGTAGCTTCCCCAGAGGATCACAGAGAGAACACAGGGAATTGACAATTATTTTTAATGAGAGGTGTATGTGAAGCGGCTTCTCATTTTGAATTCCCTGCACTGCTTTTTAGTGGAATCAGGGGGTTTGGGATGTGCTTCTAGTGCTGTTTGCACTGACAGTGAGTTCCATAGTCATTTTCTGGCAGCACCAAATGGGCTTTGGTTTTGAGTTTTATTTCAGGAGCATGTCTTCCTTTCCTAAACAAACCAACTAGTTGTGACATTTATGGAAAACACAAGCCGTCTAATATTTGTCTTTGGTTTGAATGAAGGTGAAGAACACTGTATGGTGGAAAGGGATTTAAAAAAATTAAATAACCTCCAACTTCTCTTTTCCTAAAAGTCAGATTCATAGGCTTGAAGGTGTCCTCGATTCATAGGCTACTAGTGCCCTAGAAGATTCTCAGGAAACAAGGGAAGGCTTTCTTTTTCACCTACATAGCTGTGCTACGTTGATACCAACACCAGGATCAAAGGTGATATTCAATTATATGTATTTTTTGTAGCTGGCCCCTCACATAGCCAACAGTGCAGTAGAAAAAACAGACATAAGATAAATGTCCATGTACTAAGGATGCCATATAAGCAAAGAGTGAAGCTATATGTTTGCAACTGAAGAGCTAGTCATAACAATACAAATACCACTGTCAGAACTATGTCCTGGGAATTTTTTCCCACTAAGAATTATTATATGAGTGTCAGTTGGAGCATTTAACATTACAATCTCAATTATTATGATGTCTCCTAGACACACCCAAAGTAAAAAGGGGGAGTTCTTCCAAAACTATTATGTTTAAACCTTGACTCAGATCCATTTTTATTATGTTCTTAAGTGGCAGTAGGCTGTAGCCAACTCAAACGGAAGAATAGATAATTAAATCACATGGGGTTCAATAAGCCCCACCCTTTCAAAAATGACTGCTTCATAATAACTAGGCAAAGCACTCTATTTTTCTTTACTCTGTGTAACAATAAAACAGCAGAAATGGTACAAAAATAAACTTCCTTGGCAAAAGGTTGTCTAATCAGTATACCATTGTAGTGATATGAAAAACACAGCATATAGTGGTGAGATTACTGCAAATATAGATCATTAGATCTTGGTTTATTTTACAAACCACATCTGCAAGTTTCTCTATTAGCTAGTGATCTAAAATAAGCAATTATTATCATGTCTGAAATTATCCTAATCTGTAGAATTAGAAAACATACATACATATTTACTTAGCTAAAAAGTTATAGGACTAGGCTTCCCTGGTGGCGCAGTGGGTGAGAATCCGCCTGCCAATGCAGGGGACACGGGTTCAAGCCCTGGTCTGGGAAGATCCCACATGCCGCGGAGCAACTAGGCCCGTGAGCCACAATTACCGAGCCTGCGCATCTGGAGCCTGTGCTCCACAACAAGAGAGGCCGCGATAGTGAGAGGCCCGCGCACCGCGATGAAGAGTGGCCCCCGCTTGCCGCAACTAGAGAAAGCCCTCGCACAGAAACGAAGACCCAGCACAGCCAAAAAAAAAAAAAAAAAAAAAAATTATAGGACTCACTGAAGGAAACTCATATAAATGGATGAAGCAAATCAATGGATTTTGCTGGCAGCATTTCATATAAACCAGAATTAACGTGCTGCAATAAGATTAAGATTTCAAATGGAGGCATAAAGTGTACGTGCAGGGCCAAACACAGCCTGAATGGGCTAAATACATTTTTTATTTCTACGTAGATCAAAGGAAAGAGGTTTTCCAAGATGATGCTTGTTAAGTATTCAAATGAGAACTAGATTTCAGTGGGTGTTGGAAGGAAAGCACATTAGCTGGATTAGTAAAGATCTTTCATATTACTTTGAGGTACATTTCAAGAGTCTGTTTATGCTTAATGTGATTCCCCGGTGTTTAATGTCACGAGAAAAAGGAAGGAGAAAAGGAGATGACAGATGTCCTGCAAAATTGAATACGGTGTAAAGAGTACCGTGATAGCATTGAATTCACCCCTGCTAAGGCTGAAACGTGAGCTTGGGGCAACACTGAAAATGTGTATTATGAGAAGTCACTTTTAAAAAATTCTGCATTGTGCTGGAGTGCTTGACGTAAGCAGAGATGGAGTGGTTCAAGCATGGGTTCTGATCGCAGGATGCATACAGTATAGTAAGGACGGTATGTAGATCAGAAAGAGGGTGCTGTTCTCTTGTAGAATAAGGATCAAGGAGGGAGAGGAGACCTTGCCCCTAGCCTGTGGCTTTCCTAAAATATTGCAGAGTCCTGGTTAGGGTGGGTCTGTTGCTAGTCTGGGCCAGGGATGGGGTTGCCAGTAGCTTCAGAACCACAGAACTGCTGCGCTGGGAGAGAGCGAGGCACTGGGCAGGAGATGTTGTGGCTACTCTTGCCTGGGTGAGGTCCATCTGGTATGGGCGGGAAGGGTGGTTGAGTGAGAGAAGAGCCTGGAGGAGAGGGGAGGAGTTGGGAGGGTACTTTGATAATCCAGGTGAAAGAGAGAGCAGTAGAGCAACCATAATGGGGATGGAGAGGAAGATGTAGATGCAAGGCTGGAGCAGAACTGACAGTACCTGGCAGCTTTCATTGTTGCAGGGGGGGTGGTGCTGGTGGGGGTGGCAGGGCTTGTGGCTGCAGAGTGTCTATGATTTTCAGGCCAGGTTGTGGGGAAGAGAGTGGTGCCATTATCATGAACAGGAGAGTAGGTTTGGGAGAAAAGGTAAATGCTGTGAAGATGGAGCTCAAGACTGGACTCAAAGCATGGGCTTTGTGCGAATGCACAGGTGCTCACCCATGAAGTCGGCCCTGATAGAACCAGAGGTACTGAAATGCACGTGCACCCCACGCTCGTCCTGGGCACCTGCCCGCCTGCCTGGGAATGTCCAGTAAGGGGACAGAGCAGGATTGTGTGCACTGGTGCGGGATGCCACGGGGCTGCAACTGTGGCTGAGAAGGATAAGAATCACAGGCATCGCTGAGTGGAACGGAACCCATTCTATCCCAGTCATTGGTGATAAGCTCATTATCGGATGTGATTAATTCCTCAGAATAGGTGGGGACCCAGAAGTCCTCTGACATTTGTCTCAGTTGAAATTTGAATGAAAACTATGAAAGCTGAAGAGCTTTTAGAAGGTTCCCCATCTTTTTTGCCCTTTCTCCACACCAGCATCTCACACTCTCATGTGTATTGCCTGAAGGTTCTCTGGGCATTTTTGTGTTGAGGAAAGAAGATACTAACCTTTTTTTCTGGATATCTACCGAATTTGTGTCAGACACACTCTTCTAGAAAGCGTTTATGAATGCTACCTTATTTAATATTTTTTCCCCTTGATGCCTTTTTAAAAAAATTATTTTTTATACAGCAGGTTCTTATTAGTTATCTGTTTTATATATATGTCAATCCCAATCTCCCAGTTCATCCCACCACCACCACCCCCACTTTCCCCCCTTGGTGTCCATACATTTGTTCTCTACATCTGTGTCTCAATTTCTGCCCTGCAAACCAGTTCATCTGTACCGTTTTTCTAGATTGCACATATATGCGTTAATATACGATATTTGTTTTCCTCTTTCTGACTTACTTCACTCTGTATGACAGTCTCTAGCTCCATCCGCATCTCTTCAAATGACCCAATTTCGTTCCTTTTTATGGCTGAGTAATATTCCATTGTATATATGCACCACATCTTTCTCCATTCATCTGTCGATGGACACCTAGGTTGCTTCCATGTCCTGGCTATTGTAAATAGTGCTGCAAGGAACATTGTGGTACATGTGTCTTTTTGAATTATGGTTTTCTCAGGGTATATGCCCAGTAGTGGGATTGCTGGGTCATATGGTAATTCTATTTTTAGTTTTTTAAGGAACCTCCATACTGTTCTCTGTAGTGACTATATCAATTTACATTCCCAGCAACAGTGCAAGAGTGTTCCCTTTTCTCCACACCCTCTCCAGCATTTGTTGTTTGTAGATTTTCTGATGATGCCCATTCTAACTGGTGTGAGGTGATACCTCATTGTAGTTTTGATTTGCATTTCTCTAATAGTTAGTGATGTTGAGCATCTTTTCATGTGCTTCTTGGCCATCTGTATGTCTTCTTTGGAGAAATGTCTATTTAGGTCCTTTGCCCATTTTTGGATTGGGCTGTTTGTTTTTTTAATATTGAGCTGCATGAGCTGTTCATATATTTTGGAGATTAATCCTTTGTCTGTTAATTCGTTTGCAAATATTTTCTCCCATTCTGAGGGATGTCTTTTCGTCTTGTTTATAGTTTCCTTTGCTGTGCAAAAGCTTTTGAGGTTCATTAGGTCCCATTTGTTTATTTTTGTTTTCATTTCCATTACTCCAGGAGGTGGGTCAAAAAAGATCTTGCTGTGATTTATGTCAAAGAGTGTTCTTCCTATGTTTTCCTCTAAGAGTTTTATAGTGTCTGACCTTACATTTAGGTCTTTAATCCATTCTGAGTTTATTTTTGTGTATGGTGTTAGGGAGTGTTCTAATTTCATTCTTTTACATGTAGCTGTCCAGTTTTCCCAGCACCACTTACTGAAGACACTGTCTTTTCTCCATTGTATATCCTTGCCTCCTGTGTCATAGATTCATTGACCATAAGTGCATGGGTTTATTTCTGGACTTGCTATCCTGTTCTGTTGATCTATATTTCTTTTTTTGTGCCAGGATCATATTGTCTTGATTACTGTAGCTTTGTAGTATGGTCTGAAGTCAGGGAGTCTGATTCCTCCAGCTCCGTTTTTTGCCCTCAAGAGTGTTTTGGCTATTTGGGGTCCCTTGTGTTTCCACACAAATTTTAAGATTTTTTGTTCTAGTTCTGTAAAAACTACCATTGGTAATTTGATAGGGATTGCATTAAATCTGTAGATTGCTTTGGGTAGTATAGTCATTTTCACAATATTGATTCTTCCAATCCAAGAACATGGTATATCTCACCATCTGTTTGTGTCATCTTTGATTTCTTTCATCAGTGTCTTGTAGTTCTCTGAGTACAGGTCTTTTACCTCCTTAGGCAACTTTATTCCTAGGTATTTTATTCTTTTTGTTACAGTGGTGAATGCGATTGTTTCTCTAATTTCTCTTTCTGATATTTTGTTGTTAGTGTATAGGAATGCAAGAGATTTCTGTGCATTAATTTTGTATCCTGCAACTTTACCGAAGTCATTGATTAGCTCTAGTAGTTTTCTGGTGGCATCTTTAGGATTATCTATGCATAGTATCATGTCATCTGCAAACAGTGACAGTTTCACTTCTTCTTTTCCAGTTTGGATTCCTCTTATTTCTTTTTCTTCTCTGATTGATAGGACTTCCAAAACTATGTTGAATAATAGTGGCGAGAGTGGACATCCTTGTCTTTTCCTGATCTTAGAGGAAATGCTTTCAATTTTTCACCATTGAGAATGATGTTGGCTGTGGGTTTGTCATATATGGCCTTTATTATGTTGAGGTAGTTTCCCTCTATGCCCACTTTCTGGAGAGTTTTTAACATAAATGGGTGTTGAATTTTGTCAAAAGCTTTTTCTGCGTCTATTGAGATGATCATACAGATTTTTTTCTTCAGTTTGTTAATATGGTGTATCACATTGATTGATTTGCATATATTGAAGAATCCTTGCATCTCTGGGATGAATCCCACTTGATCATGGTGTATGATCCTTTTTAATGTGTTTTTGGATTCTGTTTGCTAGTATTTTGTTGAGGGTTTTTGCATCTATATTCATCAGTGATATTGGTCTGTAATTTTCTTTTTTTGTAGTATCTTTGTCAGGTTTTGGTATCAGAGTGATGGTGGCCTCGTAGAATGAGTTTGGGAGTGTTCCTTCCTCTGCACTATTTTGGGAGAGTTTGAGAAGTATGGGTGTTAGCTTTTCTCTAAATGTTTGATAGAATTCACCCGTGAAGCCATCTGGTCCTGGACTTTTGTTTGTTAGAAGATTTTTAATCACAGTTTCAATTTCATTACTTGTGATTGGTCTGTTAATGTTTTCTATTTCTTTGTGGTTCAGTCTTGGAAGGTTATACCTTTCTAAGAATTTGTCCATGTCTTCCAGGTTGTCCATTTTATTGGCGTGGAGTTGCTTGTGTTAGTCTCTTATGATGCTTTGTATTTCTGTGGTGTCCATTGTAACTTCTCCTTTTTCATTTCAAATTTTATTGATTTGAGTCATCTCCCTCTTTTTCTTGAGGAGTCTGGCTAAGGGCTTTTCAATTTTGTTTATCTTCTCAAAGAACCAGATTTTTGTTTTATTGATCTTTGCTATTGTTTTCTTTGTTTCTATTTCATTTATTTCTGCTCTGATCTTTATGATTTCTTTCCTTCTGCTAACTTTGGGTTTTGTTTATTCTTCTTTCGCTAATTCCTTTAGGTGTAAGGTTAGATGATTTGAGTTTTTTCTTGTTTCTTGAGGTAGGCTTGTATTGCTATAAACTTCCCTCTTAGAACTGCTTTTGCTGCCTCCCATAGGTTTTATATTGTTGTGTTTTCATTGTCATTTGTCTCTAGGTATTTTTTGATTTCCTCTTTGATTTCTTCAGTGATCTCTTGGTTATTTAGTAATGTATTGTTTAGCCTCCATGTGTTTGTGTTTTTTACTTTTTTTCCCCTTATAATTTATTTCTAATCTCATAGCGTTGTGGTCGGAAAAGATGCTTGATATGATCTCAGTTTTCTTAAGTTTACTGAGGCTTGATTTGTGACCCAAGATGTGATCTATCCTGGGGAATGTTCCATGTGCACTTGAGAAGAAAGTGTATTCTGCTGTTTTTGGATGGAAAGTCTTATATCAATTAAATCTGTCTGGTCTATTGTGTTATTTAAAGCTTGTGTTTCTTTACTAACTTTCTGCCTGGATGATCTGTCCATTGGTGTAAGTGAGGTGTTAAAGTCCCCTACTAATATCGTGTTCCTGTCGTTTCTTCTTTTATAGCTGTTAGCATTTGCCTTATGTATTGAGGTGCTCCTATGTTGGGTGCATATGTATTTATAATTGTTATATCTTCTTCTTGGATTGATCCCTGGATCATTATGTAGTGTCCTTTCTTGTATCTTGTAACATTCTTTATTTTAAAGTCTATTTTATGTGATATGAGAATTGCTACTCCAGCTTTCTTTTGATTTCCATTTGCGTGGAATATCTTTTTCCCTCCCCTCACTTTCAATTTGTATGTGTCCCTAAGTCTGAAGTGGGTCTCTTGTAGACAGCATATATATGGGTCTTGTTTTTGTATCCATGCAGCAAGCCTGTGTCTTTTGGTTGGAGCACTTAATCTATTCATGTTTAAGGTAATTATCGATATGTATGTTCCTATGACCATTTTCTTAATTGTTTGGGTTTGTTTTTGTAGGTCCTTTTCTTCTCTTGTGTGTCCCACTTAGAGAGGTTTCTTTAGCATTTGTTGTAAAGCTGGTTTTGTGGTGCTGAATTCTCTTAGCTTTTGCTTGTCTGTAAAGCTTTTGATTTCTCCATCGAATCTGAATGAGATCTTTCCTGTAGAGTAATTTGGTTGTAGGTTCTTCCCTTTCATCACTTTAAGTATATTGTGCCACTCCCTTCTGGGTTGTAGAGTTTCTGCTGAGAAATCAGCTGTTAACCTTATGGGAGTTGCCTTGTATGTTATTTGTCATTTTTCCCTTGCTGCTTTTAATAATTTTTGTTTGTCTTTAATTTTTGTCAATTTGATCACTGTGTGTCTCGGTGTGTTTCTCCTTGGGTTTATCCTGCCTGGGACTCTCTGCGCATCCTGGACTTGGGTGGGTATTTCCTTTCCCGTGTTAGGGAAGTTTTTGAGTATAATCTCTTCAGATATTTTCTTGGGTTCTTTCTGTCTTCTCCTTCTGGGACCCCTTTAATGCAAATGTTGGTGCATTTAATGTTGTCCCAGAGGTCTCTTAGGCTGTCTTCATTTCTTTTCATTCTTTTTTCTTTACTCTGTTCCATGGCAGTGAATTCCACCGTTCTGTCTTCCAGTCACTTATCCGTTTTTCTGCCTCAGTTATTCTACTATTTTTTTTAAAGTATTTATTTATTTATTTATGGCTGTGTTGGGTCTTTGTTTCTGTGCGAGGGCTTTCTCTAGTTGTGGCAAGTGGGGGCCACTCTTCATTGCAGTGCGCGGGCCTCTCACTATCGCGGCCTCTCATTGCGGAGCACAGGCCCCAGACGCGCAGGCTCAGTAATTGTGGCTCACGGGCCCAGCTGTTCCGCGGCATGTGGGGTCTTCCCAGACCAGGGCTTGAACCCGTGTCCCCTGCATTGGCAGGCAGATTCTCAACCACTGCGCCACCAGGGAAGCCCTATTCTACTATTGATTCCTTCTAGTGTATTTTTCATTTCAGTTATTGTATTGTTCATCTCTGTTTGTTCTTTAAATCCTGTAGGTGTTTGTTCTTTAATTCTTCTAGGTCTTTGTTAAACATTTCTTGCATCTTCTTGATCTTTGCCTCCATTCTTTTTCTGAGGTCCTGGATCATCTTCACTATCATTATTCTGAAATCTCTTTCTGGAAGGTTGCCTGTCTCCATTCATTTAGTTATTTTTCTGGGGTTTTATCTTGTTCCTTCATCTGGTACATAGTCCTCTGCCTTTTCATTTTGTCTATCTTTCTTTCTAATTTTTTGATATGGCTATTCTTACCGTATTTTACAGATAAAACTGAGATTTAGAGAGGCAAGAGTGTCTAAAACCTCACAGCTCCCAGTTGGCAAGATCCGTCTCTCCTTGTGTTGCTGCCCTCCTTTCCTGGTCATGAAAACACACATAAGCTGCTCAAGATTTTTTAAAAAGTTGTGGCAGAACTAATGTTAAAACTGTTTTCTTAGGGAATCAACTGGAATTTGGATGCAGGGCCTAGAGAGAGGAGAGGCTGAGTATGTTCTGGGGTGAAAATTGTGGTCAGGTGGCATCACCTCTGACACAGGAGGCCTGTGGTCTGCCGGAGGACACGGCTCTTTTTTTGTCTCACTGGGCAGAAGTGTTTGGCCCTTGGGTCAGTTGAAGAGAAATCATCTTCCAGTGTGTGGATTGTGACCAGCCAGGAGGCTGTAGGGAGCATCAGGACAACGGGTCCTCCAGACACCCTGGAGGCCCAGACAAGGATTTTTCCTGGCTTCTTGGCTGCTCCAGTGCCTGGGAGCAGGGCCCGAGGGAGGGAGATCGTTGGGAGCTTGTGGAGAAGAAATCAGCACTTGAGTAGAAATGGCTTGGTGCCCAACTGACAACTCAGGGGATATCAGCTCTCACCTCCCTTGGTGCCCAACTGACAACTTAGGGGATGTCAGCTCTCAGGCCAAATTGCTGCTGCACATCAGACCTTCCTCCTGAGGGCACAGCTTTCCCAAAGAGGGACCCTGCCTAGAGCTGAAGCAGGAACACTGGGAGGGGGTGGAAAGCAGAGCAGCTGCCAAATGCTGGGTGTGTTTGTACAAAGTGTCTGCTAAATCTATGAATGTCAGAACAACAGAGAACCTGATTGTTTTCGAATCTGAAATCCATCATTGAATTAATTCTAAATTAGTGGTTCACATTGACTGATAGGAAAAATAGGTCCTTCAGTGTACGGCTGTTTGAAAACTTAAGGTTCAAGGATATCTCACTAGGAAAATTTAAAAACATGTCTGATTTTTTTCACTCGCACATTAACTTAGCTGTATTTGGATTCTCTGTGGTGACTGTGCCTGGTGGAAAGGGGTGTGCAGACTCCCAGCTCCACTGACCCAGGTGTGGAGGGGCTCAGGTGGCCTCTGCAGGGGTTCAGAGATCACAGGCTGCACTTCACAGTGGAATTCATCTGTCCAATTTTCCTCATCCCAGGGGACCTGAAGAAACTGCCAGGTTTCTAATCAGATGAGGTTTGGACGGTGCCTCGCTCTCAGAGTGAGTGCCTCTCCATAGCGCAAACGTGAGGTCAGGTGAGGTTCTGATTGCGATGCCAGTGAGCTTGTATTTGTTTTTTCATTACTAGTGCTTAAACCCTACTTGATGTGAGAGACTGAAGGTGAATATTAAGGAAAACCAGGCATTAGGCCCTTGGCCTTTGAAAAGAGCCAGATGATGTCATATACCTCAGAGTTATTAATGTTTCTGGCTGGCCTTACAGAGGTGGGTTAAATTTATTTAGGAATTTTTTGCAGGCCTAGATGGAATGCTCATCATTTCTCGTACAGGTATGGGTGAAAGACGTCTGACCTGGTGGATAAGGGTGGTGCAGGGAGGCATTTCCCATCCCTGGACCTCAGATCCCTGGCTGGGGTGGTGGCTGTCGTGATGGTGGTGTGTATCATCTGTGGGGTGGTTTCAAGTCTGTGACCCCTTATGCCTGCCAAGCTTTGCTTATATTATTTGTATATATTAGGGGATACCATTGATGTAATACAACACCAATTAATTTTAAACATCTCTGAATTACTAGTAGCTTTTTGTCACTGTGTACTTTTTTAGAAGTTTTTTTTTTTCTTTTAATGTTTAAATGCGTCTCTGTTGACTGAAACAAATACACAACCTAAAACTTGAGAGTTACATTTTATTCAGCAGACAAAACTGAGGACTTAAGCCTAGGACACAGCATCTCAGCTAACTCTGAGAGACTGCCCTGAAGAGGTAAGGGAGGGAGCCAGGATATATAAGAGTTTCTGCAACAAAGACCAGGTAGTTGGAATATCAAAAGATTACTGTTAATTAAGGAAAACTAAATATCTCAAGTTAAGGAATTTAGTACTTTTTTTTTTGAACATTGGGGTGCATTTATTTTTTATTTTTTAACATCTTTATTGGAGTATAATTGCTTTACATTTTTGTGTTAGCTTCTGCTGTATAACAAAGTGAATCAGGTATATGTATACATATATCCCCATATCCCCTCCCTCTTGCATCTCCCTCCCACCCTCCCTATCCCACCCCTCTAGGGGTCACACAGCACAGAGCTGATCTCCGTATGCGACGTAGCTGCTTCCCACTAGCTACGGATTTTACTTTTGGCAGTGTATATATGTCAGTGCTACTCTCTCACTTCGTCCAAGCGTCCCCTTCCCTCTCCCCATGTCCTCAAGTCCATTCTCTACTTCTGTGTCTTTATTCCTGTCCTGCCCCTAGGTTCTTCTGAACCATTTTTATTTTTTTTAAGATTCCATGTATATGTGTTAGCATACAGTATTTGTTCTTCTCTTTCTGACTTACTTCACTCTGTATGACAGACTGTAGGCCCATCCACCTCACTACAAATAAGTCAATTTTGTTTCTTTTTATGGCTGAGTAATATTCCATTGTCTATATGTGCAACATCTTCTTTATCCATTCATTTCTCAATGGACATTTAGGTTGCTTCCATGTCCTGGCTATTGTAAATAGAGCTGCAATGAACATTGTGGTACATGACTCTGTTTGAATTATGGTTTTCTCAGGGTATATGCCCAGTAGTGGGATTGCTGGCTCATATGGTAGTTCTATTTTTTGTTCTTTAAGGAACCTCCATACTGTTCTCCATAGTGGCTGTATCAATTTACATTCCCACCAACAGTGCAAGAGGGTTCCTTTTTCTCCACACCCTCTCCAGCATTTATTGTTTCTAGATTTTTTGATAATGGCCATTCTGACTGGTGTGAGGTGATACCTCACTGTAGTTTTGATTTGCATTTCTCTAATGATTAGTGATGTTGAGCATCCTTTCATGCGTTTGTTGGCAATCTGTATATCTTCTTTGGAGAAATGTCTATTTAGGTCTTCTGCCCATTTTTGGAATGGGTTGTTTGTTTTTTGCATATTGAGCTGCATGAGCTGCTTGTATATTTTGGAAATTAATCCTTTGTCAGTTGCTTCATTTGCAAATATTTTCTCCCATTCTGAGGGTTATCTTTTCGTCTTGTCTATAGTTTCCTTTGCTGTGCAAAAGCTTTTAAGTTTCATTAGGTCCCAATTGTTTATTTCTTTTTTTGTTTCCATTACTCTAGGAGGTGAGTCAAAATGGACCTTGCTGTGATTTATGCCATAGAGTGTTCTGCCTATGGTTTCCTCTAAGAGTTTTATAGTGTCTGGCCTTACATTTAGGACTTTAATCCATTTTGAGCTTATTTTTGTGTATGGTGTTAGGGAGTGTTCTAATTTCATTTGTTTATATGTAGCTGTCCAGTTTTCCCAGCACCACTTATTGAAGAGGCTGTATTTACTCCATTGTATATTCCTGCCTCCTTTATCAAAGATATGGTGACCATATGTGCGTGGATTTATCTCTGGACTATCTATCCTGTTCCATTGATCTATATTTCAATTTTTGTGCCAGTACCGTATTGTCTTGATTACTATAGCTTTGTAGTATAGTCTGAAGTCAAGGAGCCTGATTTCTCCAGCTCCGTTTTTCTTCTCAAGATTGCTTTGGCTATTCGGGGTCTTTTGTGTTTCCATACAAATTGTGAAATTTTTTGTTCTAGTTCTGTGAAAAATGCCAGTGGTAGTTTGATAGGGATTGCACTGAATCTGTAGATTGCTTTGAGTAGTATAGTCATTTTCACAATGTTGATTCTTCCAATCCAAGAACATGGTATATCTCGCCATCTGTTTGTATCATCTTTAATTTCTTTCATCGGTGTCTTATAGTTTTCTGCATACAGGTCTTTTGTCTCCTTAGGTAGGTTTATTCCTAGGTATTTTATTCCTTTTGTTGCAATAGTAAATGGGAGTGTTTCCTTAATTTCTCTTTCAGAGTTTACATCATTAGTGTATAGGAATGCAGGAGATTTCTGTGCACTAATTTTGTAACCTGCTACTTTACCAAATTCATTGATTAGCTCTGGTGGTTTTCTGGTAGCATCTTTAGGATCCTCTATGTATAGTATCTGCAAACAGTGACAGTTTTACTTCTTCTTTTCTGATTTTATTCCTTTTATTTCTTTTTCTTCTGTGATTGCTGTGGATATAACTTCCAAACCTATGTTGAATAATAGCAGTGAGAGTGGGCAACCTTGTCTTCTTCCTGATCTTAGTGGAAATGGTTTCAGTTTTTCACCATTGAGAACAACATTGCCTGTGGGTTTGTCATATATGGCCTTTATTATGTTGAGGTAGGTTCCCTCTATGCCTGCTTTCTGGAGGGTTTTTATCATAAATGGGTGCTCAACTTTATCAAAAGCTTTTTCTGCATCTATTTAGATGATCATATGGTTTTTCTCCTTCAGTTTGTTAATATGGTGTATCACATTGATTGATTTGCATATATTGAAGAATCCTTGTATTCCTGGGATAAACCACACTTGATCATGGTGTATGATCCTTTTAATGTGCTGCTGGATTCTGTTTGATAGTATTTTGTTGAGGATTTTTGCATCTATGTTCATCAGTGATATTGGCCTGTAGTTTTCTTTTTTTTGTGACATCTTTGTCTGGTTTTGGTATCAGGGTGATGGTGGCCTCGTAGAATGAGTTTGGGAGTGTTCCTCCCTCTGCTATATTTTGGCAGAGTTTGAGAAGGAAAGGTGTTAGCTCTTCTCTAAATGTTTGATAGAATTTGCCTGTGAAGCCATCTGGTCCTGGACTTTTGTTTGTTGGAAGATTTTTAATCAGTTTCAATTTCAGTGCTTGTGATTGGTCTGTCTATATTTTCTATTTCTTCTTGGTTCAGTCTCGGAAGGGTGTGCTTTTCTAAGAATTTGTCCATTTCTTCCAGGTTGTCCATTTTATTGGCATATAGTTGCTGTAGTAATCTCTCATGATCCTTTGCATTTCTGCATTGTCAGTTGTTACTTCTCCTTTTTCGTTTCTAATTCTGTTTATCTGAGTCTTCTCCCTTTTTTTCTTGATGAGTCTGAGTAATGGTTTATCAATTTTGTTTGTCTTCTCAAAGAACCAGGTTTTAGATTTATTGATCTTTGCTGTCGTTTCCTTCATTTTTAAAAATTTATTTCTGATCTGATCTTTATGATTTCTTTCCTTCTGCTAACGTTGGGGTTTTTTTTTTTTTCTTTCTCCAATTGCTTTAAGTGTAAGGTTAGATTGTTTATTTGAGAGTTTTCTGGTTTCTTGAGGTAGGATTCTTTGCTATGAACTTCCCTGTTAGAACTGCTTTTGCAGCATCCCATAGGTTTTGGATTTTCGTGTTTTCATTGTCATTTGCTTCTAAGTAATTTTTGTTTTCCTCTTTGATTTATTGAGTGATATCTTGGTTATTTAGTAACATATTGTTTAGCCTCCATGTGTTTGTATTTTTTTACAGTTTTTTTCCTGTAATTGATATCTAGTCTCATAGTGTTATGGTTGGAAAAGATACTTGATATGATCTCAATTTTCTTAAATTTACCACAGCTTGATTTGTGACCCAAGATATGATCTATCCTGGAGAACCTTCCATGAGCACTTGAGAAGAAAGTGTATTCTGTTGTTTTTGAATGGAATGTCTTATAAATATCAGTTAAGTCCATCTTGTTTAATGTGTCATTTAAAGCTTGTGTTTCCTTATTTATTTTCATTTTGGAGGATCTGTCCATTGGTGAAAGTGGGGTGTTAAAGTCCCCTACTGTGATTGTGTTACTGTTGATTTCCCCTTTTATGGCTGTTACCATTTGCCTTATGTATTGAGGTGCTCCTATGTTGGGTGCATAAATATTCACAATTGTTATATCTTCTTCTTGGTTGATCCCTTGATCATTATGTAATGTCCTTCTTTGTCTTTTGTAATAGTCTTTATTTTAAAGTCTATTTTGTCTGATATGAGAATTGCTACTCCAGCTTTCTTCTGATTTCCATTTGCATGGAATATCTTTTTCCCTCCCCTCACTTTCAGTCTGTATGTGTCCCTAGGTCTCAAGTGGGTCTCCTGTAGACAGCATATATGTGGGTCTTGTTTTTATATCCATTCAGCCAGTCTATGTCTTTTGATTGGAGCATTTAATCCCTTTACATTTAAGGTAATTATCGATATGTATGTTCCTATTACCATTTTCTTAATTGTTTTGGGTTTGTTTTTTTAGGTCTTTTCCTTCTCTTGTGTTTCTTGCCTAGACAAGTTCCTTTAGCCTTTGTTGTAAAGCTGCTTTGGTGGTGCTGAATTCTCTTAGCTTTTGTTTGTCTGTAAGGTTTTAATTTTTCCATCGAATCTCAGTGAGATTCTTGCTGGGTATATTAATCTTGGTTGTAGGTTTTTCCCTTTCATACTTTAAATGTGTCCTGCCACTCCCTTCTGGCTTGCAGAGTTTCTGCTGAAAGATCAGCTCTTAACCTTATGGGGATTCCCTTGTATGTTATTTGTTGCTTTTCCCTTGCTGCTTTTAATATTTTTTCTTTGTATTTAATTTTTGTTAGTTTGATTAATATGTGTCTTGGCTTGTTTCTCTTTCGATTTATCCTGTATGGGACTCTCTGCACTTCCTGGACTTGATTGACTATTTCCTTTCCCATGTTAGGGAAATTTTCAACTATAATCTCTTCAAATATTTTCTCAGACCCTTTCTGTTTCTCTCCTTCTTCTGGGACCCGTATAATTCAAATGCTGGTGCGTTTAATGTTGTCCCAGAGGTCTCTAAGACTGTCCTTAATTCTTTTCATTCTGTTGTCTTTATTCTGATCTGTGGTAGTTATTTCCCCGTTTTATCTTCCTGGTCACTTATCCGTTCTGCTCCCTCAGTTATTCTGCTATTGATTCCTTCTAGAGTATTTTTAATTTCATTTATCGTGTTGTTCATCATTGTTTGCTCTTTAGTTCTTCTAGGTCCTGGTTAAACGTTTCTTGTATTTTCTCCATTCTATTTCCAAGATTTTGGATCATCTTTACTATCATTACTCTGAATTCTTTTTCAGGTAGACGGCCTATTTCCTCTTCATTTGTTTGGTCTGGTGGCTTTTTACCTTGCTCCTTCATCTGCTGCATATTTCTCTGTCTTCTCATTTTGTTTAACTTACTGTGTTTGAGGTTTCCTTTTCGCAGGCTGCAGGCTGTTCAGTGGCTTGTGTAGGCTTCCTGGTGGAGGGGACTGGTGCCTGTGTTGTAGTGTGTGGGGCTGGATCTTGTCTTTCTGGTGGGCAGGACTGAGTCCGGTAGTGTGTTTTAGGATATCTGTGAACTTAGTATGATTTTAGGCAGCCTCTCTGCTAATGGGTGGGGTTGTGTTCCTGTCTTGCTAGTTGTTTGGCATGGGGCGTCCAGTGCTGGAGTCTGCTGGTCGTTGGGTGGAGCTGGGTCTTAGTGTTCAGACGGAGATCACTGGGAGAGCTCTTGCCAATTGATACTAAGTATTGGGACCGGGAGGTCTCTAGTAGTCCAGTGTCCTGAACTCGCCTCTCCCACCCCAGAGGCACAGGTATGATGCCATGCTGGAGCGCCAAGACCCTGTCTGCCACACAGCTCAGAAGAAAAGGGAGAAAAAAAATAAAATAAAATAAAAGTTATTAAAAAAATAATAGTAATAAAAAAAAGAGGAGAGCAACCAAACCAATAAACAAATCCACCAGTGATAACAAGTGCTAAAAACTATACTAAGATAAACTTAAAAATCAGAAACAAATCAGTTGCCGACAGCAAACCCCACATCTTCAGTTGCTCCCAAAGTCCACCACCTCAATTTGGGATGATTCGTTGTCTATTCAGGTATTCCACAGATGCAGGGTACATCAAGTTGATTGTGGGGATTTAATCTGCTGCTCCTGAGGCTGATGGGAGAAATTTCCCTTTTTCTTCTTTGTTCGCACAGCTCCTGGGGTTCAGCTTTGGTTTTGGCCCTGCCTCTGCATGTAGGTCGCCAGCAGGCATCTCTTCCCACCCAGACAGGAGGGGGTTAAAGCAGCAGCTGATTAGGGGGCTCTGGCTCATCATGCTGTGGTGAGGGTGGCGTACGGTAGTTGTAATTGGAATGTGGGGTGAGCCTGTGGCAGCAGAGGCCCGCATGACGTTGCACCAGCCTGAGGCGTGCTGTGTGTTCTCCCAGGGAAGTTGTCCCTGGATCACGGGACCCTGGCAGTGGCAGGCTGCACAGGCTCCCAGGGGCGTCTGGATAGTGACCTGTGCTTGCACACAGGACTTTTGTTGACTGCAGCAACAGTGTTAGCGTTTCATGCCCATTTCTGGGGTCCGAGCTGGTAACTGAGGCTTGCGCCCATCTCTGGAGCTTGTTTAGGTGGTGCTCTGTCTTCTGTGGGCAGGCAGGGAAGCAATCCTCTCTCCTTGCGCACCCCAACACGATGATCTCTTGACTCTTAGGCAGTTCCAGACTTTTTCCCAGACTCCCTCCCCGCTAGCTGTGGCACACTAGCCCCCTTCAGCCTGTGTTCACGCAGCCAACCCCAGTCCTCTCCCTGGCATCTGACCTTCAAAGCCCTGGCCTCAGCTCCCAGCCCCCGCCCACCCCGGTGGGTGAGCAGACAAGCCTCTCGGGCTGGTGAGTGCTGGTCGGCACCTGTCCTCTCTGCGGGAATCTCTCTGTTTTGCCCTCCACACTCTTGTTGCTGCGCTCTCCTCCATGGTTCTGAAGCTTCCCTCCCGCCCACCCCCCATCTCCGCCAATGAAGGGGCTCCCTAGTGTGTGGAAACTTTTCCTCCTTCACAGCTCCCTCCTAGAGGTGCAGGTCCCATCCCTATTCTTTTGTCTCTATTTTTTCTTTTTTTTTTTTGCCCTACCCAGGTACGTGGGGAGTTTCTTGCCTTTTGGGAGGTCTGAGGTCTTCTGGCAGCATTCAGTAGGTGTTCTGTAGGAGTTGTTCCACATGTAGATGTATTTTTGATATATTTGTGGGGAGGAAGGTGATCTCCACGTCTTACTCCTCCGCCATCCTGAAGGTTCCCCCCCCCCGCCTCCCCCAGCGCTTTTCTATGTGTGGGAATATGGAAGAGTCTGGGCTCACTGAAATCATTCCTTTGATACGCACCTCAGCTATCTGGGGCCAGTATCCTGTATTTTCTCATCCTGAGTCTCCTTTGAACCATACAGCGCTCACTACCGGGGGCAGCTGTAATTTGATGGCTTGATGGCTGCAACATCCTTTGTTTACTGATATGCCAGGCAATATTTTTCATCCACATCTCCCTATACAACAAACAAAAACACCAAATAGGGAACCACTGGTTTAGGGCCCTGATGCTGGGCCGTGATGGCACATTTTAGGAAGCACCGTGACATTCTTCCAGGGCAGGCAGTCTTCTCTTTGCTGTTGAAGGTCTTTATCAGCTCTTTCCCACCTTAGGCAAGAAGGAGTGATAGTGTATGTTAGGAATAAGTTAAAAAAAAAATTAGGCTGACTTTTTGGGTCAAAACAGGCATTTCGAGGGAATTCCCTGGAAGTCCAGTGATTAAGACTCACATTTTCACTGCCGAGGGCCCAGGTTCAATCCCTGGCTGGGGAACTGAGATCTTGCAAGCCCCACGGTGTGGCCAAAAGAAAAAACAAAAGACAAAAACCAGGCATTTCGATTTATGAAAATCTACTTACAAGAATCATTGCCACATTCATACAGCCAGGATGTAATCAGGGATTATTCACAGTGGCTAAGAGGTGAAAGGTACCCAAGTGTCCATTGACAGATGATTGGATAAACAAAATGTGGTATATACACAATGGAATAGTATACAGCCTTAAAAAGGAAGGAAATACTGACACGTGCTACAACCTGGATGAATCTTGAGGATGTTATGCTAAGTGAAATAAGCCACTCACAAAAAAGATAAGTGCTAGCTGATTCCATTTACATGAGGTCCCTAGTGTAGTCAAAATCATACAGACAGAAAGTTGAATGGTGGCTGTCAGGAACTGAGGAGGGAGGGAGGAATGGGGAGTTGTTGTTTAATGGGTACAGAGTTTCGGTTTTGCAAGATGAGAGAGTTCTGCAGATCTGTTGCACCAAAATGTGTATGTATGTAACATCACCGTACTGTATGCTTAAAAATGGTTAAAACGGTAAATTTTATGTGACTTTTTCTTTTTTTTACCCCGGTTAAACAAAAACAATCTTTTTTTTCAGTCTCTAAGCCATGTTTATCTGTGCCTGTCTTTTGTCTCTTCCCTGGTGTTGGCACATTTCCAATTTTCTCTTACTGTTCATCTTATATACCTTTTTCCTGTGGGGTTCCTCAGAATCCAGGTTGGACGTATTTTCGGATTGCTCACCTGTGGCCTCCTACAGAGACCAAAGGGAAGACTGCCTTCCCCTCTGGGGCCCTCCTGCGATGGTTTCTACTCTTCATCACTGGGTACCACCTATGATCTGTTTCTTCCTGGCCCAATGACTCTCCGGACACCCAAATGCTGTTATTTTCTGTAGCTGCATTGATTAGTTGTATCACTGGGGTTGGTTTAATTGAAGTGACTCTGCTGTTAACAAATATATACAAGGTTCATGAAGAAAAAAGTCTTTGGGTACTTGCATTTCCCCCAGAGAGAAAATGTAGCCTTTTTCCTGCATCTTTTGAATTTTTACTGCTAATAAATGCCTGACACTGCTTTCTGGTGTGATGTTTAGGTCCAAAGGGATATTGTGGAGCCTGCATGTACATGATTTAACGTAGAACATAGAATTTTAGTGTTGGAAGGGATCTCGGAGGGTTTTTATTTCAACCTCCTTGTTTTATAGAGGAGGAATTTGGGGTTTTGACTAGGGGAGTGGTCATGACAGAGCCAGAACTAGGCCAAGGTTCCAATTTGTATTGTGGGCTCCTTCTATTCCTTGATGCACCCTCTTCATACTTATAAAACTGTATTTAGTTCCAGTTATCCAAACACCATCCATTTCAGAGCACAATATATCTATTAGCTTGAAGTGAGTGTGCGCTGGGTCTGAGAGCTATGAGAAGTGACTTTGCACCATGTTTGAAGTCCTACATGGGTTGCCCTCCCTTTACCCAAAAGATGTACTTCTGATGTCATGTATTGAGGAGGAAGTCAAGACTAAGCCGTGGGGATGGCAGTGTTTAAGGGGAAGATAAGAAAAGATGAGTCTACAAAGGACACTGAGAAGGACTAGCGGGAGAGGGAGGAGGAAATCTGTAATCATTAATTGAAGATCTAGAATGACTGAGGCACCACGCTGGGCACTTCATGTACCTCACTCTTGAAACCTGCAACAGCCTTCAAGTGGGTATTAGTCATGATTTATGGGCTCAGAGTTTAAGTAACAAGCCCAAGGTTAGCTGTCTAGCCAACATGGTAGACCTGACTTTTTTCAAAGACCATGTTCTTTTCCACCCCATGGGAAGGGTGGCTGCAGTAGAGAGGGAGGCACCAGAGTCCAGAAAACCCTCCTCCTTCAGGTGACCTCAGCAACTTGGGCAGATGTCAAGTTCCAGGAACTTAACCATTGCACATACAAGTCGGAGGTGGGGACCACTGACCTCCTTTCTCACTGACTAGGTCATGTAATGGTGACCTGGACCAGGAGACTGTTTAAAATGGAACATGGAAAAGAATGCCAGTGATGTAATTGCATCATGAATTGTGGCCAGAAAAGAAACCTAGCAACCAACTCATTTTCTGTTGAGCACAAGACACAGAGGACCTACTATAATTAATTCTGTTTTTTTTTCTTCTTGTTGGCAAGTGCCTCTTTATTTTTTCTTCCTTGAGTGCACCTGATGGATTAGCTTTTACCTACAGTCTCAGTGTTGGCATTGTCTTGCTGGGCTGTGAAGTGTTTGGTGATGGTGGTGGTGGGGTGGTCCTCAGGTTGCATGAGCGTGGCCACACACCGCGGTGTGACATTTATGGAGCACTTAGTGTGTGCAAGGGAATGTACTTGAGTGTTGTCCCTGTGTTCTGGTATTTATCTCGTGTCACAACCCTGTGAGTTAGTTAATACAATGATCATTTGCTGATGGAGAAACTCTGCTGAAGGAAGTTAGCAACTTGCCCAAGACCCCTTGACAAATAATGGTGAATTAGGGATTTGAACTCAGCTCTCTGACCTTCCCCTTATTCTCTACATCTTCCCTCATTTGTTGTGGGCTGGCATCTTGTCCACTCAGTCTCCTTGGCCTGAATCTATTTTTTTTTTGGCCCTCAACTATGATCGTCCTGGAAGACCCTGCAGGGCTAGCAAGGTTGTTGAAGAGGTAACTGGTTGAGTGACCTGGAAGAGTTAAAGTAACTTGTGCAGAGGCCTTCCTCTGCAGCTGGAGTAGCTGACGCCTGGGGAGTAGGTGGAGGCCCAGGAGGAGTGGGCCACTTTCTGCCAGACCATCACCAGTAAGTGAGCACTGCAAGCCCATCACCAACGAAGCTTTGTTCTTCTGCTTCTTTAGAAGTGGAACGAGGCTCTTGCTGAGACTCTGGAAATTGTGATGTGACTGAACACCCTGGGCCTTTAGGGGCAGTTCTGGGGGCCCCTCATTCCTGCAGCGAGCATGCTTTCTGGTTCTGCCAGCAGCTGTGCCCCTGCCTGGTTGAGAATGGGTAACTGCTCATCCCCAGGGACCTGGACTGAATGTCTTATTGAGAGCCAGTGTCTTAATACTTAGAAACATTTCCTCTATTTTAGGCCTCTTGCTTATGGATTTCCATCTGTCACCAGGGTGATTCTGTGCTCTCTTGCTAATGAACTGTCCGGGAGTCAACGGCCTGGGCACAGTGGATGGGTATTACCATCAGTGTGGCATAAGACACAGCTGCCAGCCCTGTGGGACTGGAACCTGGGGTCAGAGCCTCTGAGGTAATTAAAAAGATACACCATTAGCCACTTTCCCATACCCTTCCTATACACGGTGAGTCCTGCAAATACGCCTTTGCTCACTAGCCTGTGGTGAGCAGAGGTTTAGGCCTGGCAGGCGGCCAAGACTTCTGATTGGATTTATCTTCCTAAGTAGTGTGATTTGATAAATGTTGGAATCGTAGACTTGGGGAGCTGAACAAACCGTGGTTCAATCCCTTTATTTTGCAACTGAGAAAACAAAGACAGGAGACAGGAGGTCATTTCCTTCGCTAGGTCTTGTGGGAGACACAGGGGTGAAAGCTGAGGCAGCCCCCTGCCTTGTGCCCCTAATTTTTCTGGGCTGCCACTTCAGATATCTCAGGGGCAAATGCTTCTAAGGCTGATCCTGTTGCCTAAGAAAATGGGAAAGGAAGATGATAAAGACATTGGAGAAACCTCATCAGTCTTCCAGTAGACATTGGGTGGGTTTCTTCTCAGATGCTCTGATGTTGAACATTTGATTTTGCCTCACTTATTTCTATCCAGAATCACAGGAATAGTGGTGATGAATGCTCAACCACTCTCTGCCAAGTAAACAAGGATCAGCTGTTATGTTAGAACACTCCCTTGTTCTTCAGGTTATTAAAGAACTATTAGTGCCCTCTGACAGGCATGTAATAAATGAAGCCTCCCGAGGCTTCGATAGCAGTCATAAGTGCCTCATTTGCACCCAAGGATTCGCTTGCTCACTCAGCAGGATCTGGGTCAATAGACATCATTTTCATAAGACACTTATCTATCTTTTTCATATTAGGCTTCTTTTTTTCGGGAATTTGCTTTTGGGGCAGTAGGCTTTTGGGAAAAAAATAAAACTGACAGATTATAAGAAAAAGGTTGAATAAAATTTAGGTATGAGAAATAAAATGTAGGAGGAGGACCTTCAAGATGGCAGAGGAGTAAGACATGTAGATCACCTTCCTCCCCACAAATACATCAAAAATACATCTACATGTGGAACAACCCCTACAGAACACCTACTGAACGCTGGCAGAAGACCTCAGACTTCCCAAAAGGCAAGAAAATCTCCATGTACCTGGGTGGGGCAAAAGAAAAAAGAAAAAACAGAGACAAAAGAATAGGGACGGGACCTGCACCTCTGGGAGAGAGCTGTGAAGGAGGAAAAGTTTCCACACACTAGGAAGGCCCTTCGTGGGTGGAGATGGGGGGTGGGCAGGGGGGTAGCTTCAGAGCCATGGAGGAGAGCGCAGCAACAGGGGTGCAGAGGGCAAAGCGGAGAGATTCCCGCACAGAGGATCAGTGCCGACCAGCACTCACCAGCCTGAGAGGCTTGTCTGCTCACCCGCCGGGGTGGGTAGAGGCTGGGAGCTGAGGCTCGGGCTTTGGAGGTCAGATCCCAGGGAGAGGACTGGGGTTGGCGGTGTGAACACAGCCTGAAGGGGGCTAGTGCGCCACGGCTAGCCGGAAGGGAGTCCAGGAAAAACTCTGGACCTGCCTAAGGGGCAAGAGACCATTGTTTTGGGATGTGCAAGGAGAGGAAATTCAGAGCACCACCTAAACGAGCTCCAGAGATGGGCGTGAGCCACAGCTATCAGCGAGGACACTAGAGACGGGCATGAAACGCTAAGGCTGCTGCTGCCGCCACCAAGAAGCCTGTGTGCAAGCACAGGTCACTATCCACACCTCCCCTCCTGGAAGCCTGTGCAGCCTGCCACTGCCAGGGTCCCGTGATCCAGGGACAACTTCCCCAGGAGAACACACGGCACGTCTCAGGCTGGTGCAACGTCATGCCTGCCTCTGCCGCAGCAAGCTCGCTCCGCGTTCTGGACCCCTCCCTTCCCCCGGCCTGAGTGAGCCAGCACCCCCTAATCAGCAGGTACTTTAACCCCTGCTGTCTGGGCAAAGAACAGACACCAGAGGGCGACCTACATGCAGAGGTGGGGCCAAATCCAAACTGAACCCCAGGAGCTGTGCGAACAAAGAAGAGAAAGGGAAATCTCTCCCAGCAGCATCTGGACCCGTGGATTAAATGCCCACGATCAACTCAATGTACTCTGCATCTGTGGAATACCTGAACAGACAACGATTCATCCCAAAATTGAGGCGGTGGACTTTGGGAGCAACTGTAGACTTGGGGTTTCCTGTATGCGACAGACTAGTTTATGATTTTTATTTAATAACTTTATTTAATTTATTTATTTTTCTTCCTTTTTTTTTTTCTCCCATTTCTTCTGAACTGTGTGGCTGACATTATATTGGTGCTCCGGCCTTGTGTCAGGCCTGAGCCTCTGAGGTGGGAAAGCAGAGTGCAGGACATTGGACCACCAGAGACCTCCCAGCCCCATGTAATATCCATTGATGAGAGGTCTCCCAGAGATCTCTGTCTCAACACTATGACCCAGCTCCAGACAACGGCCAGCAGACTCGAGCGCTGGACACCCCGTGCCAAATAACTAGCAAGACAGGAGCACAACACCACCCATTAACACAGAGACTGCCTAAAATCATACTAAGTTCACAGACACCCCAAAATATACCACCAGATACGGTCCTACTCACCAGAAGGACAAGATCCAGCCTCACCCACCAGAACACAGGCACCAGTCCCCTCCACCAGGAAGCCTACACAAGCCACTGAGCAACCAGCAGCCTGCGAAAAGGAGACCCCAAACACTATAAGTTAAACAAAATGAGAAGACAGAGAAATATGCAGCAGAGGAAGGAGCAAGGTAAAAACCCACCAGACCAAACAAATGAAGAGGAAAGAGGCAGTCAATCTGAAAAAGAATTCAGAGTAATCATAGTAATGATGATCTAAAATCTTGGAAATAGAATAGAGAAAATACAAGAAACGTTTAACCAGGACTTAGAAGAACTAAAGAGCAAACAATGATGAACAACACAATAAATGAAATTAAAAATTCTCTAGAAGAAATCAATAGCAGAATAACTGAGGCAGAAGAACGGATAAGTGACCTGGAAGATAAAACAGGGGAAATAACTACCACATAGCAGAGTAAAGAAAACAGAATGAAAAGAATTGAGGACAGTCTCAGAGACCTCTGGGACAACATTAAATGCACCGGCATTCGAATTATGGGGGTTCCAGAAGAAGAAGAGAAAATGAAAGGGTCTGAGAAAATATTTGAAGAGAATATAGTTGAAAACTTCTGTAACATGGGAAAGGAAATAGTCAGTCAAGTCCTGGAAGCACAGAGAGTCCCATACAGGATAAATCCAAGGATAAACATGCCAATCACACATATTAATCAAACTATCAAAAATTAAATGCAAAGAAAAAATATTAAAAGCAGCAAGGGAAAAGCAACAAATAACATACAAAGGAATCCCCATAAGGTTAACAGCTGATCTTTCAACAGGAACTCTGTAAGCCAGAAGGGAGTGGCAGGACACATTTAAGGTAATGAAAGGGAAAAACCTACAGGCAAGATAACTCTACCCAGCAAGGATCTCGTTCAGATTCGAAAGAGAAATGAAAACCTTTACAAGCAGGCAAGCTAAGAGAATTCAGCACCACCAAACCAGCTTTACAACAAAGGCTAAAGGAACTTGTCTAGGCAGGAAACACAAGAGAAGGAAAAGACCTACAATAACAAACCCAAAACAATTAAGAAAATGGTAATAGGAACATACATATTGATAATTACCTTAAATGTAAAGGGATTAAATGCTCCAATCAAAAGACATAGACTGGCTGAATGGATACAAAAACAAGACCTGTATATAGGCTGTCTACAAGAGACCCACTTCAGACCTAGGGACACATACAGACTGAAAGTGAGGGGAGGGAAAAAGATATTCCATGCAAATGGAAATCAGAAGAAAGCTGGAGTAGCAATTCTCATATCAGACAAAATAGACGTTAAAATAAAGACTATTACAAGAGACAAACAAGGGCACTACATAATGATCAAGGGATCAACCAAGAAGAAGATATAACAATTGTAAATATTTATGCACCCAACATAGGAGCACCTCAGTACATAAGGCAAATGCTAGCAACCATAAAAGGGGAAATCAACAGTAACACAATCATAGTAGGGGACTTAAACACCCCACTTTCACCAATGGACAGATCATCCAAAATGAAATTAAACAAGGAAACACAAGCTTTAAATGACACATTAAACAAGGCAGACTTAATTGATATTTACAGGACATTCCATCCCAAAACAACAGAATACACTTTCTTCTCAAGTGCTCACGGAACATTCTCCAGGATAGATCATATCTTGGGTCACAAATCAAGCCTTGGTAAATTTAAGAAAATTGAAATTGTATCAAGTATGTTTTCCAACCACAACACTATGAGACTAAGTATCAATTACAGGAAAAAAAACTGTAAAAAATACAAACACATGGAGGCTAAACAATACGCTATTAAATAACCAAGAGATCACTGAACAAATCAAAGAGGAAATCAAAAAATACCTAGAAACAAATGACAATGAAAACATGATGATCCAAAACCTAGGGGATGCTGCAAAAGCAATTCTAAGAGGGAAGTTCATAGCAAACAGTCCTACCTCAAGAAACAAGAAAAATCTCAAACAACCTAACCTTACACCTAAAGCAATTAGAGAAATAAGAAAAACAACAACAACAAAAAAAACCCCAAAGTTAGCAGAAGGAAAGTAATCATAAAGATCGATCAGAAATAAATGAAAAAGAAATGAAGGAAATGATAGCAAAGATCAATAAATCTAAAACCTGGTTCCATGAGAAAATAAATAAAATTGATAAGCCATTAGCCAGACTCATCAAGAAAAGAAGGGAGAAGACTCAAATCAATACAATTAGAAATGAAAAAGGAAAAGTAATGACACTGCAGAAATACAAAGGATCATGACAGATTACTACAAGCAACTATATGCCAATAAAATGGACAACCTGGAAGAAATAGACAAATTCTTAGAAAAGCACAACCTTCTGAGACTGAACCAAGAAGAAATAGAAAATATAGACAGACCAATCACAAGCACTGAAATTGTAACTGTGATTGAAAATCTTCCAACAAACAAAAGCCCAGGACCAGATGGCTTCACAGGCAAATTCTATCAAACATTTAGAGAAGAGCTAACACCTATCCTTCTCAAACTCTGCCAAAATATAGCAGAGGGAGGAACAGTCCTAAACTTATTCTACGAGGCCACCATCGCCCTGATACCAAAACCAGACAAAGATGTCACAAAAAAAGAAAATTACAGGCCAATATCACTGATGAACACAGATGCAAAAATCCTCAACAAAATACTACCAAACAGAATCCAACAGCACATTACAAGGATCGTACACCATACTCAAGTGGGGTTTATCCCAGGAATGCAAGGATTCTTCAGTATATGCAAATCAATCAATGTGATATACCATATTAACGTATTGAAGGAGAAAAACCATATGATCATCTCAATAGATGCAGAAAAAGCTTTCGACAAAATTCAACATCCATTTATGATAAAAACCCTCCAGAAAGCAGGCATAGAGGGAACTTACCTCAACATAATAAAGGCCATATATGACAAACCCACAGCCAACATCACTCTTGATGGTAAAAAACTGAAACCATTTCCACTAAGATCAGGAACAAGACAAGGTTGCCCACTCTCACCACTGTTATTCAACATGGTTTTGGAAGTTTTATCCACAGCAATCATAGAAGAAAAAGAAATAAAGGGAATCCAAGTCAGAAAAAAAGAATTAAAGCTGTCACTGTTTTGCAGAGGCCATGATACTATACATAGAGAACCCTAAAAATGCTACCAGAAAACTACTAGAGATAATCAATTAATTTGGTAAAGCAGCAGGATACAAAATTAATGCATAGAAATCTCTTGCATTCCTGTACACTAATGATGAAAACTCTGAAAGAGAAATTAAGGAAACACTCCCATTTACCATTGCAACAAAAGGAATAAAATACCTAGGAATAAACCTACCTAAGGAGACAAAAGACCTGTATGCAGAAAACTGTAAGACACTGATGAAAGAAATTAACAGTGATACAAACAGTTGAAGAGATATACCATGTTCTTGGATTGGACGAATCAACATTGTGAAAATGATTATACTACTCAATGCAATCCCTATCAAACTACCAATGGCATTTGTCACAGAACTAGGACAAAAAATTTCACAATTTGTATGGAAACACAAAAGACCCTCAGTAGCCAAAGCAATTTTGAGAAGAAAAACAGAGCTGGAGAAATCAGGCTCCCTGACTTCAGCCTATACTACAAAGCTACAGTAATCAAGACAGTATGGTACTGGCACAGTAACAGAAATATAGATCAATGGAACAGGATAGAAAGCCTAGAGATAAACCCACACACATATGGTCACCTTATTTTGGACAAAGGAGGCAAGAATATACAGTGTAGAAAAGACAGCTTCTTCAATAAGTTGTACTGGGAAAACTGGACAGCTGCATGTAAAGAATGAAATTAGAACACTCCCTAACACCATACACAAAAATAAACTCAAAATGGATTAAAGACCTAAATGGAAGGCCAGACACTATCAAACTCTTAGAGGAAAACATAGGCAGAACACTCTGTTTCATCAGTCTCAGCAAGATCCTTTTTGACTCACCTCCTAGAGAAATGGAAATAAAAACAAAATGAACAAATTGGACGTAATGAAACTTAAAAGCTTTTGCACAGCAAAGGAAACCATAAACAAGACAAAAAGAGAACCCTCAGAATGGGAGAAAATATTTGCAAATGAAGCAACTGACAAAGGATTAATCTCCAAAATATATAAGCAGCTCATGCAGCTCAATATCAAAAAAACAACCCTATCTAAAAATGGGCAGAAAACTCAGATAGACATTTCTCCAAAGAAGATATACAGATTGCCAACAAACACATGAAAGGATGCTCAACATCACTAATCATTAGAGAAATGCAAATCAAAACTACAATGAGGTATCACCTCACACCGGTCAGAATGGCCATCATCAAAAAGTCTACAAACAATAAATGCTGGAGAGGGTGTGGAGAAAAGGGAACCCTCTTGCACTGTTGGTGGGAATGTAAATTGGTACAGCCACTATGGAGAACAGTATGGAGGTTCCTTAAAAAACTAATAATAGAACTCCCATATGGCTACTGGGCATATACTGAGAGAAAGCCATAATTCAAAAAGAGACATGTACCACATGTTTATTGCAGCAGTATTTACAGTAGCCAGGACATGGAAACAACCTAAGTGTCCATCAACAGATGAATGGATAAAGAAGATGTGGCACATATATACAATGGAATATTACTCAGCCATAAAAAGAAACGAAATTGAGTTATGTGTAGTGAGGTAGGTGGATCTAGAGACTGTCACACAGAGTGAAGTAAGTCAGAAAGAGAAAAATAAACACCGTATGCTAACACATATATATGGAACCAAAAAAAAAAAAAGGTTCTGAAGAACTTAAGGGCAGGACAGGAATAAAGACGCAGACGTAGAGAATGGACTTGAGGACACAGGGAGGGGGAAATGTAAGCTGGGACAAAGTGAGAGAGTGGCATGGACATATATACACTACCAAATGTAAAATTGATAGCTAGTGGGAAGCTGCCGCATAGCACAGGGAGATCAGCTCTGTGCTTTGTGACCGCCTAGAGGGGTGGGATAGGGAGGGTGGGAGGGAGACGAAAGAGGGAGGAGTATCGGGATATATGTATACGTATAGCTTGTTCACTTTGTTATACAGCAGAAAGTAACACAACATTGTAAAGAAATTATACTCCAATAAAGATGTAAAAAAAAATAAATAAATAAAACGTAACTTTCAGGGAACCAAAGCACTATGCCATTTCCATTTATATCAGCACTTCAGCATAATGAGGTTTAGAATCAAAATTCAATTCTGAGTTCTGTAAGATGATTGCTCATAAGGAAGTGTGCAGATAGGCCCACTAATAATAGTGATCAGGGAGGTTGGAGAGAGTGTGTAAGGAAGGTGATGAACAGCAAGTGGTAGAGGTTAACCCCTGACACAATCAGAAGATTCCACAGGTGAGCCTCCCAGTTACTTGCTCATTCCTGTTGATCTTGGTTTTGGTCTTTTTTTAAAAAAAAATTTTATTGGAGTATAGTTGACTTACAATGTTGTGTGTTTCAGGTGTATAGCAAAGTGAATCAGTTATATATGTATATATCTATATATGTATATATATCCATTCTTTTTCAGATTCTTTTCCCATATAGGTTATTACAGAAAATTGAGTAGAGTTCCCGGTGCTACAGAGTAGGTCCTTATTAGTTACTTATTTTATATATAGTAGTGTATGTATGCTATTCCAATTTCCTAATTTGTCACTTCCCCCACATTTCCCCTTGGATAACCATAAGTTTGATTTCGAGATCTACGACTCTGTCTCTGTTTTGTATGGGTTTTGCTCTTTGATGAATGTCCTTCCAAGGTAGGCGTACATACTCTGCCCTAGTTACATTCTTGGGCCATATAAACTCTTCTTCCATCTGCATGAAATGAATTGTGTCTCCCCAAAATCCAGGTGTTGAAGCCCTAATCCCCAATGCAACTATGTTTGGAGATAGGGCCCTTAGAAGGTAATTAAAGTTAAAGGGGGGGTTCGATAGCATTTCAGAGATTTCCTTCTCTCTCTGCCACATGAGTACACAGTGAGAACACAGCCATCTTCAAGCCAGAAAGAGGATCTCACCAGTGCTCACCCATGCTGGCACCCTGATCTTGGACCTTTGGCCTCTAGAACTGTGAGAAAATTAATTCCTGTTGTTTGAGCCACCCAGGCTATTGTAGTTTATTATGGCAGCCCAAGCTGACCGATATCCATCCTTCCTCCCTCCCTTCCTCCTTCCTCCTTCCCTCCCTTCTTTCCTTCCTTCCTTCTTATTTCATGTCAGCTTTTCCAACTTACATCTATAAATTGTGTTTGTTTGTTTATAAGTGAATCATTAGGCAGCTTTGGATGCATTTTGCCCTGGAAATAATGTTGTAGGTTATGACTGGGTTACCAAATGGCTCTGAAAAATCTGTGTAAGCCATTATGTAGCTAAATAGATTGTTGTGAGGTGTCACATGGTATTTAGACACCATTAAAGAAAAAAATGGATAACACATTCACATTGTTCAAAAAGGTCTAAATGGAGAGTTTCATTTTTATCCCATCCACCATCCATCCCATTTCCAATGCTGCCTCCCCAGGTAACCATTTGTACTAGTTTGAATACACACATGTACATAAATTTAACTTCCCAAGACCTTTTTTTTAAAACATCTTTATTGGAGTATAATTGCTTTACAATGGTGTGTTAGTTTCTGCTTTATAACAAAGTGAATCAGCTATACATATACATATATCCCCATATCTCCTCCTTCTTTCATCTCCCTCCAACCCTCCCTATCCCACCCCTCTAGGTGGTCACAGAGCACTGAGCTGATCTCCCTGTGCTATGTGGCTGCTTCCCACTAGCTATCTATTTTACATTTGGTAGTGTATATATGTCCATGCTGCTGTCTCACTTGATCCCAGCTTACCCTTCCACCTCCCTGTGTCCTCACGTCCATTCTCTACGTCTGCGTCTTTATTTCTGTCCTGCCCCTAGGTTCTTCTGAACCATTTTTATTTTAGATTTGTACATATGTGTTAGCATACGGTATTTATTTTTCTCTTTCTGACTTATTTCACTTTGTGTGACAGTCTCTAGGTCCATCCACCTCACTACATATAACTCAATTTCGTTTCTTTTTATGGCTGAGTAATATTCCATTGTATATATGTACAACATCTTCTTTATCATTCATCTGTCAGTGGACACTTAGGTTGCTTCCATGACCTGGCTATTGTAAATAGAGCTGCAGTGAACATTGTGGTACATGACTCTTTTTGAATTATGGTTTTCTCAGGGTATATGCCCAGTAGTGGGATTGCTGGGTTGTATGGCAGTTCTTTTTTTAGTTTTTTAAGGAAGCTCCATACTCTTCTCCATAGTGGCTGTATCAATTTACATTCCCACCAGCAGTACAAGAGGGTTCCCTTTTCTCCACACCCTCTCCAGCATTTATTGTTTCTAGATTTTTTGATGATGGCCATTCTGACCGGTGTGAGGTGATACCTCATTGTAGTTTTGATTTGCATTTCTCTAATAATTAGTGATGTTGAGCATCCTTTCATGTGTTTGTTGGCAATCTGTATATCTTCTTTGGAGAAATGTCTCTTTAGGTCTTCTGTGCATTTTTAGATTGGGTTGTTTGTTTTTTTTGATATTGAGCTGCATGAGCTGCTTGTAAATTTTGGAGATTAATCCTTTGTCAGTTGCTTCATTTGCAAATATTTTCTCCCATTCTGAGGGTTGTCTTTTCATCTGGTTTATGTTTTCCTTTGCTGTGCAAAAGCTTTTAAGTTTCATTAGGTCCCATTTGTTTGTTTTTATTTCCATTTCTCTAGGAGATGGGTCAAAAAGGATCTTGCTGTGATGTATGTCATAGAGTGTTCTGCCTATGTTTTTCTCTATGAGTTTTAGAGTGTCTGGCCTTCCATTTAGGTCTTTCATCCATTTTGAGTTTATTTTTGTGTATTGTGTTAGGGAGTGTTCTAATTGCATTCTTTTACATGTAGCTGTCCAGTTTTCCCAGCACCACTTATTGAAGAGGCTGTCTTTTCTCCATTGTATATTCTTGCCTCCTTTATCAAAATAAGGTGACCATATGTGCGTGGATTTATCTCTGGGCTTTCTATCCTGTTCCGTTGATCTATATTTCTGTTTTTGTGCCAGTACCATACTGTCTTGATTACTGTAGCCTTGTAGTATAGTCTGAAGTCAGGGGCCTGATTTCTCCAGCTCCGTTTTTCTTCTCGAGATTGCTTTGGCTATTTGGGGTCTTTTGTGTTTCCATACAAATTGTGAAATTTTTTGTTCTAGTTCTGTGAAAAATGCCAGTGGCAGTTTGATAGGGATTGCATTGAATCTGTAGATTGCTTTGGGTAGTATAGTCATTTTCACAATGTTGATTCTTCCAATCCAAGAACATGGTATATCTCTCCATCTGTTTTTATCATCTTTAATTTCTTTCATCAGTGTCTTATAGTTTTCTGCATACAGGTCTTTTGTCTCCTTAGGTAGGTTTATTCCTATGTATTTTGTTCTTTTTGTTGCAGTGGTAAATGGGAGTGTTTCCTTAATTTCTCTTTCAGAGTTTTCATCATTAGTGTACAGGAATGCAAGAGATTTCTATGCATTAATTTTGTATCCTGCTGCTTTACCAAATTCATTGATTAGCTCTAGGAGTTTTCTGGTAGCATCTTTAGGGTTCTCTATGTGTAGTATCATGTCATCTGTAAACAGTGACAGCTTTACTTCTTCCTTTCTGATTCGGATTTCCTTTATTTTTCTTCTCTGATTGCTGTGGATAAAACTTCCAAAACTATGTTGAATAATACTGGTGAGAGTGGACAGCCTTGTCTTGTTCCTGACCTTAGAGGAGATGGTTTCAGTTTTTCACCATTGAGAACGATGTTGGCTGTGGGTTTGTCATATATGGCCTTTATTATGTTGAGGTAAGTTCACTCTATGCCTATTTTCTGGAGGGTTTTTATTATAAATGAGTGTTGAATTTTGTCTAAAGTTTTCTCTGCATCTATTGAGATGATCATATGGTTTTTCTCCTTTAGTTTGTTAATACAGTGTATCACATTGATTGATTTGCATATATTGAAGAATCCTTGCATTCCTGGGATAAACCACACTTGAGCATGGTGTATGATCCTTGTAATGTGCTGTTGGATTCTGTTTGCTAGTATTTTGTTGAGGATTTTTTCATTTGTGTTCATCAGTGGTATTGGCCTGTAGTTTTTTTTTTTGTGACATCTTTGTCTGGTTTTGGTATCAGGGTGATGGTGGCCTCATGGAATAAGTTTAGGAGTGTTTCTCCCTCTGCTATATTTTGGCAGGGTTTGAGAAGGATAGGTGTTAGCTCTTCTCTAAATGTTTGATAGAATTTGCCTGTGAAGCCATCTGGTCCTGGGCTTTTGTTTGTTGGAAGATTTGTAATCACAGTTTCAATTTCAGTGCTTGTGATTTGTCTGTTTATATTTTCTGTTTCTTCCTGGTTCAGTCTCAGAAGGTTGTGCTTTTCTAAGAATTTGTCCATTTCTTCCAGGTTGTCCATTTTATTGGCTTATAGTTGCTTATAGTACTCTCTCATGATGCTTTGTATTTCTGCAGTGTCAGTTGTTACTTCTCCTTTTTCATTTCTTACTGTATTGATTTGAGTGTTCTCCCTTTTTTTCTTGATGAGTCTGGCTAATGGTTCATCAATTTTGTTTATCTTCTCAAAGAACCAGCTTTTAGATTTATTTATCTTTGCTATGGTTTCCTTCATTTCTTTTTCATTTATTTCTGATTGATCTTTGCGATTTCTTTCCTTCTGCTAACTTTGGGGTTTTTTTGTTCTTGTTTCTCTAATTGCTTTAGACATAAGGTTAGGTTTTTTTATTTGTGATGTTTCTTGAGGTGGGTTTTTATTGCTGTAAACTTCCCTCTTAGAACTGCTTTTACTGCATCCCATAGGTTTTGTGTCGGCGTGTTTTCATTGTCATTTGTTTCTAGGTATTTTTTGATTTCTTCAGTGATCTCTTGGTTATTAAGTCCTGTATTGTTTAGCCTCCATGTTTTTGTATTTTTTACAGATTTTTTCCCTCTAATTGATATCTATTCTCATAGCATATTGCTCAGAAAAGATATTTGATATGATTTCAGTTTTCTTGAATTTACAAAGCCTTGATTTGTGACCCAAGATATGATCTATCCTTGAGAATGTTCCATGGGCAGTTGAGAAGAAAGTGTATTCTGTTGTTGATGGATGGAATATCCTATAAATATCAGTTAAGTCCATCTTGTTTAATGTGTCATTTAAAGCTTGGTTTCCTTATTTATTTTCATTTTGGATGATCTGTCCATTGGTGAAAGTTGGGTTTTAAAGTCCCCTACTATTATTGTGTTACTGTCGATTTCCCCTTTTATGGCTGTTAGCATTTGCCTTATGTTTTGAGGTCCTCCTATGTTGGGTACATAAATATTTACATTTCTTATATCTTCTTCTTGGTTGATCCCTTGATTGTTATGTAGTGTCCTTCTTTGTCTCTTGTAATAGTCTTTATTTTAAAGTGTATTTTGTCTGATATGAGAATTGCTACTCCATCTTTCTTTTGATTTCCATTTGCATGGAATATCTTTTTCCCTCCCCTCACTTTCAGTCTGTATGTGTCCCTAGGTCTGAAGTGGGTGTCTTGTAGAGAGCATATATACAGGCCTTGTTTATGTATCCATTCAGCCAGTGTACGTCTTTTGGTGGGAGCATTTAATCCATTTACATTTAAGGTAATTATCGATATGTATGTTCCTATTACCATTTTCTTAATTGTTTTGGGTTTGTTATTGTAGGTCTTTTCCTTCTCTTGTGTTTCCTGTCTGGAGAAGTTTCTTTAGCCTTTGTTGTAAAGCTGGTTTGGTGGTGCTGAATTCTCTTAGCTTTTGCTTGTCTGTAAAGGGTTTAATTTCTCTGTCCAATCTGAATGAGATCCTTGCTGGGTAGAGTAATCTTGTTTGTAGGTTCTTCCCTTTCATCACTTTAAATATGTCTTGCCACTCCCTTCTGGCTTGCAGAGTTTCTGCTGAAAGATCAGCTGTTAACCTTATGGGGATTCCCTTGTATGTTAGTTGTTGCTTTTCCCTTGCTGCTTTTAATATTTTTTCTTTGTATTTAATTTTTGATAGTTTGATTAATATCTGTCTTGGCCTGTTTGTCCTTGGATTTATCCTGTATGGGACTCTCTGTGCTTCCAGGACTTGATTGCCTATTTCCTTTCCCATATTAGGTAAATATTCAACTCTAATCTCTTCAAATATTTTCTCAGTCCCTAATATTCGAATATTTCTTTTCTTCTTCTGGGACCCCTAATATTCAAATGTTGGTGCGTTTAATGTTGTCCCAGAGGTCTCTGAGACTGTCCTCAATTCTTTTCATTCTTTTTTCTTTACTCTGCTCTGCAGTAGTTATTTCCACTATTTTATCTTCCAGGTCACTTATCCGTTCTTCTGCCTCATTTATTCTACTATTGATTCCTTCTAGAGAATTTTTAATTTCATTTATTGTGTTGTTCATCATTGTTTGTTTGCTATTTAGTTCTTTTGGGTCCTTGTTAAACGTTTCTTGTATTTTCTCCTTTCTATTTCCAAGATTTTCGATCATCTTTACTATCATTACTCTCAATTCTTTTTCAGGTAGACTGCCTATTTCCTCTTCATTTGTTTGGTCTGGTGGGTTTTTACCTTGCTCCTTCATCTGCTGTGTGTTTCTCTGTCTTCTCATTTTGCTTAACTTACTGTTTTAGGGGTTTCCTTTTTGCAGGCTGCAGATTCATAGTTCCCGTTGTTTTTGGTGTCTGGCCCCAGTGGCTAAGTTTGGTTCAGTGTGTTGTGTAGGCTTCCTTGTGGAGGGGACTAATGTCTGTGTTCTGGTTGATGAAGCTGTATCTTGTCTTTCTGGTGGGCAGTACCGTGTCCAGTGGTGTGTTTTGGGGGTGTCTGTGACCTTATTATGATTTTAGGCCGCCTCTCTGCTAATGGGTGAGGTTGTGATCCTGTCTTGCTAGTCGTTTGGCATAGTTTGTCCAGCACTGTTGCTTGCTGGTTTTTGAGTAGAGCTGGGTCTTAGCGTTGAGATGGACATCTCTCGGAGAGCTTTTGCTATTTGATATTATATGGAACCCGGAGGTCTCTGGTGGAAGTGTTCTGAACTTGACTCTTCCACCTCAGAGGCACAGACCTGACACCCAGCCAGAGCACCACGACCCTTTTGGGAAGTCTGAGGTCTTCTGCCAGCGTTCAGTAGGTGTTCTGTATGAGTTGTTCTACATGTAGATGTATTTCTGATGTATTTGTTGGGAGGAAGGTGATCTCCACGTCTTACTTCTCCACCATCTTGAAGGTCTCCCCCTTCCCAAGATATTTAAAAAATTTTTTTCCCGATGGTCTTTTATTGTACCATGCTGTTCATATTTTATAGTTACAGTGTCTTTTTTATCCCCTCTGAGGATGTTAATCATAATTATTTTTGCTTTTTTCCCTCCCTGTAGAGTCGTTTTTCTTCCAAGTTTCTCACTTTACTTTCCCCTCTGTTTTGATCCCTCTCTCTCATGTTCACAGCTTTCCTCCAGTGTCTGATAATATTCAGCTGTTGGTTTGTCTGTAAGAGGGACTGTGAAGCTGTTTGGAGGCTCTGGTGTGTGGGTGGGGCTTGTTGATGCTGAGTCTCCCTGTAGGGTGATCTGGGTGGGATGTCTGAGTCTCCCTGTAGGGTGATCTGGCTGTGATGTCTGAATCAGTGTTGGCTGAGTAGTATTCCATTGTCTTTATATAGACCATGTCTTCTTTATCCCTTCCTCCGTCAGTGGGCACTGAGGTTGTTTCCGTATCTTGACTATTGTAAATAATGCTGCAATGTACAAAGGGATGCATGTATCTTGTTGAGTTAAAGTCTTTGTGTTCTTTAGGTAAATACCCCGAATTGGAATAGCTGGGTCATGTGATAGTTCTATTCCTATTTTTGAGGAGTCTTCATACTGTTTTCCTTAGTACCTGGTGGGTGGTGGTGATGCATACGTATGTGAGCATGCATATCCAGTAGTTGAAATGGCACACTGTACACATGAAATTTATATAACGTTATAAACCAATGTAACCAAATAATCAGTGCTCATATCTTCTGATCTTTCCTCTTGGGCTGCTCAGACTCTCCAGAGAAGACTCTTAACATCTCTTCCCTGGAGTGTGAAGGTCAGACCGTCATTGTTACTGGTGGCCAGTGGAGAGGAGAGGGCTGGGGTGTGTGTATGTGTGAGATTATCTCAGCATCCTTCTTTGTTTGCTTAACCCTCTATTTTATGTGAGTTATCCTAACCTTCAACCTGTGCTAGGGTCCCTCAGTGAAGAAACCCTCTAATAGCCCCTCTCCTGTGATAAACCTCATGTGTTTTGCCTTGGTAGAGAAAGTGCAGTACTCAGCTCTGCAGAGTGACAGAGGGTGTCTAGTGGCCCCAATTGCTTCTTGATCAGAATTTCAATTAACCCTTCTTACTTTAGGCCCTTACCCCATAACTCAGGAGGAACCCAAAAGGATGAATTCCTCAGCCTTTTGGGATTGAAGTGATTATGGGTTGGTTCTTAGCTTTCCCTGATGCTAGTTTATAAGTCTGTTTATCAGATCAGTGAGACTTTAATGAGTGAGGAAGCCCAAGGCAAGAGAAGGAAGTAACTTGTCTGTTGTCACATAGCTAGTTAGTACAGAGCTAGAGGAGAAACTAGGTCTTTTGACTCCCTGTCTAGCACTGAAACCACCCAGTGTACTTGACCACCCTGTAATGCACACGCACACACACACACACACACACACTCTCACACTCACACACACACTCTCTCTCTCTCTCATTTATTCACTCACTCACTCATACTCTTCCTCCTCCTCTCTGTTTCATGTTAACTCTCCCACCAGTCCTTTAAGGTAATCTTGATTAACTTGATTTTATAAATAAGGAAACTGAAAATCAGATAAATGATAGGATTTGCCTGTGGCCACAGAGCTATTTGCTGGTAGAGCCAGTGTTAGATTCCAAAGTGCACACTCTTAACCGTTACATTGAACGCTTTTAAGTCCTGTGTTGGTCATTGACTGAAAGACTAAACTATCTGTATGCCTTACTCACTCTTGTGATGGCTTTGATAGCCAGCCTTGACTTGGGAAACCTAAGGAATGATTCTTTTTCCTATGACTGAGTGTGATTGTCTGGTCTACTTCTTACTACTCCCTCTGTAAGGCGGCAGCTTGCCCTTCAACTCCTTTTGGCTAAGAGAAGACTCTTTATCTTCCTTTTTTAATCTTTCGGTGAGAATTCAGACACATCATCAGGTTGAGCTTTGTGGCTTCTGTGTATGCATGTTTGTATGAGTGTGTGCATACGCACTCATGTGTAAACACCTGGAAAGGAAATCTGATGAATAAAGTTTTCTTATAAAGCAAATAGTGGTGGTAAATTGGCCAACACATTTTAGGGAAGTCAACTATAGACACTCCCTCCCAGGGCAGCCTTGATTTCACTGAGACGAGGCACTTGTACTTCTTCTTGGGCTTGTTTAGGTGTAGCTCCTGGGGGCTGCTTGGCTCTGTATTACCCTTCCCTCCTTTATCTGTCCCCTGCAGTGTTCCCTCTGTCAGGTACTCAAGGTATTATTCTGTAGTATTCCTCTCCCTTAGTCCCACATCACATCCATCAGCAAGTCCTGTCATCCTATCTTGAAGTATATTTCATTAATCCAAAATATATCTGAATTCACCTATACTGTCCATCTCCCCATCTCCGCTGTAGGACAGACCACTATCATCTCCTGTCATGACCACTGCAGGAGCCTCCCAACTCCTGGTCTCTGCCCTTCATCCCTGTATCTCTCCTTGCTTCTCCCTCCCTCCCTTCTCTTCCCTTTAAAAAAGCTTATAATTTATTCAGCCTTAAAAAGGAAGGAAATCCTGATGCATGCAACAATATGGATAAACCTCGAAGACATTTTGCTGAGTGATGTAAGCCAGTCACAAAATGACAAATACTGTATGATTCCACTTACATAGAGTAGGCAAACTCATCGCAACAGAAAATAGAATAGTGGTTGCCAGGGGCTGGGAGGGAGGGGGAAATAGGGAGTTGTTGAATGAGTTTCAGTTTTGCAGGATGAAATGGTTCCAGAGATTGGTTGCAGAACATTGTGAAAGTATGTAACACTACTGAACTAGACAGTTAAAAATAGTTAACATGATAAATATTATGTGTGTATTTTACCACAATTAAAAAAAATAGTTTAAAATGCCTACAGGGTTTCTTTTTGGGGTGATGGTTACACAATTCTGTGTACTACAAACCATAAAATCATACACTTCAAATGGATGAGTTATATGGCATGTAGATGGTATCTCAATAAAATTATCCCTTTTTTTTCAAACCACCTTTTTATAATATTCATCAGGACTGATACCACCCTCAGTTCCAAAGACCAGTGTCCTTCTGTTCAAAACTGAAGTTTCCTAGAAAGACCTTGGCTTGCTTGTGCCCACCCCTTGGGATAGAGTTGAAGATCAGGAATCTTGGGGAGAGTGTACCATGATGGACAGAGCTACCAGAGGTAGTTCTGTGAATATCTTAAGATGATTTCTTTTTTTATGAAAATATGAAGGGGGGTATTGATCATGATAGAACCGTCATGAGTCTGCTGTGTGGTCTAGCCAACCCAGTTCTTCAGCACCAGGGCTTTGGACCCATTTGTCATCCATTCGCTGTTCGTCCTTTCATTCATTTCTGAAATGGTGAGCCTCTCTGTCAGGGCCTGGAGAGACAAGCATATCCTTCATGATGTGGTGTTGAAATTTAGCCTATTATTTCAGACCGTCCTTGCTTGGTGTAGTTTACTTATGAGTAAAAATAAGTAAGACACACAGGAATAACATAACAAGAAATGTTGCAGAATCCATATGAAGAAAATCACAAAAACGTACTGACTGACAAAAAAGACTTGAATAAATGGGGATGAGGGCTGCCAGTTTTTCCCAGTATGATAAAGATGTTAGTTCTTTCCAAATATTTTATCGTTTCACCCCAGTCCAATCAACATCTCAGCTGAGGGTTTCTTTCTTTCTTTCTTCTTTTTTTGGAATGTGTCAAATTATTCTCAAATTCTTGAAGGATCAGCCAGCTGGAATTGCCAAGATAGTTTTGAAAATGATGTATAATCAGAGGAGATTTGCATTTCCAGATATAAAATGTACTCAAACTATGCTAATTAAGACCATGTGGTTATTAGTGCAGGAACATACTGTTGAATGGAACAGAATAGTCTAGAAACAGAGCCTAATGTGAGAGAGGGTTTAGTGCATGATGAAGGGAAAGGAGGAACTGTTTAATACATCCTAAATTAACTACTTGGAAAAATATGATTATAGCCTTTCCTCACACAATATACCAAAATAAATTTTGGTTGGATTAAAGAGTTAAACGGGAAAAAAATTACCATCATAGAAAACAAAAACAAAAATTGTATATGATGCTGATATTGGAGTCAACAGAATGAAAACTTCAAAGGAGGAAAATTATTACTTTACATAAAATGGACATTTCTAGAAGTCTAAAAACTTCCCCAAGAAAACAAAATTCCAGTAAAAAAAAATCTAGGAAAAAACATACCCGATAAAGGATTAATTTTGTTAATGTATAAATAAATAAGAACGACCCTAAAACCCTAGTAGGAAGATTGGCAAGGGCTGTAACCAGGCAGTTCACAGAAAAGGAGATACAAATAGCTAATAAACGTGAAAAACGTTTCCAACCTTTTAAAAATCCCTCCCCTTACTTAAAGAAATACATTTTATATGATGGTCAAAAAGTACTCACTAAGAGAATCATGTTTTCAAAGAACCTTTAAGGTCCCAATGTTAATTGTAATATTAATTGAAAACAGGACAAAATAGTATATCAAGATTTGTAAAACAAAGAGAAGCATACAGGAGAAAATTGGCGAGGCATTCACTGAAAGTTTAATAATGCTTTTGGAAAGAAAAAAAAAAGATTGTTCTTAACTTGGGCTATTCATTACACTGTTGGTAGAAATGTAGATTGGTATAACTTTTAGTTAAAGCAATTAGGCTCTTCTTATTAGGAACCTTAAAAAGTTAATGAACATTGTCCCAGAAGTTTGTTTCTGAGAATCTCTCTTGGAATGAATCAGAGCTGCAGATACAGGTTTATGTAAGTGGATGTGAATCAGTTTACTGATGAAAGCTTAAAACTTGGGAACAAGCTATAAATGCAGAAATAGGGTATTGTTTAAAAAATTATGTTAAATGTGCTTGAAATAATGTTTAATGATACAATGGGATATAAGACTATAAATATATTGATAACATGTTTACATTGTGATAAAAAATATGTATGCTTAGAAAATACATTGGAAGGAAAGAGACCAAAATGTTAATTGTGGTTAAATATGGTGGTTGTTGGGATTGTTGGCGATTTTAATTTTCTTTTTTGTACCTTTATGTGTTTTCTATGTTTTTTTCTTTGAGCATTTACTAGTTTCCTAATGAAAATCTTGTCCTCATGGATTACTTAGTATCTAAACAAGCAATTCATTGAGATTTCAGGAATTACAGAACTTATTGAGGCTCTTAATATTTGACTGTTACCATTCTTAAGAAATTGAAGAAGGAAATCTTGTCTTCAACCACTTAATGATTTGCACCTTCTTCCTTGAGACCTGAGATAGTTTGGATGTAAGACCTGAAAGGTAAGTAGTGGGGGAGTTTCCACTTATCCTGGTCATCTATCGAAGATCATTAGAATGAGGGATGTGTTTTAGAAGTTGAAGTAAATTCTATTGTGAAGTAAATTCTATTCTATTGACTGAAGATCAATAGAGAAATGTCTCTCTTTTTTTTTTTTTTGAAATGACAGTCGAGCAAGAAAGATAGATCATTACTGACTGCCTATTTGGAGGCTGTTCACGAACTGCTTTTAAAAACCAGCGCACGGTTCAGCAAGTTTGCTATTTCTTCAGCTGGCCGGTTTCTGTGGATCTATTTAATTAGATTTCAACACGGCATCTGTAGCCCCAGTAAATTCAAAAAATTAAGCTTCATGATTTCTTGTGTGTTATAAATGTCACTAAAATTGCCGTTGCAGAACAGATCATTTCTTTGGTAATTGCAATTTCTGTCATGAATTGTTTCATCACTTACAGCAATTAGAACTTTGAAATAATTTCTTAAATTTGGACTCATTTGAGTTTTTTTTTTGGCATTGGATCTCCTTATCCATTTTTCTTCCTTTTTCTCTCAGTTATTTGCAGTAGTTTACTTGCCTTCAATATAGAGAAGACAAGGGCCAGTGCTCTCAAGGAGCCAGATGCCCAGATTTGGTGTTGAGCTGGGAGGAAGGTGGACCAGTCTCCCTTTAGAAGGGAAGCCCTGCTCTGTCTGGTGGGGTTGACCCCATCTGGGAGCATGCATGTTAAAGGCTTTTGGGGGGCTTGGACTGGCCCGTGGTGTCCATTAGTAACCGAGGTCTTTGGAGGTGATTGTCGTGGCTCCTCTTTCTTTGTGGAAGTAGCCCAGGTACCACTGTAGGAGGTGTCTTGGCAGCTGAGTGGGGCCTGCCCACTCTCATAACCAATGCTAGTCATTTGGAGCATCTCTCCAGATGCTGCAGTCCACTGAATGAGTTGACAGTTTTTGAGGACTCGAGTTGTGCTTAGAATAGTCTTAGGTGCTGTGGGTACAAACACACATCTTTATCTCAGACGTCCTCTATTGAAATAAAGATATGACTTCCTTCCTGGTGCTTGGGGCTTTGTCTGGCTCTTATCTTTCCTGTTCATCCTAATGCACAATTACCTCCAACCAGACGAATGCTCTCCTACCTCTGCTCACATTGCCATTATTGCTAGCAGGAAACATCTTTAAAACTACTTCTGTTTCAGCAATAAACGTTCGTAATCTCCAAGTCTAGCTCCAGTGCCATCTCTTCTTTGGAACTTTCCTCAAACTCCAAAGCCATGAGCATTGGCTCCGACCTCTGAAAACTGCATCGTTTCTACCTTTCTGGGGGACAGGTGTATTCTCCCTTACGGGTGGCTATTTGTGGATATCTGTTTGACTTCCTCAGGGCAGGGAACCATTTGACTCATGTCTGGTGTCCTAGAGAGGAGAGTAGTTGTCTTTATTTGCTGCACGAATGAAATACTTTTTAGATCCTTTGGTCTGGGACAAATCCATAAGGAGGCAAGCATTGCTGGACTTCACCCAGGGTGGTGGTCAGCCAGTGGTGTGGTCTGACAAACTATGAATTCATTAAGATGGTTTTTGCATTTTATTTATTTTCTAAAGTTATGTTTTATTATTTATTTTTATTAATTTAAAAATTATGGTAAAATCAATGTAACATAAAATTACCATTGTAGCCATTTTTAGGTGTGCTGTTTAGTCACGTTGAGTATAATCACACTAAGAGAACCCATCATCAGCACCCATCTCCAGAACTTTTTCCATCTTGCAAAATGGAGACACCATTCCTCTCCCCACGTCTGGCTCCTGACAACCACCATTCTACTTTGTGTCTCAGGAGTTTGATTACTCTAAGTACCTCATATGAATAGAATCACGTAGTATTTGTCCCTTTGTGACTGGCTTATTTCACTTAGCATAAAGAACTCTGAGGTTCATCTATATTGTAGCATGTGTCAAAATTTCCTTCCTTTTTTTTTTTTTTTTTCCCCTTCCTTTTTAAGGCTGAATAATACTCCCTTGTATGTATACTATTTTGTTGATCCATTCATCTGTTGACGGGCGCTTGGGTTGCACAAGGCTATTGTGCATAATGCTGCTGTGAGCATGGGTGTACAAATATCTTTTGGAGTTCCTGCTTTCAGTTTTTTTTTTTTTTTTTTTGAATATATACGCAGAAGTGGAACTGTGGGATCTCATGGTTATTTTATGTTTAATTTTTTGAGGAACCGCCATACTGTTTTCCATAGTGGCTGCACCCTTTTACATTCTCGCCAGTAGTTGTAGTATTTTCATTTATAGAAGGTGGAAACTGAACTCTGAGGAATTAAATAACTGTCCAGACTCATGTAGCTTATAAGTGACTGAGGTGGTACATAAACCCAAGTGTGTCTGGTTCAAAGGCATGTGCTCAGTCATGCCCTGAACTATGTATTCCAGGACTGTGTGTCTGCGGGTTAACAGAAATCCTCTGCTACAGTGGTTTACAATCAGGGCTTGGCTTTTCTTACTTCATAAATAGTGTGAAGGGATAGAGCTGCTGTCATTGTCTCAGCAGCTCAACAACAGCAACAAGAATGATTCTGATTCTCTGGGTCTTTCCCTTCTGACTTGCTTGTTGCCTCTTGTTGGCAGGTTGGCTCTTACAGCTCCAAGCATCACATCCCTGTGTTGTGAACACAGCGATGAGGATTAGGGCCAACCTAGCTGGGACTGTCTGTTCTTAAAATCAGACCAAAAGCTTTCCTAGAAGCCTCAGAACAGATTCCTACAAATGTTGCAGTGGCTGGAACTAGGTGACCCCTCAGTGAAAAGGAGGTGGGCAAGTGTCTGACTCTTCAACCTCTATTGTGAGAGGTAGCAAAGGAAAAGGGGGTTTGCGATGGCTTTTGGACAGCCACTCAACAGTCTGCCACACTGTACATTTCTAGAGGAATCTATCGATTTTTTTCTTCCCTACTTAGAATTCTTTAGCCAAAAATGAGGGTAATTAAGCTCTTCTGCCTGATTTTAATCGGAAACAAATTTGATGTCAAATTGTTCTCAGACCAGAGAAGCCATAACAATAATAATAAAAATACAAGGAAAGATGGATAAAGGTTGAAGTGCAATCACTTAGTAGATTGTGAAGTACTGTGTAAATATAGTTCACAGGACTGTGAACTTCCTGGAGCAGAGGCTATATCTCATCATGGCTGAATCCCCAGGGCCTAGCACAGGGCCTGAAACATCATGAGAAAAAAATAGGTGATTATAGAACTGGCTGAAACATCATTTTAATATGCCAGTGGTGAAGAAGCTTCCAGGACACTGATTTTTCTGCAAGAGGCCGAGGCTGTCTGGGCGTTGACTAAGTATGACCTGGGGTGATGGATGGTCTTGTTTGTCAATGTGGAAATCAAGCCTTTGGTATATTCAATAATGATGCTATGAGTACATTTGAATCAAAATTTAAATTCCTCCTAAATACGTGGCTGGCAGAAATCAGTTAGCTGGCAATGCCATCTTTTTAAGATGGATCACCTGCCACGTGGCTCTGTGTGCCCGCTGTTGAACACACATCTGTGTGGTAAGATTGGTATCCTGTGTTTATCATCTTCATCCAACACTGTTTGCTGGCTGCCTGGCGGGGGAACAGTCACTGCTCATTTGGAGATGCTTTCCTGCCTTCCTAAGGACTTGGCTCTTCTGGCCTGATCAAGACAATGTGTGGGAATTGAAGAACACACTTCACAAGTTGTTCCAGGAACAGCTGGTCTCTAGAGAGGTTATATGTGCTTGATCCTATGCCGATCACAGTATACACATCACCTCATTTAATTCCTGCCACAGCCTTGTAAGGTTTAAGTGGCAAATCTAGGATTTGAATACACATCTTTGGTCTCTGTAGTTTAAGTTTTATTCTCTCCTTTGGATTATGGGTGGATCGATCTCTTGGCGCTAGAGCGACTTAGGTGTCAGTGTGGGCTAAGGATTGCAGAGTCCGGGGTTCAAACTATGGCTCTGACAAAGATAGCAAGATTTTGGAAAAGCGCCTTCCCTTCTCTGGGCCTCGTTTTTTTTTCATCTATGACATGGGGGCGCTGAATCGACTAAGCCAAATTAGACTTACTGAGTGTCTACCATGTGTGGAGGTGCTGGGCACCGGGGACATAGCACAGAATAAGTTGAACACATGCCTGCCTTCATGGGGCTTAGATTCTAGCAGAGGAGACAGCTGTTTAAAGATTACCCAAATAAGTATTTAATTACAATTGCGATCAGTGCCACAGAGGATAAGTACAATATAATGGGTTTATATGTATTTTTCTTACATGTAATTATTTCCATTACATTATATATAATCTATTTACATGCATTATATTGTATTCAAAGCACAATATAATGTATATTACATGTAATATGTAATGAGAGAACTGAGGTAGTGAGGGTGGGGTGTGGGCTGGGAAAGCTTCTCTGAGAAGCTGGCACTCTCTGCCACACACAGCTGTAGTGTAGTATCACCTCTGGGTTGGTGGTCTTGGAAGCCCTTGGAGACTGTATCCTTCGTGGAGATAATCAATGCTCTTGAGGTGCTGCTTGGGTAGAACGTTGCAATAGAGGGGAGCCAGACAGGGAAGGATTGTGTGTGAGCTTGTGTGTTTTGCTCCCAGAGATTCCTAGAAATAACTGGACGAGACTTCTGGAAGCCAGAGGTCTTACGTCTTGTTGGGACACGCAGTGGGGAAAGGCCCCTTTGTTGATGAGGTTTGAGGAAACTCAGGTTTCATGTAATGAGAGTTCTCCATTGTTTTGCTAGGGGAGACACTCCACATTCTTTAAGTAGAAGCATCCTTGAAATGTAGTAGAATAACTCATCAGGCTGCCATTGTTAGAAATATCCTTTGAAAGTACGCCATTGCCTTGGCTCTCATTCTGTACTTATAAGGCAGACTTCTGCTGGGTGCTTTGGTCTCCTGGGAAGCCCCATTCAGCATGAAGGGGCCTCTTTGGTGAATGGCTGGCTCTTGATCATAGATATTCCTGTTGCATATGAATATGTAAGTGGGCATTCTAAGTTATAAATTGGTCTTATGTTTGTTCAGAAGGATTGAATTAGTTCTTAAGCTCATCTCCACTGCAAAACTGAACACCAAAGCTCGCTTCAGGTCACCTTTTGAAGCTCAGCCAGAAAAGAGTCTTTATTTCTTTTGCGGATATCAGCTGCTTTCCAGGGAGCATACTGTGTCTGAGTAAGAGTTCCTGAAAGGCTCTGCTTCCAGATTGGGTGTCCAGAATTCCCTCTGCATTTGAGGGTGAATAGTCAGTCATCTATTACTGAATGGATTGCAGTTGATATAAAAAAGTTGTGCTGTGGTATATAGAAATTAAAAACCATAATAAAACAGCAGTGACGATAAGGCAGCTAACATTTATTGATCACTCACTGTAGGCCAGGCAGTTGAACTGCACAATGCTTTATAAACTAGGTACTATTGGCATCTCTATTTTATGTATGCAGGAACCCTGGTAGTTCTCCCAAGATGGTAATGTAGATTTGTGGCCAAGCCAGAGTTGGTGTCCTGGCTGTTGGGCCTGGCACCTGACCCTGCATAGGCACTGGGGTAGACTGAGTTGGTGGGAGACTAGGAACGTGCCAGGACCTGGGTTTTCAGATCTCTATCAGTTTAATGGCTTTGATCATACTCTGGTTCTTCTGGCAGCATTGTTTTTTTTTCTGGACAATATAGAAGAGGGAACGTATACCCTAAAAGGATTTGAGGATTTTGGAATTGAACCTGAAGCAGCTGTTGAACGTAGGAAATGTCTTGGAAGTGTCTTTTTACGTAACCAATTATGTGAGTATTGCTTTTTATTCTGTAATATTGCATGACTGTTGTACCATAAAATCATCTTCTCTGTTCTAAATTTCCATGTAAAATTCATGCTCCAGAGAAGATGCACCATGTTATTTTGTGGTTTTCTGTCCTCCCTAGTAAAACACAGGACACTGCTTGGGGTAAGCACTTCCCAGCCTGAGTACCTTCAATACATTTTTGGCTAAACTAGAGGTAAAAGATGTATCATCAGGGGCTTCCCTGGTGGAGCAGTGGTTAAGAATCTGCCTGCCAAAGCAGGTAACTCGGGTTGGAGCCCTGGTCCGGGAAGATCCCACATGCCGCAGAGCAGCTAAGCCTGTGCACCACAACTACTGAGCCTGCACTCTAGAGCTCACGCGCCACAACTACTGAAGCCCATGTGCCTAGAACCCGTGCTCCACAACAAGAGAAGTCACTGCAATGAGAAGCCCACGCACCGCAACGAAGAGTAGCCCCCGCTTGCCGCAACTAGAGGAAGCCCGCCCGCAGCAACGAAGACCCAACGCAGTCAAAAATCAAATCAAATAAATAAATTTATAAAACAATATGACTCTTAAAAAACATGTTCTTCAGGCTGTGCTACAAAGCTATGACACTCTGAAAAAACAGCTATGGAAAATAAATCAGGATCACCCAAGTCAATTTCCTAACTCATGCAGTCATGGGGTCATAACAAAGTCTTAAAAAAAAAAAAAAAAAAAAGGATGTGTCATCAGCCTTCAGGAACTGGGGTGTGAACATGGCAGCCTGGGCAAACCTCTGTACTCTGCAGAGCTGAGTCGTATTTGTGATTCATCAACATCATTATGGATGCTGTTTGCTTCAGAAAATGCAAACCATATTTCTTTTTTTTTGGAAGTGAATTTGGTAGCAAAATTCCAGGTCATTCTCTTTTGCAGGGCAGGTTGGGAAGGATGTTTGCATGGTGCACAGACAGGAAGATACACATGTGAGCAGAAGATGTTATGCAGTGGGATGTATTTGTGTTGAATATTTCTGCTGTGTCTCTGGCATCATAGTCTTTTGCCATACCAATGGCTTTATGGAACTCTGGAAAATAAACAACCAGGGCAGATCAATAAGTACATTAGTAATAAATGTTTCTCCACTAGGTAAGGCCATCCATTGTGCTAAGTCCAATCTTAAGTGTGAGTTCAAAATATTAGCCTTGTGAAAGCATTCTAGAAATAGTTGCTAGAAATGAGGGGTAGCCCAGAATCTTTATAAATGTGATCTTTGATACTTAGGAATGTAGACAGACTCTTGGGTAAACTTTTAGAATAGAAAGCCCATACTGATAACAGTGAAGACTGCTTTTTGAAAATCAATTTTATTGAGGAAAAATTTGCCTGCAATACAATGCACCCATTTTAAGTGTTTCAGTTTTAACAAATGTACACACCCATGTAAATACCACCACAATTGAGATTTAGAACACTTCCATTACTGTAAGTTTCCTCTGGCCCCTTTGTAATCAGTCCCTTAGGCCCAGGAGACCTGATCTGCTTTCTGTCACTGTAGATCAGTTTGCCCTATAAATGAAATCATACAGCGTTTAGTCTTTTGTGTCTGGCTTCTTTCTGTTAGCATAATATTTTTAAGATTTCTTTATGTTATAGTGTGTATCAGTGATACTTTATATTTAATTGCTAACTGCTATTCCATTGCATGGATATATCATAATTTGTTTATCCATTCACCTGTCGATGGGCATTTGGGTTATTTCTAGCTTGGGGCTATTATGAATAAGGTTGCCATGAACATTTACATACAAAGCTGTTGTGGACATACCTTTTAATTTGGGGGGGTAAATACCTAGTAGTGGAATTGCTGAGTCATACTTATAGATCAGTGGAACAGAGTAGAAAGTCCAGAAACAGGCCTCTGCATACATGGTCAGTTGGTTTTTTAAAAACAAAAATGCCAAGGTAATTCACTGGAAAAGGCAGACTTTTCAACAAATGGTGCTGGAACAACCAGATATCTATATGGAAAAAAATGAACATACCTCATACCACATAAACTTTAAATGGATTGCACACTTAAACATTAAAGTAAAATGTAAAGCTGTAAAGCTTCTAGAAGGAACATAGGAGAAAATCTTCATTACCTTGAGGTAGGCAAAGATTTTTTAGGTAGGATACAAAAAACACTTATCATAAAAGAAAAAAAATGGATGGGACCTTGTCACCGTTAAAAACTCATGTCAGGAAATGGGCAAAAGGTTTGAATAAAAACTTCACAAAAGGACATGTACAGATGGCCAGTGAGCACATGCAAAGGTATTCATTGACGAAGATATTCAGTACTTTAAAGATGTTGCTCCTTTGCCTTGTTTCCAACAAGAATTTTTTTTCTTTTCCTTTCCCCCGTTCCTCTGTATGTCACCGTAAGTCATCAGGGAAATGCAAATTAAAACCATAATAATATACTGTTTCACATCCACTATACTTGGTAACATTCAAAAGGCTGACAATACCGGAGTGCTGGCAAGGATGTGTAACACTTGGAACTCTAATGGATTGCTGCCAAGAGTGTGAAATGGTACAACCATTTTCAAAAAGTGTTTGGCAGTTTCTCATTCATGTTATCATTGATAGCCTTCTGATTTTTTTCAGTGTGCTAGTGGTTCCTTCTGTCACTGTATGTTTTATTTAATTTCCCCCAATTTTATAGCTCTTTAGGGAGAGTAGTACAATTTCTCAAGTCCTGACATTGTTATCTTTGAGCAGGGTTATATGAAGTTACTACTTTTGCTCTTCTGCTTAACCCAAGGCAATGTCAAAGAAAGCCATACTATACAGGCAGGAGTTAAAAGGTTAAAACATATGTTCAATAACATAATTACTGTGAAGAAAGCAGTTAATATATATATGACAGTGTTGGTTCTGATAACCCATGTAGTTTCCTTTTCCAGAGCTCTTTATATCTTTGTGTAGATCCATATTTCCATCTGCCATAGTTTTCCTTCTGCCTGAAGTGTTTAACATTTATTGTAATAGTTCACGTCTGCTGGTGAGGAATTCTCTCAGCTTTTGTTTGTCTGAAAAAGTCTTGATTACAACTTCATTTTCGAAAGCCATTTTTGCTGGGTATAGGATTCTAGGTTGACAGTTTCTTCTTTCAGTATTTTTAAAGATACTGCTCCTTTGTCTTCTGTTTGCATTGTTTCAATCAAGAAATTTGTTTGTTTCCTTTGCCCTTGTTTCTCTGTGTGTGACATATCTGTTTTCCCCCTGGCTATTCTAAAGATTTTCTCTTTACTACTTGTTTTGAGCAATTGATTAAGATGTGACTTCAGATAGTCTTCTTCATGTTTCTTGTGCTTGAGGTTCATGAGCTTCTTGGATCTGTGGGTTTATAGTTTTTATCTGCTAAGATTTCTGTGAGTTAACAAGATGACCTGAGATTTTAGAATATTTAGGAATATGTGATTTTTCAGGGTTTCCAAGGTAACAATCAAGTGTGCTAGCTAATGAATTTTCATTCAGTTGAATTAGCAGGGAAGCAAGTATGGTGGTTCAGTGTCTTTGTTTTTTGTTTTTATTTTGTTGTTTGTTTTTTTTGTTTTTTCCAGAAGCAAGGTGGGCTTGCTGCCAGACTTTGGGCTAAGAAAATGAATTTTCTTAATGAATGAAATGAAAAGAAATTAAAATTTTGATTCATTTGGGTAACTGACTAGTTAGAGATTTCCCATTTGTGGCTTTATGGCTTGATCCTTGGGGTAGAGCTTCTGAAGTGTAATGAATGGCTTGTCTGGACCCAGGAATGACTGCCTATTTACCCCATGAGGGGGATCCAGGTGGTTTCCACTATTCTTTATAGTGGAGGGAGAAGGCAAGATCTAGCTGTCACCTTGATCTCATCCTAGAGGACCTTTCCCCCTACCTGTGGTGTAAGTCACTCCACCCTGGGCCTGTAGAGATCACAATTTTTCCCTCTGTTAGGAGCCTTCAACAGCTGCACAAACACACAGGTTGGATTTCTTCTCCTCACCTCATGAATTGTATTTCAAAAGTCAGCCCAGGGGCTTACCAGTAGCACCGATTCAACTTAGAAGTATCTGTGTGCTTGTAGTAGGAAAGGACTGCCTTTTATGGTAGGAATCTTAAAACATTTGGGACCTTGTTTATCTGTCTTGCCTTTTTCTCTAATCCAGGAATTAGTCATAAATACCTATTTATCCTGAAATGCCTTTTTTCCTTATCTACTTGAAATTTGACACTCCCCCCCCACAAATGGCTCAAGTCCTCAAATTAGGACTTAAAAACATCAGCCTGTATTTTCTGGTTTACTTATAACTGTGCTAGTTCCTAAATCTGAGTGCTTCTCTGCCCTGAATTGAATGCTAATTTGTGGGTTCAGGCCAAATTCAGAATCAAGGAGGTCTGTGGTCGAGCAATCGTTGACCAGCAAAGCTGTAGCACACGGGGCACGATGTATAATGTCCTCCAGTTAGTAAGGCTTTGGTGGGGAGGATACTGGGGATCACCTGTGACTCCTTTTAGCACCAGAATATGCAGCATTTGAAGCTCTGCACCTTAGGGGTTAAAATATGAGGTCTTTGAAAATATTTTCTAACATCTCCCAGGAACACAGAGCGCTTATTGCAGGAATTACTGAAAATGTAAATTTCTGTTGTTTTCTTTTTCCAGTGATGTAATTGATAGCTAGACGCATAGTCACATCCCAATTTAATAAAATTTCTCTAGCAATAAATCATGACCAGAAGGGTATTTTTGACGTTTTGCCACCAGCAAGAGAATGTCTTCCGTTTAATATAGGGAAATGTAAACAGAGCAAGCATTCCTGTTTCTTCAGGTTTTAAAGTCATTAATAAAGATGTCTTTACCCTTGAAGGGAAGGGTGGTGAGCAGTCACATTTTTATTATTCTACTGAATAAGTGAACTTACCCCGCACATAAATTAGCAAATGCATTTTCTCCCTGCAGCACATGTTGACATTTTCCTGCAGATGGCTCAGCAGAAGGGGAATGAGAAAGGTGGTTAGGGACAAAGGACAGGCATGTTTGGTCACTGTCTTTTACTGCCCAGGGACACTGGCCTGCTCGCCCCTCTCACCCAGCCAGGGGGCTTGCTGGACGGGGAAGGGCCTGAGATTGCAGGTACTGTTGTAAAGAACAGAGTCGGGGTAGGAAGGAAGTCAGATCTGCCTTTCCCCGTAGAATGAACTTTTGTATATTAAATTTGTTCATACTGTTATGAGTTGGACAAAGCATTTTCTGTGTTTTCTTTCCATTTGGAATCATTTCTCATACTTTGTCTACAGATGATCTTTTCTTGCACCATTAGTTGGAAACAGGCTATTTGACCTGCAGAGTGCTCAAATTTTGCTCTCAGGAGAATCGGAGGCAGGATTTAGGGATAACAGGTGGGTGGACAGGGCATGATCTCTGTAAAAACCAAATGGGTCCAGAGATGAGTAAATACAGCCTGTTGACATCACACACGTGTTGGACCCTGGTGATTGACGAACTGGTTGTTTATGGGAACAGGTAGGGGCTCTGTATGAGTTGTTCGGTATTTCAGGATTGTGAGGGGTAAAGGTTTATTCAGGTATTTGGGACTGAAGTTTGTCTAGAGGCAGCAGATTTCCATATAAGACTGTGAGATCTGGGTGTGGCACAGCTCTCTTCAAAGGTTGTGGTTTCAGAGAAGCCAAGAATGTAGCTCAGATCTTGGTTGAAGGCCTATGATTTATGCCCAGGGGGGATAAAGCTCATTCCAGGAGCTAGGAGTGAGTAGGTGTGGCAAAGAAGAACCTTCAGGAAGGTGGGAAAAGATCAGCTGGGGCTACCCAGATGTTTGACTATAAATTCCAACCATCTAACCACTCACCCACTGACTTATTTAAAATGTTTAAGAGCAAAGTCACTTTTTAAAAAAATAAATAAATTTATTTATTTATTTATTTTTGACTATGTTTCACCTTTGTCGCTGCACATGGGCATTCTCTAATTGTGGTGAGCAGTGGCTACTGTTCATTGTGGTGCACGGGCTTCTCACTGCGGTGGCTTCTCTTGTTGCGGAGCACGGGCTCTAGGCATATGGGCTTCAGTAGTTGTGGCTCGCGAGCTCTAGAGCACAGGCTCAGTAGTTGTGGCGCACGGGCTTAGTTGCTCTGCGGCATGTGGGATCTTCCCGGACCAGGGCTCGAACCCGTGTCCCCTGCATTGGCAGGCGGATTCTCAACCACTGCGCCACCAGGGAAGTCCCCAAAGTCACTTTTGAAATAAGGGAAGTTAGTAAAATCATGGATTATAGTGTATATGTGTTTGTTTTTTGCTTGTGTGTGTGGGTGTTTTTTCTACAAGCAAAAGAGAATCAGTGTATGTACACTTTGAATGAAGTGTATACATAAGTGTATATGTACTTTTTGAATGAAGAATAATCCTGGGGGAAGAAGATAGAATAAAATTGCTTGCACTGATCCGTGGGAAGAAGTTCTGTATTCAGCAAACTAAGAGTTTTCAACTCATGCTCTCAATTATAAAATGAATTGGTAGTAGATACCTGTCCCATAAAGGATTAAATGAGATGGTGCCTATAAGTTCTTGGTACAGCACCCCAAAAAGTGAACTCTTAAGATTTTATAAAAATAGGGTCTGACTAATACACATTGTGTTCAAAAGTACTTTTTTTTTTTTTTTTTGCCCCCCACCTAACGTTAGATTTTGGCCAGCTTTCTATGCTAGAACACAGAGATCTAATCAGAGTGTGCTTGGACTCTTTTATTTTCCAAAGTTTTTGTTGAAATTTAGGTCCCCTGCGCTTGTCTCCCCTCCCAGGATGGCAGAGACCATTCTTGCACGTGTGTCTTGGTGTCCTTGTCACGCTCTTCTCTGGGGTGACATCTCTACCTCTCGTGCTTGAGGCCTGTGAAAAGGCAACACACACTCCCTGCCTTGGATCACAGGCCCCAGTGGAGACTCCACGGATGTTCCCAGGCTTCCTCGGATGTGGGGAAGTCGGGAGGGGCGGGGGGGAGTCTGTCCTCTTTCTGTGCTGGGCGGGGGTCTTAGTGTCAGTGCTGTTCCTTCCTGTTGGGCTGGGAATGATGCTTTCCAGGAAGAGACCTTGTGCTTCCCCTGTGTTCCTCCCTAAAGTAAAATGGACAGCCATACTGTTGCTCTCTAACTGCTTCATGTCAGGGTGGCGTATTTTGTTTGGGGAATATCTCCCCACACCTAGCTGTCTCCCGCGCGTCCCCTTCTTCAGGCTCGCCAGCTGTAGAGTGGAAGTCCAGCTAATGTCTCACTCTGGCCCAGCTTCTTCAACAGGCTGCCAGATGTTCAGCTTGGAGCAAGGCACTGCAGCTGGCAGCGCTCGGATGGCAGCATCAGCTCCACTCCGGCCCCTCGGCAGTGAGCTCCTGAGGCAGAAGGGGCCTTCAGGGCGCGCACCTGTGCTCTGAGGAGTGCACAGTTCACCCGAGCTGAGGGAGACTCGGTGGTCCTGGAAGATGACTGTCTGGTGAGAGAAGGAATACAGGAGGGCACTGCTGCCTTGGGCTCACGCACTCCATCTTCATGACGTTTGGGTATTTCCCTCAGCACTTGGCTGTTGGGGTGGATTGTTCATCTTGGGGGTGACCTGGAGTCCAAGGGCTCTGCCTCACCGAGTCCTCGAGTGCCTCTTGTCCCACGTTCCTCTTTCTCCTCGGTGGCTGCATTAGCCACTCAGACCTCCTCTTCCTTGTGGACGTGAGGGCTGGAGAGAGCAATGGAAACTCCCATTCAACACTTATTTCTGTTTTTAGGTCTAAATAGATTTTTTTCTCCTGGAGACGGCTAGAGCCGTGGGATGAAGTGAGACTTGGGCGTTCTGGGGACTGTCATCATCCGTTGCATTGGTTTGACCCGTTGCAGTTCACGCTGCTCTCATTTGGTGCCTGCCTGGAGCCTCACATGCCCTGGTGAGGGCATCAGGGCCTGGTTGTGCTTAGCCCCATTTTACAGATGGTAAAGTGAGGCTCATGAGGGGAGGCAAGTCATCCGAAACCACACAGCTGGCAAGCGGCAGAGGGGCCGGAAGCCTGGGCCTCCTTGCTGCCAGTGCAGGGTGCATTCCAGAACTTCATATTAGTTAGCCAGAAGGGCTGTCTTAAAATGCCAATCTAATTGCCCTTATTGTTCTTGAAATCCTTCAGGGCTCCTTGTTGCATTCAGAAGAGAGCCCAGATTCTTAACGAGCCAGGCAAGGCCCTGGGTGACTTGGCCTCACCTCTCTTTCCGCCTCCATCACTGTCACTTTGCCCTTCTCACAGGCTTGCTCCAGCCATATCAGTGCGCTCCGTCTTGGCTTCTGCCCCGGGAACATGCCCATCTCTCTGCTCTGCCCTGTTTCTGTGGATGCTCACGACCCTTCCTTCAGGCCCCGGCTCAGAGGCCCCTTGGTCTGGGAAGCCTTGGCTAAATCCTGATCTGGGTTAAATAGGTCTCCCAGCTTCTCGCACAGCAGCCTATTGTGCTGTGCTGGTGTGTGTCCCCAGCAGGACCCTATAAGGCCTACTCAGGACAGATCCCTCCCCCATATCCTCTACCGTAGCTCCTCTCTGAAGTACCTAGATAACCGTGTCTGATGCACATTTCCTGAGTTGTTCTACAGATACTAAGACCCCCACCAAATGGAAGAAATTAACTACTTGATGACCATGAGCACACATCCCCCAGACCTACTGGCACCTGAGGACTGATAATGTTAAATTAACCACCCTGTTATCTCACCATCAGCCAGTCAGAGAATTGTGCACGAGCTGATCACAGACTCTGGGACGCCCGTCCCTCACCTGGCCTTTAAAAACGTTTTGCTGAAATCCTTTGGGGAGATCAGGGTTTTTGAGGCGCGAGCCACCTGTTGTCCTTGCGTGACCCTGCAGTAAACCTTTCTCTGCTCCAGACCCCGACGCTTTGGTTTGTTTGGGCTCACTGTGCATCGGGCATGCAAACTTTTGTTCGGTAACAGCTGGACTTTGAGGGCAGGGACCTTGCTGTCCTGTTCTCCCCTGAATCCTCAGTAGCCCCCAGCACTGTGCCCGGTCTATAAGAAGGGACCGGGTAAGGACCTTCCTGCTGGAATCCGTGCTGCCACTGGTACCAGGAGCAAGGGAATTTGTGACTTGACTCTGACTTTTATTCAAAGCGCAATGGTAGGAAACTTCCTTTCCTGAGGTCCCTGAACTTGATGTGCTCATCTGGGAGTATGTGTCCTTCTCAGGCGGCATTTCTGCCACTGCTGCCGTGTGTACCCCTTCTCCCTCCCTCCTCCGGTTGCTTCCTCTCCATCCTGGCCTCTGAGGGGAGAAGAACACCCTCCTTTGTGCCTGGGGTGTCTCTGACTGTGCCCCTCAGAGCGTGGGCCCGGCACACACCCCTCCTAACTCGAGCTCATTCTCAGGGCCATGGACTGCAGGGGCAGTGCCCATTCTGCTTGCTGTCTCTTTGTGATGTGCTCTAGACTAAGTGGGACTCAGTCTGTAATACTTGTTGGCTCCATTAAAAAGCAGAGATGTTTTTGTGGCCCGTTATCCAACGGGCACAAAACTGAACTTGTCTGGGGTAATGAAACTAATAACAGAGCCCGATGGCCTTGACCCCGCAGCCACTGAGGCAGTGATCAAAGCAGCCTTTTGTAAATAGGTTCATTTGTACCATTTTTTTAGATTCCAAATATAAGTGATATCATATGATATTTGTCTTTCTCTGTCTAACTTACCTCACTCAGCATGACAATCTCTAGGTACACCCATGTTACTGCAAATGGCATTATTTTGTTCTTTTTTATGGCTGAGTAATATTCCATTGCATATATGTGTCACGTCTTCTTTATCCATTCCTCTGTCGATGGACATTTAGGTTGCTTCCATGTCCTGGCTATTGTAAATAGTGCTGCAATGAACATTGGGGTGCATGGAACCTATTTACAAAACAGAAATAGAGTCACAGGTGTAGAAACAAACTTATGGTTACCAAGGGGGAAAGGTAGAGGGGAGGGATAAATTGGGAGACTGGGATCGACATATACAAACTACTACGTATAAAATAGATAACTAATAAGAACCGACTGTATAGCACAGGGAACTCTACTCAATACTCTGTAATGACCTATATGGGAATAGGATCTACAAAAGAGTAGATATATGTATAACTGATTCACTTTGCTGTACAGCAGAAACTAAACACAACACTGTAAATCAACTATACTCCAATAAAAATTAATTAAAAAAAAAAAAAAAAAAGCAGCCTTTTCCCCGCCTCCTGCAGCCGGCCTGCTCATACCATCTTAAAAAGGCCCTGTTGTCACGATAAACCTCCATGGCCACCAATTTCCAAAGGCTGGTTCCCACTAACATCTTGATCAGTTATGAAAGTTAATCATCATCAGGAACAAGGGAAATGATACCTCGGAAAGGTCTTTTTAAACACTAACAGGCGTGGCGGTGGAGTTCCCAGATAAGGGGAAATATGTCAGCTGGAAGATGTTATAATAAACCAGTCCAGCCCCTTGATTAAGTGCCTGTGAATGCCGTATCTCAGGAGCACGATAATAAGGGTATAAAAAGGGAAGACTTGAAAAGGTAGTAATGTGTTGGTGTGATGATTTGAGGCGTGATGGCACCCAGGGGGACAGTGAAGGTTACAGGGTGAGAGAAGGCAGCTCACGAGGGTCCATTGCAAGACCATCCGTATCTGATTCAGCTTCGCGTCTCTTCCCCAGCCCCCTTTCTTGGCCCTGGCCTGAAACATACGAGGTGCCTGGTAAATGTTGAAATGAGCTAAACTGCATTTCCCTTCACCCATAAGCTCCCCAAGGGCCAGACATCTCTTTTGCTCAGCACTTCCTAATGAGCCTAGAACTTCATAGATGTTGAATCATTGAGTGAATGTGGGACTTGCATGTGTATCCTTTCAAACTGACAGAGAGACAGAGGAACCTCAGAAAGCAAAACAAAACTAGTGTTACCAACCCAGTGACTGCTAACACGACAGCTAGTCTTCCATGAGCAGCTGCTATATGGCTCTTGTCCACATAGTTATTTATTGTGTGCTGAGTGTTGTACGTGCATCACCTCAACTCTTTCAACGACCCTATGGGGTGGGCACTATTGTGCCATTATACAGAAAGGAAAACAGAGGCGCACACAGCGAGGACATGGCAGATTTGGGATCTGAGGCCAGCGGTGCTCTGAATCACTTGGCCAGACTGCCTCCCCCGATGTCCTCTGGCTTTCAGTTCAATCCCACGCGGGTTTAGGAGCCTCAGGCCAGTGTATTCAGTGCAGCCTCCCTCCCTGTACACTGCTCGTGGATCTAGATTTCTCTGAACCCATGCTTTTGTTCAGCCCTTCTCCTCAGGCTCTGAAGCGCATACCTCCTGTCAAGGGGATGACAAATAGGACTTGAACGCACCCTCTCGGTGTTTCAACAGTACTGTCTCCTTCCAGGCTTTGAATGAAGAAAGGGAAATCCTCTTGAAGGATGGGGAGGTGGGGGACCATGTCTGGCATTTCCTGGATGGGGTTGGGGTGGGTTGTCATGACACTTTGGGGGTGTGGAGGTGGCCTGGGTCCCCTCAGACTTGGAAGTTCCTGCTCAGGAGTCTGATGGGCTGTATTCTAAGGTACATATTGGGAGAAGGGGTTGGGAAGGAGATGGGACTGACCTTCATGGACCATAAGCTGTGCGTCAGGCATAGTACTGGGCCCTATCCACCCACCGCCTGCACCTACCCACCCCCACCCAGAGAGGAGGGTGGGCTTATCCTCCCACTTTGCAGTTGAGGACTCTGAGGCTCAGAGGGTCTAGGAAGCATGGCCGAGGCCACACGGCTAGTGGGTAGTGGAGATGGTATGTCCCACAGTCTGCTTCATGCCAGGATTCATGTTCTTTCCTTGACATCTGGTTCCACTTTCCAGGGGAATCAGTCCTTGGTGGACTTACCTGGTGTCCTTTACCACGACATAAAATCAGAGAATGTATGAGCTGCAAGTGACCTTGAAAGTCATGCAGTCTCACATAGCACAGGGAGATCAGCTCAGTGCTTTGTGACCACCTAGAGGGGTGGGATAGGGAGGGTGGGAGGGAGATGCAAGAGGGAAGAGATATGGGGACATATGTATATGTATAACTGATTCACTTTTTTATAAAGCAGAAACTAACACACCACTGTAAAGCAATTATAATCCAATAAAGATGTTAAAAAAAAAAAAAGTCATGCAGTCTAAAAAATAAAGTAAGTGGGGTCCGGAGAGTCTCTTCCTTATGTGTTGGCCACAGCTGGGAGCTCCAGGCTTTTCCCCTCTTCCTTTTCTTTCTTTTTTCTAAGGGTAGATTGGAGTTAAATATAAACTCTTTATCCTTGAGGAGGAGGGCAAGGAATGATGTGTTTCAAGGTCAAGAACACTTAGGAGGTATTGGTTTCCAGAGGTGGAGCTTACAAGGTGATGAGGGTCCCAGCAAAGGGGCGTGGTCTCTCGTCTCTCTTCTTGGACATCAGTGGACCTAGGATACGGTTGAGCCATATGAGAAGCCCAGACATCTATCCATGTGTCCCTGTCTGTCTGTGTTCTCTCCTCACCCCACTCTCTTCCATCTGGTAGCCAGCGCCTGTCGTCATGGTGGAGTTGGGGGAGACTAGCCACTCTGCCTTCTGTAATATCTTCTGAGTGCTACGGACACTGCAGTGAATGACACAGACAGGTCGTAGTCTTCATGGGACTTTACAGTCTAGTAGGGCAAATCGACAATAAGCCAGAAAACAAACAAATCATATGTTTTCAGAAAGTCGTAAGTGCCAGGAAGGAAATAAATCAGGATGAAGTGAAATAACCTTCCAGGGAGATGAAACAGCATTTGTGAAGGCTCCAAGCTGGTGAGAGCCGGGCCTGGTTGGGGGGAGATAGCAAGGAGGCCTGTGTGGTTGGAATAAAGGAAGGGGGAGACGTGGGAGAACAGGCGAGCAGCACAGACTCTGCAGAGCCTGTGGCTTGGTAGCAGGACGTTGGATGTCATTCGATGCATGGGGGACGCTGCTCATGGGTTTTAAGCTGGGGAGTGATCTGTGTTTCAGATGTTTTCGTAATCTCTGTGTCCCTTTTCTCTGATGCTGGCAGGTGTACAATGGGGTGTTTTCTTGCAGAGCAGAAGAACTTGAGATCCAGTTTCATGTTAGGGAGAGAACGTGGCTCTTCGTAGCCCAGGTGATATAAATTCTCCATGTGGTCTAGCCTGGGTCACTGGGATTTTATGTTGGGGTTTGGACACAAGAAAGCAGTTTGTGCTTTTTTGGTCATATTTTTTCCCCAGGGACCTTGAAGAGGAGGGCAAGGCGGGCCTGGACAGGATTTAGGTATCCCTGGGTCACTACCTAATGGGATCACTGCATTGTTCTCTAAAGTAATCACCACTTCCCCTTGTCAGCTGCACCACCTGAGAAATGCCTGCGAGAACCCCAGGGGCTTGGGTGCCAGGCAGGTGTAATCTTTACTATAACATCCTGCCCTCTGGGTTAAGCCTGTCACTGCTGCCCTTTCTCTGGCTCCTGTCTCTTCCTAAGTTTCTCCCCAGTTGTGAAATGTAGTTTAAAGTAGAAAAGCACAGTGCTGTCACTTTTCTCCAGAGAAAAAAAGATCAATTGCTCTGAAATGGCCCATTCTTCTTGGAAGAGAGCTGGTTTAAAGTGACAGCCGTGGAGTTGAAGTAAAGATCTTATATCTCTTTTTCCACACCATGAAATTATGTCCTATACCAGTACATACTTCACTGCTGTAATTAAGCTGTTAGTTCTCCCTGAGTTTATTTCAACCATGTTTCAGCAGCATCCCGGGATGCCGTTAGTATTTCACAGTGGTTAAGGGTGAGACCTCGGTTCAAGACCCAGCTCTGCCACTTACTAGCTTTTTGGCCTTAGGCAAATTACTTTTTTCCCCATGAGCTTCTGTTTCCTCAATGTAAAATTGATATAACAGCAGGAGCTAGTGGTAGCTAACATTCATACTTAGGCTATTGAAGCACTTACTTGAATAATTGACTTAATCCTCTTAACAACCCGACATGGCAAGTACTGTAATTATTTCCATTTTACAGATGTGAACACTGAGGCATAGTTCAGTCATTGGCCCAAAGTCACTCAGCTAGAAAGTAGAAGAGCTGGGATATGAAGTCAGAGCCTGTGTTCTTAGCAACTAACTAAAACCTCTTCGCGGGTCCTCCCTTGGAGACATCAGTGGAAAGTGCGAGCTCTGCCCTTATCACAGTGCCTGGCAGGTATTCTGTGCCCTTCTGGTGTTTTCCTCTAATTCTGAAGAGTTGTCCTGTTGGAAGCCTTCTAAGGAGAAGGGCAGAGGCCTTGAATCCAGATGGGCTTCCTGCTGATGGCAACAGTCCCTTGGCTCCCGGTGCTCAAGATGGATTGTGTGCTCAGCCGGCAGGCACGGACCCGGCAGAGCTGTCAGGAAAGTGGTGATCTGCTGGGACCCCCAGCCGTGTCGGCAGCCTTCGGGATGGTGGGCAGGTGTCCACTCCTGCCTGGCTTGGCTGCTCCTGTTGGAGTCTAGCATGCTTCTCAGCCCCAGAATTAATACCTCCCTGTGGACGTCTTCAGCACCCACGCAGGCTGGCACAGGCGTGGAGCACCAGGGCCGACGCCACTTCTGTATGTTCCTGAGCGTGACTGCCCTGGTAAGAGGCTGTGTTGGTGAGGACGCCTGGCCCTGGGCTGCAGGTTCCTGTCTGTGGAGAGTCTCCTCCGTAGGATGCTGGGCCCCTCCAGTGGGGAGACTGCATCTTCTCATTTTGCCTCCTGGAACTGTGGATGTCGTCTCAGCGGGAGTGGGGCAGGACCCTGGAGGGCAGCGGCTTGCCTGGGGCACTGAACTGAGGGGTGATGGAGTCAGGCTACTGCCCGGCCACATAAGCTTCCGTTTTCTCTCTCCTCTCAGTTGGCGGGGCCAGATTGGTGAACAGTAGAGCTGGGGCTTGGCTCTTGCAGGAAGCCTGTGGGTGACTCTGCTCGCCCGGTCTGTGTTCCCAGAGGCGTGGTGAGGCTTCACGGTTGATCTCCAGCACAGCTGCGGGTTCCTTGCTTCCTTTTCTAGCCATGAGTAAATACGTGTCCTCTCAAATTAGGAATTTTACTGTATTTGGCTAAACTGGGAAGGGAATTAGCCAGACTCGTCTCTGTCCTTTGTCTCTGCAGTTTTAGCCTTGTCAGCAGGCTTGTCCCTTGCGGTCCTTCTCCCTGGGCTGCTGGGAGGACATCTGGAGCCTCGGAGAGCCCCAGGTTGGGGGAACAGGAGGAACCCCCTTTGGCCCAGCGGGGACCAAGGCAGCTCCTTGGCTTGTTCCTGGTGAGAGGGATGGGACTGGGGTGGGAGTGTGGCACTTGCCCCTACGCTGCCGTTGGGAAGACCCTCATTGCCGCCTGGAGGGCAGTACATGGGAGAAAGAGTTGCCGTCTTTGCCTTCTGCCTCCCGCCTCTGGCCCTTCTCCCACAGTGCACACCTCAAGCTTCTCTCCCCTTTCAGAGACATAGTAACTTACAGCTCAGCTGATTTATGGGACTAAAATAAGCTCATTATGTGAGTTGTCAGTAATTATATGAATTGATGAGGGGATTTCCCTCTTCCTTCCCTTGGATGCTTGCAGAATCATTGCAGGTTGATTTTGCATTTTTGACCTAAACAGTGATGGGTTTAGACATTAGCTTCTTTCCGTTCAGGATAACTTCTGAGCTCTGCATCCATCGCTTTGTAACAAACTTGTCTTAGGTGAGGTTTCTGATGACGTTTTCCAGCACCACAGGTGACAGAGGCTCCCTGCATCTTTGATGAGGTTGTGATGTCTTTATTTTCCTAATTATCAAATATTTATTAAGAGCATTACCTCAAAGAACTTCGGCCTTCTGGTTCCTTTTGTCAGTGCTTCTTGCATTTACAGTCAGGTTCAAAGTGACTGATGGGGTATTCATGAAGATAAAAACCATAAGCCCCTGGAAGTGTAGCTTTGTGGAGGGTGCTGATGCAGTGTAAGTCTTCAGATGTTAGTTGGCCAGTGTTTCAATGATGACTTAAACTGGTTGCATCGGTGCATCGGAGGTGACAAACCCATGGGTCAAGTCCAGCTCTCAGATGTGTTTTGTTTGGACAGTATGTTAAAAAAAAGTTTTTTGAATCAGTTGTTAACATTAAAAAATTAGAAGATATCATCCAAAACCCCACATATCTGGATTTCCTGTTTCTCTCGGGAAATCCTCAGACACGGCCACAGGGGCTCGTGGTCCATTAAGGAGACAGTTGGCTGGCGGACAGTGGCTGCCCCTTCCAATGGGGCACGCGCACCTTCTCTGTCAACGCACCTCCCTTTGCACCTGATCTACTTTGTTTATTTAATTCATCAGTTTGGCCCTACTTGGCATTTGAGTTTGCAACTCTACAACCGGAGTGAGTGTAGATATAACTGCCCAGTGGTTGACTGCCCATCAGCTCTCGTTGCACCTGTCCTGGCTTGAGCTAACATCTTGCTTCTGGATTAGTGCAGACGCCTGCCCACAGTTCTGCCTGCTTCCTCTTCCTTTGCATCCTCACTGCTCCGCAGGCTGTGCTCAGCACGGGAGTCAGACTGGACCTTTTAAAACATGTCAGACCATGTCACTCCTCTGCTCAAAACCTTGCTATGGCTCCCCGTTTCTCCCAGAGGAAGGGCCGCAGTGCTCACTGTCCTACAGGCCCATCACGTCCTACAGGCCTCCTGTTACCTCTCTGAGCTGGTCTTCTCTCTCCCTCACTCATTCTGTTCCAGCCTTACTGGGCCCCTTGCTCTTTCCTGAATGTGCCAGACCTCAGGGGCTTTGCTCAATCTCCCTGGAAGCTCTTCTCCTAGATACCTGCTTGGTTAATTCCCTCACTTCCTACAGGTCTTGGCTCAGATCTCACCTTATCAATGAGATCTCCCTTCACCATGTTATTTATTATTGCATCCCACCCCTGCCCATCTTCTGTATTTTTTCACCATGTACCTGGCTCTACATTTTCATTTTTCTATAGTATTTATTACCTTTAAGCACACTAGATGCTTTCTCTAACACATTTATTTTATGCCTCCTCTCTCTGTTAGGATGTGAATTCCACAATGACAAGACTCTTTGTTTTGTTCACCATTTTATCCTAAGCATCTAGAACAATGCCTGGCACACAGCAGATAGTAACCAATGCCTGTGGTTGGATGTTGCTGAAATCATGGAGTGTTTTCCGAGAGCTCCAAGGTGCTTGAAACTAAGAATGATGGAAATGGGGAGTTGTTTTTCCATCTCAGTGGTTGCCACCCGGAAGGTGAGCTCACCAGAGGAAGTGGCAGCATGGGTGCAGTGGAGCCTGAGACGAGAGGGCTGGGACTCCAGGGCTTTCCCTGGGTCTTGTTTCCTATGTGGTCTTCTCACTCCTGTATCTTTTCCTCTGTAACTGAAGATGAAGGAGGCAGCGTCCTTGTCAAACAGAGCAAAGGGGAAATGGGGAAGGAGAGGGGAAGGGACACAGGTAGGTGGCTCCAGTTCTGAGTTTATCCAGCTGTGTCACCATTAGCACATTTTTCTGGGCTTCAGTATCAGCATCTATGAAATGAGCCTGTGGCTTTAGACCCTCTCCGAGGACATCTCAGCTCTTTATTGCTGTGGATCAGTAGTTTTGATGAGGTCTCAGTCCACACTGACCGTATTTCCCACTTTAAAGGAGAACCTCCAGGTAAAATCACTTGGGCCTCTCGACCTGCAATGTAACGTTCCGAATTGTTTCCTAAATCTGGATCGATACCATTAAAAATACACTTTTTCTTATTTTTCATATTTCCATTAGCAATTCCTCTTGGGATCAGACACTTTTTCCTTCCACTCAGTGAAATACAACATGATTCCCACGTGCTGCCTTACTCAGTGTGGTTTCATGTCCTCTCTCTTGGAGACATGCTGAGTTCTGACCCCCGGGGTTGCTTTTGGGAGCCCAGCATTCACACTGTGGTGTCTAATATAGTTGTGCAGCTTTTCACCTCCATTCGTACTTACTGATAGAAAATTAATTAGTCAAATATGAAATAATATGGGCCAATCATCACCTTGGCCAAGTGGCATAAAACACACCTCATCCCCACCCCAGATGATTGTCAATAAAAAGTGGCATTTAAAAATGCTGACTAAATTCAAACCTGTGAGGTGCTTTCTTCCATAATTTAAATTCATTTTGGGGGAGATGCGCAAGTCTGTTTTGTTATAATGCCCACAAGCAGATTAATCTCACAAGAACTAGAATATTTGCAGTGGTCGTACGTTTTCCTAAAAGCTTTTCCAAGAGAAACCTAACAGCTTCTCTTGAAACAAATGCACACCCCTCTGACTCAGGGGAACTGAAATAAATGGGTCTGTTTTCTCCCAGACACGACAACGTGGCACTCATAACCTGTCTTCCCTGGCTTTTCGGTGCTGGCCTCAAGGTGAAATCTTCATGAACAGATGGGGCTCCTTGGAGCTCCTCGGGCAGGGGATAGACATGCTTCTGAGATAACACTAGTAAATGTGCTTTCTCAAAGTGCCCCTTTCTTCCCAGAGAAACCTGAGGCTCAAATCTTAAGATCTCAGATGGATAGAGGCCTTTGTTATGTGGCCTTGAGCAAGTCATATAATCTCTAAACCTCCGTTTCCCAACTTTAAGACAAGAATGTTAATAGTACCTGCTGCACTGGGTCATTCTGAGGACTAAGTAAGATGATGTAGGTAGAGCCAGCACGTGACTAGCACTGGATACATTTTGTTTTTATTAGCTATCATTTTGCCAACTTTCCCCCGCCCCTTGCTTTAGATTATTTCTTAACCATGTTAGAATAATGAAAATGTATAAACGCCCTCAGCACTACTGCTTTTTCTCCAGCTGTAGTGTTTCCATGAGTAGGACTTGGTGTATACCTCCCCTGATGACCAGGTCTACTAGAACCACCAGGGATGGCCCCTGGTTCTATGTCGGGTGTGGTGCCAGGTGCTCTGTGGCCTCTGTTGGGAGACAGATTCTCTCTTTCCTCTGCCCTGCCCCATCCACTGACTCTTTCTAGGAAAGGCAGGACACCAAGGGATGGGTTGGGGAGGGGTTTCCTGCAGATGCTCTGCTGGTTAAGTCTGTAAGCAGCTGTGGAAGGATCTCCCTCTGGGCAGCAGGAACACCCCTGATTTCTCTGGGGCTGGACTTTCTTCTTCTCTTTGATCCACTCTTTTCTTCCCTCTTTGCCAGCTTTTCTTGGGACTATCTGTGCTTGTGTGTTTACCCACACGGTGCCCAGCTCCTTGGCTGGGAGCAGAGCTTAAGTCTTCTCAAGGGCCCTCTGAAACTGTGAGTGCTGTGCTAAGGGGTCCTGGCCACTATGGTGCTCAGCCCACACGCTATCTGTGAAACCGTAGAGACCAGTTATGGTAAAAGCTCTTCCTCTTGATCCCTCCAAGTAGGAATAATAGGTTGTAAGTCAAAGGCCCTCCTTTCTAGGAAATGCAGTGTTTCTTGGAGATTGGCTGTTGTGGCCGGATAGGGTGGACAGGGCAGGACGGGGCATGTCTTGGGCACAGGCGGGGGTCCAGACTCCACGTAGCTTCCCTGCAGACCTCAGTGGTCTCCTAGTCTGTTTGTGAATCTTCTCATACAGAGCTGGCCTGAGCCTTTTCTCAGTGGAAGCTCCGGTAGTCATGAGGATCTTTCCTGAGTCACCTGCACGTGTCATGGGGACCTGCGGGCTGGCTGGGGTTACAGTAGGCTCCTAGGTGCAGCCTCTGCCTGTGGGGACAGGCTGCGTGTGGGACACTGTCCTCTTCCACCCTGTGGCCTGGCGACTGCCTGAGCTGGCTAGAGGTGGCCGGGTCCATGGCCACAGCTGCCCACGGAGAGGTGAGAAGAACACGGTCATCTTAAAGTCCATGTGTGGAAACCAGGCCTTTGCAGATGAGCCAGCTTATCTGTAGTTCAGTGGATGAGACTTGCTTCAGGACAGACAATTTTGAGAGATTGAAGAGTAATTCTGTTCATTTTGGGGGATTTTGACCTCAGAGATAGAGAGTCAGAAAAGAAGTTAGTTAAACTCCCCCAGAGTTAGCAAGTATTGTGATCTCTTTATTCTTTATTAAAAATAATTTTTAAAATAACTTATATTAATTTGAAAAATACGGTTTGGAAAAGTCGACTGTTAATCCCTACACAAAGCTTTCCTCTGTTGCTGGTGGGGTCTTCCCTTTACAGTGCAAATGGTCTGGTCTTCACCCTGGACCACCGGTTGGGGAGCTGCTATGGTGATGGGCTTCTGCACGGAATCATTTTTCAATGCTGGAGACAAAGTCACAAGTTTTCCTTCCTCCCTTCCTTCCTTCCTTCCTTCCTTCCTTCCTTCCTTCCTTCCTTCCTTCCCTCCCTCCCTCCCTCCCTCCCTCCTTCCTTCCTTCCTTCCTTCCTTCCTTCCTTCCTTCCTTCCTTCCTTCCTTCCTTCCTTTTCTCTCTCTCCCTCTCTCTCTTTCTCTCTCTCTCCCTCTCTCTCTCTCTCTCTCTCTCTCTCCCTCTCCCTCTCTCCCTCTCTCCCTCTCTCCCTCTGTCCCTCTCTCTCTCTCTCTTTCCTTCCTTCCTTCCTTTTCTCTTCTTTCTCTTCTTTCTTTCTATTTTTTTTTTTTTAATACTTAAAGAGGCAGTGTAGCCCAGCAGTGAAGAACCTGGACTCTGGATACTCCCTGGTAGGTTTGCTAGAATTAAAAGACCTTTTGCTTGCCGCACACAATGCCCGACTCTCAATAACTCTTAGTTATCATGGTTACATTATGCAACCTTTCCTTGACATCTCCACCCCTGCTATATTTCAAACACTTTTGGGCATCACTTTCAGCATTCTCCGTGGGCTGCTGTGTTTCAGAAAAATAGAACTTTTAGGAAAAATAAGCTTACTGAAATGTTGATGGTAAGTGCACATCTCCCAGGTGACATGCGTCCTCTCCCTGCCTTCCAAGGTGGACCCTTTGGGATGGTGTCATTGGTACACAGATGGCCCTCCCCCACCCATTCATTTGGCTAAAACCTCTGGCTGTCTTAGGTTTTCCCAGCTGCCTGCAGTGTCAGTTTGTTGGGAGAGCCACATGGTTTGGTGCACGATGTACCTACCAGGTTGGTCTCTCTTTCCTGCTGTGGTCTCCAGGTTACCGCAGGTTGGTACATTTGGAATCCATCATTAGGTGTTTTTCATGCTGCTTGTTCCTTTTCAAGAATAAACAGGTGCTATAGTATTAGATTTTATCGATCACTTAACCAGCAAGAAATTATGGAAATAATATCCATAAAATCGCCATAAAACCCTGTTAACCTGCCAGATTTCCAAATTAGAGAATCAGTTAGATTTGTTTGGTATTTGTTTAGCTGTGGTCTCCAGGTGACTCCTGCTCTATTTACTCTCATAATTTCCCCAAAGATTTGTTTCTGTCTTCCTGAGAGAACGATGTGTTCTGCATATCCTATCAGAAACTGCTAGAAGGAATAGGGGCACAAAGATAAATTAAGCAAATATTTCAGATTTGTTACTGTACTTTTGTGAGCCATATAAGTTAATGATCCAAGGCCAGAGACATTGCTTAATGCCAGATACAGTCACGCTAAGTTCTGCTTTTCCTGGGGGAGCTAGGGATGGATGGCAGTTCAGGTTTCTCTGGCCTGTCTCCAGGGGTGACAGGGACCTGCCTCGTGCCACTTTATCTTGGACCGAACACTTGGTCTCCAGGCACCAGTTATTTCAAAGGCACGAGTTGCTGTCATGGTGCCACCTTGTCACGACCCATCAGCTAACGAGACTGCCTCGTGGAGGTTTGCACATACCCGGAAACTGCAGGCAGGTCTCACTGAAAGTGCCATCAGGTAGCAGAACAGGCCCATGTGTGGGTGAGAGAGGCAGCCCCTGCACCGTGTGAGCTGGTGGGGAGAGGGTTTCCTGGGCAGGGTCCCTGGGCTCCCGAAGATCGACCCTCCCACTACCCTTTCAGTAGTTCCTCTTCCTTCTTTTAGTGTCTGAGGATTCTCTTCTCTTTTGGAAATTCTCATTAAACATTCACTTGCTAAATATTTATTGAGCTTTCACTGTATGCCTGGTGTGGTACTAGCTTCTGTGGGCAGGAGAGCGGGGGTGTCTAAAAATGCTTCGTGGAGGAAGTGGTGTCTGGGATGAGTCCTGAAGAACGTGTAAGAGCCAGGTGGAATGATTCCTGCCGATTTTCTCAGTTGGACCCCTTCCAGCCGTGGGTAGTAGGCACTGATGTTATTTCTACTTGATGGAGGAGGAACTGAATCTCAGAGAGGTGAGTGACTTGCCGGAGGTCAAGAATGGGTACCTGAACTCGGAAGTCTCTCTCTCGAGAGCCCACGTGTTCAATCACTATAACTTCACACTGGACAGACAGGCCAGATCCACCCTTTGACTCTGGGTTGGCAAGGAAAAGGAGGCATTGCGATGAGTGAGAGGACAGTGAGTAAACCTCACCTCCTTCAGGGCTGACTGTGTGAAAGGAGGGCAGCTTGAGGTGGCAAGAATGGCTTGATCCCCATCCTTAGGAGCTTATGATCTAGTTAGAAAGATAGGGCTGAGAAAGCTCAAGGTGAAACCTCATTTCTGCTCCTGCCTCTGTTGCTTACTTTACTGGGTCACCTTGGGCAACCTGCTCACCATCTCTGGGCCTGTTTTCTTTTTCTGTTAAATGAAAGTAATACTTAAGGTAAGGGGTTGTTGATGGATGTGAACATGGTTTGAAAAGCTCAAAGTATAGAAGTGTAAGGCTCTTTGCAGAGCACATTCTTTTTTTTTTTTTTTTTTTTTTTTGCCTGACCAAGACCTCTGTTTATTTTCTTTCTTTTTTTTTTTTTTCACACACACACACTGTATTTTATTTTTACAAGAGATAAATAGACTGACACCCAGCATTGTACATGGATGACCACAACAAAAACAACAATGATTGCAATTACCAAACATGAAACACACTCATACTATGTCATAATATTGACATTCAGTCCAGTAATCCTCCACTGTAACAGCTCCTTTACTTTGCAGTGAAAATTGATTTGTATATTCTTTGCCTCTGAGTCCTTGTGGGATTTTTTTTTTTTTAATTCAGACAGAAAGTCACAAAAATTATACTCATCCTCATCAGTTCACTCAGTCCCATGTAATTAATTGTTTTTTTTTCATCTTGATCTTTTGTTAGCACTTTTATGAGTTCATCAGTTTTTCATCAGAGTTCTGAAAATGCTTATTCATTCAGTTCAGCAGTACAGTCAGTTACCAGAAACCTGTACTTGTCAGAGTCTTTTCCATGAATTTCTTGAAGATGAAACCCTTTTATAGGAACATATTTGCAAAATCATCAGAGTACACCCAGAACTGTCTGTAAATGACAAAAGACTTAAAAATGACCACGGTAAAAGATTTGATGAAAGTTCATAATAATGCAGTTGACAAGAAAATTAGTTATTTCTGAGATATACATTTTAAAGTAATAACTAGGATTATTACTTATAACATTATACCAAAACATATAAGATTTTTAGAAATTTCATGTAATGTCTGAAACATTTATATTAACATATTTCCATACAAATACAAATATAAGATTTTTAGAAATTTCATGTAATGTCTGAAACATTTATATTAACATATTTCCATACATATTTCCATACAAATACAAATATAAGATTTTTAGGAATTTCATGTAATGTCTGAAACATTTATATTAACATATTTCCATACAAATAACCCAATGAAAGTTTAGTATTAGTTGTTTTGTTTGTTTTTTTATACTGCAGGTTCTTATTAGGCATCAATTTTATACATATCAGTGTATACATGTCAATCCCAATCGCCCAATTCAGCACACCACCATCCCCACCTCACCGCAGTTTTCCCCCCTTGGTGTCCATATGTCCATTCTCTGCATCTGTGTCTCAACTTCTGCCCTGCAAACTGGCTCATCTGTACCATTTTTCTAGGTTCCACATACATGCATTAATATATGATATTTGTTTTTCTCTTTCTGACTTACTTCACTCTGTATGACAGTCTCTAGATCCATCCACGTCTCAACAAATGACTCAATTTCGTTCCTTTTTATGGCTGAGTAATATTCCATTGTATATATGTACCACATCTTCTTTATCCATTCGTCTGTTGATGGGCATTTAGGTTGCTTCCATGACCTGGCTATTGTAAATAGTGCTGCAATGAACATTCGGGTGCATGTGTCTTTTTGAATTACGGTTTTCTCTGGGTATATGCCCAGTAGTGGGATTGCTGGGTCATATGGTAATTCTATTTTTAGTGTTTTAAGGAACCTCCATATTGTTCTCCAGAGTGGCTGTATCAATTTACATTCCCACCAACAGTGCAAGAGGGTTCCCTTTTCTCCACATCCTCTCCAGCATTTGTTGTTTGTAGATTTTCTGATGATCCCCATTCTAACAGGAGTGAGGTGATACCTCATTGTAGTTTTGATTTGCATTTCTCTAATAATTAGTGATGTTGAGCAGCTTTTCATGTGCTTCGTGGCCGTCTGTATGTCTTCTTTGGAGAAATGTCTATTTAGGTCTTCTGCCCATTTTTGGATTGGGATGTTTGTTTCTTTGATATTGAGCTGAATGAGCTGTTTATATATTTTGGAGATTAATCCTTTGTCCGTTGATTCATTTGCAAATATTTTCTCCCATTCTGAGGGTTGTCTTTTCGTCTTGTTTATGGTTTCCTTTGCTGTGCAAAAGCTTTGAAGTTTCATTAGGTCCCACTTGTTTATTTTTGTTTTTATTTCCATTACTCTAGGAGGTGGATCAAAAAAGATCTTGCTGTGATTTATGTCAAAGAGTGTTCTTCCTATGTTTTCCTCTAAGAGTTTTATAGTGTCCAGTCTTACATTTAGATCTCTAATCCATTTTGAGTTTATTTTTGTGTATGGTGTTAGGGAGTATTCTAATTTCATTCTGTTACATGTAGCTGTCCAGTTTTCCCAGCACCACTTATTGAAGAGACTGTCTTTTCTCCATTGTATATCTTTGCCTCCTTTGTCATAGATTAGTTGACCATAGGTGCGTGGGTTAATCTCTGGGCTTTCTATCTTGTTCCATTGATCTATGTTTCTGTTTTTGTGCCAGTACCATATTGTCTTGATTACTGTAGCTTTGTAGTATAGTCTGAAGTCAGGGAGTCTGATTCCTCCAGCTCCATTTTTTTGCCTCAAGACTGCTTTGGCTATTCGGGGTCTTTTGTGTCTCCATACAAATTTTAAGATGATTTGTTCTAGCTCTGTAAAAAATGCCATTGGTAATTTGATAGGGATTGCATTGAATCTGTAGATTGCTTTGGGTAGTATACTCATTTTCACAATGTTGATTCTTCCAATCCAAGAACATGGTATATCTCTCCATCTGTTGGTATCATCTTTAATTTCTTTCATCAGGGTCTTATAGTTTTCTGCATACAGGTCTTTTGTCTCCCTAGGTAGGTTTATTCCTAGGTATTTTATTCTTTTTGTTGCAGTGGTAAATGGGAGTGTTTCCATAATTTCTCTTTCAGATTTTTCATCATTAGTGTATAGGAATGCAAGAGATTTCTGTGCATTAATTTTGTATCCTGCAACTTTACCATATTCATTAATTAGCTCTAGCAGTTTGCAGAGCACATTCTTAATGCTATATAATGCTTTCTTATTCTGCCGTGTGGAAGGGGGTAAGTTGCCTCTGACATGCCCTCTCTTGTGTGGCAGTGCATTGGTCCAACCACATTTCCAGGCCAGGTGACCCACTTCATACTCTTGGGATTAATAAGTGTGTTACTTTGGATGGCTGCCTGACCTCTCTGTGTTTCTCTTCTGAGTATCAAGTGAGGAGACTTGATCCTTGCAGGATCATTATGAACATTAAACGAGATGACACATGAAAGGCTTCTGAAGCAGAGTAGGTGCTCAGAGAATGTTGGTTGCCCTTCCTCATCACACCTGAGCTGTTGTGTGTGCTCATAGGCGGCTGCAGGGGCAGCGGGTGTGGATCTCCCATCTCACGTCCAGTCCTGTGTCTCCCAGACTTGTGGGTACCACTGTCCTGATTTCTGCCCCATCTCCAAATACTTGAATTTATTTAAAAATATATTTTTCTTTAAAGCAATTCTCCTTTCCCTCCAATTTAGTCTTAAGTAATAATACATGTGAAGCCACAGGTTTAATACACATAACAAATTATACAAATAAAAAAATTTGGGTACTTCTTAAAATCCTCAGTGATGTATGTGCCATACTTAGAAAAACACAGTGCAAATTGGATTTGTTTATGGTAACTTCATACCTATTCCAAGTATTCTCTCTGTTACTTCTCAAGAGTAAATACTGGGGTCATGTTGGAGGTTGGTTGGTGGAGGCAACACTTTTATCTGAAGGAGTTTAAGGAATAGAACTGGCTGAATTGCAGTGGGGAACCCCAAATCCATTTGGGCATTTGGGTCCTGAAGTTTGAAATCTCCATCTCTTTCCGAATAGTGGAACCCAAAAGTCTCATCCGAGGTAGTCCTTGACAAAGCTGCAAAAAATTGAGGAGTAGTACAGGCTGCAAAGAAATGTAACTTGTTTTGCGGAGACTTTCAGACGTCTGAATGGGCACCACTAACAAATGAAGCAACTGACAAAGGATTAATCTCCAAAATTTACAAGCAGCTCATGCAGCTCAATAGCAAAAAAACAAACAACCCAATCCAAAAATGGGCAGAAGACCTAAATAGACATTTCTCCAAAGAAGATATACAGATTGCCAACAAACACATGAAAGAATGCTCAACATCATTAATCATTAGAGAAATGCAAATCAAAAGTACAATGAGATATCATCTCACACCGGTCAGAATGGCCATCATTAAAAAATTTAGAAACAGTAAATGCTGGAGAGGGTGTGGAGAAAAGGGAACAGTCTTGCACTGTTGGTGGGAATGCAAATTGATACAGCCACTATGGAGAACAGTATGGAGGTTCCTTAAAAAACTAAAAATAGAATTACCATACGACCCAGCAATCCCACTACTGGGTATATACCCTGAGAAAACCATAATTCAAAAAGAGTCATGTACCAAAATGTTCATTGCAGCTCTATTTACAATAGCCAGGACATGGAAGCAACCTAAGTGTCCATCAACAGATGAATGGATAAAGAAGATGTGGCACATATATACAATGGAATATTACTCAGCCCTAAAAAGAAACGAAATTGAGTTATTTGTAGTGAGGTGGATGGAGTTAGAGTCTGTCATACAGAGTGAAGTAAGTCAGAAAGAGAAAAACAAATACCGTATGCTAACACATATATATGGTATCTAAGAAAAAAAAAAAAAAGGTCATGAAGAACCTAGGGGTAAGACGGGAATAAAGACACAGACCTACTAGAGAATGGACTTGAGGATATGGGGAGGGGGAAGGGTAAGCTGTGACAAAGTGAGAGAGTGGCATGGACATATATACACTACCAAATGTAAAACAGATAGCTGGTGGGAAGCAACCGCATAGCACAGGGAGATCAGCTCTGTGCTTTGTGACCACCTAGAGGGGTGGGATAGGGAGGGTGGGAGGGAGGGAGACGCAAGAGGGAAGAGATATGGGGACATATGCATATGTAGAACTGATTCACTTTGTTATAAAGCAGAAACTAACACACCATTGTAAAGCAATTATACGCCAATAAAGATGTTAAAAAAAAAAAAAAAACAGGAAATCATAGCCGTCACGTGGTAATGTGGGGTGTGGGATCATTTTGGAAGCAAACTAAGTGGTTGACCTCTGGTTGACATTCCAGGCTTTTCTCAGGGTACAAGTGCACCCCCAGGATAGAATCCTACCAGGCTAGCAGCATGCCTTTGGACTAGCCCCCTAGGCTTACCTCCTCACCTCCCAAGAATTTAGCCCCAAGGCTTTGCAGGGGCTGAGCTTGTGTCTCTGTCAAGCTGCATTGTAGGAACGCTATTTCTGCTTTGTCAGCCACCTCACCCCATCATATAGTCCTGCCTTCTCCTGTTTTCCAGGGCACGCAGAGTGTAGCGGCTGCCTGCAGTTTGGCCGTAGATGCGTGATGGTTGTCATTGTTAAATGTCGGCCCTGGGAAGGAGTCACCAGGCACTGGGTGCCAGACGTGGTGCTGTGGGATGTGGGGAGATGGCAGGCCTGGATGGGGTGCCCTCCTGTTTACCACTCTGCCTCCTGACAGAGACCTGCTCATCCCATACTGATGAAAGTGCATCCTCTTTGTCAAGACTGCACATTCATTCTCTTCTGAAGAGAAATGTGGTTTTAATTTCAGAGATCAGATGGGATGACTTGTGTTCATATGGCTGATAAATCATTTTAAAGAAAATTACTTTGGCATGCTTGACATTTGTATGGATGGCTGATGAAGGAAAGGAATGGCTCCAGATCACGTCAGAAATATTTTACCATTACAAAAAATTGCGGTCTGCAGAAAACAGAATCCAATAAAGCCATAAACCTGTCTGACCATCCTTCTAAGCTGTAGAAATGCGGCATTCAGGGACCATGACGTTGGCATAAATATGCCACATGGTGAGCACTTTGTAAGAAAGAGAATACCCCATGATAGAAGTGAGGAGGCGTGGGTCCTGGCCCCAGCTCTGCCCACCGACCACAGCTGCCATTGGGCGGAAGTCATTGCATCTTGCTGGGCCTCAGCTTCGCGGGGCTGGTGACTCCCCTTGAGAGTCAGATGAATGCTTTGCCCTCTCCCTGAAAAACATGCACACATCCAAAAAGTATTTTTCACACAACGCCATGGTTTGGTGGACCTCTCAAAGCCCATCCGTGGGCCTCAAGTTAAGGGCTCCCAGACCCAGTGAGCCCTACTGTCTCCCTCTTCTCTAGAGACCATCTTGGATCCACCTGACTTGGTAACACCCTTCTCTAGAGGAGGAGACGAGGAGAGCTGACCTCCTCAGTTCCCTGGGCTCAGCTGCCTGGTTCAGTGCAGGGAACATTTATTGAGCACCTTTTGTATGTGAGGCAGTGGGCCGGGTGAGGGCGTGCCAGGATGGACGCGATACATACCCGATCTCCTAAGGGAGGTTGTTCTCGTGGTCACGAGCTTTGTGGTGGGTGAAGGCCGTGAGGGTGCTGAACCAGCAGTGGGGAGAGAGTCAGGATTTGAGGTCCAGTTCTTGTCTTGTGATGAGTTCTAATTCTGTGCTTCGTGATCATAGACAATCCACTGGGCCTCGGTTTCTTCATAAGTACAATAGGGTCAGTAATTCTAGAACCTTCTGCCTCTCAGCATTGTTGTGAGAATCCAGTATGCTCATGTGTTAATTTAAATAAACTTGATTGATAACTGCTCTGGGACTGTAGTGTTTAAACGGGTTAAATTATAAACTCCTGTTATTATTAAGAGTTTTGCTATATACCCATGGAAACAAGATCTTTGCCAATAAAAAAGCAAATTAAAAATGTGAGAATGGATGACAGCAGACACAGAGTTGGGAGAAGGAGGGCATTGCCTGGGGGGTCAGTCAGCTGACTGAGGCAGCTTCTACCCTGAATCCAGGGTCTTCACCTTGAAGGATTTTATTTGAACTCTTAGTCCTTTTTTATAGAAATCATCATGTTAATTGTAGAAGAATAGAGAATACTTTTTACTAAAAACCAGAAAGTAAACCTAAAACACATACCACCAATTGTGTAAGCAATTGAAGATAACCACTTTTGATCATTTGGTGTAAAACCTCTGGACCTTTGAATGCATGCACATACATGGAAATTCACTCATTTATTCATTTAACAATATTTATTCATAGTATACTAGTTTTCCTGGCCTGGAGTTAGGCACTTCAGTCTATAATGGTAAACATAGTGAATGTGGTTCCTCCAGGACCTAGTCGTCTAGGCTGAGAGACAGTTAAGTAAATAAATACTGCAATTGTGTCACTTCCTGTGAATGTAAGCACGGGCACACACTCACTCTCTCAGCTGCAACTGTGCTCTATGTTATTGCTTTGCTGTCAGTCACTTTCCCTCTGTAATGTGCTGTGATCTTTTCTCCATGCTGGTTAATACATGTATCAGTTACCTGTTGCCTGTCAAACAACGACAGAGCGTTATTGCATCAGTGAGCATTGATGCCTGCAGTTAGCTGGGCTTGGGCTGGGCTCATCTTGGCCGGTGTTGCTTGCTGTGGGTCCTCTGGCTGTCCGCTGATCTAAGATGGCCTTGGCTGGGACAACTCCACGTGTCTCACCTCCCTGCAGCTAGGTCAAGCATGTTCTCATGGTCATGGCCAAGGCACAAGAGCAGAAACTGAAATGCTCAAGTGCTGTGTCAAGCCTCTGCTTGTGTCATGTCTGCTAACAAGTCACATGGCTGGGTCAAGGGACAGAGTGTGAGGGAAACCACTACAAGATTGTGTGATCAAGGGTGTGGATGTAGGGAGGAGAGAGGAGCTGGGGTCCTTAGTGCACCTGATGTACTGCAGTCTCCATCCTCATTACCCTTCTTGTTGCTGCACAGGATTCTATCATGTGCCTGTAGATGAGTGAGGTTTAAACACAGGCTGTTTTTGGCAAAGGTGTGGAGGGAGCATGGGGTTTCTGGGAGCTGGGTCTGCCTGTGTGCCAAGAATAGCGGGTGGAGGGCATCGCGTGCTGGGAGGAGGAGGTTGGACTTTATCTTGTCGGTAACTGGGGATGAGACGATAACAGTGGGACCTCAAAAGGTAAATCTGAAAGAGGTATTTGGCATGTATTTAGGTGAAAAGAGGCTGGAGAAAAGGAGACAAGTCAGTATGTATTGGAATAATCCGAGTATGGGCCTAGAGGTAGAAGGAAATGGAAAAGAAGGGATGGACCAGGACAATTGAGTTAATAACTGCGGCTTTCGTTAGTTGAATTCTTCCTGTGTGCTATCACATGCCGTGCCACATGCTTTGTGTTATCACCTGGAACCCTTAGAACAATCCTATGAACTCAGTACTTACATCACCCTCCTTTCACAGACCAGGAAACTGAGGCATAGCCATGAGGCAGCTGGTCTACCTAAGGTCTCACAGCTCCTTAGTGGCAGTACCAGGATGTGACCCGGTGCAGTCTGTCTCCAGAGCCTGCAGCCTTTGCTGTAACTCCAGGAATCATCCTGGTAGCTGTTGAGGGAGATTTGCTAAGACGTGGTAACAGTTTATAGAGGAAAAGAGGAAAGTTCTGGAAAGAACTGAGTGTTCTAGTCATAGGACTAGTATTCTTGACAGAAGTAGGAAAACTTGATGAAAGGCGTTTTGTGTCCTGGGGTTTGGGGTTTTTTTGTTTTGTTTTTTAAAGATTTTTGTGATGTGGACCATTTTTACAGTCTTTATTGAATTTGTCACACTATTGCTTCTGTTTTATGTTTTGGGTTTTTTGGCCCCGAGGCCTGTGGGATCTTAGTTCCCCGACCGGGGGTCAAACCCACAGCCCCTGCATTGGAAGGCGAAGTCTTAACCACTGGGGCACCAGGGAGGTCTTGGGGTTGTGGTTTTTGAAGTTGCTGAGGTCAAGATGAAGGTGGATGTCTGTGGATGGTGAGTGGAAGCAGTGGTGAAGCGGTGGTCCTACAAGGTCTGGCTGAGAACAGGGAAATGTAAAGGGCCGTGGAGCCTGGAGGCCAGTTTGCGTTGGACGGTAGGAAGAGGAAGTAGAGCCAGTGAAGGGGTGATCTGAAAGGTAGATGGAAAACACGGGTAGAATCCGTGTTTTCCATTCAGTTGTTCCGTTCAGACTGATGGAGGAGAGTTTCAAGATGGAGGGCTGGTCTGTGGTCTGGAGTGGGGAAGGCCATTAGGAGGAAGAAAACTGAGAAGAGTGACAGAATTTGGCAATGCAGAGGTCACTGCAGGTGTTGAGCAGAGCACCTTTCAGGCAAGCTGCGGAAGCAGAAGGCAGGTCGCATTGCCGCCCGGGTGGAATGACTGAGAAGGACAGGACTCGCGTGTCCACTTTACAGCCTGTGCTGAGGGTGTTTGGCAACCCAGCCAGGACCACTGTGGGTGGCAGTGCCAGGGGCTCCTGTACATCACGGAGCTGGGGGGCGGTCAGGAGGAGACGGTTGGGGGTGATGGAGGATGCCTGAGAAAGGGGAACTAATCGAGGGTGCAAATCCCAGGGGGGGACACATGAGGGATGGAGATCAGGGACAGGCAGAGGAGGGGGGGATTAGCCACAGAGAGCAGCAGGGGGAGACTGGTGGAAGCCATCTGGGAGCTCCGTGCCTGGGTTTGAGGTTAGGTGGGGCTGGGGGAAAGGGAGCCCCCTTCAAACGCGGGGCGGCAGCATCATTGCTTTGCTTAAACTCTCTCACGGTTGCTCACCTCCCCCACAGCAACCAGTGGATCTTTTGAAAAGAAAACCAGCGATGGTCCCCATGCCCTCAGGATGAAGCCTTCGCTCCTTGAGGTGGCCTGCATGCTGGCTGCCCTTCATGTTGTGGTTGCTGCCGGCCCCTCGGCCCCGTCCAGCCGTGCCCTCCCCCCGTGCTCCCACCAACCCTGTTCCTTCTAGCTGGAGTGCTCGAGCCCCCTCTCCCACCTGCTCCTTCCTTTCTAACTCCAGGCTTCTGTTCAGGCACTTGACCTCTGGCTTCTCTCCTGCATTTCTCCTCTGGAAAGTGCCTTGATCTCTGCTGAATCCCCAGCACTCAGCACCATGCCTGGCACACAGAAGGGGCTCTGTACACAGCTTCGCAGAAGGCAATCAAGACAGGCAGCGTGAACACACGAGAAACCCTTGCTGCCTCTGGTGGCTGAGAAGATCTCTGGAAGCGGGATTTGTTGGGTGTTTGCCCTTTGTGATGCTTGCCAGGAGAACTACTGTGTGTTTTTCAAGCCTGACCAGCTGCCCTCTGCCCTCTGATGCCCTTTTTCTCTTTTCTTTTTAAAAATGGAAACAGAACAGGCAAAGCAGACCTCGCAAGGACCTTTTTTCCTTAGACAAATAGCTGGTATTCCTATTAAAATGGTAATTTCCTTTGTTTAAAAAGGCAGATGTGGTCAAATTAAGCTAATCTAATTTGCAATTTTTCATTAAAAATATATAAGACTGAGGCTGGGAGGCTCTTCTGGTCCCAGGGGTCGTTGTGTTAGCAGCCGCGGGAACAAACGTCCTTTATTTGCTTAGAGATACATACAGCTTCCGGCAGGCATCATTTCCTCACGGTGACTTCTCCATGACCTTGCTTCAGTCCACAGGGGATTTCTGTCTGCCAGCTTGTCTTCTATTTTGCCCTTTTTATTAAATAGAAAATCCCTAAGTACCCCCAGGTTGCAGAGTCCCTTGTAACAGAGAAGAAGAGGAAGGGTCTCCTCTAACTTTAGGGAACTCAGGACAAAGACATGGGCTTTTTTTTTTTTATTATTATTAATTTATTTATTTTTGGCTGTGTTGGGTCTTCGTTTCTGTGCCAGGGCTTTCTCTAGTTGCGGCAAGTGGGGGCCACTCTTCATTGCGGTGCGTTGACCTCTCACTATCGCGGCCTCTCTTGTTGCGGAGCACAGGCTCCAGACGCGCAGGCTCAGTAATTGTGGCTCACGGGCCCAGTTGCTCCGTGGCATGTGGGATCTTCCCAGACCAGGGCTCGAATCCGTGTCCCCTGTGTTGGCAGGTGGATTCTCAACCACTGCACCACCAGGGAAGCCCTGACATGGGGTTTTATATGAGAGCAAGGAAGAATGCAGAATGCTGTGTGAAGCCAAGGGCAGGTACAGGTGCCCTGGACTCGTATGCGTGGATCTGGGTGGGCAGGACCCTAGAGGGTGGAGTAGGGCAGGGGTGGTGGTATCCCTGCATGTTGAGAGGGCCCCGTAACATTCTCACAAATCCCGGAATTTGTTGGTACCACTTATAGCCTAGGGCTTCCCCCACAAAAGGCCATCAAGCATGCCTGAAACCTACATGCCCCGTCTGAACCCTGATGAGAGTTCATGTGCTCGTGGCGATCGGGACAGCCCAGCTAAGCTGTGTGGAGCCCACGATGTTGTGCTCAACCAAGGTGATGCAGCTTTCCTTCCACGCTCCAGCCCTGAGGAGCTTGAGTCAAATGCATTCCTCAGCCGTAGTCGTAAACGGTGGCCCCCACCACCAGTACCAGCTTTGGGATTGCTTGTCAAGCGTTGGGACCAAGCAGGTTAAGTCTTCAAAACCAGGGCTCCCTCCTGCTTCTGTTTCACCTTGGCAGTGACCCCTTGAATCCTGATGGGAGGGTGTGGTCCAGCATTTCCCTGTGCGGTCAGAACTTAAAACAAGTCAAAGTAGTATTAGAGCACAGGGATGGAAACGTTTGGGGTCCACAGAGGCAGGCATCGCCTAACAGAGGAGAGGCTGTAGGCTTCTGAGGGGCAGACAGGACCTGGGCAGAGTGTTCTGGGAAGCATAGGAAGGCCTTGACCCTTCTCGTAGTCCAGTGTGACTCTAGAGCACGTGAGAAATTGGAGGTGCTTCTATACTATTTTAAAGAGGGCTGATATACCTGGAACTACAAGTTCTACTTGGATTATCATTTGCAAGCCTGTGATAAAAATCATCTCTCGGGAGGTGTTTGGCGGTGTGCTTTATCTGTACCTCTTACATCCTGTCTTGATTGGTCTTTGGGACGAGCCTGCGGTATTTTGCCATAGTTGGCCTATTTTCTTGCCTCCCTAAATTATGCCAATCTGTGCAAAGCACGGGATATGATGACAAGTGAATGGTGTGAGGCGAATTCTCTGCAGCCCTTTTCTTGTCAGTGTCACAGCTGTGAGTGTTGGCAAGTTCTCCAGATAGATTTTCTTTTCCTCTTAAATGTTTGTCTAAAATTAATTTTGCCTGTTTTGAAGAGGTTGTCGAGCAGTCAGAGGGCTTTGCAGAGCAGAATCTGCAGCCCTGGCAGAGGAGCTGAAAGCTGCCAATTCAGTGGGATATGTGTCAGTGCCCCACCAAGATGGAAACTGGGTCCACGTCCGTGTGGAGCTGGCAGGTCAGAGCAGCCCTCGTGGCCATCGAGCAGACCTGGGCGGGGAGCCCTTGAGTTTGGAGCCTTAAACCCATCACACCATGTGGACTTCAAGGGCAGGAGATGGCATGGGTTATCATAGGCCTACAAACTCTGGGCACCAGGCTGCATATCAGGAAAAACAGTTTTTGAAGCATGTAATTTTGTGACCTTGCTTTTTCTCTACAGTATCTTGTGAATTGAACGGCAACTCTCCCCATGCCCCTGCCCCCCAGAGATCACATCAGAGAGCACGGGAAGAACTTAGCTCAACATTTGAAAAGGCTGTCAGTGTTCAGTGGGTTTCTTTGTATTCCATGGGTTTGTATAATTTGTGTGCCTTCCAGTGGTGTTTAGCTCAGTGCTTTCACCCACAAGATGAAGCTCTCATCCACTGGGTTGCGGGCCCCCTGAGGAGCTGGGTCTGCTTTCCTTGCTGTTATATCTCTGCCGTCTAGCAGAGGCTTGGCACACAGTAGGAACTCACTGAATACCTGCTGAATGTCTGTATGAACAGACTCTTCCAATTTGTTGGTTGGATTTTACATTACAAATATTTCCTCTGTGCCATTGACACATAGTTTTGGTTTAACTGTTACTGTTTTTCTCCCTGGTTTAAGTGTACTTAATTTTTCTTTTTAATTTTTAAAATTTAACAATTTTAAAGTAAAAATTTTAATTATTATACAATTTTTTAAAGGTTACTTTCCATTTACAGTTATTACAAAGTATTGGCTCTATTCCCCATGTTGTACAATACATCCTTGAGCCTATCTTATACCCAGTAGTTTGTACCCGCCCCTCCCCACCTCTATACTGGCCCTCCCCCCACTGGTAACAACTACTTTGTTCTCTATATCTGTGAGTCTGCATTGAAGTGTACTTTTCATCGATCCTGGGTGGACAAGGTAGGACATAGTTCGATAGCCGGATGTGGGGATGAGACCCCTGGATTCTGTTCTCCGCTTGTCCTTTCCTCTCCGTGTGGATGCTGAGTCTTACTCGTTTATATATCCTCAAAAGCAGGGGTCACAACCCATGGCCCAACACTTGTTTTTGTAAATAAAATTGTTCTGGAGCCCAGCCTTGCTCATTTGTGTGCACATTGTCTATGGCAGCTCTCATGCCATGACCCAGAATTGAGTAGTTGCAGGAGAATCCTTATGGCTCAGAAAGCCTAAAATATTTACTCTCTGACCCTTTCCAGAAAAAGTTTGCTGATCCCTGCTTAAGACCATCCAAGAGGTGCTTGGTATGTGGTAGGTACCTAGCTGGCAGAGCCTGAAGGACGGATGAAGGAAGTGGTTTATCAGTCTGGGGGGTGGGGGTTCATTCCTAGGGCTGTGGAGGAGGTGAGGTAGTGGGCTCAATGCCTGCCCTGCCTTTGAGGTCTACGCAAGGATGTAGATTGGCTTAGTGTGATCTGGTGCCTTGATTGGACAATGAGGAGGAGTGGCTGGTGGCATCCACTTATTTTGTGATCAGATATTTATTGAACCAGACAGTTGCTGAGGACCAACAGTGCATCATGACTCTAGTTACAGAGCACATACTGTTTGCTGGTCACTCTGGACTATGTGTTATCTGAGGTGCTCATAACATTCCTGTGTGGCTGTAATATTCCTGTTCCTCAGATGGTAGTGACTGATAGCAGACATTGATACACAAGTCTAAGGTCATATCATTAAGGCGGCAGAGCCAAGTTCCAGACATGGGTCTGTCTGACCTGAGAATCCATGATCTCGCTGCTGAGACCATGTTCCCCTACAGTCTTATGGGTGCTTGGGAAAATGTCAATAAGCACGGTCCCTGCTCTTAAGGAGGTTGTCATCTAGAGAGGCAGTTTGAATTGTCTCAGATTCTTTTTGGAATGAGGTATCAGGAAGGCTTCCCGGAGAGGGAGATAACGATGATGACTGTGATAATAGTAACTTATAATTTTTTTTGTTTGTTTTTTGCTTTTGTCTGAGTTGGGTCTTCGTTGCTGCGCACAGGCTTTTCTCTAGTTGTGGCGAGCGGGGGCTATTCTTCCTTGCGGTGTGTGGGCTTCTCATTGCGGTGGCTTCTCTTGTTGCGGAGCTCGGGCTCTAGGCGTGTGGGCTTCAGTAGTTGCAGCTTTCGGACCCTAGAGTGCATGGGCTTTAGTAGTTGTGGCTTGCGGGCTTAGTTGCTCCATGGCATGTGGGATCTTCCTGGACCAGGGATAGATCCCATGTCCCCTGCATTGGCAGGCGGATTCTTAACCATTGCACCACCAGGGAAGTCCCACTTATAATGTTTATTGTTTACCTTGTGCCTGATGTCATGCAAAATATGTTACAGACATTATCTCTTTTAATCTGTCACCCTGTGTGATAGGTGCTATAGGGTTGAAACATGTCTCCCCAAAGGATATGTCCAAGTCCTAACCTCTAGTACCAGTGGATGTGACCTTATTTGGAGATAGGGTCTTTGCAGATGTCATTAATTTAAGGATCTTGAGATGAGATCATCCTGGATTTAACATGGGCCCTAAGTCCAATGACTGGTGTCCTTATAAAAGAAAGAATGAGGGGATTTGATACCCAGAGGTACAGAGAGGATGGTCATGTGAAGACAGACCAGAAGGTGGAGGACGAAAGGAAGGGTTGTCCCTGAAAGCCTGTGGAGGGAGCGTGGCCCTGTCAACACCTTGGGTTTTTGATTTCTGGCCTCTAAAAAGGTGAAAAAAAAAAATTCAAGCCACCAACTCTGTGGTAATCTGTGATGGTAGCCACAAGAAACAAATACAAGCCCAATTACCATCCTGCTGGGAGACGTTGAGTTAGTTGCCCAGGGCCACACAGCTGGCGAGTGCTGGAGCTTGGACTCAGACCCAAGTTAGTCTGCTTTAGCCGCTGGGCAGGGTTTGGGCTCAAGGTGGGACAGAGCCTGACTAGCAGACCGTTGTTGTGGGCAGAGCCCCACTGGTCAGCTCTGCCGTCCTTTCTAAGTGAGCATCTGTGGTTATTTCTGAGAGACCCCTGAGACGCTCCCAGCCCGAAAGAGAAGGCACCTCTCTGCCCCCTGTGTCCCCATGTGAGCTCGCCGGGCCATATGTCCCTGCTGTGCTGACAGCCTCGGCCCCAGCCCTCATGCCTGGAACAGAGCCCGTGTGGCTTGTGCCAGCTGGGGACGCAGAGGGCAGCCTTGGAAAATGTGGCCTCCATCCCGACTGGCTCTCTGCGGCACAGGACACAGAGATGGCAGGAGAGAAAGGCCTCTGTGCTTGTTCTGGGGGATGGGGAGGACAGCGTGTCCCTTTTCTGGCACTTGGAATAACAGTGACCTTGCTTTGGTGATGAGGAGGGAGCTGGTGGCTGAGTGTTAGTGGGAGCTTGGACTGTAAAATTGCTGCTGCTTCAGTGCTCCTTGGGGAGGAAGGAGGTGGAATAGACTCCGAGGCCTAAAAGACTGAAGGCATTTCCTGAGAAGGAGCCGCTGGCTGGTGGTCTCCCCAGCCCGTGGCAGGTGCCTCCTGGTGCAGAGAAAGGGCAGGGCGATGCCCGGGGTCCGGCCTCAGAGGCTTCAGATGCCCCCAGTCTTGTTCAGTCATCTCCCTCTGAGTCAGGGCTGAGCTGACTTCGGGGTGTTCCCATCTGCCCTGAGCCTGTGCGCTGCCCTCTTGGGTCCTGGCCTGTGTTCCCTCCCTGGCCGGGGGGAAGGAGTCATGTCACCTTGACTGGCTGGCCTTGCGAAGGCAGCTTGCATCCTTGGGCGTGAGGAGTGTGATGAGGGAGATGCCGAAGGCTGCTCCTACTCTCCCCTCCCATCCCCTCTTGGGGAAGAGGAGTAGGTAAAACTCAGCTGCTGGTGTTGACGGGAAAAAAGTCATCAGGTCAGCTGTGGAAATCGAGGGCTGGGAGGGTGGGAGAAAGACAGTTGGGGCTGCCGTTTGTGGAGCCCTCCGTGGGCCAGGCAGTGTGCTGAGGTTTTTTAAAATTTCTGCATGTTTGTTTTTTTTTTTAAATTAATTAATTAATTTATATTTTATTTTATTTATTTTTGGCTGTGTTGGGTCTTCGTTTCTGTGTGAGGGCTTTCTCCAGTTGCGGAGAGCGGGGGCCAGTCTTCATCGCGGTGCGCGGGCCTCTCACTATCGCGGCCTCTCCCGTTGCGGAGCACAGGCTCCAGACGCGCAGGCTCAGTAGTTGTGGCTCACGGGCTTAGTTGCTCCGCGGCATGTGGGATCTTCCCAGACCAGGGCTCGAACCCGTGTCCCCTGCATTGGCAGGCAGATTCTTAACCACTGCGCCACCAGGGAAGCCCTCTGCATGTTTTTATATAACTTGAGCTTCACAGCAGCTCCTTGAGAAGTTCTTATATCCCCATTTTACAGATGGGAAGAGGAGGCTTGAAGGCGTAAGTGACTGACTCAAGGACTCACAGTAAGTGGCAGTGCTGGGATGTGAGCCCAGGGTCTTTCTGACTCCAAAGGCCATGCTCTTCACTGTGCTTCTGGAGCCCGAGTTGCTGTCTTAGAGGGGCAGGCCTGGTGGGTAGTCTATGTGGAGATTGTGGAAGCGGGAAAGAAAGACAAGGGGACAATCTTTACCTGTTTCACAATTTTAACCAGTCCTGGCCCAGCAGCTAATCAAACTTCTGAGACCTAGTCATGTATTACATGCTTCCATCTTAAGGTGAACATATATAAGCTACTTTCTACCACTGGGCAGTTCTACCTACTCTCTTCCCTGGGGTCTCTCTTCCTAAGCCTCAGCTTCTTTCGGAAGGTCACGCTCACATATTAGATACACACAGACCGTTTCATTACCTGCTTAGGAAAATGCACCCAGATGACTACACCAATAAAGTAATTACATGAATGCATCTTCCGTTGAGTTACATCCATTTTTGGCTTTGAATGTTGTCTAACGTGTCATGTTACCTCTCTGCACATTTTCCCCTCCCCCAGTGCCCCACCCTCTCCATTCCCACCTCTCTGCCCTTAGTGATTCCTGCTGTAGAAGGTGGTTCTCTTACACTGCAGATGGAGCGTGATTCACACGTGCGACACTCGCTCTGTCAAGCTGTCGGTCTGGTGAGTTTATTTGGTGTGGGTCTTAGGCGGTTGTTATATGAATATCTTAGAGGAAAAAGAGGGGAATGATGAATGCCTGGAAAGCTCTTCCCTGACATTCTAATTCTTACTAAGTGTTAAAGTGGCAATATTTAGTCCGATGATTGTCTGTGCAGGGGAATTGGTTTTAGTGCTCTCACCATTGGGGCTCATGAAGTGATCCACCACTAAGGTCTGAGGTACCTGAGAGATGAGTTTATCTGGACTCTGGAAAGAGAAGATAGTTTTCCTTTTTTTTTTTTTAATTAATTAATTTTTATACAGCAGGTTCTTATCACTTATCTATTTTATACACATCAGTGTATACATGTCAATCACAATCTCCCAATTCATCCCACTACCATCACCCACCGCTTTCCCCCCTTGGTGCCCATATGTTTGTTCTGTACATCTGTGTCTCTATTTCTGCCTTGCAAACCGGTTCATCTGTACCATTTTTCTAGATTCCACATACATGCGTTAATATACGATATTTGTTTTTCTCCTTCTGACTGACTTCACGTTGTATGACAGTCTCTAGATGCATCCACGAAGAGAAGATAGTTTTCAACCACACTCATTCCACAGCCTCAGACGGTCAAGCCCTGGCTGGTGATTTGCATGATGGTACTGCCAGATGTGTCTTGGCTTCTGGAAGGAAGATTTCACATTCCAATCAGACGCTGACTTAATGTATGATTTATAGCTATTAAGCCAAAGCAGTGAGTAAAAAGTTTAAAATCATGAGCTTGTCTTATGTGATTTTTAAGTAGCACCAGTACCCTCCAGTGGGCAATGGATGCCGTTCAACAGTATTTGCAGCTTGCTTGGGAAGCAGCAAAAGTCTTAAGAGACCTTGTCACTTAAGCAGTATCTTTTTGAACATGAAACCCTCCTTTTTTGTTAGTTAAAGCCACAGGATAGCATAGAAACACATTCGCATATTACCCAGGATTTTTTTTTTCCCTTTGCAGTAAAGATAAATCTGTGTGTATTTGATCTCTCTTGTGTTTGAAGGAGATTAAAATAGATTCATTATGATGAAACTCTTTTCAGATGGTTAGTCTGTCTTTGTTGCGCTGGAAAGGCAGAAGGAGTTTTCATGCTAGTGGCTTCCAAACAGGATCCTGACACCCTCAGTCCCCGGCGTGGGGGAGGGTCGGCCGGTGCTCCCTGCCCACCGACCACCATGCACTGCCTTGTGTAGCGCCCCCTGGAGGTAGGCCTCCACGTTAGATGGTGCAGGGAGCGGGTGCTGGGTTCTTTCAGGCTTGCTCAGGGCGCTGCAGGAGCGCGGGGTGTATCGCATGTCTCGGGGCGGGGAAGGGAGAGGCTCAGGAAACAGTTGTGCAAAAGCCAAACCCCTCCAACAGCCAAGGCTGCTGAGAGCTGGGAGGTGGGTCAGGATACAGCAGCAGCCTCTATGGGCGCCTCAGAGTGTACCAGGCTGCCTTTCTGACCCTCTGCCGCCTCTCCCTTCTCTCCACCCGGCTGGGCTGGAGAGGACTCAGATTCCAGCTCCCCAAGAGGGAACTGCGTTCCTTCTCGAGCTCACCTTTTGCTGGCTGTTCTGTGGAGGAGAGCCTTTGCCTCAGGCACTGAACCCGGTTTGGCCTGCCAAGGCCCGGGAGGAGGAGCTGCGTGCCACAGACAGGCTGACCTGGGTCCTGGAACCCGTCTGGCCGCTTTGCTCAGTAAGGGGCCGTCTGCACGGAACTGCGGGCAGCTCCTTAGTCTCCTCTCCCGGTTCACTGGGGCGTCCGACCTCATCTGCGTGAAGGGCCTTTGGGTTCATTTGTGTTTCCAGCTCAGATACGGAAGCCATCCGTGTCTGAGACAAATTGCTGCTGCTCAACCTTCAAGATTGGCTTTGATCATCAGCCGGCCCATCTACATCTTACGGAGCTGGGGTGGCTGTGCCTGTCCCTCCTGTACTCCCAGTGCCGCCTTGTTCTCCCCTCCCCATCCCTGGTCTCTCCCCTTCCTCCTCCAGCCCCATAGCCCAAGCATCTGCCTAGGTCTCTCCTGGGCTTGGTGTCCCTCAGGCCACAATTCCCATGCAGAACGAAGCTAAGAAACAGCGGGGAAGCGGTGATTGTGCTGCATTTCTTCTAGCTCTGTCTCCTGGTTCTCATTTGTTTAGTCTTGCCTGATTTCTTTCAGACCTGGGCTAATTTCTCTTTGGGACAAGGACTGCCTTTCAGGACTGATCTGGTTAATTTGTTGCCTTTGGAATCTCTCCAGTGTAGAGAACGTCAAGGGGTTTCTTCTGAACACGTTCTGAAGAGAATCCTGAGTTCTGCTACAGCTGGTGATCAAGCGGAAGCATAAGAAGTAGCCCCCGCTCCCACGATTGACCTGTCAGCTTATTTAATTGCTCATGTCTTGCCTTGTTCCAAAAGTGTACTTTATTATTCCACGAGTAATACATGTTCCTTGTAGAGAATTAAAAAAAAAAATAAAAAAGTAACAGGACCAAATTGTTTTTCAATGCTGGGAGAGCAAGACATCACACATTAAAATTTTTTCCTAAAGTTGAATCAACTTGAGGCACAACCTGCTGAGATAGATGAGAGGCCTGGTGTCAGGCATTTCTCAAGGCTCCTTCCCTTGAGAGAGACTTGGGAGGCTGAGAAGAAGGGAGGGAGGCGGGCCCTGAGGGCCTGGCCCGCACAGATGCCTCCCTGACCAGGGCCCTGTGGCCCAGAGGAGTCAAGCTCCCCCAACCCACCCTTGGAGGCCTCCATTTGCTCATCCCTGCCCAAGACAGCCAGCTGTGTGAGGCCGTGCCCTGATTCAGTGCTAGAGCCCAGACCGGCATCTCTCGCCATGTGGAGATGCTCATAGAGGTAATTTTCCTCATTGGGCCAAGAAATTGAAAACACAGAAATTGGAGGAGGGCTTGTCCTCTGCCTCTCAGTTCCTCCCCCCTCATTCTGAAACCCACAAATAATAACATTTACTCCTCTGTGGAGCAAGGAGAACCCAGATCTTTAGAAGTTCAAGCTGGACTCCTCTTCATGGGTCAGGGAAGTGAGGTGCCATATTGGTGAGAATACTGCAGCAAAAACAAAGGGGCGAGCAAAAAGACACCATTACAGCTCTTAATAATGTACCCTTTTATGTACAAGTATGTACAAAGAGGAGGGCACAAGTCACCCTTGAGTCTGTTACCCTGGCTTCACAGCTGTTAACATTTTGTTGTCGATCTAGTCTTTTTTCTAGGCACATATAGAGAGGCACACCAGAAAGGGTGGGGACAGAGATCCAGTACACAGCACCATCTAAGAAAGAAGAAACTGATAGGAAAAGAACACAAGGGCATGAAAATAACATGAATCCACGACTTACTTTTCCCGTGAGGCTTACCCAGCGCCAGAAGGGGGTTTCTGCGAAAAAGACTCTTCCCCAAGGAGCTTGGAAGGGAAACCTGTTTGTTTGGTGGGTCAAATTTCCTTTTGAAAAGCCCCCTTCCTCCCTGCTAATCCCAAGGGCCTCTACTGTCTGAGGACTTGGTAATTGCTGAACTGTAATTCAAATCAGAGTGTGATTGTGATCAGACCCAGCGACCCTCATTACTCCTTAGCCTCTTGCATCAAAACCGTTCACAATGACGGCAGCAAAGGCCAGCCCCCTGGCCTGTGATTCTCTGCAAGCCGGCTTTGCGTGTTGGGTAAACGGGTGGGGAAGCAGGAGGGAGAGGGGCTTTGCTGGCTGCCAGGGGAGGCCAGGCTATATCTGTGCTGCTCTCTTCCTGGGACCAGGAGTGCCTGGGGTCCTGGGTTGCTTTCAGGGGCTGTGACTGGGTGGGTCCCTAGCTTTTATGCTCAGCCCAGTTTGTTCCCAGAAATAATTAGAGGCAAGTGTGCTTGGAGTGGTCTGCTGGGTGTGAGAGCCTGGTGGCCGCTGGTTTCCTTTTGTTATGTATGCCCATTTTACCCCATGTACTTGGTTGCTGAGATGGCCAGCGACAGTTTTATTGCATTCAGCGCTTTTAAGATTGCTTTTGAGTTTCTTGCGGTGCCTTCTGAAAAGGCCTGATGCTCCTGGGTGCAGAGGAAGGGAATATTCTTCCAAGCCCCTTTGAAGTGGTGGGCGTGGGCTTTGTTCTCTGCAGACACGTCTTTCCAGAATCAAACTGCATCTCCCCAGCGGGGCAGGCTGGGGGTCACTGGAGGTCACGTATGACCTGTGCAGACCTGGAGTGTGAGGCTTCCCCTGGCTAATTCCACTGCTGAGTGTCTGATTGTTGCGGCTGAATTTTTGTTTTGGGGTTTAAAAAAAATCTTTATTTTTATCTTAACAACCAGGATAGGCAGTTGCCTTCTTTCTTAAAGGAGTCTGGGTTCATTCTTCCCTAAAGGCAGGATCCTGGATTAAATAACTTATAGAGATTTTCTTGGACTTTTATTTTATATTTTTATTGAGGTATAATACAGACAAGTACACAGATCTTAAGTGTACAGCTCAATAAATGTTTATCTCTAATATTGCTCTGAAGCCTAGTCTAGATGAAGACATAAGATCGTTTGCAACACCTGCAAAGGCTCACGCCCTTCCCAGCCAATGCTCCCTTACCAAGGGTAACCACCATTCTGACCTTTATCACCATTGATGAGTTTTGCCTGTTTTTGAACTTGATATAGAATGAATTCATCCAGTATGTATTCTTCTGTGTGTCTTCTTTCATTCATCACGTCTGTGAGATTGCCGTGTTGTATCTAGAAGTAGTTCTTTTTCATTGCTGTGTTGTAGTCCATTGTATGAATTTATTACCACAATTCAGCTCTTCTCCTGTTGATGGGCATTTGGCTTCTTGACATTTTTAAACATTGGACGTCTAAGCCATCCTTCGATACTGGTCATCATTTATTTGAATGATTTTTTACAAGTTAGCAATGGAGCTTTCTTTTTTCCCAAGAGAAATTCCACATGGAATTTGTACCTAGGAGCTAGATTGAATGTGACTGCTGCGGGTTGGTGGCTTCAGCTCGGCCCCTTTGCCTTCCCTTTCCCCTGGGGTGACCGCAGGTGGGGAGGTTTCACTCACTGTGTCAGGATCTGGCCTCTAGAGTTGGACCACCTGCCTGGTTTCCCTTGCTGTGCATCTTTGGACAAATCGCTTAATCTCAGTTTCCTTATTTACAAACTGGAGGTTGAAAAAAGTACTGCCATCATAGGGTCGTTGAAAACGTTAAGGCAATAAATGCAAAGCAGCGTTGACACTTAGCGAGTGCCTAGTAAGTGGTATGCTAAGTGCTTCTGCCATCCTTGTAGGCATCCTCATGTCCATCTCTTAGGGTCCTAGTACTCCCTGGGGCGCCACTGCAAAGCCATGAATTCACGCCACTGGCAGGATCGCAGCCCTTACTGTCCTTGCAGCCCCATGAAGATGCCACATGCCACATGCCACGGAGCCTTGGGGTAGCTCTGCGGCTCTTCTCCCTGCCGGTGTGTGAGCTCCTTGGAGGCAGGTACGTGGCTCCTCGTGGAGCCTGGCAGAAAGCTGGCCCTTTCCTGGGTAGTGGAAATAGATCCCCTGGAGCCCTATCCCAGACCCACCTTTTGCTGTGAACCTGGGCTTGATGGGACTGTTGAGCTTGCTAAATGAAGGCTGTCTGGGGCTCCATCCTTGTGGCAGGATGCCCTTGTGGTGCGAATCCAGAAAGATGTTAGGATGGGGAGAAGGGAGCCCCGCCTGTCTGGCTTTTATCCCACTCTGGCTTCCAGCCAAATTGGATTTTTGGAGCCATGCCCAGCTGTAGCTGAAAGGATAGCTATAACTGTTATTACTATTCATATTAACAATAGCTTACATTTATTTAGTGCGTGCAGTCTGCGTTAGATGTGCTGTTTAATGGAATCTTCACAACAGCCCTGTGAGAGAGGCCCTGGGGTTATATTTGTGGATACATGTTGATCTGCCCACTGGGCACCTCCTTCTCCAACTAGGATTAAGTTCCACGTGGGAGAAGTTATTTTTTTCTTTTCTTCACCATTGTATCCCCCAGAAACTAGGAAGGGCCAGGCTCAATAAATATTTGTTAAATGAATAAATGATTCTCTCTATTAAAGAAGAAGAAATGGAAGCTCAGAGAAGTTAAATAACTCAACCAAGGTCACTTTGTGAGTGAGAGCCGAGCTGGGTGTGTGAGATGCTGAGCTCCTGCTGGTAACTGCTGCCTGTGCAGGAGTTGGGGGCCCCTCCCAGATGGACAGAGGCCCAGGTTTGGGATGGGATGGAGAGATGTTACTCTGAACTCAGCGTTGGCACACATCCCTGTGGTAATGAAGCCACTGTGCGTCAGGGAGGACCCGTCACCCACCACCCAGCTGGGGTCGTTCAGGACTCTCACCTGTCGGGGGTTGAGGCCTTGGCCGCCCTCACATGGCCTGGCAGGGCAGAGGCTTGGTGGTGGGCCTCAGGCTTGGCCCGTCACTCATGTGCTGTAGGCCCTGGGCAGATGTTTCTGTCCTGGACCATTCTACGGGGATGCTGACGGGGGCTGGGGGGCAGGAGGTGAAACCCACCCTTGCCTGACGGGGACACTGGGTCAGTTTTGTGCTTAGTTCCAGACAAAGAAGTTCACACTCGGGGGTTTTCACCCTTTTTGTCTTTAAGCTCTGGGTGTTCCCAGCAGCTGTCTCTGGGCTGGAAACTCGGCTGGGCATGCCCATCTCATGGAGGCCTTTCAAGCCATGTTGGTCCTTGAGTGCAGTTTTACTCACAGCACAATAGGAAGCAAGTAATTAGCAAGATGCCGTTATACCACACATTACAACTGCCGAGAGTCTCTGGGCTGAGTGATTTCCATGTCTGTGAGGAGGCAACTCAAGATTCTGAGGTGAGATGCAGGCCGGGGAAGGGCTGCCCACCCGCAGCCTTCTTCACCTGCAGCTTATCTCTTCCGCTCTGTCTCCAGGGAAATATGCACTTACCTGTTCCCGGTTAAGTGTGTATTACTTCTTTGTTGACTCCATATTTTTCTGTGCTGAGCGTTGTCGTTTTCTGGTATTTTACTTTGGGATCCTTACCCAATCGTAACTAGTCTCTAACACTCACTCTCGCCTCCCTCTCTGGGAAGTTCTGACACAGATTTGGACTTCTTTGGGACAGTTGTGAAACTACCCTCTGACGTCAGTTGGGTGCTGCTAAAAAATGCGTGTCTCCCCTTCTTATCTGTTTCTCACCCTGGGGTCATTTTTAGCAGGTTTTAGAGATGGTGCCTTGTCAGGATCTTTCCAAGTGAAATCGCAGGTGTCTCCCTCCATGCATTTTCAAACCTCAGCACGCAGGAAGGGATTTGGAATGAAGGATGAAGCCCCTATTTCTTGGCACATGTGGTGGGCTGCAGAATGTGGGGTTTAATGGATTCAGCAAACAGGAGGCAGGAGAGCATCTGAGCTAAGAGCTTGGCTCTGGACGCCCTGCTTGGGTCCATGTGGGACCCTGACCAAGTTTCTTCATGTAGTTTCCTCATTGTCTAGACCCGCATGGTCCACCATGGTGACCACCAGCCACATGTGTCTACTGAGCATTTGAATTGAGATATGCTGTGAGCGTAGAATATGCACCAGATCTTTTTTTTTTTTTTTATTGGAGTATAGTTGCTTTACGACGTTGTGTCAGTTGCTGCTGTACAGCAAAGTGAATCAGTTATACATATGTGTATATCTCCTCTTTTTTAGATTTCCTTCCCATTTAGGTCACCACAGATCATTGAGTAGAGTTCCCTGTGCTATACAGTAGGTTCTCATTAGTTATCTATTTGATACATAGTAGTGTATATATGTTAATCCCAATCTCCCAATTCCCCCCTTACCCATTTGGTAACCATAAGTTTGTTCTCTATATCTGATGCACCAGATTTCGAAGCCTAAGTATAAAAAAAAAGGTAAAACGTATCATTAATATTTTAAAATACTGATGACATGTTGAAATAATATTTTGGATATGTTAGGTTAAATAAAACACTAAACTTAATTCCACCTGTTTCTTTTTACTTTTTAATGTGGCTGCTAGAAAATTTAAGTGACGTACATGGCTCATGTTTGTGTTCACATTATATTTCTGTTGGACAGCGCTGACCTGGACTGATAGAGCCCTTTCTCCATGAGTTCTTGTGAGGATTAAATGGGCAAATAGATGAAAGTGTTTAGTTTGGTACTTGGCATGTAGTAAGCATCCAGGGAACCTTAGAGGCTGTCACAGTCACCATGGTCATCATCTTGTCATCACGGGTGGAAATCTAAGCTAAGAGGAGAAAATTTGGAGACATCTGGATTATGGCTCGAGGTGAACTCCTCTCCTTCCTCCAAAGAGATTATATATGATTGGGGGGTGCTCTAGTGATAGAGAGAATCCTGCTCCCCTCGGCTTCCCATTTGTGTTTTTCATGGAAGGTTGTTTGTAATCCATGGTGAACCCTGTTACCTAAAGGGATGGCCTCTCACTGCAAAGTGCTTTGTCGAGCCCCCTGAGGCCTCCTTATTTACCCAGCTACTTTGACTGTTGTACTGGAGAGAAAAACCCATTTTTTATGGAACCAGTTATAAGAGCTACCCTTTATGAAGCGCTCCTCACATGCCTAGCCCTGTGCTCAGTGCTTTCCATAGTACAGGCCTCCCCAATTTGCACAGGAGTAAAGCAGGGTTGAGCATAAGACTATGCTCAAAGTTTCATATCCAGCAAGTGAGGCTGTTGGGCCTGGAATCCAGGTCTGTCTGATTGGGAAGTCACTACACTCTTTATTCTGCCTCATTAGCACTCAGAGCAGGTCTCTCTTAATCAGGAAATCCAAAGCAGCCACAGACTGGGTGTTTGAGGATGTCTGGGAGAGTGGAGAGGCCATACGTCTGAAGGCATAGGAAGCCCAGGAAATGGCTGAGAATCCTCAGGCCACGGCTGCGCTGGGTTCTGGAACCAGAGTGAAGTGCAGGGTTGTGGCCAGGAACGATGACCAGCAGTCAGAGCAATGCTCACAGCAGTCAGAGCAAACCAGACAGGCCTGGTCTTGGGCTGTCCCTTCCTCCCAGCCAGGTAGATAGATGTTCTGTGATTCTTCTGTGGATGTGAAGTCCGTCCACGAGCAAGGCTTTCCTGAGACCCTGCAGAGGGAGAGAAATACGCAGCCCCACACACTTGACACACGCATTAATTTTGTCAGTGCTTTCCTGCAGGAGGCATTTGCTATGACGTTTCCAAGGCCACAGTGTTTTCCCCGAGAAATTTCACTACAGCTAAAACTCTAATGACCGCGTGTGTCAAGAAAGGACCTTATCTTTCGTTGAGGCCTGGTGTAAATTTGCTGGTGACTTTACCGCGTTAGCTAAATGCCAGGAAAGGTACATGTCACGAATCTGGGTGTTTCTGTTGCTGCGGGACGCCGAGCGACACATTCTTTAATGAGTGAGTGTCACTGATTGGAGCAGCTGCCTTTCAGGGAAGCCCTTCCTCTTGAACAAAAGATTTCTATTTAGTATCCCGGTTATTTCCTCTTTGACCCTCTTTCAGTTAAAATATGCAAGGCTCATTCCTCACCTCTTGACCTCCAATGCCTGTTAAAGCCTTATTAGCATTTGTTCTCATTGATGTTCAGTGCATTTTAAATCTGGCAGGGACGTGATTAAGAGGAGGAAAATTGCCAGACTTGGTCGGCATGCGACTGTCGGATCCCAGCATGATGACCAGCTCAGTCAGCATTTAATCACATCTCTTATGTGTTGCGTTTCCTTTCATACCCCTGGAGGGAAAAAGTTCAATTCCAAGTCACTCTCTGGTTTGGCAGAAGGAGGGAGGAGGGGTCGGTAGGGGTTGGGAGGGAGTGTGGATCCGGAGAGGCAGGCTGGGGCCCGGGAGACAAATTCCACCCGCCGCCCACCCGAGACACCAGACCCGTGTCGATCAGAAGACCAAGCACGTCTCAGGGCGTTTCCATGGGCTCGGGGCTGGTCTAAGTTGGTGACTCTATGGGATCCTAGTTAGTGCCCATGCTAATTCTACCAAGCCAGGCCCTCATGGTGGGATGACTGTCCTTTCAAGAAGAGACACCAGAGAGCTTGCCGCTTCTCTCTCTGCCCTGTGAGGACACAGTGAGAAGGCAGCCGCCTGTTGATACAAGTCGGGAAGAGAGTCCTCACTGGGAAACCTTGATCGTGGACTTGTAGCCTCCAGGACTGTGAGATAGAAATTTCCATTGTTCAAGCCACCGAGTCTGCGGTAATCTGTTACAGCAGCCTGAGCTGACTAAGTCAGTGGTCCTGGTTGCTTTTACCGCTGTGAGGATTTTATGTGAGTTGCCTAGTCAGTCAGTGCCCCCGGGGTCAGTCTGGGTAATGATCTGCTGTGTGGTCTCCCGGGCTCCTCTTCCCCTCTGGGAAGGGCCTGGGGATGGTGCCGGTGGGCGTTTTGCTATTTGTGTTCTCCTTGGGAGGATTTCTCATGGTTCTGTCATTTGCCTCTGGGTCCCTCACAGAGCCTGTGCAGAGTAGCCACCGAGAAGATACCAGCAGAGTGAATGAATGACTGGGATGAATGAGTGAATGAATCAGTGAGTACGACAGCCTGGGATGGAAGCCAGCTAAGAAAAGAGACAGATGGAGGGAACCACGAGGCCCTCGCCTCCCTTCACGCACGTCGTGGGCACCGCTCTCCATGAAAAACGGTCCCCAGAGAAGTTTCCCCTGCTGCATCTGGCCTCCCCAGAGACACCCGCCTGGCAGGGGGCATTGCCCTGGTCATCTGGAACCGTCCTGAGTGGTCTCACATCGTCCTGTCCCAGCTCAGCCGACACCTTCCCATGGGTGCCCAGACCTCTGCTCCCACCTGGGCACCGGGCTGATGGGAAGGGAGGGGTTAAAGCCTGCAAGTGTGAGTCTGTGAGTCTGTTGTACAGAGCAGCATCTAGGTCATTCCTCCAACACAAAAGAAATGAAATACAGCTCGCCCAGCTGCCACTTGCCGCGTGAACCCCGCTGCTCTGTGCAGAAGAACACCAGGCGGGCACCAGGCCGTTTTCATAAGATACAGCAAGATTAATAAGGGAGCAGAGCACGCCCTCCCAGGGAACAAGCTGTCCTGTATGCAGGAGAAGCAGAAGCATCAGGGACTGAGGGCCTGGGGGCGGGAGAGGGCGGCGCCCGCCTGGGCCAGCAGCCCCAGAGGAGGTCGGCCTAGAAAACTTCCTGGGAGGAAGAGTAGCCTAGGCAGGGGTCCCAAACCTGGGTGTGTCCTGTGTTTCTCATGGTGTGTGGACGCCCTGGGGTGGTTGCAGGGGGCTCCGTGTGTCCCCGCAGCCCTGCCTCCCGCCTGGCTGGCTTCGTGTGGGTGGCGTGGGGCCTTTGCACGTGCTGTTCCTCCTGCCCGGGGCATCCTGTCCCTCTCCTTCTGGGGAGTCCCGCTCTTCCTTCAGGTCTCCTTTCTTGGGGGGAAGCTTCCCTGACCCCCAGACTGGGTCCCAGGTGCCCATTGTTCACTCTCAGGGGCCCATGCTCTCCTTTGTGGCACTTTGCACAGTTGTAATTTTACCTTAAAGTATAACCCCTGGCCCCCATTTTCTTGGCTTGTCTAGTTTATTTTCACACGTCACTAGGTAAACTGGAATTCTCTTCTGGTTCGTTAGTATGTGCGTGTCTGAAAACAATTCTCCCAGCCCTCACTCAACATCGTCTTCTGGTTCAAAAGCCCATCATTAGCTAACCACGCTTTTTGAGGGAGAATTTGGTTGGATTATTTTGGACTATTGAGCGTGTCTTCTGGGGTCAGGTGTTCATCCCAGTTCAAACAGTGTAGTGAGGAGAGGGTCATGAGATAGAGAAACGGCCTTTTGGGGTGGTTGAGTATAGGTTAAGCAGGGTGGGGAAGCCTGGGTGGGCAGGCATATGGGCTGATATTCCCTGTGCATTTCCTAACCAGAGGTGGGCTCTTGCCCCCCTTTTCTACAACTCGGTTATAGCCCTTTTCCTGCCCCCAAAGCAATAGCTTCTCTGCGTCCTGCCCTAGACTTTGAAGGTAGCAAGATGCTGTTTACTTTTCTTTGTTGTTGTTGTTTGCTTGTTTCTTTCGTCGTTGTTGTTATTGTGGAAGTGTAGTTGATTTACAGTATTGTGTTTCTGATGTACAGTGAAGTGATTGTTTATATATATATATTTCAGATTATTTTTCATTACAGATTATTACAAGATATTGAATATATTTCTCTGTGCTATACAGTAAAACCTTGTTGCTTATATATTTTATGTGTAGTAGTTTGTATATGTTAATCCCATGCTCCTAATTTCTCTCTCCCTCCCCCCTTCCCCTTTGGTAACCGTAAGTTTGTCTTCTGTGTCTGTAAGTCTATTTCTGTTTTGTAAATAAGTTCATTTGTATCATTTTTTAGATTTCACATATAAGTGAATCATATAATATTTGTCTTTCTCTGACTGACTTAGTATGATATTCTCTAGGTCCATTCATGTTGCTGCAGGTGGTAATATTTCCTTCTTTTTTATGGCTGAGTAATATTCCATTTTACATACACACCACAACTTCTTAAACCAATCATCTGTTGATGGACACTTGGGTTGTTTCCATGACTTGGCTATTGTAAATAGTGCTGCAGTGAACATTGGGGTGCATGTATCTTTTCAAATTAGAGAGTTTTCATCTTTTTCAGATATATGCCCAGGAGTAGAATTGCTGGGCCATGTGGTAGCTTTATTTTTAGCTTTTTAAGGAACCTCCATTCTGTTTTCCATAGTGACTGTACCAATTTACATTCCCACCAACAGTGTAGGAGGGTTCCTTTTTCTCCACACTTTCTCCAGTGTCTATTACTTGTAGACATTTTGATGATAGCCATTCTGACCGGTGTGAGGTGATACCTCTTTGTGATTTTGATTTGCATTTCTCTAGTAATTAGCAATGCTGAGCATCTTTTTGTGTGCCTGTTGTTCATGTGTATGTCTTCTTTGGAGAAATGTTTATTTAGGTCTTCTGCTCATTTTTTGATTGGGTTGTTTGTTTTTTTGGTATTCAGTTGTATGAGCTGTTTATATATGTTGGATGTTAACCCTTTGTTGGTTGCATGGCTTGCAAATATTTTCTCCCTTTTTGTAGGTTGTCTGTTTGTTTTATTGATGATTTCCCTTGCTGTGCAAAAGCCTTTCAGTTTGATTAAGTCTTGTTTGTTTACTTCTGCTTTTATTTCTTTTGCCTTGAGAGACTGATCTAAGGAAATGTTGCTATGATTGATGTCTGAGAATGTTTTGAACCTGTGTTCTCTTCTAGAAGTTTTATGGTGTCATGTTTTATATTTAGGTATTTAAACCATTTTGAGTTTATTTTTGTGTATGGTGGGAGGGAGTGTTCTAACTTCATTGATTTACATGCTGCTGTCCAGCTTTCCCAACACCACTTGTTGAAGAGACTGTCTTTTCTCCATTATATATTCTTGCCCCCTTTGTCATAGATTAATTGACTGTAGGTGTGTGGGTTTATTTCTGGGCTCTCTATTCTGTTCCACTGATCTATATATCTATTTTTGTGCCAATACCACACTATTTTGATTACTGTAACTTTGTAGTATTGTCTGAAGTCTGGAAGGGTGATGCATCTAGCTTTGTTTGTTCTTTTTTTCCTCAAGATTGCTTTGGCAATTCAGGGTCTTTTGAGTTTCCATGTACATTTTAGTATTATTCATTTTAGTTCCATGAAAAATGTCATTGGTGTTTTGATAGGGATCGCATTAAATCTGTAGATTGCTTTGGGTAGTATGGTCATTTTAACAATATTAAGTATTCCAATCTCAGAGCATGGTATATATCTTTCCATTTCTTTGAATCATCTTCAGTTTCCTTTATCAGTGTTTTATAGTTGTCAGTGTATAGGTCTTTTACCTCCTTGATTAAGTTTATTACTGGGTTTTTCTTTTTCTTTTTTCTTTTGATGTGATTTTAAATGGAATTTTTTTTACTTTCATTTTTTTTTATATTTCATTGTTACTGTAAAGAAATGTGACAGATTTCTTATATAAATCTTGTATCCTGCTACTTTGCTGAATTCATTTATTAGTTCTAATAGATTTATGTGGAGTCTTTTGGATTCTTTATATAGAGTATCATGTCATCTGCAAAGAGTGACAGTTTTACCTCTTCCCTTCCAGTTTTGGATACCTTTTAGTTCTTTTTCATGTCTGATTGTTGTGGCTAGGACTTCTAATACTATGTTGAATAGAAGTGGTGAGAGTGGGCATCTTTGTCTTATTTCTGAACTTAGCAGGAAGGCTTTCAGTTTTTCCCTGTCGAGTATTATGTTGGCTGTGGGTTTGTTGTAAATGGCTTTTTATTATGCTGAGATGTGTTCCCTTTATACCCACTTTGGTGAGAGTTCTTATCATGGGTGGATGTTGAATTTCATCAGATGCTTTTTCTGCTTTATCTTAACATCCCAACAGTTCAGCAGAGTTCCTGACAGGTAGTTGGTGCCTAACAGGTTTTGGTTCAAATAGTATGAAAGAGAGGAGAAGATGTATAGAGAGATTTCCAAACTTTTTGTGCTGAAAAACTTTGTTGGGATGTGTGGTTTATGTGAGACAGCGTGAAGGACTGTGAGCAGATAAAAATGGGGAGCAACAGGAGCTTAACATGGGGTAGTAATGGTAATAATAGGTCCCACGTGTTGGCACTTCTGATGTTCTGCTCACTGTATGCCCGTGATCTTTTTAATGTTCTTAGGCACGTCTCTAGTGGAGTTACTTATATTTTTTTCCACTAAGCTGTAAACTTCTTCAGCAAAAGTGTCTCTCATGTGTTTCATCCAGGGCCACGATCTGTTTGGAGCTGCTCTAGAAATGCCCAGAGTCTTGATTTCTTTAAAATTCAGCCTTATTTTCTTTCCTGCACAGTGCTCAAGTGCTGCTTCCTGCTGACTGTTGACCACAGCATTGGGTGTGATGGTTCAGGGATGTTGGAGGCATAAGGGGGGTCCAGGAGAGGCCAGGCTGCTCCTCTGCATCATACATTTCTCACCAGTTGTTGCTGACTAGTGATTGTCAGTGGTTCACTTTGGGGAGCCAAGGAGGGGACCCTTGGTCAGGGAAGCCTAGAGGGAGACAAACTCTAGGAAGTACAGGCAAACTCCCTCCCCTGTATCCAGGTTGATATAAAGTCAGTGTAATCCAAGTAGTTTTATTTCATCTACTCCAAAACATATTGAATAGGCGAACAAACAAAACAACACCACTCAAAGCACAAAATCACTGCTATTTGACTCAGTTGTCACAGCTTGTGCTCTCTCTCCCCCTCTCCCCTTCTTCTCCCCTTCTTCTCCCCTCCCTCTCCCCTCCCTCTCCCCTCCCTCTCCCCTCCCTCTCCCCTCCCTCTCCCCTCCCTCTCCCCTCCCTCTCCCCTCCCTCTCCCCTCCCTCTCCCCCTCCCTCTCCCCCTCCCCCTCCTTTTCCCTCTTCCTTAACAATTGCAGCCTTGGTTGTTTGCTGTTCTCTTCATTTACTTGGTCTGATTTGGTTTTATTTTGCTGCCAGCTGGTTCACACTGAGCTGGAGCATCTATCTCCCTTTCTCTCACCTTTACTTAGAGCCATGCTCCTTCTCCTCTGGTTCCCTTCTGATTTCCCTGGAAGCTGGAGATGGGTTCCCTGCCCCAACTGTTTCTAATTAAACTCCTGCTCAATCACGGAGGTCTCAAGGGCCTGCCTGTTCAGTGGAGCTGAACTATTTTGATGGATATTGATAGTTGACTGGTGGTTAATGGCAATGACTCTTCACCTGAACATAGTCCCATATGGTGGAGGTGGGAGTGGGGCGGGACTCTAGCTTTGACCTCCTAGGCTGGTTTGGAGTAAGGATTTAGGGCCTGGGTGTTGGGGTTGAACAGGCCTCTGCTTCCAGCCTGGCTCTGCCACTCTCTGGTGTGGTGGCCATGGGCTAGTTGCTGATGTCTCTGGCTATCTTTTCTTGTCTGAAAAATGGAGATGATAATGCCCGTCTCATAGGATTATCGTGAGGATTAAGAGAGATCTTAATCTCTACGCCATTTAGCGCAACGCTTGGTAGTGAGTGCTCAGTAAATCGCAGCTACTTGTGGTATTATTATCTGGTTTATAGATTTTGATGAGAGGTTGTTCCAAGTTTTCCATTTTGAAAACATCACATTGTCCTGTTACCCCCTTGACACTCTGGACCTTAATAAGATTGAAAAATACTGTCTTGTCCTTGGGGCGCTTGGAGAGTGTTCTTGGAGAGAATTCAGTGAAATTCTTGATGAAAGTAGAGAACAGCCAGATCGTTGTCTGCTTGCCTACCCACGGAACTTCTGCGCAAAGAGTTCTTCTGGGGACCCGTCCCCTGTCTCTGCCTCCCACGGCATCTCGTGGGAGTCCATGCCCTGCTCAGAGCCTTTGATGCTCCCCTTGGATGATATATGAGGAGTTCCTTTATCCCATTGCTGCTCGAAGTTTTGGGACTGTACTTTTGTGTGCCATAATGTGTAAGTGGCGCTACAGAATATTTAATAAGGTCAGCCGTAATACAGGTTTGAAAACTGTGTAAGTTGACTTAGGAAAACAGCTTTGATTGCATGAGTAATATTTAAACTGCCTGTTAAAAATGCAGTAACTTTTCTGTCAATAATAGAAAACGTTCTGAGCTCTGGAGAGATTTTTAAAGCAAGATCCAGTGGCTCTTGCCTGTCTTGGTAAAAGTTTCCTTTAAACAGATGATTCATGTTACGAGAGTGGAATGATTAACGTGAATTATGGGGAAATTATTCTAAGACTCAAATGTCTGATTTATGAATGCATTAGGTGGCCGATTGTTCCACAATTAGCTTTTTTAAAGGGAGACTTTAGCTTACTAAACTATTGAAGACACTCATAAAGGAGGTTTGCCCCAATATTGGTGTTACTTTTAAGGGGCTGTCTCAGGGTCCTTTACTCAAAGAGGGGAAATTTGTTTGCAGGGGAGAGAGGCTACCCACTTCTGTCACTTCCAGAGTAGACTCTAGAATTCCTCCCACACCTGACTTAATTAGTAAGGTTGAGGTCAGAAATCCCCCTTGAGGCGTGAACCTTTGAGTCCAAGGCCCGTGTGTGGAGGGCTGGGAAGAACCCAAGATTCATTTAGGTTGGCCAGAGACTCCCATGCTGATGAAGGAAAAGGCTGAGGCCCTTCTCCTGCTCACCAGCCACAGCACTGCGCTCGGGAGGTTCTTAGTGGAGACCCCTGGGCTGAGCACTGCAGCCGGGAGGAGAGGGGAGGCTGAGCAGGGGGCAGCGGCGGAGAGCTGGCTGTTCTGCAGATGCAGCCTACAAGCTTGTGTGAGTGTCCTCATCAAAAGCATGACCTGTGCTGAGCGCTTGGATGCTAAGTGGAACCTCTCATGATTGCTTCCTGGGAGGAGCTACATTCCTTCAGGGACCACAGACGATGGGGTGACAGTTGTCACGCAGGGAGCACTAACAAGCAGTTTGCCTGCACCTAAGTCACGTGCTCCTGACAGCACCTCTTGGAAGGAGGCACTAGTGTTAGCCTCATTTTGCAGACGAGGAGACTTAGGGCCACGCAGACAGTGGTAAGTGATGGAGTCATGCTTTTTGCCCAACTCCAACCTTGGCTCTTAAGTCCTGTCTGGTCCTAAGTGTAAAGCGTTGGGCACAGTTCCAACAATATAGGCCCCAGGAACAGGGGGAGGGGAGGGGGGTCAAGATCCTGCCCTTTTTATACTCATCACTGTAGGTGTTAGTTGAGTGAGTGAGTGAATTTGCCCCATTGTCTCTTTGCCAGGTATCATCAGGGCTGTGGGACCTTTGTGTAGAAGCTCTTCATGTTCTGTAGCCTTTTGTGTATCCATTCCTCACCCAAGTGCTTTATAAAAATGAATCCACTTTTCTTTCTTTTTCAAAAATTTTTTTTATTGAAGTATGGTTGATTTACAATATCATGTAAGTTTCAGGTGTACAGCATGGTGATTCAGTTATACATTATATATATAGTCTTTTTCAGATTCTTTTCCCTTATAGGTTATTACAAAATATTGAGTATAGTTCCCTGTGCTATACAGTAGGTCTTTGTTGTTTATCTATTTTATATGTATAGTAGTGTGTATCTGTTAACCCCAAACTCCTAATTTATCCCTCCCCCACCCCCCTTTCCCCTTTGGTAACCATAAGTTTGTTTTCTATGTCTGTGAGTCTCTTTCTGTTTTTGAAATAAGTTCTTTTGTGTCTTTTTTTTTCTTTTAGATTCCACATATAAGCAATATCATATGATATTTGTCTTTCTCTGTCTGACTTACTTCACTTAGTATGATAATCTCTAGGTCCATCCATGTTGCTGAAAATGGCATTATTTCATTCTTTTTTATGGCTGAGTAGTATTCCATTGTATATATGTACCACATCTTCTTTATTCGTTCATCTGTCGATGGACATTTAGGTTATTTCCATGTCTTGGCTATTGTAAATAGTGCTGCAGTGAACATTGGGGTGCATGTATTTTTTTGAATTATGATTTTCTCCACATATATGCCCAGGAGTGAGATTGCAGGATCATATATGGTAGTTCTATTTTCAGTTTTTTAAAGAACCTCCATTCTGTTTTCCATAGTGGCTGCACCAATTTACCTTCCCACCAACAGTGTAGGAGGGTTCCTATTTCTCCACAGCCTTTCCAGTGTTTATTGTTTGTAGACTTTTTGATGATGGCCATTCTGACCAGTGTGAGGTGGTACCTCATTGTAGTTTTGAGTTGCATTTCTCTAATAATTAGCGATGTTGAGCATCTTTTCATGTACCTTTTGGCCATCTGTATGTCTTCTTTGGAGAAGTGACTATTTAGGTCTTCTGCCCGTTTTTTGATTGGGTTGTTTGTTTTTTGGATATTGAGCTGTATGAGCTGTTTATATATTTTGGAAATTAATCCCTTGTCATTCGCATTATTTGCAAATATTTTCTCCCAATCTGTAGGTTGTCTTTTTGTTTTGCTTATCGTTTCCTTTGCTGTGCAAAAGCTTTTTTTTTTCTTTTTAGATTTTTTTTGATGTGGACCATTTCTAAAGTCTTTATTGAATTTGTCACAATATTGCTTCTGTTTTATGTCTTTTGGTTTTTTGGCTGAGAGGCATGTGGGATCCTAGCTCCCCGACCAGGGATCGAACCCTCACCCGCTGCACTGGAAGGCGAAGTCTTAACCACTGGACCACCAGGGAAGTCCCTGTGCAAAAGCTTTTAAGTTAACTTAGGTCCCATTTGTTTATTTTTGTTTTTATTTCAGTTACTGTAGGAGGTGGATCCAAAAAGATATTGCGACAGTTTATGAAAAATGACTCCACTTTTCTCTGGCATTGTGTGAATTCTTCTTTCAGGTCATTTGAATGGCAATGGCAGATAAACTGAAGTGGCAGTAGCACCTAGAAATGACACGTGCAAGGTTCAGTATGGAAACTGCAGGGTGGGACTGTGCTATAATTTGAAAAGAGTGGTGGGCGATTTGTCATCTTGCTTTTCAAGAACTTAACATGGGTGGTAGATTGTGTGGATGTGTGCACGTGTGATTAATGCTTGTGCTAAACTCAAGGAAGATGATGTTTGGGCCTCCTGTCCGGGGAATATGTGTAGATGGTAGTTCGTTTGTTCGTTTGTTCATTCATCAGATTCAGTTGACCACCTGCCATTTGCCAAGCACCATGGGAAGTGCTTGGGTTTAGTAGCGTAGAAGTCAGGCATAGTTACTCCCTTCCTGGAATCCACTGTGTTGTTTGGTAAGCAAACCACAAGAAAATATTCATCCACCTTGCCATTGGATTATAAATGCTATGAAGGAAAGACCCAGGGCCCCAGTGGAGGAGAGAGTGGTGAGGGTGGAGGGTTAAGCTGGACTTTTGTCAGGGGTGGTGGCCAGGAAGACTTTCCTGAGCAAGTGATAACTGAGCTGAGAGCCACAGGTTGAACAGGTATTAACCAGGTAAAGAGAAGGGGGAAGAACATTTCAGGGGAGGGGAGCAGCAGATTCTTAAAACAGAAAGGAGACCGCTATGGCTGGTGTACAGTGGACAAGGGGGAAGTAGGGCAAGATGGGCACTGAGTGAAGGTGAGCTGGAGAGCCCTTGGGCTTAGATGGACCTAGATTTGCCACCTACAAGCTGTGTGACCTTGGGCTGATGACATAACCCCTCTGTGCTACAGCCCCCTCTTAAACATGTGGGTGAAAACACTCTCAGGGTTGCCATACAGAAACCATCACAGAATTTGTGTATTTAGCCCCATGGTCCCTGGCATGCTGCAGATGCAGAAAATGTCACTTTTCTTGCCCATTCCCTTGTCTCTGGCTTCGGAGTTGATGAAGTAGCCACAGGTGTGCAGATGGTAGTTCAGCATTAGGGAAAAATGCTTGCAAATCTTCCAGTTTGGCAACTTCCCAGAAAGGCTTGTGGAAGGGGAGTGGGGGGGAGGGTCAGGCTGGGTATTCACTCCCCTGCTTGCTGGAGGTTAATAAGGTCAGAGTTTATTCTAGAGTGGGAAACAGGAGGCGGGCAGCTTAGGGAAATAAACCAGCAGCAGGGGCTGGAGGCAGGACCAGGGTCCTGGAACCTCAGGCTGTGTTGAGATGGGTAAGCAAAAGCCATGTTGTACCCTCACTGCTTGCTTTAACTGCCATCCACACCTGCCTCGGGCAGAGAGAGAGACCTCCTGGGCTCACTCAGAGGGTATATTTGTGTATCTCCAGGCTGGTCCCTGGCCCTACAAGACAGCTGTGCCTTGCTTCCCGTGCTAGTCCTGTTTTCCTGCTGACTTAATTTATTTCAGAAAGTCTCCATTTTAATTTCTCTTACTTCCGTTTATTTTGTACTTCCTGTTGATCCTGGTGTTGTGGATATGATGATGGACAAGACAAACACAGTCCCTGCCCCCTGTCTTGTGTCCTAACATCCCCAAGACAGTAAGGATTCCTAACCTCGGCTTACAGGGGAGATGGCTGAGGCTTACCTCATTTGCTCAAGGTCACGCAGAGCTGAGATCCCCATCCAGGTCTTCCTGACCTCAGGTACTATGCTGTTAACCCTGAAGTGAAACTGTGACCTGGTACAGTGAATTTCCGGTAAGGATTCCTCATGCTCTGTCTTTGTTTCTTGGCTTCTGCCCTCATGACTTACAGATGTATAAACCAGTATTTAAAAGCCCCAAGTGAGCTCACTTCCTAGCAATGTCCTTTGTGGAGAGCGTGAAACCCTTTTGTAGAGGAATTGGTACACTCAGTGTGTGTCTGGGCTGTGGGTGTTAGAGTTCCTGGCGCCTGTTTTCTTCTGTTGGGACATACTTGTATTGGGGAGCGGGTGCCAGGTAGATACCTGTGGGGCAGATGCCCATCTTAAATTCTGAACCTCAGAAGGCAAGGTCTGGGTCTTGCTCACCACTGGGTCCCCACCCTGAGCATGATGCTGGCACGAGGATATGCTCAGTATGACCTGCTGGTAAAGAGTGAGCTCTTTGGAGTCAAACTGACGTGGAGTTGAGTCAGACCCTGCCACTTGCTGGTGACGTAGCTTGGGCAAGTGACTTATTTCTCAGAGTTTGTTTCCCCATCCTAGGGTTGTGGGAATGAAGTTAGAGGTTTAATAATGCCTGCCTTGTGAAGTCAGAGGTTGGCAGACTATAGCCCTCGGGCCAAATCTGGTCTGCTGCCCGTTTTTGTGTACAGAGTGTTATATGAACACAGCAATGCCCATCCTTTTCTGTGTTATCTGTGGCTGCTTTGCACGACAACAGCGGAGTTGAGTAGCTGTCACAGAGACTCTATGGCCCTCAGAGCCGAATATATTTTCTACCTGGCTCTTTACTGTCGGAGTTTGCCGACCTCTGTGTTAAGCTCTGTACAGATGGTAGCTGGAGTTGTTACAATTATTATCGTACCTATAACTTCAGCCCCTTCTACTCCATAAAAAAGTTACCTGTAGAGCAGTGACCGTCCTCTGTTCCTTAGAGCTTTGGCAGGATCTCTTCAATTGCTTGGTGAACAGATTTGTGATTCCTTTAGTCTTGGTCTTCACGGTTCTCAAGATTTGGGTCAGCTTCCTCCCCCATCTTTTTCTGCTGGTCTGATGATTCCTCACAGTTTTTGGTCTGTCCCCAGAGGTGGCCCTTCCTTCACCTCCATCTCTGAATGGCTGAAGCTGAAAGAACGCTTAACAGGGAAGCCCTCTGTGAAAAGAGGAAGGCTGCGTGTGAGGATCCTGCATGCTTCCGGGAGACCCGGAGAGGTGTGAGCACCTGACCTCCGGGCACACGAATGTACCCGTGTCTGGGCTTCCCCACCCCAAGTCGCTCTGATTTTAGAGGAGAAAATCTCCTAAAATGCAGAGGCATTTGGTGTTTTTTTCCTTAGTAATTTCCTTTTGAAAAATGTAATCTTATTTTGGATCACAAATGTAATACATGCAATTTATGGAAACATGGGAAATGGAGAGAAGGGCAACAGTCAATCCTAATCTTACCACCCAGAGACAACCACTATTAGCATGTTTAGCTTATTTCCTTCCAGATCCCTAATCATGTGTAAGTGTCCACATAATTGAAATCACATTGTTTATATAATTTTGTTTCCTGCATTTTACTTATTATGTCATAACCATTTCCTCCAGCATTGAATATTCTTCAAAACTATAATTTTCATCTTTGCTTGTACACATAAATCCACTCACTCACCCACCCACCCACCCATCCATCCATCCATCTAACGGATATTTTCTTAGTGTCTCTTACGTCCCAAACCCTGTACTAGGTGCCAGGGATGCAGCGGAGGGCACAAATAGACCTTATCACTCCCTTTACAGAGATCACAGTCTAATAGGGAGTAGAGAGAGAGAACTAATCATTGTAACATTGTCTTAGTCAGCTTGGGCTGCTGTAACATAATACCATACACCGGGTGGGTTAAACAGCAGACATTTATTTCTCACTGTTCTGGAGGCTAGAAGTCTGAGATAAGGGTGCCAGAATGGTTGGGTTCTGGTGAGGACTCCCTTCCTGGCTTACAGATGGCTGCCTTCTGACTTGTGTCCTAACTTGGAAGAGTGAAGAAGCTCTGATGTCTCTTCCTCTGCTTATAAGGACACTAATCTCATCATGGGACCCCACCCTCACAACTTCCTCTAAACCGGCCCCACCCCCTAAACACCATCATCAAGGGGTTAGGGTTTCAACATATGAATTGTGGGGAACACAGACATACAGTCCATAACTAACATCATATGATAATGCTTTAATGTGGGGAAATAAAGGATCTGTAGGAACATGTATAGACGGGACCCATCATTGAACTCGGAGTGGTGCAGAAAGGCTTTCCACAGGAAGTTAATCCTAGTTATCTCGTTGAAGGAAGCTTGAGGAATCCAGATAAACAGCTCTCTTTGGAATGATAGAGTCTTCTGAGAAATGTGCACTTGAATGGGATGTAAGGAAAGGAAATTAGTAGTTACTGTTAGTGGTGGAACCGCCTCCACCCCCCACCCCAAATTGCTATACTATGTTATTATCAAGACTGTCTTCCCAGCATGGGGCACTTTAGAAATCAAGTGAGACACTGCAGAGATAAAAGCAGGCAGACTCATTTGGAGATGCTGAATTTACTCCTGAGACAGGAGACAACGTTCCAAAGAGAATCCCCTCCATAGACTCAAGAGCACGTGTGAGGATGGGTAGTATTTGGAGAGGCTCTTGTGTTATGAAGATTCCACAGCACTGTGGAGAAATCCTGGTTCTCCTCTGCTTCCTGGTGACTTTGGAGATGCCCCAGACCCATGTGGTCCCGATGACCATGGGTTTAATGTGGACAAGGCTGCATGCCTTGTAAAAGGCGAAGGGACACACGACATTATTGCGAGGTCAAAGCGCAGACCCAGTGCCCTTCCAAAGTTCTGAGCACCCACATGCCGCTGCCTTCTGCCTTTTGTCTTGATTCTTGCATGTGTGCTTGTTTTACATTGTTTCCCCTGAGGAGAGGCAGAGTGAGCGATGGCTGTTGTGACAAACTGATTGCAGATTGAATCTTGCACATTTGTGTTTGACAGCTGAGCTGGGCCCTAGAGTGATGCATCTGCTGAGGGAGTAGTGGCACCAATTGCTATTTTTCTTAAATCCTCTCTGAGTTATTGAAATGGAAGTTGGCCCTCTTTGTTGTTTAGACATTCAGGGGGTGAAATTGGTCAGGGAGGGCCTGGTGGCTACTTAGTCCGTAGTGCGTTTGTCACCACGAGGATCGCTGAAGTTGTGGCAGGGTGACTCTCTGGGTCATAACCACCTCCCAGCAGTGGACAGGGCAGCCACATGGGTGTGTAAGTGATGTGAGGAAAGCTCAGTGCTACACTAAGTCCATCACAGAGGGGAAAAATCCACTTCAGGAAATGTATCAGTCTAGGTATTTCCTCCTGGCCTTTTGTCTTTATCCAAGTTGGGCAATGATGTAAAATGCTGGCTGCATTTGCTTCTTAGTATGGAATGCAGTGTTTCATAAAAAAAAAATAAAAATAAAAATGACTTTTCATTAACAAAGGCCTGCAAGCAAGGCAGAAACTAACAAAATTTGCATTTCCTCACCTTCATCTGTACAGTGTGGGAGTTATCACTACCCTGTAGGGTTTGCTCTTAGATTAAATTAGAGAGCACCTGTCCTGGTGTATGGTAGGTACTCAGGAAATGGAAGTTATTATTTCTATTGATATAATAGCTAATTTTCATTCAGGGTTCAAAGTGCTTTCTGTGTACTAACTCTCTTAATTGATTTTATATGCTCTGGATCACCTCTGTTTTGGTTCTGAATCAAAAAAGGAGCTGTGCATGAGAATGGCATGACCATGCCTTGCTTACCTTTCTGGGGGTTGCTGCTGTCCTGATGATGAAAACTCAGAAAAATATTTTGTAATCAAATGAGAGTATCATCCAAACACAGACTTCCAGTTCAATCCTTAGGTTGCTTTCTAAGATACAGTAACATACTGTAACATAATCCAAAGTTTCATTCCTAAGAGGGTCCTGTGCCCTAGTTAGAGGGAGAATTCTTGCCTCATATGGACACAATGCTCAGAAGATTGCTCCTGATATAGGCTTTATGTTCCACTGGCTCCCCAGTGGGCTTGATTTATTTAGGCTTCCTTTGAGGCTAACTGGCTGTGATAGACAATTTTTAGCCTTCATCCTAGACATGATACCTTAAGAAGCTGTCCTCTGTTCTCCCATACTGCAGGCTTTGTGATGCATTCATACCTTCAGTGCCATCTGAAAGTGCCTATTAAATTGGAGTTCAGGGTATCTAGGTTCTTGATTTGATCGTGGAAGTCTTGAAATTTTGTCCGGGAGGCATAGAAAAACCCTTCAAAGTTTTGAGTGTTTAATCTATTTGAACAGAGTCTCAGAAAGGGTTTAGCCAAAGAATATCACACTGTGATATAAACAGTTTATCAAAAACCAATAGAGAATTTCCCTTAAATACACAACCACCTGGAGCACTCAAGTTTTGGAGGACACAGATGAAGAACTGTTGGATCGATTCAATTTCTTATCCTGGTTGGTGGAAAGTTATGGCTGCCTGGGGAGATATTGTTGGGGGAGAGAGCAGGTCTTTGTCTGTCTGTCTGTCTGTATAGCCACTGTCTATTGACGTCGTTGCATGAAAGTGAACAGAGCCAAATGTGGTGACAGATGAAGGGCCGAAGAGCCATGCCCTGGGTCAGTACTGTGTCCCTTTCTGTCGAGGGGGCAGTGGTGTTGGCCGAACCTCACCTGGACACAGCGCCTTGTGCTGGGCACAGTTGGCAGGTATGAAGGAGGATAATGAGATGTTTTACTTGGGGGACAGCGACTGGGCTTATTCTGTCCTTGTCTGGTGATGTCTCACAGGGACACACGGCATGCAGCCACAAGGCCCCTTCACCCTTCCCCTCCCTGCTAAGCAGGCCTAATTGGGTCACCTGTTGCTTGCTGCATAGAAAACCCATCAGATTTTCAGTAACTGGTATAGTCTTCAGGGAAGAAACAGGGCTCCAGAAGTCCTTGTTGGGAGGCAAAAGCTTCCATTCTTTCTTTCGCATTTGTATCTCAGGATGGGGTGAGTTTGGCAGTGATCTCCTGGTTGCCAGGAAGATCCGTAAGGTTTACATGGAATGGTACCTTAGAGTTATAATATTTTACTCTGGTGAAGGGTGGCTTATTAACAGAGGGCGGGAAGAGGGGGCTGCATGGGTTCCAGTTATTCTGTTACGAAAGAATGAGAAAAATTCCATTTCTTTCCACCTTCACAAAGATTCTGTGAGAATCATCAGTCACAGATGAAGCGGAAACACACTGACCTCTTTAAAGGAAGAGCATATATCTCGCCCCCCGCACTGCTCCCCCCGACAGCAGCACCCTCAAGGCTGCATCTCGCCCTTAAAGTGTTCATGTATGCAAGCCCACCTGCAGTTCCCTCTGTGTGCTGCAGTTACCTGACTGCAGCCTTTGCACATGTCGGGCCTTCTTCCCAGAATGCTCTTTCTCCTTGTCTGCCTGGCAGACTCCTACTCATCCCTCAAGACCCAGCTCAGGCATCTCTTTCTTGGTTCAGCCTTCTTTCACCCTCTCCCCATGCGAGCAGAGCTGATCACAGAATCTTTTGCATCCCCACTGACCTTGAATATAAATGTATTACATACAGTTCTCATCGCCTCAGATTGTGCCTAGAACAAAGTGGGCCTCAGATCTCATTTGTTTTGTAGTGCTGTGTTTGCATGAGCATCTTAGCCTCTGGTCTGTGAACTTCCTAACAGGGAAGGTATTCTGTTCATGTTTGTGACTTAGCACATAGTACAGTACCTGCATCATAGTAGTAGACATTCAGTTATGATTACTCAAATGGGTGGATTCGGCACAGTGGCCTAAGAGAAGGATGCACTAGTGTCGAATGGCAAACTCGATGAATGGTACCCTCATTGGGTTCCATTGTCAGCTCTTATCCCCTTTTTAGGGGAGCTTCTATTGCGAATACTGAGCTGTGGGTGAGTGAAAATCAGTTCTTTTTATCAACTTGAGGGGAAGAGAGGAGAAGTCTCTGATAATTACCAGGTCAGCGGTAGGTGATGGTTCTCTTTGTGTTCTTGGGAGACAAGACAGGCTCCTGTGATACATGTGCCTGTAGCTGTCGTGAAGGTGGAGCAGGGGAGGGACCTGGGGAGGGAGAGGGACTGGGCGAGTGGCCGCCCTCAGGATGGGCAGCACACAGCTCTCCAGTGGCTTTAGGTGGAGGGGAGTGGGGTCCATCTGCTCGGGTGCCTAGCAAATAAAACGGCAGCAACAACAACCAAATCGAGTACTCTTTGCTTACTGACAGCGATGCTGGGCAAATGCCCGCTTCCCTTTTAAATGTCCCCCCAAGTTCCCTAAATGTCCAGACGGCAATTTGTGGTGAATAATTTATAATAAAATATCTTATGCATTATGCAGTGAAGTTTTAAATTATGAATTGACCTCGCTTGGCAGTGTACCTTAGTTGATAGGTGGACTTGGTGGGGGGTGGCCTTGAAAGGCCAAATCAGGCCTGAGTTACCGTTAGTGAGATGGAAACGGGACGCCTAGCCTCATCCAACTGCAGCAACAAGGTTGAGCCGGTGGGAGGAGGGCCAGAGCGTGGGGTGCTTTGGCTCAGAGGAGCCTCTTCTCTGAGGGTGAGCTCGGGGCTCACTAGGCCCGGCACCTCAGTTGTGGTCCCATAGCAGCAGCAGTGCACAGCTCCCTTCGCATGGGAGGATGGGGGGAGAATGGAGCCGCTCCACCAGCCTGCTTCCTTCTCAGGGGAGCTTGCTGCCCCCCAGGCCGAGTTCCAGGGGGGCGAGTTCCCAGAGCCCAGCTCTGATCCGCATGGCCTGCCGTGTTCTAGACTCTCTCTGAGCGAGGCGTGCAGGACCCCACCTGGGGAATGGGCGTGAGCTGGGCCCAGGGGAGCAGAGAGGAGGGTGGAGGGCGCTGGGGACACAGCCCAGAGTGCTTCGAGGTGCATTGAACTGATCAGATCTTTAAAGCAAACCTAATGAAAGAGGTGTGGCGGGAACGCTGTGACAGTTTCACTGCAGACGTTTCTGGTGTCCAGCCCCATCCCAAGCCGTGGACCTGCATCACTTCACTGGGGCCTCATGACAGCTCTTGGAGAGGATACTGCACTGTTCTCCTGTTTTACCAAAATGGGAACTAAGGCTTAGAGCGAGTCCCTGACCCAAGGTGACACAGCTAATATAACCGGCAGAGCGGGGACTTGAGAGTGGATCACTGAATTAGTAAAACATTCCCTAAGTGCCTCCTGGGGGCCGGCTCCTCCCCTGGATGCTGAGGTGCAGGGGGGACCAGGCAGACCGACAGGCCTGTCTCCTCAGGCAGGATACCTTCTAGAGGTGGAGACACAAAATAAAGCCGTCAGCAGGCAAGTACCGGATATCTGCGCTGCTGCCAGGGCCCTCATTCTAGACATTATGCTGTGTCGATGGATTAGGTAGTATGTTCAGCGAGTATCGATCAAACACTTGTGGTGTGTAAAACTCTCGGCACCTCGAGAGGTGTATGCAGAGGTGATGAGGACTAAGCCGTACCTTCAAGGAGCTCCGAGCTGGGGGTGGTGGGGAGAAGCAGAGCGCGCCGTGAGGGCTGAGTGGAGCTCGGCTTCCAGGCAGCCCTTAGGGAGTGTGGAGAGGATGGGGCGGGGGCAGGGGCTGCGTGGCTGGAGTGAAGGGTGTACGTGGAGGAGTGCAGGAGCCTGGGTGGGCGGAGGCCGGGGTCAGGGATTTGTGCTCAGGATGGCAAAGCGGGGAGGCTCCGGCCGTTGGGTTTCCTCCAGCGGTGGGCTGGAGGCCCATTTGGGACGAGTTTGGGGATGGCGTTGGGAGGTGGGTGCGGGCTGTGGATTCAGGGAGACCTGATGCTGGAGCGCCTGAAGATCTGGATGTGAGGGAGGGTGCTGGGCGTGCAGAGAAAAGGGCTGCAGGAGCTTCCTGCGGGCAGCCTCCCTGGGGCTTTTTGTTTTTTTTAACATCTTTATTGGAGTATAATTGCTTTACAATGGTGTGTTAGTTTCTGCTTTATAACAAAGTGAATCAGTCATACATATACATATGTTCCCATATCTCTTCCCTCTTGCGCCTCCCTCCCTCCCTCCCACCCTCCCACCCTCCCTATCCCACCCCCCCAGGTGGTCACAAAGCACTGAGCTGATCTCCCTGTGCTATGCGGCTGCTTCCCACTAGCTATCTATTTTACGTTTGGTAGTGTATATATGTCCATGCCACTCTCTCACCCTGTCACATCTTACCCTTCCCCCTCCCCATATCCTCAAGTCCATTCTCTAGTAGGTCTGTGTCTTTATTCCCGTCTTGCCACTAGGTTCTTTGTGGCCTTTTTTTTTTCTTAGATTCCATATATATGTGTTAGCATAAAATATTTGTTTTTCTCTTTCTGACTTACTTCACTCTGTATGACAGACTCTAGGTCCATCCACCTCACTCCAAATAACTCAATTTCGTTTCCTTTTATGGCTGAGTAATATTCCATTGTATATATGTGCCACATCTTGTTTATCCATTCATCTGTTGATGGACACTTAGGTTGCTTCCATGTCCTGGCTATTGTAAATAGAGCTGCAATGAACATTTTGGTACGTGACTCTCTTTGCTGGAGAGGGTGTGGAGAAAAGGGAACACTCTTGCACTGTTGGTGGGAACGTAAATTGATACAGCCACTATGGAGAACAGTATGGAGGTTCCTTAAAAAACGAAAAATAGAACTACCATACGACTCCCTGGGGCTTTTTAAGGACTGTGAGTCACTTGGGGGGATACTCACCGAGGACCCCAAGGCACCTTTAACACACACATTGAGAAGTCCAGCTGGCCGCGCTGCTTGGAGGGAAGAGGTGGTGTTCAGCTTTGCCTCGTGGTGCTGGAGAGGCCGGCAGGTATCTGTGGAGGGAGGATGTGGTCCAGGAATTAAAGCCTGGATGGAGATGGGCCTGCCGGGGAGCAAGACGTGGGGCAGAGAGCCGAGGAGGGGCCGTCTCTGCTCGCCCCTGCTGGGCCTCCCGTCCAGGAAGGGGTTTTAGGTCACGAACTTGTGCTCGCCGAGTGTGCTGTGTTCTAGGGACATTTCATTCGTACGTGGCTACCGTGCCTGCTGGTGGGATCATAATGTGGTGCCCAGGGGGGATCTGGCAGTGTTACAGAGTTCTGACGGACTGAATAATCTGTATCTGTTTAAGGGGCTGCCCTATCTGATCCAGAGCCCAGTGTTATCTGATCAGAGACGTTTGTTTCCGATGTGCAGAGATAACCCCACCGCTGAGGTGGTCGGTGGCCCGTGTGGGCCCAGCAGAAGGCTTTGTGATCAGGCTACCTTCTGGTTTATCGGGAAGAAGCCAATGGGTCCACTTCTCATCCTGTGTCACTTTCAGGAAAGTGTTCCCTGAAGCTCTGCATATTTGTCCTCTGTCAGTCTGTCTGCTCTGACTTGACCAGAACGGTGGTGGTCCTGGATAAATCCAGAACTACAAAGCTGTGTGCTGTGTAAATGCCAGAAAACGGCTTTCAGGAGGACTTTGTACATTTTTTGCAAGTACAGAAAATAACGTGTGTATGTGTGAAGAGAGAAGAGAACGTGGAGATAGGTCACTACCAAGCCCACCCCCTCCAACCCATATGTGAAAAATCACCCATTCTACCTTCCCCGTCTTTATTTTGAACTAGAGAAGTTGCTTCACTAGCATTTACAGGAAGTGCCTGCTGAATTCTCCTTCACTACAGCCTGTCAGTGTCTGTCAGTAAGTGGTGTGGCTGGGTTTTTTTTTTTTTTTTTTCAGGGAGTTTCTGGCTTGAGTGTCTCCCCACCCTCACCCCCATCCCCATTTCTCCTTGCTGAGCTCCTCCTATGAGGGCTGTGCTGGGCACTCTCCCAGCTCTGTGACAGATGTGGTCTGGTCCTTCCAGGGGTTTCCCTTTAGTGGATGCCACGGTTACATCCATAAAAAGATTATTCACAACTTGATGAAAAATACAGAAAATTCTTTACAAATCATGTGACCAAGAATGGAGCATCTTCAGCCGTCATGACATTATAGCTACCTTGAGGTTGAGACATCATGCATCTTGTTTGTTTTTCTCCTCCACAGTATTTGACTATTTTAGGGGCTCATTAAATATTTAATGTGTGATTAACAGAGATGTCTTTTTAGATGAAATTTAGTTCTCTGCCTTGAAGAAAAAAAATCTATTAAAATATTTACTAGCACAATAATAACAATAATAGTAGCTGCTGTTCGTTGGGGCCTACCTTTTCTCAAACCTTCTCAACAATGTGGCAAGGCTGGATTTTAACTCATGAGGAAGAGAGGCGGCACAGAGGAGATGAGAGACTTACTTCAGGACACACAGCCAATAAATTGCAGAGAGGGTTCCAACATTGTTCTGATTCCAGAACCTGAGCCCTTTGTGTCTCTCCACATGGCCTTGCTGGTGATTGGCCTTCAGGTCTCCCAGAGCCTCAAATAAGGAAGCTTCTCATGCAGCATCTCTGCTATGCCTTCTAGAGCAAGGCTGATTAGATGCTAAGTTATGACTGATAGTTCCCTATTGCTGTCATATAATTTTGGTTTAGACGGGCCCTACTTATATCAGGGTTTTGTAGATATTCTGATCTACATGACAAAATTACGTGTCCTTTAAGTGTTTTAAAAGGTGCTGCTGTAAAGGGTGGTGACACTTGACATGTTGGGGAGACATTTTATTTCCATATGATTACAGCAGTGTGTGTGAAATTACTGTCCTCTGATGTAGTCGTCCCATGTCATGGCTGTGCATTCACACCGCCGAATGTCGGGCCTTTTTGCACAGAGGGTGGCTGGTGGTGACACAGAACTGGGAGGGCCTGGAGGGCGTGATGCTGGGGTTTCTAACTCTCCGGGAAGATGGATAATTCTCAGGCTGGATTCTGGCCCAGCTTGTGTTCTCCTGTCGGGAGGAGGTGGACCCTGACAATGAGAGTATCTTGCATAGAGGGTGCTTTCCGCCAATCAGCCTGTTGTCGCAACGCCCTGGTGAGAAGCTGCGTTGTGTTTCTATGTGATCAGTGGGGAGGCTGAGAGCTGAGCGCCCGGCTGCAGCCATGGCGGTGAGCGCCAGCCATCGGGCCGAGCTCTTTCTACAGCCCCCCTGCTCTGCTGGGAGGGGGCATTGCATCCTCGATGTTCTGCCTTTCCTGGCCGTCCTGTTTCCACCCCAGCATTCCTGCTTCTTTGATGCGCTTGTCTTCATCCAGATTCTTCTCCATCTGGGATCACCTCAAGGGCAGTGATATTTGATGGGTCAGGGCTGTTTTCATGCCTGTTTTCTGGAACAGGTGTGGCCACTTGTTGAACCCGCTGCTCAGTCCTAGTTGGAAATTATGACCATCTGCACTCTACCGGGTCCTGATGGAATCAGCTGTCCTGACCTAGAATGAAATATGTCCTTCATATGGCACTCATGGGAAGCATGCCTATTGATAAGACAGAAACTCACATCCCAACCAAATGCCATGAAAACGGGTCAGATTTAATGCTTTTAGTGTAGTGGTACTTTCATGAGGACTTTAATACCAAGTTTTATGTTTTTTCACTTTTGATTTTTAAAAATAATTTGATATTTGACAACATAAAATGGCATCAAATATATTTAAATATAAAACATGTAACTGCATTTTCTAAATCACATTTTAAACCAATATGTTTAAGTAACTTGGATGCTGTCAATAATAGTCGTGCCTGAATAAATTAACTTGCTTACCTCTGATTCACTCAATAGCAATGCTATTCTCATTGTAAGAGCTTTTCTTTTCAGGGAGAGTATACCATCCTCTAGTTAACTGGAAGTGTGCAGATTTTCTTTAAGTTTTTTTGTTTTTTCTTTTTTAAGTCTTAACCATTTTTAAAGCTTTATCATTTTTGAATTTGAACAGACTTATTCCCTAACTCCCTTTATGCCCAGCCCATCCCTCCAAAAGATAATGCTGGTTTATAAAAATAGCTACCAAAATGCCTCTGGAGAGAGGGAAGTGGATGTGCATATTGCTTTTCATAACAAGCCTTCTAGAACTGGCTAAATCATAGCAACCGTATAATGGATGATTAATGTGTGCCAGACCCTGTACCTGGTCTTTACCTGGTTATCTCATTTAATCCTTTTCTTTTCGTTGTGGTAAGAACCCTTAATATGAGATCTATCCTCTTTACAAGTTTTTAAGTGTACATTATTTTTCTTACTTTTAATGACACTTTTTCCTTCTTTTTGTACGAGAAATCCCGCGGTTTCATTTTGCAGCCGAAGATTGATTCCGCTGGGACCAGAAGGATAAAGAGGCACAGACCAGATAGAACCTGCCCCTGAGACCACAGGCTGCAGAGGCCATGGGTGGGCGCTCTGCAGGACACGTGCGGCTGAGTCCAGCCATTTCCCCTGCCCATCTTCCACCCCCAGGTGCCAGACATGGGAGGGAGTAATATTGGACCCTCCAGACCAGTTCATCCCCCAGGTGAATACCACCCAGTGACCCCAGTTGGTGCCACGTGGTGCAAGAGCATTGCTCCAAGCCCTGCTTAGACTCCTGCCCACGGAACTGAGAGATAACAGGTGATGGTTGCGTTAAGCTGCCAAGATTTGGGAAGCTCGTCATACTGTCATAGACAACTGGGATTCCTTGATGGAAGCAGTGACCCTTCCCTTCAGACCTTCTTTTCCCTGGGCCTCAGCGATGTCACCCTCCTGGGTCTTCTCACACCTCCACAGCAGCCCCTCCTCCCTCATCTACCTCTGAAGTGCCGATGTGCTGAGGGTTCCCTGCTTGGTGCCCCTTCTCTCCAAAGCACTGTAACTTCTCTCGGGGCAATCTCATTCATGTCACAGCTTTAGCCACACCATCTTCACCGAGAACCTGACCTTCGAACATCTGTTTCTGTTTGAACCGATACATGAACATATGTCTCTCGACTCTATCTCTCGTTCAAATTTTTCTCCTGGTCTGAGGACCCATGCATGCACAGATAGCTCACCCTCACCAGGCCGAGAACCGGGCTTATCATCTTCGCTCGCTTCCGTGTTAGACGGTGAATTGTGCCCCTCAAAAAAGATGCATTGGGGCTTCCCTGGTGGCGCAGTGGTTGAGAATCTGCCTGCTAATGCAGGGGACACGGGTTCGAGCCCTGGTCTGGGAGGATCCCACATGCCGCGGAGCAGCTAGGCCCGTGAGCCACAACTACTGAGCCTGCGCGTCTGGAGCCTGTGCTCCGCAACAAGAGAGGCCGCGATAGTGAGAGGCCCGCGCACTGCGATGAAGAGTGGCCCCCGCTTGCCACAACTAGAGAAGGCCCTAGCACAGAAACGAAGACCCAACATAACAATCAATCAATCAATAAATAAATCTTTAAAAAAAAAAAGATGCATTGAAGTTCTAACCCTTGGGACCTCAGAATGGGCCTGTGTGTGGAAACAGGGTCTTGGTAGAGGTTCAAATCAAGTTAAAATGAGCTCATTAGCCCTTAATCCAATATAACTGATGTCCTTATTATGAAAAGAGTAAATTTGGACACCGAGATAGATGTGCACAGAGGGAAGATTATGGGAGAATACACAGGGAGAACGCCATGTGAAGATGAAGGTAAAAGTGGGGGTGGTGGATCTACAGGTCAAGGAATGCCAACGATGGCCAGCAAACCATAGGAATCTAGGAGAGAGACCTGGAACAGATTGTCCCTCACAGCCCTGGGAAGGAACCAACCCTGCCAACACCTCGACTTGGACATTTAGCCTCCAGAACTGCGAGGCAGTATGTTTCTGTTGTTTAAGCCACCTAGTTTGTGGTGATTTGTTACGGCAGCTCTAGGAAGCTAATATACTCCTCTACGCCATCCGTGCTGCCAGCTTACACTTCCTCTTGTATTCCCGGTCTTGGCGAATGGCTCCTCCACTTGATCAAGCCAGAAACCTGAATTCTCAGCACAGAGAACCGGGCCAGCTTGAAGTTAGGCACTCAATAATATCGACTATTTAAATAGATGCCCTCAACTATTGCAGGTCTTGGGCAATTATAGATACTAGCCTGAGGATGTGCAGAATTGGAATTAAAAAGAGATACAAACCCCAAACCCCTTTTATATCTATCCTATCCCTCTGTACTTCAGGTTTCCTGTGAGAAACTATTGATTTCTTTTTTCTGCCATGGGGCAGGCATATATTGAGAGCTACATGTATGTAAATCAACACTCAGCAGCATGCCTGCCTTTCTAAAGAGAAATATCGATTTTGACTTGGGAGAGTTACCTAAAATTTCCCTTTTCACCAGTTCCTTCTTCATTGTGTACGAGCTGAACCAGTGTGTTGAGTTCTACAATGTGATCTTTGTAAGGAATCGTGCAAGTCGGGCTGAGTTCTTTGGAAGGCTTAGGGCGAGGAGGGCAGCTTTCTAGCTGTATTGATCTGCTGCCGGTTATTGGAGTTGTTGCAGATGCTTACCTCCACTTTTCCCATTCAGTGATATTGAAATCATTGGTCTGCCGAATTAAGAGCCTGGCTGCCGAAGAGATGTTGTGCTACTTTTCTCCTTTTCTCTTGATAGTGATTTAAACAAGACCCAGTGCTTCATCCTTTCAGATTACCCTTGGAACAGAGGCGCAATATAATTGTTGCAATTTAGTTTTATATTGAAACAACTTCAATACATTTTCTATACTAGGTCTATGCAAATTGGTTTTTTTTTTTTTGCAAAGAAATTATAGTTGTGTGTGTGGAAGCCCTAAGCAGGGCACAAAGACATCAAAGTCGGCCATAATCATAAAAAGCACATGCAAATCTTTCACATTAATAATTCACAGTTAAGCACAGGCGCTGCGGCCCTCTGTCTGAGATTGCAGCAAGTAGCAATTTGTTTAGCTTTGGTAAAGGGCACAAAATCACCAAGTTCAGATGTTCTATTTTGGTCTTATACTTGCTCTGTGAATTGGATTCAGGTGGGAAATCAACTTCATAAATGGATACTTGCGTATTCCTCAGGAAGGTCTGATCTGTAAAGGATAGTATTAATTTTGTGGACATTGTCAGCCTCACTATCCCCTATGGCTCTAATGAAACTATTATCTGAACCCCAAACTGCCGAGTGTGTGTCTCCATCCCCTCCACCTTCCTCGTTTATTCGTTCTGTCACAGTTTACTGAGTGTCAACACGTGCTAGGTTAGGACCTGGTGCTAGGGTTATACGGTGAACAAGACAGCCTGGCCCTGCCTGGTCCATCATGGCCCATCCGTGGTCCACAGCCCAGCAGCATCAGCATCACCTGGGAGCTGGTTAGATGTGCAGCATCATGGGCCCCACCCCAGACCTACTGAATCCAGTTAACAAGATCTACAGGTGATGCCTATTCCTTATAGAAGGGGAAATCACATTAAATGAGTAATTATAATAGGATTGAAAACGCTCAGGTGTGAGTTGCTTACCTGTAGGGCAGACTGACAGGGCAGAGCAAGTAATGCCTCTGCTAGAATGGGACGGGCTCAGGGAAGGCTTCAGAAGGAAGAAATCTAAGGATACGGAAGCATGATCCAGGCAGAGATTGAGTGGGTATGTGACATACTAGGTCCCAGGTAAGCCACAGTGCTTCAACTCTGAGGGAAGAGATTTCCAGCCTGCTGGAGGAGCTCAGAGCACAATAGGAGGCCGGGAGAAGAGAGGCAGTGAACTTTTTAGTGGGCTTCAGACAAGAAGTTTGAACTTTCCCCAGAAAGTTACAAGGAGCCATTGAGGTGTTTAAGAGGGGTTGGATTTCAAAACATGATGGATTGTAGAAAGATGACTTTCTCTGCAGTGTGGGAGATGGATTGGCGCAGGGGAGAGTGGAGCACCGTCCGGGCAACAGATGATGGGCTTGGACCGAGGGAAGACAGTACAGGGAGGTAAGTGGATGCCTGGGAGACAGGCCTAGGGGCCAGAACTGGAAGGTCTGGGTAACGTCTTCTGACTCTCACCCCCTGTAGACCTGTGCCCTGGGGGTTGGGGTAGTCCTCTCCGGCCCTGTTGCTTAGACCGTGAGCTTCTGGAAGCCAAGGCCATGCGTCACACATCGCTTAGCAACAGAGCCTGCACTGGGTGCTGTCGGCAGTCCTCGGCTTGAGCTGTGACCCACTTTTCTGAAGAACTTGCCCTTCTTCGGTTGAAGAAGGTGAGTCTCAGAGAACTGGCTGGAGAAAGCTCTGTTTCCCTCTTTGTTTCTCTTTAATGTGAATGATAACTCCTCTTTGTGTGGCGCCTTCCAGTTCAGGCAGCATTTTCCTAATGCCGTCTCATTTGCATTCCTCCCACCAGCCCTCCCTGCAGCTTTGGAAAAGGTGGTGCTCTCACAGCCCAGTGTTAATCAAGGGCTGATTATCTCAGTCCTTCTCTCCTCCCTGTTCTGACTTCCCGCCTTTTGACTTGGGGGTTGCAGCTGGAAGCAGGTAGTGGGTCAAACAATGCAGAGTTGAGGCCAATAAATTCTCTGCATGTGAATCAGCCACCCAGGAGAAAGGACAGGGCAGAGAAGAGGCTGAGTGAGGAGGCGAACAAGTTCCTGCTCAATCTGTGGTTCAGGCTCCCATGGGACTGGTAACCGAATCTGAGGACCGGAGAGGAGACGGCAGGGAAATGCAAATGCGAGCTCCCAGCCTTCCTGGGCTTCACATTCTTTGGGGGGGGGGGGTGAAGGGTGGGGGGACTCTTCTGTTGTGCCCTGGGAGAGGAAGCTGAAAGGAATTGAGTGCAGGGAAAGGGAAAGTCAAGGCCTTGGTGAAATTGCCTCTCACCTGTCAAATGAAGACCGGGGCTTTCGGTGCAACAGACCTGAGTTTGAATCCTGGCTCTGCCACTCACTAGCCCTGTGGTCTTGGGCAGCTACTTAAGTCTGTTCCTCATAATGGTGGTGAGAATCTCTTTTGCACAGGTGTGAGAGGACTAGATGAGGCAGAGATGAATGCTAACAAGCAAGGTGTTGCCCCCAGTGTGGGTGGAGTGCGTGCAACAATCTGATACATTTGTGACTCCCCAGCTTCCCCCAGCCCCTTGCTCGAGATGATACTCCCATCAGACAAGGAAGGGCATCATGCCATAAGTGGTTTCCATAGAGAATGTAGGGGTCCTCAACCTTAATGTGCAAAAGGATCGCCCAGGAGTTTGTTAGAATAGACAGTCCTGGGCCCAGCCCCCAGAGGGTCCGATCGATCTGACCTGGTGCCCAGGTGATTCTCATAGGGACCACATTGTGGGAAACTTGGGGATGAAGCCGGAGGTGGAGCGTCCTCTAGCCTCAGCGTTTGCTCAGAGGTATTCTCAGCCCTGCTCCGGACCTGCTGCAAGGGGTTCTCCAGAGGGAGGTCCTACATTTTCACCAAGTCCCAGGCGAGTCTTAGGATAAGGCAAGTTTGGCTAACACTGGGCTGTGGAATCCAGGTAAGGCCCATCTCTGGGGGGGGCTGTATTTTGTGCAAGAGGTTCAGGCAGCTGGGGATATGTTTTTAAGCCATGCAGGTTCAGCGCATTAATGGGAAGAGCCCCTCAGAGGCGGAACTCTGTGGTCTTCCCTGAAGCGCTGACGGCTGGGACTCTCGGTGGGCACAGCCTGGCAAGGTCACAGGCTCTAGAAACCAGCATGTCCTTGTCTGTTCAAATGAGGCTGTAGGACTGGATGACTTCAGTCCTTCCATTTCTGAAGTTGCTTGACTCTGAAAGATTCGGTTTAAGTTAATTTAGGCAGAGGAGAATATTTGCTAGCAGGTGCCTCCAGTGTTTGACGTTTGCATTCCTTTTGCCCTTGATGTTGCACTGTATTATGTGGGTTTATTCAGTTTCTGTATTTAGTCCATATTGCTCCTTAACTGTGGTATGAAACAGAGCATATGTGGTTCTATGAGATTCTCCCCAGGAGCTTTGGGTGAAGTGTTTGTTGCCCAAGCTAAGAACACTGCTCCCTGGTGGCAACTCCTGGAATTGCAAGCCCATGCTTTTGAGGCATCAGCGTAAACAAACCCCTTGCGGAAAGGGGAGCGGTTTCTGTTGTTTTATTTGAAAGCACATTCCCACCCTAGACCACCTGAAACAGAGTCTCTGGGGGTGGGATCCAGAAACCTGCATGTAAAGTCTTCATGTAGACCTTATGCCCAGTGTGGTTTGAAACCTGTTGCTCTGCATCAGCGTTTCTTAACCTCAGCACGGTTGACTTTTGGGGCTGGAAAATTCCTTGCTGTGGGAGGCTGTCCCGTGCAGTTAGGACGTTCAGCAGCATCCCTGGCCTCTCCCCAGTAAATGTCAGTAGCCCCTCCCACTCCCCATTTGTGACAGTCAAAATTGTCTCCAGACATTGCCAGTGTCCCCAGGGGCAAAATTGCTCCTGCTTAAGCACCACTGCTGTGAAGCATGCTGTGAACATCCAGACCATTTCAATGACAGCACGTGTCACAGGGTCACTAAAAGCTAAGATATGTCAACTGTCTTTACAGGAGGTTATTAATGCAAATGTGAAATGACTTCTGACTTGTAGTAGAATAAACATGCTGGCTTTATGACCTTTGTTTTGATTCTGGAATAGTCATAGAGGAGAGTCATTCGTGAAGGATGGACTGGCATTAATGACTCAGCACACTTGGATGGGGACATCTGGTCATACTCTCGGAGGCCACCCGTGCACTTTCCCAGGTTCACATGTTGGCTTCACACTGCTGGTGCCTGGAACACTTGGAGGAGGGAGTGGGGAAGGTGTAACTTCATTTCTCTTAGAATCTCTCTGAAGTAATTAAATTCTATTAGCTTTTTCAGTTGCAAGAGAGGGCTATTTATTGCATGAAATATCTTTCTGCACTGCAAACACATATTCCAAGAGCGTTACGGACGAGATTCACTGTGAGGCAGAGAATGACTGGGCATCCATGTGGACCACAGTCTGGTTAAATGAACGTTGCTAAGCCTGCTCTGGGAGCTAGAGCTGAATTCTCCAGTGTGTACCTGTTGCGTCCAGAGATGAACACCTGGACTTAACACCTTCAGTGAGAATCGGCTAGCCAGGGAGGGCACCTCCACAGCATGGATAGCCGAGCCTTCCGGTCTTCTCATACTGGGACAGAGGGTCTTGTTAGCAGCCTGACACTCAGGGACCTGTCACAGGATGAGTCCTCGGTATTGCAGAAGGGTTTGACACCTTGCTGTCTAAAAGCAGAGGAGACCCTAAAGAGGATCTGTGTGCGTATGCTTCCTGTTGCAGGTGGGATTTCACACCACAGGGCTGAGAGCCTGGAGCCTCCCAGGTGGCTGTGATGGGGAGTTGGAGTAGATGCAGCTGACGGGGTTGGAAGCAACAAGGGGCTTTTTGTAAGGCTCTTCTGCCAGTCCTCTGAGTGAACCTGGGAAGCCCCTCCCCTTCGGTCCCCGTTTCTTCCCCTGTTGGATGGGAGTGTTGAACTTGGACATCTCCAGGGCACTTACAACTCCACTGTGTGTGGCTCTCGTGCAGAGAAAGATGGTGGCCTTTGCAGCTCTTCTGCTGTGGGTGAGCCTGAACTAGAGGGTCCTGAGCAGCGAGGGGGAGAAAATGCTGTGGGATTTCTGATCTCAGTCTGCTCTGCTCTTCCCCCTCAGCTCCTCTTCCTCTCCCAAAGCTCTGCAGATGCAGCTGGTCTCTGCCTCAGCGTGGACATGGTGGCTTGACCTGCACCAGGTGTGGCAAGCCCTCCCCCCCGCCGCCCCCCACCCCCCGCCCCTGGTGACTGGTGCTCCTGCAACGTCTTTCTCTGACACCTATGGGGGCGGATAAGTTTCGCAATGTACTTGGACTTGATCGAAGGCGCTTCTGCTCAAAGAAACTTACCCACCAGCTCTCTGATGTCCAAAACCCTGCTTTGGCCGTTGCGGTTCTTTTGCTTTAATACTGAATCTAGGACAAATCATTTATCTGGTATTAGTCATTACATTCTGGTGTGAATGAAGTTGAGCTTATTTCCTGAGATGCGATGAGATTGTGCTGGGAGAGGAGGATATAGGTATTGCACTCCCGGGGGGGTCAGGTCAGCACAAGGGGTGGAACAGAAAAGCCGGGAGGAACTAAAAGGGCACAGGGCTTGGAGACCAGAGTTGGTAAAAGAAACTTCCACTGCCCAGTGTTGCCAAGGGGCAAGGTTCTTGGACTCCTGCGTCAGTCACGGGCTGTGGACTGTGGATAGCCGAGCATCTCCCATTTCAACCTGCTCTGCTCTTCTGGTCTGAAACTCTAGCCCGGCTTTTTTTTTTATTTTAAATAATCCATGAAGATCCTCATTCTCTTGCAGGACGCACAGTTTCTGTTGCTCTACAGCACTCTTGTTCATCACTTTCGCTGGCCACTCTTTTTGGTCCCGAATGGGCAGGAAGGAGGTCATAAAGATGCCTCTTGAGATAACAACAATTTCCACCTTCAGCAGACACCATAGAGATTGGCTGGACCACTAAACGTCTTTATTTATATTGTCACTTATTCACGGTGATGAATTTTGTGAGGTGAGCTGACAGAAGTACCCAAGATAAGATACTTCTTAGTAACCTAAGGAATAAAATGCCTTTCAGATGGCTTTATTCAATTTAATTTTCTTCCATGGAAAGAAATTCTTGTTCTGAGAGAAACATAGGAGTGAATCTTGGCGTATCAAGGAGATGGCATAGGCAGGTGAGCAGGGACCAGGTGGTGCAGTTTTCTTGCCACAGTGGGTCTACTTCAGCCACCTGCTTGATGGCAGTGATTTTACAAAGTGCTTTCTGTGGAATGCTGGTCCATCAAAACACCCCATGGATAAGAGTTTGCCTGATCACATACGATTTTGCAAACCTTTGCTGGCCTCATAGGGTTGGGCGGGCCCTGTGCGCCCACATGCTGCAGCCCTGGTACCCTGTTGGCATGTGACCAAGCACATTCCCGAGGTAAAGGATGGGAGACATCCTTCAGTAAAGAAACTGGTGCGCCGGCTTTAAAACCAATCCTTCTAGGACTTCCCTGGTGGTCAGTGGTTAAGAATCCGCCTGCCAATGCAGGGGACATGGGTTTGAGCCCTGGTCCAGGAAGATCCCACACGCCGTGGAGCAACTAAGCCCGTGCGCCACAGCTACTGAGCCTGCGCTCTAGAGCCCACGTGCCACAACTACTGAGCCCGTGTGCCACAACTACTGAGCCCATGTGCCACAACTCCTGAGCCTGTGTGCCACACCTACTGAAGCCTGCGTGCCTAGAGCCTGTGCTCTGCAATGAGAGAAGCCACTGCAATGAGAAGCCCGTGCACCACAACGAAGGGTAGCCCCCGCTCGCTGCAACTAGAGAAAGCCCGCGTGCAACAACGAAGACCCAACACAGCCATAAATAAATAAATAAACAGACAGACAAACAAACCAGTCCTTCTTAACTAATTTGGCCACAAAAGCTTTTTGTTTTCTTCCCTTGACACCTTATTAGAAGGAACAAGTTTTTCGAAATGTTGCTGCATGAAATGATTTTCTCTTGGGATTAGCTGTTCGCCACATCACTGCGAACACGCAGTTTTTGCAAACCTGTTTGAGCCACTGGCAGGGAATGCAGGGCCCTGGGAGGTGTTGGCTCTGCTCCCTATGGGAGGGCAAGGGCCGTACCTGGCACATTTAGGGTTATAACCTGAGGGTCTCCTGTAGTGCCTGACATGTAGGGTCTCAGTGAAAATTCTTGGAAGAAATGAACACAAGAAGGTATGTTAAAAATTTGGTAGTCCTGTGGCACTCTTATGGTTTATGTAAATGTCCTCTGTGCTAGTAGGCACAGCCTCAAAATTCAGAGAGTTGACACTTTTTTTTTGGCCACGATTTTTTCAAACCTGAGACAGTACAGTTGCATGCTTCAGGCCTAAGGCGTCTGCCCTGGCAGCATCCTAATTTCCTTTGTATGGCAATAAACCTGTTCGATTGCTGGGGCACCTTGACATTTAGGAAGAGTAAAGGCTCCGGGAACAGGTTTTCTTTATTCTGAGCAGACCTTAAAATACAGCTACATTTATAATATGCCTGCAAGGCACCCCGAGCAAGCACACACATTAGGAATTAGAACTTGCTTCTCATCTCTGAGACCTTGCTTCCTAGAACATGAAGTTGCTCCCAAGTGTGCGCAGAACAGTAATGTTTGAAGCTGTCCCCCTCGAGAGACTGCAGGCTGGACGCCACAAAAAGTGCACGTGTAGAGCCAGTCAGGGGAGCATCGCATGTGGTATGTGCACTGACTGTCAGCGTTGTGGGACGCCAGAGAAACAGGCTTGCAGACATGGGGAGGGATGCAGAGGGTCGGGGCTCTGACGTCAGACCGAGATGCAAGTCCAAAATCCTGAAATCCTTACCTCCAGGACCTTGGCACGTCACTTATCCACTCTGACCTCCTCTGTCTTCTTGGCAGAACTAAGTTAAGACCTGCTCCCCACTCAGCCTGTAAGTCACTCCTCATTTCATCCTCGCAACAACCTTGTGAGAGGGTAGGGTTACTAGCCTTGTTTTACAGATGCAGAACCTGGGGCTCGGAGAGGTAAAGTGACGTAGCAGGGTCAGGAATCCAGTGCCAGCGGTGCTGAAGCTCCAGAATGTGGCACTAACCACTCTCCCACATGGCCTCTTGGTAAAGACCAGCTTGTGGGGAGCTGGCTGGGGCCAGAAGGGGCCGACAAGAGTTCAGACGGCCTTGACGTCAGGATGACGACGCACTGCACCTGTGCCGTGGGGTAGGGCGCTTCACCCCAGGTGTTCGGAGTTCCTTGTCACAATCCAGGATCAAGCTCTCCTCCAGCGATGACAGCTAGAGATCCTAAGTCCCTTAACGGTCCACCTTCTCCTGTGTGCGTTTTAACCACGTGTTTGTTTTTTTCCTTGAAGGCAGTCAGTAAAGTAGACTTTATGAGGAGCTCCCAAGCTGTGCTGCAGGGAGCATGGCCTTGGCAAATGTCCCGGTGCCTCCCACCCAAAGGAAGGGATGGAGAGGAAGTCAAGCGCTGTTCTGTGCAGGGGCACCTGCACATCAAACCCTGGCTGGACCCCACGGCTGGCCTCGGGTTTGCGGGTTAGAGGGTGGCGTCCTCAGGTTAGGAGCATGCCTCCCAGGGATTTGGGTTTGCTGGGTCAGGTCTGGCAGCTTCTCCACAGTCCACAGTGAATCTGGGCCTCTCTGCTTGCTCCCTCACCTCTAACCAGCCCCACATCCTTTCACTCTGTGTATCAGTCGGGACTCTCCCAGTATCGGGAGACACAATTCTGACTTACAATTGATTGGGGGAAAAAACCCATTAAGACAAAACCAAGAATTCAGCAGGTAGCTGTGACTTGAGATCTAGCTTGATGCAGGCTCATAGGTGTCCGCAGGGCCTGGTTTCCCACCTTCTGTCTCCGAGCTCTGTTCTCTTCTGTGCGTTGCATCTGTTCTCAGGTGCACGGTGTCCTCATGGGGGTGAGCTGGCAGCAGTGGCTCCAGGCTCCTAGCCTCGCACACTACCATGTCTTAGCAAATGCCTTCTAGCCATCCTGGCCAACGTCTCATTACCTTTCATTGGCTCTGATTGTATCACGTGCCCGTCCAGATGACCAGAAAAATTCAGTGCATTGAGGGGCTTAGGTTTGGGTCCCATGCTCTGTCCTTAGCTGGGGTGACCCAAAGCCAAGAACTAAATGAGGGGGAGAGCTGGTTCTCCAAAGGAACCCAAAGAAGGGGAGGTAGATGCTGGTGGCCATGATGTGAAAAACCACTCACTGCACTTGCTGTTCTGCTAGATCTCTTTGATCCCCAGTCACCGGCCATTTCTGGGTTCTGTGTGCGCTTGTGACTATATTCCACAGGCAGGTATGTGGTTGTACCCTGGCCACTGCTTAAACTGACATGATAGCTCACACTAGGTAAAATCAGTACTTATGGTCACAGATGCCATTTGTTGAGTCCCTGCCACGTGACAGGCACTGCTAGACTCTCTGATGTGCATTCTCTGACTTAATCTTTGAAATAACACTGTGAAGGAGTATTATTAGCCCCACTTTACAGATGGAGAAACAGACTCTGGGCGATGAAATGCCTTGGAAAGTTGCATAGTTACCTGGGTTAATTAGCGGAGAGGCTACAGTGAAAACTTATTCTGGTCTAGTGGCCGGTACTCTTTCTATCGAATCACTCATCCCCTCCTATAGACATACTTACTGAAAAGTTAATTGGATATTTATTAATGCTTCTTGCTAGGCAAAAACTGGAAAGTGTCTTCATTTAGGAGGGCCAGGATTCCATGCAGTTATCAACTGAGTTCTCTGTGTGTGTGTGTTAGTGTACAGGTGTGTGTCAGTGTGCTGTTGTAGAATGGAGAGAGTTGAACCACTGGTCTTCGGGTGAACTGATAACTTGTTCTCTGCCTTGAGCTGGATGGTTGCTGAAGCTGATGGGGCCTCTCCTCTCCTGTCACGTGAGCTGTTAGGTGCGTGTGGTCAGAACATCCAGAGGTGGAAGGTGCTGGCGAGTCTGAGACCATATAGGTCTCTGTACACTTAGGATCTTCATGGTACGTGATACGGAAAGAGAAGGTGCCTCAAAATCTTCCTGGTAAGTAGGAATATCTAGAAGGTAGAGTGACGAAGCAAAGTAGGAAGTGTGATTTAAGGAACTGCAGTGGAAATGACTTCCGTTCCATAGATATTTTAGCTGTGGTGTGTGTGTGATCTGACCTTCAGGTGAGTCAACTTGAAGATGACTTCTTTAGCTTGATACTCAAGGCTTTCTCTCTTGTAGTTGCAATCTGTAGCTCTGCAAACATGCTTGGTATTTCTCCCAGATGGGGCTGTTTCCTGCTTCCTGGAAAGACCCTATCTTGGGATATGGAACTTCTGGATCCTCTGCCTGGAATGGGTTTTTGCACAAAGTAAATGCTCACTAAGTGTTTAGGCATCTGCTGGTTAATTCAGAGGGTACTAGTTGAGCCCCTTCTATGCTGCAGATGCTGTTCTAGGTGCATGACTTACGACGGTGAGCGAGGCAGGCGCTGTCCCTGGTCCTTGCCCTTGGGGAGTCTCATTCTGATCCATTGAGTGAATCGATCACTCTGGAGGCTCCACTGGGCTCCCAGCCTGGACACCTGACCTGGGCCCCCTTTTCTGAGGAAGCTTGCCTTCAGTCCTGGGGAGGAGAACATTCATTTTTCTGCCTCTCTCTTTGTTAATGAGTCCAGGCAGAGAGCCAAGGGAAATATTTCCTATTTTCAGAGTGGAATGTATTTTGTACATTCTTTACCGAAGGCTCCTTTGGATGCAAGTCACAAAAACTAAGGCTAGTTTAAGCCAAAACAAGGAATAAAGGAATAGTTTGTACAACCTGAGAGCTGACCTCACAGGGACTGTCACGAGGACCTAGCAAACTATTGGAGACCGAGAAGGCCACACGCACTTTCTCACAGCTGTGTTCTCTGCATTACCCTGCTGTCCCCTGAGCCTGGCTCTACCTGCTTCACCAGGCGCATTGCTGGGACATGGCTGCTCTGGAATTTATAGATCCATGTTTCAAAGGACCAATGGAGAGCATAGTATTGCCAGTCTTGGTTCTAATGTCAGGAGAGAGGATAATTGGGCCAGGGTTTTGCCCCGGCAGCTGTGGTCTGAGAGGGGATATGGGTTCTGTGGTGCAAACCAGGCTGCAGGGCCTGTCCGTGTGATAAGTGGGGGGCAGTTCTTGGAAAACTGCTGACAGGCTGAGGCTTCTACCCTCAAGATTCCCTCCTGGGCCAGGTCAAGGAAACATGCTGTTTGCCTCAGTTGAGAACACTTTTTCAAACCAGCAAATGGCAGGAATGGCCTCGGGTGACCCTTGTCCTCAATCTTAACACCCCTGATGGAGAAACTCCTGTGTTAGCATGGTCCAAAGTGTTTATTGTTTTAGAAAATTCTGTATCAGCAAAGCACCTAGAGATCCAGTGTGTGATATTAATTCTGAAGGATAGGAACTCATTAGTTGGGGCCAGTAAATCCTCTATTACAGTAAGCCTGTGTATTCCAAGAAAATAAAGAGCCCTTCTCATGGGGGGAAAAAAGCCTTTGTACAAATAGGCTGTGTTGTGGGTTAGGGATGGGCAGCTCAGGGCTCACGCTCGCTAATGTCATTCCAGCTACTCTCGTCCACATTTAATTGAATTGAACACATTGAAATTTGTTCCAGTGTATTAACAGGGAGCTGGTGAATGCGTGTGCAATCCATGACTTAATTAATGTTTGCTTTCCCTGTGCTGACCCCCTTCTGGGAACACACACTGTAGACCCACTGAGGAGAGAGGGATGTGCTGACTTGAAGAGAGAAGCCTTAATTCTTTCAAGCCCCTGAATTGCAGCAACAGCCAGGGAATTAAGAATGTACTCAGGTGATGGGGCCCAAAGTGGTATCTTCTCAAATATTGCTGTTAACCCTTCCAGTTGTATACACTGGGCTGATGACTTCATACATGCATTATTGAATAAATTCATTTCTTAATTATGAGAGTAGTACATGTTCATGATCAAAATTTGGAACATACAGAAATTGTAAAGAAGAAAATTAAAATCTAATAATATATCTATAATCTAATCGTATATAAAATAACCACTATAAATGTTTTGGTTTATCTTTTTAATTGAAATACAGTTGATTTACAATATTAGTTTCCGGTGTACAGCATAGTGATTCAATATTTTTATAGATAATGCTCCCTTTAAAGTTATTAAAAAATAATGGTTATAGTTCCCTGTGCTGTACAGTATATCCTTGTTCTTATCTGTTTTATACGTAGTAGTTTGTACCTTTTAATCCAATACCCCTGTCTTGCCCCTCCGTCCTTCCCTCTCTTCATTGGTATCCACTAGTTTTCTATATCATGAGTCTGTTTCTATTTCGTTGTGTACATTTATTTTTTTAGATACCACATATAAGTGATAACATACTTTGTGTGTTTGACAAAGTTAGCATACATTTGTCTGACTTCTTTCACTAAGCATAATACTCTCTAGGTCCATCCACACTGTTGCAAATGAATGGCAGAAATTCACTCTTTATGGCTGAGTAATATTTCATTGTGTGTGTATGTGTGTGTGTGTGTGTGTGTGTGTGTGTGTGTGTGTGTATCACATTTTCTTTATCCATTCATCTGCTGATGGACACTTGGGTTGCTTCCATATCTTGGCTATTGTAAATAACGCTGCTATGAACATTGGGGTGCATGTATCTTTTTGAATTAGTATATTTCTTTCTCTTATTTCTCTTATGCCCTTGTGTGTGCCAATATGTAGTTCTAGCAAATTACCATGTGATTTGACAGCTGGTGTTCTGTTTTGTTGTTGTTGTTTTTTTACTTATCACATTTTCCATATCTTTCACTACTCAGTGAATGCACTTTTTAATGGTTTCATTGAAGTATTATTTAATATCATAACATTAACCCATTTAAGCGTACAGTTCAATGAATTGTAGTAAAATTTTAGTGTTGTGCAGCCCATCACCACAATCCAGTCTGAGAACATTTCCAGCATCCTCCCAGATCCCCCGAGTTCCCACTTTCACCCTGGTCTCTCTGTCTCTATAAATGCCCCTTTTAGGAACATGCCACGTGGATGGACTCATACACATGCAGTCTTTTGCATCTGGCTTCTTTCCTGGAGCATGATTATGGCATCTGCGTCACTGCGGAGGGCCCTCGGAGGCAGCACTGGCGTGCCAGCAGCGCATATACCAGTGTTTGGCTTAATGGGCAGTGCCATCTGAATGGTGTGGGCATCTCTCTCTCTAGACAAAGGCAGGACAGCACAGGTGTCTTTCTTCAGGATTGGGCTGGATTCTTGCCTAAGTGCCGAGACAAATGTTGACATGATTGTGAGAAAAAAATGAGGTGTCTGTGTCAGCATCCCATTGACCTCGCCAGGGAACCTCATCTTTGGGCCAGGGTTATTGCTTCATTCTGAATCAAAGACTGCATTACAGCTATTGATTTTCACCATGAAGGTTATCTTTGAAGCCAGAAGGGCCAGAAAAGCATTTTCTTCTTTGGAGAGAATGTGGGGCGACAGGGCAGGAAGCACAGGGACCTGATTTCATGACAAAAATCTTCCTGGAAGATTTGCCTGGAATTGAAATATTTTTGCTCTCTCTTTGCCCTCAGCTAACTGGAGAGACGTTTCTCAAACCATTTCCTTTCTTATGTGGACCTTAAAGGACTCCCCCCAAATCTTGCTGGAATGTTTACAGCCTGTCTGCTTTCAGACAAGTGGAAACAATGTCAGTTCTTTTGGCTGGAACCTTGTTCGTGCATTCCAAAGAGGGAAGCTTTAAAAAGTCACCTGTTCTGTTTATCTCAGCACAAAAGGAAGTTGTTTGGATGTTCATACACTTCATCCTTTGGAGTCCAAGTTATGTAACTACATTGTTTTGAGGCAAGTCTATCTCACAGAATCTGTGTACTCTTGTAAAGATAGTCAGTAGCAATACTCACAGTATGAGAGCCATGTAGACGTGGGATGGAGGGCAGGGAGGGAGGGAGGGAAGAAGAGACGGCTCCCTTGACAGAGACCCCCAGAGAACGAGGCTCTGCTGGGCTCTAATGGGGCCTCTTTTAAATTCCCCAGTCGGGATAGAGACTATCCACTGTGCTTCACTTTAATAGTGATGCTTTGGATGTGATGTTTCTATATGCACCCTCTCCTGATTTCTTTCTTTCTTTCTTTTTTTATTAAATAGTAGAGGCCATTGAGATTCACCTCCCAACAAACAGATGCGTCTGTTTAGAAAATAACGCTCTTACATTCAGTGTTCACGGAACTCTTTGCTCATTTATAGATGCAACAGGCACGTGCCGGCTTTCCCCCAAAAAGCAGGTTCTTGGCTTTGACCGGATTACGGTTACTATTTATTTGTCTCCAGGAACTTGGGCTCCTGGCATACTGCCCATCTCTGCCAAATACCAGTGCTTGAGCACTTGAATTCTGAAGGATCTCTTACTCTCTTGGCCTGCAAATAAGATTTTCTCACTTGTGCCTTGAGATCCTGTGTGTTTCCTCTGTCAGAGCGTCCTCAGGCCTGGACTTATCAGGAAGGCCAGAGAGGATGCCTGTGAAGGAGACTTGGTGTCTGTGCTTGGTGGTGGTCAGTGGTAGCCACCCCCGTGAAATCCTTCCTGGGGCCCTGGGAGACGGGGGGGGGAGGGCCCTGGGAGACAGGGGAGGGCCCTGGGAGACAGGGGGGGGCTCTGCCGACCCAGTGTCTGCTGAATCCTTCTGTGACTCCCTGACCATCTCCTCTGCTCTCATCCAGCTCTCTTCCCCATCCTTCCTGAGCTGTTTTCATCTCTTTCTGGAATATTGCAGTTACCATGTCATGACTTTGCCCCCACATCCTTTCCCTATAGAATCCGGACCTAGCTCTTGAACCTGACATTCAAAGCCCCTCATTATTAGCCCTAACATGTATTTCCAACTTTTAATTCCCTTTATGCTAGATTTTTCCAAGTTACTGTTTTTCCTACCAACACTGCTTTCCAAGTTACTGTTTTTCCTACCAACACTGCTAGGTGCCATCAGGCCCTTTTGCCTGGTGGGCTTCCGTTTAGCTGGGTGATTACTCTTCTTTAATGAGCATCAGAATCACTTAGGGATGTGATGAAGCGTACAGATGCCCAGAGCTTAAGCCGGTGAGTCGGGGGTGAGGCCGGGATCTGTGCTCTTAACCAACGCCTCCGGTGACCACCCCTGCACTGGGTAGGGGCCACACTTCAGCTCTTCCACCTATTGATGTGTCCCGGGCTGCGCCTCTTTCAGGGCCCGGCTGAGTTCTGTTTCCCGGGGAAACCTCACCTGCTCCCTCTTGCACTCTCTCACCCTCGTTTGTGATGCTCACTTTGCACTTAGCATATTCTGCCTTGGACCACGATTTAAGTGTTTGTCATAGATGTATTTTCACACCAGTTATTTATATCTAAAAGAACCGCCTCATATTTGCATGGCAGTTTATAGTCTGGAAACACTGTCGCGTGTGTGGCTTTGCTCTTACAGAGCAGGGAGCTTGCTTTTCTGCGTGGATCTCAGCACCATCGCCCCCTCCCGCCAGGCAGCCTGCAGCTGCTGAGGAGGACCCTTGAGATTGGCTGGCCGTTTGCTGCGGCAAGCGGACAGGGTTGATCAAGATAAGCAGTGTCGTTCTTTCTGACGTTGAGCTCGTCTTAACCGAGGCAGGTTTTGCGCTGGGCACTCTGCTGGGTGCAGGTGGCAGGTGAAGCAGAGTCTTCAGCGGGGGAGCCTCAGTAGAAAAATGACTGATTGTGGCACCTGCTGTGAGGAACCAGATGGGCTGAGATAGCGAATACCCAGTGGGATGGCCTCTCACAGGAGGGGACCCGTAAGCCCAGGCCTAAAGGACAGGGGGGCTGTGCCGTGGAAAGAGAGGGGAAGAGTGTTGCAGACACGGAAGGGCAAGAGCACCTGGTGAGGTTGGAGGAGGAGCCGGGGCTGTGGGCCCAGGTGGGGCCGGGGGCCAGAGTGAGCCCCTGGGGCTCGCAGGTCGTGCCCAGGGGTTTCCGTCACCAGCGACTGGGGAATATTACCTTTAATGCGGGGGAGAGATGTGATCTGAGTTTGCTAAAATTCTAATGTAAACTACACAGCGCTCTGTCGGCAAGGGCGGTGAGCTAGGGGAGGAGCACGAAGGGCAGCCTTGGCTTCGTGTGTGACAGGGACGTGGCTGGGCAGTTTTCCTGGAGCCGGCTTATCTCTGGGTGGCTGCCTGTCAAGGCCTGGCTGTGGGGCTGCGTGCCCTGGGAATGAGCTAGCACCTCTTGGCCGCACCTTGGCAGGTCCTCCAATTGCAGGGATCCAGAAGACCCTGAGGCTGGAAGACACCCTTTGGATCCCCTTATTCCACTTGCTCATTTGATACATGACAAGGCTGACTCAAGGAACGGGAAGCAACACGTCTGGGGCCTGCTGCTACAGCCCCGCCACTCACATAGCTGTTCTCAGAGGAGTCAACGGTCCCTTAGCCTCAGGGGCAAAGTGGTGTGAAGGTGATCGTATGGCTGAGTGAGGAGCAGGCCTCTTTTGAACCCCTTGGGAGTCATAGCAGATGCCCGGGAAGACCAGAGCTTTGCCAGCAGACAGGTGAGGAGTTTGAATCCTAGCTCCACCACCGTTTGCTGGCTCCATGACTTTGGGCAAGTCATTTAAGCTCTCTGGCCCTCAGCTGTAAGCTAGTGGTGCTCATACCTACCTTGCAGAGATGTCAGGCGGATTAAAGGGTATCATGTGCATAGTGCATACTTATCACAGTGCCCGACTCAGGTGCTCAATAAACAGAATGATGACAATTACATATGGCTGAGTTATGCTCGGCATGCGACTCCCTTAGATAAAAGCTCTAAAATTATCAGGATGAATATTGGGCCGGGCAGGTCTCTGCCCAGATTCTCAGAACCCTTTCTTGGCAAATGGAGGGGGTTTGGCAGAGTCCATGAGTGGATGGGGACTCTTGCAGACCTCCCCTGTCCATCTCTGTGTCTCCACGGCCTGTGCCTGGCACGTAGTCAGTCCTCAACATGTATTCATTGAAGCGTTGCATGGATGAATGTTTTTACTATCGAGAACTTAAAACAGGCTGCATAACCAAGTACCAATCCTGCATTTACATCCATTTTAAAATTTCTGCTTCTAGTTTTCCATGTGATTTTTCATAATGCATCTGATGATAGATTTAGAGCAGGCTCATGTCTTGAGATGTGAGAGATAGGGGGCTTTAAAATAAGTGCTGATGTATTTAAAAAGTGAGTTCAGCTGGCTTTATCCTAGTATAACTATGGACGTAGTGTCAGTTTGCATTTTGGTTGAATTTGGTGGAAGGAGCTGGGAAATGTTAGGAGCATTGTAGATGCATAGCCCTCACCCTAAAAGTTGCCCACGATTGGGAATTGCAGTTAAAATTTCCATGGCCACAATGTCTGGGGACCTCTGATTCAGCCAGCCAGAGATACTGAGCAGAGATAGAAGGCAGGGAAGTGGCAGGAACATAAATGTTGTGAATTGGGCCCATAGGTCAGCTCTTAACTTCTGAGCTTTGGGCAGCTTGTCATGATGAAGGAGCTAATTTTCAGAAGCAGAGCCCTGGCGGGAGGCCTAGCAGGGCAGAGGTGAGGTCCCAGGCCTGTTTTCTGTGCAATATGCAATAATGGCTGGTCTGACTCCAGCCCCATGACAGATGAATCCCCACTGAGCCTAGCTGGAGGGCCAGGGGAGTCTGTCTTGTACCCAGAAGAGAGATAGGAACTGCAGAGGATGTTCTGACCCAACCGTGACTTGTCCAGGCTCTTCCAGACCCTTCGGTAGACTCAGTAAGATGAGGAGGCCTGTGGGTGATATGCTTCTCAGGCCTGCTCCGTGGGGTAGCGTTTGCGCTCCAAGGGACATGCTGTGTTAGAGGAGCTGATGAAACAACAGTAATGTGGAAAGGTACTGAGTAGGGCCACAGGAGCACAGCTCTCTTGTATCCCCCTTCCTCTCCCCCTGGAGCTCCCTCTTCAAATCACTTCCCATTTTATTTTCAAAACAGCATTTCTTCCGGTTGGACATTTACTTAAGGTTCAGTTTTAAAACTGGGCTGTTGGATGCTTAATGTGTAAACAACCCATAAGAAGGCTCCACTGTTAACAAAGTGGAGCCTTCGGTGATACTTGGCGTCTGTTATTATCCAGGACTCTCCAGAGAAAGAGGACCAACAGTATGGAGATAGATAAATCCATGCAACATGCAGTAATAGCTGATCTGACTGGGCTGATGACAGATTAATTCCCACTGAGCCTAGTTTGAGGGCCAGGGGAGTAACTATAAATATAAGAATAAATAAAACAGAAACTGGCTTATGCAGTTATGGAGGCTGAGAAGTCCCAAGATCTGCAGTCGGCCAGCTGGAGACCCAGCAGAGCAGATAGTGTAGGTCGGGTCTGAGTCTGAAGGGCCTGAGAACCAGGAGAACCAGTGGTGTAAGTTCCAGTCCAAAAGCTGGTAGGCTTGAGCTCCGAGGAGAATCAGCTTTTCCATTTAGGTACTAAGGCAAGAAGAGCCCAGAGGCCCAGCTCAATTAGGCAGAAGGAATTTCATCTTACTCAGCCTTTTGTTCTATTCAGATCTTCAGTTGATTAGATGGAGCCCACCCACGTTAGGGAGGGCCATCTACTTTACTCAGTCTACTGATTCAAAAGTTCCTTTCATCCAGAAACACCCTTACAGACACACCCAGAATAATGTTTGGTCAAATGTCTGGGTACTCCATGGCCCAGTCAAATTGACACACAAAATTAACCATCACAGCTTCCAGAGTCTGGCATGGGGGAAGCCTGCCAGTTGAGAGGGGCCATTTATGACTTCATATATCATTTCCAAGTCCCCAAAGGCTTTGACATGGCAAAACTATTGTTCAAAAATCACGTGGTCTATGGAGACGATACAGTTTAGAGGGAGTGTTGCAGAAGGCTTGGCTTGGTGATGTAACTCTGCCATGAACTAATTATGTGATCCAGCAAGTCTCCTGGCCTCTCTAAGCTTCAGTTATCTCGGCTGGAATGTGTAAATGATAATAGCACCTGCTCCTTGGCGCTGTTCTGAGGGGTGAATAAACAAGGCATGAAAGCACTTAGCATCACGCCTTGGCCTGCGGCATGCTGGCTGTTGTTGTAGCTGTCTTCTGCGCTGAGGAGGAGGGTCAATGTTTATAAAGTGAACACTGTGTGCCTGGTACTGTGTTAAATGCTTTCTCTGCCAGGACTCCCTTGTGGCCTGTCTGCTCGGGAACCAGGTTCAGGTCTTAGTATCTGATCTGTTCTCTTCCCTACAAGCCATGTGGATTATTTTTTCTTTTCTGGAATTTTTCTTTTGTCATTTAAAAAAAATTTTTTTTTTATCTTTGGCTGCATTGGGTCTTCGTTGCTGCGCACGGGCTTTCTCTAGTTGCGGCGAGCTGGGGCCACTCTTCGTTGTGGTGCGCGGGCTTCTCATTGTGGTGGCTTCTCTTGTTGCGGAGCACAGGCTCTAGGCACACGGGCTTCAGTAGTTGTGGCATGTGGGCTCAGTAGTTGTGGCTCATGGGCTCTAGAGCGCAGGCTCAGTAGTTTTGGTGCACGGGCTTAGTTGCTTCACGGCGTGTGGGATCTTCCCAGACCAGGGCTCGAACCCGTGTTCCCTGCATTGGCAGGCTGATTCTTAATCACTGCACCACCAGGGAAGCTCTCTTTTGTCATTTTAACAAGAGATTTATTTCTTTGGGGAGGAGGTAAGTCATCCTTTGAATGGCCTTGGCCAACGGTCACTGTTCCCGGGTCCGTCCTCATGCTGCTCTCCCTCTCTCCAGAGTGCAGAGGAGGATGGGGGGCTTGGAGACAAGGGCCCTGATGGGGACATGACCTAGGGGTCGAGGTCCCTGACCTAGGGACTCCAGCACATTTGCCATCCAGCTGGGTAGTATTTAGAGATTCTGTAAAATCACAAGTTTGTCCTTCAAGAGGGTTCCTGGCACATATTCACTGATCCGCCCAATCATGTTTCATAATTGGTTCCCCGGTTACCAGGAAAGAGTAGTTCAGCGATCAGTTGGATGTCAGGCAGCACAGAAGGCTACGAAGAGCTGCTGCTCTTTTCACCTGCAATGGTGTCACAGGTGGGCAGGGACAGTGGACAGTTAAATCCAAGGGGTGATCTTCTAGGATTGAGGGGCTGCTGCTGGAAGCATACATTCGTGTTCTTTTTTTCTTGCCAAGACATTTTCCTCCTGTTTCTTTAGCTTGAGAATCTGGATTATTTCCCGAGTTATAAAGACTCACTCCAGAAAAGGCAGGGGGATGTACCTTCCCCGCAGTTCATCAAGCTGGCCAACACTACGTGTGGGTGGCAGGACTTACCTACTCTGACATACTAGTTCATTTTCTTCACAGCAATTCTGGCAATGGTGTATTTTTATTATTCCCCACTTTACAGATGAGGACTTTGAGGCACGGACCGGTTATTTGCTTTGCCCAAGGTTACACAGCTTGAATGTAAAATTAAGGGTTATATTTAAAGAATGTACTGGCCTATGGGGTTAGCAAGCCCCGAGGCACCGTACAGAGAGTTGTGGAAGGCTGGGCGTCTTCCTCTGTGTCCCCTTCCTTTTCTCTGGGATGTTAAGAACCAGTTCCTCAACCACTAGTATCTTAATTTTCCCGATGGCAAAATGAATGTAGTTGTGTTGGCTTTTGCCAATGTCATAGGGATATTTAAGACTTCATTATGTTATATTTAAGACTTATTTTTAAAATTATTCTTGTAGGTTAAGATTATGAAAATAAACTCTTATTTTTATATCAGAAAAATAAAGTTATTAAAAACTGCTAGTTACATGTTTTGACTAGTATCAGTCTGCATTACTGGGGTGCACCAAACCATAATAGTTGCAGCTGACACTAACTAAGCACTTACTATAGGGCGGGCAGCGCATTAGGTGATTTACTCATGGACTCTTTAAAACCTCCCTGTCCTCATTTTACTATTGGGAAGTGGTGGAGCTGCGGCAGGGACTCAGTACAACTCAAGATTTTGTGCCCTTAGCCATAGCGCTCCACCCCTCCTGCAACAGAAAGCACAGTGCTTGGGCTCTTAGAAAGGTTCTGTTTAAGTCAATGATGAACGCAAATGATTACTTTTCAGAATTTAGGTGAAGTGTATTTAGAGTGAGGCTCTTTTAGACAGCATCTCATCCCAAATAATGAGGTTTAATGTAATATGTGTTGAGATGCCCTCTGTTTGAGGATGTCCCAAGATAAATTACTTGGTTGATTCTTACAATGGGCATAAACACAATGGGATGATAGACAGCGCGAATTCAGGTAATGTCTGGATTAAAATTCTGAGCAGTCAAAGAGCATCTCTTGCAAAAGGTTGAATCTCCTGATAAGCTCCAAATTATATTCCCACCTTATTTAAGAATATGTGTTGGCAGGTTTAACAAGATCTTGGCACATTCTATCTAATTTGAGGTTTATTACAAGATGTGTGCATGTTTAATAGGGGCTTAATTATTCATATCCACATCTTCCTGACAGTAACTTACTTCAGCTGTAGATAAATTCCTGGTGCATTGGGAAATACTGGCTTCTAATGTTGAAAAAATCCAGTGAAAGGAAAATTAAATGCATATGCAAGAAATTACCCAGGATAATGAGCTCCACTCAGGCGGGAGCTTTGAGTAGGTCCCCGTGTCACTTGTATGGCATTGCCTAGGGTGCTTCTGTACCTCTGGCTGGGAAGCCCAGTGTCACAGAAAGAGTCCAGGCTCTGGAGTCAGGCTTACTGGAGGTCAATTCCAGTTTTGTCCTAAGGATTGAGTGCCCTTGGGCTGATTTCCCAAAGTCTCTATGCCTCAGGTCTTTTGCATGCAAAATAAGGTACCTATGCTTATCTCTTGAATGGTTGATGTGAGGATGAATTGAAACACCTGTAAAGTAAGGAGCAAAGTGCATGGTATGGGAAGCACCAGATGGAAGCTGCCTTCCTTTCCTGTCCTCTGCTCCCATCATCCATTCCTTTGAATCCATCTAGCCGAAGCTCTTGAAGAAAACACAGTGGTCATTGTTTTCTATAGAAAATTAAAAAAAAAAAAAGTTAAATGAGATGCTCGTGAAAATGTAGGGAAAGAGGCACTCCCAGATGCTGCTGGTGAGTGTGAGCTGGTGCAGCCCTTTGAGAGGTCAACTTGTTGATACCAATCAAAATAAAAGGCCCCAGGGCCTTAGCACTTGCTGTTTCCTCTGTCTGCAGTGCTTTACTCACAATTGTTTTGCATGGCTGGCTCTCTCTTTATTTCAGGCCTTGGCTCTGGCATGACTTTCTCAGAGAGGTGGTACCTAACTATCCCATGTAGACTAGCACCACTCATCACTCTATAGATTATTATTATTATTTTTTAAAATTTTATTTAATTATTTATTTTTGGCTGCGTTGGGTCTTTGTTGCTGTGCACGGGCTTTAGTTGCGGCGAGCGGGGGCTACTCTTCACTGCAGTGTGCGGGCTTCTCATTGTGGTGGCTTCTGTTGTTGTGGAGCACGGGCTCTAGGTGCATGGGCTTCAGTAGTTGTGGTGTGTGAGCTTCAGTAGTTGTGGCACGTGGGCTTCAGTAGTTGTGGCATGTGGGCTCAGTAGTTGTGGCTCGAGGGCTTCAGTAGTTGTGGCGCGTGGGCTTCAGTAGTTGTGGGACGTGGGCTCAGTAGTTGTGGCTCGAGGGCTCTAGAGCGCAGGCTCAATAGTTGTGGTACATGGGCTTTGTTGCTCTGTGGCCTGTGGGATCTTCCCGGACCAGGGCACGAACCTGTGTCCCCTGCACTGGCAGGCAGATTCTTAACCACTGTGCCACCAGGGAAGTCCCTCTGTAGATTATTTACCCCTCCTTGTTTTCTCCATAGCTCTTAACTCTCTGTGACATTGTTACGCATCACGTGTGAGTTGGTGTGCCCATCTCCGCACCACTCACAAAGGTGAGTTCCAAGAAGGCAGGGTCTTTTGATTTGTTCTCAGTGCTGTGTATCCAGCACTGAGAGCAGTGAAGTGTCTGGCACAAAGTGGGTACTTGATAAATAATTGTTGAATAATATAATCACAAGTTATTGCCTTCGAGTTCTGTTTGGGCAAACATTCCATAAAGCTGGGCTGTTAGTTCTTGGGAACTGCATGTGTGCTGTTAGTTTGAACAAAGACAGGGGTGCTGAGAAGAAGTGTCTGTACATGAGGTCTGGCTCCCTTGATAAAGGGTGGATGGGATACTTTGTCCTGGTCTCAAGGAACAAGGACAATGAACTCAGTGGCCAGAAACAGTGTGGATTGTCACGGACAGAAAGGTGAAATTTCCCTGTCTTAAAAAGGGATGTCATGCAAGAGAGGGCTTAGGTGTTTTTATGTATCAACGACATATATTGAGAGATAATACCACAACTGATTGGTAAATAGTGTTTTTAATCAAGAAATTTTACTTTCATTGTTTTAAATTACACAATTAAGTCATTACCATTTTTCTTTTAAAAGATTCTCTTACTACTCCCAAGGCTAAAGTATCCTGACCATCTCTCGTCTCAGTTGTCCCCACCTTCTCCCTCTCCCCCCAGAATGTCAGCACTGTTATCAGTTTGTCACCTCTGTTTCCAAGCATACTTTTGTGTGTTTACATACATGTATGTCAAACTGAAGGTCTGTAAGTGGATTGGTAAATGTTTATCTTCCAGGACGAGTGCTGACCCCTCATTCTGCTTTGGGGATTGAGCCATCAGACTTTCCTATATGGCTTAGTGATGGTGGTGCGTTGCTGTTGTTCCTTTGGAAGCTAAATTTAGGATGGAGAAAACTGCTTGTGAGATGGCATGGGGTTCGGATTCTTCTGAGACTTTAGGCTTGGACAGGAAGTGTTATTTTTATTTTTTATTGTGCTGAAAGTATATAACTTGAAATCTACCTTCTACAAATTTTTAGTATACAGTACAGTATTACTGGTATGCACATTGTTGTACAGCTGAGCTCTAGAACTTTTTCATCTTGCATGAACATTGAATAGCAGCTCCAGTTTATCCCCTCCCCCAATCCCTGGCAACTGCTAATTCATGCTTCTAAGGTTTGACTACTTTAGATACCTGATAAGTGGAATAAAGCAATGTCTGTCCCGTGACTAGCTTATTTCACTTAGCGTAATGTCCTTAAGGTTCACCTCACTAGAGATGGTCATGTGATTTTTATCCTTCGTTCTGTCAGTCACATTGATTGGTTTTCATTTGTTGAACCATTCTTGCATCTGAGGGATAAATCTCACTTGGTGTATGATCCTTTTAATGTGCTGTTAAATTCAGGTTGCTAGTATTTTGTTTAGGATTATTGCATCTATATTCATCAGGAATATTGGCCTATAGTTTTATTTTCTTGTATTGTCTTTGTGTGACATTGGTGTCAGGATAATGCTGGCGTCATTAAATAAGTTTGGAAGTGTTCCTGTTCAATATTTTGGAAGAGTTTGAGAAGGATTGGTGTTAATTCTTCTTTAAATGTTTAGCATTCTCTAGTGAAACCTTCTGGTTCTAAGGTTTTCTTTTTGGGTAGGTTTTTGATTACTGATTCAATCTTCCTATTCATTATAGGTCTGTTCAGATTTTCTGTTTCTTCATGACTCAATCTTGCTAGGTTGTGTATTTCTAAGAATTTTTCTATTTCATCTAAGTTATCCAACTCGTTGGCTTATACCTGGTCACAGCACTCTCTTATAATCCTTTTTGTTTCTATGAAATTAGTGGTAATGTTCCCCCATTTTTATTTCTGATTTTAGTAACTGAGTCTTTTTTTTAAGTCTAGCAAAAGGCTCGTCAAGGTTGTTTATCTTTTCAAAAAACCAACTCTTAGTTTCATTGATTTTTTTTCAATTGTTTTCCTCTTCTCTATTTTGTTTATTTCTGCTCTAATACTTAGTTCCTTCCTTCTGCTAACTTTGAGCTTAGTTTTTTCCCTAGTTCCTTGTGGTATAATGTTCAGTTGTTTATTTGAGCTCTTTCTTCTTTTTAAATGCAGGCATTTGCTGCTGTAAGCTTTGCTGTTAGTATTACTTTTGCCATATCCCATAAGTTTTGGTATGTATTTTTGGGTCTCAGGGTGTTTTCTGATTTCCCTTTTGATTTCTTTGACCCATTGTTTGTGTTGTTTAGTTTCCACATATTACATTTTTTTCCATTTTCTTTCTACTCTTGACTTCTCCTTTAACTCTGTTGTGATCATAAAAGGCACTTGATATGATTTCAGACTTCTTAAATTTGTTGACTTGTTTTATGCCCTAACATGTGGTCTATCCTTGAGAATATTTCATGTACCCTTGAGAAGAATGTGTATTCTGTATTCTTGTTGGGTAGGATGTTCTATATAGGTCTGTTATGTTCATTTGGTCTATAGTGTTGTTCAGTTCTTCCACTTCCTTATTGATCTTCATTCTGGATGACTTATCCATTATTTAAAGTGGAGTATTGAGATCTCTTCCTATTACCATGTTGCTACTTTTTCCTTCAATTCTGTCAATGTTTGCTTCATATATTTGATTGTTCTGATGTTGGATGCATATAAAATCATCCCTCAGTATCCAAGAGCTCCTGCTTATTCCAAAATTGATGGATGCTCAAGTTCCTTATATAAGATGGCATAGCACAATGAATACAGTCTGCCCTTCATATCCACAAGTTTCACATCTGTAGATTCAACCAACTGCGGACAGAAATTTCAGTATTGGGTTGGTTGAATCCATGGATACAAACAAGGAGGGCCTGCTGTGTGTTTGTTTATTGAAAAAAATATCCCTGTATAAGTGGACCCACGTGGTTCAAATCCACGTTGTTCAAGGGTCAACTGTATATTTGTAACTGTTATATCTTCCTGGTGAATTGACCTTTTTAATCATCATATAATGTCCTTCTTTGTCTCTTGTGACAGTTTTTATCTTAATGTCTATTTTGTGTGATATAATTATGATCATCCCTGCTCTCTTTTGGTTGCTATTTGCGTAGAATATCTTTTTCCGTCCTTTTGCCTTCAGCCTATGTGTGTCCTTAAATCTTGAGTGAGTCTCTTTTAGACAACATGTTTTTGGATTAAAAAAAAAATCCATTTAGAGACTCTGTTGATCTGGGAGTAATTACTCAGAGGGGAGGGCTTAATATTGTCATTTAAAAAAATTGTTTTTAAAAAATGTTTTATTTCTTTCTTTTAGCCTTTTCATCCCTATTTTCCTCTCTCACTGTATCCTCTTTTCTTTTCTTTTCTTTTTGGTAGTGATATGCTTTGACTCCCTTCTCAGATAATCTCTTTGTGATTATCATGAGACTTAAATAAAACATAATTATAACAATCTATTTTGAGCTGATAACTTCCATTACATACAGAAACTCTACTCTTTTACTTCTCCCGCCATGCACTTTGTATTATTGATGTTACAAATTATATCTTTTTATATTGTGCAGCCACTAATTAATTTTTAGTTATTTTTGTTCTATTGTCTTCTAACTCCTATACCAGCACTAAAGATGATTTATGCACCATCATTACAGTATTATAGTATTCTGTATTTGTGTATATATTTACTCTTGCTGGTGAGCTTTATACTTCGATATGCTTTCTTGTTGCTGTGTAGCATCCTTTCATTTTAACTCAAAGGACTCCCTTTATCATTTGTTGTAACACAGGTCTAGTGGTGATAAACTCCCTTAGCTTTTGTTTGTCTCAGAAAGTCTTTATTTCTCCTTCATTTTTGAAGGACAGTTTTGCTTGTTACATTACTGGTTGATACAGTATTGGCAGTTTTATTCTTTCAGTTTCTGAAATATGTCATCCAATTGCCTTCTGGCCTGCAAGGTTTCTACTGAGTAATCCACTGATAGTCTCTCAGGAGTTCCTCTCTACACCACGAGCCACTTTTCTCTTGATGCTTTCAAACTTATTTCTTTGACTTTTGACAATGTTATTATAATGTGTCTCATGGATTCCTTTGGATATGTCTTTCTGGGATCTGTTGGACTTCTTGCATGTGGATGTCCATTTCCTTCCCCTTTTGGGAAGTTTTCAGGCATTCTTCAAATAAGCTTTCTGCTTTTTCTCTTTTATTTTGGGAATCCTATAATGTGTATATTAATCTTCTTCTTGGTGTCCCATAACTCCTTCAGACTTTCTTCACTCTTTTTCAAAAAAAATTTTTTTGTTTTAATTTGTTCCTCTAACTGGATAATTTCAAATGACCTCCCTTTAAGTTCTCGGATCTTTCTTCTGCTTGATCAGGTCTGTTATTGAACTCTTCTAGTGACTTTTGCAGTTCATTTATTGTGTCCTTCAGCTGCAGAATTTTGAGTTGGTTTTTCTTAAATTCTCTGTCTCTTTGTTGATATTCTCATTTTGTTCAAGAATAATTTTCCTGAGCTTGTTGAGCATCTTTATGATGGTTATATTGAATTCCTTGTTAGGTAATTCATATATCTCTGTTTTTTGAGGGTTGGTTTCTGGAGATTTATTTTGTTCCTTTGCTTGCTCCATGTTTCTTTGTTTCTTCATGAGACTTGTAACTTTGTGTTGGGATGTGTGCATTTGAAAAAAAAGTCATTTCTTTCAGTCTTTACAGATTTGCCTCATTCAGGGAAAGAACTTCATCAATCAGCCAGGCTAGAGATTTGGGGAGCCTCTCAACTATTTTCTGGGGATGTGTAATCTCTGGGCTTGTGCAGTCGCTGGGCTTGTGCAGTCACTGGGCTTGTGCAGTCGCTGGGCTTGTGCATGTGATTTCCCAGTTAGAGAGGTTTGCCAGTTTCTTTTTCAGGAGTTTCTTGTCTCTTGATCCCTCTGGTGTCTGTCTGTGGCACTGCAAGTTCTCTGGCACTGCCACAAGCCACTGAGCTCTGTTTTGTTCTCTGTGGCTCCCAGGTACCCAAAGTATGCCATTTCTGTCAGTGCTCTGAGTCATGTGAGACAGAAACCCGTCCCTCGGGCAGCTCTCCAAAAAGCTAGAATGTCTGATGCACGTTTCAGTGTTCTTTTCTTCTCCCAAGGGAGGAGCCACAGCTGGGCACTTTCTCCCAGTTGCAGCGAGCTGTGTCCATTTCTTTCTGCAGTATTACAAGTTCTCTGGTGTTGCCATAAGCTGCTGAACTCTTTTTTGTTCTCTGCTGCCCCCAGGCATCCAAGGTATGCTGTTCCTCATCAGTGCTCTGCGTTGGGCAAGACAGAAACCACTCTCTTGGGCAGCCCCCCAAAAAGCCAGCGCACTGATGTATGTTCCACTGTTCTCTCTCCCTTCCAAGGGAAAAGCTACAAGTAGGGCTTTTCCTCCCAATCATGAGCATTACCAAGTTAAGGGAGGGGCTGACATGGTTGCAAAGAAATGATTTTTATTACCTCCTTTAATGCATTTGTTTTTGGCTTTGAGCTTGCCTAGGCTACGACGACTTTCTGATTGATTTATGGAGTTCTTATAAAGGCTTTTTGGACCATATGTTGTTCTTCACTTGGATTTTCTGCAGGGGAATAAAGTCTGGGGCTTTCTGTTTTGCCATCTTTGCTGAAGTCACTTGAACACAAAGTATTGTTTTATGGGATTTCCTAAAATTGTAATGCAGCATTACTCAAGTGGTGTCATAGCTAGTTTTATAATTGATGTCTTCCAAGAAACCATTTTACAAGTATTAAAAAGACTTTCTCTTCAAGGGATGTCAATCTATTACTTATAATGAGCAATAAAGATATTGGAAAAATGTGCTCGATGAAAGAAAGTGGTAATAAATGGCTTTAAATTAATAGGTATTTCATCCAACACTAGGCACAGAGTGTTGCTTGCAAATCAATTAAAGACCAAAGGGGAGCTGAATCATTGAGCTCTCTCTGGATTTTTACTCACAGATTTTCCTCCAAATGTAGTTTATCTGGGAATCCATGAGTCCTCAGTTCTCTGGGGAAAAGCAGCTAAAAATTCAGCTGGGTAGTTCTCATGATGTCTCAAACAGGCTTCATAGCCTTCATGATATACAGCCTTGGAATTTGGGTGCATCTCCTCTTTTCTCTGAGGCAGAGTTTCAACAAACTGGAACTGCTGAGGTGGAGAAAGTGACTGATTATGTTTCTTAGCTTACAACTGCATCCGTTGGCAAATTTTAGGGACAAAAATGTGACTTGTTTGCCCTAGGTAAAATGGTGTTCACGAACCCTCCTCAGTGACTGAGCAAGTCTGTAAACGAATGAAGTTTTATTTCCTGCAGAGAAGCAGGTGAATCGGTCAGCAAATCCACATCACTGAGTGTCTCTGCCTTCAGTGGCATGTCTTGGAGTTAGGAAGAAATTTTATCTTGACTAGGTGAAATGTCCAAAATGGGCCTTCTCTGTGCTTTCCCATGCATGCTCTGGTTTACAGAGTCCCAGCTTTCCGCCTGTGTACCCTGTGTATAATGGAGGGAATATTCACAGATAGACAATACTTGTTTCATCTTTGATTTCCCTTTTCGTCACAGGGTGGTTTTCTCTCTTCTTTTTTTTTTAAATTATTTTATTTTATCTATTTACTTTTGGCTGAGTTGGGTCTTCATTGCTGAGTGCAGGCTTTCTCTGGTTCTGGTGAGCGGGGGGCTGCTCTTCCTTACGGTGCGCGGGCTTCTCATTGCGGTGGCTTCTTTTGTTGTGGAACACAGGCTCTAGGCAGGTGGGCTTCAGTAGCTGTGGCTCGCAGGCTCTAGAGTGCAGGCTCAGTAGTTGTGGTGCACAGGCTTAGTTGCTCCGCGGCATGTGGGATCTTCCTGGACCAGGGCTCAAACCCGTGTCCCCTACATTGGCAGGCAGATTCTTAACCACTGTGCAACCAGGGAAGCAAGAGGCTTCTTTTTTTTTTTTTTTTTAAAGGGACTCAATTTTATTTATTTTTTATTATTATTATCATTTTTAGGTATCCAGTGGTTAATGGGTTGCTGTTTTATTTATATGGATGCTTTCCATAATTTTCTTAAAATTCATTTTTTAAAACATCTTTATTGGAGTATAATTGCTTTACAATGGTGTGTTAGTTTCTGCTGTATAACAAAGTGAATCAGCCATGTATATACATATATCCCCATATCTCCTCCCTCTTGCATCTCCCTCCCTCCCTCCCTATCCCACCCCTCTAGGTGGTCACAAAGCACCGAGCTGATCTCCCTGTGCTATGTGGCTGCTTCCCACCAGCTATCTGTTTTACATTTGGTAGTGTATATATGTCCATGCCACTCTCTCACTTTGTCCCAGCTTACCCTTCCCCCTCCCCATGTCCTCAAGTCCATTCTCTACGTCTGTGTCTTTATTCCTGTCCTGCCCTTAGGTTCTAAGAACCATTGTTTTTTCAGATTCCATATATATATGTGTTAGCATATGGTATTTGTTTTTCTCGTTCTGACTTACTTCACTCTGTATGACAGACTCTAGGTCCATCCACGTCACTCCAAATAACTCAATTTCATTTCTTTTTATGGCTGAGTAATATTCCATTGTATATATGTGCCACATCTTCTTTATCCATTCATCTGTCAGTGGACACTTAGGTTGCTTCCATGTCCTGGCTACTGTAAACAGAGCTGCAGTGAACATTGTGGTACATGACTCTTTTTGAATTATGGTTTTCTCAGGGTCTATGTCAGTAGTGGGATTGCTGGGTCGTATGGTAGTTCTTTTTTTAGTTTTTTAAGGAACCTCCATACTGTTCTCCATAGTGGCTGTATCAATTTACATTCCCACCAACAGTGCAAGAGGGTTCCATCTCCACACCCTCTCCAGCATTTATTGTTTGTAGATTTTTTGATGATGGCCATTCTGACTGGTGTGAGATGATACCTCACTGTAGTTTTGATTTGCATTTCTCTAATGATTAATGATGTTGAGCATTCTTTCATGTGTTTGTTGGCAATCTGTATATCTTCTTTGGAGAAATGTCTATTTAGATCTTCTGCCCATTTTTGGATTGGGTTGTTTGTTTTTTTGATATTGAGCTGCATGAGCTGCTTGTAAATTTTGGAGATTAATCCTTTGTCAGTTGATTCATTTGCAAATATTTTCTCCCATTCTGAGGGTTGTCCTTTTTGTCTTGTTTATGTTTTCCTTTGCTGTGCAAAAGTTTTTAAGTTTCATTAGGTCCCATTTGTTTATTTTTGCTTTTCTTTCCATTTCTCTAGGAAGTGAGTCAAAAAGGATCTTGCTGTAATTTATGTCATAGAGTGTAGTGCCTATGTTTTCCTCTAAGAGTTTTGTAGTGTCTGGTCTTACATTTAGGTCTTTAATCCATTTTGAGTTTATTTTTGTTTATGGTGTTACGGAGTGTTCTAATTTCATTCTTCTACATGTAACTATCCAGTTTTCCCAGCACCACTTATTGAAGAGGCTGTCTCTTCTCCTTGTATATTCTTGCCTCCTTTATCAAAGATAAGGTGACCATATGTGTGTAGGTTTATCTCTGGGGTTTCTATCCTATTCCATTGATCTATATTTCTGTTTTTTTTGCCAGTACCACACTGTCTTGATTACTGTAGCTTTGTAGTATAGTCTGAAGTCAGGGAGCCTGATTCCTCCAGCTCCGTTTTTCTTTCTCAGATTGCTTGGCCTATTTGGGGTCTTTTGTGTTTCCATACAAATTGTGAAATTTTTTGTTCTAGTTCTGTGAAAAATGGCATTGGTTGTTTGATAGGGATTGCATTGAATCTGTTGATTGCTTTGGGTAGTACAGTCATTTTCACAATGTTGATACTTCCAATCCAAGAACATGGTATATCTCTCCATCTGTTTGTATCATCTTTACTATCTTTCATCAGTGTCTTATAGTTTTCTGCATACAGGTCTTTTGTCTCCTTAGGTAGGTTTATTCCTAGGTATTTTATTCTTTTTGTTGCAATGGTAAATGCAATTGTTTCCTTAATTTCTCTTTCAGATTTTTCATCATTAGTGTATAGGAATGCAAGAGATTTCTGTGCATTAATTTTGTATTCTGCTACCTTACCAATTTCATTGATTAGCTCTAGTAGTTTTCTAATAGCATCTTTAGGATTCTCTATGTATAGTACCATGTCATCTGCAAACAGTGACAGCTTCACTTCTGTTTTTTTCTGATTTGGATTTGTTTTATTTCTTTTTCTTCTCTGATTTCTGTGGCTAAAACTTCCAAAACTATGTTGAATAATACTGGTGAGAGTGGACAACCTTGTCTTGTTCCTGATCTTAGAGGAAATGGTTTCAGTTTTTGACCACTGAGAACGATGTTGGCTGTGGGTTCATCATATATGGCCTTTATTATGTTGAGGTAAGTTCCCTCTATGTCTACTTTCTGGAGGGTTTTTATCATAACTGGGTGTTGAATTTTGTCGAAAGCCTTTTCTGCATCTATTGAGATGATCATATGGTTTTTCTCCTTCAATTTGTTAATATGTTTTACCACATTGATTGATTCGAGTATATTGAAGAATGCTTGCATTCCTAGGATAAACCCCACTTCATCATGGTTTATGATCCTTTTAATGTGCTGTTAGATTCTGTTTGCTAGTATTTTGTTGAGGATTTTTGCATCTATGTTCAGCAGTGATATTGGCCTGTAGTTTTCTTTCTTTGTGACTTCTTTGTCTGGTTTTGGTATCAGGGTGATGGTGACCTTGTAGGTGAGTTTGGGAGTGTTCCTCCCTCTGCTATATTTTGGAAGAGTTTGAGAAGGATAGGTGTTAGCTCTTCTCTAAATGTTTGATAGAATTTACCGGTGAAGCCATCTGGTCCTGGGCTTTTGTTTGTTGGAAGATTTTTAATCACAGTCTCAATTTCAGTGCTTGTGATTTGTCTGTTTATATTTTCTATTTCTTCCTGGTTCAGTCTCGGAGGGTTGTGCTTTACAAAGAATTTGTCCATTTCTTCCAGGTTCTCCACTTTATTGGCATATAGTTGCTTGTAGTAATCTCTTATGATCCTTTGTATTTCTGCAGTGTCAGTTGTTACTTCTCCTTTTTCATTTCTAGTTCTATTGATCTGCGTCTTCTCCCTTTTTTTCTTGATGAGTCTGGCTAATGGGTTATCAATTTTCTTTATCTTCTCAAAGAACCAGCTTTTAGTTTTATTGATCTTTGCTATTGTTTCCTTCATTTGTTTTTCATTTATTTCTGATCTGATCTTTATGATTTCTTTCCTTCTGCTAACTTTGGGGTTTTCATGTTCTTCTTTCTCTGATTGCTTTAGGTGTAAGGTTAGGTTGTTTATTTGAGATATTTCTTGTTTCTTAAGGTAGGATTGTATTGCTATAAACTTCCCTCTTAGAACTGCTTTTGCCGCATCCCATAGGTTTTGGGTCATCGTGTTTTCACTGTCATTTGTTTCTAGGTAATTTTTGATTTCCTCTTTGATTTCTTCAGTGATCTCTTGGTCATTAAGTAGTGTATTGTTTAGTCTCCATGTGTCTGTATTTTTTACAGATTTTTTTCCTGTAATTGATATCTAGTCTCATAGCGTTGTGGTTGGAAAAGCTACTTGATACGATTTCAATTTTCTTATATTTACTAAGGCTTGTCTTGTGACCTAAGATATGATCTATCCTGGAGAATGTTCCATGAACACTTGAGAAGAAAGTGTGTTCTGTTGTTTTTGGAGGGAATATCCTATAAATATCAATTAAGTCCATCTTGTGTAATGTATCATTTAAAGCTTGTGTTTCCTTACTTATTTTCATTTTGGATGATCTGTCCATTGGTGGAAGTGGGGTGTTAAAGTCCCCTACTATGATTGTGTTACTGTCGATTTCTCCTTTTATGGCTGTTAGCATTTGCCTTATGTATTGAGGTGCTCCTATGTTGGGTGCATAAATATTTATAATTGTTATATCTTCTTCTTGGATTGATACCTTGATCATGATGTAGTGTTCTTCTTTGTCTCTTGTAATAGTGTTTATTTTAAAGTCTATTTTATGTGATATGAGAATTGCTACTCCATCTTTCTTTAGATTTCCATTTGCATGGAATATCTTTTTCCCTCCCCTCACTTTCAGTCTGTATGTGTCCCTAGGTCTGAAGTGAGTCTCTTGTAGACAGCATGTATATGAATCTTGTTTTTGTATCCATTCAGCCAATCTATGTCTTTTGGTTGGAGCATTTAATCCATTTACATTTAAGGTAATTATTGATATGTATGTTCCTATTACCATTGTCTTAATTGTTTTGTGTTTGTTTTTGTAGGTCTTTTCCTTCTCTTGTGTTTCCTGCCTAGAGAAGTTCCTTTAGCATTTGTTGTAAAGCTGGTTTGGTGGTATTGAATTCTCTCAGCTTTTGCTTGTTTGTAAAGGTTTTAATTTCTCCATTGAATCTGAAAGAGATCCTTGCTGGGTAGAGTGATCTTGGTTGTAGGTTTTTCCGTTTCATCACTTTAGATGTGTCCTGCCACTCCCTTCTGGCTTCTAGAGTTTCTGCTGAAAGATCAGCTGTTAACCTTATGGGGATTCCCTTGTATGTTATTTGTTGGTTTTCCCTTGCTGCTTTTAATATTTTTTCTTTATTTAATTTTTTCTGTATTTAATTTTTAATAGTTTGATTAGTATGTGTCTTGGCATGTTTCTCCTTGGATTTATCCTGTATGGGACTCTCTGTGCTTCCTGAACTTGATTAACTATTTCCTTTCCCATATTAGGGAAGTTTACAACTATAATCTCTTCAAATCTTTTCTCAGTCCCTTTCTTTTTCTTTTCTTCTTCTTGGACCCCTATAATTCGAATGTTGGTGTGTTTAATGTTGTCCCAGAGGTCTTTGAGATTGTCCTCAATTCTTTTCATTCTTTTTTCTTTACTCTGCTCTGCAGTCATTATTTCCACTATTTTGTCTTCCAGGTCACTTATCCGTTCTCCTGCCTCAGTTATTCTGCTATTGATTCCTTGTAGAGAATTTTTAATTTCATTTATTGTTGTTCATCATTGTTTGTTTGCTCTTTAGTTCTTCTGGGTCCTTGTTAAACGTTTCTTGTATTTTCTCCATTTTATTTCCAAGATTTTGGATCACCTTTACTATCATTACTCTGAATTCTTTTTCAGGTAGACTGCCTATTTCCTCTCCATTTGTTTGGTCTGGTGGGTTTTCACCTTGCTCCTTCATCTGCTGTGTGTTTCTCTGTCTTCTCCTTTTGCTTAACTTACTGTGTTTGGGGGTCTCCTTTTCACAGGCTGCAGGTTTGTAGTTACCATTGTTTTTGGTCTCTGCCCCCAGTGGCTAAGATTGGTTCAGTGGGTTGTGTAGGTTTCCTGGTGGAGGGGACTGGTGCCTGTGTTCTGGTGGATGAGGCTGGATCTTGTCTTTCTGGTGGGCAGGACTGTGTCTGTTGGTGTGTTATGGCGTGTCTGTTACGTTATTATGATTTTAGGCATCCTCTCTGCTAATGGGTGGGGTTGTGTTCCTATCTTGTTAGTCATTTGGTATAGGGTGTCCAGCACTGTAGGTTGCTGGTCATTGAGTGGAGCTGTGTCTTAGTGTTGAGATGGACATCTCTGGGAGAGCTTTTGCTATTTGATTTTATGTGGAACTGGGAGGTCTCTGGTGGACCAATGTCCTGAACTCGGCTCTTCCACCTCAGAGGCACAGGCCTGACACCTGGCCGGAGCACCAAGACCCTGTCAGCCATACGGCCAGTTACATGGGGAGTTCTTTGCCTTTTGGGAAGTCTGAGGTCTTCTGCCAGCATTCAGTAGGTGTTTTGTAGGAGCTGTTCCACATGTAGATGTATTTCTGATGTATTTTTGGGGAGGAAGGTGATCTCCACGTCTTACTCCTCTGCCATCTTGAAGGTCTCTCCAGAGGGTGGTTTTCTTAGTGACATCCTGAATCTGTTTCTTTTCCCACTTCAGATCCACTTGCGCATGTAAAGAATTATCTGGTTCATCACTCAGCAGAAACCTAGTTATAGGGAGAGGCATATTGAGCCCTCTTACCTCTTCTCAAGGCACTTGAGAGTGGTCCTGGGGAAGAGAGCTGAGAAGACAAAGCCCCTCATGACGAGCACGTGGTCCTTTACTCTTGCTTTATGGAAATAGGAACTGTGCTTGCATTTGAGACAATAGAGCCATACTTTTTAAAAAAAAAAATAATTTAAAGACAGCTGTTTCTTTCTTCTCAGGTCGACAGCTAGCAATTTAAATGAGTTAGGTTTATGGATGGCTGCAGAAATCATCCTCACTCAAACCTGGTGTCTATGCATCAGGCACCATGCAGCCCTTTACTGAGGAGGCAGCAGGGCAGGGGGACAGCTCTTCAGAATTGCCCCAGTGGAATGTAATGACAGAAAAAGAGAGGAATAGATTACATAATTATGTGGTCTTTGAAAATGCAGTGGGACAGGACAATTGCTTGTAACGTCTGCAGTTACATTAAGTGACTATTAACCTTCACTGGTTGCAAATGTCTGGCAAATATGTTTGTACCTGTGTGTGTTGCGTGGCTTGAAAAATTAATGAGACTTTTCAAATAATCAAATTAAAAGTGCTTGTTACCCTAGGTTTTGGTGAGCTATCAAAACAGAACTGGGTACAGCTCTCAAAAATAAAGTGTCTGCCAAGAGAAAGAAAAATGTAAATTGCTGGGGAGGTGGGGTGGGAAATTATAGCTGTTCAGATCTTGGAAGCTGGCTTCATCTGATGGAGTAAAAGAAGAGAAAATACGCCTATTGTAATTTGGTTTCACTTGCGGGTCACGGTTGGTGAATTCCTTCTTTTGTCATAAATGCATCACACTGGTGGAAGGAGGCAGCCTTTGCAGTAATGTTTTATTTCTGTGGGTGTCAGACTTTTCTCTAGCCCGCTGACTTGTCCGGTTGGTTTGCCAGACACGATGAAGAATGGTACCTGCTGAACCGAACCTTCACTTCCTGAAGCAGGATGTTTCGAAGATGCTCTTCAGATAGACAATTTGAATCTGCTGTTGTTTCAGTCATACCAGTAGACTTTTAATTTTTCACATATTCTCACCTGACTTTCATATAACCACCCTCCATCCGTTTTTGGAACTCATGCACTCCTGATAAGCTGGAGGCCACGTTCTCCCTAGTATCCTGCACTGCACCAAAGCAGCGGCAGTGTAGGTCAGGGACGAATTCTTGGAGCCTCTGAAGGTCAGAGACCATGAGTTCTCTGTGCCCTCATTCTATGGTCGTGAGATGGGAGGGGTGAGAAGGTAAGGGATTCTAGCAGTTTCACTGGAGGGGCCAGCAATAGAGGCCCTTTCTCTTTTGATTTTAACATTTTTTTTTTAATTTTAGTTATTTATTTACTTATTTATGGCTGTGTTGGGTCTTCGTTGCTGTGTGAGGGCTTTCCCTAGCTGCGGCAAGCGGGGGCCACTCTTCATCGCGGTGCGCGGGCCTCTCATTATTGCGGCCTCTCCCGTTGAGGAGCACAGGCTCCAGACGCGCAGGCTTAGCAGTTGTGGCTCACGGGCCCAGTGGCTCCGCGGCATGTGGGATCTTCCCAGACCAGGGCTCGAACCCGTGTCCCCTGCATTGCCAGGCAGATTCTCAACCACTGTGCCACCAGGGAAGCCCTGATTTTAACATTTTCCACAAAGCCTTTTAATTTACCTAGCTGTAGTGGAAGCCAAGTGGGGAGACAAGGGCTGTAGATTGGTGACTGGGGACTGCCGGTAGGACATCAACATTGAACTCTGCCTGAGGAGCTGCCCCTCCGCGTCAGCCGTGCAGCACAGGGAGGGAGCAGGTGGGTTGTACCCAGAGCCCTCGGAAGACAGGTGGGCTGCCTCTTCTGCCGGACCCAGTGACCATTCAAACCTCTTATCAACGAGGAGAAAAGCGTAATCCTCAGAAGTGTCCCCGGTCTTCTGCGACAGGACACTGTGAGGGCTGTGGCTCTTTCATGCATCTCCTCCGAAGGCAGGTGGGTTTGCTCTCTAGTGGGACACAGCAGGCGCACGCCCAACACAGAAACCATGTCATTCCAACTGCGAAACGAGAAAAACGACACATTGTGAGTTAGGCTAATTGATCTGCAGAGTTCCGGTTTCCTGCAATTTAAGACGCAGTCCTGGGCATGAATGAAATATGCAGAGGGCAGAGAGGCTAGAGATGAAACCTGCAGGGAGAAAAAGTTGTTGCAGTGAGGCTCCCCGTCTACAGTTCTGAATTCTGGGGATTCGAAAGCAGAAGCATCTGCTCACGCCCCTGTGGCCGTGGCTGGGTTGTTAGGAATAAGCTGTGTGAGCCCTGGGTCCTGGCCGTGGGCGTGGAACCCGCAGAGAGGGGAGTAAGCCCGGGGGCTCCCGGCCTTTCGGGACTGAAGCTTCACTCTGAGTTTTTGGAATCGCAATAGCAAGCATCAGGAGGGTGTTCTCATGACAGAGCTGAGAGAAGGGACAGCTCCAAGTGCCTAGGAATGAAGAACAAGTTGTTTTTTGAAAAGAAGAGGATTAGCTCAAGCTAGCTGAGCCTCCAGTGACGCTACCCTCACGTCTCAGAGTGTGCCCTGCTTTCCAGCCGCCTTCATATCACCCAGGACTTGTTAGAAATAGAGACCGACTCTCGGGCTCCACCCCAGCCCTAGTGAATCAAAAATCTGCCTTTTAACCAGCTCCCCCTGGGATTTGAAGGCCCAGTAAAGTCTGACAGGTGCTGAGGGACAGGTAAGCCATTGCCTTCTGGCAGCAGTTTTTATGGGAGCCCAGCCCAGCCACCCTGTTGGGCTGGATGCCGTGAGAGGAGATAGACTGATGCCAGGTATTAGGGAGTATACCATCTAGAAGGAGGAAGCAAATAATTATGAAACAGGATAAACTGATGTCATAGGTGTGTTCTGACAGCCTCAAGCCTCCAAGGCTGCAGGGGGCCGCCCAGTGTGCCCTGGTGGCAGGTGTCCTGGCGTGGAGGACTCCTTTCCCCCCTGTGTGGAGCAGAGGTATCACAGGTGAAGTGCTAAGCCCCTCTCACCTTCGGTTTTCTTGTGTACAAAATGCAGCGGAAAAGCTGTATCAGCTTCACAGGCTAAGATCATGCAATAAAAGTTCGTTGAATGTCTGCTGCGTACCCGAAACCTTACTCGGTGTAGAGTTGAAGACATCTCACAGCTCACGGCTTTGTCGGGGGGTGACATATGGGTTGCAGAGGGAATTACAGTCCTGTGGAAACTGAATTGGATGGGGCCGCTGAGGAGCAGCATAGAATTCTGTCTGGGTGGATCCTGGAAGGCTTCCTAGTGGAGAGAGATGGATTTTTAGCTGAGACGACGCAACTGTTCATGGGCGTAGTTCCAGCTCCAGCTTCTGAGATTCTTTGCTCCTCTCGGAGTGGCGCGGTCATTGCTAAACTCCTGCGGAGGAGTGTCGCGGGCTGACGGAATTGGCAGGGGTAAGCAGACAGAGGAGGGTTCTGATTTTAGAGAAGCTGCGGGATTTCTCACGTAGTTGGATTTGGTGCCTCACAGCAACTTTCCCAAATGTTCCTGAGGACAACTCATTTTTTGCTGGTGTTGAGACCGAGCCGGTGCATGTTGATGGACAGACAGCTTTCAGTGCTGCTGACTTCACTCGGGCCAGTTCAACACGTGAGACTGGCTGGGGTTCTCCTGGGAGCCTCGTTTGTGGAGTACCTGCTTGGTGCTGAGCTCGGGAGGAGGTGGGGTTCGGGGAGTGAAGAGGGAAAAGGCGGTCCACGCACTCTAAAAACTTCAACTGTGACAGGATTTGTATGTCTTTTTAAATAAAGCCAGGGTATAAATCCATAGCCAAGGATTCCACCTGGGGAGGAACAATGGACACATGACAAATATTAGTCCTAACTGTCTTTCATAGAGGACGGGGTGTTATCTCCATACCTTTTGTGTGGTATTTAATTTTTTTAAATCCCCAAAGCGGCTTTGATTATCTTTGACGTATAGGTGAGGAAAGTGAGGCTCAGAAAAGTTACGAGGGGCAGAGCTGGGATTTGAGCACAGCTTTGTCCTGTGGCAGGTCCCGTCTTCTTTCTGGTGTACCATATGTCAGTTTTTAATCAAGCCGGGAGAAGTTGGCAGGGTTACTATAGTGCAAAAGTGAGAGTGTTGGTGAGGCTGGATTTTGGATCTCTTTGAACTGTTACCAGGGAAGTTAGGATTTTCCCGGTGTTGTATGAGGGAATGATGTTTCCGTGTCCTTTATTCACCAGTGAGCAGGGATGGGACTGTGTGCCTCGCTCAATGAAATAAGCGCAGTGGGGGAATGAGGTGGGTCCTTCTTGTCGGGAGCAGAGAGGTCCTTCCAGGCCTCCTGATGGCAAGCTTAGGATCAAAAGGATCAAACACAAGGGCAGGGAAGCCTGAGGGGTAGGGTTCCAAGCCTGAGGCCAGACCAAATTGAGAAGATGCAGGGACCAGGAGCTCCTACTGAGAGAGAGGCTGTGTGTCCACAGGTGGGGCAGGGGACGGGGGCAGGACCCATCTGGAAGGACAAACAGCCAGCTCCACATCTCCCAGTGAGGAGCTTCTGTCAGTTCTACTGCTACTGTCTTCCACAAGGAGCACTTGCAACAGGGTTGGTCTTCATTTCCCTCAAGATGTGGAGCCCCTGAGTCCTGCAGTAAATGTACTCAAGTTAGGAGAACCGTCCTTTTTCCTGTCCTGCCTGAACACAGCCCCTTGGTCCAAGGAGCTCTGAGAGAACTGTGGGGACAGCCCATAGGGCAGGGTGGGCTCCTGGCCAAGGGGTGAATCGTAGCTTGGATAGATTTGAACTCTTCTTTCTCAGAGCATCAGTAGGTGTGCAACGTGGCAGTGTGTTCTGGGAGCTTAGAGGAATGGGGTCAGGTTCCTTTTGAGGGGATGGAAGGGAGGCTGGAGCTGGGATTCTCCTTCTGAGGTGTTTGGTGACCCTGCAACCCTCCATTGTTTGGGTGACCCAGGTACCCAGCCTGCTCTTCAGTTATTCTGGAACCACCACTTACAGCAGGCGAAGCACCTTCGGCAGCAAGATGCCAGGCTGGGCTCTGCCCTTTCTCTCTTCCACCTCATCCTCCTGTCAAAGCCTGCCTCTTGGGTGTGGCCATACCTCATCCCTGCTTCCAGCCAGATGATGGGAGTATCCTACGATGCGCTGAGTGAACTAGTTTAGTAGGGACTAGTTGATGCGTTACCCCTTCAATTTCGCAAAAGCATAATGCTTTATACTTATTAAAACTCACACATTCCCACTGGGTGCTTAGCAGAGACTCTAACTTTGGGGATTTTAGGTGCTTCAGGGAACAGGTGGTAGGGGCGCGTTTGGGTTCAGTATACCTAAGCCCCACCCTCTGTGACCCCATGTAGTTGAACCACGTTCCTCTGCTGGTCCAGACTCGCTCTAATCCAGGATAATGCAGAGGAGGACAGTCACGCAGGGTCCTCGGGATTGGGGTTTATGTCCACCTGATGATGGACAAACAGGCCTGGCCCAGGAGCCACCGTTGTCTGTGTAGCTCCAGTTATTCAGTTCCGGTCATAAGTGGGCATTTCTCTTCCAAGGGTATCTGAAATCCTTCTACCACAGAGGAACCTCCTGTTGGTGGAATATTTACCAGATGGGGATGGGAGAGGGTAGGATGGGGAGAGAAGAGGGTTTGGAGCCAAGAAAGCATTTGTTCTCAGATCCTCAAGGCTTGAGCCCCAGTGGGCCTCTGTGATGCTTCCTGTGCACCGTCCCCTGGCTGCTGGACCACGGGGCTCGCTGCTTCTCGAAGAGCCCGGGTTCCCGACCTGAACCATCCTAGGCTCCTGGTGGCTGCGGGCTACTGTGCTGGTGCTTCTTGGCATAGCCTATTTTATAACTTGATTTCTGAATTCGGATTAAGAAAAAGAATAACAACAACAAATCATGTCCCTTCCTCACTGATGTAGTGATAAAGGGCCTTGAATGTTTACAGCCTGGTTTTCCCGAGGGATTCTACAACTTTCTGCTTTATTCTCAAACCCTCCTGGAGGAGAGATTCATTGGTTGAGGGATGCTGCTTTCATTTGAGAGCCGCAGGGATGAAACTGCGTGGATCTGTGACCCTCTGGGATCACGAGCCAAATCAGACCTGGGCCTGAACCCGGTCTCTGGAACCTGCAGTGTTGCTTTTCTCGCCACTTCACAACTCTCTGACAGGAGGCTGTCCTGAGCCTGGCACTGGGAGCCCTTTCAGTGCTGTCTTGCTGCTGGCAATTTAAGGGAGCTGAGTTCTGAATATGGAGCCACATCCTAGGGGGTTTCCAGGCAGTTTTTGCCATGAGATGTGTCTCAGATCCCTTTGAAAAAGAAGTACCCTAAAGAAGTGGCATATTAATGCAGCGACACGCCAAGCAATGAAAGGGTCTCCACACTTTCAAATACCTGAGTACCTGCTTCTTCTGGTTCGGGTATAGAAACGGAAGACTAACTTTTGTCAGACAGTAACCCCTAGTTAATTCAGACGAGCTAAGGAAATGAGGGCACACACATACACTGCGACCCTAGACAGCCACTCAGATGATGCTGTAGAATATTTAATGACATGGGGAAAAGTTCATGCTTTATTAAGTGTCAAAAGCAGGTTACAAAAGAGTGGGTACAGAATTATTCTATTTTCTTGTAATGTAAAAAAAAATGTAGGAAAAAACTGACAAGGCAGGCATCAGATGTGAACAGTGGCCCTTCCTGGAGTTCACTTTGCAGGTGATGATTGTTTTTTCTCATTTCTGCATGTTGGTTATTTTTAGTATACATGCGATAGTTCTCAAATAAGAGGAGGAAAAAGCAATAAAAGTATGTGTGTGTATGAAGATTGGACGTGAGAAAAGAGGAAGGGAGTTGACACTTGGAACTTATTTAAAAGTATGTTCAACAAAATGACTTCTGCTTACAGATGAAGAAACTGAGAGATTCAGCAGAGTGGGAGTCACCTTATCTGTTATACATGCTTGTTGGAATTATCAAATGGGAGTGTCTCTGAAGAATCTAAGACATTAGTATTTTTTAATACTTTCCAGGTGCTTTTGATATATAGACAGGATTGAAAGCCAACCAATAGCATGGAGCTCAGGAATAGACATCACTTTGGCTAATCTTCTTTCCCCACTGCCACCCCCACCCCAAAAAATCTAAGGCAGTGGCTGATACCTAGTAAGTACATAGAAAATTGGCTTCCCTGGTGGCGCGGTGGTTAAGAATCTGCCTGCCAATGCAGGGGACACGGGTTCGAGCCCCAGTCCAGGAATATCCCACATGCTGCGGAGCAACTAAGCCCGTGCGCCACAACTACTGAGCCTGTGCTCTAGAGCCCGTGAGCCACAACTACTGAGCCCAAGTGCCACAACTACTGAAGCCTGTGCGCCTAGAGCCCGTGCTTCTCAACAAGAGAAGCCACCGCAATAAGAAGCCCGCGCACCGCAATGAAGAGTAGCCCCCGCTCGCCGCAACTGGAGGAAGCCCGCGCACAGCAACGAAGACCCAACCCAGCCAAAAATAAATAAATAAATAAATACAAATTTAAAAAGACAAAAGAAAATGGTCAGCCATCATTTTCTGAAATCAGGGTTTTACCTCTAATTACAGTAAAACCATGACATCCTGCAGCAAGTGGGAAAAAGAAATGACTTTGAATTTATCCCTTTGGATTCGCTGTGTTTGTTAAACCAACAACGGAGGCTCTACCTTATGGCCAGAGAGATTAATACCCGCTTTGAAACATGTGCTTTTTAAGATGAAAACAACAGAGATTTCTAAACCAGCCTGTAGGAGGTTTGTTCTTGAATGAGCGGAGGGTTCCCTGAGGCCTGTCCTCTCTCAAGGAGTGCCTGTGTTTGGGAACACAGTAATCCTGTTACCTTCTAATAAGTGCCAAATTGATTTTAATGCCGTGTCTTACCTGCATCTGGGAGAAGCAGCTTTTTCTCGTGTTCAGTGTCACAGCTTCTCATTTCCTGGGTTGCTTTTGCAGTATTTCATGGACAGTACTCAGTAGAAAATAGCAAGTAATGTTTGCTAAGTTAGTAATTCATTAATAAACCCATTAGACTCTTGCTGCTTTGCAGTGATTAATGATGGAGGCCCATCCTCCCCTGGAACTGTCATTCCCAGGCACAGAGTCCCACTGCTGTGGAGTGAAGCAGGGCAGGGCCGGGAGAAATGCTGATGAATTGTTTGATGACAGAGCTATACCATAGATTTTTGTGCAAATTCTCCTTTCATCACAGAAAGAAAGCTCCGTGGAGGCCTTCTCATCAAATGTATGTTACTATTCTGATGATTAATGATTCTGGCGTGTTGATCCACCCTGTTTTCTTCAAAACAATTATTTCAACTGTAATCTCCCCTGAGGAATTGCTTCTTATGGTTAATAAATCAGTTGACAATATAAAATTCTTAAATGAAGATGACACTAGCGTGGTTCCACCTGGGTGCCGTTATACTGTGGTGTTCATAACTGCAGCAAGGTTAGCTTGCTTTTCTTCATGAGTTGAAAAAAGACTTGGTGTCATCCATTTAAATGGGAGGGATTCAGGCTAATATTTGCAGAGCCCTCCCATGCCAGGAGCTATGTGATGCACTTGGTATACGTTTTCTTCTTTAATCTTTATGAGAATTCTTTTCAGAAAGTATCACCCCCCTTGTACAGAAGTGGCTCAGAGAGGTTCAGTCACTTGTTTTGAGGCACACAGCTAGTGAGTGGCACAATCTGAACTTGAACAAAAGGGCCCTGTATCCAAAGTCTGCACCCTTTCTAGGCTTTTGTGGGATTATTGTGCAAAGAGGCAGGCATCTTCCTGCGAGGGTTCCTTGATGACAAGATGAATGACGACTGTGTGTACAAAGGGACATTGAACAACAACTGTTTACAGAATGCCTGCAGTGTGTCAGCCCCGTTAGTGAAGGCTGGACCTGTGAATGATGGGGGAGCCCAATGTCTGAGTGCCTACTACGTGGCAGCTATAATACCAGATACTTCACCTGAGTTCTCTTATTTAATCTGCGTGATAATCCTGTGTGATAACTGTCTGTAGTCTGAAGTCACAGCTCAGTGAAGAAGAATGATCTGCTAGAGGACACACAGATTTGAAATGGCAGAACTAGGACTTGGACTCAGGTTTGAGCTTCTTGTGAACACATAGTTATAGTCAGTGGGAATCATGCCATAACATGCTCAACCCGCAGTAGAGGGTCAATGTATTTAGCAAACGTTTATGTTGTGCCTTCTTCTTGTGCCGAGAAGAAAGGGAGCAGGCACGCTTGGGAAAAACAATAGCATTGGCTGAGAAGGGCGGGGAAGGCTTCCCGAGGAGGAACTGTTTGATTTGGTTTGTAGGAGGGATCTATCTGGAGGGAGCCAGTGGAGAAGTGGCCGGGGAGGGCAGTGTGGGGTGATGGGGAGAGGCCCACAGAGGGGGTACATGGTACCCATTACTCTGAGTGGGAATTCTGGTGACTCTCTGCCACCCTTTCTCATGGCCCGTACCATCTTCCTGTGGGCTCCCTGCTTCCCCTCTCCTCCTGCCAGGAACAAGGGTGGAACGCCGTCTCCATTAGGAGTCTCAGTTAGGCCCAGGAGACAGATGGCAATGGGATACGTGACCCTTCACTTCTTCCTGAAGATCGGTCTCCTTTTAGGTGATATTTTCCCCTAAAGTAGAATTGCCTTTTTTTTTTTTCTGGTGTTCTGATAGAAAAGTAATTCCTACTTATTACAAAAGAATGAAACTCCAGAGAAGCACAAGGAAGTTAAAAAGAAAATCATCATCTCACCACCTGGAGATAGTCAAAATTTCATATATACTTAGGTTTTTTTTTTTTTTTAAGTGCATTTTTTTCAGTGCCTAAATGAACTTGCCTCTCACTGTCTGTCTTTCCCTAAGTACAGTACTGTTTCACATCGTCTTATTCTCTTAACCGTAGCCCTCAGTCCTCTTTATATGTCTCTACATTGAAGTGTGTATCGTTGCTGCTGAGTGCTCCATTGAATGGTTGTGTAAAAGTTCTTCTGAAGATGGTGTATCGGTCAGGGTCCAGTTAGGAAAGCAGAAACTATTGGGTGTTCTCAATGCGGAAAACTGCATACAGAGAGTTGGTTACATGGGAGATGGAAGTGCTGAAAAGAGCAGGAAGTTGTTCCACTCCTGGGCTGGGGGGCATATGGGAGGAGGTGGTGGTACCGGAGGTCGGGAGCCAGGACCAGGGTGAGGGCGGCGGCCCTGCCTGAGCTGGGACCGCAGGGAGTTGGGTCATGGTGGAGACACAGTGACTGCTGAGATGCCACTGGAATCAGGGGAAAGTGGGGGGAAACACCCTGGCTTCTCCCGTCCCCTGCCGTTCATCCCGCCTGTCGCTGGACAGCCTTGCTGCAGCCAGTGGTCAGAGGAGTCAAGAAATGCCTCTGCCTCTCATACAGAGCAGAGGAAGAGCAAGGAATTGTTCTGAGACTGGCACGTATGGGAATTGGGCAACTTAGTCTAAAGGCTTTTTTTGTGTGTCTGAAAAAACTTGGTAGAATGAATCAGGTGCTATCTTTTTAGCACTACTGTATGCCCTGCGCTGGCAGAAGTCCAGTCGGGAATACAAAGAACTATAGGCCATTACCCTGCCCTGTAGCGAAGTTGAGCAGGGGGCATAATAAGAATTGCTAACAGCTGCTGTTTATTGAGCATTTACTAACTGCCAGGCACTGTGCTCAGTACTTTATGTATATTATCATTTTAATCTTCATGGCTCATAGAACAGCATTCCATTTCTTCTTAATGCTGATCTCATTTTGTCATTATATAAACGCAGACCTTGTTCGGTGCAGGATGTGTTCCTGGAGAAGAAAGTGCGCACCGAATCGGCAAGGTCGCCGTACATGAGCCCCTGCAGTGCTGCGTCCTAGGCTGCAGATGCCTGCGGTCACCCTTCAGCTCAGACTCCCCGAGGTCGTGCCAGACGTCCATCTGCTCTCACTCCTCTCCCTGTTCCTGACAGCTGTGGGCTGGTCCACCCAGGCTGCAGTGGCTTTTATGATGCCCCCCCGAGTCCCCAAGGTGGTCACCAATCCCGAAGGGTCTGCTTCTCTTTGCTCCCTGTGTCCTGTAGTTTTCATCTGTAAACTTTGCATTTTTATCACCACATGCCAGATTCTCCCTTGGCTGCCTATCTTTTGCCAGCCGTTATGGGTGTAAGCCACAATAAGTAAAAGTTGTTGACCAGAACACAAACTCCGTGGTGGAAAAAGAGGCCACAGCAGAGTAAACACACCACAGAGTAGAATCAACTCAGGGTCGTGTGGCAGAGCACAGGCTGCCCGAGAGGCTCAGCCATCCCGCGAGCTGTGCTTGTTCTCCCTGCCTGGGAGCAAAAGTAGGTCTTGGAGAAACATAGATGCATATGAAATCTGTACTAATATAGCTTGTGTGTATGTATGTATGTTTTGGGTTGTTAGGAAAAGATTTCAGAGGCAGGGGTTAAGTGGATGGGCGTTAACAAAGGCCTGCTTCCCCTCCAGTCTCTATGCCTCACGACAACAAGGGCCATGCTTTTATGTCCGTTTTTGCTCATGATTTTATCTCTAGCTCCTAGCGCAGTACTTGAAAAAGCAATATATATATATATATATATATATATATATATATATATATATATATATATATATATATATGGGGCTGAATATGTAAGCTGCCATATAAAGTATCCCCATTTTATTGCAAAAAATCGAGTCTCAAAGAGGTTGGATAAACATCCACCAAGGGATAGAGTTAGATAAGGACGGGGTCTGTCTTGACCCCTGAGTGGTCCTGCCTGAGGATCTGTGTGTGCACAGTGTGTTCTGAGACCACTTGATTTTCCAGTGAGAGTAAACTCAGAGATCCACAGTAGTGTGAGCCTGGGTGGATCCAGGTTTTGTGGGGTATGAAGTTTATATAGGGGACCCTCTTTATGAAAAAGAACACAGATATGTATATATATACACACACACACACACGCACACACAAATTTAGGAGTAAAATTATTTGTTGTTTAGGCTGAGAAAATAAATCATCACAAATTTACAAATTCCAGAAAGCCTAGATGACTCAGCCCAGTAAATAACAGATTTATATTGTAAGTTAACTGCCTGATACACCTCTACAGTAAATTTTCCCTGTATGTGTTTTGGGGCTGTTCATATGACATTAATTTTGTAATATTTGCTACAGAGAGGTTAGAAAGAATTCAGTCTTTCCTCCAGCATGGCTGGTGAAATTTGTTTTTTATTTTTGATGATTGGATGCACAAAGCACACAACGTCTCCCACAGATCTCTTCTGCCCACTGTTCATAATGTTGTACCCCTGAAGCACAGGGATTCTAATTAATCTGATGTCGTCTGACTCCCACCGAGAAAGAAAGGAATTAAGCTTGAACATTTGCAATCGTGTGTGCTGCATTATCTGGGATCCTTCTGTTGGGAGAGAGCTTCCATTTCGAATAGGCCTTAACAAGTGCCGTTGTACGTGTGTTTTCTTACTAGAAGATTGTTCCGTGGCCTGGATTCTGTCTCTGTAAGTTTCGGACCTTGGTTCTTCTCCACCTACATACTTCCAGTGCTGGGCCCTGGAGGATGTGTTCCTATCTTGGTGTGACTTCCAACTCTGTTCTTATGTGTCACCATGACAGTGGGTGAACGGAATCATTCCTAAAAACCATTCCCATACCTTGATGGCTAGTGGTAATTTTGCCTCTACATAGAGGTGCCCACAAACTACATAATCCATCCCACTGAATTTTCCCTGCATGTATGTCCACCTGATTCCTCTTGGCTGGATTCCGGTGCTAGCTGGAACCAGCTGGGGTGTGACAGAGTGTGCTGTGACATGGAAGGAGACGGGTCTTAACTGACGGTGGTTAAAAGATCTTACTTTGGCACATTTTATGCAAACACGAATCTATGTGAGCACATTGCTAGGCCCGTCTCAAGGTCTTGGAAGGAGTACATGCCAGGAGGGTCCTGAGGCTTATTGCCTTCACGGCATGCCTGCCTGGAGCCAGGGGAACTGTGCGTCCCTGGGGCTGCCTTGACTGTAGAGGCTTCCAAGGAGGAACTCGATTTGAGCTGGGATGAAGGTGGTGGAACTGGGAGCAGCCTCAAGGGAGGAGCCATGTTTTACAGGAAAGGTCCGTAAGCAGCACAGCGAGGTGGAGTGAAGTAGGTGATGGGAGCAGCCAGCCTGAAGCCTGCGTGGTGCTGATCAGCCTCGCTGGAGCTGCTGCCCTTCACTGAGCACTTCCTGTGGCCGGGACCTGTGCTACCAGCTCCTCCAACCCGATCTCGTTGAACTTCCCCGTTGCATCGTGGCCTCTAGAAAGCTGTGCTGAAGTCCCAACCCCTGGTATCTGCGAGTATGACCTGATTTAGAAAAGTGCCTTTGCAGATGTGATCAAGTTAAGGTGAGGTCGTTAGAGGGGACCCTAGTCCAGTCTGACTGGTGACCTTATAAGAAGAGAGACACAAAGACACACATGAGGCAGAAGCTGTGTGACAACGGAGGCAGAGGTTGAAGTGCCGTACCTGTAAGCTGAAGCTACTGCTGGCAACCACCAGGAGAGGCAAGGAGGGTTCCTCCCCTGCAGGTTTCAGGGGCAGTGCAGCGCTGCCAGCACCTTGATTTTGGATTTCTATTGTTTCTGTTGTTTCCTGCCCCTCAGTTTGTGATGCCCTGTTACAGCAGCCCTAGGAAACCAGTACCCTGCCCTCTCCAACAACCGTATGAGGGCAGTAAAATCGTAACCCCCGCTGGCAGATGAGGAAGCTGAGGCACAGAAAGGTAAAGTTGCTCGTCGAGGGCACACAGCCAGTCGTGGTCGCGTCTGGTCAGCTCTCTCCCCTCTTCTCTGGGAGAGGCTCTCCTGGTGGCGTTCGTGCAGTAAGTGGATCCCTGGCTCAGAGCAGCGTATGGATTTTGCTCCTCTTTGGACCAGGACGAGCTGCCCACTCAGGGCATCAGGATGGGAGCTGCTCCCTTGTCAGCCCTGCTGGTTCCCAGTGGCACAGACCCCACCACAGTGCCTTCTGGGGGACATTCATATTCCTGCCACTATAAAAATCCTGTTCCTGACTGTTCCATACATTCTGCAGTTTCTGCCCCCAGCCCTGCACAGCTACACTTATATTTCATTGGTCACACTTGAAACTGCTGAACTTGGCAAGTCACATGCCTTCCCTTTGAGAACCCTGGAAGGCTGTGGAGGCCAGAGTGCTGGGGGGCCTGGGAGGAGATGCGCTGGAATGGGGTTTGTGTATGGCTGTTAACAGGGGTTTATTGGCAAACCTGCTGTGTGCAAGGGCCTGTGTGAGGGGCAGAGATAAACAGAACATTGTTCTTTTTCTGCTTTCAGTGTTAGGTGTGCATTCGGGCCTTAGAACATCAAAATCGAATTTCTCATGGATGAAAATATTTCAATCACTTTTTATTACCAGCAACGCTGTCTTTCGTGTTTTCAGTAGGTAAAGGCTATTTAATGTTTCACTGTTTATTTGTTTGTTTGTTTATGCTCTCCTTATTTGAAGTTTCTGTTTGCTGATTCATCAACAGTATTTTCAACCATCTGTGTTTAGGGAGCACCTACCTTGTACGAGCCCTGTACCTGTTCAAGGCTCTGAAAATGGGGTGCTGAAAGTGACTGCAACTCCCCTAGCCTTACAACTCCCATCTTTATGCACCAGGATGGAGTGACAGGGTGGGAAAGGAGAGATGCACTGTTGAGCTTCTTAACCTTGAGTTATGAACTTCTAATGCATGTGAACATTCATGGGCACTTTCAAGTGTGTACCAAACCACTGAAATTATTTGTAATGTATGTGTGTGAATGTATGCTTTTTAGAGAACTTATAATGTAAATAGACTTTCAGTGGGATCTAAAACAGATTTAAAGGAACCCCAAGGTTAACTCCTTTTGTAAAGGAAAGGAGTCTTCTACAATATGCATGCCCTCCCACAATTTATTTGTTCAGAGCAATTTAAAATCTAATTTGATTTTTGTCTTTGCCTTTACATTCTGATTCTAAAAAGTCCATGAAGGAGGGCTGGACTTGGTAAGACTTTTCTGTGCCTTTTGGCTTGCGGGTACACTCCAGTTACTGCAGCATGGGTGGTTAGAGGTCCAGCAGAGAGCTGCGATGCTACTGAGTTGAATAGCTGGAGGACAGAGTTCAGAGCTGCCAGAACAGCTGGAAAGTGAGGGGAGATATTTCAGAAAGGAGGGAGCTTGAGAAGGAGGATCATGAACATCTTGTAAACTTTGCCCGAATCATTGGCTGATGCCTGAGCTCATGTGAATGGGGGAGACTTCAAGGTTCCCAACAAAAAGCAACAGCTGAAAGGCTGAAGAAACTGAGAAGTTTTAGCTGCTACCCACTGCAGGGGATACTGAATTTGCAGTTTGAGTCTAGCCAAATTAACGGCCTGCCAGAACACAAAAATAAATATTTTTAAAAGAGATAAAAGATTTTATACCCTCTGCATTGTATCCTACACAATATCCACTATACAATAAAAATTACTAGAGGAAACAGGAATGTATAAGCTGCAGCTAAGAGACAAAGCAATTAAAGCTGACTAAGATGATCCAGATATTGGAATTAAGAGATAAACACTTTAAAGCGACCATTATAAATATGTTCAAAGACTTAAAAGAAAAAGTCTTAATGAATAAACAAATGAGGAATCTAAGCAGAGAAATGAAAACTATTTAAAAAATGAAAATTCTAGCATTGAAAAGTATAGTATCTGAAATAGTTTATTAGATGGGGTTAAGAGCAGATTGGAAATGGCAGAAGAAAGAGCCACTGAAGCTGGAGTTAGATCAATCAAATGTTATCCAATTTGAAAAACAGAAGGAAAAAAAAAGATAGAAAAAAATTAACAGAGCATCAGGGAACAGCGGGACAATATAAAGTCTAATATGTATGTAATTGGAATCTTGGAAGGAGAAAGGAAGAGAAAATGAGGCAGAAAAAATATTTGAAGAAATAAAGGCCTAGCATTTCCTAAAATTGGAGAAAAAATCAACTTAAAGATAGAGCAAGCTCAACAAACTGAAAGCAGGACAAATACAAAGAAAGCTGCCTTTTAGGTACATTACAGTCAAAAGTGTTAAAAACCAAAGAGAAATCTTGAAAGCAGCCACAGTGAGGAAAAAGACACATTATATACAGTGACAATAATACTAAAAAACTGACTCTTTATTAGAAAGAATGGAAGTCAGATGAAAACGAAACATTTAAAATAGTAAACACTAAAAAAATCTGTCACTGCTTGAATCTGTATCCAACACAAATATCCATCAAAAATGAAAGTGAAATATTTTCAGAGAAGTAAAAGCAGAAAATTTGTTACCAGCATAATTGCACTGCAGAATATGCTAAAGGAAGTTATTAAAGCTGAGGGAAAGTGACAATGGATGACAATACGGATCGACAGGAATGAATGAATTTTATATATATATATATATATATATAGAGAGAGAGAGAGAGAGAGAGGACTGTTTAAGTATATATTTTTCTTCTCTTTATTTAAAATCTCTTGATCTATTTAAGACATATAACTATTAAAAGCAAAATATACCACTGTAGAACGAGACAAGGATGTCCACTCTCACCACTATGATTCAACATAGTTTTGGAAGTCCTAGCCACGGCAATCAGAGAAGAAAAAGAAATAAAAGGAATACAAATTGGAAAAGAAGAAGTAAAACTGTCACTGTTTGCAGATGACATGATACTATACATAGAGAATCCTAAAAATGCCACCAGAAAACTACTAGAGCTAATCAATGAATTTGGTCAAGTTGCAGGATACAAAATTAATGCACAGAAATCTCTTGCATTCCTATACACTAATGATGAAAAATCTGAAAGAGAAATTATGGAAACACTCCCATTTACCATTGCAACAAAAAGAATAAAATACCTAGGAATAAACCTACCTAGGGAGAAAAAAGACCTGTATGCAGAAAACTATAAGACACTGATGAAAGAAATTAAAGATGATACCAACAGATGGAGAAATATACCATGTTCTTGGATTGGAAGAATCAATATTGTGAAAATGACTATACTACCCAAAGCAATCTACAGATTCAATGCAATCCCTATCAAATTACCAATGGCATTTTTTATGGAACTAGAACAAATCATCTTAAAATTTGTATGGAGACACAAAAGACCCCGAATAGCCGAAGCAGTCTTGAGGGAAAAAAACGGAGCTGGAGGAATCAGACTCCCTGACTTCAGACTATACTACAAAGCTACAGTAATCAAGACAATATGGTACTGGCACAAAAACAGAAACATAGATCAATGGAACAAGATAGAAAGCCCAGAGATAAACCCACACACCTATGGTCAACTAATCTATGACAAAGGAGGCAAAGATATACAATGGAGAAAAGACAGCCTCTTCAATAAGTGGTGCTAGGAAAACTGGACAGCTACATGTAAAAGAATGAAATTAGAACACTCCTTAACACCATACACAAAAATAAACTCAAAATGGATTTGAGACCTAAATGTAAGACCGGACACTATAAAACTCTTAGAGGAAAACATAGGAAGAATACTCTTTGACATAAACCACAGCAAGATCTTTTTTGATCCACCTCCTAGAGTAATGGAAATGAAAACAAAAATAAACAAATGGGACCTAATGAAACTTCAAAGCTTTTGCACAGCAAAGGAAACCATAAACAAGACGAAAAGACAACCCTCAGAATGGGAGAAAATATTTGCAAACGAATCAACAAAGGATTAATCTCCAAAATATATAAACAGCTCATTCAGCTCAATATTAAAGAAACAAACAACCCAATCCAAAAATGGGCAGAAGACCTAAATAGACATTTCTCCAAAGAAGACATACAGATGGCCAAGAAGCACATGAAAAGATGCTCAACATCACATTATTAGAGAAATGCATATCAAAACTACAATGAGGTACCACCTCACACCAGTTAGAATGGGCATCATCAGAAAATCTACAAACAACAAATGCTGGAGAAGGTGTGGAGAAAAGGGAACCCTCTTGCACTGTTGGTGGGAATGTAAATTGATACAGCCACTATGGAGAACAATATGGAGGTTCCTTAAAAAACTAAAAATAGAATTACCATATGACCCAGCAATCCCACTACTGGGCATATACCCAGATAAAACCATAATTCAAAAAGACACATGCACCCCAGTGTTCATTGCAGCACTATTTACAATAGCCAGGTCATGGAAGCAACCTAAATGCCCATCGACAGACGAATGGATAAAGAAGAGGTGGTACATATATACAATGGAATATTACTCAGCCATAAAAAGGAACGGAATTGAGTCATTTGTTGAGATGTGGATGGATCTAGAGACTGTGATACAGAGTGAAGTAAGTCAGAAAGAGAAAAACAAATATCGTATATTAACACATGTATGTGGAACCTAGAAAAATGGTTCAGATGAACCAGTTTGCAGGGCAGAAGTTGAGACACAGATGTAGAGAACAAACGTATGGACACCAAGGGGGGAAAACTGCGGTGGGGTGGGGATGGTGGTGTGCTGAATTGGGCGATTGGGATTGACATGTATACACTGATGTGTATAAAATTGATGACTGATTAAAAAAAAAAAGAAAATATACCACTGTATTTGGTTTATAATGTATGTAGATGATGTATATAAAATATATATACATATATTCATATGTATGAACATCAACAATAGTTCATAGGAAGAGAATGGGGGAGGGGGAAATGTAAGATCTGAGTCCAACCATATCCATTATTACATTAAATGTAAATAAACATTAATTTAAAAGGTAGAGATTGTCAGACTGGATAGAAAGGAAACACAACTACATTCTGTTTACAAGAGGCCCACTTTAAATATAGAAGGTTGGATAGGTTGAAAGTAAAAGCATGGAGAAAGGCAGACCATGAAAAAAATAAGCATACGAAAACTGGAGTGACAATATTAATATCAGAAAAAGTACACCTCAAGACCAGGAGTATTATCTGAGATTAAGAGGGACATTTCTTAATAATAAAAGGGTCAGGTCACCTAGAAGAGCAATCATCAATGTGTATTGCCTAATAACATAGCTTCAGCATACTTGAACAGAAACATACAGTTGAAGAGAGACATAGATTCTTCATTGTAGCTGGAAATCTTAACACTGCTTTCTCAGTAATTAGTGGAACAACCAGACCAAAAAATCAGAATACAGAGGATCTGACAAACACTATCAGTCCTCTTGACCTAATAGATTTTTATAGAACACTTCACCTAATGGAAGGGTATACTTACTTTTCAGGTGCATGTGGAAATATGCCGAGGAAGACCACCCTGTGTCATAAAATAAGACTCAAATTTCAAAGGATTGAAATCTTAGAGTTCTCTGACCACAGTGGAATTGAATTAGAAATCAATATCAACCAAATCCCAAGTAAATGGAAATTAAATCATGCCGTGTGTACAGTTCCCACAGGACCTCTGGGAAGACCCCAATCTGGTGTCCAAAAGGACACCCTGTACTCGGGGTTGGGTATGGTCAGCCCACCACAGTGAGAGGGGAAGGCAGTGACACTCAATAAGTCCTCACTGCACACATGGCTCTGTGTTAAGACGTGCTTTAGACGCAGTAATTCATGTCATCCTCACACAGCTATCCCTGTTGGAAGGCTGAGACTGAAGTGACTTGCCCAAAGTTTCATAGCCAGTGGGTGGGACAGCTGAGGTCGGGGCTGGGTCTCTCTGACTCCAGAGGCCCTCCTCTGGACCACATTAGTATGGTCTCTTAATCACGTTTGTATAGTTGCATTTCCTTTCCTGATAAGATTTTTGGAACTATGGTCTTGTCTGATGAAAATGTGTCCGTTGTCAACCCTTATAGTTTATAGCTGTACTTTTTCTATTTCATGTAATTATTCTGTTTCTATTAAAATTAAGTGTGCACAGAAGTTACCCTTTTGCACCTCAATTGAAGGTACCCACTGACCTCCCTAGCTGTAGGTGAGATAACCTCTGACACATATGTACGCACACGTGTATGTATACATGTGTATGTGTATATGTATGCACACACATATGTATGTATACATGTATATATATGGATCATACGAATAATGTACACAAATTATGTATATATGTAGTCTCTTCTGTCATTTCTTGAGGTTCACTCAAACTAAAATTCTGTAAGCAAATGTATTACAGTTTATTGGGGTTAGCTGTGCTACTCATTGTTTTGCTGGAGGGCTCGGGAAACCTGCTGTGCAGGTCTGTGCTCTTCTGTCTGTGTGCCTTATCAAATCCCAGGTCCCCAGTCCCTGCTGTATGAGCTCGTGTTGAGATTCTACGTGGTATTGAGTGCAACTTTTAACCTGTTTCCCAGGGATGATGAATTGTCCTAGTGGAGTGTCAGGACACCTCCACTAGCCCTTCCAGAGGAGAGCCCTAAACTGGGATTTATCTGTACTTGTCACAGATGAGTGCTGTTTACTTACCTGGCCTGCATTAGTGTCAGGCCAGTGGGAAAACCTTTCCATCTACCGATTCACAGGGCTGCACTTGTCAAACACTAATGTTCATAGGCAGAGCCCGGAGCACAATTTCACAGCCTGGATGCGGCTGTAGTTCGTATTCAGTCAGCCATGCCACACTTTGTAGCTGCCCATCACGTCTTCTCTATTGTCTGGACACCCTTCCTTGCTACTTGGCTCATAACTCTCATAACTAGAGATTATGTCCTTTAACTCAGTTCCACCTACATGACTGTCTACCTACGTGACGTGGGACATGTGAGAAGTCATATTGCTTTTCTGTGCTTTAGTTTCCTCAACTTCTTAACAGGAATACAAATAAAACCCACCTTACTGAGTTGTTGATAAGACTCAATAAGGTAACGCATGAGGAAAAGCCTTTTGTAAAATGAAGGGATACACCATGTGCCTTTACTGTTTTACATATGATGCAACTCTGCTGATACTTGATTGATATTAAGCAGAGACCACATCCAACAATGCTTTTTTCTTTTTCCAGTAAAACAGGTGTTATCTAAGCATGCTTGGTTAGTGAGGTTGAGTGTACCCCCAGCTTCCTAATGCTAGCATTAAAAAGAGTGTTTAGAGTTGGCCTTTAGTGGGAGAACAATGTGTAGCTATTTCAGCAAGTATGGAGCCTTTTAATTCTTAGTCTCTGATGCAATTGTAAAATTGTCAGAAATGATGGAGTTATATTTTTTAAATGAATTTTGATTTTCGAGTATGATTCGTTGGCTGGCCTCTGTGGTTAAGCTCCTTGGGTCCAGCAGTTATGATGAAATACAGACGTGACCATCTCTGTCTCCAGGGGCTAGTAGCTCCATGCTGTTGTTAGTGGAGCTCAGAGGAGGAAGGGTGGAGAGTAGGGGCAGGTATGAAATAAGACTTCATGGAGGGGGTGGCATTAGGGCAACACAATGATAACTGAGTAGGATTATGTGAAGAATATTTGTTGATTGAATTATTTATTGATTTATGACCGCAAGGGACATAGATGTTTATTGTGGAATATTGGGGAAATACAGAATTGTGTGAAGAATGAAAGAATAATACCTATATTGCAGCCATGCAAGAAAACTTCTGTTGTAAATTTATGTATTTATCCAGAGTGTTTACTGAGTGCCTCCTATAGGCCACGTGGTGGGATACATTAGTGAACAAGACAGAATTACTCTCCCCATTGCAGCTTATATCCCAATGGGAACAGAGAAAGACAGACGATAAACAAGTGATAAACACTACAAAGAAAAATAAAGGGAGAGAGGCAGTGCCAGGACTAATGGCTTGTGGGAGTGGAAAGAGGAATTTAAAAAATAATAATAGTGAAGGAAGGACTCATTTTAAAGGGACAGTCAAATAGAGTTCTCAGGAAAGAGAGAGTAAGCCATGTGGATATCTGAAGACAGAACATTTCAGGTGAGCAAACAGCTAGTGCAAAGGTCCTGAGGCAGGAGAGTGCCTGCTATGTTCCTGCAGCAGTGTGGCTGGAGCAGAGGGGAGAACTGGAGAGGAAGAGGATCAATGAGGGCCAAATCCTGCAGTGTGTTGTTGGCCCTGGAACCGTTTCCTTTCTCAGTGTAATGCTGTGTTTGTTTATTCATAGAACCCTGCATAGGAATACCAATTGATAGGTGGAAAAACAATGAAAATTTTCAGGAGTTTAGGATAAGGGAGGTGACAGTTCCATTACTCTTCCTTTTGTGTTTTAGGTTGAGCTCATATATGTGGAGGCAGCGTGTTGTAATGGAAGCATCACAGTGCTGGAATTGCACGACTTGGGTTCGCATCTTGTCTCTGTTATATCCAGCCGTGTGACTTCATTTATCTTCTTTGAGCTTCAGTTTCTTCATTTATAAAACTTACCTGATAAGAGGTTTTGAGAAGAGCAGGTACTCAGATCATGCCATTTTGCATATGTTAAAGAAGTAGCTGACAATTTGCTGAAGATAGAAAGGAATATGTTCTAATACAGTTAACTTCCATTATTTTTTCTTAAATGCTGCTGTTTTATCGAGAGCTGCATAGTTCAGTACTAAGCCAATAGACACATGTGACCATTTAAGTTAAAATTAATTGAAATGAAATGAAATGAAGCATTCAGTTCCTCAGTCCTACTACTTATATTTCAAGTGCTCATGTGGCTCCTGTACGCGCCATGCTGACTACAGAACCTTGCCGTCATCGCCGGAAGTTCTACTGGACGGTGCCACTCTAGAGCAAGTGGAACACCTCTATTCATTCTGAGCTCTGGTCCATGTGTGTGGTGAGAGCAATAATACCTTTCTTCGCAGTGGCATTTCAGAATACTGTCCCTGGACCTCCACGATCACAGTCACTTGGGAGAGGAAGTGGGATGGGATTTCTAAGCCCCGTGACAGATTTCCTGAATCAGAATTTCTGAGGGTAAGGCCCTGGGATCTGCCTCTTCATCACGTCCTCTGTGATTCCAGTGCAGGGTAAAGTGTGCGATTTGGGGCTCTAAAGGGCACTGTCAGAATTAATTAAGGCGTGTTGCACATCCTAATATGCTCTGGTGGTGCGAGCTACAGCACTGCACAATATTATTACTAATTGCAAATTGCTTTGATGAATCAGTTCCCTTCCTCCTGGTCCACTTGAGATTAGACTAATTTGTTGGGCTCTGTTAACTCCCTGCAGATAGCATTTCATGTGTTCTCATAAAAGCTGCCTGTGTCTTATTTGTACTTTCAAAATATTCCTGAAATAAATGGTACTCAGTATTGGTTTATTAGATTTATTAAAAAAAAAAAGAAAAAAAACAATACCCAACGGCCTATAGTATACATTGAAAAAAATTCCACAAACCAGTCATCAAGTTGAATTACACAATAGTGGCCACAGTTTTCTTCTAGGAACATGCCAGATGGGCAGTGGCCACAGGGGGATTACTAGACCAAGAAGATAAAAAAGATTAAAATGGAATTCTTTCTCATTCCAAATCAGGATTTTCCACTGTGTTTGCAGTGATGACTCTGGGGGAAATACCGCCTGCAAAGAGTTTACTGTCATGGTGCCTGTTGTGTGTTTGTGCAGTGATAAATCAGTGGATTTATGGATTTAATTTCCTCTTACTGCTAACCCCCTTTCTATCTGAAGATATGAATTTAAAAGGTAAGGTGTGTGTCTGCAGGTAGTAAAATACCATTTTGATCGTTCTCACTGGCTGAATCTTGTATGGAATTAAAATCGCAAAAAAATTCTCGTTAAAGGTGGGTCGATTCGTTGCACCATAGAGATTCATTTGTTGGAGACAAGCCTGGCTGTGCATTTAGTTCTGCCACAGAAGAGCTTAGTTCTGACATCTGTTTGCGCTGGAAGATGATGGGCGACTCAGCAGTTTCAGATCACATCTGCGTCCCTGGTAGTTGCCCCAGCATTTTGGTCTGCCTCCATTTCACTTTTTCTTTCTTTTTAAACTATACCAGTGAGTGGGAACAGCATAGAGTTTTCTCATGACACCATGCTGCCTTCCTTTCTTGGAAGCTGAGTAAGGATTTTGGGGGTTCAGCCTAGGGTGGTTCCAATTTGAAAACCTCCTTGGAGGTAACTCAGACAACTTGGCTTCACCCCATCCAGTTTGCCACCTCTTGTTTTGAAAAATGTCCATACTCTACATCATACCTTATTCAGAGACCTCTGCTATGTTAGGACCTTTAGGGTTGCAGGCAAATGAAACCTGATTTAGATGAGCTTAAGTAGAGAGCCAAGTTAATGGTCCACATAATTTGAAAGTCCAGCTGTGGACTTCAGGCAGGGCTGTATCCAGGTATTGCTCTCACTCTCTCCTCATCTCTCTGCTGCACCAACGTTGGCACATTGGCTTTATTCTTAGACACGCTCTTCCCAGTGACTGGAAAGATGTTCTCTGGCAGTTCCAAGGTAACTCTTCCTAATGGAGAACACTGTCTTTCCCGCATCCATGTGCAAACCCTAGGAAGACTCTTACTAACCTGTGGGATCATGTACCCCTTCCTGGGTGAATCCCTGTGGTGTAGCAAGGAGGGAGAACTCACATTGGCCATGCCTGAGCCATGTGGTTCTGTGTGTGGTTGGGGAGTGTGGTCAGCTAGGCCTCCACCAAAAGTAAAGGGTTGTCTTAGAGGAAAAGGGGGACCCTGTGGGCCAGACGAAACAGATGTCTCCTCCACCATGCCGGCTGGGGCATCTTCAGACCTCACTCCAGCTTTTGTCTGTGTGGGAATCCTTATGCCTTAGTCCACCCCTCTCCCAGCTGCATTCTTACTAGCTGGGTTTGGCTCTGGCCTGGGTCTGTGAAGCAACTATGCAAGCATGAGCTTCCCCTCCCATATGCCATTTCAATGGGGTGGCCTCCTGGAGTTGCCATGGAAACACCATGATGCCAGGGCCTATTCTGGCTTGTAGGATCTGGGAGACTACTGACCTTTTAGGTGGGGGAGTTTTGGGTTCAGATCCTGCCTGTGCCCATCACTGGCTGTGTGAAGTTAGTTAAATTTTCTCAGCCCATTTTCTTCATCTCCCAAATAGGGATAATACTACTAGCTACTTCATAGGGCTGCTGTGAAAATTAAACCAGGTTTGGCATGAGGAGGGTATTTAGCCCATTGCTTGGCACATAGGTGCTCTGTGAATGGTGGCTCTTCTCCTCCTGGCCTCTGTCTTCCCTCTCCCCATCACTGGCATGAATGCCTCTGCTGAGGCAAGTGGTTGGATTTCCTGTTCTTCCTCAGATTGTCAGGTAGTTTAGGGAGGTGGCACAGCACGTGGCTAAGTGTGTGGGGTTCTGGAGCAAGAACACCTGGCCTGGATCCACACTCTGGCTCTTGCTAGCTGTGTGACTTTGGATTGGCCACTTAACTCCTCTGTGCTTAGTTAGCTCGTTTGAAAAATGAAATGGGGACTTAGGAGGATTACACGAGTTAATACATTTTAAGTGTTTAAAAAAACACCAGGACTTTAATAAGTGATTAATACATTTGTTGTTATTTGTGCCATTATTAGGTTTTCCATGTACCTTTCTGGCTTCCCATGTACCTTTCTGTCAGGGTTGAGACTAGGACAGTGCCCCTCCCTTGCAGTGACTGCGGGGTGTACCCATCCAGCAGTGCCCCGGGTGTCAGAAGAACACATTCTGCCATGTGAATGTTTCCCTGGAAATGGCTGTTTCTGGTTCAGAGTACACCTGACCCTTGAACAGTGTGGGAGTTGGAGCGTCGACCCTCTGTGCAGTCAAAAATCCACATATAATTCATAGTCTGTAGATGTGGTTTCTCTGTGTCCACAGTTCCTCATGCATGGATTCAACCAACCCTTGACCATGTAGTACTATAATGTATGTATTTATTGAAAAAAAAAATCCACGTATAAATGGACCTGCACAGTTCAAACCAGTGTTGTTCAAGGGTCAACTGCATCTCTTTATTTCCAACTAAGCAATGACCCAGCTAGATCACATAAATACAACAGAATATACTGTATCTGTTTCACTCATTTCTTAAACTTTTGTATTGGAGTGTAATATGCATATAAGGTGCACAAATACAATAGACTTATTACCAAGTACTCAGACCCGTGTGACCAGCCCCTAGATCAAGAAACAGGACATGAGCAGCACCCCAAAAGTCTCACTTATCCTCCCCTAATCTTATTTCCTTTCTGACTTCTGCTCCCTTCTCCCCAGAGGTTACCATTAGTCTAACTTTGCAGTGAACGCTAGTTTTGCCCTTTTCTGAATGTTATGTAAATGACATCCTACAGTTTATATTTGTTGGTGTCTGGCCCTTTTTTACTCGGTATTATATGCATGTGGTCTCATTCAGGCTGGAATGTATAGTATAGTTCACTGGTTTTCATTGCTGTCTAGTATTCGGTTGTGTGAACAGACCACAGTTTATCCATTTTGCAATTGATGGATTTTTGAGTTGTTTCAAGTGCAGATTACTTTGAGTGCTGCTGCTTATGAACATTCTTGTATCCATCTTTTTCTATACCTGTACTCATTTCTGTTGGATATATTCCCAGGGGTGGGGTTGCTGGGTCACAGGGCCGATAGGAATATCTTGCGTTCACACTGTCCAGTGGTTTTCTGAACTGGCTGTACCACTGCAGGGCTCCACTCCAGCCAGTGGGGCAGGAGAGTCCCAGTTTCTCTACATCTTTTCTTATACTTGGTGTGGTCAGAGTTCCCCGTTTTAGCCCTCATGGTACATTTTGGCCTAGGCGTATCCTATTATGTAAAGTGCCTATTCACATCTCTTGCCCTTTACTTTTAACTGGGTTGTCTGTCTTCTTTTTAATTGATTTATATAAGTTCTTTATATATTCTGGATGCAAGCCATTTGTTGGTTTTAAGTGATGCCAATATCTTCTCTCACTCTGTGGCTTGTTTTTTTTCACCCTCCTTATGGTGTTTTTTGATGAGAAAGATTGCTTTATGAGTTTTTGTCTTTGCATACCATTTCCCTTACATATTTCAAAGAAGCGTCTAGGGAAATGTGGTTGCCTGCTCTTGTTCAGCAGAATGCACAGCTCTCTGTGGGTTTATTCTGGCTTCAACCAACACAGAGACATGTGGGTCTTTCCTCCTGAATTGCTTTTTCTTGATTGTAAAACAGAACCACTTTCCCTCACCTTTGAGGGAAAGTATTTTTTTCCCTCCTTTTTAAAAGACTAAGTCACTGTCTTTTTGGACCTGTTTTCAGACCATGGAGCCAGAGAATGCTGTTTTTCAAAGAAAAGCAAGAGGCCAAGCAAAGCTTCCTTTTAAACTTTTCCCCCTAAAATCCTAATATGATGGGCTAGCTTTGGAAAGAAGAATCATCGAGGGTTAAAATGAACATAAATGAGAATCATATATTAAATAGCAGTACTATTTCTAATGGCTACTCTTTATGAGCATTCATCAGTCCTTTACGTGGATTACCGCATTTGGACTTTGTAAACTCTGTGAAGTTGGCCCTGTTAATAACCTTGTTTTATAGATTGGAAAAGCGAGGTTCGGTACCTTTCCAAGGTCACACCGTCTCAGTACTGATGAAAAATTGGTAGCTTCTCCTTCCCCAGTTTTCCATCTCAGAAATAAATCAATAAAGCTGACTGTCTCCTTAGTGCCTTTTGAAGTGATTTTATTTCTCCTCATTCCAGAAGGCATTGCATCTTGTTCCCCGGGTGCAGTCCAGAGGACCTGGAAGTTTTGAGTAAAATAAGGTAGACTTCAGTGCTTAGCAACAACCTGGTCTAGAATTATGTATGTTTAAAATCATTATGAGTCCAGATTTCCCTTTTAAATGTAACCTGGTGTCCAAGCTTGGCAGCAAATGACTGCCTTGTCTAATGAACCTAGGAGAGGCCAGTGATTAGAACCTCTGGCTGCTTCTAGATGCTCTCTGTATTCATTGGCTAAGGACCATTACTTTCCAGCCCACTGGACCAAATTCTCACAGCCATGAGGGTGGGAATTGGCCCTGGTTGGGGAGATAGGACCTTCAAAGGCGAAGCACTGAGTGGGATTCAGGATGCTGTGCTGGGCCCTCTCTGTTGTGGGCAGCTTATTGTCAAGATTGGGACAAAGTCAGGGGTGGGTATGTCCAAGGGTTCCCGAATCTCTTAGATTCTCGGGTTACGGCTGGGAGGGAGTAGTAGCTGCCATTGGCTGTTCTTTCAAAATGCCGCAGAGCTGCGCCTGGAGCAGCACCGTTTACCACAGTTGATTTAGACGCTCTCTCTGTGTTGTAGGGTTGTGTGCTTGGAAGGAGAAAATCATCCAGAAGCTGGGGGCTGGCCCTGGCTCCCTCCTGCTGGGTGAAGCACCTTCGTTGCTCTGGGGATGGTGACAGTGGTGAAGTTCAGTCCCTCTGCAGCTATCGTGGCTCAGTGACTGGTCACTCGGAGGTGACTCGTGCCACTTTCCTTCTCTCCATCACCGGAGGGTCTTGTCCCGTAGTGCTTCTCCTTGACTCTTGATTCCCTGTTGCAGAGGGAATCCCTTCACATTTCACCTGAAAATAGTATTTTCGCAGTTTTATGGCTTGTGACTTCCACCGGCCCGTCACTTCTCTCTCCACGTAGGTACCACCTAAAGCATAAACGGCTGTTTTCCGGGTAATTTTCTCATTGCCTTTTGAACACTGAGCAGTAAGGGAGGGCTCAGGGGATGATTGCGCTCACCTGAAGCAGCCGTCCACAGACACAGCTACACTGGCGGCCTAAAGATTGGCTGTTTAGGGAGTTTGGAGCTTAGTAATTGCAGACAGCAATTTACTTTCTCTCCTCACTAGTGTCTGGAGACAATAGCAAAAACTTTTAGAGGCATCTGAGAAAAATCTTGTCCTTGGAGTCGGAGATGCTAAAGGAAAGAAAATGCAGTTTCTTCCACTGGTTAACTAATTCCCAACAATTTAAGTTTTTGCCTGCTGAGGTCTCAGGAAGACAATTATGAGTGTTTTTTTTTTATTTACTTACTTAATTTTTATTAAGCAGTTTTTTGTGTTTTTTTTTTGGCTGCATTGGGTCTTTGTTGCTGCGCGCGGGCTTTCTCTAGTTGTGGCGAGCGGGGGCTACTCTTTGTTGTGGTGCGCGGGCTTCTCACTGAGGTGGCTTCTCGTTGCACAGCACCGGCTCTAGAGTGCAGGCTCAGTAGTTGTGGCACACGGGATTAGTTGCTCCGCGGCATGTGGGATCTTCCCGGACCAGGGCTCGAACCTGTGTCCCCTGCATTGGCAGGCAGATTCTTAACCACTGCGCCACCAGGGAAGTCCCTATGAGTGGTTTTTTTTTTATTTTCCCATTTGGGTAGGGTGTGGGAGAAAGGAAGTCTCATGGGTCCTTAAGGTCTCTTTCCCAGCGCTGCCCCTCCTGGGATGTGTCACCATGTGCTGAGGCAGGGGCAGGCCTCTGTGTTTCGGGACCTCCTGCAGCCTTTGGCTCAGCTTGCCTCCTGCAAGTTAAGACCAGGGCATCTGAGCCCAGGAGGTAGAGTATGAGGCAGGTACCCATGGGCCGTCTCAGGGCTGTGCCTGGGCTGTCTTCTGCCGGGGCACTCTGGGTGGAAACGGTTCATGCCACGACAGCTGTGTGGGGTGCTTGTAGGTCCCCGGTCCCTGTACTGTGTGAGTGATGGGGAGGGGTTATAATGGCCTGGGCTGCAGCGGTCAGAGCTGCAGCAGAGGAGCCCGCAGGAACCCAGCGGTCACACTGGGTCTCACCCATTCTGCTTTGTGATTAAGAGTCCATTTTTGTTAAGGATGACACCTACACCATGTAAACTTCATGATGTTAGGGAAATTCTGCAGCTGCTCCTGGCTTCCTTTAATAAACTCTCAGGTCATGATCACTAAGAGAGTCAATAAGTGTCTGTTGAACTGAATAGAATTTGTGTAAATCTTCCTTTAAAATACCTATTTTCCACTCTTATCACCTTTGGGAGTAATGAAGTCCATTAAGTCACGTGGTGTGTGAAACTGGCCTTTCTCCTGACTGCAGAGCTCTATCCTAAGACTTGAGGGTCGGGTGAGCTTGGTTTTCCTTAGCGACTGAGGCTCGGAGCCGTGGTTCCTGTGTCTGGCTTCTCCTATCGCCCTCGTGTTCTGCGAGTCTGCCCGCTTGGACTCTATTCTGTCTCCCTTGGCTGTCCCAGGCTGCAGGTTGCCCTGGCTTTTGGTGAGGCTCTTCCTCTCGCATCCTGCCCTCTGGGAGATATACCGGCGGGACTGCTACAGCCACCGTGGTGCCTTCGAAGTGGAAGTAGGTGCTCCCTCTGGGTGGGTGCAGCCTTGCTCCAGGGTGTGATTGATGCATGCAGTGCGCATGGCATTTCAGCCCCCACTCCTTTCCTGACCTGGCAGTCTTTTTTTTTTTTTTAATTGAATGACAGAGTCTTTAAATTCTTTAGTGCTTTACAATTTTCAAAAGTTTCACACGTGATTTCATATTATCCCATAATAACTCTTCCCCTACCCCTATGTTGTCCCCCGCCTCCCCGCTTCTCTCTCCCCACTAATAACCACTACTGACTGGGCATTCCTGTACAGTGAGTGACTTATACAACTATCCACGCTGGCCCTGTGACTCTCATGTGTAAAGTCCATGGCCAGGGCTCAATACACGCTAGATGTTCAACAAATATTAGTTCCTTTGTCATCCCTTCTTATTCATAATATAAATTCACTCTTTGCTGAAAAGAGAGTTGCCACATTCAGAGCGTTTTTGAGGCCATGAGGTATAGTGGGAGGAGTATGACCTTTGAGAACCAGTGGGCCTAGGCTTGGCTCCTGCCTGGCTTTGTACTTTGACATTTAAGCCAAGTGTGTGAACTCAAGCAGGCTTCCTAACATCTCAGCACCTTGTTCCCTTTGTCTTTAAAATGGGAGCCCAAACAGCATCTACTGCAGAGAGTAGTGGAAAGAGTTGAGACAAGTAGTCTGTTTAGAGCAGGGATGGACAAACTCAGCCCAAAAGCCAAATCCAGCTGAGGTCACTAGTTTAGAGTGATTGGTACATTTTTTTTGAATTTAATTTTTATTTTATATTGGAGTATGGTTGATTTACAGTGCTGTTAGGCAAAGTGATTCTGTTATACACATATCCATTCTTTGTCAGATTCTTTTCCCATATAGGTTATCACAGAATATTGAGTAGAGTTCCCTGTGCTATACAGTAGGTCCTTGTTGATTACCTGTTTTATATATAATAGTGTGTATAGAGTGCTTGATATATTTTTAAAGGGGGCAGGGAGAAGAGGGTGTGGTAGAGTCTGTTTGTGACCCACAAAGCCAAAAAAATGTACTCTCTGGCCCTTCATAGAAGAAGTTTTCTGACTCCTAATTTGGGGGGTTGAGCTCTGCCTGGCTCAGAGTAACAGCTCTCCATGTGGTATTTTCCCCTCTTCCACCTCTTACGAATCTTTCTCCAGGGTTCTCTCTGTCTGAGCATTTGGTGCAAGAGGCTCCCATCACCAAGATCAGCCCCAAAGGCCAAAGAAATGAAGATCTGTTCAAAGTGAAAATCTGTAGCAGTTGTGTGTTTTACGTCTCTTTCCCACCTTTCAGTATAAAACTCACTGAGGACCTTGTGTGCTTAAAGTTACCACAGGTGTGAGTAGCTTTCGATAATTTCTAATAAATAGTCATGTTTAACCTGAGTACCAGTGGAACATTTTTCTGACATTCTTTAAACGGGTTATTTATTTTCTTGGAGAAATATAACCCAACATGGCTCAGTAATGAGCTGCTATTATGGGACTTGTTCACGTTATGGTGAGGAAGATTTACGTTCCCAGGTAGATTTTAGTTGTGGAAAATTTAAGAATAACGTGGTAGAGAGGCATTGTTAATAAGCACAGGAGGTCTGGGTAGCTGTGGTTGAGTGTGTGTCCATAATTTATTCAATATTTTCTCCAATTCTGTCATTCAGGCCCCAAGGTTGTGTGGCAGAATGCAGGGACCAGCAGGAAGGCAAGCAATGACCCAAATCAAATTTGTGTCTAATTTTTAGTTAGTTGGGCCCCAGGTCTGTTAAGGTGTGTGCGCTCCCGTACACGAGCGCGTGGGAGCCGCCCGTGGCCCGCGTGGCTGTTGGCCGGGGGAGGAGGCACGTTAGTCTGGGGTGATTCACGGATCAGACTGCAGGCTGGTGCGCTTAGCAAGCTGCTCTTGCTTAGGATGGGAACTGGCCACTCTTGGAACGTGCTCGATGCTGTACATCTTATGGGCAAGGATCCTGCTTCACCCTTTGTCCTCCAGCCCTGACTCCAGCCCAGCAACCACACAGACATCTGGTGTAATAGCTTGTTCCTCCCCCATCCCTCCAGGTGCCTCCTGGGATTTCTCTCCCCTCCTTTTCTATACTCTGGCTTCACCCATATCTTAGCCCTAGAGGCTCAGCTTCCCTGGGCTTTGTCAAAGGTGGGACTTTGCCTTCCAAAGGATTAAATTACGAGTTTCCAAGAGAATCATAATTTCTCCACATACCAGCTCTGATTCAACCAGTAGCTGTTCTGAGTCTTCGCAGGTTGATCAGGTCTGAGTCGGGTCCAGTGGAGTCCGTCCTTGGGGAGCTGATGGTCTAGAACTTGGTGGCGTGCTCAACCAACTGGTGGCACTGGGCTGTCATGGTGTGTGGAAAGAGCCCAGGGCTCTGCTGTTGGACAGAGCTGGAGCTGACCCCCTGCTCAAGTTACGCAACCTCCCTGAGCCATAGTTTTCTCTACTGTAAAATGTAGAGGCTACCTCCATCCTTGCAAAGTCATTGTGATGATTATGGGGGATAACGTAAAGTACAGAGCAGAGCACCGTGCTTGGCTGGCAGTAGGTGTTCAGTGGACACTTGTTACTTCCCACTGTAGGCTGAATACAGGCTGGAGTAGCTATTTCTTGATCTTCCTTTAGAAAATGGCAAGTTCCCAGCACCTCCCTAGGACCTGGGTCCTTGCTGTACTGCCCACTGGCTCCATTTTGGGTCTGTAGTAGAAAATATTCTCACGTTGCCCGTGTTCATTTTCCTGGTTGCTGTATCTTTTCCCTTCAAAACCATTTGCAGACTCTTTTCATTCCCTTTCCCCGACTCCACTAGTTTTTTTTTTAATTAGAGTACAGTTGATTTACAGTGTTTTGTTAGTTTCTGGTGTAGAGCGAAGTGATTCAGTTATCCATATGTATACATATTCTTTTCCGTTATGGTTTATTACTGGATATTGAATATAGTTCCCTGTGCTATACAGTGGGCCCTCATTGTTTATCTGTTTTCTGTATAATAGTTTGTATATGCTAATCCCAAACTCCTAATTTATCCCTCCCCCCAGCGCCTTTCCCTTTTGATAACCGTAAGTTTGTTTTCATAGTCTGTGAGTCTGTTTCATAAATAAGTGCATTTGTGTCATATTTTAGATTTCCCGTATAAGTGATATCATATGGTGTTTGTCTTTCTCTTTCTGACTTACTTCGCTTAGTATGATAATCTCTAGGTCCATCCATGTTGGTGCAAATGGCATTATTTTATTCTTTTTTATGGCTGAGTAGTATTCCATTGTGTATAGATACCACATCTTCTTTATCCATTCATCTGTCGATGGACTCTTAGGTTGCTTCCATGTCTTGGCTATTGTAAATAGTGCTGCTATGAATATTGGGGTGCATGTATCTTTTTGAATTAGAGTTTTCTCTGGGTATATTCCCAGGAGGGAGATTGCTGGATCATATGGCAACTCTATTTTTAGTTTTTTTGAGGGAATTCCATACTGTTTTCCATACTGGCTGCACCAATTTACATTCCCACCAACAGTGTATGAGGGTTCCCTTTTCTCCACACCCTCTCCAGCATTTGTTATTTGTAGACTTTTTAATGATGGTCATTCTGACTGGTGTGAGGTGATACCTCATTGTAGTTTTGACTTGCATTCCTCTAATAATTAGTGATGTTGAGCATCTTTTCATGCACCTATTGGCCATCTGTATGTCTTCTTTAGAGAAATGTATACTTAGGTCTTTTGCCCATTTTTCGATTGGGTTATTATTATTATTTTTTTTGTTATTGAGTTGTATGAGCTGTTTGTATATATTGGAAATTAAGCCCTTGTTGGTGTCATCATTTGCAAATATTTTCTTCCAGTCTGTAGGTTGTCTTTTCACTTTGTTTATGGTTTCCTTTGCTGTGCAAAAGCGTATAAGTTTGATTAGGTCCCATTTGTTTATTTTTGCTTTTATTTCTATTGCCTTGGGTGACTGACCTAAGAAAACATTGGTGTGATTTATGTCAGAGGTGTTTTGCCTATGTTCTCTTCTAGCAGTTTTATGGTGTCATGTCTTATATTTAAGTGTTTAAGCCATTTTGAGTTTATTTTTGTGTATGGTGTGAGAGTGTGTTCTAACTTCATTGATATACATGTGGCTGTCAGCTTTCCCAACACGACTTGCTGAAGAGACTGTCTTTTCTCCATTGTACATTTTTGCCTCCTTTGTCAAAGATTGACTGTAGGTGTGTGGGTTTATTTCTGGGCTCTCTATTCTGTTCCATTGATCCATATGTCTGTTTTTGTGCCAATGCCACACTGTTTTGATTACTGTAGCTTTGTAGTATTGTCTGAAGTCTCCTACACTAGTTCTTAATCCTCCTCACCCTCCATCTTTACCAGGACCCAGGCTGATGAGTGTGTTTTAAATTCAGGGGCTAGCAAAGGCCCTCTCCCCAAATATTTCTAACCTTTCTACTGGCAGAAACTCTGGCAGGATTTTGTCACCTTGGGATTGGATCCCTTATTGAACATGAGTGGAGCTGCCCCAGTCCTCTTTACAAGTTTTGATGAGAAAGAGTAGAGGAGAAGACCATGAGGGCACCCTGCTGGGAGGTAGAGGCAGGAAGGGCAAAGTCTCTGATTGCCTTGTTGCAATCAAAGCTGCCCATGTGTAGGGAGGTCTGTGTGAGCAAAGGCAGCAGGTGCCTTGGTGAACCTGGATTTCACTTTAAGAAGTGACCGTCACATCCTTTCCTGTGGGTATTCCAGCCCGTGCCCCAACAGACACCCACATCTTTCTTTTTTTAATTAATTTATTTTTTCATCTTTACTGGAGTATAATTGCTTTACAATGGTGTGTCAGTTTCTACTTTGTAACAAAGTGAAACAGCTGTACATACACGTATATCCCCATATCTCTTCCCTCTTGCATCTCCCTCCCTCCCTCCCACCCTCCCTATTCCACCACTCTAGGTGGTCACAAAGCACCAAGCTGATCTCCCTGTGCTATGCAGCTGCTTCCCACTAGCTATCGGTTTTACATGTGGTAGTGTACATATGTACATGCCACTCTCTCACTTTGTCCCAGCTTACCCTTCCCCCTCCCCATGTCCTCAAGTCCATTTTCTATGTCTGCGTCTTTATTCCTGTCCTGCCCCTAGGTTCGTCAGAAACCTTTTTTTTTTAGATTCCAAATATATGTGTTAGCATATGGTATTTGTTTTTCTCTTTCTGACTTACGTCACTCTGTATGACAGACTCTAGGACCATCCACCTCACTACAAATAACTCAATTTCATTTCTTTTTATGGCTGAGTAATATTCCATTGTATATATGTGCCACATCTTCTTTATCCATTCATCTGTCGATGGACACTTAGGTTGCCTCCATGTCCTGCTATTGTAAATAGAGCTGCAGTGAACATTGTGGTACATGACTCGTTTTGAAGTATGGTTTTCTCAGGGTACATGCCCAGTAGTGGGATTGCTGGGTCGTATGGTAGTTCTATTTTTAGTTTTTTAAGGACCCTCCATACTGTTCTCCATAGTGGCTGTATCAGTTTACATTCCCACCAACAGTGCAAGAGGGTTCCCTTTTCTCCACACCCTCTCCAGCATTTATTGTTTGTAGATTTTTTGATAATGGCCATTCTGACTGGTGTGAGGTGATACCTCATTGTAGTTTTAATTTGCATTTCTCTAATGATTAATGATGTTGAGCATTATTTCATGTGTTTGTTGGCAATCTGTATATCTTCTTTGGAGAAATGTCTGTTTAGGTCTTCTGCCTATTTTTGGATTGGGTTGTTTGTTTTCTTGATATTGAGCTGCATGAGCTGCTTGTAAATTTTACATATTAATCCTTTGTCAGTTGCTTCATTTGCAAATATTTTCTCCCATTCTGAGGGTTGTCTTTTGGTCTTGTTTATGGTTTCCTTTGCTGTGCAAAAGCTTTTAACTTTCATTAGGTCCCATTTGTTTATTTTTGTTTTTATTTCCATTTCTCTAGGAGGTGGGTCAAAAAGAATCTTGCTGTGATTTATGTCATAGAGTGTTCTGCCTATGTTTGCCTCTAAGAGTTTTATAGTGTCTGGCCTTACATTTAGGTTTTTAATCCATTTTGAGTTTATTTTTGTGTATGGTGTTAGGGAGTGTTCTAATTTCATTCTTTTACATGTAGCTGTCCAGTTTTCCCAGCACCACTTATTGAAGAGGCTGTCTTTTCTTCATTGTATATTCCTGCCTCCTTTATCAAAAATAAGGTGACCATATGTGCATGGGTTTATCACTGGGCTTTCTTTCTATTCCATTGATCTATATTTCTGTTTTTGTGCCAGTGCCATACTGTCTTGATTACTGTAGCTTTGTAGTATAGTCTGAAGTCACGGAGCCTGATTCCCTCCAGCTCCGTTTTTCTTTCTCAAGATTGCTTTGGCTGTTCGAGGTCTTTTGTGTTTCCAAACAAATTGTGAAATTTTTTGTTCTAGTTCTGTGAAAAATGCCAGTGGTAGTTTGATAGGGATTGCATTGAATCTGTAGATTGCTTTGGGTAGTATAGTCATTTTCACAATGTTGATTTTTCCAATCCAAGAACATGGTATAATATCTCTCCATCTGTTTGTATCATCTTTAATTTCTTTCATCAGTGTCTTATAGTTTTCTGCATATAGGTCTTTTGTCTACTTAGGTAGGTTTATTCCTAGGTATTTTGTTCTTTTTGTTGCAGTGGTAAATGGGAGTGTTTCCTTAAATTCAATTTCAGATTTTTCATCATTAGCGTATAGGAATGCAAGAGATTTCTGTGCATTAATTTTGTATCCTGCTACCTTACCAATTTCATTGATTAGCTCTAGTAGTTTTCTGGTAGCATCTTTTGGATTCTCTCTGTATAGTACCATGTCATCTGCAAACAGTGACAGCTTTACTTCTTCTTTTCTGATTTGGATTCGTTTTATTTCTTTTTCTTCTCTGATTGCTGTGGCTAAAACTTCCAAAACTATGTTGAGTAATAGTGGTGAGAGTGGGCAACCTTGTCTTGTTCCTGATCTTAGTGGAAATGGTTTCAGTTTTTCACCATTGAAGACGACGTTGGCTGTGGGTTTGTCATATATGGCCTTTATTATGTTGAGGTAAGTTCCCTCTATGCCTACTTTCTGAAGGGTTTTTATCATAAATAGGTGTTGAATTTTGTCGAAAGCTTTCTCTGCATCTGTTGAGATGATCATATGGTTTTCCTCCTTCAATTTGTTAATATGGTGTATCACATTGACTGATTTGCATATATTGAAGAATCCTTGCATTCCTGGGATAAACCCCACTTGATCATGGTGTATGATCCTTTTAATGTGCTGTTGGATTCTGTTTGATAGTATTTTGTTGAGGATTTTTGCATCTATGTTCATCAGTGATATTGGCCTGTAGTTTTCTTTCTTTGTGACATCTTTGTCTTGTTTTGGTATCAGGGTGATGGTGGCCTTGTAGAATGAGTTTGGGAGTGTTCCTCCCTCTGCTATATTTTGGAAGAGTTTGAGAAGGGTAGGTGTTACCTCTTCTCTAAATGTTTGATAGAATTCACCTGCGAAGCCATCTGGTCCTGGGCTTTTGTTTCTTGGAAGATTTTAAATCACAGTTTCAATTTCAGTGCTTGTGATTGGTCTGTTCATATTTTCTGTTTCTTCCTGGTTCAGTCTCAGAAGGTTGTGCATTTCCAAGAATTTGTCCATTTCTTCCAGGTTGTCCATTATATTGGCATACAGTTGCTTTTAGTAATCTCATGATCCTTTGTGTTTCTGCAGTGTCAGTTGTTACTTCTCCTTTTTCATTTCTAATTCTGTTGATTTGAGTCTTCTCTCTTTTTTTCTTGATGAGTCTGGCTAATGGTTTATCAATTTTGTTTATCTCCTCAAAGAACCAGCTTTTAGTTTTATTGATCTTTGCTTTCATTTCCTTTATTTCTTTTTCATTTATTTCTGATCTGATCTTTATGATTTCTTTCCTTCTGCTAACTTTGGGGATTTTTTGTTCTTCTTTCTCTAATTGCTTTAGGTGTAAGTTTAGGTTGTTTATTTGAGATGTTTCTTGTTTTGTAAGGTAAGATTGTATTGCTATAAACTTCCCTCTTAGAACTGCTTTTGCTGCATCCCATAGGTTTTGGGTTGTTGTGTTTTCACTGTCATTTGTTTCTAGGTATTTTTTGATTTCTTCTTTGATTTCTTCAGTGATCTCTTGGTTATTAAGTAGTGTATGGTTTAGCCTCCATGTGTTTGTATTTTTTACAAATTTTTTCCTGTAATTGATTCTAGTCTCATAGCGTTGTGGTTGGAAAAGATAGTTGAAGTGATTTCAATTTTCTTAAATTTACCAAGGTTTGATTTGTGATCCAAGATATGGTCTATCCTGGAGAACGTTCCATGAGCACTTGAGAAGAAAGTGTGTTCTGTTGTTTTTGGATGGAATGTCCTATAAATATCAATTAAGTCCATCTTTTTTAATGTGTCATTTAAAGCTTGTGTTTCTTTATTTATTTTCCTTTTGGATGATCTGTCCATTGGTGAAAGTGGGGTGTTAAAGTCCCCTACTATGATTGTGTTACTGTCAATTTCCCCTTTTATGGCTGTTAGCATTTGCCTCATGTTTTGAGGTGCTCCTATGTTGGGTGCATAAATATTTACAATTGTTATACCTTCTTCTTGGATTGAGCCCTTGATCATTATGTAGTGTCCTTCTTTGTCTCTTGTAATGGTCTTTGTTTTAAAGTCTATTTTATCTGATATGTGAATTGCTACTCCAGCTTTCTTTTGATTTCAATTTGCATGGAATATCTTTTTCCATCCTCTCACTTACAGTCTGTGTATGTCCCTATGTCTGAAGTGGGTGTCTTGTAGACAGCATATATACAGGTCTTGTTTTTGTATCCTTTCAGCCAGGCTATGTCTTTTGGTTGGAGCATTTAATCCATTTACATTTAAGGTAATTATCTATATGTATATTCCTATTACCATTTTCTTAATTGTTTTGGGTTTGTTATTGTAGGTCTTTTCCTTCTCTTGTGTTTCCTGCCTGGAGAAGTTCCTTTATCCTTTGTTGTAAAGCTGGTATGGTGGTGCTGAATTCTCTTAGCTTTTGCTTGTCTGTAAAGGGTTTAATTTGTCTATCGAATCTGAATGAGATCCTTGCTGGGTAGAGTAATCTTGGTTGTAGGTTTTTCCCTTTCATCACTTTAAATATGTCCTGCCACTCCCTCTGGCTTGCGGAGTTTCTGCTGAAAGATCAGCTGTTAACCTTATGGGGATTCCCTTGTATGTTATTTGGTTTTTTTCCTTTTGTGCTTTTAATATTTTTTCCTTGTATTTAATTTTTGATAGTTTGATTAATATGTGTCTTGGCGTGTTTCTCCTTGGATTTATCCTGTGTGGGACTCTGTGCGCTTCCTGGACTTGATTGACTCTTTCCTTTCCCATATTAGGGAAGTTTTCAACTATTATCTCTTGAAATATTTTCTCAGTCCCTTTTTCTCTTCTTCTTCTGGGACCTCTCTAATTCAAGTGTTGGTGTGTTTAATGTTGTCCCAGAGGTCTCTGAGACTGTCCTCAATTCTTTTCATTCTTTTTTCTTTATTCTGCTCTGCAGTAGTTATTTCCACTATTTTATCTTCCAGGTCACTTATCTGTTTTTCTGCCTCAGTTATTCTGCTGTTGATTCCTTCTAGAGAACTTTTAATTTCATTTATTGTGTTGTTCACCATTGTTTGTTTGCTCTTTAGTCCTTCTAGGTCCTTGTTAAACGTTTCTTGTATTTTCTCCATTCTATTTCCAAGATTTTGGGTCATCTTTACTATCATTATTCTGAATTCTTTTTCAGGTAGACTGCCTATTTCCTCTTCATTTGTTTGGTCTGGTGGGTTTTCACCTTGCTCCTTCATCTGCTGTGTGTTTCTCTGTCTTCTCATTTTGCTTAACTTACTGTGTTTGGGGTCTCCATTTCACAGGCTGCAGGTTCGTAGTTTCCGTTGTTTTTGTTGTCTGCCCCCAGTGGCTAAGGTTGGTTCAGTGGGTTGTGTAGGCTTTCTGGTGGAGGGGACTAGTGCCTGTGTTCTGGTGGATGATGCTGGATCTTGTCTTTCTGGTGGGCAGGTCCGTGTCCGGTGGTGTGTTTTGGGGTGTCTGTGACCTTATTATGATTTCAGGCAGCCTCTCTGCTAATGGGTGGGGTTGTGTTCCTGTCTTGCTAGTTGTTTGGCATAGGGTGTCCAGAACTATAGCTTGCTGGTCGTTGAGTTGAGCTGGGTCTTAGCATTGAGATGGAGATCTCTGGGAGGTTTTTGCCATTCGATATTATGTGGAGCTGGGAGGTCTGTGGTGGACCAATGTCCTGAACATGGCTCTCCCACCTCAGAGGCACATGCCTGACGTCCGGCCGGAGCACCAAGACCCTGTCATCCACACAGCTCAGAATAAAAGGGAGAAAAAGAGAAAGAAAGAATGAAAAAATAAAATAAAATAAAAGTTATTAAAATAAAAAATAAAAAATTATTAAAAATGAAAAATTTTTTTAAATTAAAAAAGTAATTAATAAAAAAGAAAGACAGAAAGAAAGAAGAAAGCAACCAAACAAAATAATAAATCAACCAATGATAATAAGTGCTAAAAACTATACTAAATGCTAAAAACTATACTAAAAAGACAAACAACAACCACAAAAACACAGATAGAACCATAGGACAAATGGTAAAAGCAAAGCTATTCAGACAGAATCATGCACAGAAGCATACACATACACACTCACAAAAAGAGAAAAGGGAAAAATATATATATATCGTTGCTCCCAAAGTCCACCTCCTCATTTTGGGATGATTCGTTGTCTATTCAGGTATTCCACAGATGCAGGGTACATCAAGTTGTTTGTGGAGATTTAATCTGCTGCTCCTGAGGCTGCTGGGAGAAATTTCCCTTTCTCTTCTTTGTTCGCACAGCTTCCGGGGTTCAGCTTTGGATTTGGCCCCGCCTCTGCGTGTAGGTCGCCTGAGGGCGTCTGTTCTTGGCTCACACAGGACGGGGTTAAAGGAGCAGCTGATTTGGGGGCTCTGGCTCACTCAGGCCGGGGCGAGGGAGTGGTACGGAGGAGGCGGGGCGAGCCTGCGGCGTCAGAGGCCGGCGTGAGGTTGCACCAGTCTGAGGTGCGCCATGCATTCTCCCGGCGAAGTTGTCCCTGGATCACGGGACCCTGGCAGTGGCGGGCTGCACAGGTTCCCAGGAGGGCAGGTGTGAAGAGTGACCTGTGCTCGCACACAGGCTTCTCGGTGGCGGCAGCAGCAGCAGCCTTAGCGTCTCATGCCCGTCTCTGGGGTCCGCGCTGATAGCCGCGGCTCGTGCCTGTCTCTGGAGCTCCTTTAAGTGACGCTCTGAATCCCCTCTCCTCGCACACCCTGAAACAGTGGTCTCTTGCCTGTTCGGCAGCTCCAGACGTTTTCCCGGACTCCCTCCCGGCTAGCTGTGGCACACTAGCCCCCTTCATTCTGTGTTCACGCAGCCAACCCCAGTCCTCTCCCTGGGATCCGACCGAAGCCCGAGCCTGAGCTCCCAGCCCCGCCCACCCCGGCGGGTGAGCAGACAAGCCTCTCGGGCTGGTGAGTGCTGCTCAGCACTGATCCTCCGTGCGGGAATCTCTCCGCTTTGCCCTCCGCACCCCTGTGGCTGCGCTCTCCTCCGTGGCTCCGAAGCTTCCCTCCTCTGCCACCTGCAGTCTCTGCCCACGAAGGGGTTTCCTAGTGTGTGGAAACCTTTCCTCCTTCACAGCTCCCTCCCACTGGCGCAGGTCCCGTCCCTATTCTTTTGTCTCTGTTGTTTCTTTTTTCTTTTGCCCTACCCAGGTACGTGGGGAGCTTCTTGCCTTATGGGAGGTCTGAGGTCTTCTGCCAGCATTCAGTAGGTGTTCTGTAGGAGTTGTTCCACATGTAGATGTATTTCTGATGTATTTGTGGGGAGGAAGGTGATCTCCACGTGTTACTCTTCCACCATCTTGAAGCTCCTCCCACCCACATCTTTGGAGCATGCTTGTGGTTGGATTCTGAATTGGCTTTTCTAGAAGTTCTGCATTTATCCAGAATGTAAATGGTCTAAGGACCAAATATCCCCAGTTAGTGCTTGGCACCCTTGAGGGCAGCTCTGGTTAAATGGAAAATGCTGAGATTTCAGAGCCCCTCCTCAGAAAGAAGGTAGATTTAGTCCAGCATTGCCGGTTGTCTCCTTTGGTGTTTAGTCTGGTACTCAGCACTGCTGAGTCAAAAGTAGGCCATATCACGGCATCTGAGGAGGCTCCATCCCTACCTGGCAGGGGCTGGGAAGATTCAGCTAGGGATCCCAGACTGCTCTGGGAGCCCCTGCGAACTGAGGAAGGGACATTTAATGGCCGACCTAGAACCTAGCAGCCCTTCCCCAAGCAAACGTTTCTGTCTGTATTATCACCTTATTATGAAGGCATCGCCTCCTTCCTGCTGAGTCTGTTCCCATTGATAGCGGGAGTGTGGGTCCCATCAGGAGCTAATGTAGACGTTCCCAGTCAGGATGCCTGCAGACGCTTGGATGGGCTGCAGTGGCAGCCGACAGATGAGAAATCCATCACAGACCTGCTTGCTTGTAGCTCTGGATCACATGCATTAAGCTATGAGTAATGTGATTATTTAAGTGGCATTTTATTTACACTTTTGCACTGAGCAGTGGCTGCTGCTTTTCCAAAGCAGCCATTACCCAGATTTGATTTCTTAAAAATTTCTGCAGAGTCAGGATGGCAGTATCACAAATATACTAATCCAGAGGAAACTAGCGTTATTTATTTATTTATTTATTTAAATTCTGTTATCAGCTTACAGCAGAGGATGTACTGAGGTTAGTTAAAAAAAGCAGTGACCGGGCTTCCCTGGTGGCGCAGTGGTTGAGAATCCACCTGCCAATGCAGGGGACATGGGTTCGAGCCCTGGTCTGGGAAGATCCCAGATGCCACGGAGCAACTAATAAGCCCTTGAGCCACAACTACTGAAGCCCGTGTGCCACAACTACTGAAGCCCGCGTGCCTAGAGTCCGTGCTCAGCAAGAGAAGCCACAGCAATGAGAAGCCCGTACACCATAACGAAGAGTAGCCCCCGCTCGCTGCAACTAGAGAAAGCCTGCGCACAGCAATGAAGACCCAACACAGCCATAGATAGATAGATAGATAGATAGATAGATAGATAGATAGATAGATAGATAGATAGATAGATACATAGCAGTGGCCATGTTTGGATATTTGGTGCATACTACATGCTGGACATTTTGCATCTATGTCCCAAGTAATCCTCCCAGTAATCCTAGTAGAGTGGGCACCATAGCCTTCATTTTACAGATAAAGAAACTGAAGCTCGAAAAGGTTGGAATGTTTACCCAGAATCACTTAGGCAGTGACAGTGGACATCAAGAGGAGTTACCAGTTAAGAAACTGCCATAGGCTTTTATGTTTGTTTATGTTTCAGATCCAGAAGCAGAACCATTGATTTTAGCTCCAAGCTGGGTTAAGAGCTGAGCTTTGTTAAAAGAGAGGTGTGTGAAACAGACGTATGAGGCTTTGATGGGCAACACCAAAATAACCCATGCAGTGTTGTTCCCAAATAATTCCAGCAGGCAGCCCTGACAAGGTGTCTCCGATTCTAGCTGTGATTTACGTTTCCTGCTGGTAAATCAGATGAGGCATCTGAGCCTCGGATGCCTTATTAAATTGAGCCACAGTTTGGGTTTGTTGCAGGAGCTGTCACTGCCTTGTGAGTAAATGTATGATTTCTACTGTGAGCTCTGGGTCCTTCTCCTACCTGTTTTTGGCAGGGGCCGTGGGCTCTGTGCTGGTGAGTGAGCTGAAGGTCACGCCCTCCTTATTCCAGATCTTTCATTCCACAATAGGGTGCCAGGACAAAAGGAATAAATGAATGCTTACCCTATGTGCCAGCCCAGAGACAGGGTAATTAGAAGGGCTTGTGATTCCATTCAGCTGCCTGGAAAGGTTCCTAGTCATTGTTCTAGGTCATGGTCCAAGAGGTTCTTCCTTCTTATTCCCCATGTCTGGGCTGTGAGTACAGCTCTCAGTCTAATCTTTTGGTGTACGTAGATCTTATACTGCAGATTTTAGTGCTGTGTGAATTCATTTAAAAATGATTTTACCTCTCCGGCTAGAGTTGCCCCACCATAATGTTAGGGTAATGCTATCTTCATTTTCCCTATCCCATAGAACTTTGAATGAATGAATGAATGAAGAATGGGTAAATGGATGAATGAGGAGACAACATACAAACACATGAATTAATACAGGTTATTTTTTAATTGAAAAATAATAAAGTAGAAGCAGGAAGAAAACTCTTGTATTCCTCCAACCATTGATAACCATTGTTACCATGTTGACTTTTCTCTAGTTCTTTTTTTGTATTTTTTTCCTTCTTATGGTAAGTCATGGGCACTCTTTTATTTTTTTTAAATTTTATTTATTTATTTATTTATTTATTTATTTATTTATTTATTTATTTATTTATTTATTTATTTTTGGCTGTGTTGGGTCTTCATTTCTGTGCGAGGGCTTTCTCTAGTTGCGGCGAGCGGGGGCCACTCTTCATCGCGGTGCTCGGGCCTCTCACCATCGCGGCCTCTCTTGCTGCGGAGCACAAGCTCCAGACGCGCAGGCTCAGTAGTTGTGGCTCACGGGCTTAGTTGTTCCGCGGCATGTGGGATCTTCCCAGACCAGGGCTCAAACCCGTGTCCCCTGCATTGGCAGGCAGACTCTCAACCACTGCACCACCAGGGAAGCCCCCATGGGCACTCTTTAAGGACAGTTGAGATACCTAGAAAATGTGACCACGCAACTGGCTAAATGAGAAGATCGATTTTAATGAGTGGGACCCAGCGCTGCTTCACGCTTGCTGGTGGCCGTGGCTGCCCCTTCTTTCTTCCCAGGCCTCTGAGGGGTGGGCTCTGGGCATGGGGAGGGTGTGGTTATCGAGTGGAAGAGATAGTTACATTGCATCGTTGGTCCTTTTTATTGCTTCTTGGTTTCTTTCTTCCCATGTTTTTGTATGTGACTTCCTAGGAGTCTCCACCTCTCACAAGAAGGTAATTTAGCTAAAGAATTAGATCTTGGAAATTTTTTCCAAAAGTTCTCTCTGAGTAGCATCATGTGAAAAAACCCAACTGGACTCCTTCTTTAATGCTCATAAGTTATTTAATAGGAAAGGGATTTTAAAGATCTAGGACATAACTACTGTTTGTGTTCTTGCTGGGCTCTTAAAATTTGGAAGCAGAAATAAAAATCAAAGACAAAGCAGCTTATTGCTTTGGTCTTCCTTGGATTCTTCCAGTACACTGTAGTCCTTGCTAGTCTGAAAATTGCTCCCACTTTATTTACACAGAGCTGTCAGGCGTATCTGATTTATTATCTGACACATTTAGAATCATTGAATTTTAGGACTGGAAGGGGTCTGCATTGTTATTAACATTCCTCTTATTTTCCAAATAATAAATTAAAAGGAAGCATAAAAATAAAAATATTGCGTGGCTTCTGCTGGCTGAGTACTCTTCCACAAGAAACAAATATGTCCTTATTGATGTGTATTTTGTTACCATATAAATGGTGTAACCTGATAATTTTGCCCTGGAGTGTTTTGATTTTGAAAGATGGGTAAAAGGGAACCCTGGTTCCCTACCACTGTCCCCTGCAAACAAGAGTGGAACCTTTCAAAGGCACGGTGAGAGCAAGAGGCCCTTAATTGTTGTCATTGACTGCGGGTGTGGAGGGGGCACCTCCAGGGTCTTGGTTCCCAGAGCATGGTCACATGGCATGGCCTTTGTTCTCAGGGATCTCAACTCCAAAGGGAGAGATATTTATTTAATAAAGGAAGGTGGAACAAGCTGGCGGTGTGTCTCTGCAGCACAGAGAGAGGGACAGGCACAGAGACTAGTTGGTTCCAGTTGTGGCCCATATGACTTACACATGTTCGTAACAGGTGGCATGGGGATGCTTGCTGGTCGGAAGGGCCAGGATGTGAGCTGGCTCTTGTCCCTGGGGTGGCATGCCATGGGTCAGTGCATCTTCTCTAGACATAGTGTCATTGCTCAGCCTTCCAGCTGGAGTGGACAGACCAGCCACAGCAGCTACAGGATTTCTGGTCGCAGAGCAAATGGCACACCTAGTGGTGTGGCCGTGGTGGGTTGGAGACCCTGGGCAAAGCTGGCAGATGTCTCCTGTTGTCCTGTCTCTGTGGCTGCACCTGGGCTCAGGCTTCCTCTCCTGTTGCCTGAGCTGAGGGCTGCTGCAGCAAAGAGCCCTGCTCATTGCACTTGCTGGCTCCTTGCCCCACCTACTCCACGTTCCTTGCCTGGAAAACTCCTTGTCTGTCCAGACCCAGCGTTAAGTCCCACTGCTTCAGTAGACTCAGCCCTGGTTCCCTGGAATCGTTGGTGGCTTCCTCCTCTGTGTTCTGTAGCTATTTTCTTTTTATAATGAACACATTGCCTGGTAGTATTATGCCTTCATCTGCTGACATTTCTGCTTCCCTTTCCCCGGGCCAGACTGTGGGCTTCTGAGGGTAAGGGCTGGGTGTTCCTCGTGTCTGTTTTCTGGCACAAAGGCAGATGTGCAGCAAATGCTGTAAGTGATAATGTGCGCACGTAGAATGAACTTCTTCATTGGTGTCCTTGGTTTCGGTTGGGCTCCTTCTAATCTGTCCCACAGTCAGTCAGCCCAGCTCCTTCGGGAAGTACTGGTGTGATGGGATCCACCTCCAAGTCCGCCCACCTGTGGCTCCTCAGTGCCTGGAGATTAGGCGTGGATATCTCTTCAGGCACTGAGGTCCTCGAGTCTCTGCCCCCAACTTCCTTGCAGCTTCGACCTTGCTCTGTCTCTGTGGGTGCCCCAGGCCCTCATTGAACATGGACAGATTGTGGAAACAGCCCTGGAGGGCAGCAGGACAGCTAGATGTTCACAGAGCACACAGATCCCCATTAGTCAGGGACTCACGCACACTGACCTTGGTATGAGGACAGTTCTCTTATAGCTTCTCTGGACTCTCTGTCTTGTCATACGACGTAAGTACATCATCTACCTGTCCGAGTGGCCAGGTGAGCAAGTTCCCAAGTGTGGAGCCTGGCTGAAGTCCTTTGGGATTGTTTCTCTAAGTCTCCTGAGTCTACCAGGCATCTATTTGGCAGTGCTGAGTGAGAGAGACTGGGTTACATCCATCATAGAGTTGCGTAAGTGCTTGTTGAGTGAGAGGAAAATTAGCCCATCTCCATGGTCCAGGATTGGTTGGACCCAGCAGCCTTTGGGAGTGTGGGTCCTATGGAGGGTTTTCAGTCAGTGTGAGAGGATTGTTCTACCCTCGTGGCGAGCCCTACTTACGGCAGTGGCTGCACCTCAGACAGGGCACACTCCCCCTTCTCTGTGGAAGCTTTGCCAGTGATCACAGAGGGAAATTGTGGCTTGGGAGTGTGGGTCTATTTGGCAGGCTTGTCTACTCTGGTGACCTCTTACCATGGGGGAAAGAAGTTCAGAAGTTGCAGATTTCAAATGAACCCTCTCAGATTCTGACGGTGACATCATTGCTTTGAAGTGGACGAAAGACCTTGACCAGATTTATTTCTGGGGCTTTGGTAAGGAGCATCTGCTGTGTACATGGTCCAAGGGCCAGAGCCTCAGGATGCAGAGGAGGGCAGGCAGGGAGGCTGCTAGGATGCTTTTAGGGACCCAGTGAGGGAGTGTTTATTGCTAACTTTCCCAGATGTTCCTTCCAAGAGAAGAGGCTGAATGGTAGGGCTGGGAGGAACCGCAGCAGGCCTTGCTGTGCTGCTAATGAAAACTTCATGCAAAGTCTGTGGCCATGGCTTCTCAGAGAGATAGGCGGTGCTGAAGCCACCACGTCCTCTGTGCAGTGGCTTGATGTCGGCATTGGATGCTCTACTTTGAAGGGGGCCCCAGAGAGTGTGGTGGCAGACAGATGTGGTGGCAGTGCTTGGTCCAGAGCCCACAAAGTGCTCCTCAGGCGGGCTTGCTCCTGAAGCTGCTGTCATCAATGCTGCTGGCCATGATTCTGAAGCCCGGGGAACCATCTGGGGTACGGGGTGGTCAGGACATCTGGATCTCCTGACTGCTTTCTTGGGGCCGGGCACAGGACAGATGGACCTGCTGTCCAAGCTCACAAAGAACCATGAGGCAGGTGTTTGAATCCCCCTTTCACAGACGGGAAAGCTGAGGCTCAGATGTACTAAGGGTCAGTGCAGTGGTAGAGGGAGCCTCTTGGGAGGCCTCAGGCCTCTGTGCTCATCTCCATCCCTTGGCATCTCCTGCAACCATCGTGTTCCATCTCCAATAGGGAACGAGCCCCGTGTTGTCTCCCAGGGCCTCCAGTCTTCACATACCTGCCTGGTCCTCCCTTCACATGGTGCCGTTAACGCAGCGTGGAGTGGTTAGAGCATGATCTTCGGAGTCAGGCAAAACTGAGTTCAAATCCTCCTGCGTCTCGCTAGCTGTGTGACCTTATATGGAAATGCGATCTCTCTAAGCTTGCTTTCCCAGCTATGCCATCGGGGTGCTGACTGTGCCTGCCTCACACCGTCGTCATATGAGTTCAGTGAGCTAAAGCACAGTTGGCTTGGACAGTGCCTGGCGCATGTGGAGCGCTCGGAAAATGGTACCTGCTCTTATTCCTATATGATCAACGTTAACGTTGCTATCAATATCACTTGGATTTTTTCGATTGGATTTCAACTTTTTCATTTCAACTTCAACTTGATGCAGGTCCTGAATCTTGCATCAGATTTCTGCCAGCTGTGGTGAGCCAAGTCATGAAGTCTGTTTGTTCCTTGCGGTGACTCGGGGTGTTAGCAGACGTGGGGCGAGGCTGTCAGGCAAGGGTCCACCTGTCCTCCTTGGTCGATCCCTCCAAGGTCTTCTGCTGTCATCTCTGCTGGTGCCAGGTTCCCGTGACTGCCCCAGTTTAAGTTACACTAAGGGAGTTGCCCATTTCACTTTCCTCGGAAACCTCCAGGTCACGGAGCCTGAAGTTCTGAGTCAACGGGGAATTAATTGGGGAGTTGCGGCCCAAGATACTGGTGTAAAAGAAGCAACAGAGGTTGAATGGTTCTTTCTTCACAGGAGGTGCTCACTGAGTACCTGTTGCAAGATGGGCATGTGCTGGGCTCTGGAGGTGTGGAGGTGAAGGTGTCCCGCCCCTGGCCGTAGGGACTGCCGGCTGTGTGGTTGAGCGGTGGGAGAGTGGTGGGCCACTGCAGAGCGGTTGCGTCAGTGCTCTGCTGGGGGCTGCACAGGGGGTGTAGACCACACGGCTGAGGCGTCTTTGGTGTGGAGGGATTGGGGACGCGGAGGTTCGCGCACAAGGAGCATCGTTTAATCTAAACTGGGATTTGATAGAGCAGTGAATGTTCATCAGAGGAGGGCGAGGAAGGGTATTTCAGGCACAAAAGGAGCAGCATGTGCAGAATTTCAGAGCTCGAAGTAAGCATGGCTGTCGCAGAACCAAGAAGTGGTTCTTGTGGGGCTGGAGCGAAGCGTGTGGGCTGGGGTGTGGCTGCAGAGGGGCTGGAGGATGCCGCAGGGACTGCGCCTTGCAGGGTCCTGTAAGCTGCTACTGGGCTTGGCCTTTGCCTGGGAGCTGTCGGGAGCAACTCGAGTATTTGATACTGGGGGCCGATGAGGACAGACGGCCCTTTAGAGGGTCCCCGTGGGAGCAGCATGAACAGCCTGAGCAGGGTGCAGGGAGTGGAGGCTGGCTGGGCACGTGGTGGTGACCCGAGGGGCAGCTGGGGGGCCCGACTGAGGGAGGGGCTGTGGGTGCAGAGAGTGGGAGGTGTGACAGGTCCAGAGAGGGAGGGGGCCTGGTTGATGCCGGAATGGCAGAGGGAGGGAAGAGGGACCAGTCCAGCCTGGGTCCTGGCCTGGCCAGCAGGGAGCCCAGAGGTACCGTGTACTGAGCCTGGGAGGTGTTGAGGCCGGATCTGACAGTGGAAGGTGAACATAACTCTGGAAAGCTCCGGAAGCTGGGGGAAGGGAGGCCTCTGATGGGCCGCACCGGGTTTGCTGTTTGTGGTGGAACTGATCGTCCCCTGGTCGCCTTTCAGTCACTGTGACTGAATCAGTGTGTGGCTTCCTTTAGCCAATGGGGGCTACTCATTAGAATCCTCTGAGGAACTTTAAATGTCCCATTGTGGAGGCCACGACCCAGACCACTGAATCAGCATCTCCCAGGTGGTCCAGGCATCAGTGTCTGGAAGGGTCCTCAGTGACCCCAGTGGTCAGTCAGGGATGAGAACCACTGCTTTCCAGTGCCTGCAGCTGGCACCTCCCGTGCAGGGTGGGTGGGGAGGAAGGGGTGTGGTGATAGTTCATAGCCAGTGTTTTATACTCCAAAAGGCAGCATCTGGATGTCGATGGAGGCCTGCCGGCCTAGGGGGTGGTAGGAGTGGCATTCTCAGAAAGATAGAGGGACCTAATTAATTTGGAGTTCGTGATACTCGGACAGGGCTGGGCCTTCGGCAAGTACAGTTTGTATTTTCTGTAAAGTAAAGGTTTACATGCTCCAAGACGGCAAGGGCCTTACTTGGTGTGTCAGTGAGATGGACCTTTTCAGGGCTCCTTCCTCTGTTTTCTACATGTCAATGAATGATTATGTGGAAATTTTACCTGTTCAGAGCAGGTCCAGTCCACTTAATGGGGTATAGTGAGTCAAAATTGAAACTTAAATTGACTTAGAATTATATGATGTGTAATTGCTAACAATGGTTCAAAACACCTCACTGGTTGCACAGAACAGCTCTATGGTGTAAGTATTATCTTTTTTTAATAGACAGGGTCACTGAATCTTAGAGAATGGGTGCCTGACCTTTAAACAGAGACGTGCCTGCAACTCATGCTTTCATATTTCACTGCATTTTTTCTAAGTCACTCTTCATTCATAAGACTAATAAAATTGCATGCATTTGAAATATTTCATAATTATTGTTCCCAAGTGCAATTGGTCTCCCTTCATTTGGGCCTATTTGGTAAGATTCAAATGCGCAAGAGTCACATTACTGAAATTTTAAGCATGTCATTGTTTCTATAAAGCCTGTTTCTCTCAATGTTTTTGAGACATGTCAATATTATGAACCTCTGGAGATGGACACAAAAGTGTACATTTTTATTTATTGAGTCCTTCTTTGTGCCTGGTAATACGCCAGTCACTTTGCCACATTGTCGCGAATCATGGTGACCCATCCTCCAAGGCAGGTGCAGTGGTCTTGCTTTGTGGATCAAGAGACTGCATCTCAGAAGCTGAGGGGTTTGTGCAAGGCCAGCTGGCTGGTGGGTGTTCAAGGCAGGATGTGAACCTGTATCTGCTTCACAGCCTGTCCTGTTCATAGTGTCTCCTCTGTCTTTGACACCATAGTCCTGCCTGCTTCACTCCCATCTGACATTCAGAAGCCCGCTCCTGGCTAGCTCAGGTGTTTTGATCATTTTGCTAATGAGGTCAAGGGTGTGGGTGGCTTTGCGTCTGGGGAGACGCCCCTTGTCTTGGTCAGAGTACAAATGCAGAATCGTAGGTCCATTTGTATTCCCAGAAGAAGAAGCCAGATATAGGGCACACTTTCTGGAATGGACCCCAGACTCAGTTTTTCTCTTTGAGAAAAGCCCAAATCAGCCGTCACTGCCCCTGACCCCAGCTTGGATGGACAGAAATGGACAGGCAGACAGTCCTGAGAAAGGGGACTTTGTAGCAGTTATAATCCTTTAATCACCTGAGGGGCCATGACAGTCCTATTCATTTTACATCCCAAGACCGTAAATCCACATCTTTCTCAGGTTTTAGACCCCTTCAAGCTATTTTGGAGCTGCGAGGCAAAAGAATTTCTTTGCAGAAATGCAGAAGGTCTTTTATTCTCGCTCTCTGATGTCACCTCGGGACTTTTATTGAATTTCACCCTTTGGACCAGTGTCATAGGAAATTAATCATTTGAAATTCTCAAAGATAATAATCATGCCTGCGTATTTGGGTTTAATCATGATGTTGCTATTTGTTCTACAGTAATGACACAGATCACCAGAGGACCCTCTGATTTCCCTGCACTTCACTTATTCCACTGAGAACCTAATGTTCTTTTCATGAACTTAGTGAACAAGGGGACCTTTTCAAGGGAGTGATGGTCGGGAAAATGTCTACCTGTGACCTTTCTAATGTTATGATAATTTGAAATTTTGATGCAATTATCGAAAATGTTTACATTCCTTCCTATTGTTTGATGTGATTCTTTTATTTTTTTCTCATTTATAATGCTTTCGTACTCAGGAAGTTGAGGTAGGTTTTTGATTTTTCCACTGTGTGTAGACATAGCATCAAAATAGTTGCCAAATAAAATGTAAATTTCACTCTAAATCCTAAATCTCAGTGGTAAATATTTGTTTTAGTTCAGTGAACCAGGACCACACACATTTATTTTTCATGGGTATATCCAGGGAATGCAATTTATCAAATGCATATAAACAGTCCATTTGCTGCTTTATCTTTTCTCATTAGTTATAGTACAAGTATGATTGTCAGTTATTATCTGTGTTTTACTGGTGGGTTATTTATTGAAAGAGCAGAGCAACTGACATTGTTATTTTCTAAATCATTTTGTCTGAGGCCTGCAGGACTTTATACCAAATGTCAGACCAGTTTATCAAAGAATCACTCTATTCAGGAAGAAAGTGGTTTAGAGTGTCAGTATAAACCTACACCCACTTGTCCTTACACACACACCAGGAACAGTTATGGGCATTTCACAGGGACACGGAGATGTTAAAGCTGGAACAGCTTACTTAAATTATATACAGTTCGGCCAGGACTTACTGTGTACTGTTGAGTGTTGCCCTGGGGGAATGTGCAGGTGAGTAAGACCCATCCCTGTTCAGAAGTAGCCTGGGCCCAGGTGTGTGGGTGTGATATGTGCCAATGGAAGATGTATTAATGGTCCAGCTTCCAGTCTCTGGTGTACAGTGTTCGCATGAGTGGGGTCTGTGGAGTGATGGGGGGTGGGTGGGGGACCTCAAGTCACTGCCCAAGCTGGGCTGGTTGGTCGATCGCTTCATTCAGAAGGATTGTCACTGGGGCTCTTCACCGGGGGTGGGCAGGACAGGCCTGATGGAGAGGAGACCGATAGCACATTGCTTACCCAGAGATGTGACTGGAAATAGCTCAGAGGTAAGGTGGTGTCTGGGAAGCTAGCTCCTTCCCAATAGATGGAATGTTTTGTATTTCTCAACAGCGTGATTAGTAGGGGTTTCCACTGCACACAAATTGAAATTACAGGAAAATTTCACATCATACAGCTGATGCACTTACATAATGTCATCTGGAAATCTCACATTTCCAGTGACTTCTATTATCATTTCAGAGATACTTTTCCCACCTGCCAGCCACCCCTCCTTCCTGTTCTCCCCAGTCAGTTAGTGTGAAAAATAACTAGTTTGCACTGAGTCCTTTGGAGAGCAGTTTGCCTATAGCCCCTTAACTAATCTCTTTGTAAAGGTTTGGGGTTTGATAAAGTGGGATTAACCTCCATCTAGGATCTATAAACCTGACTTTAGTCCACCTGGCCCTGCAGGGCAATGCTTCTCCTTTTTGTATTTATCTGCAGGGGGTCTTCAGATGACCCCAAGGGGCTGCCTCCCCTCAATTCACCTTACTTCCTTCTGTACATGTCTCCACTGCTCACTCCTGGTCGAGACAAATGAGGCTTCCATTTATTTTCTAGGCTGGTAATTTTTATTACCTCAGGTAATCTTCAGATGATACTTCAGTGTTCAAACAACTTAGCTAAAATATGTGTGAAGGAGAAATGATCTGTTCCGTGAGAGCTAAGTGTCTTTGATCTGTAGTAGCTAAAGCTGTAAGGTATATATAAATTACATCATCATCTTCATAAGTGGCAGTAAAGCAGTTGGATCTCAAAAGTGGTTTCCATTTGATTGTGCCACTTCATCTCTTCCTCAGAGTTGCTTTGACATTCTTTGGAGCTGAAATAAGCATCTCTGGAAAGGCAACCCCATGGGGAATAGTTGAGCTAAATTGCATCAGCCATTTGGGGGCTGTGGGACAGGGGAAGAAAAATTCAGGTTCCCAATCAAAATGGGCTAAACCCAGAGACTTTCCAATTCGTTATGACATCCATGATGAGGGGACTTAATCACTAAAATTATGGCAGGAATATTTTTGCATCATTTCATGGTAGGGAGGCTTAAAAGTTTTCTTGGAAGATGCATTATAGATCAGAATGTCCTTTGGTATGTATGTATATATACATATTTTATTAACATGTCCTGATAAATATATCCTTATTAATATCTATTATATATATAATATATACGTGTTATATATGTATATATTTTTAAAAGATTTCGCTTCCCATGGATGTTTATCAAAACTGGGTATCTCTAAAGTAGTTGAAAAACCAGAGTTAAATTCCTTTGCACCAGCCACTGGGTGCCAATAATTTCACAGGATCCAGTATTGTGTTTAGTGGAATATTTATTTAGTGAAATGAATATGGTTTTACCTCTTTTGATCAGCAGTGGAGGATTTAAAAAAATAATTAGGGCCATGATCATTCACACGACTCTCCCTCCACCACCAGCACCACTCCCTTCGTCATTCTAGACGTTATCATTTGTCGCTTTCTTACTGTGATCTGTATGCTTTTTTTTAAAAATTTTTATTGGAGTTTGGTTGCTTTACAAGGTTGTGTTAGCCTCCACTGCACAACAAAGCAAATCAGCCCTACACATACAGATATCCCCTCCCTTTTGGACTTCCCTCCCATTTAGGTCACCACAGTGCATTAGGTAGAGTTCCCTGTGCTATACAGTATGTTCCCATCAGTTGTCTATTTTATACATAGTATCAATAATGTATATGTGTCAACCCCAGTCTCCCAATTCCTCCCACCCCACCCCTTCCCCCCTTGATATCCATACATTTGTTCTCTACGTCTGTGTCTCTATTTCTGCTTTGCAAATAAGATCATCTATACCATTTCTCTAGATTCCACATATATGTGTTATTATACAATATTTGCTTTTCTCTTTCTGACTTACTTCACTCTGTATGACATTCTCTAGGTCCATCCACGTCTGTACAAATGACCCAATTTCATTCCTTTTTAATGGCTGAGTAATATTCCATTGTATATATATGTACTACATCTTCTTTATCCATTCCACTGTTGATGGACATTTAGGTATGCTGACTTTTGATGTGTTTTTACTATGACTGTATGCTCACCTGGAATGTTTCATGATTTTGTACATAACTCAATATGCTCACATTTGAGAGTCTTTTTAAATTTATAGGTTCTTCCGGGTTTTAACAGTCCCTAAAGAGTTGGGTGATTTTCATTTTCGAAGTGGTATCATGAAATGGAATAAGCCCTTCCTCGTGTGGTGAGAATTTAGAGGAAGACTGTTCTCTGCCCTGTCCAGCAGAGGCCTGATATAATTATCCTGTGCAGTGTAGTGCATAAAATATACATGCATGGTAACACTGCCATACTTCACTCTTCAGCCTGTAGAATGCACTAATAGGAGTTATTGAATTTAATAAATGACTGTATCTAGGTATGCAAACTTCTATTTAGGTGTATGTTTTAAGAATTAACTGTTGCTGAGGTCCTTGCAAGTCATTTTTAAAAGCTTCATCAGTAGAGATAAAATTACCAGTTAAGAGGCCAACACAGACAGATACACCTCGCCTGGCAAGTGTGATCTAGTATGTCCACCATGCCTTCCACCACAGTCTGAATTTTAACAGGCCACATCTATATTGGGCCAGAAGGAAGATCAGAGGTGAGGGCTTTTCAAGTCCTGTGCTTTTCCGGTCTCTGGACCAGGCTCTGGGGTCCATGCAGCATAATGCCCTTAGGTACCGGGCAGCACCTGGGTGGTGTGGGGCTGGCACACTGCTTCCCACGGTGGGATTTGTCACTGTGAGAAAGGAGGTAGAAGCGTCAACAGCACAGCAAGTCCTGGGTCTGTTTTAGGATAACCTAAAATATATGCTATATTTAAAAATTTTAGATAGAAAATAAGATAAAGGAAGAGCTGGGCTGGTGCCCCTGGATGTTAAGCCCTGGAGAAATGACCAGCCAGCCATCCTTTGTCCCTTGAGCATACTGACTGTTAAGTGGGACTCAGGGGTGAGGTGAAGCTCTAGAAGGGCGTTCTTCTAGCTTTGGCTTTTTCCACACGGGTTTGCTCCCCCACCAGACATTGCCCCAGAGGCAGAGTGGATTGACTGGCACAGGCCCAGCTGCTTGGACTGCCCATGTCTGCAGACCTGGCTGGTCCAGTGTGGAAGGCTGATCCGTGAACTCCGGCCGCTCACATTTGGACCTCGCTGCTGCAGTGATCGCTAAGTGGCCCCCTTCCCCATGCTCAGCGGCCATCCCCCAAGTGGGCTCTGGTGCCTCCCTCTCAGCTGTAGCCACAGCGGTCACACCCAAGGTTGTCCGGGCTGCTAGCTCATTGGGTTCTGCTTTGGCACCCGCTTTCCTAAGGCAGGGCAAAAGCAATCAGATGCAGGGAAATCATTTTCCTTCCCCACTTGGCCTTGCTGGGCAAGAGGCTGTTTGAAGGACTCATTTTGCATAATGAGCTTTGACTCAGGTGTACCTTCAGATTTGGGCAGCAGTTAGGCAGTATTATTACATGTGCAATGAGTTTTTAAATATTCTCATGCAGATAGCCACTTTTAGAGGTTTTATATTTAAAACCATGATTTTCCCCAAGAAATATGTAAAAATGGCAGTTATAGTTAGCCCGGAAATGTGGCAAGGTCCAGAAGAATACTTCACGTTCCATCCAAGTTATAACGTATGTTGAAATCACTAGGGAATATTCAGTTCTTGAGACTGGCTCAAACCTCACTTGGATATCAAAGAGAATGTGACATGTGAAATTAAAGCAAAGGAACTTGTCTTTGGCTCCAGTTCTTCCTTGTTAGACACACATCCTAAGCTTCCAAGGACTTCCATGTATTAGAACAGCATGTTCAAGTAGAAAATAGTTCACGTGATTTTAGATTGCGGTTGGGTGGTGCCATCCTCTGGATGTGCAGAGGGCACTGATGAACCACAATTGGAAGGGCAGAGGTTTTGTTATGTTTTCTCCAGTGGTGAGGGTGAGTTCATCCTGGGTTATCTCTTCTCTTGCCCTTGTGAACAGCAGAATGTCTGAGTCACTTGCTTATATTTAGTGCTGAGTATATTGGCCATCAAAGCTGAGAAATCAAGTGGTAAATTTCCCACCAATCATCCAGCACTTAACTTAGAATCATTAACTCTGGCTGCCACATAATTCAAAAGACTAGGATTATATTTAAAATAATAAATGGAGAGAGATGTGGCAGAGGGATTCTTTTAAACTTTCTCAGTGATATTTCATGGTGTGGACCTCAGGGACTTCCTAACCAGATGGGTGAGAAGACCAGTTATGCCATAAATTTAAAGCCAGAGCAAAGTGGGCCAATTCCTCGGAGTTAAAAATGATTTAATGCTGAATCCCCAGGATCTGGAGGAACCCATTCATGTTTATTCATGCTCTGGAAAATGGAATCACTGCCCAAGGAGCAATGTTCTGATTTTACTCTAAATCCAGTTTCCTAAAATCTATTTAAGAGCTTAGGTGAACTCAACCAGGATCTAATAAAGCCAGGTAATTGAATGACACAGAGGCCAATAAAATTCACAGGAGATGGTGTCAGAGATAAACAGCCGCAGGAGATGGCATGGACCATAGTTGAAACTAATTGTGCACTTTGATCTAAATGAACTTTTCTGGAAGAGGCATCGAGGCCTCATTTTGGACAGCTTTCTGGAACTGCAGCATGCAGAGTACCAGCCGAAAACACATCCAGCAGATCATTTGAGTATATGCAGGAGGAAATTAACTGCATGGGGGCACATGCCCTAAAAATGGTGTGGAGGTGTTTTCCACGGGTGAGGCCTCTGCATGTTGCGGACAGTTGAGCTGAGCTCGGCCGCAGTGGGGTGGGCGAGCACTTATGGGGAGGAGGAAGAGCGGACAGTGGAGGTTTGGAAGGGAAGGGTTATTAGAAGTGGGGAAGAGGTTAATGTGACGATAGAGAAGTGAGTGACCTGGACCCTTGCAATTTCAAAGTAGTGAAGTGTCTAGCCTCAGAGCATAAGTCGAGGCAAGCTTCATGCAAGAAGGACATGGTTATGAACGAACCAGATTGGCCAGCCTTTGTGTTTTTATCTTTACACACCCGGGACACATGGTATTAAGCTGAATATATGCCTGTGGTTAATTCTCACATTTGAATGGCCCTCTGTTTTTTGGTTTGGGGAGTGTTAGAAAACTGGAACTGTGCGCCAAAATTACATGTCTTCGTGTAGGAGAAATGTTGACAGTTGAATTATCAGTGGTTACAAACACAGAGGCTTAATCCCAGATGAGAACAGCTAGGCATCACCACTAGCGGTATAATTGATAGCAAATACGTCTTGCACTTAGAAGGTGTCTCCGTTTATCTGTCAAACCAGGAAGAGCAGTGCTGTTTCCATATTAGGCTGAAATGTATTAACTCTTCCTAGTGTATAATCCATACAGTTTGAAAGACAAGAATTTAAAAAGTCAATTGATATTTTTGATTGCACGTGAATGCCTTGGAAAGATTTCTAAGCCCTTAGTGTTTTCCTTTGTGTTTTGGGAGGTGGGGGGAAAGGCAGCTTTTTATGCATTTATGTGTGAAGCTTCTTGAAATCTGACCTTTGTTTTCTATTTTTTTTCCCCTCATATAGGATGATTATTTCAGAAACTGGAATCCCAACAAGCCTTTTGACCAAGGTAAAAGGATGCACTATTTCTTGCTGTATATTCCATGGGAAATGCTGTCTCATTTTTCCTTCCTTGAATGCTGATTTACTCTTCCCTTAAAGGCCAGCTAGCTGTCTTATTTTATTGACTTTTGTGGACTGAATTGAGTGGGGTGATAGAAATTATTTTTATCAAATTGGTTATTTGTCTGAGGTTGTCTAAGACAGATTAAAAAATGTTTTTATTGAATTGACCACTATAATCATTGGTTGGTTTTGTTAGAGAACAAACACATAAAGAAACAAAATAGTAAAATGCTTATCAGACTAACCCGGTGGACTGTTGGGCTGAGTCCAGTGATTTCATTCATGGAACAGACTGTGCCTGGAGACGCTGTCCAATTCACAGGAGCCACAAAAATGAAACTTTCCTGTCTAGAAATAGGCTAATCCCGGGAGGCTTTCAGGGGCGCTGATATTTCCTTTGTTAAATAACTTCATCATGTTTCTAAATAGAAGCTTGTTTCAGGGGCAGCTCACTGACCGCTTGGGTTTTAGCTTGGTCTTCAGAGGGCTCTTTCCTCTCACACCAGCAAGCACAAAGCCAGGCTCCTGAAGGCCATTGTAAATCTCTGTCCTCCTGTGAGTTATTTAAGACACAGCGAGGACCTGCTGTGAATCACATCCCTGTTTCTATTGTTCCATGTGGGGCTGCTGTTGGCGCAGACCCTGCTGCTGAAATGGTGGCAGATTGTACTTCAAGTACGTATATGCAATTAATGCTGCAACTCAGAGGGAAAACGTTACCTACCAAGTCTCAGAGGTTCACGCTTCTGAGAATCAGCTTCAGTTCTGTAGATTGAGTATTTCATGTGGTCACGATGGTCAACTTGACACAAAGAAGTCAAGGAAAGCATTGACGTGTAACACGATAGAAGGCGCCCCTTTCTGCTCTCTCCTTTGTCACTTTAATGGGTCACTCCATCCGGACTCTGGTTTTCTTTTAAGCAAAATTGGCATTAAAATTTTCTCATAGACGTTTAGCATATGCCCTCAAGTAGTGCAACACTTTGTTCATTCATACATGCATGCATTCATTCATTCTCAAACATTTATTGACCTAGCACTCTGGAACAAGCACCGAGCCAGGTCCTGGGGATAAAACAGAAAACCTGTGGTGCCCATCCGGGAGGAGCTCAGAGTGGGGAGTGGGGAAATAGCTCAGTGAACAATTGCAGTGGGAGGTGTGTGAATGGCTATGATGCAGGTGTGTGCAGGTGAGACTATAGGTGGGAGGCTTAGTGGGCATGCATGTGTGTGTTGTGGGCAGGTGCTAGGGAAGGCTTTCTTTTGGAGGCCCCGTCTGGGCTATACCTATGCCAGTGGGCTCCAAGGGCCTCACACTTCAGCAACTTTAAAAAAATTAAAAAAAATTTTAATTGAAATATAGTTGATTTACAATATTGTGTTAGTTTCAGGTGTACAGCAAAGTGATGAAGTTATACATAGGTATAAATATTTTTTCCAGTTCTTTTCCATTATAGGTTATTACAAGATATTGAATATAGTTCCCTGTGCTATACAGTAAATCCTTGTTGTTTATCTATTTTATATATAGTGGTGTGCATCTGTGAATCCCATACTCCTACTAATTTATCCCTTCCTCACCCTTTCCCCTTTGGTAACCATAAGTTTGTTTTCTACGTCCACGAGTCTGTTTCTGTTTTGTAAATAAGTTCATTTGTATTATTTTTTAGATTCCACATATAAGTTGTATCATATAATATTTGTCTTTCTCTGTCTGACTTATTTCACTCAGTATGATAATCTCTAGGTCCATCCATGTTGCTGCAAATGGCATTGTTTCATTCTTTTTTATGGCTGAGTAGTATTCCACTGTGTATATATACCACAACTTCTTTATACATTCATCCACTGATGGACACTTAGGTGCTTCCATGTCTTGGCTATTGTAAATAGTGCTGCTATGAACATTGGGGTGCATGTATCTTTTTGAATTAGTTTCGTCTTTTCTGGATTATATGCCCAGGAGTGCGATTGCTGGACCATATGTTAGTTCTATTTTTAGTTGTTTAAGGAACCTCCATACTGTTCATAGTGCACCAATTTACCTTCCCACCAACAGTGTAGGAGGGTTCCCTTTACTCCACACCCTCTCCAGCATTTGTTATTTGTAGACTTTTTGATGATGGCCATTCTGACTGGTGTGAGGTGGTACCTCATTGTAGTTTTGATTTGCATTTCTCTAATAATCAGCAATGACGAGCATCTTTTCATGTTCCTGTTGGCCATCTTGCTGTCTTCTTTGGAGAACTGACAACTTTAACAGTGACTGAATCATCACAGTAAACCACAGTAAAACATATGAAGGTATTTGTAATTTAGAAATTTTCCATCAAAAATGGTCAAAATTTCTAAAAATTTCTCAAAAGGCTACACCTTCATGTTGGAAGAACACTCAGATGTAGAGCAACACGTTCCCTGCGTGTACCTGGTAAATGAGCCCTTCTGCAAACACCCCTACCAGGATCTTCCTTATGGAGCTACCGCAGGTGATGGCGACCATGAACTGACGCTTTCCAGTCCAGAAAAAGATTTAGGTTCTAGTCCTGTAAGCATCAAATGTTGCCTAAATAAATGCCAAATTTACTCTTCCCCAAGGCCTGCAAACAAATACTAAAACTTTACCAAGGGACATTTTAATTTTTACTAATTCACATTGGGAAAGGTTATACATGAAGGTGGGCATCATTTGTCACTTCATATATGTAAATGATATATCTACATATATGATATAAATGATAGCTTCCTTTGAACATGCTATTTAAATCTGCCTAACCAAAAAGTCCAAACAGGGATTTTTCTCTCCAAGGAATGTTAGCGACTATATCCAGCAGCGTCCTGCCCCTGCTCCCTCTTTTCCTAGCTCTGCAGGCTTGAAAACTCGATCTGCTGAGATAAATCCTTGCAGAAAACCTCATGACCTTCTGGGGTATAATTGAGGACCTTAGCTGAGAAGCCCCACTTTGTACCTCAGGTGTAGCTGCTGTTGGCTATTTATATCCTGAGCTGGGGGGAGAGCAGGCAGGGCTGAGAATAGCCTTCACTTAAAATATCGGCTCCAGCAGATGTCATCAATTACACTGGGTGCCGCTCAATAAAAATGGGAGGTTACTATATCAGCGCTGACGCGGCCTGGCGCAATATAAACCACTGGCATGGAAGAAGAGATTGGGCGTTTCATCTTCCAGAAAATAGGAGGATTGCCGAACTCCAGTGGAGATTGTCAGCTGCAGAGAGAAGTCGTTTCCCCTCCCGAGCTAAAAAAGAATCCAACGTGCTTCAGGCAGTTTTGTGGTTGGGGATGACTTTCAGTTTATAGAAATGGAACTTGCTGGAAAGCATGTTAGAGGGCCAGATGACAAGCATGTTCTGAGGTGGAGGTGGAAGTGGCTTCATGATAGAGGTGGGTGTGGAGTGGGCTTGAAATGCAGGGGGAGAAAAGGGGAAGGAAGGCCATACACGGGGGATTCTGGTAGAGAGTAGTCAGACAGGGGGATTTGAGGCAGGCTGTGAAGGGCATTTCATACCAATCTATGAAGTTTAAACTTTGTGTTCTTGGCAGTGGGGACCCATAGAAAGTTTTTGAGCAGAGGAGTGACAGGTTGAAGGCAATACTTTAGAGGACCTAGTTTAGTGGCTCAACAGCAGTGATTCGGAACCCAAGACACACCTGCTAAATGCTGCCCCTCCTACCGGACTCTTAGGTAACTTCTCCATTGCATCATTCACTGTCTTGGATCCCTGGGCTTTGGTCACAGATGGTCAGACTTAACCATTCAGCTCTGTAGCTTGACCTCTGAAATGCCCTGTAGCTCCTGACTGCCTCAAGTATTGGTGTGAATAGTAAGGACACACGTAGTATTCAAGAAATAGTTACTTCCCTGTAATTGCTCTTTCTGCTGAAGGATAGTTACTGAACTTTGAACAACAGGGCTTCATAGAGCAAGCACTTATCATGTAATGACTTCAAGGTAGTTAGAAGAAAAGCGCCTCGCTGGAGGTCTCCTTCCACAAGGCTGAAAACGTCTTTAACGTGTTATCTTTAAGAGGATCACTAATGCTTCTGTCAGCGGAGTATAATAGCTATCACCTTGAGGCTTTTCTAAGAATTCTCTCGGAGATTTGGATAAAGTAGTCTATCCTTTTTGATTGTAATGACTTAACGCCAAATCTCCTCACAGAAGGGACAGACTGGGAGTTCAGAATAGAAGGCAACAATTATTAACTCAGGTGAGAAATTTCCTTTGTGAAGTCCACAAAGACAGATGCCCTGCGGGGAGTTGGACAGGCTGTATAGTTCAAGAGGGCAACTGGAAGATGCAAACGGCTTCCTGTCTTATATGGGCAGGAGGAGTGGAGGCCCTCAGAGTGGACCTCTGCAGGAGGCTGGCCGAGCCTGGAGGGCTCTGGAGTGATTCCAGAGTTTTGGGTGGCCTCTGCCGCTTTTGCCTTTGGCACCTTCCCTCCACTGGCCCCTAGCAAACCTGGAGCACAGAGTGGGTGTTGAGCAGACATGAGTTTTATGCTTCTGAAAGTGGCATCTGGTCCAGCAAGATGCTTCCCCAAGAAAACAGTCCCTGCGCAAATAAGTTTGGGACACACATATGCTCTGTTCATCTCGTGGAGATTCACAGTGTTTGTTAGCAATTTAAAAGCTCTAAGAAGTCTTTTAGTGAAGAAGCCCATTTAACTTACCATGTGCTAAATTTGCCTTTGACCACATGCTTTTGCTGTTATTTTTTTCACACCATACCTGTCATGTCCCCAGCAAAAGTGGTATCTTCTGTGGGATACACTTTGGTGAGTGCAGTATGGGGTCCCAGGGTTTGTAGTCAGATCCTCTAAATTTGGAACTTGACTCTGCCAGTTACTAGCTGTGTGATTCTAGGCAAGTTGCTTAACCTCTCTGATTCTAAGCCTTCCCGTCTGGAAATGGTAACAATAAGAGCACCGAGAGGATTAAATGAGTTAATGTGTCTGGCAGATAGCAGGCACTCTGTTAAGTGTTGTTTTAGCCAGCAATTGATCTTTTTCGCTCCCTCCTCTTCCTGTCTAGCTGCCTTTCCATGTTGCTTCCCTCCCTTCCCATGCAGGTTTTCTTTCTTTCTTCTTGTATTCCCTCATGGGGGCGCTCACAGTTGCAATGCTCTGGAGCTCCCGGGCTAAATTAGAGCTGGCCTGTCTTACACTAGGCGAGTCATTGCCTTTGCACCTCCACATCCTCATTATTGGGGCTGAAAAGGTTCAGGCACTTAATGCTCATTCATTCATTCATTCAACAGGTACCGAATGCTGATGTTTAAACCCCCTACGCTAGATAGTAGGGACCACACTAAAGAAGGTCTTTCTTGGGACACTCGGGATTATAAATCATTAGTCATCTGTCCAAGTTCTCACACCAGCACGGAGTGTGTGTCCGTACTGGGGGTGACAGGGTGGGGAGCAGGGACAAGTGCTGGTGGGGTTGGGAAAGTGAAAAGTATTGGCCTGGGAAACTGGGAAGCTCATATGATGTCAACTGTTTACCCTAGTGACACAGGGCAGTTTTAGTTGGGATGATAGTTTTTGCGACCCCCTGGCCTCACTCAGTCTGTGTCTGTTGACTGCGGATCAGGGCGCCCCCAGCCTTAGCTGATCAACATTCCCTTCGGGGAGACGCTGAGGGTGCAGTCTCACAGATCCTCTTTTTCCTTGGAGTCGGGTGGCTGATGAGGAAGGTTATTCAAAGGGCCTGGAGGGGAAAGAGAGAATTGGTTGAACCACAATACTGTGGTACAAAAATAAAAGGTGTTGCTTTGGGGATTCACCGAGGGAGGGGATGAAAAGGAGCAAAGTGAATTCTAACAGGCAGCTTCAAAACTTCTAAACCAGTCCTTCGTGAAAAAGAAAATCGGAGCTTATTCATAATGCTTTTGCCAAGTAAAAGGTTTTTATTGTTGTCGTTGTATTGCAGGGTTGAGAAGGTAATTTGTGTATAAAACCATTGCATCACTTTAATATAAAATTCTGATTACCTGAAGATGTCCGAAGTGATGGAATGCAAATTAATCTAGGTTCCATACTGCAGCCATGGTCTGCTCAGGAAAGAACCCACTGATGTACTTGGGTAAGAAGTTCCACTTGATGGGACAAACCATTTTAGGAAAAATGGCTGAAGGGGATTTATCATGGAACTTTTTCTGAGACGAGTGGCTTCCTTTAATGTGGAATAAATGAATGTTTTAGGTAAAGTGTGGAGGTGTTGGTTTAAAGGATAACGCTTTTCCTTCTGGAGTGAAGATTAATCATTTTTCCTCCAGAGCGGCCTGGCTGTGACTAAATCTCAGATGATGCTGGTGATCTTCAGAGCAGAATATGAACTCGTAGAAATTGATCTCCAGATAAAAATAAAGCTCCGAAAGGCAGGGTCCCCTTTCATTTATGCTGTTCACTTGAGTAGAATAAAAGAAGAAAAACCTTGCCCTTTGACTTCCAATCTATTATACCAAGATCCTGACAAGCTCAAATCCTCACCAAAGCCCTGAACTGTTTTCAGGCGAAAATTCTAAAACTCGAAAGGAGAGAATTCTTCCTGTGTTCCAGCCGTGTTTCTGGAGCCAGAGCCCCGTGGACCATCACAGCAACATGTTTTGTCCAAATTTTAAAGAGCTCCTGGGGGAGCCAAGATTGCTTATTTCTAATATTTTTCTTTAGAAGGAGATTTCTTTCCCTCTAGATTGATCTGAAATTTTACATGATAGGCTTTATAGAAATCTTAAATCCCCATAGCTTTCCTCTTGATGTGGAATTTAACCTCACCCCAAAAGGAGCCTCTGATTCGCATTTGTAGGGCCTTGAAAATTTTTCAGTGTTTAAGGATCTGTTCATCCTATCTGATCCTTCGGGCTACTGATTCTCAGAGGCAGCTGGCCTGGTTTGTGGGAAGCATCTTAATTTTCTCCGGGTTCCCTCATGTTTGGTCTGGTTGGTTCCTCCCTCTCACCTTGGCCTTTGCACATAAGTTAAGGACCATTCTCTCCCCTTAACAGAAATAGCTCCTGTTATTTAAAATTACCAATTCCTGCCCCAGACATTCACACCTCACTCCAGCCACCTCAGCCTCTCACCTCCTGCCATCTCTTCTTCTCTTTCTTGATTATGACCATACAATGGTTACTATTTTTAAAAATTTGAAGTATTGATTTTTAAATTTTCCAAGTCAATTCTGCCAGAGAAGCAGCAGAAAACTGTTAATTCAAATATTGGTTTGCTCCTCGTTTAACTCAGCCTATCTGCTTTGAAGTTAGATCAAGTTGAAAGTTTTATCTTCCATCTCTGGCTGCCTTTGCCTGTTTGCTTATTTTAAGGAAATAAAACATCAGATATAAGACTGAAATCCCCCAGGGGCCCCTCCTTGGTCCTCTTTCCCATTTTCTTTTCTTTAAAGGTGACCGTATCGTTAACATGCTTTTCTTTCCATGTTCTTGTCCTTTTATGTCATACGTGCATGTCTACAAACACTGTTATACATATAGAAATGAGTGTTTTCTCCTCTAACCTGTTTATTTCACTGAAAATCGTTTTCGATTGGTTAGCTGTCGATACAGTTAATTCCTTTATATTGTGATGTTCTGTGGTACTAATATGCTCCAGTTTATCCACTTATTCCCCCGTTGGTGGACATTTATGTTGTCTCATTTGCTTTGCTGTTGGAGCTGCTTTCTCCTAGCATTTCTAACACATGCTGACTGATTCGTCCATCCAGCCCCTTGGCCTGGAGAGTGTGGTGTCCCCCAGGGGAGGCCGAGGTGGGACAGGACTCTGCCACTCTTAAAATGTGCGACTTCAGGCAAATCACTGGCCTTTCTTGACTTCCGTTTGCCCACCTCTGCGATAAAAGGGGTGGGCCAGGTGGCCCCTGAGGTCCTTTCCTTCTGATAGCCAAGCTATCATGGTTTCAGGCAATGTAGAATCTGTGTATGTTTTCCTCATGAAGGAAGGAAAAATGAAAAATTTGAAGTCTGATGCCCTTATTTCAAAGGTCACAGTTTAACCAATGAGGTATGAATATCGCTTCAATAAAACCAATGGAATTAAATGAGCCTTTTAACCATCAGGGGTGGGGAGGGAGGCTCAGAATAAAAAGCAAAAAGGACCAAAGCAGGAGGTACTTTGTTTTCTCACAGAGTCCTGAGGGCACTGCAAGAGGTGGAGGAAAGAGCCAGGGTTTAGGAGGCTCGAGTTCGAATCTCGGCTCCCCCGTGAATGTGGGACATCCACTTGAGGCATCTGACTTATCTAGGCTAACGATATGCATCTGGTGGACATTTGTGACGACTGTGTGAGCTCATGATTGCAGAGAGCCGGGGAGTTGGTATGTGGCGTGTGCCCAGGAAAGCTCAGCTTCTTCTCGGCTCAGCCCTGCCGGGGACCCCTGTGCAAGCTCCATCTCCTCGCAGGAGCCGGCCGCTGTGGGTGTTAAGTTCCCGGCTTCCTCTGGCTCCTCCAGCAGCTGCCAGCACCCTGGCCCCTGAGAACCAAGGAGCCAAAGCCATTCTGTGTCGTGCTCCACCCTTTGGATGGAATCACGAAGGCTAGTAAAATTTCCCGTGCAATTATGGGGCGCTGTGGCTTTCTGTTACTGTGTTTAAGAGGTTCTTTTAGCATGAACAGATCCATTTAAAAGACACGTTTATCACCTTTCCCCCAAACTCATAAAACGTAGTGTTAGTTATAAAAAGAAAAAAAAAAAAAGAAGCAAACCCAAACCTTCGGCTATTCCATCTGCTAGAACAACAGCCCCTGAATTAATTACATAGTATTTGTTGAGTCCTAATGAAACAGCCTTGGTTTGGGGAAATTCTCAATAGGGGAAAAAATGTCAGTTGAATTTTTAAATGGATCAGTAATACTGGTTAAATTGTCCTCACTGGAGACCGCAGAGTGGATGAGAGCATTTTCCCAATGGGAGTTGGCTGCCTGGAGAAGCACTCGCCAGAGTCACCTGTGCCCCATAGCGCTTCTGCCTAAGATCCAGAGTTTTCTTCTGTTAAGTTCTTCAGTGTGTGTTATGTAACACTTCATTGCTGGAGGCCTATCCAATGTTTGTCCTGCCCTAATAACCGTGTATGATGAAAGGCAGTGTGAGGTATTGGGAGGACCCTGGGCATTGCAGTCTCAGAGATTGAGTTCAGCTCCAGCTCTTCCCTCTAATAACTGTGTGTACCTAGGCAAACGCTTCACTTCTCTGGGCCTCAATTTCCTCATCTGTAAAATAGAAATTATGATGTTTTTCCCAGCTGTGACATGAAGGGTCTGTAAAACTCTGGATGTAGTGCCTGATCCAGTCTTATTATCACGTACATGAGAAAGGCAATGAGGCTTTGGTAAAAGGAGGAGGGTTGATGTTTTGTTCTGGACTCTCAGTGTGAGAGGCTCTTAGGGGTTTTGATGTGTCTGCTTCTCCCTTTTGGTGTGTGAGCTAATTGATCAGTGAATTGTTCCCTGATCACTTAGTAGGTGCTGAGTTGGTTTCATGCAGGAACATGATGAGGAATGTGACGGCAGCTTTCTTCGGGGCGCTTGTAGTCTGTGTAGCCGAGACAGAGACAGAGGGACACGTGAAATAAAATAACCCAGGGTGTGTGCTTGGGACGCCCAGACAGAGTCTTGCAGATGGGGGCGCTCAGGGGATGGGAGAGCCAGCCCTTCCTGGGTGGGAGTCAGGAAAAGGATGGTGGAGGAAGTGACCTGGAGCCTTTCTAAGGATGGGTAGATGCTGGGAGGTGAGCTGGAGGGACAGCCTCTGACGGAAAGAAACGTTTCCTGATGGGTGAGACTTCGGTTACCCAAGAAGTGAAGTTTGATAGGATGCTTTAAAAAAATACATTTATTAAGAGAGAGGAAGAAAATGTAAGTCATGACTTCAGTAGGCTGCTTCTGTCTGTCGCCAGTTATCTCTCCAGATCCTTCTGATGTTGAAGTACCCCTAGAGTGGGGACTGCAGACGGTGAGGTAGGTCTGGTGCAGGAACACTGGGGGTGGGGCGTGGGGTCTGGGACAAGCCAGCACCTACTCCACCTCCAGAGAGTGACCGTGACCCGGCTGTCGCCGAGGGTGGTCCTGAGGGTGCTGGGGCCCAGCGTCACCAGGACTTCTGCTTGCTGCAGGGGAACGAGAAATGAAGAAGTCTTTGTATGTGGGTACAAACTCCTTATTCGTCAGTATTAGCAAATAAATCCATTATTTAAAAAAAAAAAAAAAACGAGAAGAGGGTGAACATGTCCTTGGACTGTCTGTGGATTCTCCTAGAGGAGAGCCGAGGGTCTCGTTGTCAGACCTCGTCTCTCGCCTGTGGTGTGTAGGCTCTGGAGGCTGATGAGTCCTTGGGGTGCCTCTGACCTGGAACAGCGGGGTGGCCCGAGGGTAGAGGCAGCGCCTGGCGGAGCAGGGGCACGCGGCCTGGATGGAGTCATTGTTGCCAGGCGACGATTAGATGCCAGGAGGCCTGCAGCCACGTGTAATGAGCAGGGGAGCCTGAATGCTGGGCCGACCTCTGGGTTATTACTGCTGTTTCTCTGCGGCCTCCCACACCACTTGCAGATGGATTGTTTTAATCTCGAGAAGAGGGAAACACACCCCTGCCCTCTCACGTGCATTCAAGCACTCACACAACTCACACGAAATAAGGTGCTATGGGGATTTAGAGACACAAACCGTGTCCCAGAGAGCCGGAGCCAAGTCCCTTTGATCTTGTGGTGATCGTGTGAGGCGCTGAGTCTCCTCACCGTGGGGCAGCTTGGGGCAGGGCTGTGGGCAGTGCCATCCCTGAGGAGCCCTCAGCAGGAGGTGAATGCTGTGTACAGCAGTTGGCCCTGCGCTGCCCCTGCTCTTCCTTGGCCAAAAAATATTGGTAGAAAGGGATCAGAAAGGTGGGAAATGTCAGATGCCCTGAATGCCAAGAGGAGAAGACCCCAGTTAGGTGGAGGGTGGTCCTTCTGAGCCGACACTCTAGCGCCGAAGTGGCCCAGGGTTTGTGCCACCCACGAGCCCTGGCCTCTACTCCAGCCTCTGTCTTTCCCCCTAACTTCAAAATGTGGAGATAACTTCACTTGAGTTCTCCTGCTATATTCACTTCAGGTCTGTAAATGCTCAGTTTCCGTGCAGGAACTTACTTGAAATGTCACTCAGCTGTCCTCAGATTTGTAACCAAATGATGGTAACCTGACATTTCTGTCTTTTTTAAAAAATATGTTTTTTCTGTCTCATTCATGAAAGGGTAACTTTCAGGAATTTATAATATCAGGTAATAAATGAATAGATGACAGTATTTGGATCTAAGGAAAAAATGTGAGTGAATTAAATAAAGCTGCAGCAAGGGTAACACTCAAAACACACGCACAGTACATTTCTGTGCACTTCTAGAGCGGGCCCTGGGGCTTCCTAATAACCAAAGGAAGGAAGGAAGCACACGGCCTTATGTGCCCAGGAGATGAAGAAAAGGCAGCTTTTCATGAGAAATACAAGGTGTTCCTGGTATGGAGACCAGAGATGCCTTCCTTCAGTGAGTTCTCAAAAAGGGAGCTGTGTGGGCATGGACCACTTTCTTGACAGTGTCTGACAGTAAATACCACAGTAAATTTTTACCATTGCTTCCTCCAGGATCTCTCGGTGTATGCCAGTGGCATAGTGCCAAAGTGCAGTTCTATAAGGTAATTCGATGATAAGCCAGGCTAATAAAGAGTACACAGTCTTCTAAAGGTCTGGCTTGATACATGGATAAAATTGACAACATCCGGAAGAATGGATGGCCTGTCTCCATCAGAGAATACTCTGATTGTTTTGTTTCTGGTAACTGATTAGCATTGGGAACAGAGAGTTCTGGGCTTTTCCTGGCAGAAACAAGGAGTTCAGATCATCTGTGCTGCCAATTAGTGGAAGCAAATGGGTCTCCTTCATCAGCCAAGTGGTGGGTAGAGCCAATGTCCTCAGTCAGACATGCAGAATCCAACCCAGAACTATGATACCTGAACACAGAGTCACCTTCCTGCATGCCAAGCCTGTAGGTGAATTCAGACCCACAGACAGTGGGTGATGATGAACATCAGCGTTCTGCCCTATATACCACTGGAACCGCAGGGGGTCACAGAGATGTCACATGGGAGCTTTATAATGTGATTTAGGCTTTACGAGGATGGGAAACGCTTTCCTTGCACACACTTATATATTTACACCCCTCTTTCTCAAATGTGGGCAGATGCTGATGTGCTCAGTAAAATTGACATTTTATTTAGAGGTGTTACCTTTACGGTTATCTTTATGGAACTTACGGTTACTAGGGGGGAAGGATGGAGGGGGGAGGGATAGTTAGGGAGTTTGGGATGGACATGTACACACTGCTGTATTTAAAATGGATAACCAACAAGGACCTACTGTGTAGCACAGGGAACTCTGCTCAGTATTATGTAACAACCTAAGTGGGAAAAGAATTTGAAAAAGAATAGATACATGTGTATGTATAACTGAATCACTTTGTCGTACACCTGAAATTAACACAACATTGGAGCATCAACTGTACTCCAATATAAAATAAAAAGTTTAAAAAAAAGTATTACCAAATTCATATTAGATTTAGTTGTTATGAAATTCTCAGCCATCAACAGAACTATTAGCATGATAGCTGCCTTTGGAGGGTGAAGGGGAGGGTGCCGTTTACAGGTGTTTTTTGACAGTTGAAAAGGGGTCCTCATGGTAGAAGAATTTGGGCATATTGCCACAGCACATAGACACAGGAATTTTATTCCGGAATATTTTCAAACAAGTGTTGTGAAGCACTCATTGAGAACTCAATAGAAACTCATAGGATGCCTAATTTTCAGCCATGTCTCTTCTCAGCAGTACTGCTAAGATAAATTATTTGAAAAATAAAGATATATATTTTTCCCTTAGGAAAAAATACAATTTGGGGGTGTGGGCCATATAAGTGTCGGCAGGCATCTGCTAATAATGATGATTTTCACTTTTAGAGAGGTCAGTCCTTTCTGTTAGTGATGGGCCTGGAGGAGAAAGCCCCAGTTAGTGATGACAGAATTACACTGCCAGATTAGGGGTGAACATTCATCATTCTGTTGTCACAGCAAGGTGTAGATTTCTTCACCCAGGAAAGGTTTCAAGTGCTTTATGTATAGTTTTGAAAGTAGGAGTGGGGTGATAAGACACAGGGATGTGGGCCAGTCACCATATTAAGCCAGCACAGTGCATGGCGTTTTGAACTCCTTCTGGTATAATAGCTGCACTTGGATATTTGTTGGGTTGCTTGTGGAGAGGGAGTTGAGGACGCTGTCTGGCTCCCCAGGACAGCCCTGGAAGCAGTGGGTGGGAGTTGCAAAGTGACAGACTTTGGCTGAGTTCAAGTTTGGCTGTTTTACAGCCCAAGCTGTGTGGGGACGGGATGGGCCACCTTGGGGTGGGGGGAGGGGTAAAGTCACCATTGCTGGGATGTGCACACCGAAGATTGGCCAACCACCTGGTTGAGGGAACCAAACTCTGGATGGGGGCAGGGGCACTTACCGTTGACATGGCTTCTGACTTTGAGTTGATGTAGTTCTAAGATAAGGCAGGTCTGTTGAGAAGCGATCATTTTATAATAGAAATTATCCCCTTTAGGGTTTTCTCAAACAACTTGCCTGATTGGTACATCTGAGGTGGATTCAGTTTACCAAAGCTATGTCTGCGCAGCTGTGTATGGATTCCTGATCAGTAGGTGGGGTTGATCAGAGGTGATTGAAGCCTCATTCATTGCAAAGACAAGGGACTGAGAAAGTAAAATGACTGGCTTACTGGGTGTTCCTAGTAAAGGAAAGTAATATATCTAGTCAGTTGAAGGCTTCGGTTCCTGCATTCCTGCACACTGCATTTGAATAGATTCTGTTGTCTTTGGCAAGAATGGCTGGGGGATAAATGGCCCTGGTGCTATGTTTTATTTTGCCAGAGCCATAGATACAGGCATAAATTTCCAAATGCACTGTGATTTATCAGCATGAGACTCACGTAGAGAGATCGGTGTCCTCTGTGGAGAAAGAAATGTTTTTGTCTTACATTCAGATGATGGAGCAAGGGGGAGTGAATAAAGTGGGTCTGGGGAAGCCTTCTTCTTCACAGAGAAGCCAGGGAGGGCCTGTAGGAATAGATTAGGCTGGTCTCCGCCCTCCAGGAAAGCCTAGAACCTGCCGTGGGCTGTTGTCCAGATTCAGAGTCTAGCGCCACATCCCTGGATCCCCTCCCACAGCCCCAAAGGCATGCTTTGACAAACGCCTGTCATCTGACTGAGCTTATGTTGTTGGAGAGATCTGCAGTGCAGGCAGGATTAAATGTGGTTTTGTTAGCATATCAAATGATGACTCTCGAGATATTTAGAACCTTGTGCTATCTCAGACACCAAGGAAGAGACCCTGCAACTCTCAGATAAAGATAAAGCAGAAACTAACAACAACAACAAAAAGATGGATTCTTGTGTGTTGGGAAAGTATGTGCCTAGTGTCAACACTGAGCGGGTCTGCTCTGGAGGAAAAACGGGAGGGACCATCCCTGCCTCTAATGCCGTTCAGGCTGAACCATCAGGTCAGGGGAGGGAAGTGGGGTATCAGTCAGAAATGATAATGCCCACGCCTTGCTTTCCCTCGGAAGCACTTGGGAAAATCAAGGGCTAGCACGTTGAAAGTCAAAATTGTTGTCTTCAGGGGGTCCACCTCCTTCTTTATGCTGTCCCATGGAGAACACAGGCTCACTAAATTGCATTCTACACCTTTTTATTGAACGAGCAGAGTTGCCTTGAGCCGAAGTGGAGCCCAAAAAGTCCTCCCGAGAGGGGCCTGGTGAGTCCCCACTGTGCTGTTGCTTCTCCGGAAAGCAGACTCGTCGTGTAACTAGTCTTTACTTTTACCAAACTGCTTTGGTAGAGTGATGATAGAAAAAGTCATACACTTGGAGGCTGGGGACTAGTAAAGCACTTGTCTAAATATGTTAGAGAACGAGAATAAGGCAGACCTAGAATATAAACTCAAGCCTATCTAATTCCAGGTTCCTACACTATAGTAAAATCACTTCATAGATTTTTCTGCTTATATAATGAAATAGAGTACAGAAAGGACCTAGCACGTATAAAGTACTTAACAAATGTTAGGAAGACTTTAAAAGGGAGGAGAACAAACCATGATTGGTGGCCTTCCCTTATCTCAGACTTTCTTTAGTAGTCGTTGTTATTACAGTAGCAGTCATGATAATATTTACAGCTAGTGTTTATTGAGTGCTGACCATCAGGCATTTTGCTAAAAATTTTACATTCATCGTCCCAGTTAAGACACTTCTGGTTGAATATGAGGTTAACTGTGGGTTTGTCGTAATGGCCTTTATTATGTTGAGGTGTATTCCTTCTATACTCATTTTATTGAATTTTTATCATAAATAAATGTTGAAACTTGTCACATGCTTTTCTGCATCAATTGAAATGATCATGTGATTTTTTTTATCCTTCATTTTGTTAATGTGGTGTATCATGTTGACTGATTTGCAGGTTGAACGACCCTTGCATCCCTGGAATAAATCTCATTTGATCATGTTGTATGATCCTTTTAATGTGGTGTTGTATTCGATTTGGTCATTTTTTATTGAGGAATTTTTGTATCTATGTTCATCAGTGATTTGGGCCTGTGATTTTTCTTTTTTGTGTGTTGTCCTTGTCTTGTTTTGGTATCAGGGCAATGAGCCTTACATGAACAGAGGGATCAGGCGAGTTATGAAGGGCCCGTTTATCAAATGTAAGGAGTTCAGGTGCAAGAGACCACGGACCGACCCAGTGATTCAAGAGCAGGAACAGGTTAGAAGGGGAGAGCTTGGTGACCCAAAAGAAAAGGATTACGTCACTGAACGCAAAGTTGGAGTAGAAACATTTGCATGTTTGCATTCATGCTGTGCCCCCAGCAACAGGTCATTATAGCCATGAAACCCTGCCTACTTGGTCTGGTCTCAGGAGGTAAGCAGGGATCAGACCGGGAGTTCTTGGATGGGAAACCAGGTGAGATTGGTCTGCTTAGTGTCAGCATGTATCCAAGACGGAGTCATCCTATCCTAGATCTAAACTGTGAGTCTACTTTATGACCTTGGGGAGGTTACTTAACATCCCTGACTTCAGTCTGTAAATTGGAGAAGGCTAAAGCTACCTTATTTGGTTGCAGTCAGAGATTAATTGGGCAAAATGTATATGAAGGTTCTACTTTGGTGCCTGCCCATGGCAGGAGCTCAGGACATGTTAGATCCCTTCCCTCTAGTTGATGGGCTGAGTATCAGTGGAGCTGAGTGCCCATGGCAAAGCAAAGATGCTGGGAGGTGCGCTCCAGGGAGTTTCACAATTGACCTGGCAAAGCGGGGGAGGGGACTGGGCTGTTCTCCTCCAGAACTGCACACAGAAGTGAGTTCTCAGCTGGAGCACCAGTATTTGAGTCCTTGGGGATTTGACAGATAGACATTTTTTGCAAGGACATCATTTATATACCATTATGGAAATCACCAAGACTTACCCTCCCCCACCAAACAAAAAAAAAGAAATGATAATGCCAGTCGTCTAGTTAATCGTGCTATAGGAGCTTTTCTGTAGAATATTCTTAGCTGTTGGTATGTTCATAACTCTGTGGTTTATATTTTCTTCTTTGTATGTTTTCCATTTTTCTTAGAGAACCACGTTTTCCTATATAAGTGTGATTCTTTAAATGTACAAAATGGAAAGTTATCTGGGTGGTATAACTTTTCAGATAGTATGGAGGGAGATAGGCGAATTGCAGCTAAGAGCAAATTTTAGTTATTTCATCTCTTGGCTATTTGACTATTCCTTTAAGTATTAATATTAATACTATAATATTATAATAATTTGCAAATAGTTTGCACCAGGGCCTTTGCATGTTCTGTGCCCTCTGCTTAGCATATTTCTGGCCCCCTGTCCAACACATCCCTGAGGTCTCAGTTTATGTCACTTACTCAAGGAAACCTCCTGTCATTGACCCTAGACTAGATTAGATCACACTCTCCTAATAGTCTATGCTTTGCATTGTTACACAGTTGTAGGTTAATAATTTTTCAGAATTATTTACCGTTTGTATCCCTGGTAAACTGTGATCTCTTCGGGACGAGGCTTATATGTCTTGTGTACTTCTGTATCTCCAGGGCCCGGTGTAGGACTGGGCACAAAGTAAGTGCTGAGTTAATACTCGTCAGAAAAAGTAATTACTGTTTATTGAGCACCTATTGTATGCCAGTACTATCTAGCCCTCTTTAAAAAATGTGTGTGCACAGGCATATAACCATTAATACTTACAACTCTATAAAGAAAACAGGTTCTTCCCATTTACAACTGGAAAACTGGGTTCAAATCTTGAGAGTAGAATATTCAGGTTTAAAAAGGATTCAGGAAATTCATAAGTAGTCATCTGGAAAAGTATTCATGATATAAATGTGAAAAAGCAAAACTGTACCTAATATGATTTTACTTATGTGAAACAAAGTGTTTATGTATGTATATAACTGATGAATGTGCTTGTATTTGCGTACAAAATACCTTAACACCAAATTGTAACCATTTATCTCTGAGGAATGGGCTGGGAGGGGCATGAGCAATTTTACTTTGCAGTTTTTCATATATTGTCATCTAAAAATTTTTATTGTAAGCCTCTCTTTTTAAATAAATAGAGAAAGAAGACGCCTTGCCTAAGTCCACGTAGGTGGTTTGGTGATTGAGGGGGGATTTGAACCCCAGCCCACCTGGCTGTATAGCCTGGGTTCTGTTCCCGATACCTTTGATGTGTCTGCAACAGTAGTTTCAATACCCCCCAGAGAACATTTGGCCGTGTCTGTAGACAGTTTTGGGTTTTACACTGTGGGGGGCAGGTGCTCCTGGCATCTGTGGGTTGAGGCCAGGAGTGCTGCTAACATCCTACACTGCAAAGGACAACCCCCAGTCCCCACCCAGTTATCCACCCCACCAGGTCAGTAGTGCTGAGGCTGAGGAAGCTTGTTCCAGAATGGCGTCCTGTCCTATCCTGATTCTGGTGAACTTGGTGCCCAGCTAGGCCCCACAGGGCCATCAGCCATGTGGCCAGGGGATGCCCGGCCCTGGCCTAATGAGCCCTGGTAGCAGAAGGTAGTTTCGGTGCCCAGTGGAAACAGTAAAAGTTAAACCACCTATCGGCGTTATCCCCAACCAAAGCTTTTAAAAGAGAGCTGGAGACAGACAGATGGTAATTGGGCTGTTAGGGAGGTGATCGCTAGGAGAGAGAGAGGGTCTTGAGGAGGTGCAGGGTGGGTGGGAGCCTCTGTGTGCCTTAGCACGACCTGAGGGAAAACTGAGTTCTTTTAGGAGGGAGGACGATTCCCATCACCTCCTTTAGTGACTTACGAGGTTCTGTGCTACCTGAGATCAGGCGTCGTGCTGGCCTCCAGAAGCCAATCAGCAGCGCCGTTCTGCGGGTGCCTGCACGGCGAGGTCTCATCCGTCAGGCCGTTCCTTAAGGGGGGACCCCCTCTAGGAGCTGCGCGGATCCACAGTGAGCGCTGCGGGTGAGAAGGCTGCTCTGCCGGCATCCTCGCATCGACCGTGCTGTTCTGCTGGGAGCGTTCTTGAGAATCATCCCATTTGACCTTCTCACATCACAGAGGGGGAAACGGAGGCCACAGAGGGGAAAGAAGGCCTCAAACCACCCAGCTAGTTGCTGGCCAGTCAGGACTGGACCGCTGACCCCTGGCTCCTGGTGTTGCCGTCAGCCCTAAGACAACAGTGGGAAGAAAAGAGAGATCTTTTTCTTAAAGACAAAGAGACAAATAGACAAGAAAACCTTCTCCTTGTGTGGGTGAGGTTGGAGAGGACCTGGTTTAGGGGGCAGGACGTGGGGGTGATGGTGAGGGGGTGAGGGCTTTGCTCTCCCGTGACTCAGCAGTGTTCGGCGGCTCTCAAAGTGTGGCCCTCCGGCGAGCAGCATGCCTTCGCTGGAGAGCCTGTTAGAATGAAAATCGTCCAGCCTCACCTCAGACCTGCTGAATGGGAGCCTTTGGGAATGGGACCTAGCAATCTGTGTCACCTTGACCTAGCCCCCTGGGTGATTCTGATGCACACTCAAGTGTGAGAACCACTGGTGAGAGGGAAAGACGATGGGACTTTGCTTTCCCATGTTGTCTTTCCATTAGCTGGGACCTGGGACGTGTCACATGACTTCTCTGGGCCTCAGTTTCATTGTCTGTAGAACAGACAATATAGCAGACAGGAGAGCTGTGCTGTGAAACTGAGCCAGGTCTGTGCATGGACCATGCAAACGACCTGGGGAGATTGGCTCTGAGAAAGGAGGGCAGTCACAGCGAGAGACAGGTGAGTGTAACCTGTGTAGGATTATGGTGAGGGTAGTGGTCATCTCAATTATAGTCAGAAGTATCAGGCAACCAACATGTGGTAGGTTCAGCTTGCTTTCATCTAATCTCAGACACCACAGTTTGAAGATACGTTAGTACCACTAAAAAAACAAACAAAAAAATACCCAATATGAATCAAACTGGCATAGCATTGATTGTTTTTTAAAAAATTCCTGGGACTTCCCCAGTGGTCCAGTGGTTAAGACTCCGCACTTCCACTGAAGGGGGCACAGGTTTGATCCCTGGTCGGGGAACTAAGATCCTGCACGCTGTGTGGTGTGGCCAAAAAAAAAAAAAAATCCTGATTTCACTATTAAAATATGAAAAACTATATAAAAAACTGTAAGTGCTGAGTACTATTCACACATTATTATGTTCAGTCTTCACAACTACCCTGTGAAATTAGTGCTATTACTGTACCTACTTTACAGATAAGAAAGAGACTCATTTGAGTCCATTGTGTAGAATAGGGATTCGGCAAACTTTTTCTGTAAAGGGTCAGGTAATGAGTATCTTAGGCTCTATGTGGTTTCTTCCGCCACGATGCAATCCTGCCTTGCAGTGTGAAGGCGGCCACAGGTGACGTGCAAATGATGGGTGTGGCTGTCTTCCAATAAAACTTTATTTATGGGCACTGATATTTGTATTTCATCGAAGTTTTGTGTGTCATCGAACATTAGCTTTAATTTTCAACTGTTTAAATAGGTAAAAATTATGCTTAACTCTCAGGCTATGTAGAAACCGGTGGCAGGCCAGATTAGTCCTGAGTGTAGCCCCTGGGGCAGTAGGTTTTGACCCCTGGTCTAGAGTCACCTGGAGTCAGGGTTCAAATCCAGGTGTGTCTCCACAATGAGGATTTAATCTCCACTACACTGTGCTGTGTATAGTAAGGAGAGGTAGATGATTGTCAACTTACTTGTTTCCAAAAACAAAGAAACAGAAAGTCCTGCACTAAAAGTACTATTTGCCTTAATCATGGAGTTTGTCAGGTTTTTCAAGGGAGATCTGGTTTTAATTCCCTCTGAACTTATTCTTAGCTCAGTGTTCATTATAACTGGGAGATGCATTTTGACCTTGGAACTGACAGTTTGAAATTGTCAAGTTATAAAAAGTGAAACAAACATGTACATGGTATACAAAATTCATGTCAAAAGTGTATAAAATAAAAAGTAAAGTTCTTTTACTCCCTTGTTCCCTTTTGTTATGTAATTCCTCTTGCCATAGATAACCACCACCGTGAACAGGTTCTTGGGCATCCTTCTAGAAGTTGACTAGGTGACTACAGCAGTGTGTGTATGCATATTCATTTCTCTTTGCATTCTTTATTTTTCACGTACTACATCTTGGAGAGCTCTCCTTATCAATTCCTCCATTGATACATTATTTTTAGTGGATGCATAATATTCTCCTGTGTATGTAACTTGTGAAGTACTGCTATTTATTTAACCGTGTTCCCATATTTGGATTTGAGTCATTTCCAGTTTTTTAGTTATTACCAAAAATGGTTCAGTGAATATTGCTGTAAGTCAGTCTGTCATGCTTCTATAAGTATTTCTGTAGGATAAGTTCCTGGAAGTGAAGTCTCTGTATCAAAGGAGATGTGCTTTTTTGATACCTTAGTTAATGTTTTTCTTACAAGAAATTTCAAACAAGTTATTCCCTGGAGCCAAGAATGTCTACAAAGAACAGCATTGCTGGTGGAAAATTGTCTCCCTCCTGCCTCCTGTAATATTTCCAGTTATCTGTTTTTTTTTGTTTGGTGAGAAAATAGGTCATGTTTCATCTTCAAAACAGTTAGTGGAGAATTCGTACATGGTGACACTGAGGTTTTGGGCTCTGGATCTTATCATGATATTTGACTTCTATTTAAAGAACAGTCACCTTTTCTTTAAGAACATAAGAAATGTGTTCTGGCCTGCCTGGCCAGAATTCTCTGATGAAGCAACAGTGGTTTGTGAAAACTGTACTTAATCTCCATGAATTTTTCTCGAGGCCTAAGGGAGGATTTGTTAATAGCTTATACATCCATTAACCCTAGTAATTTTGAGTATTGCCTCTGTGCCAGCTTCTGTACTAAGCCCTTTCCACGAGTGATCTCCTTGAATGTGCACAGTGATCCCAGGAGGCTGGAACTCTTCTCATCTCTCTGTTCAGATGAAGAAACTGAGGTTCAGAGAGACCCACATAGCAAGTAAGTAGTAGGGCCAGGCTTTGAACCCAGTTCTAACTCCACAACTCCCATTCTTGACCACCAAGCACGCTGTTTTCTATCATTAGTTGTCTAAAAATAGTGGAAGTACCTTGTGCTCCGTGATAGAAATTGATCAGTCAGTAATTATGGGGGAGCCCATAGAAGTAGGTGCTGCTTCTGCCTTTGGCATCACAGCTCGTGGTGGGAACAGGCTTTTTTACTAGACTGTGGGTTCCAAGGACAGGATGGTTTGTCACTTATACTTGCGACCCTAGCGTAGAAGGGCGCTCGGGAAATGTTGAATGAATGAATGACTTAGGCAAATCCATATGAAGTAATGAGAGACCCCTTTAAGCCTTGGTATGATTAGGGGCTAAGTAGTAGGGTAGAGAGAGTAAGATGTTACAGGTTTTTAAGGGAAAAAAAGGCTAGACAAACGTATACTTCCCTATATTTCCTCACCTATGGATGAAACCAAAAAAATAGCGAATTTTATTTTTAGTATGTTAAACCTTTGCTTGGTAGCTAACTTTTCGCCTCCAAGTTATATGTAGGAAAACAGACAAGAGTTAATACAAGCCCTTTTTTTCTAGTAAAAAAACATCCCGCGCGCGCGTGTGTGTGTGTATCTTGTGAACTTCTGTGATGATGACTGGTTGTGTAGCTGGGGTCCAGAAGAGGTGTATCTGCTTTGCTTTCTGCACTCGGGATTGTTATAGACAAATAAGCAGAAGGGATATTGCAAAGAAAATATGCAGTTGCATTAATTCCACACCATAGGGTGGTGTGGGTCCTAATCAAATCAGAAACAGAATTTCTGGGTGGCTGGTGGCACCTAAATCAGGAGTGGGTGTAACCCAGGTGGCTTGCCACTGGCTTGCACAGGAACTGTGGGACCTCCAGGGGCTCCTCCAGGCCTTAGTGGGAGAGCTGAGCTTGCTCCATGCCAGGTCCTTCCTGGGCAGGCACCGCCTCCACCTCATGGAGCCCTGCCCCACCCTTTCCACACTTTGCCACCTGGCCTTGCCTCGTGCCTTGGCCATGCTCCGCCTTTGCCTGCCATGTTCCCCCTTCCCTCCGTGGTCTCTTCTTTGATCTGGTTAATGCCTCTTCATCCTTCAGATAGTTCTACCGGTTCTTCATTGAGTCGAGTCCAGCTTCAAATGTCCTCCACACTGTGGGGTAGTGGTCCTCCAACTTGAGTCACTAGAGTGCTTGTTAAAACACAGATCCTGGACTCCACCCACAGAGGTTAGTACTGAATAGGTCTACGGTGCTGATTTAGGTGTTTCAAGGACCCACCTGAGAACTGATGAAGCAGGAGCTCCATACATGTGACTGAATGCAGCTGCTAGAAACGCACTCTGGCCTTTAGTTTCTTCTCCCTGACTTCTTGCTTCCACTGCCCCATCTGCCTCAACCAAAGCTTGGGCAAGGTTGTGCTTGGACAATTTCAGGGCAGGACGTGTGGGGCAGAATAAGATCCAGGGTGGTGAGTGAGTGTGGTCATTCATGGCAGACTCCAAGTGTGAAGATTCCCTCAAATCACACTGCCCTCACCTGGATCACGCCTGGGCCATCCTTCAGATTTAGAGAGTCCAACAAAAGTGGATAACAAACTCGCAGATAAGAGAAGCAGTGAGATGTGGAGGTGACAGTGAAGGGTCTGGAAGCCATGGGGAAGAGCTGGAAGACCTGAAGGTGTTTAGGAAAAAGCCACCATGGAGGATGGAAGTGGGATAGGATATGTTCTATCTGATTCTGAGAAGTAGAGCTAGTTAACTTGGAGGTCGACTTGAGCTCAGTATAAGGGAAATGTTACATCATAATGACAGTTGTAATAGATGCTAGGAAACTGACTGGTCACTTTATATGTAGTGTCTCTTGATATTTACAGCATCACTGTAAATAGTTACTATTGCCCTACTAGATAGATAATGGAGCCGGGGCTCAGAAGTAATTAAAAAGGTTGCCAAGATTATACAGTGATTAAATGGTTAGTGAGAATTCAAGTATTGATCAGATTCACTTTAAAACCCGAAGTGTGTCCCCTGTGCTGTCTCCTCTTGATAGTTAGAGTTGTCTGTAATGATGTTGGATGCTCGTGGGGTGCTGAGATCTCATCACTGACTTAGTGATGTAGAATGGGGAGACCGACATCACTTGAACAAGAAGTTCCTTGTACTGTTAATAGGTATTAATAGTTATATATGTATGTATATTGGGGTGACACTGATTTAAACGAAGTTAATTAGGTGTTTTACCGCTAGACTTCTCAGAGCCTTTAATACACTAATGCACATTGTGGTTCTCCGAAGACAGCGTCATAGATGGTGATTCCCAAACTTAGTTGATCATGGATTCCATTCTTGAAGAGTATCTCAGAGCAGTTAGAATTCCTTAGAAGTTTTTTTTTTTTTTTTTTTTTAATACAGATGCAGCTGTGAGAGTTCACACTTCAGAGATTACATGATTGGGCCATGTGACCACAGATCCTTTGATGTTGCTGATGTCACTGTAATTCCCATTTCATAACCAGCTGGTGGGCTTTGCAAAGCATGAGCCCTCCGTGCCTGGGCGATATTTTACAGAACTTGTGTTTTTTTCACTCCCACAAGTTCTTGAGGCTTGTGTTGCCCTCAATTTTGTTTTCATTTTTAAGGAGCAATATTGAATGTGTAATTAATTCCCTTTCCTGCTTGTGTCCTTAACTATTGATTAGAACCAACAATTGGTATAATAATCATTTGAAGTATAATTATTTCTTATAAATGTTATATGAGTCCTGGGAATGGCCTTGAAAATCTCCAGAAAGTAATGGAAAGATACTTACGACCATTCTTTTTTCCATTACTGAAACCAATTATTTTTCTAAAATTGCTTTTCAGATTGGCTATTAAGTTGAAAAGATCATTGATTTTTTTTTTTTTAATACTAGCATCAAGGAGAATCCTAATGAAACACGATGTGTTTACAATTAATTATGTTAGCTCTCACCTGGCAGCATAATACCAATGATGTTTATTTTCTAGTTCTGCTGGGACAGGTGGTCTTGTTCACTAATATCCTCAACTTTGTGGCGGTTGGAAAGAGGGAGTGAATATCTTTTTATTGAAATCCTTAGAGGATTATTTTCTGTTACTCAGAGTTTAAAATCAGACCTTTAAATTTTTTATCCATTTTTGTGAGCTATTTTCTCCTGATAGATGCAGGTAAACTTTGTCCTGGACATTGGTAAGTTGTCACATTTGTGCTTAAAAAATAATTTATCAAAGGTCTTTGTTGATAATCTGGCTTCCCCACTCTATAGGGGGTTTGATCTTTAGTTCCCATGCTGGAGGACACTAGGCCAAGGTGACAGGTGCTGGCACCACAGTGCTTCTGGTGGCAAGAAGCCTGCCAGGAGCCAGCAGTCATGTAGAGCCTTGCCCAGTGGAGTCATTGGCAGTCGTAAATGCAGGTCTGGCAGCCCCAATTCCTTTCCTCTGGGTGTGAGCACCTTCCTTTGAGGGTGGAATAAAACCTTGAGGACCAGGGTCAGGTGGGATTCCATCTTCTGACAGGACACTCTGAAATTGAGAGCCACAGACTTGATGTTCTACTGTTTTTCAGCTCAAGACTGCTACCTCCATTTTTTAGTTCTTCTCTCAGAAATCAATTTTTCCATTTTGGTGCCATGGCTTTGGGAAGACACCTAGAAATCAGCCCTGGTTTTGCTGATTCCTTTCAAATACCTTCAAAAAAATTTTTTTTCTAGTTCTCTTATGTGCCTTTTCTCCGAATGTCCTTCATTTAGTAAATCCAGTCGGTCGTGGAAGCTTCAGGCTGTTACCTGAAGGACAGTGTGTTTCCCAGCATGGTCTCCTAGTCCCAGCTTCAATCTGAATTTTGTACATGTTGAACTGTGGAGGTTCATTTTCTGTGGATGCTTTTGCCACTAGCAGTCTCTTTAAATCCCTTGCTGTGTGTGTTTGTGTACCTGTATCGAACGCAATATAGTTTCTTTATAGCCAACACGTTATTTTTATGTGCCTTACTTTATTACACATGAAATGAAACCATCTCTGACATTTTTATATGCACTGAATTTTTATTAGAGTTATATCTTTCATCAATAATAACATAAGCTGCAACACCCTTCTCTCCAATATTTACTGAGATTGCTGCCACTGTTTGCAAAGAGTGCTGTTGCCGCCTTATTAGAAATGGTTTCATTATCATTGCTTTTATCTCGTTAGATAATCCTTTAATCCCTGTTCATTGCCCAGAGATTCTGACTCTCCTTGTCAGTGCTGTGAATGCAGAGCCCTCAGAACAGTGTGGTGGGTGAGGCTGGCCAGCTAGTTGATCATTTTCAAGTCATTACAGAATCATCAGTTCTGGTGGCTGCAGTGATTAGAACCAGAGGTCTCATACCTGAGGCCAGCCGTGTTCATTCATAATAAGGGATTTAGCAGATATTTATGCAAGCAGAAAATTGAATCAGCAGCGCCATCAGTGCATTAAATTATGGCGTTTTCCTGCAGAATTCCTGTAAAAAAGTGTAATAGCAGATTTGGACAGAACCATTTCTTATGCAGGTTAGTTTAGGGTCCTTGGTAACACAGCAAGATAGGAAGTTTTCTCCATGAATAAGTCCTCCATTATCTCAGAGACTCCAAACCAGTTTGTTCTGGTTGGTACCCACATACAGATATGCCAGTCCGCGATTAGATACTAACCATTTTTCTATCAATTTCGGAAAATCACCTTCTTGATGACATCTTTGGTCCTAGGAAAATGAGACTGAAAACCCAAGGAAACAGAAAGGCTCTAGTGCTGCATTTAAAAGGCAGGCTCTAGCCTGCCTTTGACATTTTGCAGAGTTTTAGCATAACTTTGAGAGATATAAAATAACTCCCAATTATGTGGTATCCTAAGACCTCAGTGTGTTCTTCCCTAGATGCTAGCTGTGATGAAAAAGGGAGCAGGGGCTCAAGAGAGAGCCAAGGCGAACATCAGAGGCTCAGTTGTAAGTTGGATGAGGCACCTCCTGGGGTGTATTTGGATAACAGTTTCTAAAAAAAGTCACCCTGCAAAGGATGATCACATTCATTTTTATTTTCTTTGTTCTTTAATTAAGATTTTTAAGTAGGGGATACATTCAGTTGGTTCAGAAATAAATAGGAAGGAAGACAGGAAAAAGTCTCTTTGTGCCCAGTTTTCTCACCTGGTAACTACTGTTATTGGGTTCTTGTGTATCCTTCTGGAGATAAATTTAAGCATTTATTAATTTGTGTGTGCATGTATATTCTTTTTCTTTCTTTTTTTTTTGCAAAACATAAAAGGATGTTATAGACAGTGTTTGCACCTGCTTTTTTTTTTTTTTTACAAGTATGAATATATCTTGGAGATCTTTCTAGTTAGGTACACAGACACCATTGTCGTCTTTTTTTCTTCTCCTTCTACTATGTGGTATTCCAGTGTAAAAGTGTACCATAATTTATTTAATCAATCCCCTATTGGTGGGCATTCAGGTTGTTTCCAGTGTTTTACTATCAAAAGCAGTGCTAGAATGAATAACCCTGTATCTGTGTCATTTCACACATCAAGTGCAAGGTCTTCAGTATGCTGAATCCTCAGAAAAGAAATTAGTAGATCAGAAGATAAATGCATTTATAATTTTGATGACTGTTATCAAATTGCTCTCCCCGCCAATAATGGTAAGTATTTGACACTATCCAAACAGCCTTGCCAATAGATATGTCTATTCAAGTCCTTTGCCCGTTTTTCTAGTAGGTCCTTGGTTTTTCACGTGCTAAGTTCTGGGAGATCTTCATATATTAGAGAGATTAGCCCTTTGCCTCTAATTTGAATGCAAATACGAGATTCCCAGTGGTGATGTTTGCCTTTCAATTCTACTTACGGTATGTTCCCAGGTAAAAGCTTCATTTTTATGTGTTCATATTTATTGACATTGACTCTTGTAACATCTGGATTTTTAGGTAAGACTCAAAAGGCCTTTTCCACTTCAAGGTTAATAAGGAGTTTTCTCATTTTTTCTCCCACCATGTTTTTACACATTTGGCATTTATTTTGGTGTATGCTGTAAGATACAGAAGCCACTTTTTCCTTCAGGTGCTATTCAGTTGTCCTTACATCACTAGTTGAATATATATATTTTTCCCCACTGATATGAGATGCCCACCTTTACTGTGTTCTGAGTTTGTATTTGGATTGACTTTGGACTTTGCATTCTGATCCATGTGTTTGTCTTTATAGTCATATTCCACTACCAGTACCATGCTGTTTTAACGTTATGGCTTTATAATATGTTAGACTCTTTGATAGGGCTGCCTTTAATTATTCTTCTTTTTTCAGTCTTGTATATTTTTTTCTTTTCTTGATAGTCTTCCATATTTATTTTTCAAAATATGCTTAAAGATAAACTTGTGTAATTCCCAAACTGAAAACAGTGTTTTCATTAGAAGAGCATTAGGTTTATAAATTACCCTCAAGAAAAAAATGGACGTCTCCGTAAGTTTGTCTTCCTGTCCAGGAAAAGTGTGTATCTTCTTATTCGTGCAGGTCTTCTTTTGTGTCCTTTAGAAGGGCTATAAAGTTTTCTTTTATAGGTTTGTACATTTATTATTTCGTCTGTTTCTTGATAGTTTATTCCATGTGTGCTACAGTAAAAGGAAGTTTTTCTTGGACAGATGTCCTAATTGGTGGAGGTTTGTATAGAAGGAAATTATGGGTATCTTCAAGTTAATTTTTGTATCTTGCTAGCTTCTTGAATTGTCTGATAGGTTTTAGCTGGTCTTATTTTTGGCTTTCGAAGAGTATATGTAGCTTGTCTTTAAACAGTCCTAGTTTTATCTACTCTTTTCCAATTCTTATACTTCTTAAGGCCTTCCCAGGGTTCCCCTCATGTGATGTGAAATAATAGCAGTGATAGTGAGCACCTTGTCTTGGTCCTGTCTTGGCCCTGATTCTTTTTTTTTTTTTTTTAATTTTTAAAAAATTTTTATTGGGGTATAGTTGCTTTACAATGTTGTGTTAGTTTCTGCTGTACAGCAAAGTGAATCAGCTCTATGTATACATATATCCCCTCCTTTTTGGATTTCCTTCCCATTTAGGTCAACACAGAGCACTGAGTAGAGTTCCCTGTGCTATACAGTAGGTTCTCATTAGTTATCTATTTTATACATAGTAGTGTATAAATCTCAATCCCAATCTCCCTTTCCCCCCTTGGTGTCCATACATTTGTTCTCTATATCTGTGTCTCTATTTCTGCCTTGTAAACAGGTTCTTCTGTACCATTTTTCTAGATCCCACATATATGTGTTAATATACAATATTTGTTTTTCTCTTTCTGACTTACTTCACTCTGTATGACAGTCTCTAGGTCCATCCACATCTCTGCAGATGACCCAATTTCATTCCTTTTTATGGCTGAGTAATATTCCATTGTATATATGTACTTGGCCCTGATTCTTACTGGCTCGTATTCTAGTGTTGCCTCATTAAGTATGATCCTAGCTTTGGGTTTGTGTTAAATATATTTTATCATGTCAAAGAAGTGTACATTTTATTCCTGTTTGATTGATTGATTCATTGTTGTTAAGAATGATTGTTGAATTTTGCCCAAATTCATCCCTTATTCTCTGTCTAGGGGATGGTTACATGATTTTACACTAGAGCTCTATTAATATGATGAACTAGTGTGATGGATTGACTAGTATAGTATTGAGCAGTCTTTGCTTGTATAAATCCCACTTGGTCAGGATGTAATGTGCTTCTTGATACCATGTGTTAATTTTTTTGTATTGATATTCATGGATGAAATTGGCCTTGAGTTTTCTTTGATACCTTATAGTTGTGAGGTTTTTACTTACTTTGTGTAAAAACTTACTTTTTCTGTGAAGGAGGGTTTTCTAAACAAGTTTGTACTGTGAACAAGATTTTAGGAAACATGTTTGACTTAAGGGAACCAGTAGTTTCTAGGGCTACTTACAAATATGTTCAGGTATGTGGATGCCAATTTAAACTTAATGAAGGTAAGCTTTGTCTCTTTGGGGAGGCAAAGTATGGAAAATAATGTATTAGTATTTTATTGGTACTAATAAGAACTAATAAGATCAATCATTAGTTAACTAAATTAATTAGTTTAATACGTAGTAGGTTGGCTTTACCTGTATTAGCCGATTTTAATCTTCCTTAATCCTTAAAAGAGGAATTTCTTTTAACTTATGGAAGAGAAAACTGACTTTGAAGAGGTGAGCATGACTTAGCCAAGATCACACAGCCAGTAAGGGATGGAATCACACTTTAAACCTAGATCTCTTTGACCTGGCATACATATGCCTAACCTCCATGATGAATTGTTTTTTAAATAAATTTGAGTTGTTACATATAATTGGAAGTAAGAAGACCATTTCCTTAAGCAGTGGCCTCAAAGTGGGATCTCCAGGCCAGCAGCATCTACATCACCTGGGAACTTGTTAGAATTTACAATAGCCAGGACATGGAAGCAACCTAAGTGTCCATCGTCGGATGAATGGATAAAGAAGATGTGGCACATATATACAATGGAATATTACTCAGCCATAAAAAGAAACGAAATGGAGGTATATGTAGTGAGGTGGATGGAGTTAGAGTCTGTCATACAGAGTGAAGTAAGTCAGAAAGAGAAAAACAAATACAGTATGCTAACACATATATATGGGATCTAAGGAAAAAAAAAAAGAAAAGGTCATGAAGAACCTAGTGGCAAGATGGGAATAAAGACACAGACCTAGAGAATGGACTTGAGGATATGGGGAGGGGGAGGGGTAAGATGTGACAGGGTGAGAGAGTGGCATGGACATATATACACTACCAAATGTAAAATAGATAGCTAGTGGGAAGCAGCCGCATAGCACAGGGAGATCAGCTAGGTGCTTTGTGACCACCTAGAGGGGTGGGATAGGGAGGGTGGGAGGGAGGGAGACGCAAGAGGGAAGAGATATGGGTACATATGTATATGTGTAACTGATTCACTTTGTTATAAAGCAGAAACTAACACACCATTGTAAAGCAATTATACTCCAATAAAGATGTTAAAAAAAAAAAAAAAGAAATGCAAATTCTCAAGCCCACACCCGGATCTGAAGCAGAAACTCAGGGATGAGGCCCAACAATCTGTGTTTTAATAAGGCCTCTGGGCGATGCTAATCTCCATACACTGAAGTTTGGGAACCGCTGCTTTAGAAACTTCAGACTACTCTTCCTTTCTGCGGTCTGAATTTTAGGAGTTGTTAACGTGTTGACTCTATGAATAGGGCAAATATTCTTTATTTTCTGCATTTACTCGTCAGAAATAAAGGCTAATCATTTGTGTAACACCTTATGGCTTGCTCACAAAAGAGAGTATTTGCTGAGCCTAGCTCCCTAGGAAACTTGTGAAAATTAAACATTCTTGTGAAATGTCAACAGAGCGTCATTTACTCACAGCCTCAGTCCAGGCAGAGGTCGTAAGTAAACTAATTAGACTTCATTTTAGGAGCGTGAAACAGTTTGAAGATTCGCATGTTTTCTGCCTATGGCCCCAGTGCAGGATGTACTTTGCTGGGACTCAGTGTACGTAGGAAAGGGGCTGTGATGGCAGGGACCCAGCAGCCTCAGGTCTCTGCCTCTGACAGGCTCACGAAGACTTTGTTCTGTTCCCCTGAATAAGTAAACGCCAGGAGGAAGGTGAAATGCTGGCAGTCTGCCCGCTAGACCTCATCTCCTCACAGTGCCACCAGACTGAGGAAATAATGATAATTCACTTAACCTAAAAGGCTCATGCCAATTAATGATTTCCATGCAATTGACAGTTGCTTGCCCTTCTCTTCTGGGTGCAGAATTCATTTCATTGGCATCACTGATTTACAAAAGGCAGTCTGCTTGCAAGCTAATTGGGTGAAGTCAGTACAGAGGGCAGTGTGGCTGGGAGCGGGAGCGCTGCTAAAGTGGTTTTCGATAACGTGCCTCTCGTCCCTGCATTATTTGTCACCCCCAGAGTAATTAGATCGGAGTGGTGTCAGCTCGGGGCTCTGAGGGTGCTGTGGGTTTACCAGCGACCAAGTATAGTTTGCTGAAACTAGCTTTTAATTATATTCAGGTATCTTGTCCAGTTCTAGGAGTTTGCAGACTGACGTATTTCTGTGCTTAGTAAATGTTTTCCTGGTGGGTGTGCGCATCTGTTTATATGTGTGCATGTGCATGTATGGGTGTGTGTGTGTGTGTGTGTGTGTATGTATGGGGTACGTGTGTATTTGTGTGTGTGTATGTACAGGGCGTGTGTGTGTGTACATGTGTATATATGATGGGTTAGGGTTGATGTGTTAAATGAACCACTTCCCAGGCACTGCAAGTTGTGTGTCCCTGTGTGAGCTGACTCTAATTGAACCACACCGCCCAGCATCCGGGACAGAAGTGACCCACCCTCGGTCCATAGTTCTTCTGGGGTGAGGCCTGCGGGCTGGAGACTGGGGTTGGCAGGACGCAGGGGAGCTGGGGAGCTTGCCCACACGCGAGTCTCCGCACAGGCTGGGTCTAATGACTGCGGGGACCTGTGACAAGAGTGTAAACAGAGACTCATATTACCTGACGTCTAACGAGCCAAGTTACAGTATAAGCAGGCCGACAGACTCTCCAGCGGCAACGTATGCTCTGTCCTCCTACCTTGACAAAGGAGCCTTCATAATGACCTGGATGTGGCTGTGTGAACAGAGAGCCCCTTCTCATCCCACCCTCGGCCTCCTCCTGCTCCGTGCAGGGCCTTGCGTGTCCGCTTGCAGGCACCCAGCCTTCTCGTCCAAACTCTCATCCTAAGCCCCCTCCTCACTGTGGACCCCTGCCCTGTTATAGCCTCTTAGGCTTAAGGGGCCCTCACTGGCAGCTCAGGCCACCTGTCAAGGTGTCAGTGCACCTTGGAGAAAAGGCCCTGGAAGTTGGCTCAGGCCTATTTTCGCAGGAAATTCTTATTCTAGGGAACAAGGACGGCCCAGAAGAGGGAGCATGAGTTCTGGGGAGTCCTGGCTTCCAGATGAGGGCCAGAGGCAGGTGTCCCTCTGCCTGGTCTAACTGGGTCTAAGTGAACTTGTGAAATGTTAGTAGGATTTCATTTGTCCAGGGCCTCAATCAAGGGAGAGGCCTTAAACACAGGCTTGTGTATTCATGCACACCCCGCCCCACAGATGTTTACATCCTGTGATGGTGCACAGAACCTCCTGTGTGAGCCTCACATGGTCCTTGTGCGTTCTACCCTTACACACACACACTTTGACACACTCCCAGCAGATGTATCCGTGCTACTCTTATATATACATACACACACTCAGCAACTGTCACTTGTCTGCTTTACTGTGGTACCCACACACCTGTCATCAATCTTCATGCAGAGACATGTGTATCTCTTAGCCTCGCACACGTATGCACGCCCACAAACATGTTGCTTGTTCACACGTCCCCAAACCTAGGCCTCTTTCTGCCCATACTCACTTCTCTGACATGTAGCCCCACTTACTTCATCTGGCATGTTTCTCTTGTCACCAGTCGTCATCAGTGTCATCAAGGATCAGGTTGAGGCTTGCAAGCTAAAGTAAGGCTTCAGGATTTTAGGAGCGGTTGTTTTATTGAGATTCTACTTACGACTCATCGGCAGACAATGAAAACTGAACGTGTTGCATTCACTGATGACCATTGGGTAATCCAGACACAAACACCCACACATCTGCTGTGTTTCTGTTGGTGGCACAGTCCTGCCGAAGGTTGTCGTGTGTCATCCCACAGGGCAGAGCATTTGGCCCTGGCTCCCTTGTCCGGGTATTTTAGGAGCAGCACTCAGGATTCCTTATAGCACCCCACATCCTTTCTCCCCTGACACAGAGAAACTCATGCAGGGGAGACTGAGTGACCCCACGTGTTCCTGTGGCCTCAGCTCCCACTTAGCCAAAGATACAGCTCCAAAAATCTCATCTCTGGGTCACTGCCTCAGAGGCAGATGCAAATAGCTCACTCTTTCTAGTCACTTCCATCGCAGCACCGTCTCTGTGATGGAACCATATGGGCTTAGTGAAACACTTTCAGGTCAGCAGTAGTTGGGCCAAAGCCCTCTCATGTCGGTGTCTTGTCTGCCTTAAAGTAAAAGATGCCCAACTGTGTGATGGGACATTTTGTTGGAAATATGTTTGGTATTCAGTAGTAGGATTCTATATCATTTGACTTAACTTTGTAAAAATGAACTTCACATTGGAATGCTTTTAGATTTACAGAAAGGTAAATCTGAAGTGTATCTGCAAAGATACACAGAGAGTTTGTGTATACCCATCACTCAGTTTCACCCATTGATAGCATCTCATATAACCGTGAGACACTTGTCAAAACTAAGACACTGGCATTGGTGCATGACTGTTAGCTTAACTCCAGACTTTCATCACTTGGTAAAAGCAGTGTTTTCCAGCGCTCTCTTCTGTAAAGCTACTTTTCCCTTTCTTCACACTCTTCTTCGGCAGCAAGTCACTACTTCTAGTCTACCCTCAAACGGGGAGGGCAGGAGTTAATCCCCACCTCCTGGAAGGAGCAGTATCTACACATATTATTTGGAATTCTGCTGAAAGAAAGACTTCACTCCCTCTCACTTTTAAAAAGATGTGAAGGTATTTGGTGCAACTTCTGGGTCTGGATGAAATGGCATAGATGTGTTTATCCCTGCTCCTCCCTACTAAGAGTGACAGTAAACCCTGGATAAAGCATTACGAGGCAACCAAAGGAGAATCTGAAAGGTGGTAAGAGGAAGGTGTTGGCTTGCGACCCAGGACTGGAGGAACAGCACAGTGGCAGAGTGTCTTACGGCCTTTCCTGACCTACAGCTTAGCACCAGGAAGTAGCCCAGGTCGGCACATCCCTCCCTTGATACAATAAGAGTACCTTCAACATTTGGTGAACCCAGTACCTTGGCTTCACCAACAATGGTAGCCACGGGAAGTGTTCTTTCCTGCTGGTGCCTGAAACTTTTGTTTCTCACTGAGGGATACAAGAGTGGCTGGGGGGCCACCAGCAAAAGAGTCCCTTCCACAACATGTGGCCTGGCTTGGGAAGGCTTCTTTGTTCTCCCCTCCCCTACCCAGAGACCCCTGGATGGCTGGAGGGTGCCCTCTACAACAAGCACTCAGGGACACCTCTTTATCCTCATGGCCCAAGACTCTCCTTCTCAACCAAGAGACACCGGTGGCTTGGACTGGGGAACCCCTTGCTTTGAGGAGTGAGGCAAGGAAGTCTGCTCTCACCACTCTTATTCACCATAGAACTGGAAGTTCTAGCCCTTGCAATAAGGTGGGAAAAAGAAAAGGCATTGGTAAGCAAGAAATAAAACTGTGCCTGTTTGTAGATGACACGGGGTTCTATGTAGAAAACCCCAAGGAATACTTTTTAAAAAAAAGCCTCCTGGAACCAATAGGTAAGCTCACAAAGATAACAGGATATAAGATGAATGCACAAAAATCAGTCATGTTTCTGTATACTAACAGTGAATATGTGAAAATTGAAACTGAAAACACAATACCATTTATGGTGACTCCAAAGAAATGAAATCTTTATATATACGCTTAAGTCACGCATAGGATCTGTGTTCTGAATATTACAAAATACTGATGAAAGAAATCAAAGAATACCTAAACAAATAGGCATATCTTGTTCATGACTTGGGAACCTCAACAGAGTAAAGATATCCATCGCCCCAAATTGGTGCACAGGTTTAAAGAAATTTCTATCAAAATTCCAGCAAGGATTTTTGTAGATGTAGGTAAGTTTATTCTAAAATTTATATGGACAGGCATAGGCCCAAGATAGGTAAAATGATCTTGACAAAGAAGAATAGGAGGAATCCCTCTGTATTATATTAAAGCTTACTAATTATATAGCTATAGTAATTAGTCAGTGTGGTATTGCCAGAGGGATAGATTTGTGGAACAGAATAGAAAACCCAGAAATATAACCAGACAAATATGCTCAAGTGATTTTTGACAAAGGTACAAAAGGATTTCAGTGGAGGAAACACAGCCTTTTGAACAAATGATGCTAGAGCCATGGTCATCCATGAGGAAAAATCCTAAACCTCATGCCTAACATAAAAGTTCACTCAAAATGGATCATGGACTTAAATGTAAAATGTGAAGCCATACAAATTCTATAGGAGAAAAAATATAAGAGAAGGTCTTCAGGATCTAGGACTAGACAAAGAATTCTCAGATTTGAGAACAAAGTCATGATCCATAAAAGGCAGATTTGAGAAACTGGACTTCATCAAAATATCAACAACTTGTAGTCTGTGAAGGACCTTGTTAGAAAGATGAAAAGACAAGCTATATACTGGAAATGCTTGCAGCACACACATCCAGCAAAGGGCTAGCACCTGGCCCTGTATAAAGAACTCTCAAAAGTCAAGAGTCAAAAAACTGGCAAGCCAATTAGAAAATGGGCAAGAGTCATGAAGAGACCTTTTACCAGGGGGGATAACACAGATGGCAAATAACCACATGAAGTGGTTTTCCGCATCATTAGCCATCAGGGAAATGCAAATTAAAATAACCATGAGATACCACTACACACCTAGCAGAATGGCTAAGATGAAAAAAATAGTGGCAACACCAAATGCTGGTGAGGGTGTGGAGACAAAAATTACTCGCAGTTGCTGGCAGGAGTGTAAAATGGTATAGTTGCTCTAAAATGCAAGTGCCATACAACGCAGCAATTGTACTCTTGGGCATTTATCCCAGAGAAATGGAAACTTGTGTTCATGTGAAAACTTGCACTTAATTTTTTAACATAAGATTGTTTTATATGATTGACCAAGATTCAGTGTATAGGAGATAATCTAAATCAAATGATTTTTGTAACCATTGACTTTAAAAGCATAGAAAAAATATACAGCTCACATATAGAAAAATATACCAGTTTCCAAATGGCCAGATGGGTCCTACCACTTTTTTTCCCTGTTATTCGCCTCCCCCCTCCGGCTTTATTGAGATAGAATTGATATATAACATTGTGCAAGTTTAAGGTGTGCACATGAATGTTTATAGCAGCTCTATCTGTAATAGCTAAAACCTAGAATCAGGCCAGAGGTCCTTCAGTGAGTCAGTGTTAAACTGTGGTACATCCACACCATGGAATAGTACACAGCACTGAAGTAGGAATGTGCTGTTGACACATGCAATGGTCTGGATGAATCTCCAGGGGATTTTGCTGAGTGAAAAAAGCCAATCCCGTAAGGTTCCGTACTGTATGGTTCCATTTATAGATAAAATTTTCAAAATGCCAAAATTTTAGAAATGGAAGAAAAAGCAGTCATTGCCAGTGGTTAGGGATGACTAAGAGGGGTCAAGAGGAAAAGGGTGTGGTTATAAAATGGTGATGCCAGGGATCTTTGTGGTGATGGGGCCGTTTTGTATTTTGACTGTGATGGTGGATGCACAAATCTACATGGGATGAAAGTATATAGAGGTAAACTTTACACAGTGCAAGTAAAATTGGGAGAAATCCGAGTAAGATGGATGGAATGTATCAATGCAGATATCCTAGTTGTGATTCTGTACCATAGCCTTGCAAGAAGTTACCGTAAGATGAGACTGGAGAAAGGTATATGGGATCTCTCTGGATTATTTCTTACAGTTGTTTATGAATCTACAATGATTTCAATAAAAATTTCAGTGAAAAAAGATATATGATGCGATGGAATCAGGTTTAATATATTTTTGAAGGCATTTCAAAAGCATTTAATATCTTGTGAAAACATTTCATAGTCCTATGAAATTTTCATAGAAGTATATAGAAAAGGAATGAGCAGTATGCCATCTAAAATTCCTGTCCCCAAATTGATAGATTAACAGAAATTAATATATATCCATTTTATTCTGATCTAATGCTTCAATATATTTTTTTAAATGAAGCAACTTTTATTTTTCTTCTTACAAAAGTACTAAAGATTCATTGTATTTGGAATTTCCAAGTAAGCCCAAAGAATAAAATAGACATCCCTTGCACATGTTTGTTTTTAATAGACATCAGGCGGCGGTCCTGTGGTCTTTTGCTCTCACTGGTTCCTCTTACTGTTCCTTTTGTCGTGGGTGGGTGAGGCGACCTTTCCTTTCCAAGGAGAGTCCCCAAGTCCTTGGATGTGAAGGTGTTTGTCCACTGAACTAATGTGTCTTCAGGGATGCTGTTGATTTGAGACAAGGCTCTTGCATAACATTTCAGAAGCTAGCTGCTCACAAGATAAAACCAGCCTTCCTCCATGCCCTTAGCAGCTCTGAGCTGATAGTAGGTGGTAACTCAAGGGGTGCCAATGGATGTCTGTATATAAAGAAAGATGGGGAAAGCTTAGGGTCTGGAGTATGTAATCCTGTATGTGACGAGCCCCTTTTGTTATAAGGGGTTCTCTCCTGCATCTAAATAGCAGAGTGCTAGGGAGTCTTGGTTTGCTTTTCTTTCAGAGGCAAAAGGCTATCTTTGTTGCCCATCACTCTATAGCAATGACAAGACTGCTCTCAGTGTAATTCCTCTCCTCTCTGAGCCCCCTGTCCTGGACCTCTGTCATTTTGTCTGCCCAGAGCAGTAGCCATCGCATCTACCTTTCTAGGAGATGTGCCTAGATTCAAATGAGAGTATCCTCTTCCCATAGAATCTGTGCCCCTGATGGCGCTAGGGCTCTGAGCGCTTCCATGCTTCCCTGACCTAGTGATGAAGGAGCCCCTGGTACCAGTCACCCCTAAGACTAGCCACCCTTTGAGCTGGCTGTCTACAAAAGCTAGTGAAGTGTGTTCCTTGGCTTAGCTAGTTCATGTTGAATTTCCCTCACCTGTGTTCAAGTGTCCTGACTCATACCCTCTGTAACATCGAAATTCATTATTTTCTTTCTCAATTCTTCCCTACATCTTCCTGTTCTTAGCCATAGAAGGAGAGGCCAAAATAAGTACCTCGTTTTATTCTGTTCTTTAAGTTTCCTGCCGTGTCCCAGACAAGATCAGATGACGATTCCCTTTGTGTGTCTAGCGAGGACCAGGTGCTTCTGCAAGAGCAGCTCCAGTCTCATCAAGAATCCACCCACAATCAGAACTAAAAAGGCCTGGAGCAGAGCAGCTCAGGCTGCTCCCAGTGCCTTTTTTTTTTTGCAGTGTCTGTGCTCACCTTGTTGCTGAAGAGACCGATGTCATCACCCAGTCCTAGCGAATTCATGTATCAAGACCGATGAGTGATGGCAGAGGTATATTTAGATTGTTCCTAAATTCTGACATTGCTTGGAGGTAAATCCATTATCTGGGCAAGGGCTGCTATGTAGTAATTAAACTGAAAATATTATATTTGTAGATGCTTTCTGCCCCTCGGCAAAACATTTAAAATATTCATAGAGGTGATTTTTTTAAATCTTTGCACTTTGGTACTGCAATTCCACTGGAGTAACACACAAGCAGTATTCTGAAGATGATTAGTGTTTCTATCCTGTTGGGTAGTGTTGGGGGGGGATCGTGCTTCCGTGGTGTGTGCAATCTGAGTCTCACTCGGATGGCCTGGGAGCCACCTCTACGGAGGGTGGGCCACTGCAGCCTCCTCGTCCTGGAGTTTGGCCAGAGCCCTCCCTGCTCTTGCACCGGTGATGTGCCATTTGTAAGTCCCCAAGCTTGTTTGAGTCATTCAGGGCTTCTCAGGTCAACTGGTAACAGTCAGAAGCCTCGCATTCCTCTCTGCTGGTAAGTGGAGAGGCGGCATGAGAAGAAAGCAGGCTTGGTTTGCTCATCATTGCTTTTTGGTCTCGTCAGCTTTGTTCAAGAAATGGAATTTACACTTTTTCTGCGTTGGACATTGATGGGGAAATGTCTAGGTCGCAGAGTTTTGCAGTTCCTGTTCATAGGTGTATCAGCCTCGCAACAGCCCCTGTTAACCACGGAAGCCCCCAGGGAATAGGACAGCAAAGGTCCAGGGGATGGGAGTGTCTGAGAGGCTTGCTGGTACGTCACAAACCTGCTTAGGTGGTCTGTAGTCTATCATTAATGGCAGTATTGGCTGTTGTTGCTTTGCTTCTACAAGCCCTATGATAACGTACCTGATCTCTGTTTGCGAAGCCCAGGGGTCTGTTCTGAAGCCACAGGCCTTTCTTCCAAGAGAGTCCCTGGTTCAGGTCATTGCCTCTGTTCCCTCGTCCTACAGACACTGATGCGCGAGTTGGCTTGTTCTTTAAACCAAAATGGAAGGACCTCAGGCTCCTTTGCACATTTCAACGCCTGGCACTGAGGTGGGCAATAGATGCCAAACTCTCACAGAATCTTGTTTTATTTTGATTCTGCCGGAGCCAGAGGATCATCAGGATTTCAAGACCCTATGAAATGGTTGGCTTAAGTCATAATATGGCAAATAATTCAACTTGCTATCCTTACAAAGTTCTTCCTCCTCATGAGTAATGCCAACTGGTGGGATTGAAGCTTTAGAAAACAACCACTGCTTTCTTTTTTTTTATTTCCTTCTTATTTTTATTGGAGTATAGTTGATTTACAATGTTGTGTTAGTTTCTGCCATACAGGAAAGTGAATCAGTTATACATATACATATATCAACTCTTTTTTAGATTCTTTTCCCATATGAGTCCTTACAGAGTATTGAGTAGAATTCCCTGTGCTATACAGTAGGTCCTTATTAGTTATCTGTTTTATATATAGTAGTGTATATATGTCAATCCCAATCTCCCAATTTATCCCTCCCCCCAACTACCCCAAAAATTAAATTTAAATTTAATTTTTTTCTGCTAAGCAGAAAATTCTATTTTTCTGTCAAATAAAATTGGACCTAGGGCCTAGTACATACAACTGATTAAGAATTCCTAAGGCTAGTCTAGCCTTGAGCCTACTACAGTAGATCCTGAGGCACTTTCTTGGATGCTCAGGGTTTGAGGGTCCTTCCTTTGTGGGCTGCTGGCTTTCTGAGTCCTTCTGCACTGCCTTAAATGCTGAGGTCTGAGCAGCTCACATAGTACAGAATTAGCGTGGGGTAGGGTCTTCTGATTCCCTGTATCCTCTGAACTTGAGGCATTGCAGCAGCTGTGGAGCCTCTGCTGTATCCCTTGGTCACAAATTTTGTTAGAAATCCTCAGTCAAAATGGCTCACTTTTCAGATGGATAAAGGGAGGCTCTGAAAGGGGTGGGGAGGTACTCAGAGTTACCCATTCATTCATTCGTTTGTTGGTTTGCTCATTCATTGATAAATATTTGCTTTACTATGTTCTGGAGATACCCTGGCCAGTAAGTGTCCTTGGATTCACACAGTTTATAATCTGGATACAAATAATTATCAGAAACAGGAATGCTATGGTGGGGATGTATAAGTCAGTTTGGGCTGCTATAACAAAATACCATAGACTGGGTGGCTTAAATAATAGACATTTATTTCTCATAGTTCTAGAGGCTGGAAGTCCAAGGTCAGGATGTTGGCTGCTTTGGTTCCTGGCTTGTGGGTGGCAGCCTTCTTGCCGTGTCCTCACGTGGCAGATACAGAGCTCTGGTGTCTTTTCCTTTTCTTATAAGGGCACAAATCCCACCATGGGAGCCCTAGCCTCATGACCTCATCTAACCCTAATTATCTCCCAAAGGCCCAGTCTCCAAATACCGTCATATTGGAGATTAGGACTATTTTTTTTTTTTTTTTTTTTTGGTGGGGGACACAATTCAGTCCATAACAGGCACTATTGAGGCACACAGTAGTGATACTTACACTAATACCAGAAGGATGAGTAGGAGTTAAACACACAGAGAAGTGAGGAGAGGGCAGTCTGTGCACAGGCGCAGAGATGGAGGAGTCCTGAACCCTTGGTACGATGCCTAGAGCACAGGGAATGGGAACAGAAGACATGAATGCTGTGGGAGTAGATGAGAGTCTGAGCATTTGGACTCACACCGTGCTAGAGGGTTTGGCATAACCCTGAGGGACGTGGTGAAGCATGGTGGATACACGATGACCCTGTATCCTTGTCGCTTTCTTAGCATTAAGGCCCCTGCCTGTGTACGGGGCAGTTCATGGCCCAGCATTACTTACTGAGAATAAATGTAGACGCCTCTGCAGCATGACACTTCAGCCCTCAGGGCAAGAGGATCAAGCCACAATGTATGTGGTAAACAGATTAATTTGGTCAGTAGTTTAATTCTGGCAGTAGCCGAATGACATTATAAAGAATGCAGTGGCATTTCTACTGGAAATGTCTGCCATCATTTTCTTCTTGACATCAGGAAAATAAAAGCTTCCCAACTCCAGAAAGAATTAGCATGAAATGTGCCCATCAGTCTCCCTGTGAAGAAGCATTAGGCTGCGGCATTGTAGGTACACGGAGGAGGAGGCGATCCCAGAGCAGGATGATGTACAGCTCACTGGTGGTCTTGTTTCCAGAAACCCCCTCTCTTCAGGGCCCAGCTGTGGTTTGGATGTCCCTGTTGCGCGGTGGCCTTGGGTCAGCCCCACAGTGCAAGTTGCAGGAGTGTGGCGAGGTGCCTCGAGAGGGAGGACGCCTGCCTACAGCCTTTCCGGATGCTCACGTGGGGTCCCCTCCTGGCTTTGTCAGAGGCTGGACTCCAGCTGGTTCTGAGCTTTTTGAAGGTAACTTTTGTTGGCACATTTCCCTTTCTCAGTTCTTGAGCTTGTCTCCTATTTCTCCTTCCTTTAGCGCAGTGGTTCTCAAAATGTGATCCTTGGACCAGCGCATCAGACATGCCAGTTCTTAAGTCCCACCTAAGACATACTGCATCAGCATCTTTGAGGATGCGGCCCAGAAACCTGGGTTTTAACAAGCTTTCCAGGTGATTCCTTCGCAGGGGGAAACCCCTGCTTTAGCAAGTGTGTGTGCACTGGGGCGTCACGCTCCGTGCCTTAGCACGCAAATGTGTGGAAGGTCGAAGTTTGTGTTGGGGTGTGGGTGCACACGTCTGAACCTCTTAGGAAAGGTTCTGTGCAGGGAAGTGACTATAGGGGGCACCTGGGTAGGGGCTGAGTGACGATGGAGAGATCTTTCGTACCTCTTGGTACCTAATAGTGATGTTGATGATGATAGTCAACGGCTGTTGAGCGTGGCGTGTGCCCGTCACTGTGCCAAGCATGGTGCGTGACCTCAATTTATTCTCATGATACCCTCTATGAGGTAGTTTTACGATCCCCAATTTATAATGAGTTAGAGTGAGGCTTATAGCAGGTAACTAACTTGCTCAGGATCGTCCCACTAGAAAGTGGCAGAGAGGGAACCCAAGCACAGATCTGCGCTGTGTCCAAAGCCTGCGATCCCGGAGCTGCAGCCTGGCCTCCCTCCTGCTCTGCTCAGGTACTGGTACTTCTGGGCATGGCCGGTCTCAACACTGCCTGGGTTTCCTGGGGGGCCCTTGAGCTGGCGTGGTGGACATGTTTCAGTACAGAGCCCTGCGAAGGCATTGAGTATTGAGGGCTTTCATGCTGTGGGGGGAGAATGGTACTTCATCTCCTCTCCACAAGTAAGTAATATTAGAAGCACAAACAAGAACCAAGGAAACCAACTGAACTGTTTCACACTTGAAATGCACCGCGTGCAATCGAGTGCCTATGAAATTGGACTGGGCCCAAGCTCCCAGTCTCCAGTGATTGAGGCCCTTAAAAGAAGGAGCTGAACTGCGGGGCTGGCTGGTTAATTGTTTTCCCAGGTGGTTGGAACAGCCTGCGAGAGGGACGTGGGCCTCTTGCTGCCTGCACATCTCTCCATGCACTTTCCTCTTGTTATTAAACAGGCAGCAATAACAATTTTATTTTATTTAAGGGGAGGGGAAAAAAAAAAAAGACTGGGCTTAGATTTAGAAATCGTCATGAAGGCATGTGTGTGAGTTTACTGCTTTATTAGGCTTAGCAGAGACAGTTTCTGAATCTCAGCTTGCTGCTTCCAGGGTGATCTCTGATGCTTTTTCAAGTTTCTAGCTGTCCCTGAAATCTGTAGGAAGGTGAGTGCTTTGGGACCTGGGTATAAACTGGCCTTTTGAGTTATACCAGCTTCCTTTCCCAGCTTACATTCTTTAAGGATTTCTCTTTGGCTGTTTCCTCCTTATGGACCATGATTTTGCAATCTGCTCCTTGAAAGCATGTCACTTATTCCAAGGAAGAATTTGGCAAAACGCACAGTAACTCACATGTACCCATATATCCTGCCTACCTGGTAAGCAGTCCTCTGTCCACTAAGTGTCTTACCATTTTCCAGATTTGTATTGGAGACACCAGCGGTAAACAGCATTTCCCCATGATCTCTCTTTCCCAATTAGCTTGTAGTCAAGTTCCAATAATATATTAAGCCGAGAGCTTTTCTTGTTAATTTCCCCGTAGAAAAGATGTGGCAAAGCTACAGGGAGGCTGAACTCGGCCTACAAACCGGGCTGAGCTATGCTGTTCTTCCTTTCAAATCATAAACTGCTCCCCTGGAGAATAACTTTGCCTAGCATCTGTAAAGATGTTCCAGTGTTACGGGAAACTGGAAACTTTGTAGCATTATTAGTTAGGAGAAAACTACCTCTGGAGTAAACTTCCCGAAGTGACTCTTGAAACTTCTCTTATGATCTAATAGGGGATGCACTAAGGTGGTCCCGACTTTTTCAGATTCAACTTTTGCATAAACTTCGTTTTAGTACATTATGAATTGATGCCCCTGTACATCTTTACGTTCGCTAGTTTTGTGTCACTGTTCAGATGTGCCCTGGCAGACAGACATTCTGAGCTCTGGCAGAGCCTGACAGCCAACAGTTCATGTTATTGGCAAGATCATCATCTCTGCTTGTATAGCCTTACATGTTCCAGCAATTCTTTAAACTTTCAGTGCATTTTTCCTCATTATTTCATAAACGTGTGATAAAATGAGAATAATGGTGTTGAAGCTTGGGTCTCATAAATGTGAAGATAACACTGGGAATCATTAAACATGCCCCAAATAGCAAATCATTAGTCTCAAATGGGTGGATATTGGAATTAAGAGAGTCAACTGTGTATTCAATTGGGAGGAAAGAGAATATTAAAGGACTCATATGAACTGCTGAAAATATGTCATCAAAGATGGTGTTTAAGATGGGGTCATTAGGAATTTCATGCTGTTTTTCAATACTTGAGACTACCCCTGCCACGTATAAATCTCTTGTTTGACCATAATACTTCTTACTTTTTTTCTATATTATAGCACATTATGTATTATATAATGGAGCTGTGCTGAGTTATAGGGACTACCCTTTTAATTTGTCATCAGATTTTAATTTTTCTCACATGGAAGTTACATTAGCAGCCACAATTGGGAGGAAAATTGATGAATTAATCATAGAACTGGTAGTTTTCTCCTATTTCCCTCCTTTCTGTCCCTTCCTGGCCAGTCTTTACTTCCTTTCTCTGCTCTATTTTCCTCCATAGCGCTTATCCTTAATAAACCACATTTTACTTGTTGATCGTCTGTCTGATACCAATAGAGTATTAGCTCCATGAAGGGAAGAATTTCTGTGTATTCATTACTCTAGACCAGTGTTTTTCAACTTTTTCCCCGCATTATCACTCTCCTATGGAGACTTTTCAGATTTTTTTTTTTTTTTTTTTGCTAATTGCCCCCCTCCATGAAATTTTATTGTCACGCACATACCATACATCTGTTTATGTACTGTATCTGTACTTTGTATATAAAAGGAGTAAGAATTTTTCCATCCCTCAAAAACCCCTCGAGGAGCAGTGGTGCCCCTTTGAGAATGCACATTCTAGACCTACTGCCCACAAGGGTGCCTGGAGCATAGCAGGCGCTCAATAGTAGTTTACATGTGTCTATTTCTAAAATTTCATCTTCTTTTTTTTTTTTTGTTTCAGTAGCAGCCAAACAAATGTTGGCTAACCACTTGCGAGGTATGTGAAGGGATCCTTCTCACAGTGTGTGAAGTGCTCATTCTTCTTATGAGTCTGTGATCAACCAGTAAAGGGAATACTCTGATAGATGGTCTTATTTAAACCTGTAATCATCCTTGACGGTTGATGCATGAACAAAAAGCCAGCGCACAGATCTACTAACTGCTCTAACTACTGGCATTACCCTTTGTTACCACTTAAGCTGTGGTCCTGAAACTGACCTGTTTGATGACAGAGCCCCCCTCCCCCAATGGTGGCCTTACCCAAACAGAGGATTACCCCAGAATGAGGGTGGGGACCAAACAGAGGCACTTCAGAAAGCTTCTTAGTATGCTGTGGACTTACCCAGGCACCTTGCATGTTTCCAGATCACCTGATAATCTGCAGCTTCTCTGTCCTCCTTCCTGATGGACTATATATGTGGCGTGATAAAAGCCAGCAATTTCTATTGCATTAAACAAAATAAGAAAACTTGAGGCTTTGTGCTGTCCTGTGTGTGTTGGGAATAGTAGTAAAAGCAAGATAATTGGTGTGTGTCTTTTAAGATGCCAGAGACCAGGAAGACCCTCTCAGACTAAGTCTGACCAAGGCTTTCCCATCTGATACAAACTCAGTGCCTGAAGCCTTGTGCAGGTGTAGATTCTGCTTTCCTTGAGAGGCCTTGGGAGAAGTAACTGGCTGTGTGCTTTCCCAGGAAGGGAAGTGTTCATTCATCAGTTTAGGTAGCTTGTTTCTCCACAGAAATATTTCAAATGCTAATTTCCTTAGAAGAGAAGGCCAACATTCTCACTTACTTTTATACCAACAATTACAGGAAAATATGAATATTCATGTCGAGAAAATGAATTTAATTACAGGCTAAGCAGTTATCATAATGAATGGTTCTGATCGTCTGACCCTCATGGCTTAATAATGAAGTTAAATTCCTAAAATTGGGATCTGTTGTCATCTTAGTCATCGACTGAAAGTGAAAAGACTTTGAATTTTTTATTTGCTTTGTTGGGGCAGATTCCTTTCAATGAGACCTAAGTGTGTCATATAATACTGCCTTGTAAGAATTCTCGTTTTGGTGGGGTTAGGAATGTTGTTACATCTTCTGGAGCTTTGTCACAGACAGATGTCCCTAAAAGTTTCTGATATTGGCTTGGACTTTGATGACATGAAGCCTTGTACTCTTCTTAATAAGTATAACTAATTGGTCATTTTCCTTAGGATGGACATAGCTCAAAAGATGTGTTTACTGAAAGGTGTTGAAATCAGACATTTAAACCCAAAATTTCCAAGGCAATGGGCTCTTTGGAGGAAACTTATGGTGAATACTTTTTATAATAAAGTGCCTCTCCTTATATAGGTTTCTACATAGATACTTGGGATTTGTATCTCAGTTTTTCTTAAAGTGACACATACTTGTCTAAGCAGATGTACTTCTGTTGGCCCTGCTTCTGTGGCTGTTGTTTTACTGTAGGGGGATGTTAATTTCAGTGAGTCATTTTAAAAGAGAATTATTACAAAAAACTTTGAAAACATGGATATTAAGTCAAACATCTTAATAAAGTTGAGGGACTTTTTCACTTGAATGTCATTTGAATGTTGCATGTTTCTACTCTGGAACTGTCTTAGATGGCCGAGGATTCAGCATGGAGACCAGCAACGTTCACCAATTGGCTCACTCACTCACTCGCTCACACATCTACTTGGTGGCCATTTGCTAAGTGCCCACTGTGTGCTGGTCCCTCTGAGAGGTGCTGGGGAGGCAGAGAAGAATCTGACTCAGTCCTGGCGTTCAGTGTCCTCACAGTACAGTGGACACTGTTACGTAGTCCAGTGATTACAGTAGGACGCAGTGGAGTTCAGTGGTTAGGAGACTAGATTTAGGTGTCAGCCCCGTGTGACCTCGGCCAAATGCCTTATATCCTCTGAGGCTTAGTTTGTTCATCTTTTTTTTTTTTTAATTTTTATTTATTTATTTATTTATGGCTGTGTTGGGTCTTCGTTTCTGTGTGAGGGCTTTCTCTAGTTGCGGCAAGCGGGGGCCACTCTTCATCGCGGTGCGCAGGCCTCTCACTGTCTCGGCCTCTCTTGTTGTGGAGCACAGGCTCCAGACGCGCAGACTCAGTAGTTGTGGCTCACGGGCCCAGTTGTTCCGCGGCATGTGGGATCCTCCCAGACCAGGGCTCGAACCCGTGTCCCCTGCATTGGCAGGCAGATTCTCAACCAGTGCACCACCAGGGAAGCCCCTAGTTTGTTCATCTTTAAAGTGGGGTCAAAAAGAGGACCTACCTCACAGGATTCCTTGAGAATTAAATGATCTAAGTCCATACAAAGTATAGTGCCGGGCACCTGGTAATGCCCAGAAGATGTTCATCCATTCAATAGATGGACAGACAGGTCCTGTAGAGAGGGACTCACCACACATCCAGGTACATGCCACCAGGCAGGGCAACTCAAGTGACAGAATCACTTGTGTGCCCATAGAAAACATGGGAAGGGCATTTTCTTTTTCCACAGCACTTACCAATATAGTGCTTTGGTGGGAATGAGGGATGGTCAACACAGGATGTGTAGGATGTGACTTGGAAGTTGTTTGATTTTGTTCTTCACTGCTCTGTCTTTGTTCCCGTCTTCTTCCTCCTGCCCCACCCCCAACTGCTCTGCCCAGAAACACCAGCCTCCAGGGTCAGGAGATGTAGGGGACCCCAGTAGAGGAGGACCCTCTACTGGGATAAAATTCATGAATTTTACCTTCATGAATTCAGACTCTTTCAAGATTCAGACTCTTTCAGGATCTGCTGCTGAGGCAGACAGAGCTGGGTCTATTACCCCAGACTCTAGAGCCAGAGAATCTTGCAGGCCGGGGCTCTGTAAAGGTTCATTTTTTTAAAAAAGTGGCTTCTGCAGGACCTCCTCACTTTTCGAAGGCAAAGCATCTCTAAAAGCCAGGACTAGAGCCCTATAAAACCATCACATCACTCCTGGAAAAAGTTATCTTCAGTAAACTAGGCTGGGACTGAGACCTCTCTTCCTAAGCACTTAACACAGGGCCCCGTGCTTGGCAGACATTTGTGGACTGAAAGAGTGGATGAGGGATGAATGAGTCCTTTGACTGTGATGAGATACAGGACGTTAAGTAGAGGCCCCGTGCCAGTCAGTGTTTCTCCACATCTGTGTGCGTTTCTGGTAACATGGTACGCTTGCTCGTGGAATTTGACCTGGGATTTTGTTTGGCAGTATTTTGAGCTTCTATTCATTTGGCGAAGAAAAGGCATGATTCTTAACTGCTGTAATTTTACCTTCATGAATTCAGAAATGTGATTCTGGGAATAATGAGTTCCCTTTTTAGAAGGAAACTTATTCGCAGAAATGCCAATTCCTGGCTCATTAGACCTGTTCTAACCCTGCAGACACATGACTGTCCCTGGAGCAGGCCCTGTCAAGTTTGGGGACAGTCTTCCATTTTCCATTCTCTGCTGCCCCCAGCCAGCTCTCCCTCTCACAAGTAAGAGTTAATATTTAATGAATGGACCTTTGAGACTTTCACCGTCAGAACCCTGCTTGCTTACCGCTCTGCAGATAATTTTGGATGAGTGATTTTTATAACCTTAGTATCATTATTCCTGTTCACACAAAGAACGCAGTGTATTTGTGGAAACAGGCTATTGCACAGGTTGATCCGGTGATGAGAGCATTTCCTGGGTGCAAAGTTGTCAGGAGTCATCTATCTGGAGAGGTTCCAGGTATGCTTCCAGGGAAGAAAGCTTTGTATCAAACAGGTTTCTTCTGATGTGCCTGCTTAAGACCCCCCTCTCCCCACACCCAGAGATTGCAAAGAGGAGTACCTCGGAGGGAACCCTGAATTTTCTGATTGCCCTTTTGGAGGCAGCCTGGGCGCTGCTTTCTTCCTTGCTAACGATCTTCCTTCCTATTTCCGTGCCTGCCTCTGCCTACATGCCCAGCAGCTTGGTTACCTGTTCCTGACTTTTGGTGGTGCTGTCTGGGCTCCCCTACCCCCTCTCCTGACATGGTGTCTGATGAGGAAGAACTCCTTCTGGGCATGTCTGGGACCACCTGTCCTGTATGCCTCAGGGGTAGGGGAAGAGTCTGGCTGGTTCCTAAGGACCTGACTCTGGGAGCTTGCTTCTGCCATGTCCTGGGAATGGGATAGATAGCTCCTCCTTTGGGTGTAGGTAGCTGAGTCGCTTAAGTTGTCAATTTTCCCTGTAAAGCTTGAAGAAAATCTGGTCTCTCCAGAAGGAACTAAATAAGTAGCATTATTGTTCTTTTGTTTAATTCATGAGTTTTCTGGGATTCCCATTTCAAATATTCGTTAGCTTGAAAAAAAGTTAATTTCTCAGCTGTATGAACTATGTGTTTCAATCAGAATTAAGCAGAAATGCTGTTCTGTAGTGGGCCATTAGTTGGAGGACTTACAATATCTGAGAACCACATGTTAGGGCTAGACATGGGACATTCTCCTTCTGGAACTTGATGTTGTGGTCATCTTAGGTGTATCTCTTCTCCTATTTATCTCTACTCCATTAGAAGAGGCTCTGTCCTTTGCATAGGGAGGTCTCCCCCTCAGCCTGCTAAACTGGGAGTCAAGAGATGAAGATGCTAGTTCCAGCTCTCATGAACCAGCTGTGTTACCTTAAACACATCACATCCCTCTAACAGGATTCAGTTTTCTCTGGCAAAGGTGAAGACAAAGGATCAGGTTTCATCTTGAATTCTGACCAGTTAGAAATGGATCTGTGGTCATAAGTCAGTTGGGGAAAATTCTGTGATTGATTAGCCATGTCTGCCACAGGTAAGGAGAGAGTGAGGGGTGGCATCCCTGAGCCAGGTAATGCCAAAGCCCCTCCTATTTCTGATGTTCTCTATCTGTATAGAAACGTCAGAGAGGTGGGCATGTGCGAGTGAGATAGTACGGCGGAGGGGATGGGAGTGTGGTTGGAGCCATACGGACTGATTACTGTCCCAGCTCCATCACTTACTAGCTAGGCTACCTTGGATGAGTTACTTATCCTCTCTAAGCTGCCGTCTCCCCTTGAGCAAAAGGAGAATGCTGTAGTCCTTACCTCATGAGAATGGCACGAGGGTTGAGTCAGGCATTTTTAAGTCCTTTGCATAGTAGGTGATCAATACAAATGTGATTGAGCTGTGTAAGGAGTGTGCTCAGTACCTCCTCCGGTAACAATGGCTGACTGCCAGGCAGTCTTCGTTGCTTTTTTTTTTTTTAATTTTTTAAATTTTTTAGCCACGCCGCGCGGCATGTGGGATCTTAGTTCCCTGCTCAGGGATTGAACCAGAGCCCTCAGCAGTGAAAACACAGAGTCCTAACCACTGGACCACCAGGGAATTCCCTCAGGCAGTTTTTGTTTCTAAACCATAGTGGATTGGTCCACACTGTGGGTGTGGATGATGACTTCAGAGAAGTACAGGGGTGTCATGGCCAAGCCTGGAAAGGAAATCCCATCTTTACAATCAGGGAGCGTATGAGCTACAAGGGGTCACAGGGGCCCTGTTTTCCAGGTGGGACGTTAAACTTGAGGCTGGGGTGGGGAGGGTCTTGTCCAAGGTCACCAGGTGAGGTGGAGGCAAGGTGGGCCCTTTTCCTGAACTCTACCCTCTCTGCCCTCTGCTTCGAGCTGCCTGGCTAAGTGGCCCCTGCAGGGAGAGGAGGGGGCTCAGCTCCGTGTGCTGGGTGTCACTCAGGGCTCCTAGGACTGGCTCTGGGGAGCGATTTAAAGGGAAGCAAAGTGTTGCTTTGTAGTCATTGGAAGCATATTTATTTATTCATTATGTTTGAGGAGAGCCTCCAGTACTGGAAAAAAATGCTTCAGTCAACTGAGTTTTATTTTCTCTGTCGGTTTATCTTGAGTCTGCATGGTTTCCCCAGGCCCCCCTGTCTTCTCTCTGTTTGCAGCGTGAAGTCTTGACTCTCCTGCCCCTTCTGCAGAAGGGCACCTTTAGAATCTCGCCTCCTAACCCACCTCCCACCCTCTGGATTCCCTCTCGATGCCCTTAAGCCCCCAAACTCCTGCCTGATGCCTATTTTAAAAACACACATCTGACCACATCGTGCCTCTGCTTAAAACTTGGCCCCTTGTGGCCTCTGGCACCCCCGCCCCCAACATGGCCCTGCCCCCAACACAGCCCCACCAAGCTGCATCCTCCAGGCTCTGGCCTCTGCCCATGCCTTCCTCCCTCCTTCGTGCCTTTCCCCCACTCCTTTCCTTGTGATTTCCTATTTAATCTGAAAGATAGGCAAGTGTCACTTCTCTTAAGCCTTCCCCACTGATGGCTTCACAAACCACCCCCAACCTGGGCCCATCCAGGCAAAATTGGGTGGGGATTTGCTCACCTTTATTCTCTGCTCTCAGTTCATACTTGTTTATCTTACTAATATGTTGCATGATCCTTAATGGAAATAATGTTATATTATACAATTCTTTATCTACTATTTGCTATTACAGTGGCTTTCTTGGAGCAAATATTTAATAAATGTTTGAATGACTGAATGAACTATAATAGCTAATGCTTGGCCATGTACAAATATCTCACCTGATTATCTGGAGATTTTTTTTTTTTTTTCGCTGTAATGATGTTGAACCATGCTCCTATTTTTTTTTTTTTTAATTTTATTTTTATTTATTTATTTATGGCTGTGTTGGGTCTTCGTTTCTGTGCGAGGGCTTTCTCTAGTTGTGGCAAGTGGGGGCCACTCTTCATCGCGGTGCGCGGGCCTCTCACTATCGCGGCCTCTCTTGTTGCGGAGCACAGGCTCCAGACGCGCAGGCTCAGCAATTGTGGCTCACGGGCCTAGTCGCTCCGTGGCATGTGGGATCTTCCCAGACCAGGGCTCGAACCCGTGTCCCCTGCATTGGCAGGCAGATTCTCAACCACTGTGCCACCAGGGAAGCCCTATCTGGAGATTCTTGTGTGGTACTGTCAATTAGGATCTCCACTTGAGAACTGAGAAAAAAGGACAAAGAGAATAAGTTGTCTACAAGGCATAGGCTAGTAAGTGATGGAGTAGGGATTTGAATGCAGGATATGAGATTTCAGATCCCCTACTCCTTATGCTATGGTGAATGAAAGTCACACATGGCGATCAGTCTTTGTCCAAGATGGTCTTCACCTAGCAAATGCATCGCCCACTCTCACCTGTCTGATTCCTTTGCGTCTTTTCGGGTTTGCTTTAGTGCCCCATCCCCCTGCCATGCCTTGGATCGCCCTGTGTCACCACTCGTTCGATAGGGAGCATTTTGTGAGGAGTCATCTTTTCATTGTACATTTCACTGTGCCACCTGGATCATTTGCTCCTATAAGTGAGAGACCGTATTTTGATTTTGAACCTGGATTGACCCCCAGCCCTGCCACTTTTTGACCTTGGTCCAGTTACTGACCTCTTTAGGTCTCAGCTACTTTATCTCTAGAATAGGGAGTTATATGTTCCCACGCACTTGTAGCTAGCCTAGTGTCTGGGGATTCCCCTCCACGGTGAACCCTCATGCATCAGATCAGAAATAAGCAGTCACCGCAAAGATACTTTGTGGTTTCCAGATCTGCCTGGAAACTACAACATTTGGCTAACCCAGGGCCTTATGGAACTTTCTACCACAAATACCCAGGTAGAGGAACATGAGCCACACTGCTGAGAAGTTTGGGGTGTGGCCTGAAGCAGTCTTCCACAAACCTTAAATTCCTTTGGAATCTTAGGTTTCATCTTTAAAAATTCATACACATTTTGAATTATATTCCTTAATGTCTGTGTTTACTGTGGTATGAAAATGTGTAAAATTGCCACCCACTAAAATTTATATTCCAGGAAGGTGCTACCATCATAGCTGCTCTGGTTTCCTTTGTACATTAGATATGGTGGCACTCCAGCTTTCTCTCTTGTCCCAAGAGCTTAGCTGATGTGTCTTCTCTAGGTGAATGGGGGGAGTCTAATCTCAGGGGCCCTACAGAGCGTGGTTCTCCTTTTGCTGGCTCAAAGACCGTACCTTGTTGGAGGGTGAGTTCTCTGAGGGGTTGAGGCTGCTTACCTCTTTGCTTAGGTGGCAGCTGGATTTTTGACATTTCTTAGAAGGAATATACCTGTTTTCTATAGGGGCAAAACCAGCCTCCTCTCAGGTCCTAGATGAGAAAGCCTAGACAAAGCTTGGTTCTTGGCATGTAATAAATGTTCAAAACGTTTTCTCCCACTGAAATTACATACCCTGCCACCCATCAACCCCGGCTCGTATTTATCCCTCACTGGACAAGGGTTTATCTTTCATTTGCCTGAGTCATAGTGCTTGTGAACGTTTAGTACACGGTATTCATTTGGTCTGCACCTAATTAAGGAGCAAATATTTATTTTTTCCTTGGAATGGAAACATTGAGGATTTTTTAAAAATTGGGATAGAACTTGCTAATTAAAACATATATTTGCATAGGAATGGAATATTTCTACAATAAAATTATCATGATTTAATGTGCTGTGAATTCTGCCTCCCATTATCTCTAATTCATATATTAACTTCCTTAAAAATGAGCTCAAGGGCAGATTCCTCCTCAGGCCCCAGCAATTTCTCCCTCCACCCCTGTTATTAGCCCCGATCATTTATGTCCTGAAACTGGCACTTGGTGTGTGACGCATTGGTTTTGTTTGTTTTATTAAGCCTTTGTCTCATTATTGATCCTAATTGGTTTGAGGGCCAATAGACCACAGCTATCAAGAAACGCTTATTCACTCATTGAATATTTTGTAGTTGTTGAGTAATTGCAATGTGCCAAAAGTGTGCTGTAGGGAAATAATGGTGAACTAGATAAACTTGAACCCTTCTTTCTGAATGAATAATGAAATCAGTGCCCCTGTGAGGGCACACTGGTCCTCGAGAAGTGACAACTTTCTGGTGTCTGAATGGTTCTGATTGTACTGAGGTGGCAGTACATACTACATAGAAGGGCTCTGGGTTGGACTCAGACAGGCCTGGGTTGGTCTGGTTTCACCACTTAGCAGCTCTGTGACCGTGGCCGACTTATTTCTCCTCTCTCAGCTTCAGTTTTTTCATTTATAAAATAGGAATAAAAATAATATCTCTTTCATAGGTTGGGAAGATTATAGTAAGTCCCCTACATACGAATGAGTTCCGTTCCGAGAGTGCGTTCGTTAAGTCCAATTTGTTCCTAAGTCCAACAAAGTTAGCCTAGATACCCAACTAACACAATCGGCTATACAGTACTGTACTATAATAGGTTTATAATATTTTTCACACAAATAACACAAGAAACACAAGAAATAAAACATTTTTAATCTTACAGTACAGTACCTTGAAAAGTACAATAAGACAGTGCAACAGCTGGCATACAGGGGCTGGCATTGAGTGAACAGGCAAGAAGAGTTACTGACTGGAGGAGGGAGAGGAGGTGGGAGATGGTAGAGCTGAAGGATTGTCAGCAATAGGAGACGGAGGGCAAGCTGCAGTTTCACTCACGCCTGACGTTGATGGAACGCACGTTCACATCTTTGAAAGTTTGCAGCTTGAAGGTTCGTATGTAGGGTACTTACTGTAATTGAGATAAGACAGCACCTGGCTCTTAGCAAATAATAGTAATTGGTTAACTATTCAGTATAATTTAGAAATATTTGAGCTCCTATTGTGTGATAGATCCTGGGCTAGATGCTATGCCAAGTATTGGGGTCTGTGTGTATGTGGTGACAAAGCTCCTTACCCTTAAAGACTTTTGGTAGCAATTTTCTTTGGTCTAAAGTTTCCTAGTGCTGATATAAATTGCAAGCAGACATGAATGGATGCACATTAAATTTGTGGCTTTTTTTGGGTGGCATATTCTGTTGCTACCCTTCTTGCTTTAGGAATAGAATGAATGAAAATGGTAGCACCAGGACAGTATTTTGGTCTGGTCTGGGACCCTGCTGCATCGAGCAGCAACCTGGGCCAGGAGGAAGGTCATTGCCATCACAATGATATCTGCACTCCCAGGTGTGTGTGTTGCCCCCTTCCCTGGTGCCTTGCTAGAACTCCAGGAAGCAGGGATTGCTTCCCTGTTTCACAGATGGCACCAAGGGCCCATCCAGATTGCTGACTTAGCTGAGGACGTGCGGTCAGTGAGTGGCAGAGTGGGGACCAGGGCTTGGTTTCCTGATTCCTAAGCTAGTCCTTTCCCGGTGCTTTGGAGACTCAGGGTTTAGAGTCAGACGCCAGCCTCGGCACCCACTTTGAGCTTCAGTTTCCTCTTCTGTACAATGGGAAATAGCACTCATTGCTAGAGGTTTGGTGGAGATGACGTGAGAGAATGTAACGGCCCTGCACGGAGCTTGGCTCCTGAGTCTGTGAGTAAGAGCCGTTGGGAGTGCTCTTGTCAGTATAGCCATGCGGAGAATCTCTGAGGCCCCCTGGGTGTGAAGTCTGTTTCTGCAGCTTACTTGCTGTGTGACCTTGGGTTAGTCACTGATCCTTGCGAAGCCTCAGTGTCCTCGTGAGTGAAATGGGGACAGTGCCAATTAACACACGCAGTCCAAATAGCAAGTGCTCAGCAAATGTTCGTTACCACTGTGATGGCGATGATGCCGATGATTTTGCTTTGCCTCTCCGCTCTTTCCCCCTCATCCAGAATGAAGCCCATGACTGTGGGCCTCAGACCTGGGCCTTTTGTCACCTCTAGCTGCTGCAGTAGCTGGCTCTTGCCTTCCTGAAAGGGTCCTCAGTGAGGTGCAGAGGCTGCTGCAGTGCCCTGAAACCAGGTCTCATTCCCTTGACCTCTCCCAGGCAGCCAGCAGCTGGAGTCTGGGAGGTCAGAGGCAGAGCCTGGGGCTGTGGTTGCCTCCTGCAGCAGACAACCCAGAATCCTTGGTCCAGCCACCGCCTGGAGCTGTTATCCGTGTGTAAGACGCTGAGCCTCTGACCTTGTCTACTGCAAGGAAGCTCGGCGGCAGGGGAAGCAAATCTGCCAATACACGAAACACAAATTCAGGAAATTTTGGAAATTCAGCCTGAAAGGGCTAAGACTCCTTGCCCCTGGCCCTGGGCTTTTAGGTCAGTCATGGACTAAACAGGTAACCACCTGGTGTCCTCCTCACCTGACCAAGATGAGATTGTTAACCAGGCAGCCTGCAAACAATTCGGGCCAAGGTTGATGAGAGATTCCTGCTGCGGTTTGAAGGAATACCAAGAAATTACACCATCATCACCAGGTTAGCTACACTGTATTGCATTGCTTATTACAAACCAGGCACCGCACTAAACACTTGATGCAAATCATCATGGATTCTTAGCAACACCCCTATCGAAGTAGGTGCCATCAGGCCCCTCATTTTATAGTTGTGGGACCTGAACCTCAACTTAGTGACTTACTTGCTCAAGGTCACACAGCTAAGGAGTAGCTGAGGTGGAAATCTGAGCTGTGTTTGACATTGAAGATCTTGCTCTTAACTATTACGCTAAAAACGTGACCCAGGGTAGTGGGGGCTCAGGTGAAGGATTGTAGTCCCTTACCTCTCTGAGCCTTAGTTTCCTCATCTTTAAAGAAATAGCACCAGAGTGGGGCTTGGGAGTTTCCTTCCAGAGCTGTCCTTCTCGGTCTTCTTTCTCTGTGGGCATCAGGTGTGCATAGGGCTGAGTGCTACCCCAAGCTCGTCTCCCAGCAATGATGTTCCAGCTACTGAGGAGAGGGGGACTGTGTTTGCATATTGTTTTGGCTCATTGGCAGGAATCATTGCTCACTGTCTTGTGGACAGACTGCTAAGCGGGATGAGATAAGCTTGCAAACCCTCATCACATCATGCAGGCCAGGCTTATTGGCGGTTCTGGGTCCTTAACTGGCACAGAACAGGACTGGAGGAACGCAGTTAGACAATTAGAAGACGAAAGCTGTAACATGGACCCCTGGGCAAACTTTCCCCTCACCCCAGCCACTCCTGTACACCTTGCCTGACGGATGGCTTACGTTGAATATGAAAGCTCTGGGACTCGCAGTGATGACTTACTGGGCAAAGGCTTTCGTTCCCTCTCCAGATGACCCCTCGTCCCAGACTGGGTGCTCAACCTGTGTTATAATTGTATCTTGTATTCTGTGTTCTCTCCTGTACTACCCTGAGTTAATAAACAGGGTTGCTCAGAGGTTCTAAGGAATAGAATGACATGACTCTTGAACAAAACTGATCATTGGCAAGCATTTCAGACACAAGTGCACATGGTTCAGTCTTAATTCTCCAAAGACGAAGATGTGATATTGCTTTGACTCCCTTACCAAGTTAAGTAGTTTACTCAGTTCTAGCCTGAGAAGTAACAAGGAAGTAAGGGAGCTCTCTGTTCTTTGATCATTCCATTTTCAGTGTTTCTTTGAGATGAATTCATACAAAACTTGGCCCAGTTTCTTTTGCCTGTTATATGATGCGTGGGGGGGGTATGTGTGAACATGTGTGTATATGTACAAAAAGAAGGGAAATTGAAAGTCGCTTAACTGATATTATGCAACTGACATCTCCCATCACTTTGCCTCATTGTCCTGTGTGTAACAGGGTGAAAATGTCACCCTGAAATTCTGTAGAATTGGAAATACAAGGAGGAAAATCAGCTATCCTGGATCATATATTTGGTCCCAAGCTCTTTCAGTTCCTGGCTTTGTAACAAAAAATCAATATCAAATCTAGTTGTGCTGGCAAAGACACAGGCTCGAAAAGGCTACAGTGGAACATTGAAAGCACTAAAAGTCCTTGAGTCTTAATGCCCAAAAACATAAAATATGGATTTATTACATTTAGTTTTCGGAAGAGTTTATATTTCCCTGCTTTTCTTGTGGTTTTATATTTGGGTACGAAGTGTAGTATATGAATCTTTTTAAACTTGATCCCAGTAACTATGTGCTCATTGACCATATGAGTCAATTTTCCGCCTTCTAACATAACATAACTTTCCTGGCCATTCTCAGGCTGGAAGGTTGGGTTTTGTTTTGTGTTGGATTTGACTGACACTGGGACTGAACTCCCAGGGGCCCAGAATGGAAGCACAGAACAGTCAAGCATTTCATGGTTGGTCTGATTTAATCAAGTTTGGCTTCTTCTTATCTGTCGCATGAGCCTCTCTTGTGGTTCTTGGCTCAACAAATTATTATGAAAATGGTTTCACATTTGCTGCCTGCTTCCAACTTTGGGAAGGATATTTACATTGTTTCTATCAGTCTGAGTCATATCGGAGCAACATCAAGTACCCTCCATATCTACTTAGGGTTAGAACTAATTTGTTTATAGCCGGAGGGTCATATGCAGTGCTGGCTCCAATGTGGCCTGGCTCTTTAGGGCTTTGGGAGCCTTAACAGCTTTGAAGTACCTAATGGAAAATATATTTTGGAAATAGGAAATAGTAAACACTCTTTGTGAGTAATTCTTACCATGGTGTGGGATTTGATAGTGAAAGGGAGAAAACGTTGTTACTGCCACATTCAGGAGAGGATAAATAGAATGTATCTTTTTTTTTTTCTTATTAGTCATCCGTTTTATACACATCAGTGTATACATGTCAATCCCAATCTCCCAATTCATCCCACCACCCCCCCCACCCCCCCCACCGCTTTCCCCCCTTGGCGTCCATACGTTTGTTCTCTACATCTGTGTCCCTATTTCTGCCTTGCAGACCGGTTCATCTGTACCATTTTTCTAGGTTCCACATACATGCGTTAATATACGATATTTGTTTTTCTCTTTCTGACTTACTTCACTCTGTATGACAGTCTCTAGATCCATCCACGTCTCTACAAATGACCCAATTTCATTCCTTTTTATGGCTGAGTAATATTCCATTGTATATACGTACCACATCTTCTTTATCCATTTGTCTGTCGATGGGCATAGAGAAGTCTTAAAAGGACTTTTCCAAGAGGACTTTGCCTGCTGTGGTGAGGCAACCACAGACTACAAAGGCTGATTTTTTTTCCAGATTCACGTATCGTTTTTTTTTTAAGCTGGCTCATCAGGTGAAAGGGAGGAAATAACCTTTACTGAGTGTGCTCTCTGAATTCTCACAGCAACCCTATGAAACAAGAATTATTATCCCAAGTTCGTGAATGAGGAAACGGAGGTGGGAGGGGTCAGGGAACTCGTGGATTGATGCTCACGCCATCAGGAAGGGATGAGACAGGGCTTCACACTCGGGCAGCGCTCTCTCACATCCGCATTCCTTTTGCTCCACGGGTAGAGTTCTTTGTGGTTTTATTTCAGATATAGAAAAGGTGTCTGGATGGCACAGCCTCTTTTAGGGAGGCTGAATGGAGTTGTGAAAACCTCAGTCTCTCCCATCTATGGGCGTGTGGCCTGGGCAGTTTTCTTAACCCCTCCAAGGTTTCATCTCCTCATCTATAAAAATGGGGACACTATCCCGAAGTTCACATGGTTGTCCTTATTAATAATAGATACCAGGATTGGACAAAATTATTAATATGGGCGTGTCCATGGGGCTCCCTGCTCTGTCAGCCACCAAAGAGAATCCTGGAATTGCCAACCCCATTTTTTCTCTCCTCCTTCCTTGTAAATAGGGCAAAAAAAAAAGTCTCTCTGGTTGGGAGAGAGGCTAAGCCGGTCAAAATAATTAGGGCCAAAGAAAAAAAGACATTTCAATTGGGAGAGGATGAGGGATTTTGGTGGAGAGTGTGTGGTGAGGCCAGGCTCTTCTGGGGGTGGCGGGGGGAGGATGGCATGTGGATCACTGTGGCTGGGGACTCTGTATTTGCATCCTTTTCACATGCTTTTCAGAGGTATTAAAGGATGGAATTCATTTTTTAAGTTAAATGAATAAGCTGTGCTCTGATTTTAAGCCATGTAGGATTTGGGATGCGTAAGGGATGATCTTTAAAAAGAATAATCATGATAGTAAATCACAGAAAGTACAGTCAGCGTGTGTGGAGCGTGGGCTGAGCCCTTCACATGCTTTTCATCTTGTGTAATCCTCAGACAACCTAGGAAGCATCCAGCACAGGGCCCAGCATATCTCCTACGCTCAGGAAACGTTCCTTTGTCCCTCTGTCATAACGCAGGGTGGCCACTTCCTCCGCTGCCCCGCTCCTGCTGCCACCTCTCCTTAATTCGGCCCCTGGTGGTGCCCCGTTTACCATCTCACGCTGGGGGAGTAGGAACCTAGGTGGCCTGTTGTAATCTGGAGTAAAAGCTAATGCAAACCCAGGGCCAGTCTTCAGTGAAGTGCTGTAACTGAAGCCTATATCTCTTTCCTGACAGTTAAAAAAAAAAAGTTTGATTGAGAAGATCATGAAGGAAATATATGTGCCTCTATAAGTCATTTATTCACCATCCCTTACACATAATAATAAATCAGGAGAATGCTGGTGCTGGTATTTTGGTTCCAGCTTACAATAGACCCCACTGGAAAGGCTCTCTGCTGGTGGGCCTGCTCCGAGCCTGCAGGTGCCCTTCGTGGTCAGTGTGGGATGTCAGCAACCCAGACAGAAGGACAGTTGTGCTGACCTCTGATAGGACTGGACAGGACTTGTCAACAGGCCATTCAGAGACCCCAGGCTGGATACCAGAGAACCTGGACAAAAGGAGACTCCAGCGGCCTGAGTTGAGACTGGACCTGAGAAAACCTATGTCACTTAGGACAAAGGACTATACTTGTAAAAAAAATATATGTGTTCAGTGAAAGTGTGCTGTACTCTCCTATTCCAGAGAGGCTGGTGCGATTCTGGTTTAGCGTGTGCCCTCTGCCGTCACATGGCTGGGTTCGTCTCTGGGCTCTGATACTTATTCGGCATTGTGTCCCTTTGGCAAGTTCCTTGATTTCTGGTTCTCAGTTTCCTAGCTTGTGAAATGCGGTTAATTGTCCTATCTTTATGGAGCATTTGAGAATTAAATAAAACAACCCAAGTAGATTGCATAAGACATTGTCTGGCACGTAGTTAATGTTTAGTAAATGTCAACTATGATGATATTTATGTGCAGTTTTTCCTGTTTATATTAATTACGCTGGTTGTAACAGATTAAAAGCAACTTCAATTTGTAGGACTATATTAGCATTTCCTAAATATGTCTGTTAACTTGTATCATAAGAGCCCTAAGAAGCAGTTGGGTAACACAGGTGAGGAAACAGAGACCCAGAAGGGCAAGTCATTTGTCTCACGTGCCCACGTGGTAAAGAGAAGGGCCAGGAATTCAGCTGAGTGGCTGCCTGGGCTTCTCCCTTTCTTCTGTGAGCCTCTCTAAAAGGATTTCCCCTTGTCTGGCTTTTCCAGCTGGCAGGGGCTCATACCTACCTCTCGGTGTGTTTGGCAGTCCCCTGTGATTGAGAAGCCCTTGTGGGGGCCGTGCAGGTGGGCTCAGCGCGGGCCGTCTGGGAGGCCCGAACACCTTGGTACATAAGCTGCAGGTGCTTGACTGGAGTTCTCAATCACTCCAGGGCTCTGTGTTTGCATTCTTGGGAACCCCTTCCTTGAACCCACCCTCCAGTGTGCTCTGACTCAGGGGTTCCAGTTGGCTTCTTGGAATCCATTCTAGCCTGTCAGCCTTAACAAGTGTGTTCAGTGGGTTTTTGAACACCATTGATGGTTCTTCTAGAGCAATTGAAAAAGAAGATACATAGTGAATCTTGCCTTTCGAGTTTCTGTGCTGCAGGATAGTGTTAGGGTTATGAGTGTGTTTTCTGGTCTGTCTGCCCAGGTCCTCATCACGGCTTTACCACTTGCAGAATGTTTGACCTTGGGCCTTGTGTGTTGACCTCTCTTGGCATCTTCATGTCAGCTCTCCATCCAGTCGTGGCAGTGGCAGTGATGGTACTTTTCTCCTAGGGCTCTGGTGACTACCAGGTGAGTTAACTCGTGCAGAGCGCTTAGAACCTTGCCAGGCACCTGTAAGGGCTCTGTAAAGCTTCGTTAGTCGTTTGTTTTTCCTCTCACTTAACTGTCGCTCTTTCCGGAGACTAACCTGGGCCAGCCTGCCACAGACATTGGCCTCTGTCTGTGTTTGCGGAGCAGTGAGAGGTGTTGTTTTGCCTTCACCGGTAGCTGGACCTGACTGTGCATTTCTCTAAAACTGAGGCCAGGAAGCCGTTTCAGGACCTGAGGACACTGGGACGCTTGCAGCCACAGCCGCAGCTGGTAGAACTGCTGGATCCCGGTGCAGAGTCCTGCCATCTACTTTCCGCCGCCCTGCTGCGAGGACTCAATCGCTGCCAAGGCCTGAGCTTCTTCATCTCGTAGAGCCTTGGAGGTGAAAGCCGCCTGCCAGATTGTATGGTCCAATCAGTCATTTCCTGCGAACTGTTGACTAGTCTCCGCTTGAATACTCTAAAGGACAGGAACCTCGCTACTCAGAGGGAAGGCAGGTCTTTTGCGACAAGGAAGCCTTCCTTTCCCTTAGATGTGTCGGCTGCCTCATAACTTCTGCTCGTATGAGTTTTCTCTTTACCCTGAAACCATGCAGAGTAAAGTCTAAATCTTACTTGACCCTATGACAACACCAGACTCACTCATTTTTTATCAAGTTACTACTGTTTGCCAAATACTTTGCTAAGTGCAGGCAGCACAACAGTAAATGAAAGGCGGGCCCCAGTCGCTCTTGCAAAGCCTGCGGTCTCGTGGAGAGATGCAGGTAAACAAGCAAAAGTGGCATTCAGTTGGAGAAGACTGTTGTAAAGAAGCAGACGGAGCACCGTGACAGGAAATAAATCATCTTCTTCGGAGCCACTGGATTCTCACTTCTCAGGAGGAAATGTTTCAGCTGCATCCTGATGACGAGGGAGCCCGCTGAGCAAAGGGCGAGGGAGTCGCCTGTCACGCAGAGGAAGCCACCTGTGTACGGCCCAGGGGTGGGAGTGGGCCGATGTATTCGGGGAGCGGGGATGGTGCCCCCGGAGTGCACAGGGGGAGGGGACCGTGGCGGGATGTGAGATTGCAGGGTCAGCAGAGGCCTGTTTGAGAGTTGGACTTGACCCCAAAGGTGATGGGCGGCCATGGAAGGGTTTTAAGCTGATGAGCCTGGCAGTTGGATGGAGACTGGATTTGGTGGGGCTGCAGGCGACAGGAGATAAGAAGTGGGGGCTAGGAGCAAAGCTAGTTGCAATATTGCAGGTGAGCAGATAGATGACACCCGGGGTCAAGGGCCGGAAGTACGAGCAAGGGAGGAGTGGGGAATTGGGGATGTGATTTAAAGGCAGAACGTATGGGACAGCACGATGTGTTGAACAAAGGGTATCAGAGAAAGGAGGTGAAATGAAGGCTGACTCTTAGATTTCTACCTCGACTGTGAGGTGGGGGCGTGATGCTATTTATTGATGACTCTTAGAAACCAATCAATATGTTTCCCTTTTGTCAGCCTGCCGCCTTGCTTCTGCATCAGAGCTGAACCAGATCTGGCAGGGCAGTGCTTTCTCCCAGACACAGTGGGGGGATGCATGCAGCTCTCTAGGTTTTGTTTGATCAAGTTTACAAAAACCTCTGCTCTTTTGAAAACTGTTATGCTGCTGGCTGGACATTACTAATAATATTAAGAATAAAATTAAAAATAGCATTAGCATCTATGTTTATCAAGCCAGTGCTAAGGACTTTGGAGGCATGATATTAATTGATGCCTCATAACAAAGCAAGATTAGGGGTAATGACTTCCATTTTACAGAGGAGCAAACCAAGGCTTGAGCTGATTTATTGAACCCGCCCAAGGCTGCCAAACAAATATATAGCACGGATTAAAATCCAGATCTGTCAGGATCCAGAGCCTAAGCTCTTACCCACTAGCCGGAGGTATTCCTCATGTTGACAATATCCCATCTTTTGGAAGAATTCTACTTTCCCCCTCCTTTTGGAAGTGGCAGCATGTCATTAATCCACATTACTTAAGAGGGATTTTCTCTGATGTCCCTCTCATCAGCCTGATTAATTTATGAAGGAGAGACAGTTATGCAAGAGTGACATCGCTCCTCATCTAAATAGTTTCTTGTTTACATGTGCAACGTTAGAAAGCACGCTACAAATCAGAAAGTTGTAAGCCAGGTAGAGTAAACAGTTTTTGTTGATGACTTGGTGAGATACTTTAAATTGATTTAAGCAGTATCGTATGCAAAATTCTTAAGACTCAGAGAGACAGAATGATTTTCTCATTTAGCTAAAGCACGCATTACCCTTCAGGTAAACATGGTAATGCCATCCTAAGGAAAAAGGGGTAAATAGCAGTAATGATAAGGAAATCATACACTGAACATCAGTAATTAGAAGCAGCTCTTGGGATTTCCCTAGGGAGGTAACGAGAAGACGCTCAGACCTGGAATCCCTGCGTTGTCCTTTTTACTGAGAGAGAGTCGTCTCATGCTTTAGCCTTGATTTTGGGAAATGGCCTCATCCCAAGCGGATAGTGATACTGAAGCTCTCATGAGCCTCATGGTCGAAGGTACCAGATCAGGCACCCCTTTCCCTCCATCATGAGGCTGAGCAGTCACTTTGTGGGGTGGGAGGACCAGATCATCACCCTTTGACTTGTCAGTGGCCAAGCCCAGAAAAGTGTTCAAAGTTTATCAGCCACGTCCACAGTGTCAGTTACCAAATTTAGGGCATGAAAAGACAGAAAGTCCTCAGTTAGTTGTTTGTTAAACCGAGGTAATCATTAGCCTAAATGAAGTTTCATTAAGGGTAATGTACTCATTAGGCATAAAATGGCTTGAAAAAGCTTAACTGTCATCATTTCTTAGAATAACTCCAACCTTGGCTAATATGGTTGACTTTCACCCTTGTGCAACAAGCAATCAGCATTTAATTAGTCGAGCGCTTTGATTTGTTGATTAGAGCGCATCCAGGACGTGAATATGGATGACACTCTTCAAGTAACATGTTCAGATCAGCCGCCGCTTTTCTGAAACTACTTGTCCAGCGAGTTTCAAAGGCTCACAATGAATATGGATGTTAGTGATTATTTATAGAAGAACTCCTCTATTCCCATCCTTAGCCTTAACAAAGTTATTTTTGAGTTAACTGTGACCTGATTTTTAATTCCAGGAAAAGAATGCTTTGCTGTTATTTTCCTTTTCCAACTCTGAGCTCCTCAAAATGAAGGAGACGTCTCAGGCTGGGAACATCTAACTCATTTACAAATGGGGGAAACAATTTTTGAGCTCAAATAAAACCTCCAAGCGCTGTTCAGCACGATTTTTACTCATTACTGCTCCTGGAGGCATGTATGCATGCTGGAAACACCGAGAAATTGATATGTCACGTGCGTTTGTGTGTGTATGTTCTTGTGTACGTCTATATCAGGGTGCATAAATCAGGTCTCAAGGGGAGCTGCATACCGGCTTGTCCTGGGCTTTAGTCTGGCTTCTCTGGTTTGTCCTGTTGCATGATGCCTTCCGGTTTTCCCTTTTATTTCCAATACAAGGAGGACATTAAAATATGTATGTGTATACTAGCAGTATATTCCCACGACAAGTGTTTTGTCCAGATTATGAACAAGCAGGCAACAGACCTCCTCCTCCTACTCCTTTTATTTACCATTTCACTTTCTCCTTCGCACTATTCTATTACTTGTTTTCCCTGCCTTGGGATTGGAAGTCCTGAGGACTTGCTGCAGCTACAGGAGGCTGGGCTGTCATTAGAGACTGAGTCGTGAGAATGGGATCAGAATTGTTTGGACATGATTGTATCCAGTGACGCAGGGCCAGGTTCTGCTCACAGGGTTGGCGGCACACTGTGCCTTGAAGCCCTGGGCATCCCTGTGCGATGGAGCATTCACCTTCACCCTGGGAAGCTGCTGGGCAGGGGGCCGAGGCATGGGTGCCACATCTGGGCCTCGCCTGGGTTGGGAGTTGCGTGGCCTGCTCTGTTGCAATTTCAATGTATATAGAAGTCACATGGGTTTTCTCTTCCTATTTTCCCCTCTGTGGAGTGGAACTGGCTATATTTATAATACAGATTCTTTAGCACTGAGGGACAGTTGATGTTGTGAAAAAGATGCAGAGAAAGAGACAGAATGTACCATTCACTGTAGTCTTCGTCAAAATTGGGATTAAACAGCCTTTTTCATTGGGGGTACAGAGTTTCCTTTTCTTTTCCTTTTCATTTTTCTGGGGGAAAGCTTATATTGCCTTACTTGTTCAAATGAAGTGTCTACATGATGTATTTTCTAATGTTAACACTGGAATTGGCACCGGGGCTTAGATTACATCCCAAATGTCACATCTCTGGGGCCCACTTAATAAGGTTCTATTTACATTAACAGGGAGAATATTAAAGTTCTCCCCAAAACAGCTTGAAATGTTACAGTGGCTCTGTTTCTGAGGCATGACAGGAATGAAGTGCATTATTAATTTAGAAGCAGCTAGGTAGAGCGGGCTTCCTCCCCCCTTAGAATTAAGGGATGAGAATGGGCATTTGTGAAATTGACTGAATGCTCTCTGGGGGATGCTTATTAAAATCCTAACATCATTCCAGAGTTTTGTAGCAGATTCATTATCAGCTGTAATCTTATTAGAACTGTTTTGTTTGGTAATCACCGTTCCATTCATGGAGCCCCTCCATGTGTATCATGCTTCTCTGTTGGTCTAGGCCTTCTGGTCTCTTTTGTTCTGATGAATTAATTCCTCTCCTTTTCTGTCAGTCAGGTCCCTCACCCTCTCTCTCACTCGCGTTGGGCATTGTCTTGCTGATGCCTTTTTTTCTTCCTGGGCCAACTCAAGAGGACAGTTCCCCCGTGTCTACATTGTTCCTTTTAATTTTTTTTTTTTTTCCTGCGAAAACTACATGCTAAAGCTGTCAGTGGAAAACTTGCCTACTGCATTGTGAAACAGAGTGGGCTTGCTAAATAGATCCCGTTTCTATTCATGGTGTCACCGTCTCAACCCCTCAATTCGTATTCACAGTGTTATGAGCAGAGGCCTCCTTGTAGAATCAGTTCTGGGCTCAAGTTCCAACCCAAGAAGGCTTTCTAATTACTCGAAGCCTCCACTTCCTTGTTTGTAAAAGAGGGATTCATAAATCCATCCATCTATGCATCCATTCATTCATTGAGTACCTATTATGTGCCAAGCAGTGTTCTGATACTATCCTACTACACCTATGGCAGTAAACAAAAATGCCTGCCTTCGTGGAGCTTAGATTCTGGTGAGGGAGACAGTCGACAGTCAAGCTAAATAGGTAAAATCTAGAATCTGTTAGTACAAGTACCAAGGAGAAAAAGTAAAGCAGGGAAAGGAGATATAAAGTGGAGAGTTGATACTTTTTTTTTTGGCGGGGGGTGGTGGTTGACATTTTGGATGGGGCTGGGGAAGGCCTCACCGAGAGGGTGACAGTGAGCAAAGACCAGGGGAGGTGAAGAGTCAGATGAAGGGAACACTGGGGTGAGGGGGCAGCAGGTACAAAGGCCCAGTAGAGGAGGTGAGCCTGGCTGGTCTGAGGGATCGCAGGAGCATCTGGGGGAGAGTGAACAGAGGGGGGAGTATTGGGAAATGAGAACAGAGAGGTGATGGGCCGTGTAAATATAGTAAGACTCTGACTTTACTCTGAAGAGGGTCAAAGGGCCAAAGCGGGGAGACCACTTAGGAGACTTGTTGTGCCATAGGCTGGGGTGATGGTGGCTTGGACCAGGGTGGTGGTAGTGAGGGCAGTCAGAGGCAGTTGAATTCTCGCTGTCTTTTGGTAGATTTGCTGATGGACTGTGGTGGGAGAAGACTCTGGAAGGAGCTGGTTTGCCTCGGGTAGGTCAGGAGTTCACGTTGGGACATGTTAGATTTCTCTTGTTGATTGCTGGATATATTGGTCTGAATGTCAGGAAGGGACCCAAGTTGGCTATGTAAAGGTTTTGGGCGTCATCAGCCTGTCCTTGGCTTTTAGAACCATGATGTTGGATGAGATCACCGTGGGAGTGAGTGTAGGCAGAAAAACAAAGAGGTCTGATGACTAAGACCCGTGACTCAGGTCCCCAGTGTTCAGAAGTTGGGAAAATGAGGAGGAAGCACTAGAAGAGGCTGAGAGGAAACTTCTCGAGAGGGGGAGGAAAACCAGGAGAGTGTGACGTCCTGGAAGCCAAGTGGAGAAAGTATTCAAGGGAGAGGGGGAGATCAACTGGGTAAAATGGCTGATGGAGCAAGTAAAATAAGGACTTAGGACTGATGGGGTTTAGGTAGCAGCCATAGATAGCTGAGAACCATCCCTGACATCATCGACTTTTCTCTTGATGATGGCTCTGTGGTGACTCAGGCAGCCAGCAGGTTCTTTCATGACCAGTCTGGACTTGAGATAATATACACAGGACAAAACAAATCATGGCTTGGAAGAGAATCTGTGAGGGGAGGTGCTGAGCCTGAATGATATGAACAAAGCAGAGACATGTGTCAGGCTGGCACTCGTTTTTCCACAGCACGGGGTCTTCATACTATGCCCAGGCTGGTTCTGTGACAGGTGGCGGTTGTCTGAAGGAAGACGGCAGCAACTCAGGTCCTCTGGGTCATCATCTCATAGCATCCACCGACTCAGGCTCTGAGGAAGATGAGTTTTTTCCCCCTTAAGAGTTCAGTGTGAATGATGTAAAAAATCAATGGACAGAACGGTGGACTGGAATTCACAAGTCAAAAATAAACCCTCATAGTCATTGGAAGGTCTTTGGCGTATGATTACAGCAACAGCACAAAAAGGATTATTTTACCGATGGTGCTGGGAGATTTTGCAAAATACTTTAAGATAGGTAGTTCTCACATATAAATCACTCAAACACATTTAGTCATATTGTTAAGTATTTATTCAGAAGAGTTATGTATAAAAAAATGAGAACACATAAAAAACGAAGTCATGGTTGAATTCACATCTAACCTAAGAACCCTAGACCTTAAAAGTAAAACTAGAAATTTTGACTACACTAAAGTTAAAATATGATCTGGGTCAAAAACAAACCACAAGGCAAATTAAGAAAAATATTACCGCAAGTAAGTCAAAGAGATGATAGCCTTAATATATAAAAAGCACTTACAAATTAATAAAAATGCTGAAACTTTACAAGATGGACAAATACATAAATATAAAAGTTCATAGGAGAAATATACACAGCATGAAAAAATGTTTAACTTCATTGGCATTCAAAGAAATATAAAATAAAGATATGATCTTTCTTCTCTTGTTAGACTATATTTTTTAAAAAGACAATGCTTATTCTCTTCTCTCCTTTTGACAGCTCTTTGTCCAGCCCTTCAGTGGGTTAAGTACTCTGCTAGGCACCATATGAATTCTGGAAAGCAATTCATCATACCCAGTACTGAGAATAGAAAAAAAATTTACTCTGTTAAACAGTAATTCATCCTTTAAGAGTATGTCCGAAAGAAATAATTTGAAATGAGGACAAATGCATATGTAGAAATGACATTTATTGCAGCATTATTTATAAGACCAACATTTGGTTTAACTTTATGATGGTTTAATTTTGGTCCTACCACATGATGGAATAGTACAGAAACTTTAACTTCTTGTCCTTAATAATTAGGACATCAGGAGACAGAAAACATCAGAATACAATAAAGTTTATATTGTATGAGCCAAATTTTGTAAAATTAAAATAGTGATGTGATTATTAGAAGAACACTAAAATGTTAAAATGTTTATTTATGGATGGTGGCATTTCAAATTATCTTACCTTTCCCATATTTTGTATCTTCCTGACTTAAAAAAGTCTCAACAATAGTGATGATGATGATGATTGAAATAGTGTTTCCTGAGTCCTCACCATGTGTCAGGTGTTATATCAAGAACGTCACATAGTTTATCTCATTTAATTGCTACAACTAGGCTATAAACTGGAGGATACCATCATCTCCATTTTCATGGATGTAGAGACTGAACTCCGGGAAGTTACGTAGCATGCCCAAGGCCAAACAGCTGTGAGGAACTGGTGCTAGACTTGAATCCATTTAATGGGTCTTCATCTCCTGCGTATTGCCTCTCAATGAAAATGCACTGCTGTGATAATCAGAAAAGAAGAATCTTAAAAAAATGTTTTAAAGAATACAATGTGTTCCCAAATTTTATTTTTAAGCTTGTCTATTTTTGTAGAGGAGTAGTATCAGGATTTTTCTCTTGTAGTGGAATCTGGAATTTGAGTATCTACTTTGTGCCAGGCATGCTGCATATATTATCTTAGTTAATCCTCAGAACGGCCTTGGACAGTAGATACTGTGATTCTTATCCTGACGCTATGCATGAGAAAACTGACCTGGAGTGGCACAGTGGCTTGTCCGTGGCTTGTCCGTGGCTTGTCGTGCATAGCAGAGCTGGGATTCAAAGTGATTCTGCTTCCTTTCTAAGCAGGAACCCTCATACCTCATCCCACAGGGTATCGTGGTCTTTCTGTGTTTGTTGAGCAACATTTTTTTTTTTTAGTTTACCAAAATCAAGCAGACATCAGTATCTCGCTCAAGATAGTCTCTCCTGTTGATGCACATGGGCCCTGGAACTCCAGCATGTACAGGGACCAGAGTAAGTTTTGGTTGTGCGATTGGAGAGACACATGCCTAAGTGGGTTCTGAGGGCTTTGCAGAATCAGTGAGCTTCCCACAGTGGTCCAAAGCACCCAAGATCCTGACTGTGTTGTCAAGATGGAGGTGATCGTCCTCTCATGGGTATCTTGCCCAAAACATTCTCTTTAGGTCACAGGGCAGCTTGAGTCATACTCATCACCCAGGTCCTCCAGCTTTTTTGGGTGGCTGTGTTATTTTCATTGCTGGATGTCAGTTTTCACGGAGCTAGTTGTGGGTCATCTCGTGAACTAGACAGCTTTTGCAAGCCCCTGGGGGCCAAGATTCTTTAACTCAATGAATATACATCAAACTCATAGTGTATGTGGGACACCCTGTTGAGTACTGGCCACACAATGATGACAAAATCAAGCATGGCTCTTGCTCTCCTGGAGCTTATAGTTCAGGGAGGACACATAGTAGTAATCAAATGATCACATAAGTCAGTGTAGTGTTTAAACAGTGATAAGTTCCAATTAGATACACAGAGCTCCAGCAGGTTATAAAGGGAAGATTTGACATAGTTAGAAATGATCTGGGGAGGCTTCCCTGTGGATGTTGCATTGGAGCTGCAACTTGAGGGAGCCGAATAAGTAAAGCAGAGAGGAAAAGCATTGCAGCCAGAGGGAACAGCATGTTTAAATGCCCTCTCATCACAGGTAGTGGGGTAAGCAAGAGGGTTTAAAGGAAGGCCAGAGTGCAGAGAGCAAGGGGGCGGGGCAGGAGATGAGGAAGAGGGACTGGCTGGGGCCAGACCACACAGGGCCATGCAGGGCACCTTAAGGAGTGTTGTCATTACCCTGGCAGCAGTGGGAGCCCACTGAAAGGTTTTCAGCTGGATGTGGAGGGTTGGATGACAGATTTGCGATCTGAAAAGTACCCACTGGCTGGATAGGAAGGGCTGGGGCCTGGGGTCTGCAGGTGGGAGATTGTTTCTCCCAGCCTTAGGCTGGGCTAGGAGGGATTGCCTGCAGGGAGATGGACTCAGTGTGGGGAGGGGCGGGAGGGACTGAGGCCATGATTAACGAGATAATGGGGAGGAAAGGAGAGTTTCTGAGACTCCTATTTCTTAGTATACTTCGCAGCGCTTAGCTTAGTATTGTGCTGGACACACAGTAAATGTTAATTTTGTTAATTTGATGGACTCAGGGGCCCTTGGATGGCCTGAAAGAGTAATTCTCTTCCTTCAGGAAACTTTTCCACTTCCCAGGCGTGGGGCATCTTAGTTACCTTAAGGTAAATAAGGTCCGTGTTGTCACCTGTGCTTCTAATCAGCCAGCTATAGATTGGAGGTTCCCATGGGCCCCAACTTGGGTTCAATTGCTTTGCTAGAGTGACCCACAGAACTCAGAAACTTTTTGCTTACTAGATTACCGATTTGTTATAAAAGGCTGTAACTCAGGAACAGCGAGATGGAAGAGATGCACAGCGCAAGGTGTGGGGGGAGGCGGAGGAGCTTGCAGGCTCTCTCCAAGAGCACCACTCACCCTGCACATCCCTATGTTCAACAACCCAGGAACTCTCCAAATCCCCGTCCTTTTGGGTTTTTAGAGAAGCTTCATTACATAGGCATGAGTGATTAAGCCATTGACCATGTGTGACTGAACTCAGTCTGTGCCCCTCCCCCTCCCTGGAGTTCCGGGGATGGGAACTGAAAGTTTCAACCTTAGAATCACGCAGTTGATTCCATGGGCAACCAGGGTGTTTTCCAAAAGTCACCTCCTTAATATAACAAAGACACCTTTGTTGTTCTCATTACTTAGGAAGTTCCAAGGGTTTTAGGAGCTCTGTGCCAGGAATGGGGTTGAATAAGAACTACCCCATTTCTTATTATAAATCACAATATCACGGGGGTTGGCGGGTACACATGATCCTGCATATTCCCTGCCACCCAGAGTACTATATCTGCATCCTTGGCTTGGAGTAGCCTACACCAGCCATCTCTGGAGAGATGTTACCCCTGCTGCTTCCAACCAGCACGTACTCATAACTCTCTCTTATTTCCAGCTATAGGGGGCGGTGAACCTGGCTGGGCTGAGTCACCTTCCTTGGAGTGGACAGTTTGGGTGACACATCTGGAAATGTGGGCCACCCCCATGTCATGCCATACCACTGGCAGCTGTCCAGTCTCAAGGCTGGCCTGCTATAGCCTGTGGCCAAATAAGGTGGCCACCATGCCTGGGCCCCATCCTTCATCCATTGCCCCAGCTCCCACATCTTCTCTGCTTCCTGCCCTTTGAAGGTGATAGTGATGTTTGGGCTGGATCTCAGCTAATTTCACAGTCACCCATGTGCTTTGTTAAGATATCTTTTTTTTTTTTTTTTTTTTAATGATGTTAGACAAAACCAGAGCTCTGCACAATTACTGTTTTAAGTGTCTGTGAAATTCAGGTGAATTGCTTATTGCCTGTGTCAAGGCAGCTTTGGCAGGGTGGTACCTGTGAAGATCACCTTCTGTGGAATCCACACCACTGAGTAGACAGAGAATTATTATGGTTGGAAAGAAGTACAGTTAAAACTCGGAGAGGGGATATTGGAAACCTGTGCACAGGCAGTGGGTATGCTTTCAGTGAAGGGGGATTAAAAGGAGAGGCCAGATCAGGTTATTCACTTCAGTTTTTTAAGAGGGTAATTTTACATTGCTAGAGCGAGAAGAAAACAAAAGAAGTGATGGATGACCCCTTTGCTGCTTGGTGAATTTAATCACGGACTGCCGCCAGGCTGTTCTGTCGTCCTAATTACATGCTGGATGTGGAGGGAGTCCGGATCGTGTGGGGGGGAGGCTGCTCTTAGCATTTTATTTTCATTACGGTTAAACCCGCTGACCCTGACCAGACAGGACCGGGGACCCTTGTGCTGCTGTACGCAGTGTCAGCATCCTTTACAGAAGGCTCTGCCCAGAAATGCGGCTGTAACTGCTGGCCCAAGAGGTGGTGTTTGTGGAGGGATCAGATGGAAACTTTCTGCTGAGTCCTGGTTTTTCTCTGGGCCTGGGCGGATAGTGGTCAGCAGAGGCTCTATGGCAGAGGGGTGAGAGCTACCTTCCTGGAGGGAAATCAAGTGGGGCCCAGTGGAGGGAGCAGGGTCTGGGGGAAGGGGAGGCTGTGGGAAGAAATACAGGAGCCAGGAGGGAGAGGGCAGGAAGGGCGGGGCCGTCCACAAGTCTCTCTCTGCCCAGCACAGGGTGGCCCGGGGCTGAGTCTGGGGAAAGCAAAGACCGTGCCCTTGCTCACCCTGCCACTCTCATCTCTGCACGTGCCACCCGCCACTCTCCGCTCCGACAAGACTGAATCACTGCAGTTCCGCTGACAGGCCACGTGTTCTCTTACGCCTGGGGCCTTGCACATGCTGTTCCCTCTGCCTGAAACACTCTTCCACTCCCTTCCTCTGGATAACGCCCTCTGGTCCTTCATGTCTCAGCTTCTGTTGGGAAGCCTTCCCAGCTGTGAAGCGGGCTCCCCTAGACACCCTGTGTCTCCCTGTGCTGTCGCCTTTCTCCCACAGTTCTTTGTTGCCTGCTCACTTGTCTGTCTGTCCCCTGCACCAAGAGCCCCCTGAGAGCTGGGCACAGTGCCCGGTATAATCAATACTTAATGCCTTATTTAACGAATGTGAATGACCAAGTCTTCAATGCCACTTCTCTCCCTTTGGTGATGAAAGAAGGGTTATTGATGCTAAAACATGTGGGAAAATAAGTTGCTGTTGCAGCCATCTCTTTTTTCATCTGTGGGTGTTACTGGGCAGAGTGGCTGGCCTCGGCAACTAGCCCTGCTTCTAGGAATATTCAGTCTGAAACAGGCACATTGGTGTATCAGATACACAAAAACCAAGACCCTGGGCGACTTGTGAATTAAATGAGCAATTAAGCACTTTCCTATTCAGCCTAACAGAATGAGGTGTGCATTTGGGGGTGGGGGTGGAGGAAGAAGCTTTGCAGGGGGCCTCAGAGGTGCCTATGAGAAAGGAGAGCAGACCGAGGGCCGTCTGGGGGCTGGGGTAGCCTGATGGGTTATCTACACAGTTGCAATATCATCTCTCACCCATTCTCATTTCCACACTATTAAATCTGCCTTTTCTAACATATCCTTAAAGGGGAAATAAATTACCAGCACCCTGTACCTATACCCTACCATGTTATTACCGCTAATGTAACTCCTCAGGGGCAGCCAGGCGCTGTCCATATTTCATAGTCTTTGGCACCCCCAAAGCTATATTGAGCTATCAAGTATTCATGGACACCATCCAGACCTCCCATTTTTCTCTGCTGGTTGTACCCAGAGGTTTGAGGGCAGAATGAAGCACCGGCTGCTTTATTTTACTGGGGGGCTTCAGCTCTGTCCTTCCCATCCCTTTCTTAATTGGGTTATTTCATCAAAGCCAGGTGCCAGGCATGGCTTATAAAAGAATTCTCATGATATTCTATGGTGACAGCCCATTATGAGTCTGGGGAGATGTCTGTCTCACTTCATTTGCTGGGGAATGGTGCTGGGGTCCATTGGTTCTGGATCTGTCCCTGGGTTGACCAGATGTTTCTCCTCCACTGCTTTCCGCCACCTTCAGTGTTTCTACCACCCACTTAGTTAACCAGGAAACTGGACATCACAATGCCTCCTCCCCATCCATGAACCTCCAGCTACCCTAAACATCCCATCAATACCCAAAGCCTGTTGGATCACTGCCAAGATGTGTGCTGAGTCTGCCCATTTTACATTATTTCCACTGCTCTCCACCCCCGTCGTCTCTTGTCTGAAGTGTGGCAGTAACCTCCTGGTTGGTCCATCTGCTTCCTCTCTTGCCCCCTCCAATCCCTTTGCCCCATAGCCATCAGAGTGACACTTTCTTCTTTATAACTAACATAGTTTTTAAAAATGTATGTCTCTATCTGCCTACCAGCTCTAACACAGCTATGTCAGCTTCAGATCATTTACTTAAAGAAAAAAAATCATAGATTTGTTAGTAAAGACCTCAGTATGCCCTTCTTTTCTCCCAAGAGGTAACTGAATTTCTCATTGTATGTTTTGCATTGTATGTGTATGTTTTCACTACGTATGTATCCATAAGTAAACATATGTACTAATGTTTTTGTGTGTTCTAAACCTCACGTTACGGTATCATACTGTGCTTTTTCATCTCAACATTTTTTTGAGGTTTATCCATGTTGATTCATGTAGTTCTAGCTCATTCACTTTAGCTTCTGGGTGGTGGTCTACTGTGTACACAGTTTATTTGTTCATTCTTCTGTTGATGGATACTGAAGCATGTTTTCAAAGTATAAGTCAGATTGTGTTTCTTCCTTGCTTAAACCCTTCAGTGCCCTGAGAGGCAGCTGTCCCAGCCCACATGGCCTTATTTGTCGCCTTATTTGTCGCCTTATTTGTCTGTGCCCAAGCTAGGGACTGCACAGCCCAACACAGGCAGCCTTGGGAGTGGGAGAAACCCTCTAACTTAGGCTAACTCTAGGCTTCTCTTTATTCTCAACTGGCACTGGCTGCTCGTGGTGGGTGAATAACAGATCACATTGGACTCCGATGCCCTGGTCTTCAGGTCTGGGGAGCTCTGTTTATACTCTTCTGATGAGCTTTCACATGTGCCAGGCTCTCCTACAAGACTCATCCCCCCTCAGTCCCTTTGCATAGTGAGGATTACAGAACAAAGGGATGGAGGGAAAGGCATGTCACATTAACTAAGGGCTCACTATGTGCTTTATAAGGCACATGGTAACTTACTTCTTCTTCTTCCAACCCATTTGTGGGATGTTTAACGTTTCTCATTTACAGAAGCGGAAGTGCTCAGAGAGGTTAAAGAACTTGCTCAAGGTCACATAGCTGGGAAGAGTTGGAGTCTTTCTTCTGCGTCTGCCAGGTCCCGGCCCTTTGCAGCTTCTAAGTGGGAAGATAAAACAGAGGAACTAAGAGAGAAGAGGATTAAAAAACACCCTAGAACATTCTGTCCTTAGATGCAAAGTGGGAACACAGACAGGAAGCCCTTTCAAAGCTCCCTTCTTGCCCTGTGCAGACTTGCTTCTCCTGGCTCTGCAGCAGGTGGACCCCACAATGAGTTCTTTGTTTGCCCAGGAAATACGTGTGGGGCTGTATCCATTGCCAGAGGCTAAAGTAAGCCCTGGGTAGACAGGGCAGGATCAGGCTCCAGCCCCGCCCCACCATGTTCTGGATATCATGGTGGATGGGGTAGGAAGACCACGGACAAATGGAGCTCTGGAGGCCCTGAGGAGGGAAGCAGTTGGTCATTTGTTCCTGGGCTGTAATCTGTGATCTGAAGGATGGTAGACATGGTGGAAACAGCATTTCAGGCAGGGGATGACAATCTAAGAAAGGTCCCAAAGTCTTGGGATCAGAGTATAGTCAGAAAATAGTGATCAGGTATGGCTGGAACAAGGAGCAAGTTGGGGACAAGTGAGAGATGGATGGACCTGGGCTGGACATGTTATGTGGCCCTTAGACACCATAGCGAGAGTATCTGAAAGGCCAGCGGCTCCCTTCCTTTCTCCTACAGTGACTACCTGATCCAGGATGTTCTGTGGACTTGTCTGGGATGTTGCTCACCTTATAGGATTGTATTTCCTCCGCTTCAGATTGCAACTAAGTAACAGGGCTATTATTATCAGGCAGCCTTGTATCTGTTCTACTGTATAGAAAGATAATGGTCTGAAAACTCCTGTTCTTGGGCCCTAATTGTTTTCACTAATATAGGCTAACTAATTCCTTGGGATACCTCATAATGGGTCGCCCTCTCCTGTGTGTCATGACACCACCACTGGCAGCTCTGTTGAGGGCATCTACAGGGGAGTCCCTGAAGGTTGTTGATAGGAAGTGACACGATTGGCTTTTTCAGTCTCCCTTCCACACTCTCACAGCACTCCACATAACTCCCGTTTTAACATATTTAATTTTAGTGGTCTGTTTATGTCTTTTCTAGAATTTACAGCCACCAGGAACATGCCCAGAGTGAAAGTATTTTTTTTATAGTGCCCAGAACACAGTGGGCGCTCAATGCATGTATGAGTTATAGATAAGGATGGCAGTTTGGAAGGTGGGTCAGAGGGAGATTAAGCTTGAACCCAGCAAGATCTCAGTAAGGAGGTAGTTGCTGTAGGTCAGAGGAGAAACTAGGATGGGTTGGGGGGGAGGGGGACAGGTAAGGCGGGTACTGGAGGGTAGAGAGAAGGGTGAGTTTCGATGTAGGGAGACAGAGAAAAGAAGGAGGTACAGGTGATGAAGTTCCTAGAGTTACAGGGTGACTAGACAGGAACATGGAAAGAAGAGATGGTTTGGGAAGAAAAAGGGTGAGGTAAGTGTAGGGCCTGGGTCGCTGTCATATTGCCTGTGGATTGTCCCTGGAACGAGGACCAGCAGGTAACTGGACAGACGGGCTTGGAGCTCAGTGGTGAGGTTGGGCCTGGAGAAACATTTGGGAGCCATCAGCCCGAAGGAGGTATTTGAAGCCATGGAGCAGGGTAGATGGTTGCTGTGCTCTTTCAGGGAGAGCAGACTGGGTGGGAGAGAGAATTAGGAGAGAACCCCAAGGAACAACAATATAGAAGGGATAGAAAGCAGGAGGAGTGCTCACAGGAGACAGAGGAGGCGCCAGAAAGGCAGGAAGTTGACTGGGAGCGGCATAGCCAGAGTGTCATGGGAACCACAGGGAGGGACGCATTCAGGAAGGAAGGTGTGGTCAGGGGACCGGAAGGGGCTGAGAGCCAACCCAGGTAAGGATGCAGATGTGGCCTTTGGAGTTAGGAGCCTGGAGGTTGTTGGCCTCCTGGGAAGAGTGGAGTAAAATGATACAGAAGGAAGGCCAGGTGGGGTCCGGGGCACTGGAGACAGCGGGACTAGACGAGATGCAGATGAGGGCCCGGCTCACCGCCTCATCCCTCCCCAAGCTGGACACCTGAGGATTCTGAGATAATGAAAGGGATGTGGGGAACACTTAGCTCACAGACTGGGAATCTTGGTGGCTTCACATGTGTCAGTTGTGCCCTCGTTTAAGCCCGCCCCAGCTAGTGAGCCTCCGTGAAGTTTATAGTTAACAGTTGCAACCTCCCAACCCCCATTCCTTCTGTGCCTTTCCTGATGTCTTCTGGGGCTAGAGGAAGGTTACCCATGCTAGCTTGTCCAGTTTGGTCCGGAGCTTTGCAGGTGTTTTCTTGGAGTGAAACTGAGTCCTTCCAGGACAATGCTGGTGACAACAGGTGCAATCCAAACAGAGAGCTGGAACAAGAGGCATAGCGATTATGTAGCTGTTTCCACCAGGAGGAGCCCGGGGAAGGGCCTGGCTTACTGGCCTCCATATGGTCATCAATGTTACTGCTCACAGACCCCTTTGAGAAGGCTGCTTGTGAAAGGTAAGCAAGAGGAAAGCAGCTGAAGGGGGCCGTGGGCCCAGAGGCGTTGGGTTAGAGGTGGGGGTGGCTCAGCCTGTTCAGCTGGCGCACGCGCCGGTCCCGACTCAGGGAGGCATCGTGCCCGCGAGGACGGAGACTCGTTGGATGCCCGGTCATCGCCTTTGTCCTGCGGCGCAGATAAATTTAGTCTCAGAGGGAATTGGCTTCCACACGCTGCCATCCCCACTTCAGCCCCTTAAGAAGACTTCATTTCTCATGACTTACTGGGATGGAGCAGTGTATTTTGTTACTGCCTGTATCTTGTAGCAATCCCACATTCATTTTGTTTTCAATTACCAGGCTGTACCTTGAAAGGCCTTATCTAGCGGACACACAGCTTGCATCTTCCCTGTGTGGTATTGCTCTGTGGTCCTGCAGGAGCCTCCTTAGATGCCAGCCTGTCTCACATCTCTTTTCTGTCCCCTCAGTGAGATGGCCTCCTCTGGGCACCCTGGCACCACTGTAGCCCATCACCTAATCACATAGCAGTCCCCACTGTGTTCACCTCCTTCCTCCCTGAAGATTTTATTTCTTTCTTTATTTCATGAAGACTTAGAGGGCCCTGGGTTGAAAAGGCGATTGCTACAAGACTGTCAGGTATTGAAGTCATGCACGTGTAGCTTGTAGCTAATTTGCCTGCATGTATTTCCTGAATTCAAAAGAGAAACTCAACAAATTAAAATAATCGCCAGGACTCCTTCAGTGCTGGAAGCCGGTACCATCTGCTTGAGAAATTTCAGGATCCTGCCCCGGCTCAGAACCCACAGGTTTCTTCCCAGGGGCAGCTGGACAGTGCGGGGGGGGGGGGGCAGCCAGTGATGGTAGTGGCTTCAGAGAAGGGGGCCTTAGCGCTGGAGCAAGTCAACTTGATACAGATGGAGTGGAACCTGTGTAGTGCCTCCAAGCAAAGAACAAGAAATAAAACTACCCCTGGCCACCCAGGACCCAAGAAAGGCACTTTGTCTTCTGTTCTGTGTTGGCCTCGCTATTTCTTCCCTTCCCTCCGTCTCCCAACTGAGCCTTTCTGTTTCCTCTTCCTCCTGCCTTGATTTCACCCCCGCCCCCTCCCTTTGTTGGTCCTTTCACTCACTCACTCTGGGCCGTCTGCTCCGCTGGGTGCTGGAAGTGCGATGGTCAGCTCTTAGATAAGCACAAAGCGGAATAATCGCAAGCGTGGTGAAGTTCTCTGGAGGGGACGTGCAGGTTCCGGTGAGAGAGAATAAAAGGGACGGGGTCGTCAGGGGTGGCCTCTCTGAGATGGAGCCATCGAAGATGAGGCCTGGAGGATAAGATTATCCTAAGGGGCAGGGCTCTGAGAGGAAGCAGCAATCTCAAGGCCTCCGAGCAGGACAGAGCTTGGAATCCTCTAGAAACTGAAAGGGGCATTGAGGGTGAGATAGGGAGGGAGGCCAGAAGGGTGGTCGAGGAGGTTGGAGAGAGGCTGGTGCCAATCCACCTACTTCTCGATTCTCTTGGAGAAGCCCCTTGTCTTAGTGCTGTAGCCCTTCCGTGCTCGTGCTCATGCCCCGAACCGGGCGCTAAGTGGCTGCCCTAATGTTCTCTGCTCTGGGCCGTGAAGGGCCAGGAGGCCTCTTGTTTGATTTCATCGGTATATGGACATGGGTGTTGATTTTACTTGAAACCCTGCGGAGCTCCAGCCTGGGGAGTTCTTCACCTTTTCCCCAAATGACAGGAGTGGGGGCTGAGGTGGGTAGCAGATGCCAGGAGATGATGGGACATGCTGGGTCAAGGAAAGGGGTGGATGTCTGGGTCAGGAGTAACTCGTGTGGGGCTGGGAAAGAGAAGGGCTTTGCACGGCTGGGCGCTGGGGTCAGCCGAGGAGACTGGCGGAACCGCTCCTGCGCCAGGCTGGTGCCTACTTCAGCAGCTTCCTTTGGCTCTGGGTGTCTGAGTCACAGCCACTCAGGAGCTGATTCTGCTAGCCTCTTCAACAGCCGTGGATCCTTGGGAGAAAGCCCAACCCCAAATGCTCACTGGAGAATGCCTGCTTTACATAGTAATTAAAGAAATGAAAGCTATGTTTTAAAGCTCTGATAAAGTTTGTTCCTGTCCTGGGGAACCCTCCTTCTGTTGGTGGTCACTGGGCTAAATCCTAAGGCCACACCACCATCCCACGGTGAGGATGGTGGTCGTAATGGCAGATAAGCAGTTCATGAATGCCGGGTATCAGCCGCTGTGCGAAGTGCATTGTGGATCTTCTCCTCTCAGTGGATAATATTCATAGCTCGATGTTATAAGGAAGGAAAGCTCCAGCACAGAGAGGGCACGAGTGACTTGCCCAAAGTCACCCCACGGGGAGACAGTGGAGCTGGGATTTCCTTCCAGGCAGTCTAACTCTGAACCTTTGTACCTTCCAGCCTGCCGGTGAGGACAGGGGTTCCGAGAGGCTGAGTGACTTGCCCTTGTCTACACAGCTAGCAAGAGCTGGAGGTTGAATGTAAATGCCAGTCTCTTCGCTTAGAGTCTGAGGCTCTGCAGCCTTCCCTGAACCACCTGCAGCCCCCTCAGTGTTCTCGGGGTCCCTGTATCCTGGAGCAGTGGCTCCAGGACCCCATCCCTAGACCTGTGCGAAACAGGCTGTGCAAGAGTCACCTGGGGAACTTAAAAGTGCAGAATCCTGGGCCCTGCCACCCAGGTTTTGATTTCAGGAGGTGAGATCTAGGAACCCATATTTGGTTGTGCAGTTTAGAACATGGACCCAGATATTAACAACTATGAATAATGTTTTGCAGGCCAGGATGTCTTCCGTGTCCCTTTTCCTGACCTTTTCCCAACTTTCATCGTTCCAGAATTAGCCGGTCCTCCATTTGCATCCCCAGGCAGGTCTCTGTCTCACCAGGGGCTCTGTGGTACTGGCTCTTATTCATCTTTTTATGCATAGTCTCTGCCACGTAGTGAGCACTGTGTAAAGATTTGTGGGAGTAAGGGGTGTTTGAAAGGGATATATTTATACAATACATAACGAAATGTCATGTGTTTACACACAGAGTTACCCGTTCTTTCTTGGTCGAGACTGGGGATTCTTATCCTCTTCATACCAAGAACACAAGTGCTGGTATCTTGTCCCTAACAAGTACACTAGGAGTTGTTTCTGAAATGGAGTGTCTCTCTACTAAACCGTTCACATTTCTTCATCAAGTCTCCCTGAAAATTGACGACGTGGGCCTAGAAGTTGTTTGGCCAGAGTCCAGGGCGTGTGGGTCTAGAGAGGAGAGCATCCAGATTGGAGGAGCTTAGCCTGATGGTGCTGTGGGACCGCTGGCTCTGGGACTCTTTTTTTTTTTCTTAAATAAATAAATTTATTTATTTATTTTTATTTTTGGCTGCATTGGGTCTTTGTTGCTGCACGTGGGCTTTCTCTAGTTGAGACGAGCGGGGGCTACTCTTCGTTGTGGTGCACAGGCTTCTCATTGCAGTGGCTTCTCGTTGCGGAGCACGGGCTCTAGGCTCACGGGCTTCAGTAGTTGTGGCACGTGGGCTCAGTAGTTGTGGCTCGCAGGCTCCAGAGCACAGTCTCAGTAGCTGTGGCGCACGGGCGTATTTGCTCCGCGGCATGTGGGATCTTCCCAGACCAGGGCTCGAACCCATGTCCCCTGCATTGGCAGGCAGATTCTTTTTTTTAACATCTTTATTGGAGTGTAATTGCTTTACAATAGTGTGTTAGTTTCTGCTCTATAACAAAGTGAATCAGCTATACATATACATATATCCCCATATCTCCTCCCTCTTGCGTCTCCCTCCCACCCTCCCTATCCCACCCCTCTAGGTGGTCACAAAGCACAGAGCTGATCTCCCTGTGCTATGCGGCTGCTTCCCACTAGCTATCTATTTTACATTTGGTAGTGTATATATGTCCATGCCACTCTCTCACTTCGTCCCAGCTTACCCTTCCCCCTCCCTGTGTCCTCAGGTCCATTCTCTACGTCTGTGTCTTTATTCCTGTCCTGCCCCTAGGTTCTTCAGAACCATTTTTTTTTTTTTAGATTCCATATATATGTGTTAGCATACGGTATTTATTTTTCTCTTTCTGACTTACTTCAGTCTGTATGACAGTCTCTAGATCCATCCACCTCACTACAAATAACTCAATTTCGTTTCTTTTTATGGCTGAGTAATATTCCATCGTATATATGTGCCACACCTTCTTTATCCATTCATCTGTTGATGGACACTTAGGTTACTTCCATTTCCTGACTTGGCAGGCTGATTCTTAACCACTGTGCCACCAGGCAAGTCCCGGCTCTGGGACTCTTGACTGAGCCCCTGCAGCAGGCCAGTATCCCTGTGCTGGCCAGAGAGATGCGTTGGGCCATCTCTGCCTTCAGGGACTTGACCATCTGGTGGAAAAGACAGACTAAGACAGAGAAATGTTGGTGCAGAGGTTAAGTGTGAACAGGGCAGTCATTCAGACCACAGCTCTCAAATCCAGACTGGAGTGTAGAGTGAATCTAGGCTATGTTTCTGTGACCTCCAGCAAGTTAACCTTTCTGATCTCCCTCAGTGTAAAGCAGGGATTGTAATAATACTTCATATACATACAGTAAACGCTGACAAGTGTTGGCTGAATAACTGAGAGCTGAAAACTGTTCAGGAAACTTCCCAGAGAAGGAGATGTGTGAGTTGTGTTTTGAAAAACAAGTAAAATTTAGCCAGGAGAAGAGGGGCAGCGTAGGTGGAGGGAACTGTCAAAGCCAGGGTGTGGAGATGTGTGTGTCTCGTGAGGGGGGCTGCAGGCTACTCATCTATTAAGGGGTTTGGAGTTTTAGGTGGTGAGGAGCCACAGGTGGCGAGGGCTGGACAGGTGTGCCTGACAGCGCATTTTAAACTTTGTTTCAGAATTGATGGAATCTTCCAGAAGATGTTAAGCAAAGGAGGAGAGGGGCACAGTTGAGCTTTACACATGGTCTGTATACAGAGGGGGACTCCGAACTCTTTAACCATGCACTGATCAAGCTGTAGGTTTCTTCCTACGGACCCACTGCTGCAGAATTATTGGCAGATTGTTATCCTCATGTCCCTTCTAGCCAACAGTGGAGGTCCAGCAGATGGGTGCCTTGGGGACTGGAGCACTAGGGACGTGTCAGCTTCGTGACTAGGTCTTGGTGTGCCATGTCCTGCAATCTCCTGGAGGATGGAAGGGAATCAGCAAACAAATCCCAATCAGATTTCCCGGGCAGGCGTTTGCCGGGCCAGATTTAGTTTACCATACATTATCCTCAGCTCAGAGAACTTGTAATGATGGCAAGATTAGCTCACACTTTGCATTTGCCCTGGGAGTTTACACAACAGTGAACCTGTTTGTCAGCTAATGCTCCTAAGTTTCTAGCTTCCATGGGGACCACACTTCCAGCTCTGTTTAATGCTTCATTCGAATGCAACAGAAGAGAGGGACACAGCTGATGGCAAGTTGGAAGCTTCGAGCGTTGGGAAGCTAGCCTCGGGGCCCCTGTGACTGTTTCTCTCATTCTCTCAATCCAGCTCAGAAGTTTCATTTCTAAGGCTGGAATTGGAGAGAGCCCCGTGTTGTCAGCAGAACCACGGTCACCCCTGTCCCCTGTTGATTGGTCCTTCTAGTTCACAGCAATCCCCATGGCTGATGGAGTGAAGGACCCTAAAGCACATCCCTTGGTGTCACTCTCCCCCCAGAAACTGACAGTGGGGCTTGCACTGACTATGGAAGAAAGTCCAAACTGACTAGTGCAGGGGTTTGTGGTTCTTCTGGTCTACTTCCGGCCTGGGCCACCCTCACACGCATCCAGACTAGAACATTCCACGCCACATCTTCAGTTTCCTCTCTTCCCATGTTCCCTCTTGCTGCTGCTTCTACCCAGGGTGCCTCATTCCTGCTGGAAATCGCATCTGCTTCTCAGTGCCCAGCGTAATACTGGTCCTCCCCTGAGCCTTTCCCTTTCTGCGAGGGGGCGTCCGTGTTTCCCCTCTGTGTTTTCGGCCCTGAATTAGGGTTGTTTGTGAGGGTCGCGCTCTGAGATGGAAGATCCTTGAACTTATGAGCCCGAGGTCACCTTTACTACCCACGTCTTCCCCCAGTGCCCAGCCCAAGACCTCACATGTAGGTAGCATTGGATTCTGTTCCAAGTCAAATCTAAGCAAGCCATCTACTCGATCACACATTCAGTTTTTTGTTTTGAGAACGAGGATAGTGGGCAGCTCATTCATGGCCTTTTTGTGTTTTTCCATCATCCCAGTGCCTGAACTCTGGGGGTTTCTATTTTGAGACCGTGCTCATCAGAGTGTGGGAAGGAGGAAAGCTGAGGAGGGGAAACGAGGCCTCCTCACAGCTCTGACCTGCATATTCTGGAGCCACTAGCTCTCCTGGTTTTCCTTCAGCCAAGCATTGGAGTGGGGGGTCGTGGTCGTAGCTGGAGGTGGCCAAGAGCATGGTGCCAGGGAGTCAGACGGCCCCGGGAGTGGTGACTGTAATCCCTGAGGATCTTACAGCAGGGTCTTTGGGAGATAAAACCCACTGGCTTCAGGCTTAGAAAGCTGGAGATTTCTTTGAGTTTGATGTTCTACCCTATAAAATGAGGATCATAATGTATAACCCAGGGTCAGTGAGGAATAAGATGCGATAATTCAGGTAAGGGGCCTGGCGCTCCAGAGCGTCAAACTCTTCTTCCTTTCCCACCTCACCCCTTTAGTTAGGCTGCTCAGGGGAGACTTATAAACGCTGTCATTACAAAAGGTAACATAAGTGGACAGCAGCATCTTACAGTCGCATCTTTCTTGCTTGCTCTGCAAAGTGTGTTCAACTCAGCTCGGTAAGTGCTGGCGAGTCCCGGGTGCCCCGTGTTCTGGGCCAGCTGTGCAGGAGGGGGTGGGGGTGGGGTAAAGCTGGGGCTGTCACCGCTGCAGGATTCCAGTGGCCTCCAGCTCAGCCACTTGTTGATGGTGTGACCTTGGCAGATGATGTAACCTTTTGGAGTCTAAGTTTCTTCACTGTAAACTCATGACACTGACAGGCCCTGTGTGGAGTTATCCTGGGCAGGGGAGGAGATGGTTCCTGTCAAGCTCTGGTGTCTGGCATCTAGTGAGGGCACAGTCCGCGAGTGAGGGGCCTTATTGGAGGGAGGCATGGGCCAAGGGGGAGGTGGCCTCACTTAGGCTGACTCCTCACAAAAGCCCTAAGCGTTAGAAAGACCCAATGCTGTAAGTCCATCCTTCTCCGTAAAGTCAGGGCCCTGCCACAGATGTCACCACTGGCAAGTGGCTGAGCTGGGGCTTGGAGCAGCTCTGCTGCCTCCCACTCTTGCTACCCAACCTGGGAATGAACTTCGGTCCATCTCTGCTGGGGAAAGAGCAGGGCAGACACTCTATTGGTATTAGTGCTGTGCGGGACTTAGGCTGCTGCTTGGAGGAATTTTGGGCTGTAAAAGTGGTTGGAAAAATAGGTGTCATGAGAAGGTGTCCCTCCCTTAAAGACAGGAATAGTTCTTAGGGCTTCAAGACACCCCAGCAAAGCAGGGAGGAGACAGGAGGACCCCTGAAGGTCTGCCAGCTCTGGGAGCCTATAATTCACCCTGTGTGTCACCCTGTGTGGGTCAGTTAACTAATTGGTGACATTATGCCCTATTAAGGGTGAGCAAATGGCAGAGCCTTTCCTCACACAGAATCAGAACTTAGACTCTCTCTCAGGGACTCAGAGCAGGGCCTTTATTTTTAGACCAGATGAGGAAAAGGGGACAGATATCTTGCTTTTTCACTGGGTATAGATAGAAAACTGGTCCCTTTAATTTTTTTAACCCATTATGAGTGTGGTTCTTAGCAGACTCAGGATGGAGTTGGCCTTTTCTGCACAGTCCCACTTTTGTAATCAAAACCTATTTTTCATATTGGAGGAAAATAATACCAGAGTTTGAAAAACCAGAATGGCCTTAGAAACGCTCCATAACCAGTCACTTATTAATTGGTGGGGAAACGAAAGTTGCCATCCTCTACCAAACATGTCTTCATGTTTCTGGGCACCTCCTTTTCTGGGCCAGGTGTGATGCAGAGAGACATTTAACCCCTTGTTAAGTTTACACTGAGCTCCTGCCATGTTCTAGGCATTTTTCTAGATCCAGGGATACACAACAGAAAAGATCACTGCTCTCATGGGCATGCATTCTACTGGGAGAGATAAATAATAAAATATCAAAGACTGCTAAATGCTGCAAAGAAAAGTCAGGATATGACAGAGGCGGCTTCTTCAGAGGGGTGGTCTAGGAGGGTCCTTAGGAGACACAGAGAATGTAAGTGACAAAAGGAGCCAGCAGGCGGTGACCTGGGGAGGACCATTCCAGCCATAGTGAAGGCTCTGAGGCTAGAACTAGCTTCCTGGCAAAGGGTCAGAAGGAAGGTGAGCTGCCATTGTGGCTGGACTAGAGGGTGAGGGGGGCCAGGGATGAAGGCAGAGAAGTGGGAAGGGTCCACATTGTGTAGGATGTTATAGGCCATGGGAGAGGCTTTCTGAGTCACGGGGACAGATGTCAAGCAGGATTCAAGTGCTAATGGGATTCACATTTCTGAGCGATGACTCTGGATGCTGCATGGAAGGGAGACCACAAGGCCCTAGGGGAGGAGAGCGAGTCCAGTTAGGAGGCTTCTGCAGGTGTCCAGAGAGGCCAGGAGGATGGAGAGAAGAGGCCACTTGCAGGGTATGTTTAAGAGGGCCAGTGAGACTGATGGATGGATGGACGTAGGCATCGAGGTGACCTCCTAAGTGTCTGGCTTCAGGGCAGAGTCAGTGGTGCTCTTGTTGACTGAGATGGAAAAGACTGGACAAACATGTTTTGCAGAATCAAGAATGTTGTTTTTGGATACACGTACCCCTATGTTCATAGCAGCACTATTCGCAGTAGCCAAAACATGGAAACAACCTAAATGTCCATTGACAGATGAATGGATAAAGATGTGGTACATAGATACAATGGAATACTACTCAGCCATAAAAAAGAACAAAATAATGCCATTTGCAGCAACATGGATGCAACTAGAGATTATCACACTAAGTGAGATAAGTCAGAAAGAGAACGACAAATACCATATGATATCACTTATATGGAGAATCTAAAATAGGGCACAAATGAACCTATCTTCAAAACAGAAACAGAGTCGCAGACATAGGGAACAGACTTGTGGTTGCCAAGGGGGAGTGGGGGAGTGAGAGGGATGGACTGGGGGTTTGGGGTTGGTAGATACAAACTATTACATTTAGAATGGATAAACAACAAGGTCCTAATGTATAGCACAGGGAACTATATTCAATATCCTGTGATAAACCATAATGGAAAAGCATATTAAAAAAGAAGGTATGTACGTATGTAACTGAATCGCTTTGCTGTACAGCAGAGACTGGCACAACATTGTAAATCAACTGTACTTCAATTAAAAAAAAAGGAATGTTGTCTTTGGACATGAAGTGTGGGCTCTGAGCGGACACGTGGAGGTGTCAGGTGGGCAGTTGATGTCACAGGTGGGCCCTCGGGAGAGGTCAAGCCCGGAGCCGCAGAGCTGGGGCCCAGTGTCCTCACAGAAGCCCAGGGCGCCTTCTTTCCCTCTCTAGCCAAGGAACACTAAATGCTACTCGTGTGCCCCCAGAAGCTTCTCCTCTGACACTTGCTGTGAATCCAGAATTGGTCCCTGCGTCCACTGGAGCTGGGAATCCAGAGGCAGAGATGTTGTCGGTGTTGGGCCAGCACCAAGCTGGGTCTGAACAAATCACGCTGCTTATCTCTGCCCCCTTCCCACCCTGAGGGTGCGGGACCAGGATGGGGATGGCTCCAGCTGGTCTCTCTCAGGGCAAGACAAGATGGCTGGGCTGCCGCCAGACTCTGTCATCCCCCAAACTCTGTAGAGAAGGACCTTGGGCTTCTGAATTTGATTTCTTGCTCTGCTATCCAGGTATGCAAAAAGTCAAGTTTCTCGGCCTCTCTGAGCTTCAGTCTCTTTATGGTGAGATGTGCCTAGGATTCTTTCCTCTGGGAAGCTGTAGGGACGGTTTGCGGTCAGATGCCTGGTGCCTAACAGACTTCACGAACAGGCCCAGCACGACCGTTCCCCTCTTCAACCCCTAACAAGGTGGTACCCACAGCAGTACACTTCTGTGAGTAACAGCTGGACGAGTGGAGAAATCCTTTGGCTTGTTCCACAAATATGTGTTTACCATGTGTTAAAGCACAGGGGTTTGAGAAGTAAACAGAGAGACAAATTCCTGTTCTCGTGGATCTTGTGTTCTAGCGGAGGAATCAGTGGTCAGTAATGAAACAGACAGATGAGGCCATTTCTGGGCAGTTTGGTGTGAAGGCGCTGGACGGTCGGGATGCCTCTTTGATGAGGCGGCCCTGGCTGTGAACTGGGCAGTGAGATGGGCTGACGGTTCTGGGGCGGGGTGTGTGTGTGTGTGTGTGTGTGTGTGTGTGTGTGTGTGTGTGTGTGTGTGTGTGTGTGTGTGTGTGTGTGTGTGTGTGTGTGTGTGTGTGTGTGTGTGTGTGTGTGTGTGTGTGTGTGTGTGTGTGTGTGAGAGAAATGGCCCCAGGGATTCATCTCTCTAAAGCCGCCGCCCTTCCTCTCCTCCGCGGGTGTGGAGGTGATTTCTGGAAGGTGGCCACAGAGCAGACGCGTCTCCCTCCCAACCTGTGGCCCTGGAGGTCCTTCCCTTTCCTTGGCCTAACGGCCACACCTTCTCTTACCTGGACTGGCTCCACGTAGGACCAGAGGCCATAGGATTTGTTTCTCTGAGCCCCCATCTGGGAGGCTTTGCAGATAACTCTCTGCTCGCTGTCTCCACCCCCGTCCCATGCTCCATCAGAGATCTCCGTACTCCCCAACTCCTCCTTTCTCTCACGGGCTGACACCAAAGACATGTCTTAAAAAGACTCTTCAAAGTGAATGCTTGGGGCTACCCTTCCTCTTATCTTTGAGTCTGACAGCATTTTGGTGAAAGAATTTTTTCAACGTGCGTTCGTGTGAAAGGGAGGTTTATTTTATTTTATTTAAAAAAATTTTTTTAACGTTTTTATTGGAGTATAATTGCTTTATAATGGTGTGTTAGTTTCTGCTTTATAACGAAGTGAATCAGTTATACATATACATAGATCCCCATATCTCCTCCCTCTCACCCTCCCTATCCCACCCTTCTAGCTGGTCACAAAGCACCAAGCTGATCTCCCTGGGCTATGCGACTGCTTCCCACTAGCTATCTGTTTTACGTTTGGTAGTGTATATATGTCCGTACCACTCTCTCACTTTGTCCCAGCTTACCCTTCCCCCTCCCCATGTCCTCAAGTCCATTTTCTAGTAGGTCTGCGTCTTTATTCCTGTCTTGCCCCTAGGTTCTTCATGACCATTTTTTTTTTTTAAGATTCCACATATATGTGTTAGCATACAGTATTTGTTTTTCTCTTTCTGACTTACTTCACTCTGTATGACAGACTCTAGGTCCATCCACCTCACTACAAATGACTCAGTTTCTCTCCTTTTTATGGCTGAGTAATATTCCATTGTATATATGTGCCACATCTTCTTTATCCATTCATCTGTTGATGGACACGCAGGTTGCTTCCATGTCCTGGCTATTGTAAATAGAGCTGCAGTGAACATTGTGGTACGTGACTCTTTTTTTTTTTTTTTTTGTGCAATAAATGTTTATTGAATGAATAAATGGTTAAAAAGTCAACAGGTTTGATAGGGTGAAGGAAAGGCAGGGGCAAAGGTGACTACAACATTTCAAGCACTAGTGGTGCCATTGACAGAAGCTGGGAAATGGTAGGGATGTTGACTGATTTGGTTTTGCATGACATCATTGTATATAAACGTGACTCTTTTTGAATTATGGTTTTCTCAGGGTATATGCCCAGTAGTGGGATTGCTGGGTCATATGGTAGTTCTACTTTTAGTGTTTTAAGGAACCTCCATACTGTTCTCCATAGTGGCTGTATCAATTTACATTCCCATCAACAGTGTATGAGGGTTCCCCTTTCTCCACACCCTCTCCAGCACTTATTGTTTGTAGATTTTTTGATGATGGTCATTCTGACTGGTGTGAGATGATATCTCATTGTAGTTTGGATTTGCATTTCTGTAATGATTATTAGAGAACGTATAATGAGCATTCTTTCATGGGTTTGTTGGCAATCTGTATATCTTCTTTGGAGAAATGTCTACTTAGGTCTTCTGCCCATTTTTGGATTGGGTTGTTTGTTTTTTTGATATTGAGCTGCATGTGCTGCTTGTAAGTTTTGGAGATTAATCCTTTGTCCGTTGCTTCATTTGCAAATATTTTCTCCCATTCTGAGGGTTGTCTTTTGGTCTTGTTTATGGTTTCCTTTGCTGTGCAAAAGCTTTTAAGTTTCATTAGGTCCCATTTGTTTATTTTTGTTTTTATTTCCATTTCTCTAGGAGGTGGGTCAAAAAGGATCTTACTGTGATTTATGTCATAGAGTGTTTTGCCTACAGTTTCCTCCAGGAGTTTTATAGTGTCTGGTGTTACATTTAGGTCTTTAATCCATTTTGAGTTTATTTTTGTGTATGGTGTTAGGGAGTGTTCTAATTTCATTCTTTTACATGTATCTGTCCAGTTTTCCCAGTACCACTTATTGAAGAGGCTGTCTTTTCTCCATTGTACATTCTTGCCTCCTTTATCAAAGATAAGGTGACCATATGTGTATGGGTTTATCTCTGGGCTTTCTATCCTGTTCCATTGATCTATATTTCTGTTTTTGTGCCAGTACCATACTGTCTTGATTGCTTTAGCTTTGTAGTATAGTCTGAAGCCCGGGAGCCTGATTCCTCCAGCTCCGTTTTTCTTTCTCAAGATTGCTTTGGCTATTCGGGGTCTTTTGTGTTTCCATGCAAATTGTGAAATTTTTTGTTCTAGTTCTGTGAAAAATGCCAGTGGTAGTTTGATAGGGATTGCATTGAATCTGTAGATTGCTTTGGGTAGTATAGTCATTTTCACAATGTTAATTCTTCCAATCCAAGAACATGGTATCTCGCTCCATCTATTTGTATCATCTTTAATTTCTTTCATCAGTGTCTTATAATTTTCTGCATACAGGTCTTTTGCCTCCTTAGGTAGGTTTATTCCGAGGTATTTTATTCTTTTTGTTGCAGTGGTAAATGGGAGTGTTTTCTTAATTTCACTTTCAGAGTTTTCATCATTAGTGTATAGGAATGCAGGAGATTTCTGTGTATTAATTTTGTATCCTGCTACTTTACCAAATTCATTAATTAGCTCTAGTAGTTTTCTGGTAGCATCTTTAGGATTCTCTAAGTATAGTATCATGTCATCTGCAAACAGTGAGAGCTTTACTTCTTCTTTTCCGATTTGGATTCCTTTTATTTCTTTTTCTTCTCTGATTGCTATGGCTAAAACTTCCAAAACTATGTTGAATAACAGCAATGAGAGTGGGCAACCTTGTCTTGTTCTTGATCTTAGTGGAAATGTTTTCAGTTTTTCACCATTGAGGACAATGTTGGCTGTGGGTTTGTCATATATGGCCTTTATTATGTTGAGGTAAGTTCCCTCTCTGCCTACTTTCTGGAGGGTTTTTCTCATAAATGGGTGTTGAAGTTTGTCGAAAGCTTTCTCTGCATCTATTGAGATGATCATATGGTTTTTCTCCTTCAATTTGTTAACATGGTATATCACATTGATTGATTTGTGTATATTGAAGAATCCTTGCATTCCTATGAGAGGGAGTTTTAAACTTGGTTATCTTACAAGCTCTCCATTTTCGTGCCCCTCCTTCCCGAACCCCTACATTTCCTCCCTCCCAACCTCCTTAAGCCTCTTTTCCTGAAGTATTTTTGCCTTTTCTTTCCTTATCTGTTTTCCTCCTTTCCCCTGTGTCACTCCCTCTTGATTCTCGCCTCTCCCTGTCATGTGTTGCTCCCTGGTTCTCTCTTATCCTCACTCTTGTCCAAACTGGGCGCCCGCCCCCGAGCTTCTTAACCCAGCTGCCGCCCGGGGCTGTTTTCCCAGTGAAGGGGCCTCTGGACTCCCTCCCACCCCGGATCCCTTTGAAAATGCCTTCGATAATGTGGAATGGCTCCCGGCACACCTGTGCACAGAACATCTGCTTTGCCCACTGGCTGAGGTTGCCCTGATTTCAAAGAAAGCAAATGTTGTCTTTAACTCCACATGCTGGATTTTCTCTGGGAGGAATTTCTGCAGATGCTAAGAGAAATGCGCCCCCCACATTCCATTATCGAGGGGCAGACCCTGCTCTACGGGCTGACCATTCTCCGTTCTCTGAGCACACTGTGTCCAGCCTTACGTTAATTAATTCCTCTAGTCTCTGGGGATTGACTCCCTTCTGTAAGTTGCAGTTCCAGGCATTGGGTGCTGCTAAAAAAATTCTGGCAGAGGAGAACATAATCAGAACTTGCAAAAAAGGAAAGCAGAGGGAGTTGTGGTTATGCTTTTATGTTGTCAGACCCGGTCACCACCCTTCTGCCCACCCCTGGCCACCATCACCACCACCACCACCACCTCTACCACCAGGAATGCCCTTTAGGAGAAGGTCATAAGAAGGGGACATGGAATCCTCAGGATTTTGTTGGCATTGCATCAACTGTCGTTGCACTCGATTAACCATATGCAGTTTAGTAGCATCATTTTTCTTTTTTATTCACACTAGTCTTCGGCCTGTCCTCCTCCTATGGCTGATTTTTATTGATGAGAATATCATTATTACCTTTAGGGTTATTGCCTTCTCTGATGAAGGAGTAATCTTTCTGAGTACTTAACAGGTGGTGGGTTCTTATCAGTTTTAATTATTGATGAATAAAGTGTGTGTGTCTGTATACATGTACACATATACACACACACACGAAAACACACAGTAGATTGAGGTGAGGGAGATTTTTGTAATCACGGGAAGCCTATCAGGATTCTGAGCCTTTCAGTAACAACATTTCAGGTTCATTTTACCAGAGTCTAAATGTCCCTGGAGACACACACAGATCTGCCCAGCTTAGCATGTGCTAAGTCGTGTCACCAGCCCACTTGTTACTGTGTCCACAGCCAAGGAAGGAGCAGGGCTTCTTCTTCCAGGGGTTTTGGGAGGCCTGAAGAGAGCCCTCACTCTGAGCCCGTTCAAGATAACCTTGATGGCATACGCCTAAAAGAATTGAGGACAAACTGGCCATTTGTGTGATTAAGGAATGGGCTTTTTCTCCCTTGAAGACAAGTAAAACACGTTGTGGGATTTGCTGTATGCTTTTCATTGTAGGAGCTTATAAAGCAAGATGGGTTACTGATTTTAATGGTTGTTGCCTTAGGTTAATTCAGTCATTAGGAAGATTGGGTAAAAATTTAACGGTGTTGGCAGCCCCCTGGGGTTGCTACCCAGGTCTAGAGGCCTCTTTTTATAGCAGTAGAATTAGCATCAGTGTAGTCAAAAATAGATGTGGGCAGTGCAAGCCTTCCGCCTTTACTCTTATTGCAAATACATTTTAATTTTATTGTGCGTTTTGAACAAATATGTGTCTTTTCCAAAGGAGTCACTGCTTATTGCTTGTCATAAACAGATATGTGTGTGTTGAGGTATATCTATTATACATACACAGATCTAAATCATGCTCATCCAAATGGATAGTCTTGGGGACATTGCTGGGGCTTCAGGGGGTGGTTTAGCAGCTTTTTTGTACACTGTCATATGCCTGGTTCTCTGCGAAGCGCTCTGTATGGATTGCCTGCCTTATTACTTGACAACTCTTTGCAGTAGCTGTAATTATTTTTCCACTTCAAAGATAAAGAAATTGAGGTCAAGAAAAGTTAAGTAACTGGTTCAAGGTCAAGTGAACGGTAAAGCTGGGATTAGAAACTGGAGCCTAAGTTCTTAATCACCACACTATACTGACTGACAGTAACACTTAATAGAACAATCCAGCAATTCCCAGTAGTGCATAGACCAAACCATAACACACAGTTATCAATCTCCTACTGTCCTTTTTCACTGGTGCAACTTTACTCTGCCCCAAGCGGCTTACATGGGAATTATAGAGATGAAACATTTGCGCTTTGTGAAGATGTTGCATTTAATTGTAAATCATGTGCAGTTCCACTTATATCATGATTTTGCTCATAGGCCTCAGTCCCCACCCACCCACCAAGCCAATCTACCAGTGCTTTTATTGTTGCCTCTGATCACTTGTTTTCCCTACCCACAATTTCTTCATGTCTTGGACTACCCAGTTTTCAGAGCCTACTTCCAATGTCCCCAGTTCCATTGCTCCCTTTCTATAAGCCTTCTTCGTGCCTGGTGTAGGTCACAATTTCTCTCTCTTCATGACTCTCATTCCCATGGTAGTCTGTCATTTTTTCTCTCTTGGACACCTGGCACCTTTCGTTATGTAATTATGTAAACTCCTCGAGGGCAGGGACCAACTGAATTGTAGACACCTGAAGAATAAGTAGGAATTAGATCTGCCTAGGGGTGTGTGTGTGTCTGTCTGTGTCTGTGTTGGCGTGTGGGGGAACCTGTGTTGTTTGAGACATAGCATGTGTAAGAAGGTGATGGTGACCCTGTCCCTGGCAAGGTGTCATTCCTTGGTGATGCCCTCTCCGTGGGGCACATGGTACCCCTTCTCCTTTCACTCCTTTCCATGGACGTGTGCTGGACCCCTCTTTTCTGGCTGTGTCTGTTACTCATCAGAGGACACCAGGGCTGGTCAAGGGCCAGGACTTCCCTGATGCCAAGCCCGGATGGTGTTTCTTCCCTATCTAATACCAACTCCTGGGTGCTTGGACCTGCCGATGAACCAGCTTTGGAACAGAATCTCTGATCAAGGCACATGCTCCCTTTTGGAGTGGAGGCCATCACCCATCTTGGGCATGAACCTTTTTACCTCTGCCCATCTGATACAGATACCTAAGTCGGGCATAAGAGAATGGATAAAACCGGGCACCAGGGCGTGATGCCGTGTGTCAGGACCACTAATCACAAAGGACAGCTAGGACACGGTTCAAAGGAGAGCAACAGATTTGATTGTGGAGTTGGAAATTAGGGCATGTATGAAAAATAATTAGGAATTGTAGCCTCAGGAAAAGAAGCCTGCAGGGAGACCTAGTAATTGTCTTCAAGCATATGAAAGCGAATTATACCACCGAGTCAGGTCAGCCTGTCTCTTTCCCATGGAGAGGAGAGAAAAGTATGTTTAAACTTGAAGAGGAAGGGTTTCCGCTAAATGTGGGATAGTTCCCTGCTGGCACGAGCCATTTCAAGACTGCTCACATCAAAGTTGCAGAAGGTGTCCCTCTTTCTAGAGGAAAAGCTTAGGCAGAAACTGGGGACTGGCTTAGTTATAGCTCAACGATTTTTAGCCTCCAGGACTTGGTCATTGGATTTGACTGTGAAAGGCACCGTCATAGGTGCCTGCGAGTAATCAGTAAGTGACATAATTTGGTGGTGAGGTTAGACCCAAAGCTCTTGGCTCTGCCTCCTACCAGCTGTATAAATTCGGACAAGTTACTTACCTTCTCTGGGCATCTCTCCCCTTTACTACAAAATGGAAATAATAATGCACACTTTGTGGCATTGTTGCGAGGATTAAATGCTAACAGGTATACACAGAATATAGTAACTACCTAACACAGTGGTAGTGCTAAATATATAGTAGCTAAATATTTAGGACAAGAAACATCCAGTCTTTACCCTGAAGGACTCGGTACCCTGATTTAGGAGATGTGATAAATGCAGAGATGTGTGTTCAGCAGGCAGAGCCAGACGACGATGGTTCAGATCCCTAAGCTCTGACCCCATAGATAGGCAAGTCAAAATGAAAACCAAAAGAAAACCATGCGAAACTACAGAATAAATGCAAGAAGGACCAACACAGTTCTCACATTTACCCTGATTCTAGTCCACAGCCTGATGGTGTTGAGTTGTTTTTGAAATACCAGTCTCATAAAAAATACTTTAGTACCCTAAGCACATGCTTAGTCTGATGGCTGGCTAATCCGGACTGGTGATGAGACGGATTGCAGCTTCCAACTTTTGCTCAACGAACAGTTCTTGATTCAGGCAGCATCTTGGGTGCAAGAAACAGAAGCCAAGTCTCTTGGCTGAAGAAAGCTTCAGAAACAGGTGATTTGTGGGAAGGATGACAGGAGCTCAAAGAACAGCTGCGGTTGGGGGTGGGCTTGAACATAGGGCAGAAACTGAGAGCCCTGCTGAAGGCCGCGCATTGGAAGCCATCAAATCCAAGTGCTCTCACCTTGGCTGTGATTAATGTAATCTTCGGATTTTCTGAAGACTCTGAAAGAGGTCTGGGGCTGGGCTCAGACCGCCTGCTTGCCCACTACACCAGGCCTCAGGAAAAAGAAGTATCTGGTTGCTTCACCGCGGGGTGAAAGGCAAGCATCAGTGGAAACCACATTCCCACGAATGCTACGCACAAACGGGGAGCCTGCGTGCTGCAAGGGAGTGAAACATTGCATGGAAAGAAGAAGGCAGATATCTACACGTCATATTCGCGTGCCGGGCCCTGTGCACCACCGACGTGGTAAGCTAGTCGTGTGCTTAGCTGGTTTGCAGCCTTCATCATTTGCCTGCCCATGTATTTTCATCCTGTTTCCACAGGGAGCCTCTAGGTTCCACGAGGGCAGGCATCCTTGTTGATAAGCTTTGTATCCCTCAGCGTGGCACTCAGTAAGTGTCTGGTGATCTGGTGATCGATTGCATCACTGTTGATTGGATTCTGAAGTTAGTTCACCTCAGGCAGAGGGAACAGACGATGCCTGGGTGTCCCTGGGGTCAGACACTGGGAGTGCGTAGTTAAGGCTAGAAACAGCCCCTTGGTCTCAAAAAAAATCCACAAATACATCGCTCTGATTGCCAGCTGAGTTCCAGCATCGTGTACTGTAGGCCTGGGTCTTTGGTGGGGAGGTTGAAAAATAAAAAAACCCTCATCCCCTCAATTGCTTTATTAAATAATGCACAGATGACAGGGCATGAGACATTGATGCGCAGAGAGCTTGTCCTGCAGGGGAGAGGGACCGCTGGATAATTGGTTTTTCTACCTAGCAACTAAGCTAGCTCGGGTATACTGTTACTATCCCCCTATCTATTAGTGGAGGGATGGACCAGGTGAGTCTTGTTCTCCAAATCCTCATTATCCTGCCCTCACCGAGGCAGCCAAATGAATGGAAGGGCACAGCAAAGTATCGACGTTTCCATAGAAATCAGCTTGCAGGATCAGACACTTCTTGTGGGTTCAGTCTGAGGGCCATTCTGACCACCTTTTTACAGATTGGTGGAGAATTATTACTGTTTAAAATCCATCTGGAAACTTGAGAATTGTTGGTGTTGCAGGCCGGAGCTGCATTCTGTGATGCTGAGGGTTTCACTGCAGTCATCACTGAATTCCTCGAGAAGGCTGTTCTGCGGAAGCGAAGTAGGAAAACGTACAAAATTCAAAGGCCAGATGCTCAGGCCATTCGATGGCCGGGGAGGCAGACTGTCCCTGGTGATTTAATATATGAGACGTGCGTGGTGCACTTGAGCAGCTGCCCCGGTTCTCGGACTGGAAATTTAAGTCACAGTAACCTTTATAATTGGAGGCACACAGATAACATATGTTTAGTAGAAAGGTATGGTCGTTGTCATGCTGCCCTCTCAGACGTGAATGGCACTCCAAACTCCAGCGTGAGTTTCTCTTGGTAGGAGTTGTTAGCTGATGAGTTCAGCAGGCCAAGGAACACTGTTGGATGCCTACTGTGTGCCAGCATGGGCTGTCCTCTCTTGCCTTCTTTTGTTGTTGTTGTTGTTGCTTTTTGTCATTTGTAATGTTTTCTGACAGCTATTTTGATCCAGGAATAAGCGAAAGCTGTCTTGATGTAAATACGGGTAGCTCTCAGTTACTTAAAACCCATGAGTGCGTTTTCCTCTATTCAGCAAACTTTTACAGAGCACCCACCGTGAGCTAGATTCTGACCCCACTTAAGAGACTAATGGAAACACCTGTGAAACGAGAGCAAGAGCTTGGATTTAGAACAATAGATTTGCTCTTGGCCTGGCCGTGTCCTAGCTGTGTGCCCCAGGGCAGTGACTGAACCTCTCTGAGCCTCAATTTTTTTCTGATCAGTGAGATGGGAGAACTCTTGATTTCCCAGACTTCTGGGGAGGCTTAAATGAGACAACCTGTGTGAGTGCACCTGTATTTTCTGATACATAGCGGGTGTTCTCTAAACGTTGGCGGGATGAGGTGCTCACACATTTATCCATGAGGCGTTCCGAGAGTTGGCAGAAGTCAAGTCAGCTTGTGGTCTTAACTCCTGTGTTGCCTGGACTCTCCTGCTCTTTGAGACCCAGAGGGTGTGAGCCTGGGCATGTAGCCCTTCGAGGAGATTCTTGAGAGGGATTAAAAACAAAAAAACAAAAAAACAAAACTTAATTTGGTAGGGGAGTAACGATTTAGATCCAATATTCACATAGAAAAAATGGGTTATTTTGAATGTTCTTGATCCCATTAACAAAATTTAATCTGGTGATGAAAATTTATGGGGCAGCAAGCAATCTGTCTTGCCTGATGGTGCTCAAAAGTGCAAATGAATACTTCATCTAACCTCCCTGCTTTCAGAGTTTAACAGCGTGCGAACATTTACATTTCATACAAGGTGGTCCTCATGCTGATGTGTCTTTTTATGGTCTGTGTGAAATACATGACTTTGACATAGATGGTCTGCTGACAACTTAAATTTTCTGAGAAGCCACATTGAACAGACGGAAATACAATGTATATTAACGGAGATGGTTGTTTGTTTGGTATAAGACCTTAGGGGTAAACTTCAGGTATGCCGTTTGGCCCATGTAGGAGGGACAGGAAAATTGAGAGTCCCACACTGGCGCAGAGTGGCCGCCATGCTGACTGTAGGTCTTAGGCTGAAAGCTTAGAAAGTCATGATGTCATCCAGCCTCATCATTAAGTCTGGGAGGCAGACAGACCAGGGTGTGAGTTCCTCTCACTATGTGACCTTGAACTAGTTATTTGACATCCCTGACCCCAGTTTCTGCATCTAGCAGTTAGGGTACTGATACCTCCATCACAGGGCTGTTAGGAGGATTTAATGAGATGGATGGTGTATGTAAAGTGCAGGGCACAGTACTCTGCACGTACATCCGTGTCCGGGAAATGTTGGCCATTATTACTACGACTACTATTGCATTACCTAGTAGTGCATTGCTAGGTAATTACTAAGTAATGGAATAGTTAGTGACCTGTGAAAGCTTTAGAGCTTGAAACAAAATGTTGCATCAGCCTGTAACATCCTTTTTAAGGGTACTTAGGGAGTTTGCCTTTTGATAGGTCTCTGAGCCCTGGAGGGGATATTAGGGTACCGGACTTACCTTAAACTTCTGTTTACCTTTGGCCTTAGCTTTCCTGCCTTTCCCTGGTGGCCACGCCTGCCACTGTTGCACGTATCACCAGAAAGCCTGTCACGTGACAGCAGGCACTTTGTCTCTCCATTCACTGGTGTGCTTCCAGCACCTAAACCAGAGCCTGGCATATAGTAGGTGCTCTACATATTTTGTGTTGAATATATCCATTGCCTTTCAATCTTCATATTGTATGTCTGGTTCCTTCCTGGGTCAGAAAGGTCTCTTCTTACTTCCCATCTCTCCTAATGAATTTAAACGCCAGCGGTAGTTTTGGAGCTGTATTTCCTTTTCTCTTTTTCTGGAGATCAGCGTGACAGAGTAGATGGAGCAGTGGGCTGGGTGTACGAGACCAGGTTCTGGTTTCAGCTCTGCAGGCAGCTGGCTTCGGAACCTTGGACAAGTTAGCCTCCCCTCTCTGGACATCACTTCCTCAACAGTGTCATCTGGAATTTGGTTTATTAATTTATGAATGACCTTCCAGTGCTGATGTTGGGCAGAGATGTTCTCTGAAGGTTCTTCTTAAGGACAAACCCCACTTTCCTGCTCCCTCTTTTTCATGCCTCCCTTTCCTGCCAGGCTCACTTACTTCTCATCCTCCACATAGACGTGAATCCAGACCCAAAGGATGTTTTCAACAATAGCTCCTACCGACACACCTTGCCTGTCTAAGCTAGGCTGTATCAATCTCAGACCTATGGACGTTTGGGGCCAGATAATTCTTTGTTGTGAGGGGCTGCCCTATAGATTGTAGAATGTGTAGCACCATCCCTGACCTGTACCCACTAAATGCCAGTAACATCCTCCCAGCTCCCCCCCACCCCCAACGCCAGCTGTGACAAGTGCAATGTCTCCAGACATTGTCAAATGTCTCTTGCGGGGGGTAAGGGTGGCGCTGGGGTCGTCTGTAAATAATCCCTGATGGAAGCACAAATTCTTCCCTAGTCTTATTTCAGATGGTGTTGTAAGAAGACAGACGATTTTCTCAGGAGACTAGAGCAAATAGGCAGAGTGTATTGATCAGAGGCTTCTTTTCCCCTGAGGGATAGAGGAAAAGAAAGGAAGAAGAAAACAACTTTCTTACCCGCTTAAAAGTAGAAATATAAAGCTAGCCTAAATATTGTGCTGGGGCTCTGGATTCACACCAAGATAATTCTATGTATAATACATCACCAAAGACGAGATTAGAGAATGACAAGTCTTAGATCTTACCCAGACTGTGACAGCTATTGCATCTTATTCTTACATCATGGAAATTGGATAGTGGTGGCACTGAATACTTGATGAAAAAGATAGGTTTTTAAAATCTTCCATCTTGCTCACATCTTAGATGTAGGAACATCCTAGAGATTTTTGAATACAGGAGCAATTTGGACAAAACATTTTCAGTGGTGCCAGGATATTATAAACAATGTGTTATGTGTTTATTGTAAACTGGATGGTAACATTTTGTCAATGGAAGTATGATATTGGCTGCTCTGAGGCAAGTCAAAACTGTTTATAAGACAGGAGCTCATAATTCAGTAGGTGACACAAGATAAAAGTTGGTGGAAATTTAAACCATAGCTAAATGTGTAGGTGAAAGCAGTAATGGTTTTACAGCATAAGCAGTAATTGCCACTGGAGCCCAAAGAGATACAAATGAGAGCTCAGATTGACAGGAACAGAGGCGAGCCTTACTTGGGGAGAGAGTTTAGAGGTTCCCGACGAACACGGGACACCCTGACGGACTCTGTCTCGAGCATCGGGGGGTTGATTATGATCCTAATTAGCTCTATTTGGTGACTGGTGAGACAACATACCCTTGACATCAAGTGTCAACTCTAGTGTGTTACAGTGGCTTAGACTATTCAAAACAGAGGTGAGCCCATTTTAAAAGGCACGTCTTTTCTTGCCTCATGTGCTTCCTGAGGCTGATATCCTTTGAGGTATCTTCCCAACTCAAAATGACCCATTCTCTAGGAATATTGTGTCTCCATCAAAAAAGAAGAAGAGAAATTCCCATGGGTGGGCTTCTGGTCGCCATGCTTGCTTTCTGATAGCAGACCCCCTCATCCCAGGCTGTAGGTGACTGGGTCAAGGTGGACACCTTATTGCAGCTGGACCTGATTCTGGCCTGAGACTTTCGACTTAGGACTAAGAGGCTCATGACTGGAACTGTGCCTGTGAATCTGGAAGTCGCTGCAGCCACCTCTGCCCCGTGAAGCCTGAAAAACCACCTGAGAAGTTGGTGGTTTGCCTTCTCTGAACGAGATCCTGGGTATACGGGTCACCGGTACCCTGACCCAGTCATCACAGGGCCACCCTGTGGAGAATGGGGTTTGCCTAGGGGTCTTCTCACAGCCCAGCCTGTTCTCTCTTAAAGGACCCTCCCTCGTCACAGTGCCCCCAAGGACTCCTGCCCTTCTAAGGCACAGCCAGCAACCCCTCCCCTGCTGACCTTCGTGGGAGTGTTCTGCGGAAATCTCACGACCCACATTGCCATGATACGCACAGTATTTTTCATCTCCAGGGAGCAGCTTCTGAGAGCTGTAATGTTGAGAAGGGTCTGCCCACCCCAGTTACTCTGCGCCTTCACAGCAGTGATGGTTCAGTGCATTAACTTTCCAGATATGGCTGCATTTCTACTAACAAGGACTGCTCAACACCCTGAAACTGTGGTTTCTAACCACAGAGCCTGTGATGGTCTCTACAGACCATGAATCTGTATTGCTTAAGGCTTCTCTGGGTGGTAGCAACACAGCCTGGCTCAGGTATCTCGGGAAGAATATCCAAGACTCACAGAGGCTGCGCGAGGCCGGGTGGGAAAACCCTGGCTTAGAAATGGGAGAGCACTAAGGCAGCGCCAGAGGGTCGGGCAGTGGGAACCACAGACTAATGATCCCCAATGTCCCCTCTGCCCTGGGGCCCCCCTTCACCTTGCCGAGTCACTGGGATTGAATGAAGCAGGGCACGGGGAGGAAGGATCAGATGGCACCCGTCACTCCTGTCTTTTTAGTGGGAAGGAGGCAATTTGAACGACTGTCCCACCTAGCCCGTGCTCAATGGGGAGAGGTGATTCTGCGTAAAGGAAAACAGGATGCTGCTTGGAAGGGGGGATTGAAGGACTCAAGGTAAACATCCACGCGGGGTCCCTTGCATCACAAAAATGTCCATAAAATTTGGGGTGCAGGTTTTAGGCCCCCTGAAGCCTGTCCACAGACCCCTGGTTAATAACCTTTCGTCCAAAGGAATTTCTGTTTGGTCATATCATTCCAGACATTAGCGCCCAGGCAATGGGATTTCTGTGGGTTGTGATGTGGAGAGGATATAAATTGCAGGCCATGCGAATAGCAGAAACCTATACAGGGAGGGAGGCCACGTAGAAGATGTCCTTATCTTCCACTTGGGGATACATTGATGGTGAATGCCCCACCTCAAGGAAAATATCGGGGGGATGAGGCCCCTTGGTTGCTCCCCTGCCAGAGAGTCACCTCTGGGATCTGACAGCACTAAGACTGATGTTCAGCACAGTCAAGAATCTAAGAAGAAAAAGCAGGGTAAAGCCTGTTAGGAGGGAAGAAGTCTGCAGTGCACAGGATTGCTAAATTAGTTACACAGATGCGAAAATTCAAAGGAAGAAAAATTAGTCTGTTAAAGCTAAAAAAAAAAAAAAAAAAAAGTACGTTGTTTTGCCAAATGCTGAAGTGCTTTCCAACTAAAGAAGACTAACCCTTCAGGAACACTTCATCCTGATTGTCTTGGGAATCTTTGCTAAGAGAGGGAAGTATAGAATTTGCATCGTGCCGTTGTTCATTTTGTAAAGAAAAGGCATGTTCTTACGAAGCCGTGGGTGATACAAACACTAGTGCCTTCAGGACCAGGCAGGCGAGTCCTGTAGGAGAGAAGGGGAAAGGAAGGGACCGAGGTGAAAGCGAGTGTAAAGGGGGCACAGAAGATACGGTGGAGAAGGCAGCCACGTGGGAATGCAAGCCCGAGTGGCCAGCTCTTCCACTAAAAAGTAACGCAGAAGTGTGTGCTGGAGTGCTATACGTTATTCTCTAATTCGTTACTGCTAACAACGTATTCAAACTTTCAAAGCCCTGTCTCGGCTGGTCAAAGCACGCCGGTGGGATGTGGACCTGCCCTCTGGAGCCTCTGGAGCCGGGTGGCTCTGGATCCACTTCTGTCTGATTTCTTGCTCTGTCTCTTCTGGCCCTAGATGCCTGAGCAAGTTCTGTGTCCTTTCTTTACAAGGTCCTCTGTTACCTTAGCTGTAAAACTAGCATGATGGTACCACCTGTCTCATGGAGTTGCTGTGGGGATTCTGTGAGATCAGATGTGGCAGGTACCTGGCATCACTCAGGGGCCTGGCAGTGCCACAAGCATGGGGAGAGGCTGTCTCTTGTTCAGCACCCGGAATGATGGCTGGCACATAGTAGGACTCAGTGAGGGTCTGTGCTTAATCAGTAGATGAATTATTAGATATCAAACTCCTTTAGAGTAAACTGTGTTCTCCTCTCGATTTCTTCTTGAACTCATAGGGAAGGGGTTGCTAAGGAGAGGTGTTCCCATAAGGAATTATCCCCTAAGAGATGAATATGGAAGCTCTTGGTGGGGGAAGGGATGGGTTGAGACGGTACTTCTGACCTGGGAAACGTATAGTAGCAGGTGCCAGTGGGGCACATCAGACCATGTCCGACATGTCGCTTCGTTTCTGCAGCAAGAATTGGTGGTCATCCTGCCACCGCCCCTCCCCGCTTCTCAGGATGCAAAGGCACTTCTGCTTCCCCGTGAAGGTACTCCTGAGGTCCCTTATTCTGTGGTTCTGGGAATTTCTCCCGTATCTGTTGAAGCTTTGTCATACTCCCATCTTGTTAATGCCATTGCCTGACACAGTAGGGAATTCAGTCTGAAATGTTGTCAGCTTGCGATTTTGAAATGAGTTAAAAATCACTGGACTGCTTCATCAGTCTGAGTTCAAAATCTGGGATTTAGGCTTGGCTTCCAGTGAGGGTAACTTATTAGGAGGGAGTGAGATGGCCCAGTGGGGCTGCCTTTGTGACAGCGACTTTGAATTGGCATCAGGGCCCGTGGCCCTTTGATTGGACAGGGCCCACAAAGAGAGCAGACAGAGTTTTTGTTTGTCAGAGGAAGGAACACACCAGGGAGATTTGTTGCCCATTTTCAAAAACAATTGGGCATGAAATGGATACTGTTTGGATTACAGAGAAACACATCTTCTCATTAGCTTTTTCAGGATCACAAAAGGCCTGATGGCTGATTTAGCCCCAGCCAGTGGGATCTGGCGCCAGAAAATCTCTGTTACCCATTTGCTTAGGGAAGCAGTGTTCAGGACAAAGGGAATCTCTTTCGTATCATCATTTGTCTTCTCGTTTCACTCTGTTCCGTGTATTTACGGAGTGCCAGGTATGCGTTTCCAGCTTGAACTCACTGAGAGGAGGGGGGAAACCTTCCAGTCACCTTCGCCACGTTGGCTGCCTGCTTGGTGATGGGTGCTGAGTGGAGCGAGCAGGTTTCTGATGCAGGGGGTGACGAGGGTGGGGGGGGGTGATGAGGAGGGTGGGCCGGGGAGACAGTCACAGGCGGGAACGGCTGCAGAGAGCAAGACCAGGCTGGCAGTGGAGGTGGCTCTCCGGAGGTACCCTGGGAAGTAGAGAATAGAGGCAAGATGACTTCAAGGCTGCACTTGGCTTAAAGATGACCTAGTAGAGAAATCTAGAGAGGAAAATGGGTCCAGTTTGGGCTGCTGCCACTGTAAGGAATGTGTAAGAGGAATCCTGTGGGAAAGAGTTGAAACTAACATGTGTTGATTACTTGCTGAGAGTAATGTTAAGCTTTTGATACGTTGTCTCCTGCAGCCCTCCTAAGCACCATGTGAGGGAGATGTTACCCCTCCCCTTTACAGCTCAGAGAGGCTGCATAACTTGCCCAGGGTCACACAGCACCCAAGGAGCTGAACTCATATGTGAAATGGGATCTTTCTGGAGCCCATAGTTCATGCTCCTTTGACCTTACCATATCATCCATATCACACGTATTGGTGATTTGCTTGTATGAGCAAAGACGTGTCCAGGAAGCCTGAGATTTGGGTTCTCTGCAGTCTGTTCACCTTTAGCTTGAACAACATGAGCAACAGCCAGTAAAGAGCTCCGCATTGAAGCACAGTCCCTGGCCTGCCATGTCTTGGTGGTCATGAAGATGGATCCAAGTTCCCTGACTACTTAATCCATCGGGGCTACTCAGGAGCTCTCTTTTGCCTCACTCTTTTAAAATGAGCTGCTTAGCTTTCACTAATATCTAACGTCCCCTCCCTCCCTCCCTCCCTCCCTTCCTTTTTCCCTTCTTCCCTTCCTTCCTTCTCTTTCTTGTTATTCCTCTTTGAGAATGTCAGTTCCTTAAGAGCAAGGGCTTCTTTTGTCTTGCCCATCTCCAAATGCCCAGTGCTTATGATAGTACTTGGCATGTAAAATGAGTTTCATAAATGTTTGCAGAATTGATGGGCTAAAGTCTTCCCTATGCTAAATACAAACATGTTTGTCTAGAGGCAGACGCTCCAGGGACACCTCTAGCTCTGAATCTTTGTGACCTAGAAATAAAAGATTTATCGAAAGATACTCCTGGCACAGACAGTTTATTCAGCCTTAACTGAATGTATCCCTTGAAGCAGACATAATGTCAGGGGACTTGGGGTTCAGAAGTGAGGAGCCAGACTTGTCCCTGGCCTCACAGAGTAAGACAAAGGAGTGATTAAGTCCATGGGCTGGGGGCCATTCACGCACTCATTCAACATCCGTTAGTACCCCCATGATATTCCAGACTGTGTGGAGGTGAGGGGCAAGCAGGAGTGAGGAAGAAAGATATTGTCTGTGGTCTCCTGAGGCTTCTACTAGATTTTTGACAGACTTAAGAGTCACATCCCAGCTTTGCCACTTACTAGTTGCATGACCTTAGGCAAGTTCTGATATTTTTTTCTCATCTATCAGGTGGAGAAAATACTGGCCTTATAAGGTAATTGTAAGAATGGAATGGTTCTTTGTATCGGATGCTGCAGTCTAGACTCCAGAGGCATGAAGGAATACCAGGTGTTTGAGGGCTTATGGGTTGTCTGCTGTAACTGAGGGCAGGGTAAATCTTGGAGGAAGAGGAGAGAATGGGCAGGGAATGGGAACTAAATTTTGGAAAGGAAGTTTGAGGCCAGACTGTGGAAGAGAGAGTCATGAAGCTCTTTCTTAAAAAAATTGTTTTTAAAATTTAGAATCCATAACTTTAACAAAAACAAGAACATCAATTCCCCTCCTTTAGTGGGGGAAAAAAAACCCCAAAAACTTTGCAGCCATTATAGTATCTAAAGATGATTGTCTCCCTACTCTGTCTTACCTGCTGGGTACCCAGTATTTATTGCTAAAGAATGAAAATGAAAGATTTTACTCCTTGTGTTTATTCCACATTTGTCTTAGGGAAACCTCATAGGTACTTGCCCATAATTTATTATTGCATCTGTCTTCCATGTGCAGTTTAGACCTGATTTATATTTTATATTAGCACTACCAGCCTTAGCTTAGAGTAGTGCAAGGGGTGGGGGGAGGATTGGCCCTTGAGTGGCACATTGGTGAAGAGACAGGCAGGAAAGAGAGATAGTTGTGAGCAAGGTTGGAACTGTGAATTGCTCAGCTTATTTGGATGCATGTGGAAAATTATATTTCGAAATGATTGAACAGTGTGGGACACAAAAACCAGAGGAACAAGAATACACAAGATTTAAATGATATGGCACTCACTAAAACCTACAGTGGGAGATGCAAGCATTCTTTTCTCAGCTTGAGTTGGTTTCTAATAGCTTAGAAGGTGCTCCAAGAAACCTCAGCTCCAATCAGCACTAACTTTGTCATGATTGCTTCAATGTTAACAGTTAAGGAATGGAATTTAATAACCTTGGGAACCATCCCGAGAAAGCAGAAATGAATCTGCCCTAATTGGAGAAAGAAAGGACTTGGAAATGAATAGTCTCCGATTACCCATTTTTAAATCCGGAGCCAAGAGTTTCTGAAAACAGTGGGAGGGATGAAAGTAATAACAGCTTTAATTTTGATAGTTATACCTGGAGAGCCACAAATGCTTTGTAGCTCATTTATAAACCTCACCCGATGCTTGGCACTCTTGAAAGCTCTCAAGAAAGCTTTGGATTTTGCAGGTTTAGTTCTCTAAAAAACCTTGGGGCCTTTCACCAGTGGGGCTGTGATAGAGCCCTGGGACAGATGGCATTGGGCGGGGAGGGGGTCTGTTCTAGGGGGCATGGGATATGTTTTCAATTGACCAGCTTTAACTGGAGCTGCTTTCTGGTCTTTGCAAGAATGAACAATTTGCTTATGAAGGTTCTTTGTATGTACTTATACTGCTATAGATTTTTCATCTTAGATGTCACTACCCTGGAGGGCTCTCTGCTTCATTCTAGGACCCTTTAAACTCGGTAAACCCTTTAAACACTTCTCAAACTTTTCTACTAAAACACCCCTAAGGGCAAGTGAGAGCAAATACCTACTCTGAGGTTTAGGGGGCAGAATCCACTGTGAGCCCGTACATTTTTGAAGCCTCTTTGATCCGAGTTTATGTGAATTTTGCATCGTATTCCATAGTAGACCAGTGACTGACTTAATAATAAAAAAGTTTAAAATTACCTACCGTCTGGTAACATAGACGTTGCAGGCAGAGTCACTGTGAATGTGCAGCCTCCTGGGCCCACCACAGTCTGAGAAGCAAGGACTAGATTAGATTGTGGAAAACAGGGAAAGGAGACCAGGCTGTGATAGTGTGTGACTGCCCGTTTCCCCACCTTCCACTGATTTCTAGACTTGTCGGGGGTGTCCAGTGAATGAACACCATGTTACTTAACTAGAGCTCTGCACCGAGGTTCTACCCCTCAGAATGATGCCACACTACGCAAGGCTCTGAGAGGTCACTTGAGCATCTTGATCTCCAAGCTGGGGCAGGCTTTCCCCGCAGACTTTGCTGTTCTGGTTTCAGTTAACAGCTGTTCCTGCCAGCCTCTCTAGGGCAAGGCAGAAAGAGGCCAGATGGACATCCTCTGGCTGAGGATCGGAAAGCACCAACTTGGTCCACCAAACCTGCCTGGATGAACCTTGCTGCCCATTTATCCCCAGAGTACCACATGTTACCAACCTTCCTGGACTCAAGCCCTTGGCTGCTGGGATCAACGGTGTCTGCCAGATTCTCTTCCCTTAATTATTCCCTCTTTTTCTAGCCTTTTACCAGTGACGCTTGAATGTAGGCCCTTGGGATACCTTAACACTCAAACTCCTTGACTCTCCAGTAGAGACTTTTCAAAGCCCAAAGACCTTCTCTTGAAAAAGAGAAAAAAAAAGAGTATGACCATGTAGGTTGTGCTCTTGGTGAACATAATTTAGGGGAAGGAAAGGTTATTATTCTTCATTTCTAGACCTTACAGTCTCTGAGATGAGAAAAGGCAGAGCACAGCCCTATTAGAGATATATGAATGCCTTAGTTGTCATACGCTGGCTTCAGCAGTGGTGAAGATCTGGTTAGTCAGCAAAAGTGTTCTGGGTAAACTGGGCCCTGAGCTTGATGCTCAAAAAGAAATTTTAATGTTTCTTCCTGTGGAGATGAGTCTAATATTTGGGATTGGAAAGGGTGAACAGTATCATAGCTCCAGGATCTTGAGTCTCTGAAATACCTGGGGTCACTTGCCCTTGGTATACATCCCCTTTCTTTATCTGAAGAGCTGGTAAGAGTGGTGAGGATGAGAACTTGCCCCATATTCCAGGCCCTGTGCTCAGCACCTTTCTGCGTTATCTTGTCAGATCCTCATGACACCCCAGTGAGGTAGATTTGTTGGTCTGCAACTGAATCCTAAGGTGGTGAGTGACCCGTCAAGATCACATCAGCAGGAAGTAGCCAGCTGTGCCTCTCCTCTCAAACCCACACCTCTCTGATCCAAACCCTTGGGCAATCTTCTAGGTGCACTAATTTTTATCTTTTTGGAAATTAGTGGAGTTTCTGAATTTCCACATTCTTACGTGGTCAACTACTACGGCTGCAGAATAATGGTAGAATCATGGTCATTAGCACCAAAGGAGTTAGTGCTCTGAGGAAAGCTATGTGTTTTATAGGAATTTTAATGGCATTGAAGTGAGGCGCAGGTACAAAAGATAGACTTTATGAGCTATAGCATTCTTTTAAGTATACCTTTTTCCTGGAAATATTTGATTTTTATTGTGCTTTTTGGATCCTCTTATTTTCCTAGGTTATGGAACTGGTCTTAAGTAATTCTGTCTCCTTTGTTCATAAATGTCTTATGAATAATTTCTGTCAATTACAATGAAATAGAACCCAAGTGCTTCAACTATTACAACATTTTAATAAATTCTGGCCATTTTGATGGATGAGAAGGTTAAGACTTCTCTGTGCATGGTGTCTTGTCCCTCTGCTGAGAGTTGTGACTATTCTCAGGTCCCATTGATCATGCTGCCTGTCCCATGTCACCGCCAGCCATCCTGCGTTTCCCCAGTGACATGGACCATATAGATGCTTCACAAAACCCACTCCCAGAAGGAACGACGAGGTTCGCTTGTTCCATGTTGTTTCTTATGTCAGAGAGAGAGAGTGTTAAGTTCACTGGGCATCAACATTGCCTTGGAAAGAAACTTTGACTTTTGTATTCATTATAAAAATCATATAAGTTTATTCACACATCCAAGCAGTTGGCTTTGACTTCAGTTGGTACAATGTTTTCTTCACAGTGAGAAGTTCTCTTAGGGATCCTATGGGTGACATGATTCTTGGGGGAGGTGGACAGAGGGGTTCCGTATGCTGCTGCTTGGCACTGTAGTCGTGACTTTTACCCCCATCATAAGCTGTTTTTGTGAGAGGTGTAGTGGCTCCAAGTATCATCTCTGGTGTGAGACTCACCTAGATTGAAATCCAGACTTAGCAACTGTGTGACCACAGACAAGTTACTTAACATCTCTGTGCCAATTTCCTTATTAGTAAATTCATATTAAACTGATCTGTATATCAGTTACCTCAGTGGTGAATTAGAATAATAGTACATTATTCTACAGGTCGGTGGATGTCACTGTCTCTGTCAGCCCCCTGACGAGGTGATGCTTTATGTAATAAAATGCTCTTTTCTTCCCTTTTTTCCACTTAATTCTTCTCCTCTCCTCTCCTTTTTCTTCCTCTCCTCCATCCCACTTTTGAAGGGAAATCAGTTTCTTGGTGAAAACGCAGAGTGAGCGTCCTTGCTTTCACCATCCCAGAGCAGCTGGGGGACGGGAGAAGGTGTGGGATGAGAGCTTTGAGAAAGAGCATTGACTGGCCAGGCTAATAACATTTTGTGGCCTGTGATATTATGGCACCTATTTTCACAGCTGCCCTAGTAGACCCCTCTGAACACGTTCGTTTCTAATGATCAGAATGTGTAAATTAGCCATGTTGGACTTATCGGTGGTTGCTCATAATGTCTTGTTTTGCACGTGAGCAGGGGGTTAGAGCTCTTCCCTGCCACTGCTATTACTTCTAGCCCAGCATAGGGCATCCTTAACTCTTACATCTCAGAGGCAGAAGTGCCATACTCTCACAAGGCTGGACACTTGCTCTTGCCTCCAGCGATGGTCATGACTTGACATTGTCTCCCTGCTGTAGAGATTCTCCAGGAAGCAAGAGACTCTGCCTTTTCTGGGTAATGTTTCTAGACTACTCAGTGACAGGCTGCAGTGGTGGTGGCCCGCAGCCGTAGGGCATCTGAATTGATTCACTGCTTGTTGCAGAGATGGCCCCAGGAGATAGAGGACATTCAGGAGGATGTCCTCTGTGTGAATGGGTGGAGGTTGGGGCTGGTGCTTCTTTTCAAGGGAAGCACGATAGGAAAGGGAAAGGACATCTCCTTTGGGTGTAGACAGACCTGGTTTTGAGTACTGGCTTTGCCATTTGTTAGCCATGTATTGTCAGAAAGTTACTTATCTTTTTCAAATCAATTTTCTCACCTTTACCTTCCTTTTTCACTTAAGGTACCATAAACATCTACCTATGTTAATACATATAAACCTACTTCTTCCTTTATAGTAGGTGGACAATATCTCATAAATGGACGTCTTATAATTAAGGTAACCATTTCCCTGTAGATGGTGTGATGGAATGAATGCTTGTGTTGAAGCCATAATCCTCACTATGGCTGTTTCTGGAGATGGAGCCTTTAAGGAAGTAATTAAGGTTAAGTGAGGTCTTAAGGGTGGGACCCTGATACAATAGGATAGGTATCATTATAAGAAGAGGCATCAGAGAGCTTAGTCACTCTCTGAGTACACCTAGAGAAACCCATGTGAAGACACAGAAGGTGGTCGTCTGCAAGCCAGGAAGAGAGCACTCACCAGAAACTGACCATATTGGCACCCTGATCTCAGCCTTCCAGCCTCCAGAACTGTGAGAAGATAGGTTTCTGTTATTCAAGCCACCCAATCTCTGGTATTTTGTGGCAGTCTGAGCAGATGGATATAGATGAACCCTCAAGCTGTTTATAATTTCCCCTTATTGTAGATCATTAAGATACATGTTTTTGCTTAACACATTCACCAGCTAGGTCGTAGGATGTTTCTTTTTTCCGTTCTTTCCATTTATTATTAAAATTTTCATATATATAAAAAAGTTGAGGGAATGATATAATAAATACCTATCTACCTATGTTTAATGGTTATTATCATTTAAGGACATGGTTGAAAAACTGCCCTCCAAAAGGGCTCTTCATAGTTTATAGCACCCGCTGCAAACACACACGCACACCCACACACACACACACACACACACACGCACACACAAATATAAGAGAGAGGATGCTTTTAGTTTTAACAGAAAGAAATGTGTCTTCAGACCCTTGGTTTGAAGGGGGAAGAAAAGGTCTCTTCCCAGGAGGGTAGTTTGGTCAGATGCATCTTTTTATCCTCTTCCCTTTGTCCTTGTCTGTCCTATGTCCCCACCCACTCCCATCTCCCAGTCCTTGGACACACACATTCAGCCTTCTATATCACTCACCTGTCTGTCCTATTTAGATGCATGGCCAATAGGCCCCTTTGTTTGGCCTCAGAGAACATGGCCAACCCCTTGATTTGAAAGCTGAGATCAGTGATGGAAGCTTTGCAAGCTGCCATTCTTCTATGGTTCCAGCAAAATCCTATGGGTGGAATCTTCTGTTTTGTATTCTGTGAGGCTCTGTCGTCAGCTAGTAAACAGGCCCCTCTGGAGGGGGTGGGGGGAAGCAAGAGGCATGCACGGGTTACCATGGGGACAGACAAGCTGTAATAAATGTCTGGGATCTTAGCTTGACAAGGTTTTAGCAGTTTGGAGTAATTTCTTTGTCAATCTTCCATTAAGTCACTCCTAATGAATCACTGGGAGCGTCTTTGCTCTTCAGATGAACCTCACATGAGCACGATTCGGGCAGAGAGCAACCTTAAAAGGAAGAAGGAGACAACAAACAGTCATTAATTTGCCAACGCTTTGAAAATTGAGTGCCCTTTTGTCAGAGGACGTTTCCACAAGTCACAGGAGTGGACCACAAGTTCACATGGTGTTTTTGGATTAAATCTTAGCTTCTCGGTCTCACCGGGTAGCTTAATGTCCCCAGGGAAAGGGGTCACGGAGGTTCCTCAGAGGAGGAAAGGGGGCACTAAGAGTTGACCACTGGGCCCTCCACTCGACACCCCCTCTCATTTGGAGGGTACGAGTGGTGTAGAGTTTCTCCGTTCTTATCAAAGGACCAGTTTCCATGTAAAATGTGTATAAAGGGTTCTCTCCTCCTACCCCCTCTCCACCAACTTCAGCATGGGAGGGTGTGCCATATTTGTCATCACTGTGGAACTTGGTGGCCACGCCCCCCCCGAGTCCTCATTGTGGTTTCAAGGCCCCCCATGACGATGCTGCCACTCTCTGCAGTCGTGTCTCACGCCACCCCTGCTCCAGCCTGCCACCAGCCTGACGAAACGTTGCCCTTCCCCAGACTCGCCACAATTTCTCTTACATCTGGAATGGGAGCTTCTTTTTACCTAGACTGTTCTTCCTCATCCTATTACCTGGGTTAAACCCGCTTTTCCATAGATAGCAGTCTGTCCAGGAAGTCTCACCTAACCCACTGAAAGGCTGGATGAGGTACCTCCCCCATCTCCCGTGACATACAGAACTTACCCTCATATCGCGTGTCTCCTCTGTTGAGCTGTGAGCTTCTGGAGGGCAGGAATGACATCTCGTTCACTCTACAAGTGCCAGCCTCCAGCCTGAAAAAATGGGCCTGCACAGAACTGATGCTCTGCAAATATTAATGGAATAAACCCAAGCATATGTCACACCCCCAGGTGACTCTCAGGGACCCTTCGGTCAGCCCTCAAAATGGAACATTCTCTCATCTTAGCATCTCTGAGGTGGTACCCTGCTCTGCTGTTCCAGGTATTATGACTGTTTGACAGTGAGCTTGTAGGATGTGCCCAAAGACAGCAAAAAGTCTTGATTCAGAATTTTAAAATCGACGTAGCTAATTAAAAATTAACTCATACTGAAAAACAAGTTCAGAAACAATTACAATAATTAAAATATCACTACCTTAATTGAGACCAAGCAGGGAGCTTAAAAAATAAAATTACTTGCAAAAAAAGCTTACGTGAAGCCTGTAATTAACTGGCTTTTGAATTTGATGTTTTTCAGCTTGACAAATTTCTGTTTAAATTAATTCATTCTTGGTTTTTCTTTTTTCCCTTTGAAAAAAGTTTTTGTAAAAATTATTGAAAAAATTAATTGCACATGTATCCTATGCCAGTTGACACTTGATTGGTTTTTGTACATGGGCAGGAAAGATGAAATTAACCTCCCGTGGGTATCTGCTCTGTGTTAGGCATACTCTCTTGTTTGAGTGCTCATGAGTCCTGCAGGTATTTTGGTAGAAGAGGTAGAGGGGACGCAGGGCTTCAGCGTCTTGTGGGGAGTGCTGCGTCCTATCATCAAGCATGCACTGGGGAAGAGAGGAACTTGGAGCGCAGTTTCCAGAAATCATTAGCACCTTGACAGGGAAGCTTCTACCCCTGGTAAGGGTTATCATGAACTCTCAGCCCTCTCTCCCTACCTCCTCACCTGCACAATTTCCCTGCACCTTATTAAAGGGCCTCTCAAGTGCCACTTATTATTCTGCTCTCCTATCATTTCCTCTAGAAAGTGGAGCGGCACAGCCCTGCCCAGTACAGGTGCGGGTGCCTTTCAGTCACGGCGGGCCTCGGGGCTGCTGGGAGAAGTGTATTTGAGAGGCAGCATTTACATGGAAGTGGCACGCTCCTTTACCATCCTCATCCCCTTTCAATTCCAGTACTGCTGTTTTTCAAAAACAAGATGCGTCCTGGTGATTAAATAAACGCTGACGGCTTGATTTGTTACTGTTTTGTTGTGCTGTGAAGTTCATTTACTCTAAATAATTCCCATACATGTTTGAAGTATTCAGACCCTGGTAATTAATTTTTAGCAGACTTGATTTCTATATGCAGATTGTTAAGTAAGTATGTGTTTGAAGTTAAATAGCTGATGATTTTTATTTATTAGTATTTCTGGTTGGAGTTTTTTTTTGTTTTTTTAAGTTTTTTAGCCTTGAGAATTGGAGGAGGGCGATCTATAGTATTAGCCTAATGGTAGGGAGACAGATGTAGCAAGGTTGCAGGAAAAAAATTGACAACCACTGGTCAGGTGACTCCTTTGGGGGGTTGCTGCATTCAGAGGGGGTGGGCAGAGGGCACAACTGCCCAGGGTTGGCATCCGCACCTTCTGGGGAGCACTGGGGCCGTGGATGGCGCATTGGGGCATCCTGTGTGGCCCAGCCAGCCAGACCCCTTGGCTTCCCTCTACTTTTACTCCTTAAGTCTCAGCCTGCCCTGAAGGCCTCTCAGGAACATGGCACATCTGGGCTCAATACTTGGTGTAAGGTGGGACCCCACATCCACCTTTTAAAGGAGACTGTAGGTGATTTTCATGCCGCTGGTGTATCGTGGTGAGGAGTTTGGGTTCTGGAGTCAACCGACCACGTGTCACATACCGTCCGCCCCTCTCGTCTTCTTTGTACCACGGGCACAGGAACGGCAGCCGCCGCCTTGGGTGTTTGCGAGAATTAAGTGCGGTAATCCAGTTAGAGGGCTTCGTTCACTGTCTGCATGTCAAAAGCACTGGATACGTGTGAGCTATTGTTCTGGTTATTTTGGAGGCTTACTATTCACTCTGGGAACAAAATCCACACACACAACAAATAACAAACACCTATGAGGTGCTTCACATGTTTCAGGTCTGTTCTCAGCACTTACCAAGATGAATTCATTTCATCCTCATGATAACCAAAAGTGGTAGTAGGGACTGCTATTATCCCATTTCACAGAAGAGAAAATTGAGGTATGGAAGGTCAGGAAGCAGTGAGGGCAGCATTCACCTTGATCACTGGGCCTAGAGGCTGTGCTTCTCCCTGCTGCTGTGCTCAGCTGACTTCCTTTCCTTGAGATTGCGCTGCCCCTTGAGGCCATCTGGATCCCAGTGTGGACATTGCATGTCTGTGAAGTTGGCTGCAAAAGCAAAAAGAAGCTCAAATTCGGCAATAAATCTTGTCTTAAGGTCCTGCAGATTTTGAGACCCTAGGCCAGCCTGGTGTTTGCCATCTCTGAGATCCACTCCAGTGAAAATCCCAAGCGTTCTACGGCGCTTGACACCTGTCAGGAAATGCCTCACCTGGTACCTGTGGCCCAGGCTGCCAGGGGCCTGGTCCCCACGTTTCTTCAGATCCCTAAGTGTCTGTCTTCATCCTGCGGTGGCCAGGAGTGTGAGAAGGGGCAGTGAAGGGCCAGCATGGTCATCGTCAGCAGCCATCTGATTGTCATTCATGGTTAGCTCGGTGCTGCTTGAGTCCTGGAAGGCAAGTCGCAGCTGGCTGGACTGCTGCCCTGGGGTGAAGGTGGAGGGCAAAGCACAAGGAGAAGGCCACTGGCCTGAGACGCACCAGCCTCCTGGCTTCTCGTGAGGACGTCTCAGGAAGCAAGAGAGCTCCACCTGGGACCAGGAAGTCCCTGCTGCAAGTTTCTGGAAGGCCCAGCCTCGGAGGGCTCTGAGGGCAGACACAGGCCCCCAGCCCCTCCCTTCCCAGAGGCGAAGCCCTTAGCTTAGGAGCTCGGAGTGAGCGCCCTGTCCCTGGGGCTTTAGCCTCTCTCTCTTGCAGCCCGTCTCCTGCTGCTAAGCACCAGGCAGCCGGGCACATCCGCTGGGGAGTGGCCTCTGCCAGGTGACTCCCCTGGGACCATGACCTGGGTCTTGTTGCTCACCTGACCGGCCTGAGAATACACCCTGGTTTCTGTTTGCGGAGGCTGAAGCTGCTTCAGTGGAGGGAGCCGCCCTGAGCGGTTCAAGCCCCGGAAAGAAATACCTTCGGGTGTAGTGTGTTCAGGTCCCTTGAGGAATTCCCAGCAGCCGTGGGAAGAAAATGGCATTGCGATTCTGGGCCTGGGCGGTTTGACAGGAATCCTGACTTCCTCTAAGTGCAGAGGGGATCGTGATCGCTGAGGGCCCAGGGTTTGATGGGAGTCCTCCCATTTCTTGTAGCAGTTTTGCTGTCCCTGCTTGGGACGCCGATTTGTTTAACTGAATGTTTGTGTGGGGAACATGACCTCGCCTGGCTGTGGAGGGCAGTTATGGCAGATTGACCGCCTGATAGGCTTTAGGCCGCAGAGCTGGGAGATGGCACCGTTGCTTTTGTTTTGCGGAGGATTTCCTGTGGCCTCTCGTCTGCCCTAATGAGCGTGTACACCACCTCAGCCTGTGGAGCATTGCTTAGCCAGGGGCCCGCTGCCCTGCCTGTTCTAGGAAACGCTGCAGGGTATGATCTGCTGGCTTTGGAGACCCTTCTCCAGTGACTTGGTCGAATCAACCCCTGCCCTCATTATTCCCACCCACAAGGCCCACTTTCTAGTCAGACTGAATATCTTAGGATTGCCCAGCCGTGCCTCTCTACCTTGGAGTGTGCTGGCCGCCCTGCCTAGATTGCCTTTTCTAGCTTTGCTTTCTAAAATCCTGCCCATCCCTTAAGATCCAATTCACATACTAATGCCTCATTAATCCTTGCCCCAGAAATTGATCTCTCTTTTTCTCTCAACCTCTGTTACCATTTTATATGCCTGTCATGGCCCTTATCTAATTCTCCCTTGCACAATAAATATTTGTGCGTCAGCTTTTCCCCCCCTACCCATTTATATCATAAGTTTGTGTGGCTCAAAACTGTCCTGAAGTTCCTCACAAAACTTAAAATAGGCTTCTTTGTGCTCAAAGTCCGTGTTGATGGAACTGAAGCCAAAAAGCTCTATCCTCTGGGACTTTCTATTATAGGAAATAAGTAAAATTGGGCACAAAGTCATAAAAAGGAATAGCAGACAAATAACCCAAGAGGGAAATGTAGCTTCTGGTCCTCTGAACACACAAGATTCTAAAGGATTTTTAAAAGTAATTCCTGGCCAAGATGAAGATACTGAAACTCCCCAAAGCACAAAAGAATCACTCTCCTGATGTTGAAGAAAACCACGTGGAATAGACACAGAATTCCCCCCGGTGTGGATTTTCATTCCAATCCCCCGCCAGCCTAAGTAAACAGTGCAGGGTGCAAACACATGGTCTGTTTATTTCCCTCTTGTTTATTTGAGTAGAAATAGAAATTAAATTTCCCTGGAGGTCCTAACTCCTCTCTTCATGTTCTTTTTGCCTCAGCTCTGGACCCATCCAAAGACCCCTGCCTAAAGGTGAAATGCAGCCCTCACAAGGTGTGTGTGACCCAGGACTACCAGACTGCCCTGTGTGTCAGCCGCAAGCACCTGCTCCCCAGGTAAGCCGCAGGCTGTGAGGTACTCTCCAGCCAGCAGATCTGGGGTACCTGACCTCTGACTGGGGGACAAGGGAGAGAGGGGGAGCAGGTGATGGATCTGTGTCTCATATGGTACGTGGTGTAAGAACTCTTGCTGTGGTACGAATCTCAGTTCTCACACGCATATTTGCAAAGAAAGTTAATATCTTAATTTCCTTTGAATCAACTTTATTTGACTCTGAGCCCTCATCTGAGCAGATGAACAGAAAATCCCTTCCTGGTGATCATGGCGGCCCTTCTTCCTCCTGGGTGACCTCAGGATCCAGGAAGCTTCTAGCTAAGAAAACAGGGGCTGTACCTTTAGTCTTCTGGTTGCCACTGGCATCCTCCCTATGATAATCCTTGGAGGTCACTTGCGGTTGGCGGGGCTGGGGGTTGTCTAATTCCATGCTCTGTGGGGCGTGGTCTTTGCCAGGCCGAGAGTCCTGGTGTGGGGTCCTGCTGCCTCAAGACCGCTAGTCCGCCATTCCTTCTGAGAGTGTGCCTTTCTATTTCTCCAGCCCAGGGGAAGTCTCTCCCCTCCTCTTCAGGGCTGTTAAAGCCTTTGTCCCTTACCCCCCACCCATTCCCAGCATTCAGTGGGCTTAGGTTTTTACAGATGACAGAAGGAGCCTTTGAATTCAGGCTACATCTGCCTTCAGTCCTGCAGAAGTACTTAAAGCAAGAACACACACACACACACACACACACACACATACACACAGACACATACACACACCCCCCCCCCCCATAGGCTTCCTTTTTTCTTTTTTTCTTTTAACATCTTTAGTGGAGTATAATTGCTTTACAATGGTGTGTTAGTTTCTGCTGTATAACAAAGTGAATCAGCTATACATATACGTATATCCCCATTTCTCCTCCCTCTTGTGTCTCCCTCCCACTCTCCCTATCCCACCCCTCTAGGTGGTCACAAAGCACCGAGCTGATTTCCCTGTGCTATGCGACTGCTTCCCACTAGCTATCTATTTTACATTTGGTAGTATATATAAGTCCATGCCACTCTCTCGCTTCGTCCCAGCTTATCCTTCCCCCTCCCCGTGTCCTAAAGTCCATTCTCTACGTCTGTGTCTTTACTCCTGTCCTGCTGCTAGGTTCTTCAGAACCTTTTTTTTTTTTTTTTTTTGATTCCATATATATGTGTTAATATATGGTAGTTGTTTTTCTCTTTCTGACTTACTTCCCTCTGTATGACCGATTCTAGGTCCATCCACCTCAAAACAAATAATTTGATTTCATTTCTTTTTATGGCTGAGTAATATTCCATTGTATATATGTGCCACATCTTCTTTATCCATTCATCTGTCGATGGACACTTAGGTTGCCTCCATGTCCTGGCTATTGTAAATAGAGCTGCAATGAACATTGTGGTACATGACTCGTTTTGAATTATGGTTTTCTCAGGGTATATGCCCAGTAGTGGGATTGCTGGGTCGTATGGTAGTTCTACTTTTAGTTTTTTAAGGAACCTCCATACTGTTCTCCATAGTGGCTGTATCAATTTACATTCCCACCAACAGTGCAAGAGTGTTCCCTTTTCTCCACACCCTCTCCAGCATTTACTGTTTGTAGATATTTTGATGATGGCCATTCTGACCGGTGTGAGGTGATACCTCATGGTAGTTTTGATTTGCATTTCTCTAATGATTAATGATGTTGAGCATTCTTTCATGTGTTTGTTGGCAATCTGTATATCTTCTTTGGAGAAATGTCTATTTAGGTCTTCTGCCCATTTTTGGATTGGGTTTGTTTTTTTTTTTTTTTTTATTGAGCTGCATGAGCTGCTTGTACAGTTTGGTGATTAATCCTTTGTCCGTTGATTCATTTGTGAATATTTTCTCCCATTCTGAGGGTTGTCTTTTCATCTTGTTTATGGTTTCCTTTGCTGTACGAAAGCTTTTACGTTTCATTAGGTCCCATTTGTTTATTTTTGTTTTTATTTCCATTACTCTGAAGAGGTGGGTCAAAAAGGATCCTGCTGTGATATATGTCATACAATGTCTGTCTGTGTTTTCCTCTAAGAGTTTGATAGTGTCTGGTCTTACATTTAGGTCTTTAGTCCATTTTGAGTTTATTTTTGTGTATGGTGTTAGGGAGTGTTCTAATTTCATTCTTTTACATGCAGCTGTCCAGTTTTCCCAGCACCACTTATTGAAGAGGCTGCTTTTCTTCATTGTATATTCTTGCCTCCTTCATCAAAAATAAGGTGACCATATGTGCATGGGTTTATCACTGGGCTTTCTATCCTGTTCCATTGATCTATATTTCTGTTTTTGTGCCAGTACGATACTGTCTTGATTGCTGTAGCTTTGTAGTATAGTCTGAAGCCTGGGAGCCTGATTCCTCCAGCTCCATTTTTCTTTCTCAAGATTGCTTTGGCTATTCGAGGTCTTTTGTGTACCCATACAAATTGTGAAATTTTTTGTTCTAGTTCTGTGAAAAATGCCATTGGTAGTTTGATAGGGATTGCATTGAATCTGTTGATTGCTTTGGGTAGTATAGTCATTTTCACAATGTTGATTCTTCCAGTCCAAGAACATGGTATATCTCTCCATCTGTTTGTATCATCTTTAATTTCTTTCATCAGTGTCTTATAGTTTTCCACATGCAGGTCTTTTGCCTCCTTAGGTAGGTTTATTCCTAGGTATTTTATTCTTTTAGTTGCAGTGGTAAATGGGAGTGTTTCCTTAATTTCTCTTTCAGATTTTTCATCATTAGTGTATAGGAATGCAGGAGAGTTCTGTGCACTAATTTTGTATCCTGCCTCTTACCAAATTCATTAATTAGCTCTAGTAGTTTTCTGGTAGCATCTTTAGGATTCTCTATGTATAGTACCATGTCATCTGCAAACAGTGAAAGCTTTACTTCTTCTTTTCCGATTTGGATTCCTTTTATTTCTTTTTCTTCTCTGATTGCTGTGGCTAAAACTTCCAAAACTATGTTGAGTAATAGTGGTGAGAGTGGGCAACCTTGTCTTGTTCCTGATCTTAGTGGAAATGGTTTCAGCTTTTCACCATTGAGAATGATGTTGGCTGTGGGTTTGTCATATATGGACTTTATTATGCTGAGGTAAGTTCCCTCTCTGCCTACTTTCTGGAGGGTTTTATCATAAATGTGTGTTGAATTTTGTCAAAAGCTTTTTCTGCATCTATTGAGATGATCATGTGGTTTTTCTCCTTCAATTTGTTAATATGGTTTATCACATTGATTGGTTTGCGTATATTGAAGAATCCTTGAATTCCTCGGTTAAACCCCACTTGAGCATGGTGTATGATCCTTTTAATGTGCTTTTGGGTTCTGTTTGCTAGTATTTTGTTGAGGATTTTTGCATCTATGTTCATCAGTGATGTTGGCCTGTAGTTTTCTTTCTTTGTGACATCTTTTTCTGGTTTTGGTATCAGGGTGATGCTGGCCTCATAGAATGAATTTGGGAGTGTTCCTCCCTGTGATATATTTTGGAAGAGTTTGAGAAGGATAGGTGTTAGCTCTTCTCTAAATGTTTGATAGAATTCACCTCTGTAGCCATCTGGTCCTGGGCTTTTGTGTGTTGGAAGATTTTTAATTACAGTCTCAATTTCAGTGCTTGTGATTGGTCTGTTTATATTTACTATTTCTTCCTGGTTCAGTCTCAGAAGGTTGTGCTTTTCTAAGAATGTGTCCATTTCTTCCAGGTTGTCCATTTTATTGGCAGATAGTTGCTTGTAACAGTCTCTCATGATCCTTTGCATTTCTGCAGTGTCAGTTGTTACTTCTCCTTTTTCATTTCTAATTCTGTTGATTTGAGTCTTCTCCCTTTTTTTCCAGATGAGTTTGGCTAATGGTTTATCAATTTTGTTTATCTTCTCAAAGAACCAGCTTTTAGTTTTGTTGATCTTTGCTATTGTTCCCTTCATTTCTTTTTCATTTATTTCTGATCTGATCTTTATGATTTCTTTCCTTCTGCTAACTTTGGGGTTTTTTTGTTCTTCTTTCTCTAATTGCTTTAGGTGTAAGGTTAGGTTGTTTATTTGAGATGTTTCTTGTTTCTTGAGGTAGGATTGTATTGGTATAAACTTCCCTCTTAGAACTGCTTTTGCTGCATCCCATAGGTTTTGGGTTGTCGCTTTTTCATTGTCATTTGTTTCTAGGTATTTTTTGATTTCTTCAGTGATCTCCTGGTTATTTAGTAGTGTATTGTTTAGCCTCCATGTGTTTGTATTTTCCACAGATTTTTTTTCCTGTAATTGATATCCAGTCTCATAGCATTGGTGTCTGAAAAGATACTTGATACAATTTCAATTTTCTTAAATTTGCCAAGGCTTGATTTGTGACCCAAGGTATGATCTATCCTGGAGAATGTTCCATGAGCACTTGAGAAGAAAGTGAATTCTGTTGTTTTTGGATGGAATGTCCTATAAATATCAATTAAGTCCATCTTCTTTAATGTATCATTTAAAGCTTGTGTTTCGTTATTTATTTTCATTTTGGATAATCTGTCCATTGGTGGAAGTGGGGTGTTAAAGTCCCCTACTATGATTGTGTTATTGTCGATTTCCCCTTTTATGGCTGTTAGTATTTGCCTTATGTATTGAGATGCTCCTATGTTGGGTGCATAAGTATTTACAATTGTTATATCTTCTTCACGGATTGATCCCTTGATCATTATGTAGTGTCCTTCTTTGTCTCCTGTAATAGCCTTTATTTTAAAGTCCATTTTGTCTGATGTGAGAATTGCTACTCCAGCTTTCTTTTGATTTCCATTTGCATGGAATATCTGTTTCCATCTCCTCACTTTCAGTCTGTATGTGTCCCTAGGTCTGAAGTGGGTCTCTTGTAGACAGCATATATACGGGTCTTGTTTTTGTATCCATTCAGCCAGTCTGTGTCTTTTGGTGGGAGCATTTAATCCATTTACATTTAAGATAATTATCAATATGTATGTTCCTATTACCATTTTCTTAATTGTTTGGGTTTGTTATTGTAGGTCTTTTCCTTCTCTTGTGTTTCCTGCCTAGAGAAGTTCCTTTAGCATTTGTTGTAAAGCTGGTTTGGTAGTGCTGAATTCTCTTAGTTTTTGCTTGTCCGTAAAGGTTTTCACTTCTCCATTGAATCTGAATGAGATCCTTGCTGGGTAGAGTAATCTTGGTTGTAGGTTTTTCCCTTTCATCACTTTAAATATGTCCTGCCACTCCCTTCTGGCTTGCAGAATTTCTGCTGAAAGATCAGCTGTTAACCTTATGGGGATTTGCTTGTATATTATTTGTTGCTTTTCCCTTGCTGCTTTTAATATTTTTTCTTTGTATTTAATTTTTGATAGTTTGATTAATATGTGTCTTGGTGTGTTTATCCTTGGATATTTCCTCTACGGGACTCTCTGTGCTTCCTGGACTTGATTGACTATTTCCTTTCCCATATTAGGGAAGTTTTCAACTATAATCTCTTCAAATATTTTCTCAGTCCCTTTCTTGTTCTCTTCTTCTTCTTCTGGGACCCTTATCAATTCGAATGTTGGTGCATTTAATGTTGTCCCAGAAGTCTCTAAGACTGTTCTCAATTCTTTTCATTCTTTTTTCTTTATTCTGCTCTGCAGTAGTTTTTTCCACTATTTTGTCTTCCAGGTCACTTATCTGTTCTTCCGCCTCAGTTATTCTGCTATTGATTCCTTCTAGAGAATATTTAATTTCAGTTATTGTGTTGTTCATCATTGTTTGTTTGCTCTTTAGTTCTTCTAGGTCCTTGTTAAACGTTTCTTGTATTTTCTCCATTCTATTTCCAAGATTTTGGGTCATCTTTACTATCATTACTCTGAATTCTTTTTCAGGTAGACGGCCTATTTCCTATTCATTTGTTTGGTCTGGTGGGTTTTTGCCTTGCTCCTTCATCTGCTGTGTGTTCCTCTGTCTTCTCATTTTGCTTAACTTACTGTGTTTGGGGTCTCCTTTTCACAGGCTGCACGTTCATAGTTCCCGTTGTTTTTGGTGTCTGCCCCCAGTTGCTAAGTTTGGTTCAGTGGGTTGTGTAGGCTTCCTGGTGGAGGGGACTAGTGCCTGTGTTCTGGTGGATTAGGCTGGATCTTGTCTTTCTGGTGGACACGACCACGTCTGGTGGTGTGTTTTGGGGTGTCTGTGACCTTATTATGATTTTAGGCTGCCTCTCTGCTAATGGGTGGGGTTGTGTTCTTGTCTTGCTAGTTGTTTGGCATAGGGTTTCCAGTACTGTAGCTTGTTGGTAGTTGAGTGGAGCTGGGTCTTAGTGTTGAGATGGAGATCTCTGGGAGAGCTTTTACCATTTGATATTATGTGAAGCTGGGAGGTTTCTGGCAGACCAGTGTCGTGCACTCAGGTCTCCCACCTTAAAGACACAGGCCTGAAACCTGGCCGGAGCACCAAGACCCTGTCAGCCACATGGCTCCCTGCCCCTCCTCGAAGCTCCTTTTGGATTTGCTCATGCTTCCGGTCTGGAGAGTCCTGGACTCTAGGCTTGCTTTAAGAATGGAGTTGGGTGGGGTGGGGGTGGGAGAAAGGTGATTTTAATGTCATTTTCACCCTTCTCCCTTTACTACCTGTATGATGGAGAGGTGTTGCGATGGGCATTAGAGTTACACACACTTAGACCTGGCGACTTTCTCTGCTATTCACCTGCACTGCACCATAACCTTAGGCAAAGAAAGCAGCCTTTCTGGAACTCGATTCCCACTGAAATCGGCCTCCCTGTAACTTGCTCTTTAGTTCCAGTTTGAACCTGGGACCATGCAGAATGGGTACTGTGCCACCTCTTAGTTCTTTATTTTATTTTATTTTTTAAAAATAAATTTATTTATTTATTTATTTTTGGCTCTGTTGGGTCTTTGTTGCTGCACGCGGGCTTTCTCTAGTTGCATCGGGTGGGAGCTACTCTTTATTGCAGTGCGTGGGCTCCTCATTGCGGTGGCTTCTCTTGTTGCGGAGCAAGGACTCTAGGCATGCAGGCTTCAGTAGTTGTGGCACATGGGCTCGCTAGTTGTGGCTCGCGGGTTCTAGCATGTGGTGTCAATAGTTGTGGTGCACGGGCTTAGTTGCTCCACGGCATGTGAGATCTTCCCGGACCAGGGTTCGAACCCGCATCCCCTGCATTGGCAGGCCGATTCTTAACCACTGCGCCACCGGGGAAGTTCCAACCACCTCTTAGTTCTTGAAGTCTGAGCAATGCTTGCCCCTTTGGCTGCCCCTCTTGGGACATGCTTTAATTTCCCTCAGTCCCGTCCGTGGTTTCTGCAGAACGTGTGTGGGGAGCTCCCATCCTTGGCATTGTGGTCCAGCAGAGAATCAGCATCCGGGGAGTGGCCTGAGAGCATGGAGCAGAGCCCCTGCCCCCTCTGCCCCTGCAAACCTGGCACTGCAGCAACGGACCTAGTCTCTGTGGTCACCTAAAAATAGTCAAGCTTTGTCTCCATAAGAATGAGATTCAAGGTATTGTAACATGCTTTGCTCTTCCCCCAGGCTGGAGTGTTCTCCCTGGAAGCAAAGATAGATCTCACCCCTGAAACCTAGCATATGCCAGGCATTGTGCGCAGAACCTGCATCCTTGAATTCCTTCATCCATTTTGTCAAGTTGGTACTTATTTTTGTCTTCATTCTAAAAATGAGAGAACTGAGGCAGAGAGAGGAGTCAGTCATTTGCTTGTATATCTAGTAAGTGGCAGCCATGATTCAAACTCAGGGCTGTCGAGGTCCAAAACTTATGTTTTTCGTCAGTACCATGTGTTGGCCTCGTCATTCTCTCCATTCGTTCCTTGTCATTTAACAAAAAGGTACTGAGTACCTACTATGTGCCAGGCCTGTGTTAGGCCCTGAGGCTACAGAGGTAAACAAGAGACCCTATTCCTACCCTCAAGGAAAATCAAGTTCACTGCAGAGTGGGATGTGAAAAACATTTTTTTTGTTGTTGTTATTCAAAAATACTTTTAAGGCATGCATACTCTGAAAAATCTCTCCTAGATTCTCCTGCCACACATGACTTCTTCCTTCTCTGAAGGAGGGAAGATGTGGCCTCTTTTGCAGCAAATACCATATACTCTTTGGAAAAGTGTTGTATTGTTCAGCCATGTGGTTTTGTGTGTGTGTTTGTGTGTGTGTAACATGGATAGTCCATTGCCTGTTTCCTCCTAGAATACAGCCCTTTCTATAAGTCCCAGACAGGAGATTTTTATTTATAAACTCAAATCTGTTTGAGACAGAGGCAGCAACCTCACTGGTATTTGGGCATATCCAGGTGTCAGTGGTGTTTTTCTGGGCACGCCTTGTTTGTGTGTTGGAAGCACCACCACTTTTTTGCTTGTGTTGGAAGTGTAATTCTCATCTCCTGCATCTCCTGGTGGCCACAGAATTACAGTGGTTAAGAGCATAGATTTGGGAATGACACCATTCTAAGCTCCATTTCTGGGTTGGCTACTTTCTAGCTATGTGACCTTGGCAAGTTACTTGACCTTTCTGAATCTGGGCTTCCTTAGCTGTAAAACAGGTTTAATGAAAGTACTTACCCCTTTCCTCTTTACCATTTGCTGGGATACATCCGTTAGTAATTCTTGCAGAGAGGGTTTACCGGTGGTTAAGTTTTACTAATACTTTGCTTAGGGCATTTTGTATGTATTTCATTTTGTGAGAGGTCAGTAAGATGGAGGGGTGTAAGGTACATAGTCCAGTGTCACATAATGACAACCACACTTACAATTACTAAAACAATTATGGTAAGAGGTATTATTATTGTCTGATTCATTCTGGAAGGTCAGCCAGAAAACCCTCAATTTGCATGCTCCTGAGAAAAAGTAGCTCACTCCAGGGGCCCTGCCCACTTTCTTGTTCTGGCCTTTGGAGTTTCTTCCCGAGGAAGCCTGCTGCCCACTTTGTGATTCACAGCATGTGAGGACTTGGAAGAAGATGACATTCCTGATGATAGGTACCCTTCATTCACTGGAAAAACAGCCCAAAGAGGAGGCTTTGACTGAGGGGCATGCCCACTCCGTCATCAGGATTTGGGAGGTGGCCTGCACCGGTGAGAGGCTGTACAGTGGTGGTGGCTATAGTTGTGGGTCTAGCCTTCCCCCTCCCGCCCTCTGGGAGGCCGAATTACTCAGCCCGTACCAGCCCAGTGCACACCTCTTCTTAGGGTCCTGGACCCCTTCCTAGATGAAACATCTGTCCTTCCTCATTATACTTTAGGGGTCCCCTCTGACCAGGGAGGCCATGTTGACAATTCTATTTATTCATCAATCAGGGAAGTAATGTTTCTCTCTGTGAAACATCTGCAAGCAATCTCATCAGCCAGTCTGGCCTCTGCAGCAGCTCAAGAGGTAAATCCCGCCTGCCAGACAGTCAGGAGCGCACACACATGGCGAGGCAGCCGGGTCGGCCCGGGGCTGCTTGTGAGGCTGCAGATTTGGGCTGTCTTTGCAAGCGGACTGAGACAGGAGGACAGTAAACGCATCCGCGAGAGAATTTCATTAGCTTTCTTTGCCCTCGGAGGTGGAGTGAGTGGAGACATGGTTTGACACATGGGTCTGTGACTGCACAGTGTCAGGGCGGCTGGACAAGCAATTTCAGTGGGAGACCGAGTGGGGCACCTCCCCCCAACCCCTGCTGGAACGCTTCCCCTTTATTAGAATGGCATTTGGGTTTGTAGTTGGTTTCATTGAGAGGCTTCAACTAAACTCACATTCCCTTTGGAGGATTCTCTTTGGAAATTCTCTGTTTCATCTTTTCCTGCTGTTGAGCAGTATTGAGCAGGGTTGGGAGAGGGTAAACTCTTGGTAGCTTGTTCATCTTTTAGGTGCTCCAAGGGAGCCATTTATGCACTTAAGAGCAGTGTGAAGGCAGCCTGGAGTCACGAAGCCTTCTCTTAAATGACTTTTTCTTAATATTCTAATTTATTGTTGATATCAGAGTAGTTGATGCTCATTACAGAAAACACTGAGAGTGTAGACAAGCAAAAAGAAACAGGAAATAGGCGATGGTCACATAATCTAAAAACAGGAATTAAAATATTCCAGCACATTGCCTTCCATTCTTTCGTCTAGTTGTAGGTTTTGTCCACTGGTTTGTTTTTGTCAGAACTTAATTATCAAGTGGTGCCTATCCTGTACATAAAAATTTGTATTGGGCTTCCTTCAATTGATATTTATAAATGAGTATTTTATGATACTTAAAACACCTTATAGATATAAATCTTAGCGATTGCATAATATACAGTACAAAAAATTAACTTGAAATGGGTTGTAGACCTAAATATAAGAGCAAAGATGATACAACTTTTAGAAGAAAGCAAAAGTAGTAATCTTGGGTTTGATAAAGGTTTCTTAAATAGCAGACAAGGAAGCCATGAACTATAAATACCAAAAAAAAAAAAAAATCAACAAATTGGATTTCATCAAAAGTAAAAACTTTGATCTTCAAAAGACACTGTTAGACTAATAAAAGGACAGGCCACACTGGGAGAAAATATTTGTAAAACGTATGTCCAACAAAAGGTTTGTTTCTAGAATATGTAATGAAAGCATATGTCCATATAAAGACTCACTCACAAATGTTCATAGCAGCTTTACTTGTAATAACTGGAAGCTGGAAACAACCCAAATGTCCATCAACAGGTGAACAGATAGCAAGTTGTGGTATATTCATTGCAATGGATTAATACTGAACAGTTAAAAAAGAGTAAGCTATTGATACATGCTATAACATGGACGAATCTTATAATAATTATGCTGAGTGAAAGAAGACAAAAATGTATATTGTATGAGTTTCATTTATATGAAATTTTAGTGGATATAAGCTAACCTATGGTGACAGAAAACAGATCATTGTTTGTCTCGGGGAGCAGGTCATTGGGATGCCTGAGCATTCTTTAATGCTTGATATTACAAAATGGACCTTGGGGAAACAGTTCAGTCAAACTCTGGTCTTAGATGCCAAAGATCCCATTGGCAAATGGCTTTGTTTGAGGAAGAAGAGTTTTTAATGCAGCAATGTGTTACTCTTTCTGATTTAAGTTTTAAAAATATTCTCTTAGCTCTTCTTAAAGAAAGTACCCTCTAGGGGGTGATTTATGGAAAAAATGGACAGAAGGTCATACTACCTGCAGAGGGATCTGCTCTCAGGAATTCGCTGCCCGTGGGATGGCTCGTTCTGATTTATTGTTCTGGGTGGGCGAGAGATGGGGAGGGCTTCTCCCTTCAGAGCACTGAACATTGATTTTACCTCTCTGTTGCCATTGATTTTCATTTGGAGAATGGAAAATTGAAGCATTTGTTTTAAGTCTTCCAGATAAGCTACATTCTCAAATTCTGCACGTGCATTGTGACTGGGAGGAAAGGATGTCAGGATGGGACTTTGGGTGTCTGAGTGTGCCCTTGGAAGCCTTCCGGGAGCAGTGGGAACTACTCTGTTTTTAAATAAGGAGCCGACAGCTGGTCTTCCCAATGGGCCAGGCCTCTCTAACGTAATGGCCCTTTATCTCTACTTCCTAATTATCTGGAATAACAACGAATTCTCTGCACCAGTGAAGAATTCAGATCCAGTCGAGGCTGGCAGTGCAGTAGACCAATTTGAGAGCTCTCAGTCTTTTATGTGAACTTGAAAAAAAGAATCAAAGTGTCTGAGGTCAGAGAGAATTACATCACAGAATGTGCCTCAAATACGAAACTCTCAGAGGATATTTGAAAGGATGACGGTTATTTCATCTCAGTTTTGTTTTACAACAAAGCACTGCCTCCTGCTACAAGGGCTTTGAACAGGTTGATTATACACACACGCCTGTCTCAGTTTGGGAGACACACGGCCACGTGGAAAGTGGGTGAGTCCTAGGCTTTCTGGTGCTTCACAATTCAAGGCGTTGTTTCCAATTACCAAGCAAAATGTGATAATGCCCACATCCCTTGCTACGATTTTATATTTGTATAGCTCATACCCTTTCTCCAAGGGGCCTTTGAATTGCCTTGCGTTCTGTGCTAACCTCGAGGGATCTTCGTTTGCCGTCTTCTCTGGGTAGGGTGCTAATGAGGGCTTGGTGCTATTTCTAGGCTATTTGTGGAATTAGTGCAGCTGAGTTTTGAGTTTGGGCCAACTTGTGAGTCAGTCACCTTTCTAAACAGAAAAAGCACCACTGTGGTCTGTTGTATTGCAAACACCTACCACTGGGCACTGAGTAAAACGTAGGGAGAGTGGTTGGTTCCAGAGCTGCCACTTACTGACCACCTACCATGTTAGGCTCACTTAGCAGAAGCATCCTTGCTGATTTCCCACAGCAGTCTGTAGGTCTGTATTATGATCCCCATTATACAGATGGGACTATTGAGGTTCCATAAATAATTCCCTTGGTTGCACAGGGCCGTAAGGGGTAGATTTGGAACCAGGATGGAGGGATGCCATACAGCCTCCTCTGCTGCAGAGCTATGGGTATGAGCTCTCACTGGCTGCTTTTGCCTGCAGTGCTGCACCAGCCCACCAGCCAATCTGTTCCTGATCCTAGATGCCCGTGACACATAGGCCTGGGACCGTCTCTCCTAACTCTTGCCCCTTACAGAGCGATTGGTGGGGGCCCGGGTATTAACCCCATTTCTTCATTTCTGTACCAAAAGCAGTAATTCTGGATGCATTTTTTCCCTTTGTGGTTTTTCCAAAAGCAGTCATTCAAACCGCATGTCACTTAGACATAGAGATATTTAATTACTTTAAACTGCAGCAATTTTTTTTTTAAAAGAACAGAAGGATTCTATGCCTCTGCCCATGAGGACCCAGCTGCTTCTGAGGCCTTCACTGAGCAGGATTGCACAGCTCAAGCAAGCCAGTTACCTACTCTCTGCCATTATTTTCCTCTCTGAAGCTGAGGGTATTGATTAGATGAGCTTGAGGACCAAAGCAGCAGAGAGTAAAAAACAATTCATAATGGAGATGTGAATAATTGTGTGGAATTTGTAGTCCCCTGGAGCAGGGGAGAGGAGTGAGAGGCAGATCTTACATTGGAAGGCCAATTCACTAGGCAAGTTTTATAAATGCATTTAAAATATGTTAAAATCACGACTGCCAGTGAAATGTCCCAGACTCACATCTTGCCCTGCCTTAGTTTCCTTTCATTTTTTTTTTTTTTTTAAACCACACTTCCGGTGCCAAAGCAGTGTTACGTCGGAAGACAAGAGTGGATGAGGACAGGGTTACCTGGCGAGGCCTCCTGGTCTGTCTCGTGGCCTTCTGCCTGGCTGGGCAGTTTCTGGGTGAGGCTCTCTAGGACCAGAGCCTCTGCCCTGCCAGCATTCTCTCCAGCACCCTCCGCCAGTCTGCGATCTCCGCCTCCCGGGCTGCACTGCTGGAGCAGGGCCTCCTTCCAGAGGGGGCAGTTCAGTTTCTAATGGACCCCAAAGCACTGGATCCTTGTCTTTTTTTGAACCAAGTACTATCTGGAAGAGTTGGAGAATGTTTTGTGGTGGAATTCTCAGAAGGTGCATGTGCCCAGATGCAAAGCTGCTGGAGGGCTAGTGAGCCAAGCATCTGTGGAGATGGGAGTGGCTGTTGACAGGGCCAGGGACTGATCGAACGCCGCTCTCATTTCCTCCCCGTCTCTGTTAGAAAGTATTAAGTGTACCACCCTGCTCTGTGGTTTTGCCCCAGATCACTGGGTTGCAGTTGCTGTGCTTCCTGGTGCCCTTGCATGTTAAGGAATGCTTGGAGTGGCATGTTTTATGCATCAAATTGAAATGGATTAGAAAGAGGGGGTTAAGGGGGGTGTGCAGGTTTTGGAGAGGTCATTGTGAGGCATGATTTCCACCAGGGCTCAAGGCTTGCTGGGTGGCACACAGGTGTGAATCGTCGTATTAACACACCTGCCTTTAAACATAAGGAAACAGACAAGCTCAAGCCCCACTGCAACTCAGCAAAGGTGTGTGTTGCCTGCACATTCTGGGCCACTTTCCAGGATCCAGGGAGAGCAGTGTCGTGGTGTCCAGGGGAGCAAGGCCGGTGTGGCCTCAGGACACATCATCTTCTTTTACAGAAGTGATCAGATTGATTTTCCCCCTTTCACTTACTTCTGTTTTAATTTTCTTAAACTTCTTTCCTTCACCTTTGTTATTAATAAACCTACTGTGGCCGGCTTGCTGCTCTGCTGAAACTCATCAAGATCCCAACTCACAGGTTTCCAGTTTAGACATTTTATATCAGATTAATTCAACCAATGAACCGTGAAAGACATTCTTTATGGATATCAGGCGCCAGAGTAGGGCCTATCTGGGGCACTGACCATGAGGGTTCTGGGGCCAGAAAATGGACTCGGGATGATTTAGATGGGCATCCGAGGCTATCTTTAGATGTACTTTTGTTTTAAATAGAATGTGCTCAAGCTAATATCCTGTCTTTAATGTTCCTCACAGAGGGGATGGGCAGCCGGCAAGGCCTTACGTGAACAGAGGGACAGGAGAGATGAAAGTTAATTAGTCTGGGGACCTTGGTACCTTTCCAGGGCACACTTTTAAGTGATGTTGTTCATGGGTACGCACTGAAATGAATGTGGCTGTCTTACTGTGAAAGGCCCCTCTTCCAGACTGTCTTTTCCATGGTCCTGCTGCAGCTGGGGTGCTGGGGTGTCCTGCTTCCCATTTACCTGACGTGAGGGAGTAGGCTCTGGCTCAAACCTCCATGGCTCTGAGGATTCCCAAGTGGAGGGCAAAGTGTCAGGGCTCCCCTCCAGCCTGGAACTAGTGTCCTTCTCTTGGCAGGTACCAGGGAGGCCATCTGTGAAGGTGATGGTGATGAAGGGCTCTCGGGCTTGAGTCCCTCCTGTCATCACGTTGGCAGGACTAGTTCTCAGGAAGGGGCTCCCACGCACTGGTGATGGTGGGTTAAAGGTCATTAATTCAGATTCCACGAAGTTGGAGTCTGCGATCATTTCTTAAACAAGTATTTATGGTGCTTTCCACTTGCCAGACACTGCTGTGTGTTTGGAATTCTGTGATGAATGGACACAGTCTACCCTTGTGGCGATTAAAGTCTGTTGGAAAAGACGGGTAGAAAGAAAGTATCATATAAATTGTGCTATGTGTTAAGTAGGATAAGAGCAGGGTGCCGTAAGAGAGAGTCACTTTAGGTTGGTTGAAGGGGGTGAAAGGTGAAAGGTGCCAGCTGGGGAGAAGGTACAGAGTAGGGAGAATTGTTCTTCTTTTTTTTTAATAGATCTTTATTGGAATTTAATTGCTTCATAATACCGTGTTAGTTTCTGTTGCACAACAAAGCGAATCAGCCATATGCATACACATGTCCCCATATCCCCTCCCTCTTGAGCCTCCCTCCCATCCTCCCTAACCCACCCCTCTAGGTTGTCCCAAAGCACCGAGCTGATCTCCCTGTGCTATGCTGCTGCTTCCCACCAGCCAACTATTTTACATTCAGTAGTGTATATACGGTAGATGCTACTCTCACTTCGCCCTCCCGCCCATGTCATCAAGTCCATTTCCTATGTCTACCTCTTTATTCCTGCCCTCCAACTAGGTACATCAGAACCTTTTTTTTTTTTAGATTCCACATATATGCATTAGCATGTGGTATTTGTTTTTCTCTTTCTGTCTTACTTCACTCTGTATGACAGACTCTAGGTCCATGCACCTCACTACAAATAACTCAGTTTCGTTTCTTTTTATGGCTGAGTAATATTCCATTGTATATATGTGCCACATCTTCTTTATCCATTCATCTGTCGATGGACATTTAGGTTGCTTCCATGTCCTGGCTATTGTAAATAGAGCTGCAGTGAACATTGTGGTACATGACTCTTTTTGAATTATGGTTTTCTCAGGGTATATGCCCAGTAGTGGGATTGCTGGGTCATATGGTAGTTCTACTTTTAGTTTTTTAAGGAACCTCCATACTGTTCTCCATAGTGACTGTATCAATTTATATTCCCACCAACAGTGCCAGCTGGGGAGAAGGTACAGAATAGGGAGAAGTGTTCTTGGAGCTGGGGAACAGCCTTTGCAAAGGCCCTGGTTCAGGGAAGGGTAAGGGCCTTGGTGTCCTAAAGGAAGTGAGAGGAGAGAGGCCTGAGCTGCAGGAAGGCAGTGACGGAGGGGACCTGGCTGCATGAGGCCAGAGAGGGAGGCAGGGCCCGACCCTACAGAGCCTCGAAGGCCATGGATGGGGTTGGCTCTCAGGCTAGGTATGAAAGGAAGTTTTATGTGGCTTTAAGCCAGAGAGTGACATAAAAGTGTGGCTTAGGATGGACTGAATTTTTTAATTACTTTTGGATTATAGTTTATTGCAAAAGCTTTTAAGAAAGCATCAGAATAAAACAATTGTCTATGCATTGAAGAAGATTTAAAATGACCACTGTTAAAGATCTGGTAAGAGTTTTTTATAATATAATCGACAAGAAAATGTGGACTGAATTTTCTTGAATTCTCGATCTTAAAACCAGATTGTGTGCTATGTGAGAGGAGCTGGAGGACTCTGGGTGTGAGAGTGTGTGTGTGTGTGTGTGTGTGTGCACGTTCACGCACGTTCACGCACGTTCATGCACACATACGCTCACAGGACGATCCTAAAGCTCCCCTCGTTGGAGCTGGTAGCCTAGTAGAGGGGACTAGGGACACAGGTGCATACAGTCTAGGCTAGAAAGTCAAAAGTCCCATGAACTAAAGTTAAAATTCCAAGAAGGGAGCAGCCGCTTCCCCCTGCAGTTGGGGCTGGGCCATGGGTAGAAGGCAGGGAAGGGGCAGCATGGACCAGTGGTATTTACTAGTATCCCTAGTAGTTTAAGAGCATGTAAGGACTCTGGCTCAGACGCTGTGTGACTTGCTCAATCCTGCACAACCTTTATGTGAGGTCACCTAGAGGAAGGGTCACCTAGAGACAGGTGACCAGGGCAAGGCTGCCGGAAGCCTATCTTCTGTGTAAGGGCCACTTTGCCTTCCAGACACTTTCCTACCTGGAATCTGCATTTTCTTATCAGAGGATGACTTTAAAGTAATGCTGGAACATAGTAGGTGTCCAGTGAAAGCTAGTCTCCCATCTGAGCCTCCAGTTGCTCAAGGAGCCATCAGGTGGGGTGATGATCCTTGCCAGCCTCACGTGAGCTCACATCTGCAGAGGCCCTGCTGTTCTTCACGTTCTGGCTGGCTGGTGTCAGTAGTCATGGCTAGTGGGTTCCCTGCCACAGAGCACATTCACCCCACCCCACCCCGATCATGCTCATCCCACTTACTTGTAATACCTAGTTCCCTCTGGAGTATAACTCCAGGCCTTGGCTCTCTGCAGGTATTCACAGTACAGCATTTCTGGTGGGTATTTTGGCCTCATTGGCCCCCTAGTTCCATTTTGGAGAATCTATCTCATGGAAGCAAATAGAGATACACTTAAAGATCTGTATTCAAGGCTGTTCAGTGCCCTTGACTACAGTACTAAAGAAATAGAAACAACCGCCTCCTTGTCCATTATAGAAGAATGCTTGCACCCATCAGAGTGTGCCTTCTGTAGAATCCCCTTCCTCTAGGTGACCTCTGCGTTAACTCTTGCGGTATTGGGGGCCTCCTCCCCAACCTCTTGAGACGGAACCTCTGTCCTGGGACAGCTCTCACTCACTGTGTCGAGAGATCTTCCTTATACTGACTCAGAAGGTTTTCTCTTGGTAACTTCTAGACATTGGTCCAGGTTCTACTCTGGAATAGCATTAGGGCACAGGGTTACTGCTCCCTGTGCCAACACATTCTTGAGTATCTTGTCTGTGCATAGGAGCCACTGGGTACCTGAATGAGCATGGTCCAAAGTAGCCAGTGATAAAGAGCTGCAGGGCACGAACAAGGGACTGGGAACACAGGACAGACATGCTTCAGGGAAGGGGCGGGGCTGTCTGAGACATCTTCTGTGAAGAGTAGCCTTGGAGCTGGCCCTTGGGAAAGGGTGGGAGGAACCTGGCCGGAGAAGGTAAGTGTTGGAGAAAACACAAGACCAAGGGAGCTAGGCTTCATTCTTGGCCGCCCACCCAGAAAATTCCCTACCAGTGAAGGCCACAGAGGTGAGAAGGAACTTGTCAAGGGCTCCAGCTTCTCTCCTCTGACCTTGACTGTGAAGAAAACTTTCAGAGCAGGAGAAAGTTATGATGTAGATGTGGCCATGCCTGTGTTCTGCGGCACTGGTGGTGAATGGCGCAATGTTGGTGGTTTGCGGATGATGGTGTTCAGCTGGGTCTCCTTGGATCCATGTCTCTGTCAGCTTCCAGCCTGTCTCTGGGCCTGTCCTGAAAAGGCGGTATCCCCGATGCCATCTACCCACCTCTGCTTCATTTTGCCGACTTGTTCTTCCTAAAGTGGATCATATGCGGCCCTCCCAGAATGGGGTTGCTTTGCTGCTGGTGACTAGAAAACAATCGTGGCTATGTTTTCTCTCATACACATGTCCCATAATAATTAACTGCCCCTCAGGAATGCAAGCACGTATTTTCTAAGATGATAGCAGCAGAGCCTATGGTAGAATTGCATGTGCCTGCACTCACCCTCGTGTGCACACCTGAGCTCACACACACTTAGCTGGAAGTCGTGGTAACAAAACCCTCAGTACTTCTGGTCCCTCCCAAGAAGAGGCAGGATTATGAACACTCAGAGAGGGAGGCAAAGGAAATTCTTGGCCCTGGGCTTTCATTTGATTTTTTGCGATGAGTGTATCCATTGCTAAAGATTTCCTCTAAGGTCTCAGGGCTAGAAAGGGACCTTGCTTTCTTGGGCCAGCAAACAAAGACAATCAGCAAACAAGAAATCAAATGGGAATGCCAAAGGCCAGTGGGTAATTGTAACAGTTCCTCTCCTGCCCCCTTTTAGGAAGAAATGGAATTTTACAACAGTACTCCGCTCTCCATTATCCTAAGGGAATAAAGAAAGCCCAGCCGTTCACTTACATTTCCCTAATAGCTGCTCTTACACTGCTGGCTTGGCACTTTGCATTAACAAAGCAGAATTTTAGCTGGGGCCTGTAAGTGTATGTGTACGTGTGTGGGTTTTGCCTGCAGGCCCCAGTGGCCGAGCTCTTCAACAAGCTGAACTTTGAGTTTAAAACCCCACCTTTGCTGCCTCATAGAGCCCCTTGGTGCCAGTGGCCATGCTCTGTCGTTGCCTCAATGGAAGGTGACTGCAGACACAGAGTCTCAGGCCACTTAGTGGAATTTACATAATCACATCAGCCTGCTAATCTTCATGATTTGATGTGGGCACGCTGAGGGCATTCTGAGTTTAGGTGAGAGCTAGGTTTGATTAGGATCCCTGGACATATCTGTTTGGTTTCAGGTATAAGGAAACCTTGATTCAAGTAATGTCCAGAAATGTGAGGAACACCAGAGATCTGGGTTTGTAATTCGGCAGGTTCCTTTCCTTCTTTTCTTTTGCCCATTGGTCACACAGATTGCTTCTGACACTCTTAAATGTAGAATGGCTAGAGGGTGGTGATGGGGGTCCTGAAATTAGTAGCACATAGAAATTTGCCACGTAGAAATTTTCTTGAATAAGTTAGCATTCTCAGAGAATCTTTACTATTTCAGGACGTAAGAATAAAAACAGTTAAAGTAACACCCCAAATAAATTCAGCCATCCAGAGTAATTAAATATCATTATGCTAATTAATAATTGGTACATGTGATGTGTGTTATAGGAAGTATATTTAACACAAATCTAGCATTATCTTTGAATTCTTTGCCCAATTTCTGGCACATAGTAGGTATATAATAAATGTTTACTGAAAAAGTAGACTGTCTCTAGGATCCTAACCACCTTTGGAATACTTATACCTTCAGTTTTGACGGCTTTGCTTAAACAGGCCCTCAAAATGCAGTAATATAGAAACTTAGTTCAGATAGATCTGACCCCTTGTTCTTCACTGAAGCCTTTGAGGACTGGTCAGGCGGCTTTTACATAGATAAACTCCCTTTTTTCAGCCCTCCTTCCTGCACCTGGGAGATCTTTCTTCTGTTTCAATCACCTTGACTTTTTTAAACACTACTGGAGAAATGGAGGGTTGGCAGACAGGGGTAGGCTTGAAAACATGCATTTCTTTAAAAATTCTGAAAATGCATTCCTTTTTTAGATTTTGAACAGATTAAACCAGCAATACGTGGTTGTAAGAGAGTCACATACTAGACATATAGAGTAACAAAGTGGAGGTTCCCTTTCTCACGCCCTCAGTCCTACCTGGCTAAGGGTGTGTTCCCTGTGGTGTGTTCCCTCTTAAACATTTTGAGCTCTTTTACACATGCACGTACAGTGCTGTTGGAAACTCTCCTCTGGCTATTGAATCTTGTCATCTATGAAGATTAGATGCTTTTCAGCTGCCTGGGCCATTACACAGCTCAGGTGAAAGGCAGGTCATGGAGGCTCAAGTTGAAATGAACTGCTGCCCAGAGGTTGCCGTTCACATACACCCAGAGAGACGTTCCTGCTTTTGGAATTGCATCCATACCAGGCACATATCTTTTTGGTGGCCCTGGTTCTGCTCTAAAAACTTAAAAAATACGTCCTTTTCCTATGGGTTTGAAGGTGCTTTAGAAAGCTGGCTTGGTGGTGGTTTGGAAGCATGCCTGGGGACTGATGGCTCTCTGCTAATTCTGACACCTGCTTATCTCTTCTGATGGATCTGAGCCTCGACCTGGCGTATGTCAAACCCTCAGCCTCCTTACCTGGACCAAGCCAGATGGAGTGAAGACACACAAGGGTGCTGGCTTCCCTGTGAGTGACATGCCAGCTTGAATCAGTGGATCAGGAGATGCTCAACCCTGATGACCAGGGCCCACCTTGTGGGTCTGGGTCCTCCCATAAGTCTGCTTTGCTCACGAAGTCTCCTCGACTCATACTCACTCCCGACACTTCCCATGTTCTTCCCGTGTTGCACTATCACTTCCCTCCTTCTTGGAGCTGCCGGGAGGAGTGAATGTGACAGTCCATGTAAAGGGCCTGGAACATTGCGAGAGCTCAGAACATGGTCCTTATTGTTGCTGGTAGTAATAACAGTAGTATCAGCTGAATCATAAGTCCTCAATAATGTGTAGCTGCTATTATCATTATTATACATTTGCCCTTTTAAATTTCAAGCTTCTGTAAACAGCATGTGCTTATACCATGTGAGTGCCCAGTAGCCCTTAGAACACTCCGAGATGCACAACATAGTAACAATAGTTACTCCACGGAGGCTGGGCGTTCTTTCCACAGTTCTCTAATAGACATCTGTTTATTAGGAAACTTGGACTCTCTTTGGACAGGATCTTGCGTCTGGGACCTTCTTCATCTGGAAAAGGAAGGAGACTCCTGAGCCCACGGGCACCAGGATGGAGCATGTCTCATGTGGGAGCCTTTCTCTGTCACAAAACAGCTTTTGTAAATGACACAGGCCATTATGCTCATCCTGTGTAATTTTATGACTTGGTATAATGACTCAAATAATCCTAACAATGGAGGAATTATAGCCTCATTTTACAGGACAGATTATTTCAGTGGTTAACATGTTTTCGTTCCAATTAACATTCATTATTTTGTCTCTGGTTCAAAATAGCCACCATATCAACTATCTGAGTATCTTCCATCCTTGTTTCAGAAGCAATTAGTTCTGATCTTGCAAACAAATTCAATCTTGGTTTTCAATGGGCAGTTTGACATTAACATGAAGGTAAACTGCAGTAATGCTGGCTGCCAGCAAACAGGCACTGTGATTAATGGAAAGGGTTGGTTCCTGGGTGGGTTCTCCAGGCCTCTGAGCTGACAGGTCTGCCATAGAGATTTGACGAGAGAACAGAGACAGGACAGAGAAGAAGGGCCTGGGACTGGTTATGTAGGCCTCTGTTTTTTCCTTCCATTAAATGGAATAATGGCAGCATCTACTGCCAGGGTGTTGTTGTTGGCGAGGAGTCAGGGAGATGTGTTCAGGGCATTTAGACTGGAGTGGAGCAGTCACAGAAAAGAACTGGAGTGCTGCTGCTACTGTTTGTGACCTGGAATTGCTTTTCTCTTTTACCAGCTGTTCATATGCAGAGTAAAACAGTTCTGTCAAAAGTTATTTCCATTTCTCTGGGAGCTGGGTCAAAAAGAATCTTGCTGTGATGTATGTCATAGAGTGTTCTGCCTATGTTTTCCTCTAAGAGTTTGATAGTGTCTGCCCTTACACTTAGGTCTTTAATCCATTTTGAGTTTATTTTTGTGCATGGTGTCAGGGAGTGTTCTAATTTCATACTTTTACATGTACCTGTGCAATTTTCCCAGCACCACTTATTGAAGAGGCTGTCTTTTCTCCACTGTATATGTTTGCCTCCTTTATCAAAGATAAAGTGACCATATGTGTGTGGGTTTATCTCTGGGCTTTCTATCCTGTTCCATTGATCTATATTTCTGTTTTTGTGCCAGTACCAAACTGTCTTGATTACTGAAGCTTTGTAATATAGTCTGAAGTCAGGGAGCCTGATTCCCCCAGCTCCATTTTTCGTTCTCAAGATTGCTTTGGCTATTCGGGGTCTTTTGTGTTTCCATACAAATTGTGAAATTTTTTGTTCTAGTTCTGTGAAAAATGCCAGTGGTAGTTTGATAGGGATTGCATTGAATCTGTAGATTGCTTTGGGTAGTAGAGTCATTTTCACAATGTTGATTCTTCCAATCCAGGAACATGGTATATCTCTCCATCTATTTGTATCATCTTTAATTTCTTTCATCAGTGTCTTATAATTTTCTGCATACAGGTCTTTTGTCTCCTTAGGTAGGTTTATTCCTAGATATTTTATTCTTTTTGTTGCAATGGTAAATGGGAGTGTTTTCTTAATTTCACTTTCAGATTTTTCGTCATTAGTGTATAGAAATGCAAGAGATTTCTGTGCATTAATTTTGTATCCTGCTACTTTACCAAATTCATTGATTAGCTCTAGGAGTTTTCTGGTAGCATCTTTAGGATTCTCTATGTATAGTATCATGTCATCTGCAAATGGGACCTAATGAAACTTAAAAGCTTTTGCACAGCAAAGGAAACCATAAACAAGACCAAAAGACAACCATCAGAATGGGAGAAAATATTTGCAAATGAAGCAACTGACAAAGGATTAATCTCCAAGATTTACAAGCAGCTCATGCAGCTCAATAACAAAAAAACGAACAACCCAATCCAAAAATGGGCAGAAGACCTAAATAGACATTTCTCCAAAGAAGATATACAGATGGCCTACAGACACATGAAAGAATGCTCAACATCATTAATCATTAGAGAAATGCAAATCAAAACTACAATGAGATATCATCTCACGCCGGTCAGAATGGCCATCATCAAAAAATCTAGAAACAATAAATGCTGGAGAGGGTGTGGAGAAAAGGGAACACTCTTGCACTATTGGTGGGAATGTAAATTGATACAGCCACTATGGAGAACAGTATGGAGGTTCCTTAAAAAACTACAAATAGAACTACCATACGACCCAGCAATCCCAATACTGGGCATATACCCTGAGAAAACCATAGGTCAAAAAGAGTCATGTACCAAAATGTTCATTGCAGCTCTATTTACAATAGCCAGGACATGGAAGCAACCTAAATGTCCATCGACAGGTGAATGGATAAAGAAGATGTGGCACATATATACAATGGAATATTACTCAGCCATAAAAAGAAATGAAATGGAGGTATTTGTAATGAGGTGGATGGAGTTAGAGTCTGTCATACAGAGTGAAGTAAGTCAGAAAGAGAAAAACAAATACAGTATGCTAACACATATATATGGAATCTAAGGGAAAAAAAAAAAAAAAAAGGCCACGAAGAACCTAGTGGCAAGACGGGAATAAAGACACAGACCTACTAGAGAATGGACTTGAGGATATGGGGAGGGGGTGGGGTGAGATGTGACAGGGTAAGAGAGTGTCATGGACATATATACACTACCAAATGCAAAATAGATAACTAGTGGGAAGCAGCCGCATAGCACAGGGAGATCAGCTCGGTGCTTTGTGACCACCTAGAGGGGTGGGATGGGGAGGGTGGGAGGGAGGGAGATGCAAGAGGGAAGAGAAATGGGAACATATTGTATATGTATAACTGATTCACTTTGTTATAAAGCAGAAGCTAACACACCATTGTAAGGCAATTATACTTCAATAAAGATGTTAAAAAAAAAAAAAGTTATGCAAACACGTTAGAATGCACAGTGTATTAAATAAAATGAAGGGGCCTTCTTCAATAACTGAAGAAAGGACTTCCCTGGTGGCGCAGCGGTTAAGAATCCGCCTGCCAAGGCAGGGGACACGGGTTTGAGCCCTGGGCCGGGAAGATCCCACATGCGGCATAGCAACTAAGCCCACGCGCCACAGCTACTGAGCCCACAAGCCACAACTACTGAAGCCTGTGTGCCTGGGGCCTATGCTCCACAACAAGAGAAACCACCACAATGAGAAGCCCGGGCAACGCAACAAAGACCCAAAGCAGCCAAAAATAAATAAATAAATAATTTAAAAAAAAATTTTGAAAAAAATGTCAGCAGTTCTATACAGCTACAGCCCCTACCCCACTGCATCATTCAAATATTTTGATACACTTTGTTGAATTTCATCCTGTGGGATTGATATCAGGAAATTTACACCTGCATGTATATTGATTGCTGGAAAAAAGTTCTCTAGAAGTCTTTGTTCTGACACTTTTACTGTGGACCCTGATTATGGCCCTACTCTGCCCATGGTCATGTGAAATACTGGTTCACAACTCCTGTCATCAAAGACTCCCTTGCTTGTCATCTGGGGAAGTGGCAGGACTTGGGACTTGCCTTGATTGGTGAGGGTAGGGGTCTCTGAGTGAAGAGTGGCAGGGTGCAGTGGGAAGCAAGAGCAGGACATGCTGACGTGTGGACTTGTAGGTTAAGGTTGACGTTTCCAGGAACTAGGACAGGAAAGGGCAGTCATGATCTGGTCTGTCTTGCCTGCAGCTATTGCCGTCTTATAAGATATGTGGTCGTCATCCACTGTGCTGCCCGTGGTGAGTTGCTCTTGTAAATAAAATGAATAGTAATAAATGTATTTGCATAGTGTACCTTATAGAAATCCTCTGAGTGGTGTTCCAAAAAGTAGTTTTAGAACAAGTATGAACATGTGATTCTGTGCAGTGCTGTTAACTTGCTAGAAGATCCAAATAACACATTACTTGAATACCACCCAATCATGTTTGCTGGCAATTTCTAGTATTTGAATTTTCACTTTAAGCTACATTTCTTTATAAATACTACTAAACTTAATATTTCCTGTTTGTTTTTAAAAAACACATAAATATAGCATTGAGAAGAAGACAGGAAAACTTATTATTTCAGCAATTCTCCAGAGTTCTTGAGAATTCTCATTTCTCGTTCCCGAGTTTAAAAATTGCTCTCAGTTGGGAATTTGGAAGCTCTGTCTCGGAGGTCCTCCCCCAGCTTTGGAGACAATCTCCCTTCAAGAGGATGGGGGTCCCTCAGCCCTCAGAAGCACAGGAGAGTCCTCCCTACCCACTTTTCTGCTGTCTTCAGACATTTTTGCTAATTGTTTTTTGCAAGTCTGAATTAGGATTTCTTAGTCGGTCAAATTCTTACTGCTTAAACAACATGCGATTTTTGTCTTCTGGTTAGTGCTAATAATTTCCAGAAATAAAAGGAGAAAGTTCTAAAAGTCCAAATTAATAAATTCACTTATGTCACTGAGCACACCCATGTGTCGAGGGTCAACCATGTTTCCAAGCACCAGGAGCACAAATTTGATTAAGACACAGTCACTCCCCTTGAGGCGTGTACAGTCTATTGAGGAAGACAGAAACAAAATGAACTGCTTTGTGCTGTGGTGACTGTCACAGTTGGGTCTGAACAAGGTGTGTGTTGGGACAAATAATGTCGTGGTTAATTCTGCTTGGGGTAGGGCTCCCAGGGGGAGGAGAAACTTCATGGAAAGCAGTCGATTTGCAGCTTAGACAAGGGGCAGATATTTGCTCCGTAGGTAGAAAGCGTTTACCAAGTCAATACAGACTTGAGTTTGCATGGCACATGTAAGGGGCTGATATGGCTGGCTGGAGGTAGAATCAGTAGGACCTGAGTGATGGGGAGAAGTGGTGAGGGCAGGGAAGGGAGGTAGGTGTCCAGGATGGGCTCCAAGGCTTTTAGCTTGGGTGTATGCCAGGTCCTATCTGAATCATAGTAGCGTCTTAACATTTGGTCCAGTCAATCAAGGTGCTTGCTTGGAGACCAGTGGGGGAGACTGAGCAGAAGTGATCACAGGACCGTGCTGGGCTGAGAGTGCGGCCTGCCTGCCTGTGGAAGTCCCGGAGACTTCCTGGGGGAGGGGATTTTTGAACTGGGCCTTGAAGAAGGCCTTATGAGGCAGAGAGGGTTGGAGGGGAGAAACGTGGGTGGGAATGAAGGTGTTTCAGATCTGGGAAAAGCTCACACGATGGCACAGGGGTACAGAGCCCTTTGGTGGCCTCTGGGAAGTAGCAAAGGGTGGCTGGAGAAAAAATATTTGGCATTGGTGGTCAGTGTGTGTGTGCACATTGTGTGCATGGGTGTGTATATGCGTGCACACGTGCGTGTGCATGGGGTGTGTGCGTGTGCATGATGTATGTGCGTATGCACGTGCATAGGTGTGAGTGTGCATGGGGGTGTGTGTACATGGGGTATGTGTGTATGCGCATGCATAGGTATGTGTGTGTATACATGGATGTGTGTATGGCGGGGAGGTTGGAGAGGGAAGCAGACAGACAGTGTGACCCAGTGAAGACAGGCTCAGTCAGTTTAACAGCAAAACTAGGAGTTCAGACGATGCCCTAGGAGGTGGGGAGAAGATGGAGAATTAAAGCATGGGAGTCGCGTCACCAGATTTGGACTTAAGAATCATCACTCTGCTTCAAAAACATACATGCTGGGAATTTTGGTAAACTTAAAAAAAAAGGATCAAGAATAAGGAACTGAGCGAAAGAGAGTAAGCAATGCCGGCGATCTTCCGATTGTCTTTCTTCTCTCCCTCTTGCCGGTTGGGATGTTCTGTGCCGCGCTGTGTGTAGGGTAGGAGGCGTGGCTGCCCCCAGCAGCAGCCAGGCTGGGATGGAGTTAGGGCTCTGTGGCCAAAGGGAAGGCTGGCAGGACCTGCCTCCTGGACTAAATTGCTTGTGTCGCCCCAGTTGATGAATGTCTCTGACATTGGGAATAGCAGTCCCATCAAGACACCTTCATCAGATTTCACTCTTCATTGACTCGAGAAGTGAAATATCTTAGAGCCAGAAAGCTTAGTCCCTTGCCTTGACTGGGTTGGTTATTTTTTATGGTTTGCACTGAATTGTGGGGATTGAAATATACACACAATAACCAGGGAAGTTATGCCTCCTTGGGCTCACATATACTTGTACATTACTTTGTGTAATTTGGCATCTGGACGGAGACTATAGGTTTGGGTGCCATCTCCGCTAGGGTCCTAGTGAGGTAAGGAACACCTGGGTTTGCCTGGATATAATAAGTATGTTTGTCTCATTAGAAATGGGAAAACTCAGAATGGCTTGGCCTTTGTACCTCTGGTCCCCAAGGCATCCCAGGAGAAGTCAGATGTGGTTCCTCCTGGGCATAATCCGTGACCACCTGGCATCAGGTATGAGAGAGAGCTTTCTCCACTGCAGGTGCAGAGTCAAGGACAGTGCTTCACGGGGATTTTATTTGTAAAACTGAGCCCTGATGGTGAAAATATAGATGCCAAAATAGGGGAATTAAAATGGTCCTAGAGCAATGCAGTCATTTTCAGGATAACTTCAACCTGACAGATGTATATGGAGGAACCTGGCCATATTTCTTTGTGACACTGGGCAGTTCACTTCTGCTATGTGTGTCCAATTCCTCATTTATAAAATAAAGTTCTTAGACTAGATTCATTTTAAGGTATTTTCTGGCTCAGATCGTCTGTGATTTTGTGATTAACTGCTAGTAACCGCTGCAGTGGTCAGCACGCAGGGTACCACCCACTCACCCAATAAGGATATATCGAGCATCCTTGATGCATCAGGCCCACTAGGAAGCACTGGCCAGCTTCACCTCTTTGCCTCCCCTTAACGTGCTTGATAGTGACGTTCAGGTCCAGAGACAGGGATAACCCACCACTAGCTGGTGATTAATAGGTCGTTCTATCTTTTCCTCAAAGCCAGTGGCTCAGTGTTCACTTCTCCCTTGTCTGCCTTTGGCTGAGCTCCTTCAGGCTTCCTTCCTCTGGGGCATCACTGCACACGGTTATGTCTGCTCCAGCAAAGCAGCCCACTCTTTGGACTTTATTGCCGCTTTCTGGCAACTCAAAACAAGAACTGCTTCAGTTGTGGCAACGCATGCTGGGGACTGACCCAGGAGAAGGGCTGCCAGACACCAGAACTGCTGCCTGTATTTGCTGATTCATTATCAGCATCAGACAGTCTGCTCTGCGAATGATGATAAATGTGTGGCGTTCTTCTGAAGGAATCACGTCCTCTGAGATTAACCCTGTGCCGGCAGCCGGCTTGTCCGCTGCATGGCATCCCATCCCCTACGATCCCCTTTTCAGTAGTCCAGGACACACCTTGAAAGAAGAAAGTGTGTTTGGTTAAGGATAATAGGAGACCTCATGTCCATGTGATTTAGAAATGCAAACAGTAGGTGTTTTTATTCCAGACAGAGAGGCAGGGACAAGGTGGGTAGCTGCTCTGGAAGCGGGGAGGCGTTGGAGAGAGGAGCCCCAGTGACAAACATGCAGGTGCCGCAGCAAATTTTCAGGCTGCTCATCTAGGTGGGACTGAGATGGGTTGAAGAAGAGTCATCCCTGGACACACTACAGCTGTGTGAATGTTACCACGCACCTAGACACCCGTTGTCTCCATCACTGTGGGCAAGACTCTTCCCCAGCTTGGCTTTAGTTGCTTCTGTTAGGAAAATGAGTCACCTGGACCAGGCCATCTCCAAGTGCCCTCGTAGGACTTCCTCTACCAGTTCATTGGTCCGACAGGCTCAGCCCTACAACCCGTCCAGCATGGGATCCCTGATGGCTCCAAGTGCTGTGCTGTGGGTACGTGGTCCTCCTCTCGATGTCAGCCTCCAAGGCAGTTCCCCAAACAGACCTTCCTCCTCTTACTGCCTCCCCCAATCGCTGGGGCAGGTTTGAAGTCGGATAAGAACCAAGTTGGTGGGTGCCGTTTCTTTCTCACTTTCCTTCATTTGGAAGAGGATAGGTTATGTCAGATGCCAAACCCCAATTCCCGAGGAGCTGGAGATCCATTCCACACCTGGCAGAAAAGATGTCCTCCTTGGGGTCCATGAGTTCTGGGGAGTTCAGCACCGTTCCAAACCTAGGGCTTTAGAATTAAGTCATATTTCTATGGCAACGGTACTTTCATTCCCTATACCTCCATCTATTGGGGCAAATAATCATGATAACAGCAGACACCAATTTTGTTGCTTCCTATTTTCCAGGCATTATACTGAGTCGTTTACATACATCAGCTCATTTCAATCCTCATACCATCCCCTTGAAGGAGATACTATTCCCAGCCCCCCCCAACCCCCATTTTACAGATAAGGAAACTGAGATTTACAGCATGAAATATCCTGCTGCAATCACACTGTATGAGGCAGAGCTGACTTTTGAACCTGTGTTTTCTGACTCTAGCTCCCGAATAAGCACCTCACAGGACTGCCAGAGCAAAGCACTTCAAGGGCATAGTGCCCGCCTGATTGATGGGCAGCTCACACTCACTTATCCTCCACCCAGAACTCGCCCCTCAGCTGGGAGAGTGGCTCCCAGTGGTTTGCTGGGAAAGCAGCCTCAACTAAGAGAGAAAGGGAGGCCGTAACTGCAGGCCTTTATTTCGGTGGTTTATGATATGGTGATGGGGTTCCTTCCGTCGACATAAGCCATCCTAATAACACCATTTATCATTATGACAAAGGTCAGGATAGGGGGAGACTGGAGCTGGAATGAAAGAGCAGAATTATGATGATTTTAGCAGTTGAAAGTGACATCACCTCAGAACCGCGCTATTGAATGGCAAATTGAAAGCCAGACTGAAATTGCTTTAAAACGTATCCCGAGATGGTTTTCCACAGCTGTGATAAAGTCATTTGGTTGTGTTTGGAGATGCATTTCTATCTAGACTGTTCTCTGAGTTGTCTCTGCACCCTCCCACTCGGAGGCTGCTGGTCGGCCCCAGAGGCGTCTGAGGCTCTGGGTGCTGTTTGGGGGCACCTGCGATCTGCCACACCCCAGATGGGGCGCTGGGGAAGCTGACGGAGTCATTCTCTCATTGTCTTTTTAGTGTGTTGTGAATGTCTCTTCATGTCAATAAGTCATGTGTTTACAACATTTTTAATGGCCACATTGCTTTCCTCCATCCATCTGGTGGGTTGAACCTAGGCTTTTGGAACTGTCTCCTGCCCCCTGTCAGCAAGTTGGAACAAATGGGGATGCTGGCCAGGGGCCTTCAGGATGTGCCTGGCTATTTGACCAGCCTTTATTTATTTGGCCTGTATCCAGGTAACCTGGAGGAAAGACCATGGAGACCAGAGCTTCAGTTACCTTATGCCCTCTTTTTTTCATCCTCAGGCAAAAGAAGGGGAATGTAGCCCACAGACACTGGGTTGGACCTTCGAATTTAGTCAAGTGCAAGCCCTGTCCCACGGCACAGTCAGCCATGGTCTGCGGCTCCGACGGCCACACCTATACGTCCAAGGTCAGTCTTCTTCATTCTCTTTTTTGTCATCAAAAAGTACTCTGTGTCTGTTTGTTCTGACAAGGCTCTCTGGGCCAAAACTGGGGCCTGTGAATCTCGGTGGACTTTGGGGCTTGCCCTTGAGAAGCTGCCACATGAACAGACTCTTTGGCCTAAGAGACAAGATAAAAGCGTTCTCTCCTATGTAACTGGAGTGATCAAGGGCTTAGGGGAAGGGTGATTCTGAGAGTGGTGTGTGATCCTGAAGTGAATCTAGGCCAGCTTCCTGGAGGAGGTGAGGAAGTAAGCTGTTCCAAAGCTCAGCTGATGGGGAGCAAAGATGTGAGGGAGGCCCAGTATGCCTGCCTTACAGACAGCATGGTGATAGGGAGGTGTATGATGTCGGCACACGTTTTGCTTCTAACACCCTGCGCTGTCTGGACTAGTGCATTTATAATAACATTGATGACTCAGATCCGACCCCACTCCCCGAAGGCAGATCAGGCCATCATTGTCTTTCACCTAAAGCCCAGCTTCTAGGTATGTGAACAATTGCCTGGAGATTCTGTTAAAATGCAGATTATGACAGAGCAGGTCTGATGTGGTGCCTGAGATTCTGCATTTCTGACAAGTTCCCAGGTGACGTCCATGCTGCTGGTCCACGGACCACAGTTTGAGTAGTGAGGACTTTGGTTTCTATAGACATCTCCTACTGGGACTCCTTACCTCCAGTCTGCCTTTCCCCGGCCCCCCAAATCCATTTCCACATGACATAAGAGGTGAGGGTAATTCTGCAATAAAAGTCTGTTTGTACGTCTCCCCCACTTAAAATATATGGATAGCTCTCCTCTTGCGGTCACAACTAAGCTGAGACCTTTCACCGTCAACAGCACAGCCCTCCAGAGTCTGTCTCCGTAATCACCTACCCTAGACAGATCCTTCATTCGTTTGTCCAGCAACTATCTCTTGGACACTTGTCATTGTTCTAGGTACTGTGCAGAGCATGGAAGGGCAGTGGGGAGCCAGACCGACGCCATCCCTGCTCACTTGGAGGTTACACTCTGGTAGGGGAGACAGACAGAAATAACTGACCAAACAAATCAATAGGTGACTTCAAATTTTGGTAACTGGTACCCAGGAAATACATGTGGTGCTCTGAAAGAGAGACAGAGTGCTTTATAGCTTCAAATGCCAGCTCCCCCTGACCCCCGAGCTACAAGAAACAGTCGTAACCTGTCAGCTGTGGCTTGAGATGCTGTCAGCTGCCCAGGGAATGTCTCTGCAAATGTTTGCTGGTCAGGGCGCCCCCTGCAGTTTGAGCAGGAAAGTTGGCTTTTTGTGTTAGAGAAGGTTGCCTGCTGAGAAGGCCTTTCTGAGGAGGTGTCCTTTCAACTCTGAGAGGGGGCATTGGTAGAATGTTCTAGATAGAGGAAATAGCATAGGCCAAGGCTCTAAGGCAGGACGATGAGTTTGAAGAGCTAAGAGGATGCCCTATTGGTGGCTGTGACAGTGAGGGGAGAGGCACAGGGGATGAGGAGGAGAGGGCGGATGTGAGGACAGTCCAGGAGGAGACATTCAGCCAAAGCTTGGAAAGTGAGCAGGTGGTGAGGCAATGCCAGGCTTGCAGGACGCTTGCTACTGTAAGTGCCTTCTTGCCCACGTCCGCCTTAAGTGGCAGGCTTGAGAGCGTGTGTGGCCCTAGAGGTAGAAACAATGCCTGTCTACCTTCACCAGGCACAGGACACACAGTGGGTGCTCGGTATCATGGATAAGAGAGAAGAGCCACTGAGGACCCCAGCGGGGAAGGAATGGTGAGGTTCCAGTCTGTGCAGCCCTCCCGGGATTCGAGTGAAGGGGTTGCCGAGAGCTTAGTGATCGAGAGAAATAAGCCATCCCCAGCCTGGGCCAAGTTGCTTAGCTAAACACCCAGCCTGGAGCCCCGGCAGAGAGAGGCTCTTTGCAATGATTCTGTCTTTGTGAAGATCCGTTTGTGCTGTTCAGTTATTCCCTCCAGCTCTGGAGTGAACTGTCTGATCCTGGAGCCTGCGATTAGAGACGAGCCATGAAATGTCAGTGAGTGATCAGGGCTGTTTGGGCGAGTGGCACGTTGCACATCAAACTCCAGCAGCAACCTGCCCGCTCGCCTCTGTCTCTCGTTCGCAGAAGGAGCTTCAAATGCCAGCTCCTCATGACCCCTGAGTTACAAGGAGCAGTCGTAACCTGTCAGATGTGGCTTGAAATGCTGTCAGCTGCCCAGGGAATGCCTCTGCAAATGTTTGCTGGTCAGGGCCCCCCTGCAGTTTGAGCAGGAAAGTTGGCCTTTTGGGTTAGAGAAGGTTGCCTGCTTACAGGTTGTTTAAGAGGCAGGACCAGGATTTGGAAGGCTCCTTTGCAATGATTTTTCAAAAGAGGAATGGCTTCCAGATACTGCTGGGCAGAGCCCCAAAGCCTGCCCCAGCCTGCTATTCCTCTAGTGCCCTTGAATTCCTGCACCTGCCTCAGTCCTGAGTTTCCCAGACCTGGTCAGCTGTCTTTTCTTGGAGCAAGAGAAGAGACCTGATGCCTTCTTATCAGAACTTGTAGTGCCTTTCTCCCCATCCTCCATGTGGGGTAGACTGAGGCCCAAAGAGTCAAGGGCAGTGGCAGAATTTGACACTCAGAGTCTCTTGCCTGGATATCTGTGATCACCTGCTTCCAGTTAAAACAAAGGGGAGAGGCTGGTGGAGGGGCAGCAGTGCAGTGGAAAATGGTGTGGGTGTTGGTTTTTGACATTCATCTCCTAGTTTTCTATCCACTTCCAGAAAGTTGGCGTTCTCTTTTTCCTAAAGAAATGAATCAAATGACTCATGCTGAAGGCATGCGTTGACTGCTCAAGACCTCTGAAGCCAAGACCAATTCTAAACCCTTGTGGTGTGCAATGAGACTTCCTTCCAAGGGGGATATTTCAGAGTGGTCGGGTTCAGTATTGGAGTGATTTAGCTATTGCCCCTAAACATATGGCCACTTCTTTATTGAGGTTCAAGAGCACATTTTAGTCTCACAGACAAAGCTGTCATAGGACTGCCAGTAGATGGACAGTTAATAGAGTGAATGAGTTAACTGTTAGTGAACAAGTGACTTCCCATTGCCTGGAGTTATGGCCTTTTTTGGGTCATTGGGGTCAAGAAACAAAGGACAGATGAGACCAGGATGCATGTACAACTGGAAGCGATTTGCTGTCATAAATCACATTCACAAAAATCAGTTTTGGCAAAAATATATTGCAGCCCAGTCCCATCATCTTCAAGGAAACGTGTAATAAATAATCCCAGTCCTCCAGGGGAAGTGTTCACCCTTTCACAGATGGATCTGAGGTCTGTGGGGAGCACTGACAGGAGAAGGGGGAGGAAGGAGCGTGGGTATCAACTCTGTCCTTGATGCCCCGTGTTTGTCTTCTGGTTCCATCAAACAAGCTTGCTTTCTGCTTCTGGGCCCTGAACAAGCAGAAGCTCCTAGAATGGGGGTGGGGATGCATTTAGAAGCCTCTGTCTGTAGCAGGGCTCTTCCAGTGTCCCGGCACCAGGGACACCACTCAGACCTCTGTGACTCCCCCAGGTCAAAGATAAAACCCGCAAGAATGCACAGCATCTTGAGATGAAGGGATATAAGATGTTACATGGCAATAAATGACTCTATATTCAGACTCTACAAAGCATAACTCACAAAAGATAAGGAACAGAAAACTCCCCGCGGGGAATAGGCAAGTGGAGGCCAGCACCGCAGCTGGTTTGAGAGTGTGGCAGAGACCCTGCCCCTCGACGTGGCTTCTAGGTAGTAAGGATCACCCTTTTATCATTTAACTTGCCCTGATGTCACATTCTCCTGGCCAGGAAAACTGAAGGAGTCCAGAAATTCAGCAAGTGTTTATTGAATTCTTTCTTACTCTGTGTCACGCATTGTGCTAAATACTGGGGATATGACAGAAGACGAAGCCCCGGTTTTCACGGAACTTACAAGGAAGGTAGACAGATTACAAAGCAGTGTCCTTTCATTAAAATAGGTGTTCAGATAAGGGATGTTCGGGATGCTGCAGGACCCAGAACAGGGCCTCCTCAGCCAGTCTGGAGGTGTGACTTAGTCTTCTTAGAGGAAGCGATGGCTCATTGAGATCTCAAGGCTGGAAAGAGTCGCCTGGAGTACGAATGGAGGTGGAAGGTATAGAGAGTTCATTCATCAGAGGAAAGAGGGGGCTCAAGAGATGAAACAAAGCACAGACCCTCTTGAAGGAACCGGTGAATGTGTCACTATGGCAGTGTCGCATGGGGACTGGGGACAGGGGTTAACTAGACACAGAAATGAGGCTAGAAAAGTGTCAGGGGCCACTTTTCCAGGGCCTTGAAGGCCAAATGAGAGGGGTTGCACTTTACCCTAAGAACACTGGGGGTCTTATTAAGGACTTTGATTTTTTCACTGGCTTGCACTGGCTGCAGGATGGGAGTGGCTGGGCAAGCCTGGAAGCCTGGACTTGTATTGTGGTTGCAGAGATGGATGGGAAGCAGTCTGAAGAGGCATTCAGGAAGTCATAGCTGGACTTGGTGACTGTCTCAATTTCAAATACGGAGAGTCATTTTAGTTGAGCTCAGCAGAAGGACATCTTCACCATCTGGATCCCAATGGGACTTGCGGTTGCTCTTGCCAGCAGCTTTGTGGCCTCAGCCTAAACCAGAGGGACCCCGTCGTTTGTGAGTGCCTTTCCTTTCTCTGCTGTTATCTGCGTAGAAAGATGAAGGCTCCTGGGGTCCTGGCTGCCAGTTTCTAATTTTGCCTGTAAGAAGGGAAGCAGCACTGTGGCTGATGGAATCTGGCCAGCCCAGGCTTCAGGTGGGCAATCTCAGCTTTCTCTCCCTTTGGAGGGGAGAGCGGTTTGGGAAAACTGTGAGCAGATCTGGAGTGGTGCTGGGGACCTGGAAACTCAGAAGGGAGCGGAAGTGGAGGTCCCCGCTGCTCCAGGTTCTGGCCCTGGTGGGTGTCTCCTGGCTAGGCCTCTTTTAATAGGACTGCGTTGACATCTCTCCCCCTGCACCCATCTGACCGGAGCTCAGACGTCAGGGCTGGGACTGCTCGTGTCCAGGCAGAAGCTGCACGGCCTGACCTCTGAGGGGAGGGCCCTTGGAGTGGCCCTGGGAGCCCTGTTCACCCTGCTAGCTGGCATCAGCCCGGCTGCTGGGAATGGACAAACAAGCCGGCAAACACCCGTCTGCTCTGCCCCTCCTCCCACGACGTTTAGTTCATTGACAGCTGTTAAACAATTAGCAAATGGCTCATTTCTGTCTAGATGCAGAAGAGAGATGCAGAGTTAAGAAGCGCTGTGAAGGAAGATGGTTCTCCTCTGTTCTGAGTGCGCACACGCGAGGGAGGGGGAGAGAGAGCTTGCCTTACAGCGTTGGCATTTCTTTCAACATGTTGTTGCTGCGGATTATATTATTTTCAGAGTCGTCTTAATAGTTTCGAACAATTGCTACCAGGTAAAGGTCATGTTTGAAGTTCTTGGCAAATGGAGACTCCGTTGGCCGGCATTTCCCACGAACAGGCTGTTCTGAGGGTCAGAGCCAATCCAGGGCATGGATTTGTTGAGCCTTCTCAAGACAGTGTCGAGCTCGGTATGTCTTAGTCTCCCCAGACTTTTATGGCCCTGCATCCATGACAGGCGTGGGTGCTTTTTATGTGCGGCTCCTCTTCTTTGCTTTTTGGCTGAGTCGAGGCTGTCGGTGTTTTGGGGGACATTTTTGGAGAGCCCTGCCTCCACAGAACCTGCCGGGTGAGAATTGTCTTCACTTGCAAATGACTCATTGGCAAGGGCCTCACTTCTGACTAAGCAGAAGAGAAGATGATTGGACACTGAGGTGGAAGGCTTGCATTTGCACATTTTGTGCATCAGGAAACTGGAGCCCGATGGCCATGGTCATGGCCCCAGGAACAAGAGGTGTAGCAGCAATTAGGCAAGACATTGGATGCTGCCATCTGGGCAGCCCTGTGGAGGGCCAAGAAGTAGTAAGTACCCCGCCCCCATCCTGCATGCTCTCAGGTGGTAGTGGGGGGAGAAAAAGGTCGGCTCGTGTGCCCATAGACCACACGGACACCAATGGTCTGATGCGGGAGTCGGGTCGTAGACTTCACTATTTTGATTTTCTGTTGCTTAGAAAAAGCTAACACAAGAGGTGTTATGACTTTGGAGACATACTGAGTGGCATCTAACCAACTCTAAGCAAGTTTGTCTCATACATTAAACAGTTGGAGGTATGGGGACAAACTCCCCATGGCAGATGCCCCAACTTTGCTTTTCCCCCTGAGGCCTTGTCCATTTTCATTGTGCTCTCTTCAGTCTGTGATAGCCAAACATCACTGGATAATGAGAAGCTAGTGTTCATAGTACGAAGACCCTCAACTATTAGTTTAAATAGAGTTCTTGCCCTTGTTTGGTTGTCGTCCCCTTTTCTCTTTCACAGGGTTTTTGGAAGGAACAAGTATAAATAATATTTAAGATGTTTACTGTGTATTAGTTCTGGCTGCTATAGCAAAAATTCAAACAGAACAGAGGCTTGAATGGGATACAGTTTTATTTCTCTCTCATGTAGACATTCTAAAGATAAGCAGCCTGGGGCTGATATGCTGCCTCCAGACTGACAGTGACCAGCGTCCTTTATTTACCTTGTTGCTCTGTCATCCTGACAATTGGAACTGTTGAGCTTCTGCCTCTTGGTCCAAGATGGCTGCTGTGCCCCAGCCGGTAGGAAGGGGGCGAGGGAGGAGGCACAGTCTGGGAGTCATGTGTCATTTCTGCTCACATCCTACTGGCCACAACTTAGTCACAGGGCTACGCAGAGCTGCAAGGGAGGCTGGGAAATGTGGGTTTATTCTGGGTAGCTCCGTATCCAGCTGAAGTTTGAGAGTTGTGTTGTTATTAAGAAGGATAGAGTGAATATTGGAGTAATCTAGCCGTCTCTACCATAGTAATATTTTAAATGATGACAGTGACAATAACAAGAAAACAACAGTACTTCATCGTTGAACATGTATTAAGTACTGTGATATTGTACTAAGTGCCACAGAATTATTTTACTTCCTCTATTATTCCATCTAATTCTCACAATGAACCTTTGAGGTAGGGGCTATTAGTAGTCTCAAAGAGGAGAAAACTGCAGCTGCAAAACTTTGTCCAAGATCAACACAGCTCTTAGCAGCAGAGTAGATATTGGAACCCTGGTCTGCCTGGTTCTCGAGTGACAGTCTTTACTTCTACGAGGGAAATGCCATCTGAAAAGTAATATAAAATACCAGCTGTATCATCAGGATGCTTTTGATTTCAAGTGACAGAAACAGAACTCAAACTTGGCTTCATCAAAAAATGAAGATTTACTGGCACAGAAGGCTAGCAAGTATACTGGGGTGGGCAGACCTCAGAGAAAGAAGGGGAAATTCAGTGTGGAAATTCTTTCTCATCTTTGTCCATCTCTGCTTGGCTTCATTCTGCCAAGAGGCTCTCTCCCCTTGGCAGGGAAGATGGATTTTGACAGCCCCTGATTCATTTGCTTCTAGCCTAGAAACTGCAACGAAATTTGTCAGTATCTGTGTTTCAATTCCAGGGAAGGATTCCAATTGGCTGTTTTTGAATCATGTGCCCATCCTTTAATCAAATACTATGGTAACATGACCCTCTTTACCCCCACCCTTCACTATGATCAAGGGTAGTGTTTTTTACCAGAAGAAGAGGGAAAGAGTATTTACTGGACTGAATAAAAATTTTAAAGTAGTGTACTGCATAATCACCTTTTAAAATATCAAATATTATTAAGTATTTGTGTCATTAAAGCATTCAGCTAAATGCCACTAGCTTTTGAGCCTGTAAGAATGTGTTAAGGTGTACTGTGTTTCTAGGAGTGGTAGGCAAAAAGGAGCATATAATACAGGTCCATACCAGATGTGTTAGTGATCTAGCTAAAGAGAAAGTTCATGCAAAATAAAGTAGATTCAGCACCACTTTAATTCAGAAATCTTTTAAACCATTTGGCCTAATGTTGTAATACTTCCTTCTAATCATGAGACACATCTGTCCTCACTTCTATTAAGCATTTCTTTCTTTTTGGAACATACCATGATAACACAGTCTTTTTGGCTCCCGAGGATAAACTTTCAGGTAAAATGTTTATTGTGACATTTTCAGAAAGCACAGATGTTCAAACACCGTCCACGGTGAAATGCATCCTCAGAATTTACATGGTCTACGTCAACATGCAGATTAGTTATGAAGTTACAGCAGAAGGAAGCAATTCAACTAAGTATTTTACCACTTATTTCTATGTTATATACGCAAACATGTGTTTAACCAAGATTTGAAGAATAGGTTTTCATGTCTTCTTCTCAAATGCCCTGAGTAGAATGCCATGTAATTAGTTAGCGCTTTTGTTAAAAACACGTTAGGAAGAATAACCTTCTTGTTGTCAGTGCTGTTGAATGCACAATTAAACCATCTGATAAAGCAATTACCTGAACACGATTATGCTTATCCTCACCTCACCAGGAGATGAAATGAAGGATTAGGAAAAAATTGCAAAGCACATGAGATCTCTGCCAACCAATCCTTTAGAAGAGAGAAGCGTCCCTGGCCAGAATAAATATACCCAGTGCTATAAATCTAATTAAATCATTACAAAAAACTTTAATGAAGTTCAGGTTCATGTTGCTTTTGTTTTTCTTAAACAAACAAACAAACAAAACATTCCCTGTTGGCATACTGCTCAAATGAGTACAGTCAGACTTATTCATGACATTTTCCAAGAGAACGTTTCGGGACTAGATATGGGTAATGCTCGTAGAAGCTGATCTCACTTTCTATGCCTTGGGCTAGGACCTGTACGTTATGTCAGAGAATGAGGGAATATTTAGCTGGGTTAGAATTTACCATGAATTGATACCATAACTGCCTATTGAGAGATATGACTTAAATGATGCTCTCCCTTTTACCGTAGCAAGTTGGTGGTTTTTTCCCATTCTAAAGCAAATGAAACGTTTTTGCATCTTTATATACAACGCATGAGATAGAAATGCTTCATCCTTTGGCCAAGGGTGGCACCTTCCTGCGATGCTGGGTTCTGTCCAGTGAGGTGCTCAGAACAGCAGACCTTCTGCAGCAGGGAAGACCCTGTGTCCAAAAGAACAGTTTTCCCCAAGTTCTTATCGAAAGGCACTGGGGATTGCTTTGGGATGCAAACCTCCCCAAAGGCAGGCTATGCAGTGGCGGCCAGGCAAGAGATCAGATGACACCGGAACCCAGGGACCCTGACCAGATTGATCAGATGAAGCTCCTTTTAAGGGTTTATTTACTTTCTCCTCTCCTAGTAGAGAGACCAAAAGATGCTATTGGGTATAAGTGGGGTGGGACTCCCCAAAGGTGGTTCTGAGCAAGATCTGCTACATCTCTCATGTCTTCCACTGTTTCCTGCTGGGAGCTCTCCAGAACAGCCACCTGGCCCATAGTAGTAGCACACCACCACATGACCCAATTCCCTGGCACCAAACCAGGCAAAATAGAGGTGGAGTAGAGAGGATTCATCAATCGTTTTTTTGAACTTTAATGCACGTAACGGGATAGAATGGGTTGAGCCTCCCTTACCCACACCCACCTCTGCCAAAAACGGCGTAAACACCTTCCTGGGATTTCAACTCGAAGGCTCTGCCTAAGCACCATCTCCTCAGTGAAGCATCCTTGAGCTCTTGGTGCTAGGATAAGCCATTTCTTTCCTCTGAGCTACAACAGCACCATGTGCATAGTTCTGCTGGAGCATTCATTGTACCACACTAGAACTGTCTGTAGATAAGTGTGTATATCCATCCATATGGTGAGCTAGAGATCCTAAAAACTATGATATAAAACTCCTAGGTAAGATAAGCATCCTTTAAAATAGATGAGCTTGTCAGATGTAAGAAAAATCCCTGGTTGGGGGGGTAGGGAGAAGGAAAACCAGAGTGGATACTGACCACTTCCCTGTGGGTGGGGAGGTAAAGGGCAGCTGATCTAGCCAAGAGGTTTTGGGGTAACTGCTGCCTGCAGACTGGAGATAATGCCTTATAAATGCTTACAAGGTGGGAAATTGCAGCTGAGACCCCACACATAAATCCAGAACTTTCAGCATGCTTGCCCTGAGTTGAAGGGTGGGCTTGGTTTTAAAAAAATAGCATTCACCTCGAGTTAAAGGGTGGGCTCGATTGTTTTTAAAAAATTAAATATGCTTGTTAGTAAAGTGAGACAATAACACTTCTCGACTTCGGCCTGGGCTCTGGTTAGAGAGGGAAAAGATGACCTGCGAAACTTTTTAACAAAGAACCTGCATTTATTCAGATGAGGCAACGGTGGTACACAAAACCTTTGATGGCTGATATAGGACACAGATGTAAACCAATCAGAACAGGTAACTGCTGTTAAGGTGTCCTGTTGCTTACTGTGTGAATAGCAGCCCAAGTGTGTGGTTCCAGTTTACCCTCTTTGTGCTGGAAACCTGAATTGTAAATTGACTTAAAGTGGCCCTGGCTATGGGATGCTCAAGGGCTCCTGGAAGAAGCATGTGTAAGTCCTCTCTGGAGAGCGGAACCATTAACTCAGGCTTTACAGGATTCCCTCAAAATGCCAAACGTAACTCATAATTCTTTAAAGCGTAGAAGGAAATAAGCCACCATGAGCAAGAGGCAGCACAGATTAAAAGATAGCAGAATTAGACCCCCAAAAACTTTGAGAGATGGATTTTTCAGGTACAGAATGTGAAATCAGTTCAAATGTTTAAATAAAAATGGTGATTCAAAACTTAAGCAATGAATGATATGGTAGCAAAACATACCAGATCATTTTGAAACTTCTAAAAGTGAGAAATACAATCATTAAAAACACATTTAATTAGTTTATTTATTATTTTTTTCAAATATTTGGATTTTATTTCATGGTAGGCTCAAAGCAATTAACCTTGTGTATTTAGTAGAGTTTTCCAAGGTAATTTAATAACCTGTCTGAAGTCATAAGAAATTAATTTCCTCATGGTATTTTTTTACATGGTAATTCAGTACTTTTATAGATTATGTACTATATGAAGTTATTATAATATTACTGACTATATTCCCTGTGCTGTACATTACATCCCTATGACTTGTTTATTTATTTTATAACTGGGAGTTCATAATCCTTCTCATCTATTTCACCCATCCGTCCACCCGCTTCCCCTCTGACAACCCCTAGTTTGTTCTCTGTACGTGTGAGTTTGTTTCTATTTTGTTATATTTGTTCATTTGTTTTGTTTTTTAGATTCCACATATAAGTGAAAACATAAAATATTTGTCTTTCTCTGACTTATTTCACTAAGCATAGTACTTTCACTCGTGATGCTGCAAATGACAAGATTTCATTCTTTTTTATGGCTGAGTAATATTATTCCTCTGTGTGTGTGCGTGTGTGTGTGTGTGTGTGTGTGTGTGTGTGTGTGTGTGTGTGTGAGTGTGAGAGAGAGAGAGAGAGAGAGAGATCTTCTTTATCCATTCATCTATCAGTGGACACTTAGGTTCATTTATCTTTGCATAAATATCCAGGAGTGGAACGGCTGGATTGTACGGTAGTTCTATTTTTAATTTTTTGAGAAACCTCCATACTGTTTTCCATAGTGCCTGCACCAATTTACATTCCCACCAACAGGGCACCAGGGTTCCCTTTTCTCCACATCCTCACCAACACTTGTTATTTGTTTTCTTTTTGAAAGTAGCCATTCTGACAGGTGTGAGCTCTGTCTCCTTGTGGTTTTGATTTGCATTTCCCTGATAATTAGCGATGTTGAGCATCTTTTAATGTGCCTGTTGGTCATTTGTATGTCTTCTTTGGAAAAATGCCTATTCAGGTCCTCTGCCACTTTTTAATCAGATTCTTTTTACTTGAGTTGTATGATCTCTTTATATATTTTGGATATTAACCCCTTACCAGACATAACATCTACAAATATCTTCTCCCGTTCAGTAGGTTACCTTTTTGCTTTGTTGATGGTTTCCTTCAATGTGCAAAAGCTTTTCAGTTTGATGTGGTCCTATTTGTTTATTTTTGCTTCTGTTGCACTCATCTGAGCAGACACATCCAAAAAAAAAAAACAAACTGCTAAAACCAATGTCAAGAGCATACTGCCTATGTTTTCTTCTAGGAGTTTTATGGTTTCAGGTCTTAGTCCATTTTGAGTTTATTTTTTTATATGGTGTGAGAAAATGATCTGGTTTCATTCTTTTACATGTAGCTGACTACTTTTCTCAACACCACTTATTAAAGTGACTGTCTTTTCCCGATTGTATATTCTTGCCTCCTTTGTCATAGATTAATTGACCATAAGTGCATGGGTTTATTTCTGGGCTCCCTATTCTGTTTCATTGATCTATGTGTCTATTTTTGTGCCATTACCATACTGTTTTTGATTACTGTAGCTTTGTAGTACAGTTTCAAAACAGAGAGTGTGATACCACCAGCTTTGTTCTTCTTTCTCAAGATTGCTTTGGCTATTTGAGGTCTTTTGTGGTTCCATACAAATTTTAGGATTATTTCTGTTTCTGTGAAAAATGCCATTGGTATTTTGATAGAGATTGCATTGAGTCTGTAGATTGCTTTGAGTAGTATGGACATTTTAACATGATTAATTCTTCTAATCCATAAACATGGAATATATTTCATTTTACTTGTGTTGTCTTCCATTTCTTTCATCAGTGTCTTATAGTTTTCCAAGTACAGGTTTCACCTCCTTGGTTAAATTTATTCCTAGGTATTTTATTCTTTTTGATGCGATTGTAAATGGGATTGTTTTCTTGATTTCTTTTTCTGATAGTTCATTATTAGTATATAGAAATACAACAGACTTCTGTATATTGATCTTGTATCCTGCAACTTTACTGAATTCATTTATTATTTCTAATAGTTTTTTGGTGTAGTCTTTAGGGATATATATATATATATGTATATACTATATATACATATATAGTATATATATAGTATCATATATATACTTTAGGGATATACATATATATAGTATCATGTCATCTGCACATAGTGACAGTTTTATATCTTCCTCTCCAATCTGGATTCCTTTTATTTCTTTTTCTTGTCTGATTGCTGTGGCTAGGGCTATCAAAACAATGTTAAATAACAGTGGCGAGACAAGGCATCCTTGTATTGTTCCTAATCTTAGAGGAAAAGCTTTCAGTTTTTCACTGTTGAGTATAATGTTAGCTGTGGATTTGTCATAAATGGCCTTTATTATGTTGAAGTATGTTCACTGTCTACCAACTTGAGAGTTTCTGTCATGAATAGATGTTGCATTTTGTCAAAAGCTTTTTCTGCATCCTTTGAGTTGATCATGTGATTTTTATCCTTCATTTTTTTAATGTGGTGTATCACATTGGTTGATTTGTGGATGTTTAACCATTCTTGCATGCCTGGAATACATCCCACTTAATCATGATATGCGATCCTTTTAATGTATTGTTGAATTCAGTTTGCTAATATTTTGTTGAGGATTTTTGCTCTTATGTTCATCAGGAATACTGGTCTATAATTTAATCTTTTTGTCATGTCTTTCCCTGGTTTTGACGTCAGGGTAATGCTGGCCTCATAGAATGAGTCTGGAAGTGTTCCCTCTTCTTTAGTTATTTGAAATAGTTTGAGAAGAATAGATATTAACTCTTCTTTAAATGTTTGGTTAAATTAATCTATAAATCTGGTCCTGGACTTTTGTTTGTCAGAAATTTTTTGATTACTGATTCAGTTTCTTTACTAGTAGTTGCTCTGTGTAGATCTTCTATTTCTTCTTGATTCAGTCTTAGAAGATTGTATGTTTCTAGGAATTTATCCATTTCTCCTAAGTTTGCCAATTTGTTGGCATATAATTGTTCATAGTATGCCCTTATGATTGTATTTCTGTGGTATCAGTTGTAACTTCTCTTTTATGTCTACTTTTATTTATTTTGGGCCCTCTTTTTTTCTTGATGAGTCTGGCTAAAGGTTTATCAATTTTTATTATCTTTAAAAGTACATTTTAGTGATGAAAACACACATGTAAACTCCTTCACTATGGGAACAAAACTAGGATTCCAGCTCCTTATTCTAAATTTTGCAATGAAAAAGTAATTAAATCCATACTGTTTCTGTACAAATCATATTTCAGGGTAACCCTAAAGCTCTATTCAATAAGGGAAAATTATTTACAGAAGGAGTATAGCTAATAAATGCAAAAGTAACACTAGAATTAGAAAATTGCCATTTTCAGCCCCAAAAGATATAGCTGATGTAGGCAACAGTCAAGCACGGGTGAAACCATTAGACAAAGGTTGATGATGAACTTCACACTATTACCACCTGAGTCATCGGATGAATCATAGAATCACTTCAGTGGGCAGCTGGCATTTTTTGTCCTCTGGTGTCATGTGGTGTCTTCTGGTGTCACAGTCATATGTGTGCTTCATAGGCATGTGAAGTATTTTTGCCAAAAAGAATTGAACCTAAATCTAGTCAAGGCTACAGTGCTGACTTCCGTTAACAGAACTTGCAGGGGTTGAGGAATGTGTTAAAGGAGGCCACGCAGAGGCAAACAGACAAATTCAGAGTATGAGGTATGTTGGGGGTGTGTGGAAAAAATGGATCCAGTTTCTTCATGAAAAAAGGTGGAGTGGGAGACATGGCTACCAAATGTTTTGTGAACACTGGTTGAACCCAAAGTGAAAAAAGCCAACAAAAACTTTAAAAGAAAAAGATGTTTTGGGGACTTTAAGGGAAATTGATTATGGACTGAGAATTAGATGTGTCGATAGCATTGTAGTTGAATAAGGAAAACATACTTTTTTTAAGAGATACATGGTGAAGAACATAGAGGATTTGCTTTAAGATAACTTAAGATAATTTAGGTAAGATCAAGCAAATGTGGCAAAATCTTGAAAATTATTGAACGGAGGTTATTGCCAACTGAAAAAAAAATGCAAAACGTGAGAGTTGTGAGTTAAGTTTTATTTGGGGCAAAATGAAAACTATAAGCCTGGGAGACAGCCTCTCAGCACTGAGGAACTGCTCCAAAGAGGTAAGTGGGGGAAGTCAGTATATATGTGGGTTTGGCGAAGGAGGATACAGGCAATCAAGCACACATTTTGGCAGAAGGTTGCTGCTAGTCACAAGGAGCAGATGTCCATTAATGATTTTAGTGCTTTTCTAGTTATGAGAAGATGCAAGAAATTGGACTCATACGATCTTCTGAAAATATCTAACTATCTAAAGGCCTGTTCTGCCAGTTTTTCCCAGAGCACAGAGGGCCTCATTCCTGATCTCCACCCTGAACCCCTTTCAGGGTGTGTTGAAAGTCAGCGACTGCAGTGGCTATTGACTTCATTCTTATAGAACCAGGTGGCGAGAGACAGTTTTTAGTTGGCATTGTGGAGATTCATTGTACTAATTTCTCTACTTTGGCATATGTTCAAAAATTTTCCTAAATAAAAAAAAGTACACTCTTTGAGGGGAGAAAGTACCTCCTGCTAATCTTATTATCTCCAGTGTTGAATGCTGAAAATGAACATGAGTGGAAGAAAGGAAATTATATTTGCAGGATGGTTTCAGGAAAAGCAAAAGTGAAAAATTTGTAAAAGTATAAAAATACATACCTCATATACATAAATATAAAACCTAAAATTGTGTACTTCTAGGAAAAACATAGAAACATCTGTGTGACCTTGGATTAGGCAAATGTTTCTTAGATAAAAAACCAAAAGCATGAGGCATAAAATAAAAAATGATACTTCAAAAAAAATTCTCCCTTTGAAGGTCACTGTGAAGAGAATGAAAAATGAAGCCACGGCCTAAGGACAACATATTTGAAAATCATGTATCCAATACAGGACTGGTGTCCAGAATATATATAGAACTCTCTAAATTCAATAAGTGAAGAAACAGCCCAATAACAGTGGGCAAAAGATTTGAGCAGGCATTTCACCAAAGAAGGTATACAGGTGGTAAATAAGTACATTAAAAAGATCAACATTATTTATCATTGAGAAAATACAAATTACAACCACAATGAGATACCACTACATGAGAATGTTGAATATTAAAGAAACTGGTCATATGAAGTGTTGGCCATCAGGTGGAGAAACTGGAACTCTCATACGCTGCTGGTGGGAGTGTAAAATGGGCAACCTACTTTTGGAAAACAGTTTGGAAGTTTCTTTAAAAAAAAAAAAACCTACCATATGATCTAGCCATTCTATTTCTGAATCTTTACCCAAGGAAAGGAAAGAATATGTCCATAGGAATACTTGTTCATAAATGCTCATAGCGACTTTATTTGTAATAACCAAAAACTGCAAATAACCCTCGTGTCTATCAAGTGAATGAATGAACAAATGTGGTTTATCCATACAGTTGAATACTCCCCAGAAATAAAAAGGGATGAACTGCTAATGCATGTAACATCATGATGGAATATTAAAATAATTATGCTGCATGAAGGCCAGATAAATAATAGTGCATACTATTTGATGACATTGATATAAAACTTCAGAAAATTCATGCGAATCTGTGGTGTGAGAAAGCAGATCACTGGTTTCCTGTGGTGGGGGGAAGAATAGGAGGGGCATGAAGAAACTTTGGGGGATGATAGATACAGTAATTATTTTGATTATAGTGATGGTTTCTTAAGTGTGTGTATAATTTTATTGATCAAGTTGTACACTTTAATTATGTGTAGTTTACTGCAGGCCAACTATACCTCAATACAGCTGTTTAAACAGTTTTTCAAAAGATGATCAGACCTGTGAAGTGTGTCTCAAGATTAGCACATTCTTCCAAATACCCACATTCATTTCCATGTTTCTCTTTTTTGACACTGGTAACCTCCATCATTCAGAAGCATGCCACTCTGTAGCCTCAACTAGGATGAGCAACGTCAGAAGATAAGAATTGACAGTTTTCAAAAATTTTTCTAGTGAAAACTCAAAAGATGAAAAAGATGCAGTTTACCCTGAACACCCAGTCACTTTGGATTCTTCCTTCTGGAGAATTCTCTGTCCTGGAAGTGTGTCCTGGATTTTTACATCCCTTTGGGTACAGAGCCCGGTTTTCATTTGTTGGCATTGCCCTGCTACCCCTTCTTCGAGAAGCAGAGGTCTTGAGGGACTGAGCAGTGGCCAGAAGAGCCACCCAGGGCATGACTGGGATGGTGGGGGGCAGGTCTCCTGGAGTGGCCCTGTGGGACCTGAGGACCCTTTGGTCCCTTTGGCTACTTGGGTGAGAGGGATGGTTCAGGGTCACTGTGTGGCAAGAAGAAACTACTCAAAGTGTATAAATGCCTGGGAGACAAGAATCTGTGGTCAGTGCAGGTAAGGGAAGAACAACGTGCTTGACATGGTCCCTGTGACTGATGTGACAAGGCCATTAGTCCTGTAGGTGACAGGGGAACAAGGGAGATGGCACCTCTGCAGACCACATGGTTGGGAGGGGCTGCTTCATCTTCTGACTCTGCAAGTGTTCATTCTCAGATTCCCATCTCAGACCTCCAAGTCTGCAGAGTTGGAAAAGGCTGCAACTTTCCTGGTGCCTGCTTTGGGACCCTCTTCCAGGGTGGCTCCTCGAGAGTCATCAGACATGCCCACCGTGTACCAGGCCCATGCCAGACCCTGGTCCTGTCCCAGGTTGTCCCCTGGTTCTGGAGAGGACAGGCGTGTAAACAGATAGTTCACAGGTTAGCAGGTGAGGGGTGTGGTAGAGGTATGAACGGGGGAGGTGCCTCGTGGGAGGACAGGGGAAGGGTTGACACATCACTGTCAAGGTTAAGAGCTTGTTCAGTGGAGCTGGATGGCATAGGCTCAAATCCCAGTTTGACTTGGTAGCTCTGTGGCCTTGAACGAGTCAGGAAGCCCCTTGGTGCTCCAGTTCCCTTGTCTACAAAGCGAGGATGGGGATGCCTACCTCAAAGAGTTTTTGCGAAGGTTACATTAGTTGTCACATATTACATTCCTAGAACAGTCTCTGGCACACAGAAAAGCCATCTGTATATAGTAATTGCCCTCTCCCCAAGGAAATCTGAAGGACCTCTTCGAGAAAGCCACTCCTCCCTGTGGCCCCAACGGCCCAGCTTTTATATCATACTTTCCATTTTCTTCCCGAGGTCTTTTCTGCCTCTCTCTCCCAAGTAGGTGGGATTGCTTCATATTCTGAGCCGTGGAGGTGGTGATGGGGATGATGACAGAGGCACCTTTTGTTGAAGGCATACTCTGTAGCAGGCACTGGCCAGCACGAGGATTCTCTCACTATTGGTCCCATGGCAGCACCCACCATGGTAGATGCTCCAGCTGTTGGTGTGAAATTGTGCTGAAGTCCATCTCCATTCATTCTGTGCACCTGTAGTGAGCGTGCAGCCGAGCAGGTTCAGGTGTGGCTGAGTTTCTATTGGTGAAATCAGGGTGGGCCTGAGTTCAGAGTGGCCTTACGGAGATGGTGAGGAGGCAGTAGGAAGTAGACAAAGACCTGCACAGTATGGCAGGTGGGAATGTTTTTTGCACACTCACCCCTTTACCTGACTCGCCCTGATGTCACCTCATTCTCACCCCACTACTCATCCAACCATCCATCCATCCATCCATCCATCCATCCATCCATCCATCCATCCATCCATCTATCCATCCATTCATCCATCCATCGCTTGCTGAGACCTTCTTCTCTGCTCGGCATGTGTACAGATCACTGACATGGGTGGGCTGAGCTGACTGCATTTTCTAGAGCTGGAGTAGCTTTGCTGGGATTTCTGAGCTGGGGTTTATGTATCTCTGAGACAGGGCCTTGCTGGAGGTCTAAGTGACCAGCAGCTTTCGTTGCTGGCCTCACCGTTCCTTTGCTGGAAGGGACGGGCAGAAATGTGACCCTAGCCAAGTCTGCCAGATGTGCAAGGGGAGTAAATAACTGGGCTCAGGCCTGCCCTTGCCTGGAAAGCCCCCCACTTTAAGGAATGAAGCAAAGGCAGTCCCTCGCTCACAAGACCAGAGGCCAGGGTCTGCTCCAGAACCCCTCTCCGGGGACCAGCTTCATGTCTCCTGCCCTGGGCGTCACACCCCAGCCCCCCATGTGCACTGCTGATCACACAAACACCGGTGCCCATACCACATCGAGTGTCTGTGCTGCATGAACATGCTGTGATCTTGCTGAATTCTCACACTCATCCTATGAGGTGGGCCCTAGTGTTTAACCCCTTATTCATATAATGAAGCAGGTCAGACTCAGCTATTAACACTCCTGTCGTCCCTCAGCAACTAAATGAGGAGCCAGGCTTTCCCACAACATCACCCTGACAACTTGCCATGTCCAGACAGACATAATTCCCACACTGCTGAAGTCAGTACAACAGAACTTGCCCAATTCAGACTCATCTAGGAGGTGTTGAATTCAGTTAGAATTGGCAAGAAAAATGGATTTTAATCATATTTCTAAGGAGTTTTTTTCTTTAACTCTCAAGAAGTACTATGGCTGCAGCCTGAAGGGCTATTAATCCTGCCTTGGCAGATACTTACAGATAATGGCTTGGGCTGGCTCGTCAATTTCTTAGATACAACTGTGCTGCTCTGATGATTTGTTATCAAGTATCACGAGCCTCCCCTTTTCCTGAGTATTTGAAATGTTCCTTTCGCGGTTGTGTCCGCATTAATTCCTCCCCGTCAGCGGACTGTTTCTTTCCCAAACTGGTTATTGGTGACCCTGGGCCCAGCCCAGGATGATGTTTCACAGCGCCCTGAACAGGGGCTGGGTGTTGGTGGGGTGTGATGGACGCTGGGTCTCCGTGGACCACAGCTAGTCCCACTGGCGCTGCCTCTGTGCGGTGCCATCCCAGGTACCTTGCTCAGAAGTGCTTGTCGTGGAAACCTGTTTCCTTGTTTGTTTGTTTTTGTCTTGGGCAGCGATCATTACTTTATCATAGCCACGTGGGAAGAGTGGAGTGCCCGTCCACGGGAGGTGAGCCGCAGGAGCAGAGCTTGTGACTGAGCCGTTTCAGGGGCCACAGCAGACAGTTGGAGGCTGAGGATGGGGCAGGCCTAGGGCGCCCTCAGGGAGGGTCCTGGCCGTACCACTCCATTATTGTGCCGTATAAACAAAGGGCTTCTGTCGCGCACCCTGGGTGCTGAGGGCACTGACAGCTCCCTGAGTCTAATCTCCTCGGTGACTGCCCTCCCCCTCCCTCCTGCCCACCCACCCAGATTCCTCTGTACTGTTGCGGGCTGGTCCTGTGGGGAGCCAGGGAGGGTTCCTGAGGTTACTTTGTTTTCACAGCTCACAGGTTTTCTTGATTTCATGTTTTGTAGATCCACGTTTTTATCCCTATAGCTGTCATTTTTCTTGACCTGCTTTTTCAGTCACTCAAGACAGTATTACCGTATTGCTTTGGAATTGCTCGGGCTTTTTTCCTTCATAAAGTTTCCATCAACCTAGGGAGAATCATAAATAATGAGAAGAATGGAGAACCACAGCCGCCTCCACCCAGGCTCTTGCCGGTGGGCAGGGCCTAGCCCTCAGGACCTGGTGATCAGCCTGCCTGCAGTGGCCTCCCCTGCCCGCTGTCACCCTGGGTGTTTGCCACTCACCGTGGACTCTGCCCTCCCAGCCCTGGGGTGAAACAGTTTTGTCCTCACTTTTACAGATAAAAGAAACTGACACAAAAAGATTGTTCCCTACCTGAGATGGCACAGCCTAAAGTCACGGGTGGATCTGAGTGTAGACTTAGCCGAACCCACACAGTTTTTTTTTTGCCAGTACTTGAAGTGTGTGAAGTACTAAACTTTGCTGGTTAATGGCAGTGGATCGCAGGAGCACGGTGCATTTATAGGGTGGCTTTGAATGGCCGGCTAGAACTCCTCTCTGATCAGTGTCTCACATCAGGGTCCTGATTTTCCTCATCCCAGCGCCTCCCCCTTTGGCCACACTCTACCCCCTCCCCGGTGGCTGGGCCCCACACCACAAGGTCGTCTTTGACTCCTCATTTTCTGTCATCCCCTCCAGCCAGCCCATTAGCAAGCCTTGTATCTCTCTCCCTGTTTTTTTTTAATTGGACAAATTTGACTGTGACGTGTAAATTTAAGGTGTACATTGCATTACTTTGATACATTTATATTTTATAATATGGTTGTTGTCTTAATGATATTTATCACATTACATACATAGAGTACAACATTATTGTCTATGTCCAATAAGCTGTACATTAAATCTCTATGGCTATTTTACTACTCATCATAGTTTGTACCCTTAAATACCATCAGTCTTACCCCCCACCTTCCATCCCCTGGTAACCACCATTTTACTCTGTTTTTTTTTTCCCCCACATGTTTGATTTTTTTTAGATTCCACGTATAACTGATATCACACCACACTTGTCTTTCTGTCTGGCTTATGTCACAGCATAATATGCTCAGGGTCCAACCATGTTGTCACACATGGCAGGATATCCCTCCTTCGCGTAGACCCACCATACCATCCAGCAATTCCACTTCTGGGAATATACCCAAAGGAAATGAAAACAGGAATTTGATGGGATATAAGCACCCCCATGTTTGTGGCAGCACTGTTCACAGTAGCCAAGATATGGAAAGAATCCAAATGCCCATCAACAGATGAATGGATAAAAAGCCTTGTCTTTTTTCCCCCAAAACTGTATCCTGATGTGACCTCTCGCCACCATTGCTCCTCCCCCAACAGTGATGCAAACCACCGTTGTCGTGCACCTGGGCCACTCCTGGCCCCCTCACTGCTCCCTCTGTTTCCATCTGCACTCCTCCCAGGACAGCTCAGTGAGCAGCTGAAACGCCCCATTTGCTTCCCATCACTTGAAGAATGACATCTGAACCCTTACCCAGCTCCCCCAGGTCCTTCAGGACCTGGCCTCTGTCTTACCATGTCTTAACCACATCTCTCTCTCCACTGCTCTGTCTGGCCACCTCAATGTGCTTTTCTGTCTCCAACATTCCGAGCTGGTCCCACATCAGGGATTTTGTGTGTATGGCCTTTCTCTGCTGAATGTTCTTCTCCCAGAACTTTGCATGACTGGCTCCTTCTCATCCTTTGAGTCTCAGTTGAAAGGTTCCCTCTGATACCACACAACAGAGCCGACCTCACCCTCAGTTACTTTCTAGTCCATTGCTCTGCTTTCTTCAGACCGATTATTGGGATCTGATGTCATCTTTTTTTAATTGCTATGCAATACTTTGCTCCCTGAAGGCAGTGACTGTGTCCGTCATGTTCCCTGCTGAGTTTCCAGAATAGTATCTAACACGTGATGGATATTTGTGAGTGAAAGAGTGAATGATCAAATGGAGTAAAGGATTCTCAGAATGTGCCAGAGTAGCTGCTGCGTGGAGCTTTGGGCTTCTTTTAGTCCAAAATCTCTTGGCGGCTGTGGGAAGATCCTGTTCTTCTGCCCAATGAGGAGGATGGCAGGCTCTTCTGGCTGTCCTTCCGGGAGCCCAGGGAGAAAACAGAATCATGATACTGAATACAAAGATGCTATTGACTGCCCAGATACCGCTGTGTGCAAACGCCCTGCCCAGAAGAGGCAGGAGAGGGGAATGGGAGTGACCAACTCTACATTCATCCTTCCTTCCTTCCTTCCTTCCTTCCTTCCTTCCTTCCTTCCTTCCTTCCTTCCTTCCTTCCATCCATCCTTCCTTCCATCATCCATCCATCCATCCATCCATCCATCCATCCATCCATCTCCATTCAGCAGGAATGAACTGGGTGCTTGTTCCTCTCTAGGTCCTAGAGAAGTAAAAATGTATTAGGCAAAGTCCCTGCCATTATAGAATCCCCAGTTCTGAAGGGGAGGTGGACCAGTCATGTTAAGTGACCTGATAAAGGTAGGCATGTACAGGGCACCATGTGGGCATACGGGAGAGCATCTGACCTCGCCTGGGCAATCAGGGGTGGAGGGCCTCCTGAGGAGGTGGTAGCTGAGCTGTGTCAGAGAAGCGTGAAGGGTGCCTGGCACAGAGAGCAGCGTGGGCAAAAGCACGGAGGTAGGAGTGAGCCCTGCTTGCCCCCCCTGCTTCACACACCTGTAGCAAACTCCACTCATCCTGCGGGCCTCAGCTCCTAGGTCACTCCCTCAGGAATGCCTTCCCTGCTGCCCTGGAGCTGGCCAGGGCCTGTTATATGTCTCAGCAGCACCACATACCATTTTTTCTTGGCTTTCACCACAGATATTGTCTAATTTTGTATTTGAAAGATGATATTTAATTAACCTCTCTCTCCCCCAGTAAACTAGGAGCACCTTGGAGTAGGAACTATATATATTTTTGGCTGGCTATTTTATACCCAGCAGCTTGCACAATGTCTGGCACAGAGAAATGACTCAGTAGACACTTAGGTATCGAAAGGCAGGTGGGTAGGGATGAGGATGAGGCAGGAGAGGTGATCAGGACAGGTCATGAAGGTCTCTGTGTGGCCCCTGAGGCACTTGACAGGAAAATAACGGAAACGTGAGTTTAGCACGTCTATGTGAACCGACATGATTGAGTGCCTTGGGGAGTCTTTTTTTGTCTCGGTGGATGGAATGGTTTTGTGAGCCAATAAAGAATCTCTAAGGACAAATGAACTCCCATATGCAAAGAGCTTTCAGTTCTGGAGAAAAGGGTTAATGAACTTCACCATCCGCATACACGTACCGTCCTGCCGGACTTCGTGCCCAGCCCTGGGGGTGACAGACACGAACAACTGAAGACCCCTGCCTCTCCACTGGGAGGGTAGGGCCAACCTGCAATCCTCCAACAGTGAGCAAACTTGGACTGCTGAGGTGGAGGGAAGCTCAGAGAGCCGGGAGCCAAGGAGAGCCAGCAGTTAAATTAAACGTGGCTGTCCACAGAACTGGTATTTTTATCTGTCCTTACCCAGAAACCAAGCCTAAACGTAAAGGCTGCCGGTGGGCATGTCTCTCAGTGGAAATGTGCACGGACCTTTTCCAAGTACAGCCCAGGGCATTTAGCTGCCTGGTATTGATGCTTTTTTCTGAAGGGGTTGTTTCTCAGCTTCAGCTGAGGCGAAGGTTTTATCATTTCAGTTTAGTGTCTCCCTTGGGAATCTCTTCTCATCTTGTCCAGGCCCTGTTTTGCTAGAGCTGTTACTTTATATCCCTGGCAACCTACTCCCATGCCTAACAGCTAGTATGCTCAGTAAATGCTGGTAGAAAGAAAGGATGGTGTAGAGAAGAGATAGTCCTTGGGAAGATGGAGGAGATGACGTTGCCAAGTTTGAAGCCACTGTCCCCACACTCATAAAGAAGCATATTTGTGAGATATATCTTTGCATCCCATTTGGCCATCTTCACCGTGCCTCTCCCTTTGTACCCCTCTGCTCCCCTGTGCCTCTCGTCCCCTAAACACAGGCGGGGGAAAGGGAACCTGCGACCCAATTTTCATTGTTCTTGTGTTGCCTTTTTCCCCTGGGTCTTGGCTCAGTTCCGTGGCTGTATAAGCACGTAAGGAGGTGGGGGAAGGATGGAGGGCGGCTGGAATCTGAAACTGAGCCAGCGAGGACCATAAGAAAGGAAACTGCTTCATGACGACAGGTGCCTGAGTCTCAGGAGAATCATGTTGCATCTTGTCAAGGCTCCTGACTTAAAAACCCGGGGGAACAAACGGATTTTCCTTTCACAAAATCTCCCTATTCTGTTTGGGCGATGACCCTTCTTCTCTCCCAGCTTGGGGACTATGGAGTATTTGAGAGGTGTTTCATGCTTTCAAGACGAAACTCCATGGCAACAGAACTGGACTGATTCTGCTGTTTCGTTAACTTCAGTCGGCAACAGGGCTTGCTGAGTTCTGGTACCCGTGCTTGGGGTGCCGTGGGGAGGATGGAGGTGGGCTGGACATGGTGCCTGCCCTCGAAGAGCTGGCATTCTTCAATCTTAGCTGCTGCTTACTTATGCCATCTGTACTCTGAGCAGCACTGAAGTGGAAGTTCAAGGGCTCCCAAGCTGTCTATATCTGTGTGCCAGATGCCTGCCGTGCGCAGAGCAGGAAGGTCTGGATATGACCAGAGGCAGAGCCGGGGGGGTGAAATGCTGTCTTCCAGACCAGGATGAGAGAGGTGCTGTGGGGTGGAGAACAGAACAGGGATTCTTCTCTTTCTTCCACTGTGTCATGACTCGTGGAGGTGTTTGTTGGCTAATTGCTTCTCTGTGAGAAGTTTGGAAATGACACAGCAATTTCGTTGACAAAGGGACGAACTTCAAATTGCTGTTTTGCCAAAATATGGTTTTGTTCTTGTGGCAAGCTCAACCCTTGCTTATTGAAGTAGAACCTTCAAACTAGCATCTCGAGTGGGAGTTGCACGTTTTGTTCTAGAAAGTATTGCTTCCATTTCTGTTGTTCTAAACGATGGACCATCTCCACGTTGAGTCCATTTCTCCACGGATTCCCAGCTAAGTCAGTGAGCAAAAAATGTCCAGTGTCCAGGTGTTAGAGTGTGTTCTTATACCCCAGCTGATTATTTGGGGAGTGGAAGTCTCCAGCCAGCTGGCGGCCTCTGTCTCATTCCTGTCTCACCACAGGGGTGTATTTTGCCCTCCTTTTCCTCCTTCCAGCTCACACCGTGGAGCTCTCCTTTGTAGTTACAAAGCCCTCTAACCCAGGGCTTCAGAAAGCGTGTTTAGAAACTTAAGTTTTTTAAAGCTTACTCTCAATTTCTGTGCTTATCTTGTTACTAAAGATTAGTGTACATTTGGATGTTTTTGTCTCAGTATGAGATGATACATCTGATGAACTTTGAGGCTGAGCGGACAGCCAAGCTCCAGGGAGAATACTTCCTTTGTAAAGTCCACTTTGCATGGCTTCCTGAAGTCAGCCCCTGCTTTTCTGGGTGAATCAAGTCACAAGCAGGTCTGGCTGGGCGAGGTCCCTGAGGAGGCACTGAGAGGCAGCCGTACAGTCCTCCAGGTCCTGGGAGTGAAGGTGACCTTGTTGGTGTCCCACTGCCCTGGTGACTGGTACTGAGGCCCTCAGCTGTCACGTCGTGGCAGGTGTCCGAGAAAGAAGAGGGTGGCCACATCCGGGGAATTAACGTGTCGGCTTCTAGGGTTAGTGCATTCAGTGTGAGATAGGAGCTGTCACTACAGTTCTGAGTCTGGAAGCTGGAAGGCATGTCTACTTGCTTTCCCCAGCTAACCAGAGAATTCGAATATGCTGTGGAGACAGGGTGGCTTTGAAGGTTTTTGGTTTGGTGTTCTTCCAGTTTGATTCAGAGGGAGTATCAAAGACTGTGGTGGGACAGGGGGAGGGATGGGAGGCCAGGGAGGGGTGGCAGTGCCTTGGCTCTGTCGGGAACAGACCCTCTCCTCCCCTCCCTGTGCCTATGTGGCTGTGCTCCCGCCCTGTTTCTGTCCCTCCCAGTTGTCCAGTGCAGCCTCTTGGCCACGTTCAGAGTGCTCTTCCTGGCCTCCTCTCCTGACACGTGGGCTGTGCTTCTCCTCTCCTCGAGCAAATGCAGTAGCTGCTTCCTGCTCCTGCTTTGGACCAGAATCCGATTTGAATTCTAAGCCTCTTTCCTAATCTCTCTCTTTGCTCCTGGTCTCCCACATGCCTCATTCTTTCCAAATCCTCAGAACTTTGCACCAAGTTGCAAGGTCACCCCGAAGACGTCTCCCCAGTACCGTTTTCCATCTCTCAAACCCTGCAGTGCTCAAGGTCACTTGCCATGGTCCGCCATGTAATGGCGGCCAGTCTGGCGGCCAGTCTGGAAACTCTTTGAGGACAGGGACCATGACCTTGCCACTTCGTTGTGTATCTCTCAACATGTAGTCTCTACCAAAACAAAAGTGACTGGCGTGACAGGCTAAGGGTAGCCAGAAGGGTGGGGGCGATGGTGGATGAGAGGAGAGGCAGGATGATTAGCAAACTTCCTCTAAGAGGATGATAGGTTGGACATCCTGACACCATTATTTTTATCTTTCTTTACAAATGCCTTGGAGGAAGCTGATCTGGTGACTTGTATCCAAAAGTAGGAACAAGCCCATTTAGGCGACAGATGCTCCTCATCTTGCAAATCCATGAGAGATTGCTGAGGAAATGAAAAACATGCAACCAGCTCACACTGATAGACCCAGTGGGGTGATGAAGTTAAATTTTCCTAATGAATATGCAGGAGGCAGGGATGTGACTTCAGATTCCTAACACTGCTCGGGACTTCAGTCGCATTCCCTGGGAGGTGTGTAGGAGTAGGAGAACGAGCCCCTCCCTGGAGGGGAATCCACATCAGTCTTCAGGTAGGCTGTTCTGCTGGCTCGTGAAGGCACAGTGGATCTGAGTTGGAGGAAAGCCTAGAACCCAACTAGCCCAGCCCCTCCTGGTCCCCGCTGCCGCCCTGCAACCGCGTTTACAGATGTGGGAACTGAGACCCGAGAAGTCAGATTATTCCGAGTGGAAACAGGAACCTGAGTCACCTGACTCCCAACTGAGAGCTTTTCATGGGAGGGTGGTAGATGCTTCTGGACACCAGTTAGCTTAGAGAAGCACGTAGTGTCACCAGCCCCAGCAGAAATCCTGGGTGGGGGGGCTCCAGTTAAATAGAGCTACCCATGCATTTCCCCTGGTTCACATGTTTTTTTCTCTTTTTCTGCCCGTTTCCTGACCTCCTTTTGGAGACTCTTCCGTGTTCTCCCTCCCGTGTGGCATGGGGAGCCCTCTCTGGGCCCCCTGAAAGATCTGACGGATGCTGCGCTTCTGTCACCAGCCTCTACTACATGTCACGGTCACAGTGCTCCCTGGGTCCCCCGCCCTGACACACATCCTGTGCCGTTCAGTGGGAGAGATGCTGCTGGGTACTGCTTCACAGAGAAGCAAAATCTCCAGCCCTCCCTGCCATCCCGAGACCTAAGGATGCGGGGTTTTTGAGGGCAAGAGATCTTGAGGAGATAGCTCTTTCAGATGAACTTGATGACATGGGTAACAATATCAATAATGATGATGATGATGACGATGATGATGGAGATAAAATAGCTACTGTTTATTGAATGCTGCACCATGCCAAGAACTTGACCTATATTATCTCACTTAGTACATAACCCAAAAAGGCCAGTGGTACTGTCCCTGTTTTCCAGAGGAAGATGTGGAAGCTCAAAGAGCTGAGGTGACTTGTCTGAATTCATGCGTCCAGGACACACCTGACCTACCCTGGGCCTCTTGGGCAGAGCAGAGGTCCGAGGAGTGGAGACCTCTAGCCCTCAGCCCTTTCAGATGCAGCCTGTGGGTGTGGTTGTCACCTTAAGAAAGGAGGTCGCTCAGTGACCCTTCTGCCCTCTGGTCCTGCTGCAGTTAATCAGTTGGGAGGGAAAGAAGAACAGGCTGTGCACTGCTGACTTCATCATTCTCTTTAGGAAGCTTTTCCTTGTGTATCCTTGTTGTTTTGATTTAATTCATTTCAGCAAATACCTACAAGGACTTCCCCAGCAGCTGGGGAAATGACAGCTTGTTACATAATAAGAGCATCTCATGAGCACTCAGGAAACATTAGTCAAGCCTCAGCTTTACTTCGTATTCTCCTGGTGACCTCGGACGGATCACGTGATCTGAGTCTCAATTTCTTCATCTCTCAGAGAAAGCTAATGATGCCAGAGGCGTTCTTACTGTCCTTGCTCAGTTTCTGCACTTAGCTGGGGGCGGATTGAGGGACCATGAGCCCTTGACATCCTAGAACCTTTGGGGTGGCTTGTTTTGTCCCGAACAAAACACCTTGTGGTGGGACAGAGTGTGGCTTGCGGGGAGAGATGGCGGAGGGGAGCAGAAGGAAGGAGTCGGGGTCGGGGGGAACTTCTCTGGGTCCTTAGTGGGGCTCAGGTGTCATCAGCTGCTGGGAGACAGGTTAACCTAGGGAGCGGGACAGGACAATGCAGAGGCCTTCTTGGTGAGGAAAAGGGAAGAAGGCCAGATGAGGAGTTCCTGTGCTAAACGTTCTGTGAGCATTTTTATTTCATTTGCCTCAAAGTAAGCACCCTTTGAAGCAGGTACGTCGTTGCCTGCAGATGGGAGAACCGGACTTAATGGGAGTGGGATTAGGGCGAGGGCTGTCTGCCTGTGGAGCCCTTGCCCCCAGCCCTGAATGGCACTACCCTGTGGAAACAGGAAGGGAGGGGTTTACGTTGGTGAGACGATCGCGTGAGATGCAATTTTTCACTCATCAGATCGGCAGATATTTTAAGAACCAAGCATGCTTACCTTGGAGGCTTATGGTGAGGTTCAAACGAGCTCGTGGGTACAAAGCTCTACTTTCAGCAGTTACTGTCGTCATGTTTCTGCCACTGTCCTCATCATTGGACGCCCACTTTCGTAATGGCTGAGCAGCAATGAGGGGGGCCATTTCTTCTGCCTGGGTGTGCACCTGGCTTTGTCTTTCTTTGCTCCCATGGGAAAGGTAAAGTTCTTCCTCCCCAGCGTAGAGAGCAAAAGTGCTCTCAGTGTTCGCAAAGACCCTGATCTCTCTCTCTCTAAGACCACCCCTCCCAGCCCTCTCTGTCAGCAGCCCCCTCCCTCCTTCTGGGGTGGGAAAGCCAGGAGGGGAGGCAGTTTGACACCCGTTACAGATGGCGAGTGGGATCGTTTCACTGGAGCTGAGCTTCTGCTTGGGGAAATGTCACTTTCCTGCTCTTGCCTCCCAAATGCCTCAGAGCTGTGGTTTGTCATGGCCCTAAATTTAAATCTTGGTTTTTCCTTTTTAGTAATTTATGGGTTCTTTCTGACAGCTACCATTAGGTCCACTTCACAGGTGCTGTCCTTGGTCGCCTGCCCTGTGTGCGTGTAGGGGACGGGGGTGAGGGTCAGATGGGGGCAGTTCTGGATGGTCTCGGGGGTGCTACTTAGGGAACCCTCCAATGTGTGACGTCCTTTTGTGGTTTGTCACTCTGGATGCCGAAGGTCCCTTCTGTTAGAATCACATATTTGGTTGTCTTCTAGATACAAGGAAATTTTATTTTTCTTAATACCAGTTTTACTGCTTTGTTATGATTAGTATTATAATAAATGCAGAATATTTGTGTGATTGTGGACAGTTATGGGCTTTGTCTAAATCCCCTGCCTTCTGCAGATGGTGGGTCCCTAAATGGGCTCTTTGCTTCCTTAGTGGGATATGAATATGAGGAACCAGTGGATTGGGGGCTGGCCTGGAGAGCTAAAGCAGAGACTGGGTCCGTGGCCGCTGAAGGGGAACTTCTGGAGGAGACCGAAGAATCCAATAGAGATTTTCTCTTGCTTGAGGTTTAGGGACCCGTGATACAGCTTTCTCCTCTGTGGCCCTGCAGAGTCTGGAGCAGAACATTCGTTTGCACTAATGCTTCTTACAGAGGATTTACTGTGGGGGAATTGGAGTGACAAGTCCCCCTCTAACAGTGGCTTCTCCATGCCCCCCTGGACTGCTCCTGCTTCAGCTGCTTTCACCCCTCAGGTATTTTCCGTGCCCCTGCCACATCCAGGCACCGAGAGGGATGCTCAGGCCAGCGCCCTGCAGGAGCTCACAGCCTGGCGGGGGGAGGAGGGTGGTCATCTGCTGAGGCTCCGGGTTGAATGGGGAGCCGTGCGCTGCCCCCGCTTCACAGTCCCCAGGCCCCTCTGTAGCTCCGAGGTGCACCTGTGTGCTCAGTGCTGTTGTTACAAGCAGAAGGGGGCAAAGCCATCTGGTGGGGATGGAATTTATGGCATTTTTATGGATGACAGGTGAAGCGACTCAGGCACGCTGGGCGCATTCTCAGCAGTGGAATGGGGGCAGCGTAACAGCCGCAGCTGCTCGCGTCCACACAGGGTGGGGCGGGGAGGGCGGAGGGGGTGAGCCCTGACCCAGTACCAGGCACCGGGCTGAGCCCTGACCGTAGCCCTGGCCGATCCTCTCACAACGCCAGGGGGCAGGTGCCACTGTCACCCCCACTTCACAGAGGCAGAACCTGAGCCTCAGAGGGTTAAGTCACATGCTCAGGGTCGTGGAGTGAGGAAGCGAGAGCTGGGATTTGAGTCTGAGTTTGTCTGCCTCCAAATTCCTTCCTCTCCACGACACTGCCTCCCTCCTGACCGCAGTAAGATTCTTACTGTATCATTGTTCACTCCTGTCACACGCAGAGATGCAAGCCCCGCGAGGTTCTGTGGGCAGGCATGGCAGGGGGGACGTGTACCCAAATGCAGCCAGTGTTTCAGTGTACTCGTGAGCCCACGCTCTGTGTCTGGCATTGGGCTGAGCACTTTATATTTTATATACATCGTTTCATTTCATATTAATTTTTTCTAGTATGTGGCTTGCTACTCTAGAATGTAAGCTCTGAGAGGACAGCAGCTGTGCCTGTTTTGTCCCCTGCTGTCTCCCTGGCACCTAGAACACCGCCAAGCACACAGTAGGTGCCCAACAAACTTTAGTTGAAAGAATGGATAAGGGCAGCCCACTGAGGCATGTATGATTATTACCCCCATTTTACGTATTAGGAAAATAAGCCACAAGAGGGTTAGTTAATTTTCCCATAGCTCTAGAGCCAGAGAGGATTGGAACCCAGGGTGGTTCATTCTAGAGCTTCTGCTTTAACCACTCAGCTCTTCTGGGAAGTCAGCAGCGCAGTTCCTGAGGGTTTGAGTGGCTGATAGATGGGCTTCCTGTGAGCCTCGCAAGTGGCATCATTCTAAGGCAGCAGAGGGAAGGAGATAATTGATGAGCTTAATTATTTGTGGCAATGACATGATGAGGGTGCCGCAACGGGAGTGCTCCTTATTATTTGGCGGCGCAGAATTCCTCGAAATGGGAGGGAGCCTACTACAACGGGAGCCGTCCCAGTTTGCTTCGCGGGGGTCCCCCCTGGAGCTCGGTGTTACAGTGTTTGAAAAATCGCTCGGCTGTATGACGCACAAATTATACTAGATGGAGAGCAGCTAGCTTCCTGGAGATCACGGTTGGCCTTCATTAATGAATTTTGGCCTGATTAACACAGGTTCTGTATTGACATCAGAATATGCAAGTAGAAACTTGGTAGCGGTGGGAGAAGACTAGGGTGAACTTCCTAACTTTGAAGTCAGGGGAAGGAAAGGCTTGTGTGAAGCCTGGAGCTGAGGACTGAGTGTGTAATGAGTTCCCAGATCTTTGAAGCTTCACCGCTTTGCTCAGACCTCTGTGGACTGAGGCCCAGCCCAGACTCCAGGCACTTCTTGGCCCCATTCCATGCCCAAGGACACAGAGCCAGGGGTGGGGGGATCTAAGGCTGATTGCCCCTCAAAAGCTGTACCAGCTGCTTCTCTCGTGCCCCGTTCCCTCAGCACCTGGATAACTGTCATGCATCCTCATCTAAACTCACCATCCCCTGCAGTCTTCACGAGGACTTGCAATGGCTTCTTGCTTCCAAGCCCGCCTCCTTATAGCTGGGTCCCTATTCCTGCCCCTCCTGCCTGGATCCGTGTCAGTTGTTCATCCCTTGGATCTACCTACATGACCGTCCCCCCCTGCCTGGTTGGGTTCTGGCATCTCATCACAAGGCTGTGCTTTTTGTAAGTGCCAGGCATGTCTCTGCTCCCTTTGTCCCCAGGGCTGACCTTCTACTTTCAGATCTGCCTCTCTTTGTACATCCCAAGGAATTAGGCGGGTACCTACATTTCAGTATCAGATGCCTACACCTCACCTACCCTTGTAAGTTTGCCAGTGTTGTCATGGCCATCTCAGGATCTACAGCCTCAAGAAAAAGTACAAAAGGAGAAGGGGTCCCCATGACTGATGGGACTTAGACATTTCTGGCCATGGGATGAGCAGTGGGAATCATCAGCTCATGCTTGCCTCACAGGGCAGGATGGGGGCAAGGGTCACCTCATGGAGGCTCCTGGTCTAACTGGATCCCCTCTTCTCAGGTTTTGGAGAAATGAGATGAGACTTGTTGGGGGAAAACTGTGTAATCAAAAGAAAGGGAAAATGACAGACTTTGTCCAACCCTCACCAGTTTCAGAGAATGAACTCTTGCAAGGGTGTTTTATTACTTAAATGTATTTCTCACAGAGGTGATACTGAGCAAAGAAAATCCTCTTTGAGTGACATGGCTTTTTCGTTCAGCACTGCAGGATCTTTCATCTCTAAGCAGCAAAATCAGGCAGTAATTCAAAGTTTAAGTTACTGTTTCATTTTAAAAATATCACCTTAACCTTTTGCACTTGGTCAAAGTCTGCTTTGGCATTTTTGGTCAGCTTTAGCTATAGCTTTATTTTGTTGGCTCTTATGAACATATGCAGGCTTTATTCAGAAAGGCATTTGGGGTTTATTTTCTCCAGCAAGCAAAGGGGGAGGGAGGAAGGCATTGGGCTAAAGAGCAGGCATAAAGTGAGGCTGAGTGGCTGGTGATGGTTATCTTATGCGAGGCCACTGTGAGATGTTAATGGCTTTTTTTGACCTTGGCAAGTGTTAGCTCTGGGAAAGGAGTTGGTGGATATGCTTAGCTGGCATCTGTTTTCTCATTCTTCAGAATGTCAGGGGCAGGTTTCCCTGGTGGCACAGTGGTTAAGAACCCGCCTGCCAATGCAGGGGACACGGGTTCGAGCCCTGGTCCGGGAAGCTCCCACATGCCACGGAGCAACTAAGCCCGTGCACCACAACTACTGAGCCTGCGCTCTAGAGCCCGTGAGCCACAACTGCTGAGCCCGCATGCCACAACTACTGAAGCCTACGCTCCTAGAGACCGTGCTCCGCGACGAGAGAAGCCACCGCAATGAGAAGCCCACACGCAGCAACGAAGAGTAGCCCCTGCTCGCCGCAACTAGAAGAAAGCTCACGCGCAGCAACAAAGACCCAACGCAGCCAAAATAAATTAAAAAAAAAAAAAAATGTCAGGGGCTGCTGGGGATGCGACCTGGACGCTTTATCACTCGAGAAATCTGCTGCTTCTCTTTCTCCGTCTGTATTTCTTCTCCCTCATCTGTGAAGTCTCTGTTTCTAAGTGAAGTGAGGGGTTTTTCTGAAGAGGCCGTACGAGAAGTCATTGCTTCAGAAACCAAGACTCAGGAGCCTGTCTCTACAGTGTGTTCGTGATGACAAAGAAATGAAGACAACGCGCAGCAGGCGCCCTGGGACCACCCCTCAGAGATGCTCTGGGGCAGGAGGCCACACGTCCTCCTGCTGCGGGGACCAGAGCAGAAAGGTGACTTCACCGTTTTCTGAGCCCCAAACGATTAAGTCCCTACGAAGCCTGCATTCTCAGGAGTTTAGAACAGGAGAAAATTAGTTTGAAGCCCCAGAAGAGGCCTTCGCTGGGCTACTTGGCAGAGGTTGTGGATCTGATACACACTTCTCACTCTGACCTTCCTTCTGTGGGTGACATGGTCCTCCCAGTCTTTTGTTGACTGCGAAGTGCTCTTTCTGCTGTAGCCACTTCAAATGTCTGTGGTTTTCTTCCCTCATTTCTCTGAGAAGCTCATTCCTTCTTTGATGATAGGTCTGGCAGGGCTTGTGGGAGGCGAAGGAGGTGCTTGCTATCTGTTGTCATTCATTTCTTCCTTCATTGAACAAATAAGCGTTCCTAGTATGTACTGGGCACACCTTTAGGTGCCCAAGATGCAGCAGGGAAGATAAGGTCGAAGATCCCTGCCCTCCTGGAGCCCAGGGTCCAGTGGGATCATGACAAGAGCCCTGCAGAGATACTTTGGAGGGACACCACCTCGTTGCCTTTTCAGATGCAGAACATCGTAACCCTAAGGATGTGCTGCCTTGGTACACGTCACAGAGAGTGCCTCCCAGCTGCGTGACTGAGAGTGGTTCCTGCAGGCACCATGGGTGGGCTGACCAGGTGGACCGTAGTCAGCTCAGCACTGGACTTGGTAAACATCTAGACATGAGACCATATAATTAAACTCTTAAGAACACAGCCTTTAGAGTCAGATGGCCTGGGCTTGAATTCTGGCTCTGCAACTTAGAGCTGGCTTTCCCTGGGCAAACAACATTTCTGAGCCTATATGGCTATTATAATAGTTCTTACCTCGTAGGCGCTGGGGTGAAAATGAAAGAAGGAAGTGTAGGTAAACTTGTAGCCCAATGCCTGGGGTTCCGTGACTAACTGCAGTGAACATTATATATATTATTAAGGCTTTATAATCCCTTTCTACCAGCATTGTGGAGGATACAGATATACTTAGTGTTCGTAGCTTTACTCTGAAGGATGCTCAGGTGTATTACATAAAAGCCCTGCAGTCCAGCAGCGAAATGATAAACAGGGAGAACACATTAGGGGGACGGAGGCAACAAGAGGAGCAGGCCGGGGGCCTGGAGGTTGGGTCGTGGAGGCTGGAGATGTGCCTGGAGCAGGGGTTCTGCTGGAGCAGGAGAGGCCGGGATGTGTTCGGGGAGCCCTAGTCCGAGTGGGGAGGCTGGGAAGCAAAAGATGAAGGCATTCGGGTGAGAGGAACATCCGAGTGACTCAAGGACTGGGGAGTGAGGTGGAGAGCAGATGTTGAAGGAATGGGGCTCTGTTGCTGGAGAAGCAAAATCAGGACCAGAGGTGACGGGCGTCAGAAAGAAGGGCTTGAGTTTAACCCGGGCCTGTGGGGAAAATGTCAGCATTTGGGGGGTCTTCAGTCTGAGTCCCCAGTAAGCAGGGAGAATCTCACTGGGTAGTAGAAAGGACTGTCCAAGCTTTGCATCTGGTAGACTCTGAGAGTCCGGATGCCATTCACGGGGCCAAGGAGCATCAAGGCCTGGAGTTGTGTGCTGAGAGATGACATCGTTTGGGCAGCTTGACCGGACACGATGACCCAGAGCCGTGTGGCATCGCTCAGCAGGCGGTGAGGTGGGTGGGACCGCCATCCATCCATTCATCTGTCCGAGCAGCTGTGTGTCCATCCACTGTTAATTCAGCACCTACTATTTCTTAAATGCTGTGCTGGGCACTGGGGCTAAACAAGTGAATGAAAACCTCCAGTTTATGGCGCTCATGAGACAAACGGGCAAGAAAGCCGTCATGGCAGTAGAGCGCCGGCGTTGGGGTTGAGGTGGGCACAGGGGCTGGGAGCCTTAGGGGACACCTGCTACAGGCTCTGTGGGGGGAGCTGCGGACAGAGCAAGGTGTTCAAGACGGAGGGGCCCAGGTGGAGCGTGTGTGGTCGACTAGGGGGTCTGTACCCTGGAGCAGAGTGGGCGGGTTTGGGAGAGAAGCAAAGGCATGAGGTTGGGGCCATAGATCACCAGGGGCCTTTCCTGCTGGGCTCAAATCTTTATTTCCGTCTGAGGATGACAGGGAACACGGAATGGGTGTGAGGGGGTGGAATATCACAAACATTTTTTTTTTTAATTTTTTTTTAAAATTTTTTTATTTATATATTTTTTATTTATTTTTGGCTGTGTTGGGTCTTCGTTTCTGTGCGAGGCCTTTCTCTAGTTGCGGCAAACAGGGGCCACTCTTCATCGCGGTGCGCGGGCCTCTCACTATCGCGGCCTGTCTTGTTGTGGAGCACAGGCTCCAGACGCGCAGGCTCAGTAGTTGTGGCTCACGGGCTTAATTGCTCCGCGGCATGTGGGATCTTCCCAGACCAGGGCTCGAACCCGTGTCCCCTGCATTGGCAGGCAGATTCTTAACCGCTGCGCCACCAAGGAAGCCCATCACAAACATATTTGCATTTGACAGAACTCACTCAGGTGTGGAGAAGCCCTTGGAGGCACGGCTGGGAGGACCGGAGGAACAGGAGAGCTGCCAGCGCAGGGGATCCCTGGGCTGTCCTTTCCACTCTCCAGACAGCTGCGGGAGGAGGATTCCTTTTCTTCAGCGATACGGAGGGGAGGCTTGGGCAGGTTATGCACATCGCTCCGGTTCTCACCTCCAGTAAGCAGCCAGAGCCCTGAGTGTCGGATTTCCTTCTAGTTAACACTGAGAGCTGCAGGCGGAGCAGGGGGCAGAAGCCTGTCCCCTTCCGTCATCACAGCTGCAGAGGTGAGAGTTTCGGAGAAATCAGGTGCCACCTCGACTCGACTCGCCTGCCGCCTCCTGTGAGTCCTGTGTGGGAGGCTCTGCCCCAGAGGTGTCAGGGGACCTCGAGTGGGAATGGCGGCTGAGAAAAGGCAGGGCCTCCAAGGAAGCCGGGACAGAGGGAGAGACAGGCATCCCAAGGGCATTTCTAGCAGTGGAAACATTTTATTTTAAGCAGGTGCCAGCACCTCGGAACACTCTCTCCCTTTCTCCTGGAGCTGCCTGAGCCCGCCTGAGACTCCTGAACGGGCCCCTGCTCCCGCCCGCCCCTCGTACCTCCCAGAGGGTTTCTGCTTCTCCTCCGCTTGCGGCATTGCCCCCACCCTCTTCCTTGTATTCCTCCTCACTGTGCCTCCCGCCTCTCTTTCTGCCGTGCCTTCTCCACTGTCGTCTTTTCTTCCTCTCCCCTTTCATTCTTATTTGTGTCCTCTCCTTCCTGACCTGTGTTTCTCCTCATCTGTGAGGTGGGAGTGGTGGTCCCTGACCTCCTAGGGTTCCTGGGAAGATGATTAGTTCCTTATTTCAGCAAGCCCTTTCTACCCACTTTCCAAGTGTGGGGCTTCTGTCTGGCCCTGGGGGGTGTGAGTACAAGCAGCGTCCAGTTCTTGCTCTCAGGGAGCTTCCCGCCAGGTGGGAGTCAAGTTCAGAGGTCTGATCGCTTGCTTGAGGCCCTGGCTGGGCCACTCTGGACCGCCAGCCTCTGAAAGTGCTCTGCTGGGGAGAGGCCCCGTGTTCTCCGACAGTTACTCTGTTAGCCTGGAACAGCTTCAGGCCCTTACGCCTCCAGGGGAGGTAAGTCTGGGTGCCTTCAGCTTCCGGAACGCGAAGGAAAGGTGCCCACATCATCTTGTCCAGTTCTGTTGGCTAACCAGCTTGACTTCTGTGAGCTCTCTTAGCTAATTACAGTAATTCAAAGTGACTTTGAATAACATCACTATCAGTAGTGCAGCTGACAAGCAAGGGTTTCGTTGGGCATGATTTAGGGAGATGTGGCCAGCGGTTCATTTCCCCTCTAGAGCTCAGCGTCGTGGCAGCCTCCTTCCTGCGTCTCCCCAGCTCTGGATCACTCCCCTCCTCTTGACCTCTCCCTCTTCATCCAGCCCTCCTGGGATGCCTGGCAAGGCTTGGCCAGACCCCTGGCAGTGGAGGAGTCTGTGAGGCACCACACACAGCAGTAGACTAGGGGGAGGTGGAATGATCTGGATTAAAAGTGAAGCTGCCATCAACAGCTTTGTGACCCTGAGGCCATCATTTGCTTTCTCAAGCTTGCAAAGTGTTTCCGTCTATAAAACCAACACCAGCTCTCACCCAGGGTTATGTGAGGTGCATCACATAAATCAACAGGCCCGTCGTAAGTACTTGCTGTGTGTTGGGGCTGAGACGCAGGGGCACGTTTCCTTCAGGACGCAGCCCTGTGCTCAGGTAGCCGAGGTGCCTGCGGTCAGGGCAGCGAGGAGAACAGCACTGGGCACTCAGGCAGGAGCCCACGGAGGCCTGCCTGGAGGGGGCGTGGAGCCAGGCAAGCGAGAGGGAGGGTCTGAGTCTCTGCTCTCATGCTTAGGTGTCGGGAGTGGCATGCCTCTTCTTTTTTATTAAACCGGTTTCATTTCTACTTGGAGCCCGTTTCCTACAGGGCTGGGGGGAGACCTGACCTCAGTCGTTTTATGAGTTTTGCCTCCTTCCTGGGTCCTGTCAAGGGTCTAAGCTCTTACTCGGAGTCAGACGCTGGGCTGGGGTGGAGGTGCTGCTCTGCCCGTCACCTCTGCACAGAGGCCCTTGCTTTTTGTTCCCTCATTCCTTTACTCAGCTTATTTTCATTGAGCACCTACTATGTGCCAGGTACTTTTCCAAGAGCTTTGGATATAACAATGAATAAATCAAAGATCCCTGTCCTCATGGAACTCACATTCTAGCAAGACAAACAGAAAGCAGCAAATCAGTAATTTAAGCAGTGTATTACAAGATGATAGATTTCATATTTTAAAAAGGTAAAGTAGAACAATGTTAGGGCATCAGAATGCCAGGTTGTCATTTTAAAAGGGTACTGAGAGAAGGCTTCAGTGAGAGGGTGACATTTGAGCAAAGGCCTCAAGAAGATGAGGGGATGCAGGGAGGGGCCCTTAACCGTCCCTGTCTCCAGGGCCCCTATGGGTCTGGGGCTCCCTGCTGCTTCCGGGCCATGCTTGGCCAGGCTGTGTGGGGTTCCGTCTCTTTTGGTGCATACCTGGCGGTCCTTCCTCCCAGGTGTCTCCCCACGAAGCCGACAGGAAGCAGGGCCTGGGAACTCCAACTCCTTCCTCATCTGCACTGTCTTCCCCAAATCCCAGATAGAGGAAAAATCCCAAAGAAATTTGAAATTTTTAAATAGTATCTAGCCTTCAGAGGATCCCACACAGAGCAGACATCAGGAGAATGACTCAGAGGTGAGAAGCAGTGGAGGTGAGGCCGGGAAGCCCCAGAGTTGTGATGTCTGGGAGCAAAAAGCGTGGACCAGGGGCAGGGAGTAGTGGAGGTGAGGCTGAGCGCGTGTGAGGTGGGACTGACACAGGTGACACCTGCAGGGGGCGCTCGCCTCACCAGGGTCTGGTCAGGGAGGTGGGATGCAGCCCCTGGAGGGCTCCCCAAGTCAAAGGCTGTAGGAGTTGGCTGCCTTTAGGGAGAGGGTATCTTTTTCTCAGGCCCCCTCAGGGTATCTTGTCCCTTTGGCGTTTCCTGTGCAGGACCTTCCACTGGCTTTGTTATACGAGTTAAAGGAGCTTTATTCAGCCTTGCCCCTGAAAACAGACCTGGGACATTCTTTACACAAATCTTCATTTGCTCAAAAGGGTTTGCTAAATTGTTGACAAGATGAGCAAGGTCGGGAGCAGGTGAGGAAGCTACTTAAGAGAATGACCTCCCACGAGATGCATGACTTCTTCCAGCCTCAGTTTCCCCATCTGCAACATGAAAGAGAGTCTTTGCAAGACCTCAGATGCTGCAATTCATGGTGCCCATGTCGAGTCTTCTCACTGTACTGGTGCCTGTGTATGTCAGTGAAGAGAATGTGTGCTTTAGGAAAACCTCAGTCCATCCTTGGTCTCACCAATCCCTGTTATCCCTGTTGAAGGCCTGGTCTTTGCAATCCCAGGCAGGTCCTGTAGGCGGCGGTGCAGGATCCTCTCTACGCACCCCCCCACCCCGAGCTCGCCCCCTAGTGGGCAGGCGAAGGAGAAAAACTCAGCGCAGTACCGAGGGAGGGAGCAGTTCAGGGGAGGAGATAGGAGTGATTTCTGTGAAGAATTCTAGCACCGCCGGGCAAAGCAACGTTTATTTTTCCCTAGGGATTGGTTTAATAATTATGAAACATATGGAAGAGTTTAAGGAATATTGGGATGAATACTGTATACCCATTGCCAAGGTTTGACAGTTATTAACATTTTGCCCCATTTCCTCTCTCTGTACACATGTGCAATTTTCCCCTGGACCATTTAGAAGTAATTTGTAGACATCGTGACATCTCACCCCTAAGAAAATAAACAGGCATTTTCCTATAAGAGCCCCTTAGTAGGTATTATTACACCTACGAGAGCAATAATTCAGCATCACCTAACATATAATCCGTATTACAATCACAGCATTTTCCCAAAATGCCTTTTAGAGGTTTGTATAATTATTATTATTATTCAAGAACCAATCAAGTCTCACTCATTGCTTTTGTTTCAACTGTTTAATTTCTTCTAGAACAAGGACCTACTCACTTCAGGGGTTTTTTGTTTGTTTTATTTTTTGAGCGTTTAGGCAGTCATCTTATAAAATATCCTCAGTTTTGGATTTGGTTTGTAATGAATAGATTCAAGTTAAGGATTTTTGGCACTGGAACTTCAAAGGCACTGTTATTACTTCCTTTTGAGGCGCATCAGGAGGGACACGCCAGGTGGTCCACTGCTGATGGCACTAATTTGGCCCCTTTGTCCCTTTCTTAAGAGGTGACTGCCAAATGTTTATTGAAAAATGTACATTTCCTCTTTTAATTAGGTATTCTATGGGGTGACACTTGGAGACTGTGTGAATGTCCTATTCCCCAGTGACTTTCACCCAATATTTTTAGTAAATATCAAATGATTCCTTCCTGACTCAATTATTACATTGGTCGGGGGGAGCAAAATGATAATTTTCTCATTCCAGCATTCCTTCTAAATTTATTTAGCTGGCATTCTTCTGTAAAGAAGAGCTTTTCTTTCACATTTTTAGCAACTTGGTTTTAAAGTTTAAGGTTCTACCTTCTTTGGAACTCTTAATTCAGAAAAGGAAAGTGTGTGTGAGAGAGAGAATGTGAGAAGGAGTGTGTGTGCGTGTATGAGAGAGACAGAGACAGAATGAGATGTAAAGGCTGAGCCCTGACACACACAGGCCTTCTTGAGAAGGCCCACCATCAGCCCATTTGAGCTGGTCCCTTCCACTCTGCTCCCTGCTCACTCCTCTCCAGCTTCACTGGCTTCCTGGCTATTTCTCAAGTGCAGTCAACATCCCCCACCTCAGGGCCTTTGCACTTCCCTTTGCCTGGAACCCCCTTCTCCCGATAGCCGCATGGCTCACTTTATTCCGTTCCCTGCCCAGATGTCATCTGGTCAGAAGATTTCCTGGTCACCCATATAATGTACCAGCCCCTCCCCATTACTCTCTGTCTCTTACTCTCCGTCGTGTATCCTCCACAGCCCTCATCAGCACCTGCCCCATACACTTCATGAGAACAGGCCCCTTGTCCCATTGGTTCAGAGCCTAGAATGGGCCCTGGCTTACCATAGGCCCATAAATATTTGGTGAATGCAAGAAGGAACACACATATGCATGCATGTTTGGTAAAGCTCTGAACGAGACCAGAGCCCCTTCCCTTGTTTCTCCTCGCTGCTCCCTCCAGATGACCGCAGAGACCCTCCAGCCCTGGGTAGACAGGACAGCTGTTCCTCAGCCCCGGGATAACGTGTGCCATCAGCAACCGCTAGCTTGGCGCCCAGTTATGAAAGCCTGCAGAGTCGGGAAATTATCTGCCCCCCACCACCTCCACCTTCCTTGACATGATTTTTGGGGAATAAAAACAAATCAGAATTCATCAACTGTGAACAAAATTGTCAACTGTGAACTGTCAACAGTCTGGGTTTAAAATAGATGAGAAGTTGATGAAATACAGCGGGGAAAGCAATTTAAATAAAATGTTAAAAATAATACCCAAAGTGGGCGAGGCAACAGGAAAAGTGCGGTGCAGTGGAGAATGTGAGCAGCGGAGACCTGCGTGAGCAGTGAACCAGAGAGAGGTTATTAGTTTTGCTTTACAAATCACAGAGGAGAGAGATTTACTGGCCATTCACGGGAAAACATTCACTCATTCCAACGTGTTGGCGTGTTATGCGAAATGGAAGGGAAGATTGGTTGGAAAATCTGCTGGCGCGTTTATTTTTAAGTAGGTCAACATTTTGAATATTTCTGCCAATTTGTGAAATCTCTGGCTCTTCTTCTGTCTTCTCTGTTTCTGTGATGATTGGGGAAGGCATTTCTGTCCCAGCAGGTCAAGGGGTGTAGAAGCTTCAGGGGTTTGTATTTATTTTTATATTTGCGTTTGTATGAATATGGGTTCCAGTACTGTATGTAAAGTCCTTAACTTATTTCCCACTTCTTCAACTCTCCTCCTTGCAATAGTTTTGGCTAATTATTTATTTAACTGCTTTATCATAAAATCAATATAAAGCCTTGAGTTTTTCATATTTCCTCTCTTCTGGGCATGAGTCTCAGCCTATACATTGCCCAAGTTCTTCATGTCCAACTGCCCCATATCCTGAGGCTGCCGTTTCATGTTACCTTCTTTCTTTTTAGGAGAATTGAGCCATCTTGGCACAAGGTCTGTGCTTTATGAAACTAAGACAAGGTGATCCATCCCTTAGAGGCTCTCTTTTTAAAAATGGAAGGTGTATTAGTTTGCGAGGGCTGCTGTAACAAAGTACCATGTGTTGGGTGGCTTAAACAGCAGAAGTTTATCATCTCACAGTCCCAGAGGTATAAGTCTGAAATGAAGGTGTGAGCAAGGTTGGTTCCTTCTGGGATTGCCGGGGAGAAGCTGTCTCTTGCTTCTTCCAGCTTCTGGCAGCCTCAGGCATTTCTTGTGGATGGTCCTCTTCCCCCCATGACTCTTCACATCATCTTCCCTCTGTGTGTGTCTGTCTCTGTGTCCAAATTTCCCCTTCTTGTAAGCATGCCAGTCATATTGGATTAGAGGCCACTCTAATGACTTCATTTTAACATGATTATCTCTGTCAAGACCCTATTTCTAAATAAGCCACATTCTGAGATACTGAGGGTTAGGACTCCAACATGAGGGATGTAATTCAACCCATAGCACAAGGTGTAAATCTTTCCCTCCCCGAGGGTGAGCAGGTGGGCAGGACAGTAGTGATTCATCTCTTTTTAGACCAGCTTCCAGTGTTGGCCAGGGCTGGAAGGGTTCACCCCCATGGGCCACGGTGACCTTCTGGTGGTAACTGTACATTTATTGAGCTGTGACTCTTTCCCCTTGTGATGGACAAGCTCCAGGGAGCACCTCTGCCTTTGGCTCTTTGTGAACTTTGTAGACTGAATGGCTCTCCACTCCAAACCCATATACTTTGTTTGTACCTGTTTGTTCCTCTTCTATCCCCCAACCCCAATTTGTTTCCTAAAATGAGGAGTTATGGGTGTCACTTCCCAAGAATGTCAGTTTTCGGTTTGTTTTTAGAGTCCACCTCCAGGCTACAGACTCTTTAAGAGGTAGGCTCACAGGCCACCTGTTTAACTTGGAGCTCTGCAGACCCTGTTCTGACGCAGGACAACAGCCCAGGTGGGGCAGGGTAGGGGGGGGTGCCAGCTGGCTACCTGGAACTCAGGACCTGCAGGGCACACGTGGAGGAAGCAGACACGTGCTTTCTGAGCAAGTCCTAAATGCCAAGAAATCACCATCCATAATTTTGCCAGTTTTCAACTCCTGTTTTGAGAACACTGTGAGGGTGAAGGTGCGGGAGTTCTGAAGGCTTGTCATTTGGTCCTGAGGTAGGGCGGGAGCTAGTGATGTCCCTGTGGTGTTGGGGGACACTTATTTCTCCCTCCCCATATCTCCCTGGGAGGACCCTTTCACTCCCTTGCTCTCTGCTCCCCGCTGCCCCGTTCCCAGGAAAGCTGCCTATGTCCTGTTGGGTGGGAGCCCGGCATCTCTTGGATCAGGTTCATAGTCACAGCCAGGAGCGGCATCCCGGCGTTGGCCAAGTAACATGGGCACTTCTTTTTCTCTTGGCTCCCATTCTCTTGGCGGGTCTATACTCAAGGGGTAGCGTACCTGCCTTATGTTTGCAAAACCTCTGTGTGCACAGACCCTGGCACACTTCTGCCAGGTCCACCCAGGTCTGTGTGTTGTCTCTGCCTGTGATTGGTGGTAAGTGGACCAGGGCTTTCCTAGGCCTCCGTTCCCTGCAGGTTGGGAGAGGCAGTTGGAGGTGTGAAGGTCCCAGGCACGCTGTACAACCTGGTCTAATGGGAAGCCCAGTACTGTGAGAGTTTTGTGTCCCCTCTGGGTAAAGCTGGTGCAGTGACCACCTTTTGGCTTCTATATCTGTTCTTGCCCAGCAAGGACCTGGGGAAGAGGGGATGGGGTAAGAGACTGGTAGGTAACTCCACGGGTGCGACTTGGAGAAGAGCTGTAGGAAGGGAACATGTGTGAGATGCCTGGGTTGTAGGCCCTCAGATGCCTCTGCCCAGAGATATTCAGGATTCGCCACCCTTCCCAGGGGCGTCCCCGCACACGTGCTCTCACTCCTCCTAACCAGCTTCCTCGGGAGATGTGGTGATAGTTGGTCCTTACCTGGATAGAAGCCTATAAACTGTGTTTTATGTTTGATCATAAAGTACTTGACACGTAAACATATATGTATTATGCATGTGTTGCCAAGGCTACTAACAAAACAAAAGCCTCAGAATCCAACGCCCAACTTACGAAATAAACCATTCCCAATTTTCACGATGCGTCTGTGGGCCCCTGTCTGACGCCATCCCCTACCTCCTCTCTGGAGGTGACCTCTATCTTGATGGTGTCTGTCAACGCCGCCCCCCCACCCCGGCTTCTTTAAAGTAGCTTTTACCACATATGTGTATATCTCTAAATAGCACATTTTGAGCTTTATAAAAAAATGAAATTATAGCCTTTTGAGCTTCATTTAAATGCCACATATTGTTCTGGAAGATAAAAGGCAGATGTGTGTCCTTGGAAGATGCATTTTCACCACTGCAGATAAATATTGTTTTCTCTGGTGGCCCCTTCCTGGAGTCAGGAAGAGGCCTGGCTGCCGGCACAGACTGAGACAGAAACTGTGTGGGAGAGGGGTGCCGGGGCCAGCCACGGAAGCTGTGTTACTAGAATCACAGTGCGCAGGAGTCCCTAGGCCAGGCGAGGCCGCACAAGAGGCGGTTGTTCTGGGCACCTGGGAAGCAGATGGACCGATTCCGACTCCAGTGATAGACTCGGGTGAGCGGGGAGGCTGAAAGGCAGAGCGTTAAATGTGGAGCTCAGAGACAGGACCAGGGAGCGCTGTGAGTCAAGGATGGTTCACGACGAGCATCTCAGATGCTGAGCTCTGGCACCTACACTCCTTGCGCAGGCAGAGACTGGTGGCTCCTGGTGGCCGGAACAGAGGTTCAGAGCTGCAGAGCGAACAGGGACCCCATTCTCCTGCTTTTATTATTCAGCAGCTATTGACTGCACACCTACTGTGTGCCAGGGCTATATGTGTATCATATCATGCCAGGGATAAGACCGCGACTAAGACTTTTCCCTGCCATTAAGTACTTTAGGGTCTAGCAGGAAGTCACCTTTTGCTAAAGTATGCTGTGGTAGCAAGCGATCCCCAAGCATCAGTGGCTTGTGACAGCAAGCATTAGTTCCCTGTTCATGTTGCATGCTGGCCGTGGGTTCGCTTCAGCTCTGTTCCGTGTCCTCTGCCATCTGGGACCCAGGCAGAAGGAGCGGCTCTTATGGGACACATGCCGTTTCCATAACAGAGGGAAAAAGCAAGAGGGGAAAACCAAGCAGTGGTTTTTCCAATGTCACACAAACCTGGCTTGGATCATTCCTACTCACCATCTGCTGGCCAGAGCGAGTCATGTGGTCAGGACTGCTGTCACCACAGAGGGGACATCAGATTTCATGACACTCGGCCCTGAGCAAAGTATAGATTCCTCTTCCGGGGAGGCCAGAGAATGTTTGGGAAGAGGATTACCATCTATCACAGATACAAGCAGGCAATTGCAGTCACAGTATGATAAAGCTTTAGAGCGAGTCACTGTACTAATTTTGACTTCATAAAGTAAGTTGACATGTAAAAAACAAAGTGTATTTCCCCCTCTAAATTAGCTTTAGGGATTCTGTTGAGAAAATAGTATGAGAACCACTAGCCTGAACCTGAGGATTGTTCCAGAGAGCTAGCCCAGGGGAGGAGGAGGGGGCGGGGCCAGTAGCAGTGGTCTCCCCTCTAGCCCTGGGCACGTGAACACAGGCTGTGCTAGTTGAAAAGAAGCTTCTTACGCTGGGGACCCACGTGCCGCCTTCCAGCGTTCTCCTTGGTGCGTCTTCTGTCCATTTGGACCATCTGCAGGCACGGCACGTACCTGGGGTCTCTTTTGTGCTGCATCCCTACATACACATATATCCCCCCTCTCCTCATCGTCACATCCACGTGGTCGCACATTTTTTGTTTCCTCACTACGTCAATCGACGTTCACGGTCTGGGCCGTGGCTTCCTTTCTTACGGCCCCCAGCACGCCTGCCACCACACTGGGCCACACCAGACACCCAGCAGTGTGCACAAAAGGGAGTTTTGCATCGAGAGGAAGCCAGATCCCCGTCGGCTCATCTGCCGTGCTCTCTCTGCAAGGGTCGCAGGCGACTGTGTGGCCGACGGTAGGAATTACACAAGTGACTCCAGCTCATGTAGGTTGAAAGCCCTCTCTCCCTACCCTCGGTGTGTAGTCAGTGTGGGGACTGAATACCCCGTTGTCTCACAAGGAGCCAGGATTCATCTGCACTCATGTGTTGCTTTGCAAACGCTGGCGGCCTTTTCAAAGGTATGCGTTTGTGCTTTCCGAGGGCAGGGACCCTATCTCCCCTGTTCTCCCCTTTGAAAGATTCCGCGTGGCGCCTGATAAGAGCTGCACGCACGGTGGGTGCTCCGGCCCTTCTGCCCGTCTCCCCTTCCTTTGAACCTTCAGCAGATACCAGCGTGGTTCTGGGCCCGTGGGCCTTTGCAGAAGCCTGATTGCACACAGGCCTTGATCTGGAGAATTTTGCAGGTCAAAAAGGGAGGGAACTCTCAGACAACTCAGACCCAGGCCAATAGCCCAGCCGCATAATTAGCCACACACGGAGTCCAGTGCAGGCCATCTGTTCTCTCGGTCCCTCCACGTGACAGACACAGTGATGGCGAAGGTTAAGTGCTTGGCCCTGGAGTCGGTCAGACGGGGTTTGGAACCCTGGATTGTGCGTGTCTTGAGCTTTCACAAGTTATTTAGCCTCTGAGTCTCCATTTCTTATTCCATAATGTAGTAATAATGAACTGCTGTTAATCGTTGTGGTCTTCTGCATCTGTAAAGAACCTCCTTCTTTCCTGCTTGGGTTCTGAATCAGTTGAGACTTAAGGGTAAAGAACCGGAGAGAGTGGCCAAAATACGAAGGGGTTGACAGGACGTTGTATGGCTTTGGGGCTTCTAATTTTGAATCCTAGAATTCAGTGGACGTTTCCACCCAGTCCCAGGCTACTTAGACAACCACAGGCATCCTCTGGGGGGAAAGACTGTGTCACACTTAGGTTTTGGATGGTTGAGGCCAAAGCATTCACTCCTCGCTTGCTCCCGGGGAAAGGGCTGGGCCTCACACACCATCCAAACTTACTAAGTAGATTGTTACCCTTCCTCCCCAGGCAGAGGGTGAGCAGCTGAGCGGGCCTAGGGGGGCTACACTGGCAGAGCCTCCCTAGTGGGGGTAAGGGAACGAGTTGGAGCAGCCTTCAGCCTTTTGTCTTTGTGGACCCTCTGGGACTCCACAGATGTTAAGTTTCATCCTGACACTCGCATAAACAGTTACGGTTGAGTTTACCACTTACTAAACTAAGCCTCCCTGGGCGGTGTTTTTAGATGTTATCCTGTGTATTTGGGAAAACATAGAAGGCCATTCCTTAGTTAGCATCCTGTAATTCAGACCTTTAACAGAGGTGAACGCCTCTTCGCTCTGTCTTTGCTTCTGTGAGCCTAACTGTGGTAAGGAGGGCACTGGCGGTTTCCTTAGGAAGCTGGGGAGGGGTCTGCATGGCAGTATTCTTAAGGCTTGTTCTGTCTGTCTTTTGCAGTGCAAGTTGGAGTTCCATGCTTGTTCTACTGGCAAAAGTCTCACCGCCCTCTGCGACGGGCCCTGTCCATGTCTCCCGGAGCCCAAGCCACCAAAACTCAAGGCAGAGAAGAATGGTGAGTGGGCATCGCAGGACACCCCCTGAAGGGGAGCTGTGTGGTCAGGGCGGCCTGACATGGCCAAGGTCCTCCCTCCCCAGACGCCAGGAACCTGGCCCTTAGCAGGGGCATTCTAGCTCGGGCTGGGGAGACCGTTATGCTCGGCAAGTACTCTAGTCATTTAGGGACGCCAAACTGAACCGCCTTCAGCTGCCATTAAATAGAAAAAGAAGAGCTGAGAGTCTTTGAAAATAATTCTGTTAGACCAAGATATGCACTAGGTTCTTCCAGAGGTCAAACTGGCTATGGTGTAGGAAGAGCAGGGTTTCAGCGTTAAGACCAGGCCTGCCCTGGGGTGCGCCTTGGTCTTCCTTGAACTCTAATCTCTAAATCCTTTGAAAGGCCAGATTTCAAAACATAGACTGCAGAGATGTCACGATGATGGACAGTATCCCCCCACAAAAGCAATTCTCTACTACTATGTTCCGCTTCTGCCTGGCATGCGACACAGAGCCAGGGGGTGGATGGAAGAAGAATGACTCCCCAGGCGCTGCGGTTTCTCTTCCATGGCTGAGAGGGGCGGCAAAGGTCGGGCTTATCTGGATGTTTTCATGATGGAGAAAGTAATGTTGTCCCTCTGGTCTCAGCCCCTTACAAGCCTTCCGTAATGAGACCCAAGATAGAAGTTTGCGTTGGCTTTCTGTGGAGCTGGGCTTTCTCAGCTGTAGGTGGCTGTCCCCTGGAAAATGTTGGACATTCGTGTGTGAGTGTGTGTGCGTGCGTGCACACGCGTGTCTTCTAAAGCCTGCAGGTATTTGTGATGGAGGAGAATGAATAGGGTGTAAGTGTTTATCCACTTACCTCTTCCTAAGCTGTTTTGTCTTTTCCAAGGCACATAGATGGAGATGTTCAGGTGTAAATTTGTTCATGGTGATTGCTGGAATGTTGTGTTAGAAGGCTCTTTGGGAGGTTTAACCCAGGATGTGGAAGGACATTGTAAACTGTAAAGCACTGGGGTCACAAATAATCTCCACAGGTTAGTCTTGGTTACCAAAAAGCTGATCTCATTGCATTTTGGTCTGATCATCTATATAACTCTAGTAAGAAATGTTAACTAGGGACTTCCCTGGTGGTGCAGTGGTTAAGAATCTGCATGCCAATGCAGGGGACACGGGTTTGAGCCCTGGTCCGGGAAGATCCCACATGCCATGGAGCAACTAAGCCCATGCACCACAACTACTGAGCCTGCACTCTAGAGCCCGCAAGCCACAACTACTGAGCCCATGTGCCACAACTACTGAAGCCTGTGCGCCTAGAGCCCGTGCTCTGCGACAAGAGAAGCCACTGCAATGAGAAGCCCGCGCACCACAACGAAGAGTAGCCCCCGCTCGCCACAACTAGAGAAAGCCTGTGTGCAGCAACAAAGACCCAACAGAGCCAAAAAAAAAAATTAATTAATTAATTAATTTTTTTTAAAAAAAAGAAATGTTTACTAATCTACACAAGCCTCCTTGTACTGTGGTCAGAAAACCTAAAGCCGTGCCGTGGTAAGCAACTACAAAGCCCACAAAATTAACTTCTGTCTGGAGATTTCTTAAGAATCTTCTTAGGAAGTCTCAATAGCCTCTCTTATTCCAAGTATATTCTTTATTGCTTTTATTTAGTCTTCTCTTCTGAGACAAGGAAACCAATCCAAGAAAGCCATTTCTACCATTTTGCCTGTAGTTTTCTGGGAGGGCTTCGTGGTTCTTTAAACAAAGTACAACCCTTGTTTCTTCATGGCGGGTTTGTCACATCTGATTAAATGAGATTCACTCTCAAATATGACTCTCCAGGTATGGCCTTGGCTGTACCATCTATTTATTCAGTTACTTACTGGTGAAAACTAGAAGAAATTCTTATCGAGCCTGTGCGAGAGTAACTACCTTGGCATTGAAAGTAAAAAGACTCAGAAAAAAAGTGTTGTTCCAGAATTCTGAGAGGTTAGTGAGAACAAGATTACCACTTGAAAGGGTTTCATTTCCAAATGCTTGTAAAAGCACAGACCACTAAGTTAATAGTGAGAGATGGGTCAGTAAGACAGCAAAAGGACTTCATTATATGCCTGTCAGAAATGAGAACAATAAAAAATAATACCAGCAATATTCTAAAACCAGTGATCAAAATTATGTTTCCTTCATTAGTTCCTGCAATCCTGTCTAATTATTTTTTGTTCCACTGGCTCTTGGGTCAACTGTCTGCTCTTATGAAGTCATCAGAGTCCTGGAACTCCACACTCTGTCTCTAGTATCATCTGGCAATTATCTAAGAAATATCACCTTGGAAGCCTGTAACAAGGCATCTGTTATTTGAAGTATCCATCAAACTTGGTACACTTCTTTCCATGAGGCTCTGAGATTGTCCTTTTTGGGTAAAGACCCAATTTCTGCTGTGACTTAAAGCAAATATTTTATATAAGCATGAGGGGAAGCAGGAACTACCTGTTGGTGATAAGACTGAATGTAGTTAATTTATTACATATCCAACAATTTCCTAATGAAGGAGAGTATAATCCTCTATCAGGATAGGATGCTTAACTATTTAATATGAATTTGATCCGTGTTTCCCTGGAGGATAAGGGCATATTACGGGCAGTGAGGGCACTGATAGATCCCCAGGGTCATTATGTGAAATGAAACATTTAAATGAAGAACATTTTACCCAGACAGAATCAGTCAAGGGAAGGCTGACTTTTTCCTTTAATTTGACGATTCTTTCCATGTAGCTCTCGCAACAGTTTGCGCCAGGCAGCGAGCGCTGAACTGAGGTTGTGGCAGTTGGGATGAGGAGGAGGGGATGGATGCCCAAGAGGGATTGGAGGTGAAATGCAGGTCAGCTTTCATTTGGCCACTTGCCTGTTGGGTGAAGGGCGGAGGAGGAGTGCCCACCCGTCCACCCCCCCCCCTTACCTGGCAGCCGCCCCTCTCTGAAGCTGCAGTGGGAGCGGCGTCTACAGGCAGACTGTATCCATGAGACACACCGTGGCTCTGAACAGCATCCAGAGCAGTCTTGTGTCTGTGCCTGTTACAGAAATGACATTTGACAGTCTCACAAATGCACGTGTGTCAAAAATGTGACATTACTGTTGTTGATGATGATATTTTATTTTCAACCTTACCTCTATGTTGAACCGTGGTTCCTTCTGGTAATACAAACATTAGTGAAGTCGTTTCCAGGTAAATTCTGTCAATTCGGGATTCTATCTAAATTCTAGGAAGTAGGGGTGGGATGAGGGCTTATGAGCTACCATACTGGTGTGAGGTGGCTCCTGGTGTGTCTCTTTCTTTGGAATCTCCCTCTCTGGGGTTTTGCAGTTTTTAATGAGCTGTCCAGCAATGTTTCATCCTCAGTGCGGCCAAGGAGAGATGTTTACGATCCTGTCCGTGACCTCTGCTCACTCGTACCGAGTCCTCTTTCTTCTAAGCCGACTCTTCTGAGTTCACTCATCCTCTCACTGCCCCTCCTTGGCCCCCTTCAGGGCCACACGTAACTTCTGTGACCTTCTGGTGTCAAGAAAGACTGTGGTGAGTTTGCTCTCTCAAGCCGTCTCTCCTTGGATCTGCCCAGCAGCCACTTCTCTTCCACGCAGAGGACATCTTTATGAGACTTACCTCAAAGTGGGCTTCATATTGGTAGAAAGACACAGGTCCTCTTTGCTGCGGGGCCTCCAGCTGTCAGGGGTTTCAAGAGTGCGTCTTCCTGCCCAGGCCCCAGAGCTGAGTTTGGAGACCGGAAAGCTGTGGTGAGTGGAACGTTTCCTAGGGACTCACGGGCCTCTGCCTGTCCGCCTTCCTTTTGTAGCCCCAGCTGTGATCAGTACTGGATGTGAGTGTCCAGGGTGTGTCAGGCCAGGGTCTAACTAGCTCTCTTTCTGATCTCACTCTGCTTCTTCCAGCCTTTGGCCGTTTGAGTTACAGCAAACCCGGTTCTTGGAAATCAAAAGTCTCTTGTCTCAGCTTTGGTTTTGAGATCATTTTTAGGAAGTCAGAGACAAATGGTTGATTTTTTGTGTGTGTTCTCTTTGTTTTTTCTGGCATCTCTCCTTTGATGTGGCCCCTGGGGAGATGGTGGAGGGTGGAGTCATCCTTTAACACCTCTGAATATTTCCTCTCACACCTCTCAGTTACTCGTGACCTTGGACAAGTTACTGAATTGCTTTCTCTCTCATCTCTGTGATACCAGACCATCCTCAAGAGTATAGCCTAATGATTGTCCGAAGGAAGGGGAAAATTAAAAAGAAGGAGATTGAGTCTGGGGGGAGAATGGATACATGTATATGTATGGCTGAGTCACTTTGCTTTGCACCTGAAACTATTATAACATTGTTAATCGGCTATACTCCAGTATAAAATAAAAAGTTAAAAAAAAAAAAAAGAGGGAGATTGAAGTCTACACATTAAGCTTGGGTTTCTGTACCTTTTCTAAGAGTCTCCTAGGAAAGATCCCTCCCCAGTTTCTCTTGGTGTTTTCCAGTACCCAAGAGCCAGCCCAGTTAGGAAGTCGCCTCTCACATCTAATGTTAACCCTTTAGTTCTGGGTTTTGCCGCTGCTTTTTCTTCAGTCCTCAGTAAAGAATGTGAGGAATGTCTGAAGCACTTGTTTCTTGATTTCTTTACAGTGGTTGAAATTTTAGGGGTAAAATAGAGGACTGTTAGGGTCTTGAAGATACATTTTTAAACTAGCCCACCCCATACCTGCTGCTCTCCCCACCCTGACACCCCTCCCCTCCGCTCGTTCACAGAGACAGACCTCTCCCCTTGGCCTGGGCTCAGCAGCCTTGTTCGCTCCCTCATGGCTGAGGTGAAAACTTTGTAGTTGTAGGGTATCAGGTCAGGAAAGATCTCCCCTGTCTTCCTCCATACCATGGCACGAGGGGACCCTTGTGTTCCTCGAAGGCGCCTCGGGTTTCCCCACGGGGACCAGGGGTAGGCCCAGTGGGTCAGGCCTCCGACCTCCCCTAGAGTGGCTCCATCTTTATGCTTTACCACCTCAGATCACATCTGTAGGAAAGGAGTTTGCCACCAGGGAGCCATTGTTCAGTTCCCATTTACCCCAAGAGAAAACTGGAGGCCTATGGAGAGAAAGCATCTCTCCTCAGGTCAGACAGTGGGCAGGTGTGGGGCAGGGTCAGAGCCCGAGCCTCTCGACGCCTGGGCTAGTGCCCTTGTCCCCCGTGTGTCCTCCCTTAGGTCACAGCCAGCCAGGTCCTTCGCCTAAAGATGGTCGAGGGTCTGTAGCTGAGGTGGGTGGGAGTTAGATTTATTTCTCCGGGGTGTGACGTCGCTTGCCTGGATCTTGATGTGTGAACCATCGGGCAGAGAGTGGCCCTGTGTTCCCACAGGCAGCAGTGTTTGGAAGGCATCCTGCAGAGTCTCTCCCGCCCCGTCCTCCTCCACCTTTGGAGGAGAGAATAGAGCGTACAGCACTGTCTCTAAGGCCAGCTCCTTCTTTGCTTCTGTTGTCACAGGTTAGCTTTCGGAGGAGGGATGGGGGCCCAGCCAGGCGGCCTCAGGTGTTCGGGAGACGACCGTGGAGCTGTAACCCCTTGCTGGCCTGACTGTGCTGGGAGGTGGGGAAGGAAGTTCCACAGATCCTTCCAGCAGGGCATGCTAAAGAGGAAATAACACCTTCCTCCAGCTGAGCTCTTGGGAACAGTAGAAAAATAGTCTACAGTGATTTTCTTTTCTCAAATGGTGATTTCAACCTGAGGGCTAGATTCTGGGGGGAAAAGTCCTGGGCTGACAGACGGTTGTCTAATTCCATTACTTATCACAAGTCGAGCTGGGGAAATGTGTTTAAACGGGAACAGGAGGTGGTGCCAAAGAGACGGGATGAAAAGTCCTTCCTCGCTGTGATGTCTCAATGGAAAAATCCTAAAAGGGTCCTGCTGCAGAGGCTCCCAGCAAAATGAAGGTTTATCTTTGCAACCACGAAAGAACATTTTTCTTTAATGCCTATTGTGTAACAGGGTGAAGGCCTCGGGCTTGCAAACTTGCAATTTAAAAGCGGTTTATATTAACCTTTTCCATACCCATTCAACTTCGCTCACTGATTATTAGTACTACAGTATGGTCAAAAATTAGACATGTAAAGGAACATTTCATTTTTAGGGCCTTGTTAATAGAAATGTCATGAGCTTTAAAGAAAAAACAATTGGGGGTTAAATTAGCAACTGCATCCAAGAAGAAAAACATATTTGTCAGGACTCTGGAGGTAAATGCCGACTTTGGCTTTGAACTCAGATTCTTCTTCTGTGAGTTCAGCTCTGGGAAAGTAGACCACAGGTTCTCCTGGTCATTCTGAAGCTTCCTTGGTAGCAACTGATTGGAGAAAGCTAAAGGTGAAAAGACAGAGAAGGGTAAACTGAGGGAGAGGGTGGCCAGGGTCATAGCTGGAGTCCAGAGAAGGAGATAGAGGTTGGTGTTAGAAATTAATGGCTTTGCTAATTCACTCAGACAGCACTCTTCTCCTGCCCTTATTTTTTATTTATAAATTAATACCCATTCTTATATAAAATCCAAGTATCATGGCAAAAGTGTCTCATCTTCCCAGTTCTATTAGCTTTCTGTTGCATATGCTTCCAATTATTTTTTGTAAACATATACTAATATACTTTTAAAACTGTACCCATCCAAAATCAGGATCACATTCTACATAATATTTTGCACCCTGCCTTTTTTGTGTGTCGTACGTATGTTTTCATGGAGGGTCACATCTATCTGTCTGTCTGTCTCTGTCTCCTCCTGCCCAAGCCCCCTGCCCCCACCTTGCTCTCTTTCTAGCCACCCTGCCAGCTCTGCTCCCTTGAACTCCAGACTTAAATATGTAATGAGTGCTCCACATTTCTGTTTGGACGCCCATAGGCATGTCAAACTTCACATGTCCAAAATGAAACTCCGGATCTCCCCCCAAATCTGTTCCTTCTTCCTGTAGTATTTGCCATCTTAATTAATGGCAGCTTCATATTTCAATCTGCTGAAGTAAAAAAAAAGAAAACAAAAAACCTTCTTCCTCTCATGTGCCACATATAATCATCATTTGAGTCTACTTTCAAATAGATTTTCAAATATGAGCACTTCTTACCACCTCCACGGTTACCACCCTAGTGGTCCAAGACATCCTCATCTTTTATTTCAATAGCTTCCTAATTAATTTCCTGGCCCCTACATTCTCTTTTGAACATAGGAGTTAAACATTCTGTAAACTGTATGTCAGATTGTATAATTCCCTGTTCAGGCCACTCCACTGACTTCCCATCTTGTTAAGAGGAAAAGAGAAAATCCTTTCAGTGACCTGCAAGGCCCAGCATGATCAGGTCCCTGATCAGGTCGCAGTGGGTTTCTCAAATGTGCCATCATATCCTGCCTCAGCCTGGACTGTCTTCCCAGACATCTACATGGCTCCCTCCATCAGCCACCCTTCAATCTCTGCACAAACATGGCCTTCTCAGGAAACCCTCCCCAGCACTTCCTATCTCTCTTTCCTCCTTTATTTTTTTCCATACCATTTATTACCTTCCAATATATTAGATAACTTGTTTACCTATTCTGTTTATTGTCTGACTTGCCCAACTAGAATGGAAGTTATATGAGGGCTTTTTGTCTGGATTTCCAACAATTATTGGTCAAATGTTGAATGATTCTACCTCATTATTTTTAAAGCATTGTCCATTATACAGATTAACCATAGATTATAATGTTTAAAATGGCCAAAAAAAAGATTTACTGTGACAAGAGATCATCTGTAGAAGGTGCTTAATATGTGTATTAAGCCCTTGGTGTATATGTTTAATTCTTCTAACAACCAAAAAATGTCATCTGTAGTGCTGGTGAGAAAATTTGAGATTTGGAGCTTTTTGGCACCTTGCCTAAGGCCACCCAGTTAATAAATGAAAGAGCAGGGATTTGAAGTCTTTCCTAGAACGTGTGCTCTTATCCTCACGTTATACTGTGTTTTTAACCTAAATTGAATATCCATCGAAAGGGCAGACTGCCTTTGGAAAAAGAAAAAAAAAACAAAAAACCACACACGTACATTCACACATTTTAAACTAAATTTCCCTGTGCTTTCAGTGCTCAGAGAATGCACTCCGTCACTGATACCACAGCCCTCTCTGATGGGATTTTTCCAAGGTGAGAGAATCAGTGCCCTCACTCATTTTCTCCTCTTTCTTTCTGTAACGCGCCTTGATCTCTGAAGTTTATCAGAACCCTGGCGTGGGCTCATTCCTCACCACCGTGTAGTACGCTTTCCTGATAGCCACAAGTTTCCGACCTAGCTTCTTAAAGATAAAAATTCATTTGTAATCTGTCCTGAAGTCGACTGTTCTTTCATTGCCCTGCTATCTATTGCTGTGAGAAGAAAAGACAGCATCACAATACAAAATAAATTGAAATTATAATCGAAAGAGAGCAAGTGGCTGCCCCGTCACCAAGCCAGCTGCTTAGTAAAATCTTGGTAGGTCTCGTCCTTCCTAGGGCCAAGGGTTGTAGTGGGCACCGGGGCCTTGGCCGAGGGGTGAGCAAAGGAAGGGGCAGCACCTTCCCAACAGGTGCAGTGAGAAGTAAATGAGCTCAATTTCCACTATAGATGTAGAGTTCAACAAATACAGCTGTATCATCATCATCATAATCATCATCATCTTGATGATGGTTCTCTGTTTAAAAACTCAAATGGTGGGGCTTCCCTGGTGGCGCAGTGGTTGAGAGTCTGCCTGCCAATGCAGGGGACGCGGGTTCGAGCCCTGGTCTGGGAAGATCCCACATGCCGCGGAGCAACGGGGCCCGTGAGCCACAACTACTGAGCCTGCGCGTCTGGAGCCTGTGCTCCACAGCGGGAGAGGCCGCGACAGTGAGAGGCCCGCGCACCTCGATGAAGAGTGGCCCCCGTTTGCCTCAACTGGAGAAAGCCCTCGCACAGAAACGAAGACCCAACACATCCAAAAATAAATAAATTAATTAATTAATTAAAAAACAACAACAACAACAAAACTCAAATGGCACTTAGACATAAAGGATGCAGAATGTCACTTTGATTATTGAACTTGAGGAATATATAATGACACCAGGTAAAGCTCAGAATAAGCAGTTGTTTGAATATATGGTAATAGATATACAGATCGCTCGGGAGCATAGCCACAGCAAAAACAACGAGCCAGCTCTCTTCAGCCTGTGGCGACCAAAAGAGAAGAGAGATCTGAGAGACGCTTCCAAGTCACGGTGGTGTCATGAGGGCGAGACCTTGTGTTCCACTTCTAGTCCCGGGCCCCTCCCTCCTGCTTGAAAAGAAGGAGCTTTGCAGGGAGAGACAGTAGATCTCCTTGTACAGCGGAGGTTCTGCTTCTGTTTCTCATTATTTCAAGACCTAGAGTGAGCTAACAGAATAGTTTCAGCACAATATAGAGGCAGTTCTGAGAGGTGGAGGAGGCACCATGACGTTGGGGCCGAGGCGCTGATGAGGGTGGTCGTGGGTCCATAGAATGTAAAAATTGCTGCTTTCAGATTTCCCAGTGATGCAATAGCAGGTCGTCTGGGGGGCAAGTCCTTCAGATTTGACTAAACTTCACCATGTAGAAGGCTCTATGTAAGGAACCAGTGCAGCTGTCCTGTGACATGTCTGCCTGGGAATCTCAAGAAGACATTTGCATGGGCCTTTTCCGTCCCATCTCTTCCTATGAAGTATCCATTTATTTTGGCATCCGTGGCCTGGTTATGCGTTGTCCAAGCTTGGATCTTCTAACTGGCCCTTTCCATTCTGTCGTGTGTTGGAGGTGTGGGGTGTGACTATCACCCCAGTGAGTCCTCTGTGTTCTCCCCTAGCAAGGGCTGCCGAGTGTAGCTCCAGCTTCTAAAATCACCTAGGCAAGGGGCACTCATGCTATGAAACCACACTTAGAAGATGAATGTCAAAGACCAGAAAATTAGTGCTGACAGGGGGTTTGATCAGAATTGTGATCACGTAGCAATGCACAAGGCTAAGTAATAGTCCAAAAAAAAAAAGATTTTCAAAACATTACTTGAAGCCAAGTTGTTTTATTAAAAAAAAAGCCCCTTTTATGGAGGTTGCTAATCCTATGGAACTGCTACCCTGAGGGATATTACTGAGGCTGAAGAGGTCTAGATCCCTGTCCCTACATCCCTCCAGATCTTAGAACTTAGGAGACGCTGTCCCGCACTAGGCTAATCCTGTGGGCTGTTCAGAGCTTCACGTCAGTAGCTTGGAGAGAGTAGAGTCGTATGCCCTTATTCCTTTAGCCTGATCTGCATCTGGATCCCAGTCTGTGACTCAGTTCCTTCAGGGCCTCCCCAGGCTTCAGGCTCTGGCATCGGCACTTCTCCCGGAAGCCCTCCCCCACTTCTTTTCCCCAGGTGTTGAAGGGTGGCTGCCGTGGGCTCCCTTCCCTGCCGGGCTCCTGTCTGTGATTCTGCACCTGCCAGTCTGTCCTCTTCACCTGGATCTTCTGTCCCAGCTTTCCCTTCAGCTTCCTGCTGTGAGCACCGTGCCCAGCACATGCATGGGCCAGTGGATGGCACAGATTGGGCCATCTTCAATCATTTGTAGAACAAATTAACTGAGGAAATGTATAGGCTCTTAAGGTTTTCAAAGTACTCTGATGTACTTGAGCTTGTGGATGTTGCAGCCCTTGAAGAGGCTGGGGATGGTAGGTGAATTAGGTCCCTAGGTTGAAGAGGCCGGCTCAGCGATTCTGAGACACCCATCTCTGGCCTTCTTTGCATCAGACATTCTGGGGCATGAGCTCAGACTGGAACGTAAGTGCTGCGTGTGTTTCTGGCTCCTCTGGTTTGGGACAGATGGCGTCATCCAGCCTGAGCTCACCCAGTTCTTGTATCTGCCTGTATCCTGCCTCCCCAGCTTAGGAAGAGAGGGCTCAAGTTGCCTCGGGAAGCAAATGTTTTTTGCCTTGATGACAGAAGCATAGCATCCTTTGGGATAGAACATTCTGTTCAGTTCATGAACGGGCTCTCCTGAGAACATTCCTAGGCAAAAGAGGGAGTATCTGGAGATAGCAAGAGTTTGTTCTCATTTGGGTTGAGGGCTTCTGGTGCAAGAACTGTGCATACTTCTGTTGTGAGATAGCTGGATTAAATACTGATTACCTCTGCGCCCAATAGGAAACTTAACCTATTCAGGAAAAATGTAGTGAACTAGAACAGCACTGATCTGTGACTTCATGTACCTTGCTTCTGAAGGCCTCTAAGCCCTAATTAAAATTAAAATGTAAAGCTTAAGGCAACACTCTGACAGCTGTTCTGTTTTGTTTGCTTTTTTCCTAAAACTGAGGGCAGTGATCGAGTCTGGAGGTAGTGGTGAGCAATATGTCTTCATCCACCCAGCATCCGTCTGTCTGTTCATCTGTCCATCCATCATCCATCCGTCCAGCACTTACTAAATGCCTATTCTGTGCCCAGGTCCTGTGCTGTCCCTCATGTAAGCAGATGAGAAGAACTCAACACCAAACATACCAATAATTTGTTATTTCAGTGTGTCTGCATAGGGAGGTCACTTCTGTCCCAAGGTAACAATTGTCTAGGGCTGGGCTGTTTTCCATCCCATTTTATAAGTCTGGGACTCCAAAGGCTTTTTTAAAAATTATTTTCCGAGAGCTTTGTTAGAATTTAGACCTGCTGTTGCAGTCCCAGTGGTCAGAAGAGCTAGACTTCACCTCACATGGTTGAGACAAGGAAACTAATCTAGCTTAAATATCATCTATCCACTAGATTGTCATAACCTTGAAAGCAAGAATTATGTCTAATTTATTTGTCTTTATATCCCTAGCATAGGGTTTGTGGCATGAGTGGACACAACTAAGTATAAATGTAAATGTGTACCATATCTGTTACCTATTTAATGAGAGCAATATTTAAATAAATAAATATCCGGGTTCAGTTTGGTGCCTTTCTCCTTCCTGTCTGTTGTGAGTTATTATTCTTTCTATGTACCGTGGAGACACATCTCCTCCTCAGTTTACTCTCAAACTTCTGATTTGGGTCTAAAATGTCTGCATTGTTTTACCCAGTCTTTTCTGTGATAACCGTCCTGAATACTTGGCTCTTTGGGGTCCTGTGTACGTGGTTTGTTGCCTCCTTGTCTATGAGCAGCAGTTAAGGGAGAGATCAAGGTCAAGGTCACTAGCATACCTGTTGCCCACAGAAGCGTGCTCCCCATCGGACCTCCCATGGGTCTTTGTGTGCATCTTCAAGTTTTGATGCGAACACATTTATAAGTCCCCTTATTTGCCCTCCAGGTTACATATGATGGAACTTGCCAGGAGGCTAGTGTTGTATACTAGCAGACGCAGGGGCTGGGGGATTAGATAGGTGTGTGATTGAAGTCCAGCCCCAAAACTCCCTGGCTGTGTGGCTTTGGGCAAGCTACTTCTCTGAGTGTCAGTTTCCACATCCGTAAAAACAAAGAGAATAAGGCCTATCTTGAGAGATTATTATAAGAATGAAATAAACTCAATGAGATAATTATGAAAGCTCCTGGTTCTGAAGGATGCTCCGTGAATATAGGTAACACACACACACACACACACACACACGCACACACGAGTAACCTGGTCTGCTGTTTGTGCAGTTTGGTAACACACTGCCTTCTGAAAGACCTTTGCATTCTAGAATCAGTCTTGCCAACACTAGCAGGCACTGTCAGTTGTCGATCCCGTACCCATTCAATTCTGGTTTTCGTTGAGGAAAACCAGAATTCTTAGTTTCTCAGTCTGTCTTCCAGCTGGCAGTGTGGCCTGGGGAATCAGTCCTGGTCAATGGAATGCAAGTAAAGTCTTCTGGAGAGTTCTGAGAAGGCTACTGCTTTCATGAAAATCAGAGGTTTGAGTGGAGCTGTGGCAACCATTTTGTGACTACAAGGCGACAAACCCAAGAATTCCCATTAAGGATGAGTGGGCAGGAGCTTAGAAAGTGGGCAGTTGTGACTTTGATTCCCTGCTGAATCAGAGTCACAACTGCCTCTCTCCTAACTTATGTCACAAGGTGAACCTCCAAGGGCTTATGCAACTGTTCATCAAGCTTTCTGTTATTTGCAGCTAAATACATTTTCTAATTGATACAGAACACCTTCCTTTTAAAGAGCATTTGCTTAGAGACGGGCCATGTTTGTGTGACGCCAGGAGCCCCCAAGGAGTCAGGGCCAATGGTATCTTGGTATCTAGGGCAGGGGAGACCTGAGGTGGTCTCAGGAGCGTCACTCAGTGTCAGGAGAGTGTGTAGTTCCCAGAACTAGGCACCAGTCCAACTAGGACTTGGATTGTTCTGGAGTGGGAGCATCTGATCTGTGAGTAAAGTACGTTTGTGTATCAGGTGTTCCGCAATCTCTTGCAAAGACTTCTGATAAGGGAGTGGAAAGGATATTTCTTGTTACAAATGAGTGAGGCATGTTGGACTAGAACACAGTGTACGTGAAGGTGAGCGGAAGGAACTGCCCAACTGGAAAACACAGGTGTGTGGTAAAAGGCAGTAGACACATGCAAATTTTTAAGTAGCATTTTTTAAAAAAATAGAAGTTTTACATGTTTGTTACAGAACATTTAAAAAATTCTAAAAAATACAGGAAGAAAGTTTTAAAATTACCCGTAGTCTCCCAATCTGAGTATAATCACATACTACTTTAAAATCATTATTATTAGCTTAATACTACTTAATAATATTCCCATATCATCAGTTATCCTTTTAAAACTTGATTTTTAATGGCTGTCTGGTGTCTGATTTTATAAATGCACTATAATTTTTATAACTGGTCCTCTATCGAGCACTTAGCTTCTCTCTAATTTTTCGTTATTATAAACACTGCTTCTTTGAACATCATTGGATATTAATTTTGCACATGTCTTAATTATTTTCATAGGATACAGTCCCAGCAGTAGAATTTCTGGGTAAAAGGGTATGCATATTGTATGTCTTTTGTTACATACTCGCAGAATTTCTTCCGGAAAATGTATATCATAAGCAATGTACAAGAATGCCTATCAGAAGACACTTATCAACTTTGGATACTATAATTTTTAAAGAATTTTTCTATTGTGTGAGTTTTTTAAAGGGTACTTTTATTAGTTAGGATTTGGCTCAGCAGTACATGATCAACACTCTGGTGCTCAAATAACAGTGGTTTAAGCAAAAGAGTGTTTATTTCATTTTCATATAGTCAAATGGTGGAAGTCCAGAGCTGGTATGGAACATCTCAGTCATCAAGAACCTTTTCATTTTGTTGCTCTGATGACCTTGGTGCAACCTCATGGTCCAGCATGTCTGCTAGAGCTCCAGCCATTCCATCTGTAGTCCAGTCAACAGGAAAAGGGAAGGAGCAAAGAAGGACACACTACTTTCCTTCAAGCACACCCTTGTGAATTTGGATATAATTCACTTTACATCTCAGTAGTCAACTTAGTCTGAATTTAATTTGAGTCTAGTCACATGGTCTACCTAGATGCTGGGGAATGTAGAGTTTTAAGCTGGAAGGCAGCTAAAAATCAGAGTTCTTATCAATAAAAAAAAGCAGAAGAATGGATCCTGGGAGACAATTACTTGGCTCTGTCAAAGTTTGATTTTTTTTACTTCTTTGACTACACTGTAGGTTTAACATTTTTTTTCATATATATATGTGGATATACACACATATATATATAATATTTGTAATTCTTCTTTATGAATTGCCTCAGGTACTCTATTCTTTACCTTTCACAGTAGTCTTCTCAATAATTTATAAGGCAATTCTTTTACATATTAAGGGTATGAACCCATCATGTATATTTCACAATTTTTTTTTTCTAATTTGTTGCTTGCCTTTAATGGTGTTTTCTGATAGACTAAGATTTTGATGTTTTTATCCAGTTAGGTCCATCGTTTTTTTTTTTTTTTTTTTTCTGTTGGAGTTTCTGGCTTTGATGTATGTTTAGAAATCTCCCCCACTCTGAGACCAGATAAAAATTTCACCTGTGTTTTCATTTTGTTCTTTCACGGCTTGAATTTTTCATATTTGATGCATTAGGCCAATGGCATTCAAACAGGAAGAAATAGTTTATATTGTGAGCCAGTACTTAAAGCTTCCACCAAGCAATACTCACTCTTACTCTGTATAATATGTGCTATTTTCTATTCTCTGCCATTATACTTCATATTTTAGAAAGTTACATTCATCACTCACTCATGCATTGTGACCACTAGTTGAAAAAAATACGATTTTAATCAATCTAATACTTATTCTGGGGTATACTGTGAGAAATGGAACTATAAGGGTTTTTTTTTCTTTTTTAAATAGCCAGTTTTCTTAATGGTTTTTACTCTGTAATTCATCTTTCGTCTAACAACAAGCTGTCCTCTTTTTCACATTTTTCATGGCCCTTCTTGCATGTTCTCCCAGATGATATTAAAAATCATTTCGAAAACTTGCAGGAGATGAAATTTAGATTGGATTTACAAAGTAATTTGAGACGAATTGATAACTTTACACTTAAGTTGTTCCATCTGGAAACATGGCACAGTTCTTCCCAGTTTCCTCAGGAAATGTCTGCAGTTTCCTTTCATATGGGCTCCTGTATTCCTCATTACACCTATGACTAGAGAGTTGATGTTTGTGATTGCTTTTTGTGAATGAAAACTGTTTTTTATTTTTGTTAAAATGGTTATTTCTTTGAAACAGGAAATCTTGATTCTGATAGTTTTTTATTTTATCATTTTGGATCTTCTATAGAAGACTATCTCATCTACAGATAATGGGTGTTTTATCTTCCTCTCCAATGTAAATTTTAAGGAATAGCTGCCATTTGGGGATTACCAACTATTGCTAAAACACTGTGTGTCGTGTGTATGTTTCCATATAGTCATCCTGAAAGCCCAGTGATGGGAGGTACTGTTATCTCCATTTAAAACTGAGAAAATAGACCTTTGTTCATTCCAATTGCTCAAGGTCACACATCTAGCAAATGGCAAAGCTAGGATTTGAACCCAGATCAGTCTGATTTCTAGTCCCCCACTTCTAAGTACTTCACTCTACTGCCTGTAAGTATGTTACACTTCTTTTTGTGTCTCAGTGATCTGGATAAAACTTCCAGAATGGAGTAAATAAGGTACTTGTTTACTAAGATGCCCGTGGTGTGGCATTTTTTTTTTTTTATTAATTAATTTATTTATGGTTGTGTTGTGTCTTCGTTTCTGTGCGAGGGCTTTCTCTAGTTGTGGCAAGCGGGGGCCACTCTTCATCGCGGTGCGCGGGCCTCTCACTATCGCGGCCTCTCTTGTTGCGGAGCACAGGCTCCAGAGGCGCAGGCTCAGTAATTGTGGCTCACGGGCCCAGTTGCTCCGCGGCATGTGGGATCTTCCCAGACCAGGGCTCGAACCCGTGTCCCCTGCATTGGCAGGCGGATTCTTAACCACTGCGCCACCAGGGAAGCCCCGGTGTGGCATTTTTAAGTTCTGCTGGGGCACCAGTGTGAATCAGGGCTTGTGAAGGCTTTGGCACCCTTTGTCCCTCTGTGACTAGTCTCCTAATGCATCGCCTGCAGAGGGCCCTTTCCTCGCTTCCTTGGCTTCGTCAATCCTTGGTCATTCTTCATGCTTAGAGCACTGTGTACCTCTGTTTTTCAGCAATTGATATCCAACAAGATTTTATTTCCCAATACCCTTAATTCAGTGTTTGTTTTTTTTTTTTTTTTACATAAACTTTTTATTTTAGGAAAGTTTTAGATTTACAGAAATATTGCAAACATAGGTACAGAGAGTCCCCATATGCCCCACAGCCATTTCCCCCTTATATCAGGTTTCTTCACTGTGATGTTACTCTTTTTCCCTCTTTTCATAGTGTACGTGTACTCTTTGGGTGAAGGTAACTATGCACAATCCACACTTAAGGAGTGGAGAGTTAATGCTCTATCTCCTTGAGGATGGAGCATCTACATAAATTATTTGCAATTCTTCTGCACCAAAGATTTGTTTCTTCTTCCTGTTTAATTATTTATTTATGTATTCATTCATTTGATCAATCAAACATGAATTTATGGTTCATAGACATTTATTTGGTACCTGAGGTTATAATCTAATACTATTAGATTAATCCAGTGCTAAGGTTTTGTTGTTCACATTGTTCCAGCTTTGGATGTAGGGAGCTCTTTTTGGTGGCTCCTGTGTCCCTTTGATATACTCTCATTGTGGTTTATTTTATTTACTTACATTTGAGTACTTCTTTACTTTCTGGCACTACAAGATGCTCCAGACTCATCTTGCAGATTCCTTATCCCAGCCATAGAATCAGCCGTTTCTCCAGGCAGCCCTGGTTACTTTTATTGGAGAACAGCATTAGAGACCAAGATCTGGGTATCTGGGCACTAGGCGTGCTCACTACCACCGCAGTGTCACTCTTCTGCCCTCTCAGCTAACAGAACAAGGAAATATATGTGTGCATACTAACACACGTTTACATTTGTAAATTCTTCTGTGTGTATCCATCTGAATCTGTATTAAGCTAACTATGAGTTCATACTAATGTCTGCAACTGTGACCCATCACCACATTGATCATTATAGTCTCCTCCATTGCTTGTCTATAATCTCCCACTGCAGCAGTGAGAAACTTGGCTCTCAGCATCCACCATGCATTTACTTCATTCTGCAATTATGGTATGCATGTACATACAGTGGTATCAAATTGCTGATCCCTACCTCTGTGGGAAATGACTTTATCAACTAGAGCACAGCATTTATGTATGGTCCTTTGGCCTTTAGTCTTACAGGCTCTACTCATTTCCAAAGCTACTCAGGTCAGCACCTCTGTAATACACTTAGATTGTTTTGTCACATTCTGCTTTTCATCCTGGGAGCTCCCAACCTCCTAAATGATTTTTTTTTTAATTTGCATACATCAAGGTTCACTCTTTGTGCTGTAATGTTCTATGGCTTTTGACAAATTCATACAGTCATATAGCCACTCTTATAGTATCATAAAGAATAGTTTCACCACTCTAAAAAATTCCCTGTGCTTCACTTTTCAACCACTCCCCCTCACCCACCTCAAATCCCTGGCAACCACTGGCAGAGCAAATGCAAACTATAGCAAACTATCTCTACAGTTTTGCCTTTTCTAGAATGTCCTGTAAATGGAACCACACAGTAGGTAGCTTTTTGTACTTTTTTCACTGAGCAATTCACTTAAGATTCATCCACGTATTTGTGTAGCTTGATAGTTCATTCGTTTTTATCAATGACCAGTATTCCCCACTGTATGGATGTTTCATAATTTGTTCATACATTCACCTTTTAAAGGACATCCTGGTTGCTTCCAGTTTGTGCAATTATGAATAAAGCTGATACAAACATTTGACTGCAGCTTTTCGTGTTACCACAAGTTTTCAAATCAGTTGGGTAAACACCTAGGAATGCTATTGCCGGATCATATGGTAAGATGTTTAGCTATAAAAAACATTGCCAAACTGTCTTCAAAGTGGCTATACCATTTTATTCCTACAGCGATAGTGAGAGTATCTGTTGCTTCACATCCTTGTCAGCAATTGGTATTTGTGGTTTTTTGGGGATTTTCCCCCTCACATTTCCCTCCTAGGTGTGTGGTGCTATGCCACTGTTGTTTTAATTTGCATTTCCCTAATGACAACTCAGGTTGAGAATCTTTTCATATGGTTAGTTTCCATCTTATTTGGTGAGTTATCTCTACAGATCTTTTGTGTATTTTTTAATTGGGTTGTTTATTTTCCTGTTGTTCAGTTTTAAGAGCATTTCATTTTGGATGCAAGTCCTTTGTCACATATACATTTACAAATCTTTTCTCTTGGGCTGTGGCTTGTGTGTTATTTCTCTTTATAGTGTCATTCACAGGGCAGAAGTTTTTTATTTTAATAAAGTCCAACTTATCTATTTGTTTTCATGAATCGTGCTTTTGGTGTTATATCTAAAAATTCATCACCAAACCCAAGGTTACATAGATTTTATCCTGCATTTTCTTCTAGCATTTTTGTAGTTTTTCAATGTATAATACATTTAAGCTCATCATTCATTTTGAGTTAATTTTTGTGTAAGGTGTAAGGTCTCTGTCTAGGTTCATTCTTTTGTATTTGGACATCTAGTTGTTCCAGCACCATTTATTGAAGACTGTCCTTTCTCCATTGAATGGAATCCATTGGTTTTTGCTCCTTTTTCAAAACTCAGTTGACTCTGTTTGTGTGGGTCTACATCTCAGTCCTCTATTCTGTGCCATTGATCAATTTGTCTATTTCTTTCTTTTTTTTTTTTTTTTTTAACCATTACCATACTGTCTAGTTATAAGGCTACGGCTTTATAGTAAGTCTTGAAATCTGGTGGTATAAGCATTCCTACTTTGCTTTTTTTCTTCAGTATTACAATATTCTTTTTATATTTTGTAATATAAAATATTTTTTAAAAAGGAAATATGTTTGGTTCTCAGCTTTCTTGCCTGAAACATGTACTTTGTCCTGGTAATGCAGTGCTGGCCAAGCACATAGTAGGCCCTCGTTTACCAGTTGCTCACTGCCTAGGAGGAAAGCATGGGGGACAGTTCCCTTGGCTAGTGTGTGAGTCCAGCAGATGGTCAGGCATGGTCATCTCAGTGGGCTCTTGTGTCTCAGCATCTTTCATGAGGTGATAAACACTCACAGTTCCCAAAAGAAAACTGATTTCTAGTGAAGATCATTAATATGAAGAGATGTGAAGAGGTTTGTGAAATAATGGTTCTTAATAAAAAACTAGAGATGTGAGATAAACTGGAGCTCAGAGCTGAGTGAGAATGAGAGCAGTGACCACACCAAACAGAAACAAGAAAAGCAGTTCATGAAATGGTTTCAGCTGAGGCTGCAGCCGATGTAAAGACTTGTGTGGGTCACTTGTATGCTCTGGTGCTGTCTGGCAGTTTGGGTGTTGGTGAATGTTTCAGGAAGTATCCATCCCTTATGCATTTTGTGGATCTGTCTTTGCAGAATGTTCTCCCCCACCTGCCTTCCTTTGCTCCCAGATATGCTTTAAGACCATCTCCAGCACTTGTCTCCTCTCTGTAAGGCAGATACATACTCTGTGATGAATTTTCCAGCCAAAATGCAGTGCTGGGGCGAGGAGACATATGCCTGGTGTAGATTGGCAGCAGATGGAGCTCATCAGGATGCATTAGAACAGTTGTCCAAGCCCTCATGAAGTGCTAGCCTGCTTTTAACAGTCTTTCCTGCCTCTTTGGATTGCGGGGCGGGCCCACTTCAGCAGGAAGCCCATCAGTACTGACAGCCCTTTTGCTCCAGGCTCAGAGGCCAGTCTCTGCCGGCACCAGTGGCCAGCAGGCACTGGGCAGCTGCTGGACAGAACCAGGGCAGGGAGACAAGGGCACGCGGAACAACAGAAGCCCTGGTGGAAAGCTCGCTGTGCATGACAGCACCACATTAACCTTCGGAGAAGCGCTCCCTGGCAGACCCAAGCCAGCAGCTGGGTTTATTACTTTTCAAACCTTCTGAACAGTGAATGGGTTACTTTTGGGGGGAATTTGATCCAACCGTAACCTGAGGAAGCCTGGCATGGGCAGGAGGCTGTCGTTCAGGTGACCAGCCAGCCACCTGTGCACCTGTGAATGTGCAGTGTTGTCCTGGGTGCCTGGAAGGCAGGAGCCAGCATTCCCTTTGAGTGCTCTGTTCTCCTCCTGCAGGGCCTGCCCAGTGCCATGGCTCAGTAGTAGCTACCAGCAGCAGCGGGTGGATAGCCTAGATCCTACTCAGGGCCCTGATGCCAGGACCGTGCCTCTCTCTGGTCTGTGGTTAACAAGCCGTGCCCGCTGAACCTATGGGCCCTGCTCATGGGCTGAGGGGCCCTGGTGCAAGGGTGCCCCGGGTTTGTGGGGGAGTCAGAAGGATGGCAAATGAGGCTTTATAATCTGAATTTGCATCTTCCAACTCGGGTGTCCTGCAAGGCGGCATGAAGGGTGGGATGACATTGCAGAGAAGTGCTAACTGAAATTCAAGCATCCATCAGACCATCAGCACGGACCTGGGCACTGAGGTCCTCCAGGATCAAGATTCACAATTTCTTTTGTCTGCACATGTCTGGGGTTTCCCTCTGTCCTCCCAGAGCTCCTGGTGTGAGCAGAATGTCCCTGCTGTAAAAGGCGTGGCAGGACAGACAGAAAAGCAGAGTGGTGAAAAATCCTGCTTCCAGATTCAGACAGATCTGTATTCAGTCCAGAAATCTACACTTTGGATGACTTTTGGCAGATACTTTAACCAGTTTGTATTCATGTCTTCATTGGAGGAATGGCGATACGGATGAGGAGGCGTCCTCATGGAGTCGTTTTGAGGTTTAAATGGAATAATCAATGTAAAGCTCTTGCAGCGGGGCCTGGTATATCACCTCACACATTACCACCACTGTCATCACCATTACCATCATCAGCCACATTATGATTGCTAATAGGAAGGTCCATTGAACAGCACCCTTTTTATGCTCTGTCGTTAGCACCTTGCGTTAAAACAAAATCGTAAAACCCTTCTTGATTCCTGCTGTATTCAGGAATACAGACAGGTACGTGCAGTTTCAGTTTCTGCTGTCATAGAACTTATACTTTCCGGGGGTGAAAGTTCATAAATTTATTACATTTCAATGGTAAGTATAAAAATAATCAATGCCATATGTGGTTACTAATTGTTTGGAAAACCAAAGTAATGGTAGTAGCTTGTTTACAAACAGCCCTGACCCACAAGGTCTTTCCTTGGTTCGTATCACTGTCAATCTGTGTCACAAAAATACTGCTGCCATGAAGGGTCAGGGAGACCCAGAGAGTACAGAGAAGCAAATCACAGCCACAAAGCTCCTCACCATTCTTTTGTTTCGGCACTAAATAGATATTCCCTTTCCCCTTCTCTGCCTTCTTCCTTCTCTCCCTCCTGAATCCCCCCAATTCCACCTGCCCTTTTCTTCACTCTCAAACCAAACAGGCATTTGAAACCTTGGTGCTCTAAAAATTTCTTTGGGAGGAGAAGATAAGGTGCAGATCATGTCTGTTGTGATCTTCCCCTCTTCCCGGGCTTGCTTCTGGGTGTTGTCATCTACCTGCTCCTTCCCTGCCAGGTGCAAGCATCCTGTATCCTGGGAGGTTCCGTGGGGGCCCCAGAGGTGCAGATTTCCCCTGAGACAGAGTAATTTGGCATCCAGTGAAATCACTCATGAGTCCCAGAGTTTGGTAACCAGAAGTGTGGATTTAGAATAGCTGCTTCAACTGTTTCGCGCCCTCTCCAAGTCAAGGGGAGAGAGAGAATTAATTCAGTGCATTTTCTTTCTTTAAACCACTCCTGAGGGCTTCTGTGCAATGTTTCCCATAATAACAGGCCCGTTGGGGAGATGGCTCCACCCTCAGGCAAGAGCATTCATCTCAGCTGGTCCCTAATGCCTCATTTCCCAAAGGCATTTTTCTATTCTGTGACAAATCTGATGTTTCCTCTTCCTCAAACCCCCATTCATGTGATCATTAAAATATGTAAATGCAGCCACTGGCAGTGCTCCACCGGTGACTGAGGCCAGCACCTCTGGGTTACCTCTCCCTGCTCAGCTGTGCCTTGGCCCTCAAATACCAGGTATAGGTGACTGGGGTTTCTGAAACTGCATTTCTGTGTTTATTATTTCCAATGCATGTTTACATATCAGGAGACTGTGAGTTTAAGGGGCAGAGCCCACCTCAGTAAATGAGGCCAAGAGTTTATATGCATGATGATCTTGCAACCCCCTTGTCTTAGTTGGAGGGGACAGTGAATGGTTATACATTTTTTATATTAAACCACTTAGATGTTGGGGATTATCTGTTGCAGTAGCTACCATTACCCTAACTCATGCAGAAATTAATTCAAAGAATGTTGGTGGAGCACCTGATATGAGACAGGCATCGTGCTAAGTTCTGGGACCCTGCCTTAGCTCAGGATTGCTGTAACAAAGTACCACTGACAGGGTGGCTTAAACAATGGACATTTGTTTCTCATAGTCTGGAGGGTGGAAGTCCATGATCTAGGTACCGATAGATTCTATTCTTGGTGGGGGCCTTCTTCCTGGCCCACAGACTGCCACCTTCTCTCTGTATCTTCACATGATGGTGGAAAGAGATGGGGCTCTGGTCTCCTCCTCTTCTTATAAGGGCACTAATCCCATCATGGAGGCTCCACCCTCATGATCTCATCTAAACTTCATGACCTCCCCCAAAGCCTCACCTCCTAATACCATCACATTGAGGGTTAGGGCTTCAACATATGAATTTTGGAGGGACACAAACATTCAGTCCATAACAGACCCCAACAACAGAGAATAGGGAGGAAGGGTTTGCTGTCATGGAGCTGATATTCTAGGGGGGCATCATCTAGCTCTATTCAAGGACAAGGGCTCTGTTTTTATGCAGGGACCTTCATGTCCCTGCTACCTATTGCCATGCATTTATGTGTCCAGCACCTAGTATGGGTTTGAAAATGTTGTCCGTGGTGGCCTGACATTGATCCTGGCTCCTGGAGAGGTGAGGCCTCCTGTCTTTCTTCCTTAATAGGAGAGAAAGATGCCTTGCAAGCAAGTACACTGTCTGCAGTCAGCTTTATTTTCCCTCATCTCATGGAAAAGGGAGCTTAAGCCTCTAATTGCTACTGGTTCTAGTGGCCACCTCCATTAGCATGTTGCATCTCACCCCGGGCTGCCAGGCTGGTGATCTGAAAGGGAAATAACTTCTGCACAGGGGTGGAGGGGACTCATTGTTGCTGGCTGCTCACCGTGTCTATCACTGTCTCACCTCTGCTTTTGACGGGAGAAATCAATAGCGTCTTAAACGTCTTGCTAAGTAAGTGTTTATGAAGCAGATTCCCTGGGGACTGAGCCTGGGGCAGTGCTCATGGCAGCAGGAACGCCTGGAGCGGGAAAAGCTGCTAAGGTTGAAGGGCCTCACTCTCTTCCCATTCTTGCCTGGCTCCTGAGTGGCCTGGGCTCTTTGAGCTGCGACGCAAATCAGCCCGCTTGGGAGGTAAGAAGGAGTGGCAGTATTCATTCATTCACCAGGATACATCTTCTGAGCTCTGTGCTGATAGCTGGCCACACCACCCTGGCCCTCAAAGAGCTTCCTGTTGGAGGGAGACAGATCAGTCATGATAGTTGTGTCATTTGTGTCCTGATGGAAGAGAGGCAGAGAGGCTGGGGGAGCACAGAGAAGGAGCCTGGGGGGAAGGAGGGAGGGGAGTCGTCAGAGAGGAGGAAGTCTTCGGACTTCCTGTCACTGACTACCCCTTACTCCTTTGCTCCAGAACTCCTGAGTGTGGCAAAAGTCATTGGTCAGGGTGTGGCAAGCACAGAAACCTGGGACTGTCTGATCAGCCCCTGCTCAGGTTACTTGGTGGATACGAATTGATAGAAAATAAAGTGATGTAGACGAGAGCTAGGGCCCAAGTGGGTATCGGTCCCTTCCCTTCAGGAAAATGGATAAACTATGCCCCAGCCTCTGCTCCCAAGTATGGCTTGGCCCTTTGCTGCTGCCGGGGCACAAGATTTCTTACATAAGCCCAGCTTTCTCTCCCCCGCTGCCCCCAGGTGCATTCTCATGGTGGCCTCGTTTTTGCCAGGCTCTGCATTCTTATCTTTGGCGGGGGCGCTTCCAAGCTCCACATCTGTCTTGTTCCCTGGTTAATTCCCAGCACAGAGCAGCATCGGACACACACAGGGCATCCAAGCAGAGAGAAAATGCAGCCCTGCTCCCACCCTAGCAATTGGTCTTTCCTTTCTGAATGGTCCTTACCACCCTTGTAGAGCTTAGCCAAAGAGGGAAGGTGAATTGGGTGGTCACCCAGGCACTGTGGTTGAGGTGCCAGCAGACACATGGCCCACCCTAACATCCCAGCTTGAGTTAGGCATGGTCCCAGTGTTAACAAACTCAGGTTTGGCTGCTTGCCACTCAAAAGCCAATAATCAAGAGGCAAGTATCAGCAGAAAGGGAAGTTGCTTTAATCAGAAAACCCGGCAATCTAGGGAGAAGATAGACTCATGTCCTGAGACCAACTCCGAAGAGTCTGCTCAGCCATGACAGTTTCTAAAGGGAAAAAGGGGAAAGAAGCTCAGTGAATCATCGAGGCAGGAGGTTGGATTCTGCATCATTCTCCATTGCATGCAGACTGGCTGACTCTTTCTTCAGATGTTATCTTGCCCACGTGATCTTCCTGCAGGATTGCTAAGGGGGCTGATGGGAGTAGACAGCTAGTCATTCTTTAACTCCTTAATTCTTCATATTTACTTCTTTTAACCTAGGAATAGAATCAACAGGTTAGGCAAGGCATGGTGTGCATTCAGGAGAGCATAAGTCAGGAGTTAGGTTGAACTGCCTAGTGATCTCATTCCTATAATTAGGTTCTTTTAAGGTTAGAGGGGAACAGAAATGGGCAAACAGGAAAGGGGCAAAAGAGCTGCTTTCACCAGCAAGGCTTGGTTAAGAGTCATTCATGTGACAAGGGAGGGCAAGGGCGCACAGTGAGCTCAGGACCATGCTTCCCTGCCATCTAGTCACAGGTGCTGGATACCCCACCCCTAGGGCGTGGTAAACAAGACAGGCCAGCCATGTAGGGCAGTGGCCAGAGGCCCCCGAGAGCGGAGGGCCCAGGTGAGCATTCTCTCTGGTCATGGCCTTCACCCCCTTCCCCTCCTAGCTACATTTGCCCTGCTCCAGTTTTGCCATCCTTTCCCCCATCTGCCCGTTCCTTCTGGAAAAGCAGCCGCCTTGCAGAGGTATCTGCAACTGTGCCCTTTCTCTGCTTGCAAGTGGCTTTCTGGATAGTGTGAAGATCTCACGTCTTCCGCAGGTCTTCTCTGATTCAGACGAACAGCACGCTGGCTGGGGGAGCTGCCCTGCAGGCAGCCGACTCTGGTCGTGACGCAGTGACGCTGCTGGGCTGCTCATTTTCTCCCTCTCCCCCACTAGGCAGAGGGAGAGAAAAAAGAAGCTGCAGCACAGACACCTGCAGGAATAGCACGAAATTGGCCTGATTTAAATTCAGGTGCTAAAGTGTGCAGTCTTCTGTACGCCAGGCCCAGGGTCTGCGGAGCTGCTTATGGTCTGACTTGTAGGGAAAGAGGCCATATACGGCAGGACTCCTGGTGGCCAGCCATCTGCAGCCGTAGCTGCCCTTTCCCCTCCCCACAGAGGAGGCTGGGCAGGCCTGCACCTGGTCCTCTCTGGACCACCTGCTCTTACCTTTTTGTGCCGCCTGATTTTCCTTAAGCTTTGTCAGCTGGCAGAGACAGCTGCCCGTCATCCATGCCCATCGTCTGTGCCAGCCCTGCCCTGGATGCCAGGTCTGCAGTGCCCTTTCTCAAGTATCGATCTGTCATCACCGTGTGGTTCCTCCAGGGGCTGCATGCTTCCTTAACTGCAGATTGATAGTTCACTCTGGAGTCCCACACACCTGGGTTTCATCCCCAGTTCTGTTACATCCGAGCTTTGAGCCTGGATGAATCTTTTAACCTCTCTCCGCTGTAAAATGTACGTGAGGATCATGCTTAGCTCATGGGAGTGTGACAGAACCATGAGATGTTGCCTGTAAAATACTTCATACGGGCCTGGACCCTAGGAGATGCTCAGTCATGCCATCTGCTGTCGCCGTTGTTATAACAGCTGCCTGTAGGGGCTTACAGCCCACCGTGGAGACCCTCACCTCTTGGCTGTCTTAGGGATACTGCACGGAGCTGCGCGAGGCCGTCTTTGTGACGCGCTTCCAGGGAGGTCGGCACCTGCTAAGTTCTCCGTAAGCGGGAGCGGCCCCCCCTCGGTGTTGGTGCTGTACATACTCTCGCCGTATTCTTCACCCTCTTTCCATGTGTCTCCCTCCGAGGCCCAGAGTTCCTTGAGGGCAGGAGCTGTCTCATTTTCCACCATCTCCCTGCACCCGCGATGGGGCCCGGCCCTTAGGAGAATGTGCTGAGCCTGGGAAGAGCTCTGTTCTCACAGGTCCCTTATCGTCACAGGGTCTGAGGACTCAGGGTCTCCAGCTGTTCTGATGCCAAACAGGGAACTGAGGCCTGGGGTGGGGGGTTACCACCCTCCCCAGCCAGGCAGGCAGCCCGCCCATCAGCAGGCGGGCCCTTAGGGAGGACCTCCCGGGGGCCAGGCCCTGGGGAACCACGGGAACCTGGGACGGTCCTCCCCTGTGTGGGAGAGAGTGTAGCACGTAAACAGTCAAGAGTCCAGCTCACTCGCCTGCTGTTTACCTGACAGGGGCTTCCTGAGTGCCCACTTGGGGCCAGCACTGTGCTAGGGGCTAGGGTGTAACAGTGAGCAAAAAAGATCAGCTCTCTCTGCTCTCATGGAGCTCCATATGAGAGAGGATGGTCATGATAGGACCGTAGAACACATCACTGGTTGGGAGGGTGGTAACCCTGGAAGGGAAGCGCCGAAGGTCAGGTGCCGGGTGCCTGGCAGGGAGGAGGGCGGAGCTGGCCCTGCTGCGTGTGCTCAGGGGCCGACGCCTCCATCGGGAGTGGCACCTGACCCGAGGCTGGAGGGATTAGTACGCATCGGTGAGGCCCAGGGAGAAGTGTCCGCTGAGCGGCTGGTGGGGAGGCACCTTCATGCATCTGAGGGGCCCTAGGACAGCTTGCACGGTGAGTCCCTGGGATGAAGGAAGAACGGATTTGACCTGCAGGAGGAGCAGGGAGGAGAAGGCACTTCCTTTCGTCTTCTATCAGCCCAGCCGCAGCCCTGCCTCTCTACCTGCCCTGTCCCTTCACCAGGTGGACCGCCTCCTGAGGTTGCTGCCCTGAGGCTGTGAGAGCTGGGCTCTTTGATTCTTTGGGTGCCCATCCATCCCTCCTCCTCAGGAATGGGAGGAGAATTCCTTCATTCCTGACGCCCTTCCATCTTCCTCTTTCATTGTGTAGAGTGTACTTACCACATTCCTTGTCTCACCTCTCACCCCTTCCGAACCCTGCTGTTTGGTCCTCAGGCCCACAGCAGCAGTCCTGACGCTAAATCCTGGGTTCTCCCTCCTCCATGCCTTCTTCCTTCTGAAAACTCTTCTCCCTTCTCCCTTCTCCTTAGTGGAATGCTGGGCTTCTCCACGAATTGTGCTGATCTCTCCTTCCTTGGTGTTCTCACCTGTACCATCTTCTCCACGTTTGGCTAGTCCGCATCTTCTATTCATTTGACATCTCTTTCACATTTTTCCGCTGACTTCACCTTGGTCTTCATCCCCTCCCACCTCCCTCACTGCAGTGTCTGCTCACAGGGTGTCCTGCCTCTTCTTTTCTCCTTCCCACCCTGCTGTACCCCACCTCCAGACCAATCTTTTAAAACCACTCCTTGGGGAACATCTGGCCCTCCCTTTTGGTATAATCGAGTTCATTCACTCACTTTCCCCTGAACTTGGTTTCTCACTCTCACTTATCATGTTCCCAAGCCTTGCAATACTCTCTTCCCTTCTCAACCCACGAAGCCACCCTAGCCTATCTGGGATAAAACTTTTCTGGGGGTGAGGGGAGGGGGGTCTTTCTCATTGGTGTTCACAGCTAGCCAGCAAACATTTATCGAGCTCTTACCACATACCAGGCCATCCAGAAATGTTTAGTGTACGTGCGGAGATGGACAGATGTAGAGAAAACTAGAGAAATCATTTCTTCTCCAGAGAAATTATGGTATATTGATATAGTCTAAACTCCTCTTTGACAGTTCACCCACAAGCTAGGTCTGTATGCTATCTAGTTGTTAATTGTTCTTGCCACTGTCATTTTTACAACCCTCTCAATTCCTGATCTTATGATTATGATAAAAAGAGTTTTTATAGAATAAAGCAAGGCTTTGAAAACTTGATATTAATCCCATGGTTAGTATCTACCCTTTAAAAATAGAGTTAACTAATTCTGGACAGTTCCATAGTGGAGGCTGTGTTTTGTGTTTATTAAAGGGAATGCTTTAAAATGGAATCACTTTGAAATGAGACCCAAAGCATGGCCCATCTTGTTGTAATTATGCCATGTATAATTTACAAGGAAGAATGTGCTTTTATGATTCTGGGGAAAACGCTTACGAAACAAAACTCTTCATTACAGAACATATTATAATTTTTAAAAAATTCTTTGGGGAGAATTAGAATTTAAAACATATGGTAGCTGCTGGGTTCTCCCATTGGGAAATATTTACATCTAGGCACATGGCATAATTACATTTGCCATTTTCAAATGCAGTTGGGTTATGTGAACTCTGAGAATTTCACCGTGAGATCTGATGAATTTTGGAAATTGGTACCGGTTAAGGGTAAATCCAGCTCTAGTGTAATGAAGAGAATTGTACTCTTGAAGCGAGAGAGCTAAGTGTGAGGCCAGCTCTGGGATTTAGTAAGTAGAAAGCGTGGACAAGTCATTTCATCTCTTTCCACACCAGGGCTACCGTGGGGGATGAACAGAGAGCACGGAGACAGGATGAGGTCCCACGTAAGTGTCAGAGGTTACCGTTGCTTTTATTTTTGAGACTTATGCTATTTTCAAAATAAAACTATAAAATTTTATCTTATAAGTCTCTATATACTTGAACATAGAGAAGAGAAAATATAGAGAAAAATCGAGAAAATGTGGATTTTTGTTAACAAAACGCAAATGATTTTCTAGGTAGTGCTCTGAAACCTGCTTTTGTCGCTTTGAAGTATGTTACAAACATTTCCCAAATCAACTTCTTGAGGAGTTGATTATTGATGGCCACATAGCATTGTTATGTGATGTATCTAACCAGTCCCTTGGTTTAAGCTGTTGGCTCCTTTTTTTCATTTTTGGTTTTTTTGGTGCTATTCTGAATAAACATCTTTATACATAAGTTTTCATACACATCTTTTTTTAAAAAAATTATTTATTTATTTATTTATTTATTTATTTATTTTATTTTTGGCTGTGTTGGGTCTTCGTTTCTGTGCTAGGGCTTTCTCTAGTTGCGGCAAGCAGGGGCCACTCTTCATCGCAGTGCACAGGCCTCTCACTATCGCAGCCTCTCTTGTTGCAGAGCACAGGCTCCAGACGTGCAGGCTCAGTAGTTGTGGCTCACGGGCCCAGTTGCTCCGCGGCATGTGGGATCTTCCCAGACCAGGGCTCGAACCCATGTCCCCTGCATTGGCAGGCAGATTCTCAACCACTGCGCCACCAGGGAAGGCCCATACGCATCTTTGATAGGATAAATGGTTTTAATAAAAATACAAATTCAAAGATACAGATAATTTTAGGTCTTTTGATCCATACTTCCAACTTACCCACCCCAAAATGATGTACCAACATATAGTCTGTCATACTGACCATTTGCTAACATCCTTTCCAGTCCTGAATATTGCTTTGAAAGACACATTTTTTTTTAATGTGGCCTATTTGCTAGACACCCCAAAAATCAATTCTTATTTTAGTTGGTATTCCTTTGATCACTAGCGAGGTTGCACCCTTTTTCTTTTTTATTTGGTGATCTGTAGTTCTTCTTGTGTGAACTGCTGTTGGTGTCCTTTGTATTTAGAGGCTGTGTTAAACATCTTTGTTCTTGCACTGAATTGCTGAGGCATAGTCACTAATGGTTCATTAAGCTGTGTTGAATCATCTTGGATCAGATCTTTAAACTGGTCATTTGTCTAACAATCAATGTTTGTGGAATGATAATGTGGTAGGTGGGTGGCCATAAGGCCAAGAGCTCTTGGTTGCTCTCCCCAGGAGTGGCAGGACATTACTTCCTCTCCTCCTCCACTCACCCATCACTCTGCCCCATATGCTTTTTTAAGTGTGCTAGACTGTGCGTTAGGCTTTTAGTTCCTGCTTTCCAGAACTTTAATCTAAAGGAGAGGTGTTTACTATACAGTGTGTTAATTCACTAAAGGAAACCCTTCAGAATACAAGTCCATCTTAAAGAGGATGTGTTTGACCCCTAGTAAGTGCACATGTTTTCATGAACAGGCAGAAGTTTCTTAGCGCACCTTATTTTAGAGGATGTGTGCCCCTTCTCTTCTTAAATGCATCCTCTGAGAGGCAAATTTCAGCACCAAACAGGTCAATTCAGCTTGGAGAAAACAAACCCAAACTTCCTTTAGTGCATTTTTTTGTGGAAGCTAATAAATGTGGTTCCTTCTAGGCCTCCACCTTTTGCCCCTTAGCGTGATCTCTGACCTCTCTGCCAAACTAAGCGCGAAAATCACTGCTGGAGTCAGGTGTGCAAGGGCTTTGGAGTCAGCTAGACTCACAGCCTAATCCCAGCTCTCCGGCTCATGACTCATCTTCTCTGGGTCTCCGTTTCCTAGCATATAAAGTTGGGAAATAAACCTTATTTCATCAGTGCTGTTTTAAGGATCAGTCAAGGTGATGATTTAAAGTATCTGGTGCAGAGTAGATACTAAATAACAGCTATTATCATTATGGTAAAGTCATATACGTTTACCATTAAGGAAACCTATGGTTGGTTATGACCAAAGATCGTGCAAGTTGGCTTTTACTTCAACACACTGGCCACGTTCTGGATCTGTCTGGACCTTGGTTTCACAGATCTGAAACTAGATTTCATTTTCTGTTTGAGAGTGGTATGAGAGCACATTAACCAAAATTCCCAAGAGACCATCGTATAAACCCCAAACAAGATAGCTTATCATGTTCAGCCCATTGTCAGACAGGTGAGGACTGGGATACGCACACCCTAGGTCAGCCCTTCTCTCCCTCTAGGAGAGCTCTGTGAGAGCCAGCTTATAATCAGTGCTTGTGAGGTGAGCAGGGAATGGGAACAATGGGATTTCGTTGATGGTAAGAAGCCAACGTCCCCCCCAACACTCCAGCTAAGATACCGTGATGGATTCTTAGCTCTTCTTATAGGATTAGTCTTACATGACCATCCATCTACCATGGATCCTTCAGGGAGAGTTTCGATGGGCACTGCCCATACTTGCCTCTTAAACTCTTATTTTCTTCTTGGTTCTCCACTGACCATTTCTTTTGCTGACTGACACATTGCCTGTCTGGCTGTGTCACTGTCTTTAAATCAGTTACTAATTACCACTGAGTCTTTCGTTCTAGAGTTGAGTCTCTGTAGGAGGTTTTGCATGTGTTCCCTTGGGCATCGATTCTGTCATTCACCTCTCTGAGGTCAGTTTCATTTCTGGAGAGCCCTTGAGTGGGTGGGTAGGTGAGAGGCACATACCTCACTGCCCTCCCTACCCCGTGACCCTTCTGCAGACTTGCTACCTTAAGCAGTGGTATTGGATATGAAACCCACTCCCAGGTATGGCTTCCCCACTGACACATACATTATCTCTTGGTGTCCCCAGAAAGCTGGGAGAAACCTCAAGGGCCGCCTGCTGTTCAGAGGTGGCCCTGACTATGTTTGTGACCACACTAAAAAACCACCAGCCCCGTGCTGCCATGCCGGCTGTGCGAACGTTCTCCGCTAGGTCACGTTTGCCATCATTTACAGTCAGCAAGTGGTAGTGGTATGAATTACATTTCCTCTGGGACATAGCGTTTTGCCCAGTGAGAGTCTGGCTGAGATGATTTTTCTACTCTGTTTCACATGGTCAGAGAACACGCGTCCTCTCCCTGTAATTGCCACTCACTCAGCCTGTCACCTCTGTTCCTGGGAAGGCAGCTTGCCTCCCACAGAGGAGACTCACAGCTCTGACACGAGGACAAGTCTCCTTTGACAACTAGACCCTCTGATGTGTCAGAGTCATCCTGACTTAAAGGGAGGAGCAAAAGAGGTGTGGGTACCCTGAGGTAGAAAAATCCCCTCCCCCTCCACCATCGCATTTTGGGGAAAATGGGAAAGTTGACTTCCTACAATCTGAAGGAGACAGGCGTTTAGGGTGATACGTTTATTCTGACCATCGAGCTTCATAGACATCACTCTGCCGTCATCCCCCTGTGGTCCCTCCCGTCACCCTTATCAGTTGCTTGCTCAGCAGGCTTTTCAGTAGGGGGCAGCCACAAGATTTCCTTGAGGTTTAGCTCCATGCTTGCTCACGTGCAGAAGAGAATGAGGGCCACAGAGGGGTGGTGGGTACTGGGGCTGGAGGGGAGATCACAGCCAGACTACTGAGGAACCAATCTAGCAGTAATAGGGTTGATGGAAGAGGTGTCCGCATGCCTGGATAGCCCTAGTCTGTTAAAATACCCTTTAACAACTTTCTCCTGTTAGTCTGGGGCTGTGCTGTCCAATACGATAGCTACTAGCCACATAGGGCTATTAAAATGAATTTAAATTCAGTAAAACTAGAAGTTTGATTGCTTGGTCACATTAGCCACATTTCCAGTGATCCACTTGACAAGTGGCTACCATATTGGATACTATGATATAGAACATTTTTTTTTTTAATTTATTTTTTATTTTTGGCTGCATTGGGTCTTCGTTGCTGCTCGCAGGCTTTCTCTAGTCGTGGTGAGTGGGGGCTACTCTTCGTTGCGGTGAACAGGCTTCTCATTGCGGTGGCTTCTCTTTTTGCAGAGCACGGGCTCTAGGCGCACAGGCTTCAGTAGTTGTGGCTCACGGGCTCAGTAGTTGTGGCTCACGGGCTCTAGAGCTCAGGCTCAGTAGTTGGGGCACCCGGGCTTAGTTACTCCGTGGCATGTGGGAACTTCCTGGACCAGGGCTCGAACCCATGTCCCCTGCATTGGCAGGCGGATTCTTAACCACTGTGCCACCAGGGAAGCCCTATAGAACATTTCTGTTGCCACAGAAAGTTCTATTAGTACCACTCTAGGAAGTGATCGTTGGCTCTGCAAAAGAATCAACCTTGGGGGTCCTTTAACCTAGAACATTTTTATAAGCATTGAATTTATATAAAACTGGCTTTAGAGCTTTTGATAACTACATTATTTGTGTAAATTGGGGCCCGTTTGTCTCTAAAGGCATAGTCTCTCTGACACACACACATTTCCACTAATTATAGAATCAAGTTTGAAAGATAAAAAGTGCTCACGGAGAAAATCTCCAGATTGTGAAGGAGGGTCCCAGAACCCTTTGCCTCTCATTAGGAATTCTTGCCACTGTCACCCTAGCCTGTACAGGATCCTTGCCCTCCTGGTATCTTGACCTGGGTTCCAGATTTAGTCACCTGGGTTTGGAGTTCTTTTTAAAATGTAACAATCATAAAAGTAAGTAAGTTTAATTTTTTTAGAGTGAAGGTTTTACTTATTCAGTAGGTTTTTATTGAGTGCCTACTGTGTACCAGTCAGAGCCCAGATTCTCCAGCCCCTAACTCAGGGCATGGCACATAGTAGGCAGTCAATAAATGTCTATCAAATGAATGAATAAATTATTCACCTTGAAAAAGTCCACTGAGCCCTTCAGTCTGCTGATCCTCTTTGCTTCCCATGAATTTTGTGGGGGTAATAGGCCCAGCTACTCAGACCAGCACCTAGGAGGCAGAGTCATCCTGTATTAGGCGTGGTGTGGTGGGATTCTCTGGGCCGTGGAGCTGGTTTCCTAGTTCCATAATTTAATGTGGTTGTATTAGTCAGGGTTGTCCAGAGAAACAGAACCAATAGGATGGATTGTGTGTGTGTGTGTGTGTGTGTGTGTGTGTATACATGTGCATATATCTAGGGAGAGATTGATGGATGGATGGATTTTAAGGAATTGGCTCATGAAATTGCAGAGGCAGGCAAGTCCAGAATCTGCCAGGTAGACAGGTAGGCTGGAGACTCAGGAAGAGTTGATACTGTGGTTCAAGTCCAAAGACAGTTTGCTGGCAGAATTCCTCTTCTTTTTCAGAGAAGGTCAGTCTTTGTTCTGGTCAGGCCTTCAACTAATTGGATGAGCCCCACCCACGTTACGGAGGGTAATCTGCTTTACTCAAAGTCTGCTGACCTACATGTTAATTCATCTAGAAAAATACCTTCACAGAAACATCTAGGATACTATTTGACCAAATATCTGCGTGCCATGGCCTAGCCAAGTTGACACATAAAGTTGACCATCACAGTCGTCTTATCTTCCCTCCACTTGGTGGAGTTGTTCCTGTCCTGGTCCCTACCACACTGAGCATGGATGTTCTTTCTTACGTGGTTCTGTGCTCAGGCCACTCCTGCTCCCTTTGATGTCCAGCATGGGGGCTAGATGACCTCAGGCATGTAGAAATGCACCTCTTGCATATATGTGTCTCAGCACATCTTCTATTTAGCAATTGTTTTACCATTTCTCAAGCCAGCTTCCTCACCTATTTTTTTATAGATGATTCCTTGAGCCCAGTTTTCATTGGCCATGTAGTCCCAAGTAGGAGTACCATCTCCCCAGCTGCCTTCAACAGTTTCTTCTCCCTCCTGCACCTAGAAGGAAGCTCATGATAGGGTGGGAATATCACAGGTTTGGAGCTAGACAGATGTGGATTGCAACCTTGGTTCTATTGCTGACCAGGGCTAACCTCTCTGAACCTCAGTTTTATTCTCTGTAAAATGGGAGAATAGTTGTCTCATGGTACCTTTTGTAGCACGTTTTATTCAGTTTTGGAATTTCCTCTTCATCTGCTTGTTCTTCTTGTATTTGAGGACAGGGACTATGTATTGTGTACATAGAACAGTCACTAGAATATAATAGATGGTCATGAAATATCTGTTGATTAATTGTTGAATGAATGAATTGCAAGGGGGTGATGTGAGCAGGGGTATTAGTATGTAGCAAATACTGTAAGTGTAGGTTTCTTTCCCACTACTGTTGGGCTTGTTGTTAGGTCCTGCTTCCAGGCTATCTCACCTCTGCTGCCTCTAGTCTTACATCACCTGTGTAGTAGAGATGATTGACATATCATGACATCATTGGCTATTCAATCTTTTTCTTTTCCCTGCCTAGCTGTCTGGTTCTCCTACTTTTCTTACATGCCAGGTGGCCCCCTTCCTAGGAATTGCTTTATACTAAAAGAGGAGATTAGCTTTCATGATTAAGGTGTCCAAATTGTAGCGTAACAGTGGAGTGGATAGCAATAACCAGGGCATTTTTCTCACATGATCTGCATTAGTACCTTAAGCATTTCTATGGGTCAAAAGTTGGTGGTGTTTTTATTCCAAAGACCTGGTGAGATTTCATTAATCACAGTGAAGTTCCAGGATCCCAACTTTAAATCAATGTTGTATTCAACAAAAATGAGCAGTCAATTATAACTTTTTTCAGTAAACTGATGCAATTTAGTGCTTATGGAATTTATCTGTCTGGCAGATCAGCCGCTGAACATAATTTTAATTACACCTGTCACCCTTGTCACCTTCCCTCATTCTATGCTAGTCTTATCAGAGTAGCGCTGGCTATGCTGTTGAATTTTGCTGCTTCAAAAGCCAAAGTTTGCTTTCCTGTCATTTAAGGAGCTTCCTGGCCCTTGAATTTCAGAGAGAGGCTACCTTATTAATATAAAGAGACTTAATAGGAAATACAGGCTGTTAGGTCGCGTGTCTGACGGAATCTTCTGTAGACTTCCTGAAATAGCCAAGGATGCAAGTGTTAAAGTTAGCAAGGAGTAGTATATTGACATTTGCTAATTAGATCCAATTTCACCATGTAGCCTGCTATGGTTATGTGAATTTTATTTTATTTTTTAATTTAATTAATTTATTTATTTTTGGCTGAGTTTGGTCTTCATTGCTGTGCGTGGGCTTTCTCTAGTTGCGGTGAGCAGGGGCTACTCTTCGTTGCAGTGCGCAGGTTTCTCATTGTGGTGACTTCTCTTGTTATGGAGCATGGGCTCTAGGCTTGCAGGCTCAGTAGTTGTGACTTGCAGGCTCTAGAGCGCAGGCTCAGTAGTTGTGGTGCACGGGCTTCGTTGCTCTGTGTCATTTGGGATCTTCCCGGACCAGGGCTCGAACCCGTGTCCCCTGCATTGGCAGGTGTATTCTTAACCACTGCACCACCAGGGAAGCCCTGGTTATGTGAACTTTACTACCTGTATTTGCATTGTTCTATAGAAGCATTTCCTGCTTACGATACTCAGTGTATTTTGGTGGAGCCATCTTTTAAAATAGCCAAATCAGCCTTGTTCTCCTTCATTTCTGTGAGAGCAGACAGGGTGAAGGGACAGACAGGGGGTGAACATCCCGTAGGATGACAAAGAATTGGCATTTTTTCTCCTGTGTTATATAATTAGGGTATTGAACATGTCTGGGTGCTGCATTGCCGATGAAAGGATGTCTTCCTCATTGTGCCTTTTCTCCGTCAGTAGCACACTTTCTCATTTTCTAAACTATGCTTCTAGGCACTGTCTGGTATGTGAGTCACACTTTTCATGTCGATTATTTCGGGACACACGTTGTCTGTTGCAGACTTTAGAAGTACAGCAGCTCTTGGCCGATCACATCCGGCCCCCAAATCTGTCCCTCGTGGCTCTTGAGCAATGGCTACCGGAGTTTCTTTACAAGATGCCACTGCAGGGACCCATGTCTTGTTCCATTTTGGTATTTTCTAGTTCACAGAGGGATGTTCCCTCATGGGTACCATATTGTTGTGAACAGGGTTAGGCCAGACCTACCTTAATGAATAAACATTTTAAACTAGCATACTTACTATTTTTCATTTTAGAATTATTTTTATTTAATATAAAATAGATAATCATTTTTTATCTATGAAACACATAAAAGGATAAATGGTAACAATACAAAGACCACCAGTGTATCTATCAGCAGCAGTGAGAAATAAATCATTGCCGTTAACTTTGAAGTCACCCATGACATCCCCTTCCCTCCCCACTTTAAGGTAACCATTATCCTGACTTCTGTGTTTATTGCTACATTGTTTCTTTATAGTTTGGCCCATATTTGCATCCCTTAATGACATTTTGTTTAGTTTTGCTTGCTTCAGAACGTTTTCATAGTCGGAATCATACTATATTCTTTCACGAAATGCTGTGTTCTTGAGATTTTTTTTAAATTTTTTTATTTATCTTTGGCTAGGTTGGGTCTTTGTTGCTGCGCGCTGGCTTTCTCTAGTTGCAGCGAGTGGGGGCTACTCTTCGTTGCGGTGCACAGGCTTCTCATCATGGTGGCTTCTCTTTGTTGCGGAGCACGGGCTCTAGGCACTCGGGCTTCAGTAGTTGTGGCACTTGGGCTCTAGAGCGCAGACTCAGTAGTTCTGGCACACGAGCTTAGCTGCTCCAAGCATGTGGGATCTTCCCAGACCAGGGCTCGAACCTGTGTCCCCTGCCTTGGCAGGCAGATTCTTAACCACTGCACCACCAGGGAAGCCCCTGTTCTTGAGATTTATCTGTGTTGTTGCATATAGCTGGATGTCAGTCACGTTCACTGTTATATAGTATTCAACATTGTGAACAGTAACATCGTCTATCGTTTGATGGACATGTCATTTTCCACTTTTTCTATCATAAACAATGCTAATATTAACATTCTTACACGTCTCCAGGTATACATGTGCAAACATTTCCCAGGGCATATACCTAGGAATGAAATTTCGAGGTATAACAAATGCTTGCTTTCAACTTTATTAGAAATGCCAAATTTTGTTCCACAGTGATTCTTCTATTTACATTTGTACTGTCAGCATATGAAAATTCTGGTTCTGTGCGTGTGTGTGTGTGTGTGTGTGTGCGCGCATGTGCGTGTATGTGTGTTTTAAACATTTGTCAACCTGATGGGTACGAAGTGGTGTCGTTTTGTGGTTTTCTTTGGCATGTATGAATATCTTTTCTTATATTTATTGTTCATTCTAGTTTTCTTATTAACTTCCTGTTCAAGCTTTTTGTTGACTTTTGTATTGAGGTGTCTTTTTCTTACTTATAGGAGTATTATTATTCTTTTCTGGACACTAACCTTTTTTCAGTTATGTGCTCCAAATATCCTCTTGTCAGGTTGTGGGCTGCTTCTTTTAACTTTCTTTGTGGTGTCTTTTAATACATAGAAATTGTTCATTTAAAACTGTCAATTTTTTTTTAACTTTTCCTGTTGTTTGCACTTTTGTGTCTTAACCTAAAAAATCCTTCCCGACCTTGAGGTTGTAAGTAAATATATTCTCTTATAGTTTCTTCTGAATGCTTTGCCGTGTTTTCTTTGATACTTTAGTGTTCAGTACACCTGGATTGCCTTTTGTAATATTAGCTGCAGGCATGCTTAGGAAGACTGCTTTCCTAGTGATGTGAAGCTCTAATCATTGAGTTTTTTCAGTAGTCCTTCTGCTTTAAGTTTTGATAATTTAAGAATTCTGATGTCAAAATTCCAACAATTCTAATGCTGTAGTTACACCAGCTCTCTGAGTTAGTATGAGCCTAGGATACCTTTTTTGGTCCTTTTGCATTCAGCCATTTTTTGTCTTTTGGTCTTAGTTGTCTGTTAACAGCAGACAGCTGGGTTTTATTTTTCACTTTGTGTTACACTCTTTATCTTAACTAAAGCATCCAAAGCACATATATTTACAATAGTTCCATTCTCATTAATATTTTCTGCTTTTAATTTTGCCTTTTCCATGATTCTTTTTCTTTCTTTTTCCCCTTTGTCTTCTTTTGGATTATTTTTTTCTAATTCTGTTTTTTTATTTGGTCCATTAGTTTCGAAGCTAGTCACTCTGTTTCTATTCTTTTAGTGATTAATCCAGAAATTTTGACATCATACTTTATGATGTTGATCAGTATCTTTGCCCCCCTCCCAGGCAATACTAGGAAGAACCTTAGGGTACTTCTACTCCAACTTATTTGCTATTGTTGGTATGTGTTTGAGTTCTACATCCTTTGTACTTCCAAGATGTTATCATTGTTTTATACAGTTAATTGTTATTTACTTTTACCCACCTATTTGCCTTTTTCTTTGCCCATCACCCCTCTTTGCACTTCAGAATTTCTGTCTGGGATCACTGCCCTTCTGTCTACAGCATATCCTTTGGAAATTCTTGTGATGAAGGTCTGTCAGTGGCAAAGTATCTCAGTTTTTGTTTGTCTCACAATGTCTTTGTTTTCCTGTTATTCTAAGAATAACCTAGGCAAATAGCAATTATTGAGGATACAGAAAACATTGAGTCACAATGATGCTTTCACAGCCTTGTTTATGACAGACCAAAAAAGAAAAAAATTCGTGAAAAACCTACAGGGACAACAGAAGGGGAGTGGTTTATCATACAAATACATCCATATGACATATTATACAATCATAAATTATCACATTTTTAAAGATAATGTGATGGCAGAGTATCATGCTCACACACAATACTGAGTGAAAAAAAAAAGCAACATACCAAGCTGTATGTATAATACAGTACACACGCTTACATAAACACCCTAAAAAAGGACTGAGGAAAATACAGCAAAGAGTTAAAATTCTTTGTTTCTCAGGTGTTGAAGCGCTAGGTGATTCTGATTTTCATTGGTATACTTTTCAGTATTGTATAAACTTTCTGCAAAAGCAAGTACAGATCTTCCTTGACTTATGATGGGGTTACGTCCTCATGAACCCATCATGTGTTGAAAATAGGGTAAGATGAAAACGTATTTAATACACCTAATCTACCAAACATCACAGCTTGGCCTAGCCTGCCTTAAACATGCTTGGAATACTTATATTAGTCCACAGTGGGGCAGAATCTTCTAACACAAAGCCCGTTTTACAATAAAGTGTTGAGTATCCTATGTAATTTATTGAATACTGTACTTAAAGTGAGAAACACAGTGGTTGTAAGGGTGCAGAATGGTTGTAAGTTTATGGGTCGTTTACCCCCACGATCACGTGGCTGACTGGGAGCTGCGCCTCGCTGCCGCTGCCCAGTATCATGAGAGGGTATCATACCACAGATCACTTGCCCTGGAGAAGATCAAAACTCAAACGTTGACGTATGGTTTCTACTGAACGCGTACTGCTTTCGTACCATCATAAAGTTGAAAAGTCGTTAAGTTGAACCATTGTAAGTTGGGGACCGTCTACATAGTATTTATAATTAGAAACCAGTTATTTCTTTTAAAAATTACCCATAATCAAAATGATTTGCAAGAAGATTGGATCATTTACACTCACATTCCACCCCAGCAGTGTAGGAGTAGCAATTATATTTTTAATGTTTGCCAATTTTATAAGTATACTCTAGTATTTCATTGTTATTTACATTTTTTATTAGTATTGAAGTAGAATGCTTTTTGTGTGTGTGTTTATTGGCCATTTGTATTTCTTCTTTCACTAGAGCATTTGTTCATAACCCTTTGTCGATTTTTCAATTACATTCTTAATGGCTTTCCTATTGATTTGAAAGAACTCTTTATATATTAAGAATATTGACCCTGCCTTTTTTCAGAGTGCTTGCCAACTTGTCTTTTAAATATCACTTATAAAAACTTGGTTCTTTTAATATTTCATTTTTAAAGTGACTCAGGTATACATTTTGAAAAAAGAAGAGGAATAATTATGAGTAAGGTGAAATATACATTCAAAAAAGATTCTAATAAAAGGGAACCCTTGTACACTGTTAGTGAGAATATAAATTGGTGCAGCCACTGTGGAAAACATTATGGAGGTTTCTCAAAAAAACTAAAAATAGAACTACCATATGATCTAGCAATTCCACTCCTGGGTATACATCCAAAAAAAACCCCAAAACACTCATTCAAAAAGATACCTGCACCCCAAAGTAAATAATGCACCCCAAGCATTATTTACAATTGCCAAGATGTGGAAGCAACCTAAGTGTCCATCAATGGATGAATGGATAAAGAAGATATACAATGGAATACTACTCAGCCTTAGAAAAGAATGAAATTTTGCCATTTGCAATAACATGGATGGTCTTGGAGGGTCTTATGCTAAGTGAAATAAGTTAGACAAAGACAAATACTGTATGATATCACTTATATGTGGAATCTAAAAACTACAACAAACTAGTGAATATATCTAAAAAGAAGCAGACTCACAGATATAGAGAACAAACTAGTGGTTACCAGTGGGGAGAGAAGACAGAGTATTCCCTTAGAGTTTTTAATTGACGGGAGGATGGTGGTGACTTGTCTCATTATTTGCCTTCTCTGGATGTACAGATCCATACATTATATCTATATATTTAATAGGCTATCATTTTACCCTTCTAAGGGTTGTGATTATTCATGATCCCTATAAAGTACACTAAGGAGTGGATAAAGTGAGAGGAAATAAAGGCAGAAGCAAACTGCAAGATAAAGGTTTATGCAGTTCAGAGTAGGAATTCACCCTGTGATTTTTCCATTTTCTACTGATTGTCCTGAGGTTTGGACCTGTATCCATTTCTTCCTGTATGTCACCTGAGCAGTCACCACTGTCAGTCATGAAAACCACAAGGTACTTCCCTTTTCTCTTCTGGGCCAGGGCTTCTTAACCTTGTTGCTACTGACATTTTGGGTCAGATTAATTCTTTGTTGTGGGGCCGCCTGTGCATTGTAGGATGTTAACAGCATCCCTGGCCTCTGCCCACTAGATGCTAGTAGTACTTTTGCAGTTGTGACAACCAAAAGTGTCTTCAGATTTTACCAGATGTCCCCCGGAGGGTAAAATTGGCCCTGGAGACCTTTAAGTTGAAGCTGACACAGGGCAGTGAAAGCTCGAGGTTTCCTTCTAGGCTTTGGGGGCCTTTAAGTTGAGTTGTAATTTGCAGAGGTTTTAGGCTCAACTTGTTTTGATGCCAATTTGATAGGATTGAGGCCGGCTGTCCACAGGTTTCTCTTCCATAGTGTGGGCCTATGGTGAGTCTTTTAATGAACAGAAACCTTTTATTTTTATCCTCCACTTTATTAACACTTTTGTAATGTCTTTTGTTGCTTTGATATATGCAGAGTCCTTCTTTATTTATTGTGCAATAGTTGGTACTGCTAATTGTTTTTACCTTAAGCCTTTAATCCATATGAAACTTACATTGATGTGTATTGGGAGGTGAGGCTTAACTTTTTGTTATGTTTTTCTTTTAAAATAACAAATGTGATGATGCCATTGGTTGAGTAATTCCATTATGGTGTTCCTTAAGACAAAGAGTTAATAGATTATATTTTCACAGTCAATAGATTCTGTTTTCACAGTCAATAGATTCTGTTTTCACAGTCATGTATTCTGTTTCTTGGTTCTGTCTAAAGATTCTTGCAATATTTATCATGCATTTAAAAAAAATTATTAGAGTGAAGAAGCTCCTTACACATTATTTGTTTACATACACACACACACACACACAGACACAGCTAGGTGTTGGGAATAACCTAATGTGAAAATTTGATCCTAGTTTTCTTTTGTGATTTTTTAAATGTTTCCCTTGGAATTTGACTCAGAAAAGAAACAACAATGGCAGCCTGAGCCTCCCTCAGTGGGTCACCAGTAGCAACTGTATCTCAAGCTCCTCCCGCATCAAGGTTGCACCACGAGAGAGACAGAAATATAACGCGGCCTGGAGCCGCTAAGGTCTTGTGGTCTGGCGGGGAGACGGCCTCCACAGTGAAGTCTCCTCTGGCCATGTTCACTCTGTGTCACCCTCACCCTGGTGGAGACGAGCCTTCCTTCACGTGAACAGCAGGTAGACTCGAGAGCGCCCATCACAGGCCAGCTCAGGCAAAGCCTCTGGCTGTGGGGCTTCTTTTCTCAGTCCTTCCTCCAGTCAGTGAGGCCAACCTGGAGGACCCGGGAGGGACGCTATGTCTGCCACAGCGTGATTTATGGCCTGATGGACTTGCGAGAGTCGGCAGGAGGAGCCCCAGCTGCTCTCCAGCACCCCAGATGTGCTTGAGCACACTCAGTTGGTTCAAATCTTGGACCCAGAACTAAGCCTCCTCATTCTTGATCTCCCCCTTGGCCCTCCCCAGGGGCAGCCTCACAGTACTGTCTACATGGGGCTACATTGGGCTGGTACTTCTGGGTCTTTTGTCCTTTTAAAATATCACAAATGGTTCGGGTGCCGGGCAGCTTCATTGGGTTCCTGAGCAAGCTTTCCTTGACCTAACTTTTAACCCTAAGGTTGGTTAGTTGGCTTCCTTCCAGAAGTCTAGAAAAACATACCAGACCCCTGTGGTCAGAACTATATGAGAACTAGGTAACTCTTTCCTGTCACAGCCGGTAGACACTAGTGGGTATTAAGCTGACCTATCTGACTTTTCCAAGGCTTTATAATCTGGGCTCTGCCTTTTGGGTATGAGTCTGTTTCCTGCTGATTTCTAAATGTCTTATCTTAGACATACATTTGAATGTGAACTTCAGAATGTATCAGCTATTTGACTCCTACCTCGTGAGGAGCCCTCAGTGAGCAAGCCCGAGAGCGAGCGACCTGGGAAATACCTGACGCCTTCAGCGCCCGCCGCGTGCCGTGCTCATGCTTGAGGCTCTGCGGGACCTTCACGTCCTCTTTATGACAGAGTGTGAGGTGGAAACAGCATTTTTGCTGGTGTCCACGTGAGTGCTGTCTCAGAACTCACGGAGGAGCACGGCAGCTCCTCAGTGACGCTCGTGTCTGCAGAGGACCCAGGACAGACACACACGTGTTGGTTAGTGGTCTGGTTGTGCAAAGCAGAGTGGCGTTGGTGCAGAGGGGCACCTGCGTCCTGAGTCCACACCCTCACCCACCCCAGCTTCCCGCCCTTTCAGCAGCGGCCTTGGCCTGCTGGACTCTAGCCATTTCATTCAGAGTATCTTTCAGACTCCAAATCTTGAGTCCAGGATGTGCATGCTTTGTCTCCTTCCCTCCACACCCCCCGACCCGGTGGGATTCCCTTCAAGGCTTGTGTTGTCAGGCTCGGCGTCATGTGCTCCAGTGCCAGGCCCTTCTGAAATGCTGTCCTGACCTGGTAGCACGAAGAAACAGTTCCACTGTGGGTCTCCTTCTCCCCCTATGCCTCCAGAGGCCTGGACCACACTCGTGGCCCAGAATAAATCTGGCAACTCGTGGGTGTGTGACTGAGGGAGGATAGGCTGGGACTGTGCCCCTCTGTGGTCTGTTACGTTCACATGTCTGCACACAGCTAAGCGGGCCCCCTTTGCCTTCCCCATTGAGACCCGGTAAGGGGGTGACAGCATCAGAAGCAGGATCTCTTAGGGCTCCGACTGTTCTTCCCAGCAGGTCTTTGGGTTCCTTGAGCCTTCTGTTTGGGAGGGGAGACTCTCGGACGGAAAGGGGCCCTGACGTGAACGTGAGCGTTACCGATACTAGCACCTGAATCCCTGCTCTAAAAATGGTTCTGAAGAATCTAGGGGCAGGACTGCAGTGAAGATGCAGACGTAGAGAATGGACTTGAGGACACGGGGAGTGGGATGGGTAAGCTGGGACGAAGTGAGAGAGTGTCATGGACATATATACACTACCAAATGTAAAATAGATAGCTAGTGGGAAGCAGCCGCATAGCACAGGGAGATCAGCTCGGTGCTTTGTGACCACCTAGAGGGGTGGGATAGGGAGGGTGGGAGGGAGACGCAAGAGGAAGGGGGATATGGGGAAATATGTATGCATATAGCTGATTCACTTTGTTATAAAGCAGAAACTAACACACCATTGTAAAGCAATTACACTCCAATAAAGATGTTAAAAAAAAAAAAAAGCACACTGATGTCTCTTTCCCAAGACGAATGTGATAACCACAGTATAAACTCTTCTCCACAGCTACTTAAGCCGCCTCTTGGTGAAAGTGGAAAATTGAGTCTTTTTAGAATTGACTTTTACCCCAAAAGACTTTTTGAATCAGCCCAAGCCTGATTTCCCAGGATCACAATCATCTGTCTTGGGGAAGTCACCTCCAAACGATTTGGCCTTTGCCTCTTCCCCCTGCCAAACTGTCTTGCGAGAGACCCTCGTTGCCTCCAGAATAACTCCTGTCAGTCAGAGGAATGGGTGGTTTCTGTCACAGTCATTGGAGGTTTTCATATCATTACACAGGATTTAAAAAGGAAAACAAACTAAATAAAAGAGGATGTATCCTGACCCTCTAAGGAATTTGTTCCTCTCAAGATTTTTATATCCCTTAAGATAGAAAATTGGATTAATGAGTCTTAGCTATGTACATATTTCATTATGGGTGATAAGCTTAGGCGTATTGACATAGAACGTCACCTTTCCAGTAGAGTTCAGGGAGCTAAGAGGGTCGGTCTCCTCTCTCTCTATCTTGGGCACTTATAATCTTGACACTGCAGGCTTCACTAGCTGGTAAATTATGTCTGAGGCCACATTTCCAATAAGTCCCCAAATATTGATGCCCTGAGACCCACACACATGGAGTATAAGGAATGTCTTTAGGCCACACCACCACTGGGCACCATGAGGCCAAGGAAAACTTGGTTCAACAAGGAAGCCTTATAATCAGAGCTATCACTCCCACCCCACTGCACGCTGTGCCTCCGGATCTGGCCACCGCTGTCTCAGCCACCTGCCAATCTCCTCTGAAGGGTATGAAGGCTTGCTGATATGGCTCCAAACAAGTTCTCCAAAAAAAGTATATACTCAGTGATAACACTGGTGTTAACAGCAGCAGCATTAAAAAAAAAAAAAAAAAAAAAAAAGCATTTCATGCATCTCAAAATATTTTGACTTCAGATGATGTCTACAGTTCCAGGTGTCCCATGTCTTAAGGAAATTAGAATATTTCTTCTTTTTTCACTTAAATTCTGAAAGTATGGGGGACACTTAAAGGAAAACATTCATTAGTGTCACAGGTGTTAGAGAAAGGGAATACCTGGGAGGGGGAGGCTGATATCTGGACCATGAGTAGGCTCTAGAGATGAGTAAATAACAATCGTAGGCAAACATTTTCCAAACTGTGTTCCTCTGAGCTGCTAGATAGTAATCGTGTCCTGCACACGAAAAGAAGTGTTCTGTGCCCAGAAGAATTGAGGAACTTCCAGGCTAAATTAAACTCTCTTTATTTTAAAAAAAATTTTATTGGAGTGTAGTTGATTTACAGTGTTGTGTTAGTGTCAGGTGTACAGCAAAGTGAATCAGTTATACAAATACATGTATCCACTCTTTTTTAGATTCTTTTGCCATATAGGTCATTACAGAGTATTGAGCAGAGTTCCCTGTGCTGCACAGTAGGTCCTTGTTGGTTATCTGTTTTAAACATAGTAGTGTGTATATGTCAATCCCCATCTCCTAATTTATTCCTCCCCTCCTCTCACCCGCTGGTAACCATAAGTTTGTTATCTACATCTGTAATTCTATTTCTGCTTTGTAGATAAGTTCGTTTGTACCCTTTTTTTTAGATTCCACATATAAGCGATATCATATGATATTTGTCTTTCTCTGTCTGACTTACTTCACTCAATGACAATCTCTAGGTCCATCCATGTTGCTGCAAATGGCATTATTTTCTTTTTTATGGCTGAGTAATGGTCCATTGTATATATGTACCACATCTTCTTGATCCATTCCTCTGTTGATGGACATTTAGGTTGCTTCCATGCCCTGGCTATTATAAATAGTGCTGCAATGAACATTGGGGTGCATGTGTCTTTTCGAATTATGGTTTTCTCCAGATATATGCCCAGGAGTGGGATTGCTGGATCATATGGTAGCTCTATTTTTAGTTTTTTTAAGGAACTTACATACTGTTCTCCATAGCAGCTTTACCAATTTACATTCCCACCGACAATGTAGGACAGTTCCCTTTTCTCCACACCTTCTCCAGCATTTACTGTTTGTAGATTTTTTGATGATGGCCATTCTGACCAGTGTGAGGTGATACCTCACTGTAGTTTTGATTAGCATTTCTCTAATGATAAGTGATGTTGAGCATCTTTTCATGTGCTTTTTAGCCATCTGTATGTCTTCTTTGGAGAAATGTCTATTTAGATCTTCCACCCATTTTTTGATTGGGTTGTTTTTTTGACATTGAGCTGCATGAGCTGCTTGTATATTTTGGAGATTAATCCCTTGTCGGTTGCTTTGTTTGCAAATATTTTCTCCCACTCTGTGGGTTGTCTTTACATTTTGTTTATGGCTTCCTTTGCTGTGCAAAAGCTTTTACGTTTCATTAGGCCCCATTTGTTTATTTTTGTTTTTATTTTCATTACTCTAGGAGGTGGATCAAAAAAGATCTTGCTGTGATTTATGTCAAAGAGTGTCCTGCCTATATGTCCCTCTAAGAGTTTTATAGTATCCAAACTTACATTTAGGTCTTTAATCCATTTTGAGTTTATTTTTGTGTGGTGTTCTAATTTCATTCTTTTACATGTAGCTGTCCAGTTTTCCCAGCACCACTTATTGAAGAGAATGTCTTTTTTCCATTGTATATTCTTGCCTCCTTTGTCATAGATTAGGTGACCATGGGTGCTTGGGTTTATCTCTGGGCTTTCTATCCTGTTCCATTGATCTATATTTCTGTTTTGTGCCAGTACCATACTGTTTTGATTACTGCAGCTTTGTAGTATAGTCTGAAATCAGGGAGCCTGATTCCTCCAGCTCCTTAACATGAGACTCTGCACTGTAAATCACCAAAGATAAATAGAATGTTTGCCAAATGAATTTCTCCATGAAACTCTTTTCTGGGAACATCCATGCACTCCAAACTCTGGGAAGTGCTGCTCTGGTCTCCAGCAATCTTTTCAGAGCCTCAGTGGACTGTTTTTATCTTAGGCCTAAAAAACTTTTAAAAAATCACAAAATAATGGATATTTGTTGATTGTAAACAATTAGACAACATCAACAGGCAAAAGACAGAAACTCAATAGAGAAACCTCCCACATAACAGACCCATTTTTAGTCTTTTATTGTATATTTTCCCATCTCTGACTGTCTCTGTCTGTCTCTCTGACTCACTACATGACTCACTACACTACCCATTTTGTGTTACAAAAGTAGGATCAGTCCATAAATACCTTAGTATTCTGCTTTTTTTTCACTTAATATATTGTAAACATTTTGTATGTCATAATATCCTTCTTTTCATACTTTTTAATGGCTTCTCAGTTTTCTAGCATATTTGTGAACCATAGTTTAATCCCTGTTATTGGACATTTGTTTCTAGGTTGTGTGTGTGTGTGTTGTAACCACTGTAGTGTTGGTAAGAATACAACTAAATCTTTGTAGCCATCTGTGCTTGCTTAAGTCTCATATAGAATCTGCTAAAGGGTCATAATTTTCAGTGTGTGTTCTTCATCCTGAGCCAGAACCCTAATTAGAACCGACTCTTGGGCCATCCATACCATGTCTCTAATGATTAGATTGACTCTTTTGTGGCCGCCTGGCTGAGGGTACAGGATCAGAGTGAGACAGCCTTGGTGCAGACCCTGACCCTGCTGCTTAACACGTCACTGACTTTGTGGTGTTTATGTAACTTCTTCAAGCCTCAGTCTCTACAGCTATAAAATGGTAATGATAATAGTGCCTTCCTCAACGGGTTCTTGCAGGGATTTACAAGTCTATCACTTGGAATGGGGATGGGGTGTGTGTATTTGGGAGCATGTTGTCAGGGGTGGGGGGAGAGGATGGGAGGGGGAGCATTGGGTACCAGAGACCAGCATGACTTCCGCAAGCTCAAGATGCTCCTTCCCCCACTCTTCCTCCTTTTCCGGCAATGGGGACCTCTTTTCAAATGGTAAGAATGCAGCACACAGTGGGACAGACATGGCTGTGGCTGTGACCTGAATGTGACTGCTGGCTCTACCCTTTATTAGCTTGACCTGAGACATGGAATGTAACTTCCTTCTGGTTCACAGCTTGGGAAATGGATATTAATGAAACTCCCCACCTCATAGAGAGTTGGGGTGATGATTCAGTGAGGTCATGTTTGTGTGTATAGCACTTGTCATATCATAAGCACTCAGTGGCAGCCAGAAAAGAAGTCACTTAACCTCCCTAACCTATTTCTATCGGTAAGAGAGAAGTAATAGTAACGATTTTGATGAGTTATCACCAGGATTAAATGAAGGCAAGGTGCTCTTATGGTTCTCAGCAATAGTAGGTATTTAATATATGGCAGCTCTTGGAACATAGTATCAGTACTGGTGTTAGTATTGATGAAAGCAGGGCAGCCAAGCTGCCCTGGTGACTTTGTCTCTTACAGTCAATGGTGGGCTGTTCGGGCCCTGCAAGTTAGTGGGTCCCTTGGAGGCAGTGCCTGCGGACACGTGCAGCACCTTCACTTTGGTCTGCAGGCTGGAAACCCTCAAGTTCAGGCACTCTAACCTGCCCTGTCCAGGAGTTCTGAAATCCGCAGTGCTGGCTTGTAAGGTTGCCCTGCGTGGAGTGATAACGTTAAGTTTTCAGTGCAATTAATTACTGATGAGATACTAGAAGGAACTTAGGCAGTAGGTCTTAGTGGAGAAGAGAAAAGATAATCGGTTTGAGGGATGCTTTAACTCTTGCAATTCTTTTTGAGCTAAAGGTACACCTAGAATTCTCTCTGTAGGCTCAAGGAGAAAAACATATGCTGGGAAATTGTGTGAAACGTTGAGTCACAGAGGAACTGAGTTTGAAATGCACGACCTCATCATACCATGAATTCAATCTCAAAGCACACCATGGGCTATAATTCTTCTGAAGTCCTTAGAGACACCTTAACACCACTTCAAATTAGACCTGTTCAAATTCTGCTTATGCCCACCCCCTGCTCCACAGTGTAAATCATTATTTTCCATTTGTATCTGAGTTCAACTATTCTTACAAACCAATAATTCTGTTCCTTTCAGAATGGCTCTATTGCACTAAAGCTTCCTTGAAAGGTACCTTTGTTTTCTTCAATGCTCTGAAGTGTGAAGTCTACATAATTTGCTAAATGTATCATGTTTACATATGCATAAGCCAGTTACCTCCAAATCACCATTTCCTGCACTATTGGCTGAACGCTTAAAGTAAATGAAGCTTAATTTTCCGTAAGTGGTGTTCCATGTTTTCCAAATAAGCTCACGGAGACACAGATAAACTAAATTACTTAGTGGTAACTATCCAGACAGGAATGAGAAGCCAGTGCTGAAACAAGCCAAGTGCGTGGAGTCCTTCTTGCATCCTTCCGTCACAATATGCAAATAAATAGGACAGTGAGATCCCAGGGACCCCCGGATGCTGCCAGGCCGGCTGAGGTGTTAGCAGGGTGGGTTAGCGCCAATCTGTAAGCCCGTGAGCCAGACTTCGGCCTATGGAACCCTGAGCTCAGAGTTGCCAGGCTTTCTGGTAATTTCTTTTCTTGGATAGGGGGAATCAGTATGATATCTGTGATAGAAGAATAAGCCCTCCCTTCCCATAAGCGAGTCGGCGTGGGTGGAGTAAAGAGCACGGACTAGAATCATTTGGTCCTGGGTTCTAATGCCAGCTTTGGCCTTTACATGTGTGTTGCAGGGAGACGAGGTGAGAATGGGCAAGGCCCCAACCTGTCTAGACCTTGGTATTCTCAAATGCGAAGTGGAGGTCATAGGATCACCCTCCCAGGACTTCCTGAGGCTTCACTAAGACAGTGTGTGTCTTTGTATATAGTTAGCGTCATAGAGTCGGGCACCCATGTATCTCTCCCGCCTCTTCCCCCACCCAAGTCCAGTCATCTTCTGGCTGGAAGTTATTTGTCTTGGTGGTAGTTATAACTCTCTCCCTCATCCTCAAATGCACACACCGGCACTTTCTTATTTGACCTCCTCACCGTGTTTATTCCTGGTACTTTTATGGTAATGGGAACAGTGTTTTCACTTAGCTCAGAATATTCAGATTACTTCCCTTGTACCCTCTGCACATATGCCTACCTTTGACCAGACACTCTGCTGGGAACTGCGGGTGAGTACAGATGTGACTGTTGCAGAATCCTTGCTGCGTTGGCTCAGGGTCCAGGAGGGGTGACAGGCTGTGACATAGCACATAAAAGTGGAATTCTTTTAGTATAGGGCTCTGGGGACACCCCATGAAGGGGCGGTCGAACTTTCCTGGGTGGGTAGAGAGAGGATTCCACAGATGAACATATATTGGAACTGAGCCTTGGTTCTCCAGCAAAGAACATTCTGGGAGAAAGGTCTTTGTCATTAAAATTCCACAGATACAGTGAATGGAAAACGTTGTCCTTTTACAAATAAGGAGAGGGGAGACTGAGCACCAGGCAAGGGCCGTGTCCTAATCGTCTCTGCATCCCCCCGCGTGTCTGACTCAGGGAGTGCTGAAATTGAATTTAGACCTGCCCAAGGTCACAAGGCAGGATGGAGGACAGCACACAGATCGTGTTGATTAAAAAATCTGTGTTTAGGGATTATTTTTCCCCTTTGGGTTAAAAAGACAACTTGGTTGATACTAAGTTGATCTTAGTATCAACTATTCTAGGTTGATTTTCCCTGGCTAATGCTGTGCCTTTTCAACATGTAGATTCAGTTCTTCTTTTATTTTAGGAATGGTCTAATGAATTGCATTTTAAACATATGTCCTGTTCCATTGTTTTCTTTTGTGTCTTCACAGGCTCCAGCTATGCACCTGTAGTATGTCCTTTGCCTCCTCTCTATAGCTGTCTTTTGCTCTCTAATCCTTTGTAATCCCTTATTTCCTTTCCATGTTGTTCACTCTTCTCATTTCCAGCATCCTTCTCTCTTAGTGAGTTTCCCACAGTGTCCTCCCTTGTGCTTCTTCCAATTTGGCTTCATTTTTATGATGATTTGGGTTTTTCTTTCTCCTCCTTTCCTGGGACCCAAATGCTCACATGCCATCTCCTCTGTGGTCTCTTCATCTCTTCTCTGAGTTCTTGTATACTGTTTTATTGTCTTTCTTCATAAAAGTGATTGTTTTAATTCATGGTGTCATACTCGGTACACATTTTCACCTTTTCCATTTTTCTGCTGAGTGTTCTGTGGTAAGTTTTGTTTTGCTGCTCTTTTCCATAATTTTCATACATACATATGGAAACTACATACGTATATATAAAATATCAACATGACAGCATCTTTTAAAAAATATTGGAATAAGTTAGACTTTAATGGCCTACCTATTCAAAAGGGAGTCCTATGGATGAAAGGGGGGGGAAAACCCTTCCATTTTTGTAGCCTTCACAATCCAAAAGCACTCTGCTTCAGTGTCACCAGTGACAGATGGCTTCCTGCTAAAATGGCTCCTCTGTGTTTCTTTCTGTTTCTATGAAACAGATCAGCCTCAAGAGGGTTTCTCTCATCAGCTGTCTCCGCTGCTCTTGCACTTTGGAGTGCCTCTTGCCAACAGGAAGAACAATGCTGTGAGCATTTTCTGAGACCTGCTGCCCCTAGGCCACTACACTCTTTTCCTGCTTTCTTATTGGTTTTCTTCTACCTGTATACCTTCTGCTTGATCTGTGCCCTGTCCTTTCTTCAGATCCCTTAGTTTTTGCTGAACAGGAAATGCTTATCTATCACTTCAGGAGGAGTCCTTCACTTATCAGAAACATATTTTTGATATTTTTTTACTGGCCTGTCTGGACATTATACTTCCATCTGGGTGGCTTCTGCAATATTGTTCAAAGCTAGGGATTATATCTCTTTTCTAGTTTTACTGAAAATGGAATTTGTGGTATTTTTTCTGTTTACATTGTTGATTATATATGATATTTAGGAGGGGAACAGGGAAATTGCTAGCTGTGTCATGCTGCCTTGTTAGATACTAGATGTCTAAACAGGCAATTGTGATCAAATATAGAAGTGTTTCTGAAAATAGAAATAACAGTAGCTACTATTTCATCTTTGTGCCAGTCACAAGGTCCTCTGTGAGTCCAGAGGAGGTCCCTTGAGGCTTGGATACCATCATCTTATCATGTCAAGTCACTATACCCATTTGTGCCCTAAGTCTTCCAGGGTAAGATGGAGACAAATTTAGAGTGAGTTGCATAACCTGAAGAGTGAAAAGAATAGTGAGTCAGACACTGAACCTGGCAAGACTTGGAATAGCTTAAGACACCCTTTATGGCTTCAGAAGGCAGCTCTTCCTTAGACATTGCCTTATTTATCCTGGTCCTCTATCAGTCTGTCCACTAGAAGCATGAGAGTGAAGATGCCAGGATGCGTCTGCTCCAGGCATCTCCAGGATCATTCTGTCCTGGCCGCGGTTCCAATTGGGAGTTTTCAGTTCCAGCTCCCACCTCTACCCTCTTACCCTAGACTCCAACTCCAGTACCCCTGGAGGTACTGCTTGACCTTTGTCACAGGAAGAGGGTGGTGCTACCAATCTTTCAGTCAGCCGCTATACCCATGTCACCATCCACTCTATACCAGGAAGGGGAGGAGTTCTGGGGAAGGACTAAGAGGAGCTTGTGGTTTTCTGTATTTGGGCTAAATCTACTCCTGGTCCCCACCTAATCTGATGTCCCCCTCTCACCCACAAATTAAAGAGGCCATCTCAGGTTCCATACACGTCCCAGGCCATTCGCATCAGATCTCCGTCCCAAGCTACGTCCCAGGCCATTCGCATCAGATCTCCGTCCCAAGCTTGGCAGTCATGGTCTTCTGCCGATCCTTTGTGGCTTCCTGTCCCATTAAATAACAAAGTTTATGCCATGTTTAAGGGTAAAAACATACACGCATGTATTGGTTCTTTAGGTATTAAAAAACACGGAAACTTAAATTATACTTAAAAATGCCCAGATTTGGACGTTGAATTTGAACAGATTACACTGGACACAAATTGCCAGTTAGGAATGGAGACGCTTCTTTTTTTTTAAATTTTTTTTTTTTAATAAGCAGATATTCATTTTTAATTCTTATTTATTCATTTATTTATTTATTTTTGGCTGTGTTGGGTCTTTGTTTCTGTGCAGGGGCCACTCTTCATCGCGGTGCGCGGGCCTCTCACTATCGTGGCCTCTCTTGTTGCGGAGCACAGGCTGCAGACGCATAGGCTCAGTAGTTGTGGCTCACGGGCCTAGTTGCTCCGCGGCATGTGGGATCTTCCCAGACCAGGGCTTGAACCCGTGTCCCCTGCATCGGCAGGCAGATTCTCAACCACTGTGCCACCAGGGAAGCCCCAGAGATTCTTCTTATATGTACCTTAAAGATATGTTTTCTGTTATTAAAACCTCTTGAAGATACAGGCTAGTATCAGTCCTGGAAAGTAAGTGTTACCTGGTCAGAAAATGGTCCTTGGAATGCACGTAAGCATTTATATAATGTGTAAAATAATGGAATATCTTTGAGCAGATACACAGAAGATTTTATATATACACACACATTTATATGTTTGATTTTTATATATGTTTATGATTTAGAATTAGAGTGAATTATGCTAAAGTTGGTGTGTTTAATTCGAGCAGAGCTAATTTAAATATAAATCAGCTGTAAAAATCAAATAGTCACTTCATTTCAACTGGCTTCCTCATTATTTCTAAGACCTGCCTGGAATGTCTTCTTTTCAAAGTCCTCCCTGCACATGAGCCTCAGATGAGGTCCCGCCTCCTCTTAGAAGTCTTCCCTGACTGTCACCAGCCATTTGAGCTCATACATTAACAAACACAAAGTGACTTGCAGACACTGAGTCTGCCTCTCTGCGGTGGGATGACCCAGGCAGGGACTGACCCTCCCCATCCCTGCCCCTTTCCCAGGGCTCTGCTCACTCCCACTGCTCTCAGAAGTCCAGGTGGAGGCTGCATCCCACACCTTGTCCTGAAGCATCTGCCATTGCTGATTTTAGGTGAGAACACATGTCATTTTTTCCAGCTTAGTCTTTATTAGTTGAGGACCTAGGACATCTGGTTGGCTATGAAATCCTTTAGTAAAACTGCTGTTTTCTGCAGTACTGCTCATCTAGTCTAGTTTCCCATGTAGGGAAATGCCTACCCACTGCCTGGGAAACACAATTAAAGCCAGAGTTGGCATTTTTAACCAATATTTTGCATATTCAACATTTTGTTTTGCCCCAGAGTGTGGAAAATCTGTGGATCTTATCAGAAGCTTTAAAAGCTTATTTCATTGAGCTAACCTCCCTGCTCCAGGTTATTCAGGGGGGAAAATAAGTGCTACTCCACTAATGCACATTTACAAATGTTGTGCAAGTTCTAAATGTATTTCTTTTTCCAGATGAAGGGTTATCATTAGAATCAAGAGAACCATTAAAGTCTCCTCAAATCTGGTTACTAAGAATAGTCTTAAGGAGTTTAATAGGGAAATCTATCTGTCTTTTCTTGTAGGTTGTACCATTAATTAGTTTAACTCATCTTCCTCCCAGTTTAATGTCAGTATCTTAAGCTCTTTCAAAGGTTGCTTTTTAAAAAGGACTTTATTAGTGAGCTCCTGAATAATGGGGCCCTAATTCCTTTGCTCATGCCTGTCTTGACACAAAACGATGCACTCTCTAAGGGTGAGAGAACACGCATATATATTGATGTTTTAGGCACTGAAAAGTAAAAACTGGAATTACATATAATAATGCAATTTAATCTGAGCAGGCACAACCTGGCTCAAATCTCTGTTAGATGATCTCCAATTAGAAGTGGGGATTCACCTTGTATGTGCTTTGAAAATCCCGTCAGGAAGCCCTGATTGTGTTTTCTGCCACTAAAGCTGCTATGACTGGGAGCGTATCTCTTAGCCTCCCAAGGGTAAGTGCTACCAGCCCTTGACGTTCCTCAGAAGAGGAGATGCCTGATGGCTGCCTGCCGGTTTCTGAAAGCTTCATCTTCACGGTGAATCCCTACCACAACCCCATGAGGCCGAGACTGTTAATGTCACCATTTTACAGATGAAAAACCCGACGCTTGGAGAAGAGCAGTGACTTATGTGAAAAACAACCACTTGTACACCGGGAGCTGGTGTTCAAACCCAGGGCTGTCAGACCCAGAAGCTTGAACTCTTTTTTTAAATTTTTTAAAAAATTTGATTGAAGTAGAGTTGATTTACAGTGTTGTGTTAATTTCTTCTGTACAGCAAAGTGACTCAGTTATACATATATATTCTTTTTCATACTCTTTTCCATTTTGGAAAATATCACAGGATATTGACTACCGTTCCCTGTGCTCTACAATAGGACCTTATTGTTTATCCATCCTATATATAATAGTTTGCCTCTGCTAATCCCAAACTCCCAATCCTTCCCTCCCATACCCCCCTCTCCCCCTTGGCAACCACAGTCTTTTCTCTATATCTGTTGAGTCTGTTTTTGTTTTGTAGATATGTTGATTTGTGTTGTATTTTACATTCCACACATAAGTGATACCATATGGTATTTGTCTGTCTTTCTGACTTCACAGTATTGATAATCTCTAGGTTCATCCATGTTGCTGCAAATGGCATTATTTCATCCTTTTTGATGGCCGAGTAATGTTCCATTGTGTGTGTGTGTGTGTGTGTGTGTGTGTGTGTGTGTGTGTGTGTGTGTGTGTGTGTGTGTACATACATTTTCTTTATCCATTCACCTGCTGATGGACATTTAGGTTGTTTCCATGTCTTGGCTATTGTAAATAGTGCTGCTATGAACATAGGGACGCATGTATCTTTTCGAATTATAGTTTTGCCTGGGTATATGCCCAGGAGTGGAATTGCTGAATCATATGGTAATTCTGTTTTTAGTTTTATAAGGAACCTCCATACTGTTCTCCATAGTGGCTGCACCAATTTACATTCCCACCAACAGTGTAAGAGGGTTCCTTTTTCTCTACACCCTCTCCAGCATTTGTTATTTGTAGACTTTTTAATGATGGCCATTCTGACCAGCGTGAGGTGGTACCTTATTGTAGTTTTGATTTGCATTTCTCTATTAGCGATGTTGAGCATCTTTTCATGTGCCTATTGGCCATCTGTATGTAGAAGCTTGAACTCTTCATGCAGTGCCAAACCCCTGTTTGTATTCAGGGCAGGGAGTGGGGTTCTGACCCCTGTAGTCAAGTGCGTGGTCTTTAACTTGTGGAAGAGGTTCTCCCTTGCTTATGGGGCCGGAGTAGAGGCGCAGGTGCAGGCACCAGGCGTCGTGGTGTGTGAGCAGATCAAGTGAATGTGAAATCAGGAGAACTGGGTTTGAATGTCCGTTTTACTGTTGACCATCTGTAGGACCTTGGCAATGTTGCCTAACCTCTGAGAAAGAGCAGGGGAGTATCGTATCTTACTAGCTGGCTTCAGGGGTTGTTTCATGTGAAAATACCACACGCGTGATCTGGATTCCCATACTCTTCCACTTGGTGGATCCAGAAACACAAATAATCTCAGAGCCGCTCGTTACCGAGTGCTGAACACTTAAATCTGTTCTAGTCCAGTCCTCCCATAATGCTGCGAGCTTGTTCTGTCATCACCTCCATTCTGCAGATGAGGAAACTGATGATTGGAAAAGTCACCTGTTCAGTCTCAGCTAGGACGGCAGAGCTGGGTTCAGAGCTCAGCTCTTTCTCCAGAGCCTAGTTACTCTCCCCTGCCTCCCTGGGATTCTTTTAAAGCAGTATGACTGGTTATTGCGCCTAGAAACCATGCTAAGCAGAATCAACCAACCCTCACCTCTTTGAGTTCCAGCTGATTAGCACCCACGTTCCCAAGGGAGCTGTAGCCTTGCTCCTCCTCCCTGTCTTTCAAGCTCCCGTGGAGTGTAGCACCCCCTGCTCAGCGTTCCTGCACACTCCCCCCACCAGCACAGGGGCACTTGCTGCGTGCTAGATATTCAGCGGCACGAGGGACCCAGTCCCTCTTGGGAAGAGGAGGCTGAAGGCTCCCAGCAGCATGAGGATGCCAGGGTAGAAAGAAGAGGCTGGACCCTAGGCAAGGCGGTTCAGGAACACTTCCTTGAGTCGATCCAGTCCAGGCTCTGCCCAGCATCTATTTCGGCCCTGAAGAAGGCTCAGCTGGACCTTTTACAGAAGATGCTAATTGCAAACACTCTGAGTGCATCGATCCGCTGCTGCTCTGATTATCTAATTATGCACAACAGCACCTAGAAGGGCTGAAGGAGATTAGTTTGAAAGGACCAGCACCAGGTCTCCATTTCTGAGAGGCCTCCCGGCCTGCTCCAGAGAAAACTCCAGTCTGGCCCAACTCTTTAATTACCTTCAGAGGCACTAAAGTTTAAATTATATTCTTATTGTTTTCATATTAGCTTCTGCCCGAGTCCTGAGCTAAGCATTGGTGAGGCTAGGGTTGGGGAGGGAGGGTCCATGTGACAGGCGGGGTGGTTTTCTCATTTGGCTCTTTAGTTGCAAGATTTCATGAGTTTCAAGAGTGTACCGGTAATTGGTTCCCTAGCAGAGGCTTACAGATATCCTATAATGCTTGCGTGTCGGATTTGCCGTTTTCAGACATACCCAATTGGGTGTTCAAATGTGGCTTCCGTTAGGATTTGTAATGCACAGACACACTCACCCTTGCTCTCTCTGTTAGATATTAACACTGTAGCTCTAAATGCAGAATGTCTACGGTCTGTCCCCACTTCTATTTTTTACCTCATCTCTTACATATTTTTATACCTCGGATTGTTTCCTTACCTTCCCCTTTCCTAATCCTCTAAGAGGGCTTTGCAGCGTGTCATTCAGCCCCCAAAGTCAGCAATAAGCCGAGATCAGCTTGGAATACCAGTCATCGCCCTTGGGAGCACTTTTCAAAGGAGCACAGGTTTCCCAGCTCCTCTCTCTCCCCTTCCAAAGACTTTACCTCTTTTGAAACTTCCTCAGTAGCCCTTGGCTTTGTCTGAAGGAAGACAGAGGAGCCAGGGAAGAAGGGGTGATGGCGGCAGGGAGACGCTCATTCAGTGAAGGAGCGATCCGCTCTCTCCCCCAGCGGTGCTTACCTGGGCTAACTTCTCCATAGGCAAACACTCATAGATCAGAGCGCCCCCCTCCTCTCTCATGACCCCACCAGGGCTGCAGTGACCTTGTCACCGCTTTCTACCCTACGATGTTGGCCACAGTGCATCCTTCTCCCTCCCATCAGCTGGGCCACTCATGATGCACTCCGGGCTTTGTTTCAACACTGTCTGCATTCAGAGCCCATCGCGCTTAATACCCCTTAAAGCTTCAGGCCTTGTGGAGAGGCGAGAGAGTGCCCAGGTAGAAAAAGTGATTTCTACATTTTCTTTCCAGGGCTATATACCTTCCACAGAGGCTGCATGTGCCTTATTTACACTTGCTTATTGCATTCTGTTCATATATTCCAAACAGACAGGGAAAGCCCACTGGGAGAGCCCTTACCTGGGCCCTTCTCTGCCCGAGCACTGTGCTTTCCTTGGGGAGGGAACTGTCTTCCTGCACACTTGGAGTAATGCAATGGCCCTGTACTTTTCTCTAATGAAGCCCCAGTGGCTGCACAGGTGACACATGCTTCTGGGAGCATAGCAGGAAGGCAGCAGGCTGGACGCAGTCCTTCCAAAGAGCCACTGTTCTCACAGCAAAGCTAATGAAGGTGGGAGCCTGCACGCTCCCTCCATCCTCTGATACTCAGCTAGCTTCCTCCCATGCACTCTGCTGGCAGAGCTTCCTTTACCTGTGAGGGCCTGATGTTTCGATTTTTTTCAATCCAGAGCATCATGGACCAAGAATATTAATTGCCTCAGTTAGTACTGGCTACCCACAAGCCCAATCAATCCAAAAAGCTGGTCCAGGACCCAGGGGCAGCCCAGCAAGATAATAGCCGAGATCCAAATCCTGTCTCTGCCACTTGATAGCTGTTTGACTTGGGGATTTTATAACCACTGTGTTCATGTTTTCTTTCAATACATATATTTTGAACAATTATGTATCCATCCTTATGGTAAGTGCTGGGAATATCAGGTGTGGGGAAATCAGACCAATCCCTCCCATCATGGAGCTTTTCCACCTGGAGGAAGGCAGCTATATATTACAACCTGAATCTCTTGGACTTGTATTGACCCACGTACAAAATAAGGAGAGGAGAGATGTCATTCTTTATATCCCAGGCATCTCCTCAGGCTTTTTTTTGAAAAAGCAGAAGAATAAAATTCTAACGTGTTATGCAGACAATTGGGAAATGGGAAGGGGAACATACATTTATCAAGTCCCTGCTGTATGCCAGTAACTGTGAGCTATGTTTTATTGATAGTGTCTCATCTTACTCCATACAGTGAGGCTATGAGCTAAGCTTTATTACGCCATTGTGCAGATGGACGGACTGAAGTTTAGAAAAGGCAGCAAGAGCACCGTTATACCCAGTTAATAAGTATGCGTTGAGAGCATTCTTTTTTATTTGTTTGTTTATTTATTTATTTATTTTTGCCTGTGTTGGGCCTTTGTTGCTGCACGTAGGCTTTCTCTAGTTTCGGCGAGCGGGGGCTACTCTTCGTTGCGGTGCGCGGGCTTCTCATTGTGGTGGCTTGTCTTTGTGGCGGTGTGCGGGCTTCAGTAGTTGTGGCACATGGGCTCAGTAGTTGCGGCTCATAGGCTCTAGAGCTCAGGCTCAGTAGTTGTGCACAGGCTTAGTTGCTCCGCGGCATGTGGGATCTTCCGGGACCAGGGCTCGAACCCGTGTCCCCTGCAGTGGCAGGCGGATTCTTAACCACTGTGCCACAAGGGAAATCCCATTCTTTATGCCAGGAGCTGAGGGCATAAGGTGCTGGGCCGCAAGGGCTGAGCCAGCCTCGGGGCATGTTTTGTGCTGCTATGATCTAGAAGGGGAGATAGATAGACACTGAGCCAGACGTTACAGGTGTGCTGAGTGCCATCTGAGGAGCAACACTTCGAAAGCATTATAAACGGGAAAACTCACCTGGTTTGAGGGTTAGAGAAGTCGGAGAGAAAATACCTTTAAAGCAGAGATCTGATGGAGAACAGGCATTAGCAAGACAAAGAGAAGAGATGTGCTCCAGGGGGAACAGGTGTGTGGAAAGGACAGTGAGGGCAGAGCCTGGAGGCCGAGGAGGAGAGACTAGCGATGGATCACATAGAGGAGTTTGGGTGAGCAACTGGGAGCCTCTGGAGTAGCTAAGTGGGGAAGCGACTTGATCAAATCTGCATTTCAGAAAGATCACTTTGGCTGCTGTTCGGCGAAGGGAACGTGGGAGCAGGACGGGGAGACCGATTAGGAGCCTGTTACCGTTGTCTTGGTGGTGGGAGGTCATGGTGGCACCATGGGCTGGCAGTGGGCTAGCAAGAAGCAGGCAACTTTGCGTGGGAGTCCAGGACATCAGGCCCAGGTGTTTGCCCTGAGGCTCTGAGGGCCATTCTCTGACTACGGGAGGAGGCAGGGATTGGGGTCAGTGGATCTCCGAGACGCCGCCAACACACCAGCCATGCTGGGCAGACTGAGATCATGGAAGGAAGATGGAGACTAACCTGTAGGAACAGGAAGGCAGATATGGAAAGACTGAGGAAGAGGATGCTGGGCAGAGACGACTGGGAGGATGATAGCAATTAAAACTGAGCTGAAGCCAGGGCTGGGGGCGAGAGGGAAGAGAATGGAGATAGGAGGGCAGGGCGCTGACTGCGCCCACCACTTGGGAAGCTAAGGTAGTGGACAGGGATCCAGTCCCGGCCTCTGTGACCGAGCCAGATCCCTTCCCAAGGCAGAAGCATCTTTCCCTCTGATGATCTGATGCCGGTTGCCTGAGGACCTTGCTTCTCTCACCAGAAGTGGAGAGACCGTCAGACACCCCTCTAGAAATCACAGGAGTTGCCCCCCCTCCAGGCAGAGTGTGAGACGGCAGGTGGATGTGGTCTTACGGTTTCCTCCACACAGAAATTACTTTTCCCCCAGGAAGGAACCGAGTGTGTGAGAGGTACCCTTCGGGTCCCCTCTTTCTCAAAGCGTTAGTCCTCCTTTCCGACCTTTATCAGGGGCTGTAATAGGCATCTTAAAAGGCAAGCGCTTTTCTCCCATTGCCAGCCTGTTATGGCTAGAATACCAAATCTGAGCAAATAGCTCTCTCTGTGCTGTCGTCTTTGATTATTTTTTCCTCTGGGATGTATCTGGCTCCAGGCAGACTGTGCCTGACTTTGTCCTTGTAAGGACCCTTCGGTTGAGGACACTGAGTGAACAGGGCCCAGTAATTGAGCGCCTCCTATCTCCGATTCAGCTTTCTGATCTCTCTCTACCCAGGCCAGTGGCGTCCTGCTTGAGGACTTCTCCCTGAGCGACAGATTTGCTCCTTCAAGACTCCAGCCCCTGATTCCATCAGCCATCCAAAGCCTGTGTACTTTGGGAAGTCGGCTGGGAATTCAGCCGCCTTCTAAAGATATAGATTAACTGCACATCTGTCAGGGTTTAGTTAAACATGACTGACTAATTTATCCTGCAGTGTGAGATGGGGATTCATTTCCTTTGCAAGTTGACTTGGCAATTTTCTCTGCTCAAAGAACATTTAGAATAGATGGTGTGCATGGCAATCAGGAAGAAATAGATGCTATTAATTTTCCATTTTTCAAATGTGAGATTGACTGTAGAGCCCATTCTCCTCGGAGAAACAGACCACCTCCTCTCCTGTTCAGAGCTGTGCACTGTCTGAAAAGTCAGAAAAGAGGGCCTTCTATTCCCCAGAGGGTCTGAGTTGGGGCCGATAAGCATGTTAGTGGGGGCCTGCGCCCGGGGGCCAGTCCTGGTACCTGGCAGAGCCGTGTGGTGCCGCCATCAGCCACGGTTCCTCCTCCTCCTATTTGTGCACGTGGCTCAGCATGAGATGCGGGTTCCCAGCTTGAGCGAGCTTGTGATCTCCTTCCTCGGCTAATCTCTACAGATTGGAGGGAAGGACTGGAGGCACAGGCTTGCGTGTCAGGATATCATGATGGACCTCCAAAAGCTGGAAATCCCAAAGGGATGGCTAACTTCATCCAGCGCTCGCCATACAACGTTCTGCCGTGCTGGGAATAGTCTGTATCTGCGCTCTCCCAGATGGAGTCATTCGCTAGCTAGCCGAGTGTGACTACTGAGCACTTGGAATGGGGTGGGTGCAACTGAGGAGCTAAATGTTGACTTTTATTTCATTTTAGTTAATTTAAATGAAAATAGCCACATATGGCTCATGGTAACTGTGTTGGATAGCACAGGTATGTGTGTTCACCTGTTTCCTGTGTGGCCAAAGCCAGTTGTGTTTGTTTAGGTATATTTGTCTTACTGGTTTTCTGAATGCTGTTCTATTTGCTCCAAACTACCGATAAGTTGTCAATTTAAAAATAAAAACACTCATAGAGGTAATAAAAATCATAGCTGGCACATGCTGAGTAATTACTATATACCATGTGCTTTGCTAAGCCCTCTAACACACCTCATCTAATTTATAGTCACATAATGATACCCTGAGTTTACGGGTGACGAAACGGAGGCGCTGAGGGGTTAAGTGGCTGGCTTGAGTCACCCAGCCAGTGGTCCAGCTGGGATTCACAGCAGGCAGTGAGACCCCAGAGCCCTTATATACCCTGCTGCCTCTCCAGACGGTCCTCAGTGCCATTGCCTGCCTGGTGTTTTAAGATACAGTCGTGTCCTGGTTGTTGAACGCCAGGTATTGTCTTGAGGTCGTTAGCAACCTGGGTATAAACAATGGCCACACACTCCATGCTTTATAGAGTTTAGCTCTGGTTCCTGGCTGGAAGGAAGGAAGCAGCTATACACGAGTGCACTGAGGTTGCACAGACCCAGTGTGGGTCTGCTCACCACCTCCCCTCAGATGGAGGGCAAGAGAGTCCTTTCCTGCCTGAGGGCTGGGAGGTTTGGAGGTTCTCCATCAAGGACCAAGCCCCAGCCTCAGGAAAGATGGGCTTTCCTGAAAGCAGACATGAACTATAAAAATGAGGAGAGGCTCTGCATAGTATTGTCTTCTGGAGGGGATTCATCCCTTTGCAGCGCAGGTGGGGGCTGATCGCCTCAGTTGAGTGAGAGCCCGCACTTAGTGAAGGCTGGATGGGAGTTTGAGTGAGACCCTCTGCTCATCCGTCACTACCCCCGTGCCTTCCGCTGGGGTCTCTCCGCACTGATAGGTTCTAGCCTTAATCTACATCTTGTCAGCACCGTGAGACATTCAGAACCTGGCTCTGCATTGTAATGTGGCTTGCTTGGCTTCACAGCCTGACTCCTGCAGCTTTAGAATTTGGGAAAACTGTCAGTTGTGGGGTTCACTTCTTATTTACTGAGGCTTTACCTCCTCAGTTCTCTAATTCCTGTCCCTCTAGATGCAAACAACTGCTAAATGCATTGCTGGTTTTTCTGCCTCTTGGGAGTGGCCCACTGCCTGGACCCTTTGTCAGAATTCTCAGCACCCAGAATTAGGGTAAAATCAGGCAGCTAGGGAAAGTCAGCTCCCTCCTCTGCACCATTGTCTCTCCTTTGGGGATTTCTCTCCTCCAGTCTTAGCTCTCTATGAGACTGTCAAATAGCCTGCACCCACCTACCCATCCACCCATCTGGATTTTCTTCTTGTTCTCAGGAGTATTCGTTGGCCTTGCTCTGTCATACCCTAAAAGATGAGCCGGATAGCTAAAGATAGGCTGCATATAGAAAGGACTCTTCCAGGGACAAGGCATCCATCTGTCCATAGGGGAGAGTCAAGTCAGTCTGTTCAAAGGCCGGCAACATAAGCCACATCCACAAACCCAAACATGGGCTAAAGCAAAATTGAGAGTCGCTCTTACTGGGATCTTTTGGTGTCCCAGGCAGCCTTTCCCTAAGAGCATTAGCTATTCCTAAATGTTCATCTCTTGGCATGAGTTCAGTGGAAAACATCTTCTCTGGCAACTGCAATAGCAAGTTTGATCGGGTTAGCAAAAGGGACCCGTGACGGTCTTTGGAGGCTGGTGCGTGATCGCGAGGCCATCCCAGCTTGCTTTCAGAGCGCCAAGGCAGCCCAAGTCCAGTTGTGCGTGGTGCTGCTTGCCATGGGCGTCTCGGCTCTCACTTTGTCATACTCTGTACCTGTGAGAGCAGCATCTTCGGGGCGTTTTCACAGTGGCGTAAGGAGCTGTATCCTGGTTGGAGAGGAAGGTCTGTTAGGAGCATCCCACGTTGAGAGTAGAGAGCTCAAAAGAGGAGAAGGCCCACGGACTCACTGTTTCTTCCATCTGCTTTTCTCCAGCCTGCACGGACAAGGAGTTGAGGAACCTCGCGTCCCGGCTCAAAGACTGGTTTGGAGCCCTTCATGAGGATGCAAACAGGGTCGTCAAGCCCACCAGCTCCGACACAGCCCAAGGCAGTAAGACCGCTTTACTCTCGCTAATTTATTTCATCTTAAACACCACATTCCCTCCTCAGTTATTGGATGTCGTTGATTGACCACCCCGAGATGCGGTTGTTAAAAGAAACACTAAGTTAAACGTATACACTGACTTGAAATATGCCCCCGTTTCAGAAACATTAAAATATGGAGGAGAGGGAAATGCCTTAGAATCAAGAAAATACTACAACAACTTATGTTTTTTAAAGTCTGCTTGCAAAATTATCATGTGTTTATTAGTACAGTCCTTTTGGAAAATATAAGTATATGTAAAGATACCAAAACAACAAGCTACTGTGTATAAAACAGATAAGCAACAATATACTATATAACATAGGGAATTATAGCCATTATCTTGTAATAACCTGCAAAAATACTGCATCACTATGCTGTACACCTGAAACTAACACAATATTGTACATCAAGCATACTTCAATTAAAAAATGTATAGAAACACACCATTTTAACAACTGTAAGCACGTCGTGGCATGGCATATACTTCAAATGTTTCCTTGCCACGTAGAAAAAAATATTTATGTCTGTGTGTGTATGTATATACACACATACACTTTACAGACTGTCTTTTGGCCTTCTTTTATCATCCAGCAATACACTATGACTATCTTTCTAGGCTGTTGAGTAGTATTCTGCCTTGTAATCACTATATAGAATCTCAATGTATAGATACAACATAATTTATGTAATTAGACCTTTATTTGGGAGGTTTGAAGTTGTTCCTAATGTTCAGCTATTACAAGCAACACGGTAGCAAACATCTTTGATAACTTAGCTTTATGGACGTTAATCAGATTGCATTTTGTTTTCATAGATAAACTCCCATACAAGTGCTCCCTCCGCCATCACTGAACTGGCAGAGACCATACCCAGAGCCTCTCCATAAGCTGGAGAGAAAACTCCGAGTAGGTCTGCCTGTTTGTACCTTGACGGAGCCTCTCACTGCCTTTAACGCAAAGGCCATTAGGGGCGAGCTCGTGCACACTGTGGCCGATTGGCACAGAACGGCTTACTCAACAATACAGTTGTTGAGATGTGTGGAGCTTTGCCACAGCCTTTTCTGTGTAGAGATTTTTATATTGATTTGTCAAAATAGAAAAACACACGTTATTTAAAGCAGAGAGTATTTCACCCCATCCCTGATGCCACGCTTGTGTGGACAGGATTTCTGAATGTAACGCTCCTGGATTGAACTAAGTAGGGAAGAAGTGATACTGGCAATTGGTGGGACCCAGAGTTTAACCAGCATTCTGGTCCTCAGCCCAAATTAGAATGATCTTCTTAATTTCGGGTTTATCCTTTGCTGTTCATAGCCATCTAGAGATACTAGTAGAGAATGTTGATCCTAGTGGACAATTCTTTCACCAGTTTGGATCTTTTTTACCGTAAGGGAGAGGTAGATTCTGGGAAGCAAATGCTAAGTGTCCAAAGAGTGGGTCCTGGGGTTGTATCTGTGGGAAGGGGGATGTAAGAGTCTTTCTTTCCATCCCCGCCAAAGGTTTCCTTGGGAGTTTGTGGACAGTTGATTCACAGATAGATAGTCTCTAGAAGCTTTTCCCAGGGATCTTCCAGGAGCCGCTGAGTCCCTGGGCTTTCTGAACAAAAACCACGGAACCCTAGAAGTGCCATGAGCTCAGGGCCAGCCAGAAGGGCTGCTCTGTTGCCCTGGATATCAGATGCAGGTGCCTCTTTTCTAGAGCCTTCCAAATAGGTGTGGGTGGGCTTGACCTTAGCCTACTGCCCAGCCAGCTTGGCACTTCTTTTCGGTTACTCAACAATAGATATGCATATTACATAAAATATTCTGTACAAAAGTGTGGAGCCATTTAGTGTCAGAGTCAATTATCTTCCTTTATTCAGTCGCCCCTGAGGACATCATCATCACAGAGATTGTTCAGTCATGACCTTCAGTCAAAGAAGAGGCCAGATGATGTTCCATAGTCTCTCTTCTTGAAAATCAGGATCTTTTCTAAGATGTGCTTTAAGATATCAAAAGGTATAAGTTTAAAAATGGAAAGATTTTTTTATGTTGGAACGGGTAAGTAAACTTTGCAGTAGCTAGAAAACTTCTCTCAACAGGTTCTTCTGTTGAGCACCTCCTGTGTGCCTGTACTGGCTGAGGCTACTGAAGGGAACAAGAGAGTCTTTGCCCTCAGGAGCTTAGGGTCTAATTTACAGGCACTGACAATGAGGGGAAGCACAGGCTTCTGTGAGAGCTCAGGGGAGAAGGTGCAACACTTAGGCTACTGGCTTCTGGACGGCAAAGACCCTGTTGTAAAGATGCTACTTTAAAGGGTGGGCAAGCTTTGCTCTCTGTCTTACATCCTGCTGACTAAGCAGGGGTCCCCGGTGAGGCATATAGAGCCTGATGAGCAGGCTGTAGGTTAGAACCCTAGAGGGTCAATCGATCCCCTTAGGATCCTCAGTGACAGTCACTGCAGCAGCCCTGGCATTGCTCATCCCTAAACTTGGCGCCCAAGCCAACTGGATGTCCTCAGGGTAGGAGGCGCCTGTGTCATGCGAAGCAGAGGCAGCCCTGGGAGAGGAGGGACTGAGAATGTAGACTCAGGGTTGGGCCACCTGGGCTTGAATTCCAGCCCCACAATTGTATGACCTTGAGCAAGTAACTTAAATCTCGAGCTTCTTGTCTATAATCCATAGGGAGGATAAAAGCATCATCTCTTAGGGCTGTTATAAGGATTCAGTGAGATAATTAAGTATAAAATGCTGAGAAGAGTGCCTTCAGTAACACAAAAGTGAACTCTTTTCATCATTTTTCTGGGGAAAATAAAACCAGTCCTAGAAATCCAGATTATGGAATAATTTAACATTGTCCGGTGCTTTGATTCCGAAAGAAAGATGAGTTTTACATGCGGGGCATGCCTTCTCTGGGGTTTGTCTACAGTACACTCAGTATCCCGAGTGTTAAGCCAAGTGTTATTATTCGAGTGCATACAGTTTCCACTGTAGAAACAAATAATTCTTTAAGAAAACCCACCCTCCTCCCCGCACCCCGGGAAATAAAAAAGAAATAATTTTCTGAGTCATACATGATTCCATGTCATGTATCTCTTGAGGGGATTGCAGAAAAGAAAAATGGGGAACGGAGAGGCAGGTACCCTGGCTTGTTTTCCCATTAATGTTCAGACTGCTTGGATTGAACAGTCCTTTGGGATATAATCAGTGCTTCTGGATTGTGCCACAGAGTTTCATCTCACTGCCATCCTTTTACGATAGTTGTTTTGTTTTGGTTTTTCAAGTAGTTTTTTTTCCTCAATATAAAAGCATAGTTTGCAGTATTATCCTTTAGTCCTCTTACTCACCACGTTTGTACTCTTCCTTTCAGGCATCCCCTGTTTTAAGCAAGTCTGGTAAATGAAAACCCCTATTTACATCACAGATGATAAATTAGCATTGGGGATTTATTCCCTTTAGAACGTATTCTCCTCAAATGCCGACTTCTGTTTTAGCACATTTTAGATTGTTTCATTTAAAAACCAACCAACCACCACCACATGTTGTGGTAGAAGGCTGCTGAGACTGTACCCGTGGAGGGGGAAAGCATCAGGGGAGCAGGTGGAGAGAGAGGGCTTGGTGGCAGCTGAGACATGTCCTTCCCTCTACAGGGTTTGACACCAGCATCCTTCCCATCTGCAAGGACTCCCTGGGCTGGATGTTCAACAAGTTGGACATGAACTATGACCTCCTGCTTGACCACTCAGAGATCAACGCCATCTACCTGGATAAGTACGAGCCCTGTATCAAGCCTCTCTTCAATTCTTGTGACTCCTTCAAGGATGGCAAGCTCTCTAACAATGAGTGGTGCTACTGCTTCCAGAAGCCTGGAGGTAAGGCAGGAGGGAGGTGGGGCTCAGAGGGCAGGGCCGCCATGCTGTGCAGGGAAGGGCCCCCTATCACGTACTGGCGAGATAGGGATCAGCAAGCAGAAAGACACAGCTAGAGAATAAAGCAAACGCTCTTTTCTCCTCACTGACCTCCACTTTCAGCATGGTAGGGAAAACCCAGGAGCATAATTAAGGAGTGTGTCATTCCACTCCTCCTTTTAGGAAAATCTTTTAACTGTTGTGCCTCAGCTTTTCCATCTGTAAGATGGGCGTAGGAACCTTTGCTACATAATTCCCAAAGTCAGTGTAAGATCCTTAATGTCTTTGTTTTTTGTACATTTTCTTCAGATTAGGTTCTTATGTGTTTCTGTTTTTAGTAGGAACTCTCTCTATACTAAGACATTGGAATTGGTCTCATCATATGTATTGCAAATAGATTTTTTTCCCCAAATTTGACTATGTGCATTTTTGCTAGGGTGAAATTTAAAATTTTAAGATAGATAGTCAAATTTCTCCATCTTTTATTTTGGGGCTTCTTAGAAGCCATAAGGCTTACGTTAAGCTTAGAAAGGCATTTCCCACTGTGAGATAGTAAAGCAATTCTCTTTTGTTTTCTTTAGTACCTCTGTGGGGTTTTGTTTGTTTATTGAAGTCTTTTATCACTTTAGTTTTTTGTGTGTGTGCAGTCAAGTAGGGTCCCAGCCCCGATCCCTTGAGATGGTTGTCCACTTGCCCATTTGTCATTTATTGACTAACCCATCTTTCTCCCACTAGTTTGAAATGCTTCCTCTATCATATATAAAACTCCTATATGCTCTATGTATATCTGTCTATTCCTGGGTGCTCTGTCCTACTAGTTGACATGTTTTATTATTTAGTGGACCACTCTCTCCTACCATTAATCTTTTTTCAGAATATTGTTATATGTCCTATATGTTTGAACTCTTTGAATTTTATAATCAGTTCATTCAATTAAAAAAAAACTTACTGGTATTTCTTTTAGAATCAGGCAAAATTAGATTAATCTAGAGAGAGTTGATAGCTATATAATATTGAACCCTTTTATCCTAGAACAGGATTTGTCCGTTAACCAGCAAGCTACAAGTTTTGTTTTCACAGATGTTATACTTCCCTTGTGTTTATTGTTGTTGCCAGTATAGACAAAATCCATTTTTTCCCATTATATTTCCTCACTGGTGATTGCTTCACTATTAAATTTGTTCCCGGCCACCATACTAAATCCTCACTTTATTTATGATAGTTCTTCTGGTTGGTTTCCTTGAATATTTCAGGTGTGCAGTCATATTATCTGCAAATAGTGATAATTTTTTCTCTCTCTTTTCAATTTTTATACCTCATTTCTTTCTAATCACATCAGGTAGTTCTTCCAAATCGATGTTAAATAACAGCCATGCTTTTTACTTCAGTAGGAATGCTTGCGGTGGTTCAGCATTAAGCTTAATGATAGCTTTGGGCTTGAGTTCATACGAATTCATGTGGCTTTAGCTCCAGGTTGAGGCTGAGTGAAGTGAAGCCTCATTGCTAATACTTCACCTGGAGGTGTAATGCCAGGGCCCCGAGAGGGAAGTAACTGCCTTAACCACGAGACACAGCTGAGCCCCTAGCCACATGCGATGTCTCCAGATAGGCTGCCCTTTCAGCAACTGTGGGAGGGAGCCAGGACCCACCTATGGAAAAGAATGGCATCTAGGAGGAGTTGAGCAGAATAATTTGTTGTCGTTCTTTGTTTCTTATTTTGTGTACTTCTCCCCTTTAGCTATAGGCCATAGGTATTCATAGTTTGTATTTTTATTATGGTTAATTTGTAGATATTCTACATTTAAGGATCTGGGTACCTCTTGGGCCCAATAAAGCTTTTAAAGAGCACTTTTAAACTCTTCGTGTTGACTGGTTTTGAGATCATTCTTTATTGCCAAGTTTTAGAAGTTTTTTCAGAAGTTCTCATGGGAATTAGTCTTTGAATGTTTGAAAATATATAAATTTCCTTTATACAGAAGCAAAGATGCTAAGTATAAACTTCCTGGAATCATAGTTTGCTTTCTTGATACCTTAACGTTTTTCTCCTAGCCCTGGATGTAGTTACTGAAAGAGTGAACCCATATGAATTTTTCTCCCTTTTGGTGGTGATGTAACCATTTTGCCTGGAAGCCAAAAGGATTCTTTACCTTTCACGGATATGAACTTCCTTGGACATGTTTTATTTTTGCTCAGGCTATATCAATCAATCGCTTTTTCCTGAGACATGTTAAGCTCTTTTGAGCTCTAGAATTAAAACTTTCTTGTCCCACGTGTTTAGTCTCTTCTCATCAGTCACATGGACGTTTCACATCAGTTTTGTTGCTTCAGATATAGCCTTCCTTTCTTTAACGGCTTAATTTTCCTCTTTTTATGTCATTTATATCCTTGAGCTTTTGTATCATCTGTGCATTAAAATACTTGTAGACGGTCTTTTTTCATTAGAATCTTTGGTAAATATTTTCTTCTCAGCAGCATACATTTTCTGTTACAAATTTTTCATCTGAAGTTTTTTCTTGTTCGTTCCTCTCTTTTTCTTGCAGCATTTATAGTAGGTCTCAGTCTTGATTCATTTTTACTTATCTTTCAATAAGTAGAGTTTTTAAAATTACTATAGGACAGTTTGAGAAAGGGGCCTGACAATTAGAAACTCTCTTCCTAGTAAACTGGGCGAGTGTTTATGATTGTGATGCTTCTTTAGGAGCAGTCGTCTAAACGCCTAAAGATTTTTTTCTCCGTATTTCTTCATAGTGAGGTGAGCATTTCCATTTGTACCTACCTCATATGGTGACTGTAAAGATTAAATTAATTAGGAGAAAGTTCTAAAACATTCGTTGGTGCATTCTGAGAATTCAGTGAAAAATGTTCATTATTTGCTATAGATGCTACTTTTAATCATCAAAGATGGAGTTTGGGCTCTTTTTTGTTGGTTTCAGGTGGTATCTTTCTCCTGTACTCTGAAATCATCGTAAACCCAGAAGTCAAAAACATGTATTTGATAGTCAGTTTCTCTCAAGGAATGAGCAGCAAGACCAGGTGGCATTGTGAAATCCGAAGGGTAACAGAGGTAAATAGGCAGTCAGGTACCTTCTGCAGACCCCACACTTGTGCTTACAGAGGTAGGGTAAGTGCCCTGAGAATCCAAATGTCATGGTCTTTGCTGGAGAACCATGAGCAGATAGCAGAGCCACAGCATCTGCAAAGGCCGGTCACAGTAAAATTAAGATTAGTGAGGTCGCCTTTCTTTTTGCTTGGAGTGGAAGTCAAAAGGGTACCCCACACTTTCATATGCCCTACTTTAGCCATGTGGCTCCCACTGTATCAGCCCTTCACTTGAGAATGGACAGTTTTGAGCTCGTTTGTAATAACACATGTTTGTTTTATCACTGAAGACTTGGAGGCTGAGAGACAGAAAGAGACAGGCCCAAAGTACTTACCTAGGAGGTGGCAAAGCCCAGAGTTAAGGTGTCACCCTTCTGTCCCTCTAGATCTCCTCTTCTGTATCTTCATAGTTGTCCCTTAAGGCCTGTGCTTTACTTTCCTGGGGTAGTGAGCCCATGAGGTCGGAAGTAGCCATTCTAATCATCTTTCTATCCTGCAGTAAGACCTGGGGTAGATTAAGTATGTGTCCCAGTCTGTGGATTCAACACACGTACCCACTAGTAACCTATCATCCTGGTTCTCAGCTCATAGAAGTCTTGGCTGATAAGAGACTTTTTTTCTTTATATAAGGAAGTAAATAATGAAATCACTGATGAGACACTTGGTATTTGCTTGAATGGGTGGTGGGAAGAAAGGTTCCTATACAGTGCAAGTAGCCCCCCAATACTATTTTAAGTACCTAGTGGTATAAAATGTTTTTTTAAAATGAGTGCCACTAATGGCCTGAATTTGTTTTGCTGCATAGTAACAGCAGATGGAGTAATTCCACTCCCAGGTGTGTCATTGTCTACATTTCATGTCAAGAGTGAAGCCAATCATTAGCAATCATATCCCTTACCATCTGGAAACTGACTTTCATAAATTATTTTTAGGTCTCCCTTGCCAGAATGAAATGAACAGGATTCAGAAGTTGAGCAAGGGGAAAAGCCTGTTGGGTAAGTACCATTTCTTGCCACTCATTTAAACAACTAATTAAACCATCCGTGTCTCTTGTAATATTGAGCACAGCCCTGGTTATTCAATTAGGGACCAGTGTTTTGTGAAAGAAATGCCTCATTTTACCTGAGACAGGGCTCTTCCAGGAAGCTGGTGATATGTGGTAGTCCACAGGACGTCTCTGAGGCTCAGTTAGCTGGCTGAGAAATGCTGCATGCGCCATCAGCGGGAGGAGACGTCAAAGGTCAGCCCATGACCAGTGGGCAGGTCACCAGGCTGAAATCGAGCTAACCCCTCCCTGATCTTGGCTTTTCCTTCTTTCACGTATGGCCATTAAACGGAGCTCTCAAGTGTTCCTTCCAAGTTAAAATGATAAGATCTATAAATTACAGAATTTCCTATATTCTCCAGATCAAGTTGTCCATTCAAGGAGGAAGATGAGCTGAGTCCCTTCTAAATTTATCAGACAGGGTCCAAGGACTCGAGTGCACTTAAACATGTTTCTGCTTCATGTGCATGATCACTGGACCCTGTCTCTACGTTTCTCCTCTTACCTTTTGTCCAAATGTTGAGGTGGAAGGAAGCAAGTGGGTTGTGCGAGTGTGTTTTTTCCCTGACATGCAAATCTGTGGGCAAGGTAAAGGTAACAAATGCTGGCTGTTGAAGGCTCCCTTTAGCTCCAAACCCTCCTTTCTGCAGCACGCAGACCAGGCCATTGCCCAAAAAAGAGCCTGCACTGCTTCCCTTGCTTTTTAAAAAGAGAGCTGACAGCTACAACACGAATTATTCTTGTTAAGCATTCAGAAGCAGGTTCACCCCCTAAACTGCCTGCCATTTCAGGCATTTATCTATTTTCTTGAAGGAAACGGGCACGTTTTTTGCAGATTGGTCTGTGAAGTCTGGCCATTCCTCTTCATCTGATGTTTGTGCCACCTCAAAGTGCATCTTACTTCCTTCCTTCTACTTTTGAAAATTACTTATTTCACTGGCTTGCCTTAGACTTTCCACTTCTGATAACACCCTTTTCAGCTCACCAAGAACTCCAAAGTCACTGTGATCTGGACCTGAGTGTAGGTTCTTCTCCAGCGTTGAATACATAAAAGCATCTTTCTGGATCTCTTTTCCATTGGGCTTTCCTCCAGTGCAAGGACTTGTGCTCAAGGATCTGATTCTTCCACGTGCGAGGTTATTTTGGGTTTGAGTGATGTGCTTAAGAGAACTAATAGAAAGTACTATTTTTGGATGCATGGATATCTTCTTACTGCTTCATTGATAATGAGATATTTTTAAAGTAGGTGGCCTCAGATAAAATGTCTCATCTTTTATTTTCCCCAGTTCACAGGAATGAAAGGCCTATCTTTTTCCTACTGTGAATCCCACTTTCCTACTGTGAATCCCACCTAGGCTTAAAGCTCACTTTACCACATCTCCCCACATAGGGATATTATTCTAGCTGACTCATAAAAATACCATTTCTCTGCTTACAAATTATTTTTTGCATGGGGAAATCTCCTAATATAACACATGTGTATTCAGGGGCATTCAGATTCCTAGCAATAACAAATTATAGTTAGTTATAATTACTGCCTACTTAGAAAAAAATGGTAATTCTATATTACATTATAGATATAGAGAGCAGCATCTGCTTCCTACCAACCTGGGGGCCTCAACCCAGTATGCTTTTTTTTTTGGTCTATTAACTGCTCTTGTTTTCCAACTGCAGCTCAAGGAGGAGGATCAGCATTTCCTCAGCTTTCTACTTGTCCTCAAAAACTTCTCTGCTTTTTGGTTATTGAAAGCATCTGCTTTTTTTTTTTGTCCTTCCTTCTGTTCCCTCAAGACCAGGGGTGCTGGCTGAGCAACTAACTAAGAGTATGGTCACTACTTCTGATTGCAGCACCAGCAGACTTACCTGTCACTTAGAAGGGATTTTTCTGGGGGCAACTTCCTAGCTGTGATCTTTGAGAACGTGGTCATCTTGGAATAGCTTGGTGAGCAGTTGCTACAATCAGCTGGATCTGAGGTTTCTGTCTGCCATGCCACTCTTCTTTCCAGATCTGTTCTATGAAATAAAATAAAAGGTCAATTTAAAAACAAACAGTCACTCTAAAAAAAAATCACAAATAAAATTAGGCAGTAGAAGCCAGTGGTAAACAGAAACCTCCATCTTCACATGGCTGATAAATGTTACTACTCAGGTTACACTGAGGAGAATTGTCCCATAGTGGATGAGCACACAATCATCAAACAAACACACATGCCCCCTAAGAAAAATGAAAACTAAAAACTGTCATAAATATTACCTACAGTTGAGTGAGAATCAGATTGGTATCACTGACTTAAGAAGAGAAAATATTATCTTCAGAGTGCTGAGAGGAAATCACTTTGAACCTAGAATGTTAAATTTATCTCAGTGATCATCCAAGTGTGATGACAGACATATTCTCAAACCACAGATTCAGTAAGCTTACTAACTGTAGACTTACTAAAGGTTTTAATATGCAGAAGACAGACAATACCAGAAGGAATTATTGAGATACAATGTGGAAAATAAATAAGGCATGCTGCTAAATCTAAACAAATATGAACTATAAAAATGTTTTGATATCAAGGTAGAATTAAAATTTCAGACTGTTGGGGTCAGTGAGAAAAATGTGATAAAAATATGTCTGGTTTATTCAGGAATAAAAGAAAATATAGATTAACTTTAGATTTTATTAAGAAAAAAATATGCTTCTCAGTGCATATTTCAAGGTAACAGTAAAAATATTGGAAAAAGAATAGTTTTTAAACCTATGGAAGACAACCATAGAATAAAGAAAACTTGATCATTTCAAAGAAAGCAGGAAAGGGGGAAGATAGCAAACACAAAATACAGTGGTAGATATAAAAACACGCATATCTGTAATCACCATAAATGTGACTGGGCCAAACTCATTTATTATGAGACTGAGAAAATATGACAAGAGCAAATACTTTGTTTTCAATTCTTAAGAGAAAGAGGTATTATTATCTTGCTGAAATGTTACATTTACTATGTTGTTATGTCATCAATTGGTATACCCATAACTTTAAAACAAAATGTAACATTATAACAATTGTAACTATAGATGTAACCAACATAGGAGCTACTCAGTATATAAGACAAATACTAACAGACATAAAAGGAGAAATTGACAGTGACACAATAATAGTGGGGGACTTCACCCCACTTTCATCAATGGACAGATCATCCAGATAGAAAATCAATAAGGAAACACAGGCCTTAAATGATATTTATACAGCATTCCATCCAAAAGCAGCGGAATACACAGTCTTTTCAAGTGCACATGGAACATTCTCCAGGATTGATCACATCTTGGGTCACAAAGCAAGCCTTAGTAAAGTTAAGAAAATTGCAGTCAATATCAAGCATCTTTTCTGACCACAGTGCTGTGAGATTAGACATCAACTATAAGATAAACAAACACTGGAAAAAAGCACAAACATGTGGAGGCTAAACAATATGCTACTAAACAACCAATGGATCACTGAAGAAATCAAAAAATACCTAGAGACAAATGACAATGAAAACAGGATGATGCAAAAGCAGTTCTAAGAGGGAAGTTTATAGCAATACAATCTTACTGCAGGAAGCAAGAGAAGTCCCAAATAAACAACCTAACCTTACACCTGAAGCAACTAGAGAAAGAAGAACAAACAAAACTCAAAGTTAGTAGTAAGGAAAGAAATTATAAAGATCAGAGCTGAAACAAAGAAAACAATAGCAAAGATCAATAGAACTAAAAGCTGGTTCTTTGAGAAGATAAAATTGATAAACCCTTTGACTCATCAAGAAAAAAGTGGAGAGGATGCAAATCAATAAAATTAGAAATGAAAAAGTTACAACTGACACCACAGAAATACAAAGGATCCTAAGAGACTACTACAAGCAATTATATGCCACTAAAATGGACAACCTAGAAGAAATGGACAAAATCGTAGAAAGAATTGAAACTTCCAAGACTGAACCAGGAAGAAATAGAAAATATGAACAGACCAATCACAAGCACTGAAATTGAAATTGTGATTAAAAAATTCCCAACAAACAAAAGTCCGGGACCAGATGGCTTCACAGGTGAATTCTATCAAACATTTAGAGAAGAGCTAACACCCATCCTTCTCAAACTCTTCCAAAAAATTGCAGAGGAAGGAACACTCCCAAACACATTCTATGAGGCTACTGTCACCCTGATACCAAAACCAGACAAAGATACCACAAAAAAGAAAATTACAAGCCAATATCACTAATGAATATAGATGCAAAAATCCTCAACAAAATACTAGCAAACTGAATCCAGCAATACATTAAAAGGATCATATGCCATGGTAAAGTGGAATTTATCCCAGGGACACAAGGATTTTTCAATATCCACAAATCATTCAGTGTGATACACCACACTAACAAAGTGAAGAATAAAAACCATATGATCATGTCAGTCCCAAACTCCCAGTCTCTCCCTCCCCAACTAACTCCCCCTGGTAACCATAAGTTCATTCTCTAATTCTGTGAGTCTGTTTGCTTTCTAAATAAGTTCATTTGTATAGTTTTTTTTTTTTTTGGATTCTGCATATAAAGCAATATCATATGATATTTGTCTTTCTCTGTCTGACTTCACTTAGTATGATAATCTCCAGGTCCATCCATGTTGCTTTTCAATGGCTGAGTAATATTCCATTATTTCCATATATCACTTATATGCAGACTAGAAAAAAATGATACAGATGAACTTATTTACAAAACAGAAGCAGACTCACAGACATAGAAAAACTTATGGTTACCAAAGGGGAAAGGTGGAGGTGGGGAGGGATAAATTGGGAGTTTGGGATGGACATGTACACACTACTACATTTAAAATAGATAACCAACAAGGGCCTGCTGTACAGCACAGGGAACACTGCTCAATATTCTGTAATAACATAAATGGGAAAAGAATTTGAAAAAGAATAGATACAGGGCTTCCCTGGTGGCTCGGTGGTTAAGAATCCGCCTGCCAATGCAGGGCACACGGTTCGAGCCTTGATCCAGGAAGATCCCACATGCTGCGGGGCAACTAAGCCCGTGCGCCACAACTACTGAGCCTGCGCTGTAGAGCCCGCGAGCCACAACTACTGAGGCCCACGCGCCTAGAGCCAGTGCTCCGCAACAAGAGAAGCCTCCACAATAAGCCCGCGCACCGCAACAAAGAGTAGCCCCCTCTCGCTGCAACTAGAGAAAGCCCATGCACAGCAACGAAGACCCAACGCAGCCTAAATAATTAAAAAAAAAAAAAAAAGAATAGATACATATATATGAATAACTGAATCACTCTGTTGTACACCTGAAACTCACACAACATTGTAAATCAACCATAGTCCAATATAAAATAAAAATTTAAAAAAAAAACACACACACACAAAGTAACAGAACTGCAAGGAGGAGTTTTCATATCTATAGCCTAATCAGACTCCAATATACCTCTTCTTGAAAACTTATAGTTCAAGTATACAAAAGAAGAAATGAACAACATAATTCATTAGCATTTTTATATATGTATTCCTGTACATAGGCATAGAATAGACAGTCTTTTCAAACACACATGACATTTGTCATAGATTACACAAAAGAAAACAAACTAAACATCTCAAAGAAGTATCATAGATGATATTCATTCTCTACAACACAAATAGAAGTAAAAAAGGAGGTTACACAATCTTATATGTCTGGGTTTTTTTTTTTTTAATAATTAGTCAAAGATGAAATAAAGTAAAAATACAAAACATTTAGCCCTGAATGAAAATGAAAGCACTATGTGCCAAAAACAGAGAAGCAACTAAAATGAAACTTAGAGGAACATTCATAGCTTCAAATGCATTTCTGGAAAAAAAAAAACACTAAAATTTCAAATCAAAAAGCTATAAGGACAACACAGTTAAGACTAAAGCAAAAAGAAATCAAATAGACAAAACTTTGACAATGTGAAAGCCTCAAATACTCTCATGAATTTAAAAATGGGCTGTAAACCTCAGATATAGATGAATAGTATAAATTTGTAGTTCTCAAACTTCACAGTTTGAGAACTACAGAAACACTTGAAGAGTTTATTAAAGCATAGTTTGCTGGGCCCCACTCTCAAAGTCTTTAATTCAGTAGGTTTGAGGTGGGCTCAAGAATTTGCTTTTCTAAGCAGTTTGTTTCCCACTGATGATGCAACTGCTGGTCCTGGGCCCACACTTTGGAAACCATTGCTATAAACCAACTTACAGCAATTACGAAAACCTAGTTGAAAAGGATACTATGAGTATGGGCCATGAAGAAAAAGAAGACCCAACAGGATTAAAAAAAAAAAACACATTAATTTTAAATCAAAATACTACTGTCACCTCCTAAAATAGGCACCAGGCTCAAAATATTTTTATGGGTGAATCCATGGAAGAGATCATTCTCATTTTATACAAAACTTCTGGAGTATAGAAAAAGAAACATACCTGAATCACTTTACAAATTAGTAGCTTTGATACAGAAATTGAAGAAACAAAACTATATGCCTCTATCACTTAGTAACATAGATGCAAAAGGATCAGCAAATTGAATCCAATATATCATGACCAAGTAGTATTTATTCCAGGAAAGCAAAGATATATTTATAAAAATTGTGCCACTCATTAAAAGCATATAAAGGATAAAAAATCCTATGATTCTCTCAAGTATTAATGTTATTGAATCAGGAAGGAATAGAAAATCTGAACAGACCGGTTACTAGTGAGGGGATTGAATCAATAATCAATAATCTCCCAAGAAAGAAAAGACCAAGAGCAGATAGCTTCACTGGTGAATTTGACCAAATATTTAGAGAAGAATTAACACCAATCCTTCTCAAACTCTTCCCAAAAAATTTCAGAGGAGGGAACACTCCCAAACTCATTTTATGAAGCCAGCATTACCTTGATACTAAAGCCAGAAAAAACACTACAAGAAAAGAAAACTACAAGCTAATATCCCAGATGAATACAGATGCAAAAATTCTCTAGCAGCACATTAAAGGAAAGGAAGATGTAAAATTTTCTTTGTTTGCAGATGATACAATTTAACCAAGGAGGTGAAAGATCTCTATGCTGAAAACTGTAAGACATTGATGAAAGGAAGCCCATATTCATGGATTAGAAGAATTAATATTGTTAAAATGTCTATAGTACCCAAAGTCATGTATAGATTCAAAGCAATTTCTCTAAAAATCCCAGTAGCATTTTTTTTACAGAAATAGAAACACAATCCTAAAATTTATATGAAACCACAAAAACCCCAAATAGCCAAAGCAATTCTAAGAAAGAACAAAGAAGAACACTTCCGATTTCCAGCTGTATTATAAAGCTACAGTCAACAAACAAGGTTGTACTGGCATAAAAATACATACACACATAGAGTAACAGAACATAATTGAGAGCCCAGAAATAAACCCATACATATACAATCAACTAATATATTCAAAAGACAGTCTCTTCAATAAATGGTGCTGGGAAAATTGGATATTCACATGTAAAAAGAATGAAACTAGACCCCTATCTTACACCACTCACAAAAATTAACTTGAAATTGATCAAAGACCTAAATGTAAGACTGGAAACTAAAACTGCTAGGAAAAAAACATAGGAAAAAAGCTCTTGACATGGGCCTTGGAAGTGAGTTTTTGCATATGACACCTAAAACACAAGCAACAAGATCAAAAATATGTGGGACTACATCAAACTTAAAAGCTTCTGCGCAGCAAAACAATCAACAAAACGAAAAGACAACCTATGGAATGAGAAGAAATATTTGCAAACCATATATCAGATAAGGGGTTAATATCAATATATATAAAGAACTCATACAACTCAATAGCAAAAACAAAACAAAAAATTCCACAAATAATTCAATTTGACAAATGGACAAAGGAACTGAATAGACATTTTTTCCAAAGAAGATATTCAAATGGTCAACAGGTACATGAAAAGGTGCTCAGCCTCACTAATCATCAGGGAAATGCAAATCAAAACCACAGTAAGATATCAGGTCCTGCTGTCAGAACGGCTATCATGAAAAAGACAAAGGATAACAAATGTTGGCAAGGATGTGGAAAAAGGAGAACCCTTGTGCACTGTTGCTGGGATTATAAATTGGTGCAGCCCTATGGAAAACAGCATGGAGGTTCCTCAAAAAATTAAAGATAGAACTACCATATGATCCAGAAATTCCACTTCTGGGAATATATCTGAAGGAAATGAATATACTATGTCAAAGAGATACCTGCACACCCATATTCACGGCAGCATCATTTACATTAGCCAAGATGTGGAAACAACCTAAGCGTTCATCAACGGATGAATGGCTAAAGAAGTTCATATATGTTTTTATATATATATATGAGAAGAACATCATTCAGCCAGAAAAAAGAAGGAAATCCTGCCAATTGTGATGACATGGATGGACTTTGAGGGCATTATCCTAAGTGAAGTGAGTCAGACAGAGAAAGAAAATACTGTATGATCACTTGTATGTGTAATCTAAAAACAAACTTTGAGACTGGTGGTAAACACAGGCAGGGTATGGGCAGTGGGAAAATTGGATGAAGGTGGTCCAAAGGTACAAACTTCCAGTTATAAGATAAATAAGTGCTGGGATATAACATACAACATGATATCTATAGTTAACACTGCTGTATGGTAGATATGAAAGTTGTTAAGAGTAAATCCTGAGAGTTCTTCTCACAAGGAAAAAAACTTTTCTATATGAGAGGATGGATGTAAACTAAGTTTACTGTGGTAATCATTTCACAATATATAAGTCAAATCATTGCGCTATACACCTTAAACTTATCCAGTGCTGTGTGTCAGTTATATGTCAATTACATTTCAATAAAACTGGAAAAACTTCTGAAATAAAAAGTTATTAATAAGAGTAGAACCACAGGGAAAAAGAGAACTCATCCAAGAAGGAATCCTATCTAACCTTGAGCAAGTCCTAGGGCCCTGTAATTTTGATTAGGTAATAACCAAGCATGCCATTCTTTCTCGCTGGCTTTGCAGTAAATACCCTGTCTGATGTGTGAGCCCTCTTGTCTGTTTTTGAGGGCATTAACTCAAGTATCTGTGCACTTCTCTGATTCAAGCTGCACCTTTCGTTCTCCCAGGAGCATTCATACCTCGGTGTAACGAGGAGGGCTATTACAAAGCCACGCAGTGCCACGGCAGCACAGGGCAGTGCTGGTGTGTGGATAAATACGGGAACGAGCTGGCTGGCTCCAGGAAACAGGGTGCTGTGAGCTGTGGTGAGTAAGCCCTTCTGCAGCAGCCCCCAATGACCTCTGGTGACTCAAAGGTACTCACTGTATGAGGATCTGGGCAGAAGACTTTGTAGAGGTCGTTATGGTCTACAGTGAGTGAGGTTACAATGGAGATAAAGTAACCCTGAAATCACATGAGATAATGCATAGCTAGTTTTCCGAGTGCCAGGAGCTCACTATGACCAATGAACTGGACAACAGTTTTTGACAGTCAGAAACGGTTGCAGGCAAAGAGTGACTCAGATAAACCTCCCAAAAAGGTAGAAACATCTCAAGAATTCTGGGGCTCATATCAGAATAAAGCCTGTGGTCCACGCCAGGTAGACAGGGATGCTCTCATGTTCAGAAGGTGAACTGCATGATTCTGCCCTACAGTTAAGCAAGTCGTGAGGCATAAGCAGAAACTAACCTCAGACCTTTTCTTCCTTCTTAATGATGTTTCAGAAGAGGAGCAGGAAACTTCAGGGGATTTTGGCAGTGGCGGCTCTGTGGTCCTGCTGGATGACCTAGAGGATGAATGGGAGCTGGGACCAAAGGACAAAGCGGGGAAGCTGCGGGTGCACGCCCGGGCAGTGACGGAGGATGACGAGGACGAGGACGACGAGAAAGAGGATGAGGTCGGGTACATATGGTAGTCCCCACAAGGAGGAGGACACGAGGTCCGCACAACACTGCAAGTCACTTCCTGTTCCTGCATTTGTGTCTGAGACTCCACGGCACATGGCCTCTTCTCCATTGTTGCCCTCTCCACCCAACCTAAGGTTCGGAGGAAGACAACTCCTTGTTCCCGGAGCATTCTGATTTTGCACACGGCGTGTGGGAAAAAGGGTGTTGTGTTTTGTTTTTTAGACAGGGGAAGGCTGGCTGAGTTAGAGCCTCCTTCCCTCCCGTGAGTTTTTTGCAACAAGCATGTGATTTATGTGGGACTCTGACAGCGCAGGGAGCCCCTACCCTCAAACGTCAAAGACCCTTTGCGATCACCAACACTGGTGGTTAGTACAGCATGGTTCCCGGCCTTACCGTGTCTAAGTGCTTTTCTTGTGTCCTGTAGATGTTGTGGAAAACACACCGCACTGTACCTTGTTCCCCCTGCCCCCCCACCACCCCTGGGGTCTATTATTACAAATTAGTTTTTCACATTACTCGATCTGGCTTCCTACAAACAACAGCCTTAATTCAGTCAAGAGTCCCTTTGGGGAACTGATCTCCTTTATTAGAAGAGGTGTCTATATGCTTCTCTCTGTACGTACATAAACACGTAAGTACGTACAGAAGAGACTGTACACACCTGTCAGAAAAAAAGGGTTTGGGTATCTATTAAAAACTCATTTGAAAAACAATTACACATTTGTCAGCTTGTCCAGACCTGGATCATCATTTCTGGAATAGGAAATGTGTATCAGAGTCCTTTTTTGCACTAACAGTTGGCACTTGTAGCCCGCAGACTGAGGAGGCTGCTTCCGTCTGCGGCAGCAGAGTTATTGGAAGCCTCTTTGATTTGGATAAGCCTCTGTCTGCCTAAATTGCTTTCCCTACAGAAGCCATGCGACTCCCACGTGGGCAGCTTCACAAGCCATCTCTCTCATTTCAGCTCAAGCCCCCCTCGGGCTTGCAGCAGTCCTGTCTGCGGCAGGCCCCTCCCTTCCTACCTATTCAAGGGCTTTTTCTAAGGCATGTACACATACCCTCTGCTCTCTGGGAAGACAGTCCCTCGCTGTTCCTTAGCAGAAGAAAATTCAGGATGCTTAACTCAATGTTTCAGTTTTGCCGCTCTCTATCCACACATCATGATGATGAGGCTATAAAAGCTCTACAGATTTTTGATCGCTCATCATTTGTAAAGAATCTCAGCTGGAGGCCTAGAAAGAACTCCATGACAGCACATGGGAAGCTAGGGCTAGATTTTAAAGAGCTAGTCCTGCCCTCATCCCTTCCCCGACACAAGTGTCAAGGTACTAATGAAGAAAGCCCTTTACCATTGCGTTTCTTTTCCCTAAGTTAACTCATGACTAGAGTCTATCTCCAAATTTGGTAGGGTCATCATCTCTATAGTCTTTAGGATTTCTCCCCCTATCAAGCTGGCCCCCATACAAGTACCAAAGAGTAGTCTTCAAAGTGGCCCCATTTAGCTCAGTACAGGGCCTTAAGCTCCTGCCCCACCTGGTTTCCACCCACATGGATGCCCTCATCAGCCAGCCAGCAAGGCTCTCTTGCCCACATTTGTTTTTCTTCCCTTCCTGCACTCCAGCCAGTCTACAAGGAAACCACATAAACTCAGGCGAAAAATATACTCAGCCAAACCATGATTACAGCGGCAGCTGACCAGCCCCTGCTCCAAACTGACCATTTGTTTATACTTTACCAGCCCACCTCAAACTAGTATTTTCCAATCCCTGCATTGGCCAGACCCACTGGCATTATCCCTGGACTTGGCTCAGATGGGACATGAACTTACTTGATATGGCAAACTCATTTGGCCTGATAGACATGAGTACAGCCAGGACCCTAGGTATCGGATGACCATAGGCAAGCTCTGTATTGGGACCTCAACTCCTTCACCTCTGTTTCAGTTGTTGTTGTTTTTTTTTTCTCACTTGAACAAAACTCTGAGATGATAATTTAGAAAACAGGTGCTTAATTGCAGCTAAATTACAATTGAATGTGTAAAAGAATCGAGACACACTAAAAAATAATCTCAGTTTAGACCATCAAAGAAAACCATGGTTACTATCTCCTCTGAGCTTGGAAAAATGCACAAGAGAACAAATTAAAATCGACAAATTGATTTCACTTAGAGAAACTTCTAGGAACAGAGTGAACCACACTGATTTTAATCTGCCTAATTATCTTATGACAAGTGTCAAATTAAGACGACACTTAAAGATCCTTAGCATTAACTTAATGATGGAGAAGAGCGCTCACCAGTCAATTCCCAGGAAGGTGATGAGATGCTCATTTTCAGAGACATTCCAAGAAGATACTTTGATTCATTAAAATATTAAATAAAAAGCCCTCCTAAGACTGGAACCCAAAATCAATGGAGCAACGTTAACGCCACTTTTCATGCCTCGCTTTGGCGAGACAGCATTAGATTTTTTTTAAAGGTACTTTGCGTAAGTAGTAAAGATTTGATATTTTAGTTACCTCATCCTTAGAAGAATTTTTGCTTTCCTCTTTTTTGGCAGGAGCCCTTTAGCTAGTGATGGAGTATACATAAAAATCTTGATTAAAAAAAAATAGTACTGTGATAATCATTTCCTAGTTGGAGACAGATATGGAGTCGAAATTTCACTGGCTCATTTTTGGAACCTCCTTAGTAAATAGTTTTATTCTTATTCCATAAATGGTTCTTTTATTTGATACCATTTCCTCGGCATCTAAGTTAAGCCCCAGAATTTTCTTCCACAATGGTTAGTTGTCTACCATATTACTGTCTTTTTGTTTCCACGAACATTCTAGGCATGGGAATACCTTCATACTGAATTCGAGGTATTATATCAGGTCCTCCTCCTTTATGCCCATTTTCCCACGCCCAGCAGTGAATGACAGCATGTCTGTCCAGGTCTGCCCCTCTCCTCTTCACGGGATGCCATCTACAGTTTTGTTTAGTTTTTACCTTGACCACACTGTACAGTAACATCCAAGAGCCCTTTCTACAGTGGGTGGTTTTGGTCTTTTTATACCTTTTTCTCAAAGTCACTGATATTTGTCTCTGTTCAATGTGTAGCATTGTAACGAGAGCCCTCCAAATCCTGAGTGTCAGTTTGTTGTCCCTATTGTAGATGAAATAGCGAAGTAGAAAAACCTAGTAAATTCTGAATGCTTTCCCACATAGACTTATCTGGAATGTGAACACGACTCTTTGGTTAATAGTAAATGCTTAACTGTAGTCCTGGGTAGGTGCATTTCTGTCTGTCTCAATAAATTTTAATTTGTCTGCAACATCTGAGTGTTTGTATTTTGTTAGCTTGCACGTGCACTCGCCAGGCCATGTCCACACATGACCTCTGGAGAAGAGTATGGGCAGGTCAAGGGGATCACCAATGCAGGGCCCTCTGTGAGGCCAACCTGCTGGTGGTCCAGCCTGTCCTGACCCCTCCCAGCACACCCTGGCCCATCCGTGCCCTGTGCCCCCTCAGCCTAGAACCTTCTCACCCGACCCCTCTTTCTGCTGCTTTCTCCTCTCTCAAGCCACAACTTTCTTACTTAGTCCTTATCCATCAGATTTCACTGTTGTCATCCTGTTTGCAACCTTACGCTTTTTCAATTCTTCTTATTCCTTCCCTCCCCAGTCAGTTATTCTCCAATTCTCTTGGGGGAAAAAAAAAAACAAACTCCTTTACAGGGACTCTGAGATGTGCTCAGTTTATGGCTGAACACACCAGATGCTTGTCAAACATCAGAAAACACCCAAATTGGAACAGGAATTATTTCCTTTCCACCTGTATCCACATTAAAGCCAGGGTATCCATGACTTAATTATACCCTGAGTGAGTAATTTCACCACCAGCCGAGGTAGAAACTATCTTATGAATAATTCTAATTCTTTACCCAATGGACTGCATCTTACAGACAATTTACAGATTGACAGTTCAAGGAAAGGTGCTTCCTAAATCTACAAAATAACTAAGGTCAGAAGAACAGTGGCCAATATGAAGCCTCCAGGGTAGGTACAGGGTACATTAAAGAGCAGCTGGCATTTGTGGACACTCCCGAAATTCCTCTTAAATCATCAGATTTACAGTCAAACCCCACAATGTCTCCTCAAGTTGTGTCTTCATGGAAGCCACCTCTGTCCATTAAAGGCCAGGACCAAAGGAATATTAGTTATATGGCGTGAGTAAAAACGTCCCAGCACCTCTCAAAATTCTGGGTCAGTTTTCAGATTTGCTTTGACAAACTGGTTCAAGGAAAGAGGAAGATTTCAAAATTTATTCATTCAACAAGACTTTAAGGTTAATTAGAAGATTTGTATATATATAGATTAATATATGATGGATGGATGAATGCCACTATGGGCAGGCACCACATTCAGTGCTAGGAATATATCAAGAAAAGTGAATAAGACCTAGGGGGTCCTGCTCTGTAAAGTTATCTCCTTGAAAAAGCCAAATAACTGTTACAGTATGGGTTGATGGATATCATAGTTGACACCAACGGCTACTGCAGCCTTGTTTAAAGCTCACCTTCCTTGGTTTCTCATATCCATCATTCCCTGATTTTCATCCTACCTCTCTGGCTATTCCTTTTAGGTCTCCTGTATTTCCTTTTGTTCACCCAGTTCTGTTCATATACGTGTTCCTCAGATCTGTGTCCCTGGCCCATTCCTCTTTAATTTTACATGCTTTCTCTAGACAATCTTATCTACATCAGTGGTTTCAACCAACTCCTCCACTTGGGGAAGCCCCGGTCTATGTTTCAAGTGCAGGTTTTGATTCCATTCTGAAAAAGTCACCTGACATTTAGATAATTCTACTCAAATTTCCCATTAACACCTCAATTTCAAACCTTAAAACATCAAAATGATAGAATGAAATATAGAGTGAATATGCCTATGAAAATAGGAGTCAGCAAGGCTTCTTTAAAAACAATTCCTAGCAAACGTGAGCCATAAAGGAATAGATTAATAAATTTTCCTCCATCAAAATTAATAGCACGTCATGAACAAATTTAAAAGATAAACGAGAGAGACTAAAGAAGATAATGAGGACATAAAACAGATGAAGGATTAGGATATAAAATTTTTTAACTCCTACAAATCCATAAGAAAAATAGAATTCAACAGACTAATGGGGAAAGATAAAAACAAGTGAGCCATAGAAGACATACAGATGGCAAAGAAACCATGCCTAACCTCACTCATGATCAGAGAAACACAAATTAAGCAATGATCTCTCAGTTTCACTCAGAAAAAAATCGTGATCATGTCAAGTGTTGTTGAGAGTGTAGTATAAGGAACACTCTTACACACTGTACAGTCCAATCAGCCATTGGAGGGCAGTTTGGTAACAGCTATATAAGTAAGAGTGAATACCCTAGGACTGAATAATTCCACTTCTCAGTAATTACTCCTAGAGGAAAAAAATCACACTAATTTACAAAGATATATGTAAAATGTATGTATAGCCATTGTAGCATCATTTGTTAAAACAGGAAATTTGGTACAAAACTAAGTATCCATCAGTGGGCACAACGGGCAACTCTATGCTGTGGAATACTATGCAGCAGTCAAAAATAATGAAGTAATTTCATATGCACTGACTTATCAAAACTTCTAAAATGTCTGTTGTATGAAGAAAAAAATCAAGTGATATAGAGTATGCAATATGTAAGTTAGATATATAAAAGGTTATACAATCCACTTTCTCTGAGTAAATACGGAGATATACAAAACAAGGTCTGAAAGGACACACACCAAGCTGGTAGCAGTGGTGACCTCTGAGGAAAGGACTGGGACTTGATCTGATCAGCCTCATCTCTATGTTTCACTTTTGCTTTTTATCATGAAAGCAATACACCATGTCTTGTATGATTTCAAAATAATTCATTAGCTTCCTCTTCAAGACTTCTCCTCATACACTCCTTGACTTCAGAAATAGCACCACCATCTACCCCTCTCTCCCCAACTCCCAAACTGTAGTAAGTCACCAAATTCTGTCAATTCTTCTTTCTAAATATCTCTTTCTCTCTATCTCACCACTGCTGTCATGGTTCTGACCACCATCCTCTCTCTCAATTGTCTTAGAAATTTTGTAACCAGTGACCCTGCTTTATTCTTGCCCAGCTCCAACACATCCTACATGCTGCTTCTGCCAAAGTAATTTATTCTCAAAGGCAAATCTGATCATGTCACTGCCCTACTAAATTTTCAAGGTTTCTCATCACTCTCACGACCAAATCTAAATTACTTGGCTTGGCAAATACACTCCTTTGTAATTGATCCCTTTCCACCTCTTTGTCTCCTTGCATTCCTCACATCTCAAATTCTAATCTTTTTCCCAAGCACCTCCACCCTTCTCAAGATTCTGCCTGTGTTCCTGATAGTTCCTTTATCAAAACACCCGAGAGGTACCAGCTCAATTATTATTCCTCTAGGAATCCTTTTCAATTACTCTGAGAATTACCAAGCACTCCTCCCCTTTTCTCTAGAACCCTGTATCTGCAAACCAGTGCTTGGTAACTGCCATGTCCAATTCTCTCATCAAATATGAACCTTTCAAAAGCCAGAGATAAAGCAAAATGGCAGACTAGGAAGCTCTAAGCCATCATTCCCCCAGAGAGACATCAAAAATAACCCAAAACTGGCTAAGATAACCTTATAGGAATGCTATTAAGTGGTTAAAGTCTACAACAACCAAGTGAACACCCAAGCAATAAAAAGCCACATTCAAAATGGTAGTAAATTCCATGGTGTTTTACTTGCCCTGAACCACTGCTTCCCCAGAGCATAATGGTCTTGATCTGGAGGAGGTGGCAGCAGAGTTCCTAATTCTATCCCATGAACCAGAGGGGAAAAAAAGACCTTTTCTGCAATATTCTAACCTATCTTGGGGCTTCCTAAAGGACAGGACTTTGTGATGCCTAACTCAAAGCTCAGGCAGGGAGAAACAGCTAGCACTGCTCATGAAAGCTGCAGGGTACTAGAGACCTGCAGACACCTGAGACAGAAGAGTATGGGTAAAGTGAAGTAAACTCTTTGGGAAATTAAGACATTTAAAAGCAACTGTGTACATAGGAGAATCAAAAAATGCTGCCCACAGGCTCAGGCAAAATGCATGCTCAGCTAAGACACATGAGAAAACCTTACATCTTCACCTTGGACTGATCCCAAGCCTCAGATATGACCAGTTAATTAGCGAAGGACTTCCCTGGTACAGAACTGGTATGCAAGGTCTGAAAAAGGTGGATGTTTTTTTCAAATGCCCTATTTTTCACAAGGTACACAAACTATCAGGAAAATATGGCCCATTCAAAGGAAGAAAATAGAGTGGCAGAAATAACCCCTGAAGAAGCAAAGGCAATGGAATTTAAAACAACTGTCATAAATATGCTCAAAATGCTAAAAGAAAACATGAACAAAAGACTAATGGAAACAAGGAAAATGATACATGAACAAAATGAGAATATGAACAAAGATAGAAATTATATATATGAAAAACAAATAGAAATTCTTGAGCTGAAAAGTAGAACTGAATAGAAAATTTCAATGCACTGGTTTGACAGCAGATTTGAGCAGGCATAAGAAAAAAAATTGGTGAAAAAAATCAAATTAGTACATATGACATCATCAAGTCTGAGAAGCAGAAAAAAAAATGAAGAAAAGTGAACAGAGCTTAAGGAACTTATGAAATGCCATGAAGTAGACCAGTATATACATTATAAAAATCCCAAAAGGATAAGAGAGAAAGGGGTAGAGAGATTATTTGAAAAAATAATGGCTGAAAATGTGCCAAATTTGAGGAAAGACATGAATTTGCACATCCAAGTAGCTCAATAGACTGGAAGTGGGGTAAATCCAAAGAGACACACACCAAGACACATCATAATCAAACTACTGAAAGAGAGAGAATCTTGAAAGCAATAAGAGAAAAGTGATTCATCACATACAAGGGATCCTCAGTAAGATTACCAGCCAATTTACCAGCAAGAGACCTTGGAGGCCAGAAGACAGTGGAATGAAATTATTTAAAGTGACAAAGAAAAAAGAAAGAAACATAGCAACAAAGAATTCTATAACTAGTAAAAATGTCTTTCAAAAAAATTAAGACACTGTCAGATAAACAAAAGCTGAAGGAATTCATTACCACTAGACCTGTCCTATAAGAAATGTTAAATGGAGTCCTTCAGGTTAAAATGAAAGGAAGCTAGATGGTAACTCAAAACCATATGAAGGTATAAAATTCTCTGGTGAAGGTAAATACATGGTCAAATATTTTTTAAAAGTATTGTTGTAATTTTGGCTTTTAAAATTTTTATTTTCAACAGTATTTAAAAGACAAATGCATAAAAATCATTATAAATCTATGTTAATGGGTACACAATATAAAAGGATGTAATTTGGGACAAGAATAGATAAAGGAGAAGTAAGAAGCTATAAAAGGGTAGAGTTTTGTATGCAAGTGAATTTCAGTTGTTATCAATTTAAAATAATTTTTATAATTTTAGGATGTTATATGTAATCCCCATGGTAACCACAAATATGTATAGAATATTCAAAAGAGGAAAACAAATGACAAAACAATTAACTAAACCCAAAGAAGGCAATAGCAGAAGAAAAAAGGGACATAAAAAAAAAGCTGTAATACATGCAGAAAACAACAAAATGTCAAAAGTAAGACTTTCTCTATCAATAATTAACTAAGTGCAAATGGATTAAATTTCTCAGTCAAAAGGCATAGATTAGCAGAATGGATTTAAAAAGCAAAAACAAAACATGATCCATCTATATGTTGTCTACAAGAGACTCACTTTAGATATAAGGGCAAATATAGGTTGAAACTGAAAGGATGGGAAAGGTATTTCATGAAAACAGTATTCAAAAGAGAAAGGGTGGCTATACAGGTATCAGACAAAATTGACTTTAAGTCATAAACTCTTACAAGAGACAGAGAATGGCATTATATAATGATAAAAGGGTCAATTCACCAAAAAGATGTAACAATTAAAGACATATATGCAACAAAAATTACACCTACAAAATATGTGACAAAAATGTTGATGGACTTGAAAAGAGAAATAGACAGCCCTACAATAATAAGTAGAGACTTCAATAGCTTACTTTCAATAATTGATAGAATTATAAAGAAAATCAATAAGGAGAGAAAGGACTTAACAGTATAAACCAATAGGACCTAAGAGACATATACAGAGCACTCTGTCCAACAACAGCAAAATACACTTTTCTTACACGTGGACCTGAACATTCTCCAGGATAGACCATGTGTTAGGCCACAAAACTCATCTTATTGTTTTAATATTTTACATTGTATAAATTAAAAAAGATTAAAATCATACAGTATCTTTTCTGATCACAGTGGAATGAAACTAGAAGTCAATAATAAAAGAAAAACCAGAAAATTTACAAATGGGTGGAAATTAAACAGCACACTCCTAAATGACCAATGGGTCAAAGAAGAAATCACAAGGGAAATTATAAAGTATCTTGAAACAAATGCAAATGAAAACACAACATACCAAAACTTACAGGGTGCAACAACAGCAGTGCTAAGAGGGACATTTATAACTCTAAATGTTTACATTTAAAAAATCTCAAATCAACAATCTAACTTTACATCTTAAATAACTAGAAAAAGAAGAACAAAATAAACCCAAAGGTAGCAGAAGGAAGGAAATAAAGATCAGAGCAGAGATACATAGAATAGAAAATAGAAAAATAGAAAAAATAAACAAAACCAAGGTTGGTTTTCAAAAAGATTAACAAAATTGACTACCAAAGTTTAGCTAGACTAAGAAAAAAAGGAGACTCAATTACTAAAATTAGAAATGGAAGTGGGGGACATTACTACTCATTTTATAGAAATAAAAAGGATTATAAGAGAATGTTGTGAACAATTGTATGACAAATTGGATAACTTAGATGAAATAAACAAATTCCTACAAAGACGCCACCACCCAAGATTGAGTTATGAAGAAATAGAAAATTTGATTAAATCAGTAATGAAACATCTCCCAACAAAGAAAGTCTCTGAGCCAGAGGGCTGCACTGGTGAATTCTACCAAACATTTAAGGAAGAATTAACATCAGTTCTTATCAAACCCTTCTCAACAAATTGAAGAGGAGGGAACACTTCATAACTCATGCTATTTGGCCAGCATTACCCTGATACCAAAGCCAGACAAATAAACTACAAGAAAATAAAACTATAGACCAATATCCCTTATGATTATTCATGGAAAAATCCTCAACAGAATATTAGCAAACCAAATTTGGCAACATATTAAAAGGTTTATAAACCGGGACCAAACCATTTATCCCTTGAATGCAAGATGGGGTTCAACCTATGAAAATCAATCAGTGTAATATATCACATTAACAGAATGAAGGGGAAAAAACCAAGTAATCATCTCAATTGATGCATAAAAAGCATTTGACAAAATTCAATACATTTTCATGAAAAAAGCCCAATAAACTAGGGATAGAAGGAAACTACCTGAATGTAATCAAGTCCATATATGAAAATCCCACAGGTAACAGCATACTCAATGGTAAAAGACTGAAAAACTTTTCCTCTACGTTCATGAACAAGATGAGAATGTCTGCTTTCACCACTCCTATTCAACATGGTATAGGAAGTACTAGCCAGAGCAATTAGGCAAGAAAAATTAACTACAGGCATCCAAATAAGAAAGGAAAAAGTAAAATTGTCTCTGTTTGCAGATGACATAATCTTATACGTAGAAAACCCTAAGATCCCACAAAAAAGTTTAGAGCTAATAAATGAATTCAACAAAATTGTAAGGTACAAAATCAACACACAAAAATCAGCTGTGCTTCTATACACTAAAAGTGAACTACCTGAAAGAGAATTAAGACAATAATTCAATTTACAATAGCAGCACAAAGAATAAAATACTTAAGAATAAATTCAAAAGAGTAGGTGAAATAATTATGGACTGAAAACTACAAAACTTTGCTGAAAGAAACTAATGAAGACATGAATAAATGGAAAGACATCTGGTGTCCATAGATTGGAAGAGTTAATATTGTTAAGTTATCACTATTAGCCAAGGTAATCTACAGATTCAACACACTCCCTATCAGCATCCCAATGATGTTTATTGAAGGAAAAGAAAAATCCATCCCCAAATTTATATGAAATCTCAAGAGAACCTGGATAGCCAAAACAATCATTAAAAAGGACAAAGTTGCAAGATTTAGACTTCCTGATTTCAAACCTTATTACAAAGCTATGGTAATAAAAATTATGAGGTACTGGCATAAAGACAGACATTTAGACTAATGGAATAGAATAGAGAGCCTGGAAATAAATCCTTGCATATATGGTCAAATGACTTTCAATGAGGGCGCCAACATCATTGACTGAGTAAAGGACAGTATTTTCAACAAATGATGCTGGGAAAACTGGTATCCACATGCAAAATAATGAAATTAAGCCCTTTATTTATACCATATACAAAAATTAACTCAAAGTAGAACAAAGGTCTAAATGTAAGGGCTTAAACTATAAAACTTTTAGAAAACAACATAGAAAGATACCTTCATGACACAGAATTTGGTAATGATTTCTTCGACACCAAAAAGCACAGGCCACAAGAGAAAAAAAAATTGGACTTCAACAAAACATAAAGATTTATGCATCAAAGAACACTATCAAGATAATGAATCAGAGAAAATATATGCAATCATACATCTGAAGAGGGATTAATATCCAGAATAAAGAAAGAATGCCTACAAGTCAACAACAAAAGAACAAATAACCCAATTAAAAAAGGAGCAAAGGACTTGAGCAGACATTTTCCAAAGAATATATACAAATGACCATTAAGTCCATGAAAAGGGGCTCAACATTGCTAATGATTAGAGCAGTGCAAATCAAAACCACAATGAGATAGCACTTTACACCATTTGGATGGCTATTATCAAAAAATAATAGCAGAGGGCAGACAGCAGAAGCAAGAAGAACTAAAATCCTGCAGCCTGTGGAACGGAAACCACATTCACAGAAAGATAGACAAGATGAAAAGGCAGAGGGCTATATACCAGATGAAGGAACAAGATAAAACCCCAGAAAAACAACTAAATGAAGTGGACATAGGCAACCTTCCAGAAAAAGAATTCAGAATAATGATAGTGAAGATGATCCAGAACCTCAGAAAAAGAATGGGGGCAAAGATCGAGAAGATGCAAGAAATGTTTAACAAAGACTTAGAAGAATTAAAGAACAAACAAACAGAGATGAACAATACAATAACTGAAATGAAAAATACACTAGAAGGAATCAATAGCAGAATAACTGAGGCAGAAGAACGGATAGGTGACCTGGAAGACAGAATGGTGGAATTCAATACTGTGGAACAGAATAAAGAATGAAAAGAAATGAAGACAGGTAAGAGACCTCTGTGACAACATTAAACACAAAAACATTTGCATTATAGGGGTCCCAGAAGGAGAAGAGAGAGAGAAAAGACCTGGAAAATATTGGAAGAGATTATAGTCGAAAACTTTCCTAACGTGGGAAAGGAAAGAGCCACCCAAGTCCAGCAAGCACACAGAGTCCCATACACGATAAACCCAAGGAGAAATATGCCGAGACACATATTAATCAAATTTGCAAAAATTAAAGACAAAGAAAAATTATTGAAAGCAGCAAGGGAAAAACGACAAATAACATACAAGGGAATTCCCATAAGGTTAACAGCTGATTTCTCAGCAGAAACTCTACAAGCCAGAAGGGAGTGGCATGACATATTTAAAGTGATGAAAGAGAAGAACCTACAACCAAGATTACTCTACCCAGCAAAGATCTCATTCAGATTTGATGGAGAAATCAAAAGCTTTACAGACAAGCAAAAGCTAAGAGATTGCAGCACCACCAAACCAGCTCTACAGCAAATGCTAAAGGAACTTCTCTAAGTGGGAAACACAAGAGAAGAAAAGGACCTACAAAAACAAACCCAAACCAATTAAGAAAATAGTCATAGGAACATACATATCACTAATTACTTTAAACATGAATGGAATAAATGCTCCAACCAAAAGATACAGGCTCGTTGAATGGATACAAAAACAAGACCCATATATATGGTGTCTACAAGAGACCCACTTCAGACCTAGGGACACATACAGACTGAAAGTGAGGGGATGGAAAAAGATATTCCATCCAAATGGAAATCAAAAGAAAGATAGATTAGCAATACTCATATCAGATAAAATAGACTTTAAAATAAAGAATGTTACAAGAGATAAGGAAGGACACTACATAATGATCAAGGGATCAATCCAAGAAGAAGATATAAAATTATAAATACATATGCACCCAACATTGGAACACTTCAATACATAAGGCAACTGCTAATAGCTGTAAAAGAGGAAATCGACAGTAACAAAATAATAGTGAGGGATTTTAACACCTCACACCAATGGACAGATCATCCAAACAGAAAATTAATAAGGAAACACAAGCTTTAAATGACACAATAGATCAGATACATTTAATTGATATTAATAGGACATTCCATCCAAAAACAGCAGATTACACTTTCTTCTCAAGTGTGCACAGAACATTCTCCAGGATAGATCACATCTTGGGTCACAGATCAAGCCTCAGTAAATTTAAGAAAATTGAAATCATATCAAGCATCTTTTCTGACCACAATGCTATGAGATTAGAGATGAATTACAGGGAAAAAAATGTAAAAAACACAAACACAAGAAGGCTAAACAATATGTTACTAAATAACCAAGAGATCACTGAAGAAATCAAAAAATACCTAGAGACAAATGACAATGAAAACACAATGATCCAAAACCTATGGGATGCAGCAAAAGCGGTTCTAAAAGGTAAGTTTATAGCAATACAAGCCTCCCTCAAGAAACAAGAAAAATCTCAAATAGGCAATCTAACCTTACACCTAAAGGAACTAGAGAAAGAAGAACAAACAAAACCCAAAGCTAGTAGAAGGAAAGAAATCATAAAGATCAGAGCAGAAATAAATGAAATAGAAACAAAGAAAACAATAGCAAAGATCAATAAAACTAAAAGCTGGTTCTTTGAGAAGATAAACAGAATTGATAAACCATTAGCCAGACTCAACAAGAAAAAGAGGGAGAGGACTCAAATCAGTAAAATTAGAAATGAAAAAGAAGAAGTTACAACAGACATCGAAGAAATACAAAGCATCCTAAGAGACTACTACAAGCAACTCTATGCCAATAAAATGGACAACCTGGAAGAAATGGACAAATTCATAGAACAGGATAACCTTCCAAGACTGAACCAGGAAGAAAGAGAAAATATGAACAGTCAAATCACAAGTAATGAAATTGAAACTGTGATTAAAAATCTTCCAACAAACAAAAGTCCAGGACCAGATGACTTCACAGGTGAATTCTATCAAACATTTAGAGAAGAGCTAACACCCAACCTTCTCAAACTCTTCCAAAAACTTGCAGAGGAAGGAATACTCCCAAACTCATTCTACAAGGCCACCATCACCCTGATACCAAAACCAGACAAAGATACTACAAAAAAAGAAAATTACAGACCAATATCACGGATGAATATAGATGCAAAAATCTTCAACAAAATACTCACAAACAGAATCCAACAACACATTAAAAGTATCATACACCATAATCAAGTGGGATTTATCCCAAGGATACAAGGATTCTTCAATATACGCAAATCAATCAATGTGATACACCATATTAACAAATTGAATAAAAACCATATGATCATCTCAATAGATGCAGAAAAAGCTTTTGACAAAATTCAACACCCATTTATGATAAAAACTCTACAGAAAGTGGACATAGGGGGAACCTACCTCAAGAGAATAAAGGCCATATATGACAAACCCACAGCAAACATTGTCCTCAATGGTGAAAACCTGAAAGCATTTCCTCTAAGATCAGGAACAAGAAAAGGATGTCCACTCTCACCACTATTATTCAACATAGTTTTGGAAGTCCTAGCCACGGCAATCAGAGAGGAAAGAGAAATGAAAGGAATACAAACTGGAAGAGAAGAAGTAAAACTGTCACTGTTTCCAGATGACATGATACTATACATAGAGAATCCTATAGATGCCACCAGAAAACTACTAGAGCTAATCAATGAATTTGGTAAAGTTGCAGGATACAAAATTAATGCAAAGAAATCTCTTGCATCCCTATACACTAATGATTAAAAATCTGAAAGAGAAATTAAGGAAACACTCCCATTTACCATTGCAACAAAAAGAATAAAATACCTAGGAATAAACCTACCTAGGGAGACAAAAGACCTGTATGCAGAAAACTATAAGACACTGATGAAAGAAATTAAAGATGATATAAACAGATGGAGAGATATACCATGTTCTTGGATTGGAAGAATCAACATTGTGAAAATGACTCTACTACCCAAAGCAATCTACAGATTCAATGCAATCCCTATCAAACTACCAATGGCATTTTTCACAGAACTAGACCAAAAAATTTCACAATTTGTATGGAAACACAAAAGACCCCGAACAGCCAAAGCAATCTTGAGAAGAAAAATGGAGCTGGAGAAATCAGGCTCCCTGACTTCACACTATACTACAAGGCTACAGTAATCAAGACAGTATGGTACTGGCACAATAACAGAAATATAGATCAATGGAACAGGATAGAAAGCCCAGAGATAAACCCACGCACATATGGTCACCTTATTATTGATAAAGGAGGCAAGAGTATACAATGGAGAAAAGACAGCCTCTTCAATAAGTGGTGCTGGGAAAACTGGACAGCTACATGTAAAAGAATGAAATTAGAACACTCCCTAACACCATACACAAAAATAAACTCAAAACACATTAGAGACCTAAATGTAAGACAGGATACTATAAAACTCTTAGAGGAAAACGTAGGAAGAACACTCTTTGAAATAAATCACAGCAAGATCTTTTTTGATCCACCTCCTAGAGTAATGGAAATAAAAACAAAAATAAAGAAATGGGACCTAATGAAACTTCAAAGCTTTTGCAAAGCAAAGGAAACTACAAACAAGACAAAAAGACAACCCTAAAATGGGAGAAATTGTTTGCAAACGAATCAATGGACAAAGGATTAATCTCCAAAATATATAAACAGCTCATGCAGCTCAATATTAAAAAAACAAACAATCCAATCCAAAAATGGGCAGAAGACCTAAATAGACATTTCTCCAAAGAAGACATACAGATGGTCAAGAAGCACATGAAAAGCTGCTCAACATCACTAATTATTAGAGGAATGCAAATCAAAACTACAATGAGCTATCACCTCACACCAGTTAGAATGGGCATCATCAGAAAATCCACAAACAACAAAGGCTGGAGAGGGTGTGGAGAAAAGGGAACCCTCTGTACTGTTGGTGGGAATGTAAACTGACACAGCCACTATGGAGAACAGTATGGAGGTTCCTTAAAAAACTAGAAATAGAATTACCATATGACCCAGCAATCCCACTACTGGGCATATACCCAGAGAAAACCATAATTAAAAAGACACATGCACCCCAATGTTCATTGCAGCACTATTTACAATAGCCAGGTCATGGAAGCAACCTAAATGCCCATTGACAGACGAATTGATAAAGAAGATGTGGTATGTATATACAATGGAATATTACTCAGCCATAAAAAGGAACGAAATTGGGTCATTTGTAGAGTTGTGTATGCATCTAGGGAGTGTCATACAGAGTGAATTAAGTCCGAGAAAAACAAATATCATATATTAACGCATATATGTGGAACCTAGGAAAATGGTACAGATGAACCAGTTTGCAGGGCAGAAATTGAGACACAGTTGTAGAGAACAAACATATGGACACCAAAGGGGGAAAGCGGTGGGGGTTTGTGGTGGTGGTGTGATGAATTGGGATATTGGGATTGGCATATATGCTATAATATGTATAAAATGGATAACTAATAAGAACCTGCTGTATAAAAAAGTAAATAAAATAAAATTTAAAAATTCAAAAAAAATGCAGTGCTTTAGAGAAAAAAATAATAATAATAATTAGAGTTATTAAAGAGTTAGCAAAGATGTAGAGAAATGGAAATTCTCATGCATTGCTGGTGGGCTTGTAAAATGTTGCAACCACTGTGGAAGATATAATGGCAGTTCCTTAGAAAGTTAAACACAGAATTACCATGTGATCCAGCAATTTCACTCCTAGGTATATACCCCAAAGAACTGAAAACAAGAACTTGAACAACTACTTGTACAACAATCTTCATTGCAGCATTATTCACAATAGCCAAAAGATAACAATCCAAATGTCCATCAGTGGATGAATGGGTAAAGAAAATGTGCAAATCCTGATACATGCTACAACTTAGATGGATCTTAAAAATATTATACTAAATGAAATAAACCAAACACAAAAGGACAAATACTGTGTGATTCCACTTATATGAGGTACTTAGAATAGTCCAATTCACAGAGACAGAGAAGACTAGAGGTTACCAGGGCCTGGGGATGGGGGAAGGGGAGTTAGTGTTTAATAGGTACAGAGTTTCAGTGTGGGATGATGAAAAAAGTTCTGAGACAGTGGTGATGATTGCACAACAATGTGAATGTACTTAGTCCCAATGAACTGTACACCTAAAAATTGTTAAAATCGTAACTTATGTATATTTTACCACAGTAAAAAAGGGGGAAAAAATGAAAGAGATGCCGTTCTATCTTGCTCTTTCTCATTCCTCAGTGCCCAATACATCGTTATCATTTACTGTCTATTGGATGAGTATTGAATACAAGCAAAGAGTAATGGGAACAAAAAAAAGACTGACAAGTTAATTCTGCATGGAAAGATTTTTTTCTAAATAGACCTCGTAGAAAGGATGACGTTTGATCAATACCTTCACACAGGTTGGATTTTTCCATCAATTCACATAAGGTTGGATTTTTTAAACAGCTTTATTGAGGTATAATTTACTTAGTATAAAATCTATCCATTTTAACTGTGACATTTATTAAACGTATAGAGTTGTCAACCACATCACATCTAATTTTATGACATTATAAAGAAAATTCAGAGAGACAGAGTCAAGATGGCATACTAAGAGGACACAGAATTCACGTCTCCTCACAACTACGGCACCTACCAGGCACCAGTAGGGGACCAAGGACACCTAAAGGGACTGGAGGAACCCCCAGCGACCAGTTGTTTCAAATATAGTTTTATTTTTCCTAATATATTTTTTATCTTTCTAATTTTATTTTGTTTTTTATTCTTTGATATTGTACTGCTCCTTTTCTTTCTTCCTTCCTTTTTTTTCTTTTTTAATTTTTTTACTGTGCCACGAAGCTTGCAGGGTCTTGGTTCCCAGGGCCGAAGTCAGGCCCGAGCTCCTGTGGTGGGAGCTCTGAGTCCCAACCTCTAGACTAAAAGAGAACCTCACACCCAGGGAATATCAATCAGAGTGAGGCCTCCCAGAGGTCCTCATACCAGCACCAAGACCCAGCTCTATCCAACTGTCTGCAAACTCCAGTGCTGGACGTCTCAGGCCAAACAACCAGTAAGATAGGAATACAGCACCACCCATTAAAAAAAAGAAAAAATGAATTGACAAAAAAAATTTGTTACAGACGAAGGAGCAAGGTAGAAACCTACAAGACCGAATAAATGAAGATGTAATAGGCAACCTACCTGAAAAAGAATTCAGAGTAACGATAGTAAAGATTACCCAAAATCTTGGAAACAGAAGGGAGAAAATACAAGAAACATTTAACGAGAGTTTAAAAGAACTAAAGAGCAAACAAATAGTGATGAACAACACAGTAAGTTAAATTAAAAATACTCTAGAAGGAATCAATAACAGAGAAACTGAGGCAGAAGAACGGATAAGTGACCTGGAAGATAAAATGGTGGACATAGGGCTTCCCTGGTGGCGCAGTGGTTGAGAGTCTGCCTGCTAATGCAGGGGACACGAGTTCGAGCCTTGGTCTGGGAAGATCCCACATGCCGCGGGGCGGCTGGGCCCGTGAGCCACAACTGCTGAGCCTGCGCGTCTGGAGCCTGTGCTCCACAACAAGAGAGGCCGCGACGGTGAGAGGCCCGTGCACCGCGATGAAGAGTGGCCCCCACTCGCCGCAACTAGAGAAAGCCCTCGCACAGAAACGAAGACCCAACACAGCCAAAAATAAATTAAAAAAAAAAAATGGTGGACATAAATGCCAGGGAGCACAATAGAGAAAAAAGAATGAAAAGAATTGAGGACAGTCTCAGAGATCTCTGGGACAACATTAAACGCACCAACATTCGAATTATAGGGGTCGCAGAAGAAGAAGAGAAAAAGAAAGGGTCTGAGAAAATATTTGAAGAGATTATAGTCAAAAACTTCCCTAACATGGGAAAGGAAATAGTCAATCAAGTCCAGGAAGTGCAGAGTCCCATACAGGATAAACCCAAAGAGAAACATGCCGAGACACATTAATCAAACTATCAAAAATTAAATACAAAGAATAAATATTAAAAGCTGCAAGGGAAAAGCAACAAATAACATACAAGAAAATCCCCAAAAGGTTACTCTGCAAGCCAAAAGGGAGTGGCAAGAAGATAAACAAAATTGATAAACCTTCAGTGAGACTAATCAAGAAAAAAAGGGATAAGACTCAAATCAATAGAATTAGAAATGAAAAACGAGAAGTAACAACTGACACTTCAGAAACACAAAGGATCACAAAAGGTTACTACAAGGAACTATATGCCAATAAAATGGACAACCTGGAAGAAATGGACAAAATCTTAGAAAAACATGACCTCCGAGAGTGAACCAGGAAGAAATAGAAAATATAAACAGGCCAATCATAAGCACTGAAATTGAAACTGTGATTAAAAATCTTCCAACAAAAGCCCAGGACCAGATGGCTTCACAGGCAAATTCTATCAAACATTTAGAGAAGAGCTAACACCTATCCTTTTCAAACTCTTCCAAAATATAGCAGAGGGAGGAACACTCCCAAACTCATTCTACGAGGCCACCATCACCCTGATACCAAAACCAGACAAAGATGTCACAAAAAAAGAAAACAACAGGCCAACCAATATCTCTGATGAACATAGATGCAAAAATCTTCAACAAAATACTAGCAAACAGAATCTAACAGCACATTAAAAGTATCATACACCATGATCAAGGGGGGTTTATCCCAGGAATGGGAGGATTCTTCAATATATGCAAATCAGTCAATGTGATACACCATATTAACAAACTGAAGGATAAAAACCATATGATAATTTCAATAGATGCAGAAAAAGCTTTCAACAAAATTCAACACCCATTTGTGATAAAAACTCTCCAGAAAGTAGGCATAGAGGGAACCTACCTCAACATAATAAAGGCCATATATCACAAACCCACAGCCAACATCGTTCTCAATGGTGAAAAACTGAAACCATTTCCTCTAAGATCAGGAACAAGACAAGGTTGCCCACTCTCACCACTATTATTCAACATAGTTTTGGAAGTTTTAGCCACAGCAATCAGAGAAGAAAAAGAAATAAAAGGAATCCAAATCAGAAAGGAAGTAAAGCTGTCACTGTTTGCAGATGATACGATTCTATACATAGAGAATCCTACAGATGCTACGAGTAAACTACTAGAGCTAATCAATGAATTTGGTAGAGTGGCAGGATACAAAATGCACAGAAATGTCTTCCATTCCTATACACTAATGACGATGAAAAATCTGAAAGAGAAATTAAGGAAGCACTCCCATTTACCACTGCAACAAAAAGAATAAAATACCTAGGAAGAAACCCACCTAAGGAGACAAAAGACCTGTATGCAGAAAACTACAAGACACTGATGAAAGAAATTAAAGATGATATAAACAGATGGAGAGATATACTACGTTCTTGGACTGGAAGAATCGACACTGTGTAAATGACCATACTATCCAAAGCAATCTACAGATTCAATGCAATCCCTATCAAACTACCAATAGCATTTTTCACAGAACTAGAACAAAAAATTGCACAATTTGTATGGAAACACAAAGGACCCCAAACAGCCAAAAAAATCTTGAGAAAGAAAAACGGAGCCGGAGGAAAGAGGCTCCCTGACTTCAGACTATACTACAAAGCTACAGTAATCAAGACAGTATGGTACTCACACAAAAACAGAAATACAGATCAATGGAAAAGGATAGAAAGCCCAGAGATAAACCCACGTACATATGATCACCTAATCTTTGATAAAGGAGGCAAGAATATAAAATGGAGAAAAGACAGCCTCTTCAATAAGTGGTGCTCGGAAAACTGGACAGCTACATGTAAAAGAATGAAATTAGAACATTCCCTAACACCATACACAAAAATAAACTCAAAATGGATTAGAGACCTAAATGTAAGACCGGACACTATAAAACTCTTAGAGGAAAACATAGGAAGAATACTCTTTGACATAAATCACAGCAAGGTCTTTTTTGACCCACCTTCCAGAATAATGGAAATAAACAAAATAAACAAAATAAAAACAAAAGCAAACAAATGGGACCTAATGAAACTTAAAAGCTTTTGCACAGCAAATGAAACCATAAACAAGATGAAAAGACAACCCTCAGAATGGGAGAATATATTTGCAAACAAAGCAACTGACAAAGGATTAATCTCCAGAAATATACAAGCAGCTCATGCCGCTCAATATCAATAAAACAAACAACCCAATCCAAAAATGGGCAGAAGACCTAAATAGACATTTCTCCAAAGAAGATACACAGATTGCCAACAAACACATGTAAAGATGCTCAACATCACTAATCATTAGGGAAATGCAAATCGAAACTACAATGATGTAACTCCTCACACTGGTCAAAATGGCCATCATCAAAAAATCTACAAACAGTAAATGCTGGAGAGGGTGTGGAGAAAAGGGAACCCTCTTGCACTGTTGGTGGGAATGTAAACTGACACAGCCACTATGGAGAACAGTATGGAGGTTCCTTAAAAAACTAAAAATAGAACCAGCTTATGACCCAGCAATCCCTCTATACCCTGGGCATATACCCTGAGAAAACCATAATTCAAAAAGAGTCATGTACCACAATGCTCACTGCAGCACTATTTATGATAGCCAGGACATGGAAGCCACCTAAGTGTCCATCGACAGATGAATGGATAAAGAAGATGTGGCGCATATATACAATGGAATATTACTCAGCCATAAAAAGAAATGAAACTGAGTTATTTGTAGTGAGGTGGATGGACCTAGAGTCTGTCATACAAAGTGAAGTCAGTCAGAAAGAGAAAAACAAATACCGTATGCTAACACATATATATGGAATCTAAAAAAAAAAAAATGGTTCTGATGAACCTAGGGGCAGGACAGGAATAAAGATGCAGACGTAGAGAATGGACTTGAGGACACGGGGAGGGGGAAGGGTAAGCTGGGACCAAGTGAGAGAGTGGTATGGACATATACACACTACCAAATGTAAAATGATAGCTAGTGGGAAGCAACTGCATGACACAGGGAGAGCAGCTCAGTGCTTTGTGACTGCCTAGAGGGGTGGGATAGGGAGGGTGGGAGGGAGACGAAAGAGGGAGGGGATATGGGGATATATGTATACGTATAGCTTGCTCACTTTGTTCTACAGCAGAAAGTAATAAAACATTGTAAAGCAATTATACTCCAATAAAGATGTTTTAAAAAAAAGTTAACTATAAAATAAAAAAAGAAACTTCATGTCCAGCTATACTTCTTCCTTTGTCCCATCCTGAACCCCAGGCAATCACCAAACTATTTTCTGCCTCTATAGACTTGCCTTTTCTGAACATTTCATATAGAGGCAATCCTATAACATGTGGGCTCCTTGTAGGACTATTGATGACAAATATACCATGCCAATGAGTTCTATTACTCACAAGTTTAAAGGTTACAAATTTGGATGGCCATCCTGGTGCCAAATAATGATTTGCAAGTCTCTGTAAGAGGGGGTCTGTTAACACATGTTGTTAACAAAGCTGATAACACATGTTCTCCAAAGTTGGAGAGCCATCCTCTTTTCCTGACATTCCTGATGTTTTTACTCTTCTGCTCTACTATTTCTAGTTTTACTATTAACCCTTTTCCTTTTCTTTTTCTTTTTTAAGGACTTAGAGATTGTGTGATTATACAGAAAAATTTCTTCCCACTTTTTTTTCCACAAATTTGAACTCTATTCATATAAATCTAAGCTTGATTTTTTAAAGTGGTAGTACTAATCACATTCTGTCAAAAGAAACAATGAAACTCATCAAAATCTATAACGTAGTTCTTCTCAAAATTGTGGCTAGTTCTTAAAATAGGGACCAGATGACACTGTTTCCGTGTCTTGTGGATCTGGGACCCTAGGCAGCCTTTATTATCTCCTGGTCATCTGGGCTCATTTTCAAAAACCATTGAAAACATCAAGTCTACTCAGTGGCTCCACTCATCCCCCAGTGGGGACAACACTGCCTGGAGCGGTCTTTGCAAGCCAGGAAGAGCAGCAATGCTGTGACAGGCAGCCAGAGAAGGTTGTGTCTCAAATGGACGCAGTTCAACCTCTGCACCTCTAACCTGTCATGGCAAAACTGGTACGGGAGTGAGTCAGGATGAGAAGGAAATAATGTAACAACCATCACTAGATGCCAAGGCTGACTGTAGGCTGCTTACTTTTATCTATATTATCTCCTACAAGTCTCACAACAGTTCCGTACATAGGTGTGATTGCTCTTCCTCTTTTACAGAGAGGTTAAGCAACTTGTCTGAAGTCACACAGCTAGTAAATGGCAGAGTGAGGATTTGAACCAGGATGGGCTGTCTCCAAAGCCCATGTCCTTCACTATTAAATTACACTGTGGGGCTGTGTGCTGACTTAAAAAGATGAAATATAGATAAGTAAGTGAAATAAAAGATAACCGCACACACACACACACACACACACACACACACACACACACACACACAAAAGAGATACCCTGGACCTTGGGAAAAGGTCTGGCAGTACATCAATTCACAACATTTATCACCTACCATGTACCTTGCACTGTCTGCTGAGGCAATCAGACCTTGTCCTCAAAGAATTCCAGATGTCAGTGCTAGAGCAGAGGACAGACAGACACAGCCTGGGTTCACTGTCGAGTGAAGAGGCTAGCCTGAGTATAGGCCATGGTGAATTAAGAATTGCACTGGCTCCCTGCGATTCCTTAAGCAAGTCCCTTCCCTTTCTAGGCCTCAGCTTTCTTGCCTGTGAAATGAATGCGCTGGGAGCTCTGGTCTCGGAGCCCCTGTGATTTCTGCACTCACTGCAGCCTGTGGTCTTTGCTTCCTGTGTTTACACCATTTCTGCATATCAAACCCTGACTGCAGAACTTCTGCTGATTTCCACAGCTTCGAGGACAACAAAGCCTCCCATATTTCTTAAACACCCAGCTGTATTATGTAGCACAGCTTTCTCTTCAAAATGGGCATAGATAAAGATGAATTTTCCTTGGTATTGCTTTTCACTTTCACCACACGCTGCCCTCCCCTCTCTCGCTTGATCTCAGCCTCTCTGTGGTTTCTCCAAGTTCGATCTCAACTTCACTGCACTGGGCGCCTCATTCACCACAAACTGCCATATTTCTTTATTTAAAAAAATTTTTTTAACATCTTTATTGGAGTATAATTGCTTTACAATGGTGTGTTAGTTTCTGCTTTATAACAAAGTGAATCAGCTATACATATACATATATCCCCATATCTCCTCCCTCTTGCGTCTCCCTCCGCCCACCCTCCATATCCCACCCCTCTAGGTGGTCACAAAGCACCGAGCTGATCTCCCTGTGCTATGTGGCTGCTTCCCACTATCTATTTTGCATTTGGTAGTGTATACATGTCTCAAGAGTGCAAATGTATATTCAGGGTTGACATATTTTCATTATGGAAAAGCCAAGCTCTCAAACATATGCTGTCCATAGAGATTAATGAGGGGAATGGTTATTTATTCTGCCGCTTGACATTTTGTGCGTGCAGAGGAATTCTGAGTTGTTTTATACTTTAACAAATAGTTCGCCAAAAAAGGATCTTAGCACTTTGGATGAGCACCAAGCCAGGATTTAGGAGCTGCCTAACGTTAACTGATAGAAATGAAGCCACATTCCAGAATCACATTGAGTGTAACGACACTACTTAATGTCACAGCCAGCTGGCCATCCGTTCCTGACACCAGACAGTCCCTGCTCACCTGAAACCAACTGTACCAGTCACTCGGAGGGGAACTCTAGAGACACCCTGAAACTGTTCTACCCCAATGTAAAATGTCTGGCCTGTGTATGGCCTGGGTTCAAACACCTCTGTTAACATGAAAATATCCTGGGCCGTTTTTGATCAGAAGTCCAGAGTTCCCTTTTGCTACGTAAATAATATATAAATTCCACAACTTCTCTTCAATGTACTAACACTATGGGCCCTGACTTCCTTTACCATCTTAATCCTTCCCCTCAACATGCTTTACCTGTATCCTACAGTAGTTTTCTTTGTTTCTGGAATATTCTCATTTCTTACCATCTTTGTGCTTGACTGAAGCCCATGCCCCATCCCTGACATCTTTCAGGTGATGGTCTAACCACCTGCTATGGTTCCCCTCAACCATCAGAAGGTGCCAATTCTCTATTGCTCCACAGAAACATAGCCCTGGGCCTTTTGGCTGCTGCATGCTTAGGGACCATTTTCTGAACTGAATATAGCAAATATCAAGTTTATTTTTATGTGGTTTGCACAGAACAAGGTATAGTACATGTTGCTCAATACAAACATCTTGAAAGAACAAAGAACTGGTAATAAACCAGGGCCCATCATGGACTAGAACATCTGGTAACATTCCAAGGCTCAGAGAAATCTCTGCAAATTCATCCATTCGACAAATATTTATTGTGCTCCTATTTCGTCCTGTATTAGTTGATGGGTACTTTTTTTTCCACCCTAGGATCTATGACACTCAGAGCAGAGGGAATGTCCACTCCCTGGGGCCACATCTGTGGGACTGCAGTCTAGATCTAAGATACTCAGTGTACTGTTGCCGCTACTCTACGGCTTCTGACCTGCAGCCTTTTTGTTTGTGCTTCCCTGACATATTTGGGCCTGACCCTGTTGAGCTGAGACAGAAGGAAAATTTTCGGCGGGTATGACTCCAAAAGGCCACCTGCTTCAAGCTGGCTGTCAGATTATCTCGGGTCAGGACACTTTGGGGAAGCCAGGGTGAAGCTTGGGCTCTTTTGGACAAAATACCTACAGGCCACCCAAGGCATTTGAACGTGCCTACCACCCCATCTCCCGAGCCTATGAGCAAGTGAATTCTCCAAACTATCCACTGAGTGCTGGGGCCAGCATGGTCACTAGTTCCAGGATGCTCGATGAGGAGTATGGATACTGATAGGAGGGGTTAGAATAAAATTCAAGTGATCTCAACGTTTGGCAATAGGGCTGACCAGGTGTTCAGAGAAATTACTCCTGATACAGTATTTCCCAAAATACTGAATAAAATTCATTTACCTTCCTGATAGCTCAGCCATCAAGCCATCCTTGATCAGTTATTGATCAATACACTAGTTCCTTAATTGGCAGGAAAAAAAAAAAAGCAAAAATCCACAGGGTTAACCTAATATTAGAGCTAGCTTTTGATTACCTTTTGGCGGTCTCTAGCTGTGTTTTAATAGTTCATAGGTACAAGAGATAGAAGACAAAGACTAGGCCTCAGCAGGATGGGGTTAAGCTCAGAAACACCAGGGAAGCCAAGACCTTCAAAAGGCAATGACCTCGGGGGATTAATTTGTTTTTTAAAAATTAGGAAATGAGGGGAGGAAGCTAAGCATCCAAGTCTTAGCCTTGGCTCACTTTAGAGCAGAATGAGAAAGAAAGAAAACATTCCCATGAGAGTACCTAACACAATCTGAATTCACATGGGTTTGAGGGTAGAATTCATATCTCTTATGTGGTCCAAAACCCCAAGATGTAAATCAAATTTAATGTGCCCCAAGCAGAAGCAAATATAAATCATCTTTGGGGGATAACTGGCAAAATGACCCCAAATATAATAAAGATAACAAAGACATATAAAATATGGGTAAAGAGTTAAATACAAGGACTATGAAGTAAGAGGGTCCAATGTAAGTCTAATGAAGTTCCAGAAGAATACAGTAGAGGAAAATGGGTAAAAGAAATATTTAAAGAGGTAATGGGTTACAGTCTTCTGGGATTAATTGAAGCCGCAAATCCTTAGATTCAGGAAGCCCAAGAAATCCTAACCAAAATAAATTTTTAGAAATTCCTATACTCATCATAATCTATAGAACACCAAAGACAAATAAAAAATCTTAAAAGCAGCCAGAAATAAAAGATTACTTTTCCCCTTCAAAGGAATAACGTTATATCAACGGCTCTCAAACATCAGGATACATCAAAATCACCTGGAGGATTTTTTAAAATACATATTCCTATGTTCCAATCACAGGGTGTGGATTCAGTAGGTCTGGAATAGTTTGAAAAAAATGCATATCTAATAAGCTCTAAGGTGATACAAATGCTACTGGTGTAGGAGTCACCCTTTGGAAACCACTGAATTAGACTGATACTTGCATTATAAAGAGCAAAAGTGTCAGACAAAAGAAAACAGAACGTATCTGTAAAGCACCAAGAGAAACATCATTGTTAACCTAGAATTGATACCCAGGAAAATTATCCTTCAAGAGCAAGTGCAAAATAAAGATGTTGTTAGACAAACAAAAACTGACAGTTTATTACCAATAGACTTTCACTGAAATGACTTCTAAAATATGTGATTTTAGAAGAAAAATTATCCTGGAAGGAAGGTCTGAGATGGAAGAAAGAGTGTGGAAGTACAGAAAGTGGTAAATGTGTACCAACATTAATTTAAGCCAACATTAATTGCGCAAAACAAAAATATTACTCTCTAATCTGTAGGGCTACAAAAGTTAATTTAGAAGTACTATCCAAGAATAAAAAAGCATACAAAATTGGAATGATCAGATTTAAAACATTCTAAGATCCTTATATTTATTTTTTTATACAGCAGGTTCTTATCAGTTATCTATTTTATACATATTAGTGTATATATGTCAATCCCAATTTCCCAATTCATCCCACCCCCGCCTTTCCCCTTGGTATCCATTCGTTTTTTTCTCTACATCGGTGTCTCTATTTCTGCCTTGCAAACCGGTTCGTCTGTACAATTTTTCTGGTTCCACATATATGCGTTAATATACAATATTTGTTTTTCTCTTTCTGACTCACTTCTCTCTGTATGACAGTCTCTAGGTCCATCCACATCTCTACAAATGGCCCAATTTCATTCCTTTTTATGGCTGAGTAATATTCCATTGTATATATGTACCACATCTTCTTAATCCATTTCTCTGTTGATGGGCATTTAGGTTCTTTCCATGACCTGGCTATTGTAAATAGTGCTGCAGTGAATCTTGGGGTGCATGTGTCTTTTTGAATAATGGTTTTCTTTGGGTATATGCCCAGTAGTGGGATTGCTGGGTCATATGGTAATTCTATTTTTAGTGTTTTAAGGAACCTCCATACTGTTCTCTATAGTGGCTGTACCAATTTACATTCCCACCAACGGTGCAAGAGGGTTCCCTTTTCTCCACACCCTCTCCAGCATTTGCTGTTTGTAGATTTTCTGATGATGCCCATTCTAACTGGTGTGAGGTGATAGCTCATTGTAGTTTTGATTTGCATTTCTCTAATAATAGTGATGTTGAGCGGCTTTTCACGTGCCTCTTGGCCATCTGTATGTGTTCTTCGGAGAAATGTCTATTCAGGTCTTCTGCCCATTTGTTGATTGGGTTGTTTGTTTTTTTAATATTGAGCTTCATGAGCTATTTATATATTTGGAGATTAATCTCTCATCCATTAATTCCTTTGCAAATATTTTCTCCCATTATGAGGGTTGTCTTTTCGTCTTGTTTATGGTTTCCTTTGCTGTGCAAAAGCTTTGAAGTTTCATTAGGTTCCATCTGTTTATTTTTGTTATTTCCATTACTCTAGGAGGTGGATCAAAAAAGATCTTGCTGTGATTTATGTCAAAGAGTGTTCTTCCTATGTTTTCCTCTAAGAGTTTTATAGTGTCCTGTCTTACATTTAGGTCTCTAATCCATTTTGAGTTTATTTTTGTGTATGGTGTTAGGGAGTGTTCTAATTTCATTCTTTTACATGTAGCTGTCCAGTTTTCCCAGCACCACTTATTGAAGAGGTTGTCTTTTCTCCATTGTATATTCTTGCCTCCTTTATAGGTGCATGGGTTTATCTCTGGGCTTTCTATCCTGTTCCATTGATTTATATTTCTGTTTTTGTGCCAGTACCATATTGTCTTGATGACTGTAGCTTTCTAGCATAGTCTGAAGTCAGGGAGTCTGATTCCTCCAGCTCCATTTTTTTTTCCCTCAAGACTGCTTTGGCTATTTGGGGTCTTTTTTGTCTCCATACAAATTTTAAGATTTTTATGTTCTAGTTCTGTAAAAAATGCCATTGGTAATTTGATAAGGATTGCATTGAATATGTAGATTGCTTTGGGTATCATAGTGATTTTCACAATTTTAATTCTTCCGATCCAAGAAGATGGTATATCTCTCCATGTGTTTGTGTCATCTTTGATTTCTTTCATCAGTGTCTTAAAGTTTTCTGAGTACAGGTCTTTTACTTCCTTAGGTAGGTCTATTCCTTGGTCATTGTTCTTTTAGTTGCACTGGTGAATGGGACTGTTTCCTTAATTTCTCTTTCGATCTTTCATTGTTAGTGTATTCTAAATTTATGAAAGATCTAGATTTCTGTGCATTAATTTTACATCCTGCAACCTTACCGAAGTCACTGATTAACTCTAGTAGTTTTCTGGTGGCATCTTTAGGATTCTCTATGTATAGTATCATGTCATCTGCAAACAGTGACAGTTTTACTTCTTCTTTTCCAATTTGTATTCCTTTTATATCTTTTTCTTCTCTGACTGCCATGGCTAGGACTTCCAAAACTATGTTGAATAACAGTGGTGAGAGTGGACATCCTTGTCTTGTTCCTGATCTTAGAGGAAATGCTTTCAGTTTTTCACCATTGAGAATGATGTTTGCTGTGGGTCTGTCATATATGGCCTTTATTGTGCTGAGGTAGGTTCCCTCTATGCCCACTTTCTGTAGAGTTTTTATCATAAATGAGTGTTGAATTTTGTCAAAAGCTTTTTCTGCATCTATTGAGATGATCATATGGTTTTTATTCCTCAGTTTGTTAATATGCTGTATCACATTGATTGATTTGTGTATATTGAAGAATCCTTGCATCCCTGGGATAAATCCCACTTGATCATGGTGTATGATCCTTTTAACGTGTTGTTGGATTCTGTTTGCTAGTATTTTGCTGAGGATTTTTGCATCTATGTTCATCTGTGATATTGCCCTGTAGTTTTCTTTCTTTGTGACATCTTTGTCTGGTTTTGGTATCAGGGTGATGGTGGCATTGTAGAATGAGTTTGGAAGTGTTCAATGCTCTGCAAGTTTTGGAAGAGTTTGAGAAGGATGGGTGTTAGCTCTTCTCTAAATGTTTGATAGAATTCACCTGTGAAGCCATCTGGTCCTGGACTTCTGTTGGAAGATTTTGAATCACAGTTTCAATTTCATTACTTGTGATTTGTCTGTTCATATTTTCTATTTCTTCCTGGCTCAGTCTTGGACGGCTATACCTTTCGAAGAATTCGTTCATTTCTTCCAGGTTTCTTCTATTTTATTGGCATAGAGCTGCTTGTAGTAGTCTCTTATGAAGCTTTGTATTTCTGCAGTGTCCATTGTAACTTCTCCTTTTTCATTTCTAATTTTTTTATTTGAGTTCTCTCCCTCTTTTTCTTGATGAGCCTGGCTAAAGGTTTATCAATTTTGTTTATTTCTCAAAGAACCAGCTTTTAGTTTTATTGATCTTTGCTATTATTTTCTTTGTTTCTATTTCATTTATTTCTGCTCTGATCTTTATGATTTCTTTCCTTCTACTAACTTTGAGTTTTGTTTGTTCTTCTTTCTCTAGTTCCTTTAGGTGTAAGGTTCGATTGCTTATTTGAGATTTTTCTTGTTTCTTGAGGTAGGATTGTATTGCTGTAAACTTCCCTCTTAGAACTGCTTTTGGTACATCCCATAGGTTTTCGATTGTTCTGTTTTCATTGTCATTTGTCTCTAGTTATTTTTTTATTTCCTCTTTGATTTCTTCAGTGATTTCTTGGTTATTTAGTAACGTATTGTTTGGCCTCCATGTGTTTGTGTTTTTTACATTTTTTCCCCTGTGATTTATTTCTAACCTCATAGTGTTATGGTTGGAAAAGATACTTGATATGATTTCAGTTTTTTAAAATTTACCGAGGCTTGATTTGTGAATCAAGATGTGATCTATCCTGGAGAATGTTCTGTGTGCACTTGAGAAGAAACTGTAATCTGCTGTGTTTGGATGGAATGTCCTATAAATATCAATTAAATCTATCCAGTCTATTGTGTCATTTAAAGCTTGTGTTTCCTTATTAATTTTCTGTCTAGGTGATCTGTCCATTGGTGTAAATGAGGTGTTAAAGTCCCCCACTATTATTGTGTTATTGTAAATTTCCTCTTTTACAGTTGTTACCATTTGCCCTATGTATTGAGGTGCTCCTATGTTGGGTGCATATATATTTATAATTGTTATATCTTCTTCTTGGATTGATCCCTTGATCATTATGTAGTGTCCTTCCTTGTCTCTTGTAACATTCTTTATTTTAAAGTCTATTTTATCTGATATGAGTATAGCTACTCCAGCTTTCTTTTGATTTCCATTTGCATGGAATATCTTTTTCCTTTCCCTCACTTTCAGTCTGTATGTGTCCCTAGGTCTAAAGTGGGTCTCTTGTACACAGCATATATATGGGTCTTGTTTTTGTATCCATTCAGCAAGCCTGTGTCTTTTGGTTGGAGCATTTAATCCATTCATGTTTAAGGTAATTATCGATATGTATGTTCCTATGACCATTTCCTTAATTGTTTGGGGTTTGTTTTTGTAGGTCCTTTTCTTCTCTTGTGTTTCCCACTTAGAGAAGTTCCTTTAGCATTTGCTCTAGAGCTGGTTTGGTGGTGCTGAATTCTCTTAGCTTTTGCTTGTCTGTAAAGCTTTTGATTTCTCCATCAAATCTAAATGAGATCCTTGCCGGGTAGAGTAATCTTGGTTGTAGGTTCTTCCCTTTCATTACTTTAAGTATATCATGCCACTCCCTTCTGGCTTGTAGAATTTCTGCTGAGAAATCAGCCGTTAACCTTATGGGAGCTCCCTTGTATGTTATTTGTCATTTTTCCCTTGCTGCTTTCAATAATTTTTCTTTGTCTTTAATTTTTGCCTCTTTGATTACTATGTGTCTCGGCGTGTTTCTTCTTGGGTTTATCCTGTATGGGAATCTCTGCGCTTCCTGGACTTGGGTGGCTATTTCCTTTCCCATGTTAGGGAAGTTTTCGACTATAATCTCTTCAAATATTTTCTCAGGTCCTCTCTCTCTCTCTTCTCCTTCTGGGACCCCTATAATGCGAATGTTGTTGCATTTAATATTGTCCCAGAGGTCTCGTAGGCTGTCTTCATTTCTTTTCATTCTTTTTTCTTTACTCTGTTCTGTGGCAGTGATTTCCACCATTCTGTCTTCCAGGTCACTTATCCGTTTTTCTGCCTCATGTTATTCTGTTATTGATTCCTTGTAGTGTATTTTTCATTTCATTATTGTATTGTTCATCTTTGTTTGTTTGTTCTTTAATTCTTCTAGGTGTTTGTGAAACATTTCTTGCATCTTCTCGATGCCTCCATTCTTTTTCTGAGGTCCTGGATCATCTTCACTATCCTTATTCTGAATTTTTTTTTCTAGAAGGTTGCCTATCTCCACTTCATTTAGTTGTTTTTCTGGGGTTTTATCTTGTTCCTTCAACTGGTATATAGTCCTCTGCCTTTTTATTTTGTCTGTCTTTCTGTGAATGCGGTTTTCATTCCACAGGCTGCAGAATTGCAGTTCTTTTTGCTTCTGCTGTCTGCCCTCTGGTGGATGAGGCTATCTCTAAGATCCTTATTTTATTTGAGAATAAATAATACATTTTTATTAAATTTAGACTTATAAATTTAAATATAAATTTAAAATGTCCAGTATATTCACTATGAGAACAGTAACAGAATATATACTAACATAATCAGTAGAAGGGAAAGTATAGAATGAAATGAAAAGAAAAAATATAATCTAAGGGTATTTACAAAAAGAAAAAAATTAGTAGAAAATAATGCAAACATATCAATAATCATAGTCAGTATACATGGACTAAACTCTCCAGTTAAAATATAGACTGTCTGATTGGATAAAAATTAAGACTCAGGCACCTGCTGTATATAGGTTACAGCTAAAACACAAGGATATAGAATAGTTGAAAGGCGAATGATAGTATAAACTGTATGAAGCAAATACAAACCAAAATTTTGTTATTAAAAACTTTATTACTGGGTTTCCCTGGTGGCACAGTGGTTAAGAATCCACCTGCCAATGCAGGGGACATGGGTTTGAGTCCTGGTCCAGGAAGATCCCACATGCCACGGAGCCCCTAAGCCCGTGTGCCACAACAACTGAGCCTGTGCTCTAGAGTCCGTGTGCCGCAACTACTGAAGCCCACGTGCCTAGAGCCCATGCTCCGCAACAAGAGAAGCCACCGCAATGAGAAGCCTGTGCACTGCAATGAAGAGTAGACCCCTCTCACCACAACTAGAGAAAGCCCACATGCAGAAACGAAGACCCAACACAGCCAAAAATAAAATAAATAAATTATAAAAAAACTTCATTACTCTCAGACCAAATACACTTTACAAAAAAGAAATTACTGAGTTTTACAGGATCACAGATACATAGATAGATAGATAGATAGATAGATAGATAGACAGACAGACAGACAGACAGATAAAAATATCAATTTATCCACTCAATAAACATTTTTTAGAGTTTACTATGCACTAACCACTATTTTAGCCACTAGGTATACAGCAGTGAACAAAATTAAGAAACTCACAAGAAGTGGATTTAAAATTCTAGGTTTGTATATACCTAATGACATACTTCTAACCCTAAAAAAGCGGAAAAAAAATCAATGAACTACAAGATAAAATTCCCAATTCACCATAATAATATGAGAGTTAAAAATAAAACACCTCTCTGATAATCAAACATGGGGAAAAAGAGTTAGGCTATAAAAGAATTGTATGCTATAATTAACACCTGGTTTAATAGACAGGTACATAACTAAATCCTGTGTGAGGGAAAAAAAATACATAAGCCAGGCCATAAGGCAGAGCTCAATAAATTTCAAGCAGCTGCCCCCACCTCGTTGAAAGTGAGTGCAGCTGGCTGCCACTGCCACCGAGGGTCCCTCAACCGGGAGCCAACTGCTTCCCCTGCCTTACTGGGAGCATGTGTGGGCTGTGCACCTGCATACCCCCTATCAAGGGCATAACTTCCAGCACACACTGAGGAAAGAGATGGCAAGCATGCCAACCTAAAACAGCCCTCACGCCAAAAAAATATTAAACCACACAAGCTATGCAGGGATGCTCCCACATATAAACAGCCTCCAAGACTACAGTAGATAATTGTTTCTCCTACACTCACAGAGTAAGAGAAATATAAGCAAAATGAAGAAGCAGAGGAACCACTCCCAGTTAAAAGACCAAGAGAATTCTCCTGAAGAAACAAACAATGAAACAGACCTCTTCAGTCTAACAGACACCAATTTCAAAATGGAGGTAATGAAAATACTGAAGGAATTAAGAAAGGCAATTAACAGAAATGCAGATTACTGTAAAAAGGAACTAGAAACCATAAGGAAGAGCCAAAAAAACTTAGAAAATTCATTTGCTGAGATGAAAGCTGAGTTAAGGTAATGAATAGCAGAATGAATAATGCAGAAGAAAGAATAAGTAATTTGAAAGATAGAATAATGGAGATTACCCAATCAAAACAGCAGACAGAAAGCCAAATGAAAGCAATATAAGAGATCTATGGGATAATATAAAGCATGCCAGTCTATACATAATAGGGATTCCAGAAGGTAAAGAAAGAGAAAAGGGGATTGAAAATGTATTCGAAGAAATTATGGCTGAAAATTTCCCAAACCCAAAGAAGGAAACAGGTATCCAGGTACAGGAAACACAGAGGGTCCCAAACAAGATGAACACAAACAGACCTACACCAAGACATATTATAATAAAAATGGCAAAAGTTAAAGAGAGGATTCTAAAGGCAGCAAGAGAAAAACAAAGAGTTAATGAAAATGGAACCCCCATAAAGCTGTCAGCTGATTCCTCTAGGGGACTTCCATATAGGCCAGGGGACTTCCCTGGTGGTCCTGTGGTAAAGAATCCACCTTCCAATGCAGGGGACATGGGGTCGATCCCTGGTCAGGGAACTAAGATTCCACATGCCGCGGGGCAACTAAGCCCTTTTGCCACAACTACCAAGCTTGCATGCCTCAATGAGAGAGCCCGCGTGCTGCAAACTACAGAGCCCACGTGCTCTGGAGCCTGCATGCCACAACTGGAGAGAAGCCTGTGCACTGCAACCAAGAGCCCAAGTGCTGCAATGAAGAGCCCATACCGCAACAAAAGATCCTGCGTGCAGCAACTAAGACCCAATGCAGACAAAAAAATAAATAAATAAATAAAATAAACATTAAAAGGAAAAAAACCAAGCACTACAGGCCAGAAGGGGGTGACAAAATAAATTCAAAGTCTTAAAAGGGAAAAATCTGCAACTTAGAATACACTACCCAGCAAGATTATCATTTAGAATAGGAGGAGAATTAAAGAATTTCTTAGACAAGCAAAAACTAAAAGAATACAGCAATACTAAACCTATCCTAAAAGAAATATTGAAAGGCCTTCTCGAAATAGAAAAGAAGCAAGAAGATATAGGATAAAGGAAATCACATTTGGAAAGTAAATCACTTAAATTAGCCAGTATACAGATAAAAAACCAAAACAAACAAACAAAAAAAACCTATTTGTGAAAGCAATGATCAACATAAAGAACAGCTAAAGGATAAATATGAAGATGTAAAAAAGGACATCAAATCATAGATATGGGGAAAGAGAGTAAGAATATGTAGCTTTTTTTTTTTTTAGAATGTGTTTGAGCCTAAATGACTCTCAGTCTAAAGCAAGCAGATCCAGGAAGGGGTTAACATACAGGGCAACCACAAATCAAAAACATACAATAGAGTCACAAAAACCAAAAAGAAGAGAACACAAGCATAAAATAAAAGGAAATCATCAAACCACAAAACAAAAAAGAAAAAGGAACAAAGAAGAAACAAAGAATCAACTGGAAAACAAGGTTTAAAATGGCAATAAATACATATGTATTAGTAATTACCTTAAATGTCAATGGACTGAATGCTCCAAAAAAAACACAGAGTGGCAGACTGGATAAAAAAAAAAGAGCCTACAATATGTTGCCTACAAGAGACCCACCTTAGGGCAAAGGGCACACATAGATTGAAAGTGAGAGAATGGAAAAAGATATTTCATGCGAACAGAAATGACAAGAAAGCAGGAGTTGCAATACTCATATCAGACAAAATAGACTTTAAAGCAAAAGCTATAAAGAAAGATAAAAAAGGATACTATATAATGACAAAAGGATCAATACAAGAAGAGGATTTTACATTTGTCAACATATATGCACCTAATATAGGAGCACCCAAATACATAAAACAAATACTAACAGACATAAAGGGAGAAATTGATGGGAGTACAATAATAGTAGGAGACTTTAACACCCCACTCACATCAATGGACAGATCTTCAAGACAGAAAATCAGTAAGGCAACAGAGATCCTAAATGATACAATAGAATAGTTAGACTTAATTGATATTTTCAGGACATTATATCCAAAAAAACCCAGAATACACATTCTTTTCAAGTGCACATGGAACATTCTCTAGGACTGACCACATACGAGGGCACAAAACTAACCTCAACAAATTTAAGAGTGTAGAAATTATTTCAAGCATCTTCTCTGACCACAACAGCATGAAACTAGAAATCAATCCAAGGAAAAGAAATGAGAAAAAAATAAATGATTATATGGAGACTAAACAACATACTACTAAAAAACCAATGGTTCAATGAGGAAATCAAAAAGGAAATTAAAAAATACCTTGAGACAAATGACAATGAAAACACAACCACACAAAATCTATGGGATTCAGCAAGAGCAGATCTTAGAGGGAAGTTCATAGTGATACAGGCCTTCCTCAAAAAACAAGAAAAATCTCAAATAAACAACCTAACCTACCACCTAAAAAAATTAGGAAAAGAAGACCAAACAAAACCTAGAGTCAGCAGAAGGAAGGAAATACTAAAGATCAGGGAGGAAATAAATACAGTAGAGATGTAAAAAAATAGAAGAAATCAATAAAACCAAGAGCTGGTTCTTTGAACAGGTAAACAAAATTGACAAACCTCTGGCCAGGCTCACCAAGAAGAAAAGAGAGAGAACCCAAATAAACAAAATAAGAAATGAGAAGGAGAGATCTCAACTGATACTGCAGAATACAAAAAACCATAAGAGAATACTATGAACAATTATAGGCCAACAAATTTGACAACTTAGAAGAAATGGACAACTTTCTAGAAACACACAGCCCACCAAAATTCAACCAAGAAGAAATAGATAATTTGAACAGACTGATCAATAGAAATGAAATAGAATCTGTAATTTAAAAAAAAAAACAAAAAAACTTCCTACAAACAAAAGTCCAGGACCAGATGTCTTCACAGGTGAATTCTACCAAACATACAAAGAATAACTTACAGTGATTCTCCTCAAACTCTTCCAAAAGACTGAAGAGTAGGGAACACTCCCAGAGACATTCAGTGAAGCCACCATCACCCAGATACCAAAACTAGACAAAGACACCACCAAAAAAGAAAATTACAGGCCAATATCTTTGATGAATATATAATAGATGCAAAAACCCACAGCCAATATAATACTCAACAGTGAAAAGCTGAAAGCCTTCCCACCAAAATCTGGAACAAGACAATGATGCCCACTCTCACCACTTCTATTCAACATAGTATTGAAATCCTAGCCACAGCAATCAGACAAGAGAAAGAAATAAAAGGTATCCAAATTGGAAGGGAAGAGGTAAAATTGTCACTATATGCAGATGACATGATACTATATGTAGAAAACTCTAAGGACACCACACAGAAACTACTAGATCTAATAAATGAATTCAGCAAAGTAGCAGGATACAAGATTAACATTCAGAAATCGGTTGCATTTCTTTACACTAACAGTGAAATATCAGAAAGAGAATGTAAAAAAATATATATCTTTTAAAATCGCACCAAAAAAAAAAATACCTAGGAATAAACCTGACCAAGGAGGTGAAAAACTTATACACTGAGAACTATAAAACATTAATAAAGGAAATTAAAGAGGATTCAAAGAAATGGAAAGATATCCCATGCTCTTGGATTGGAAGAATTAATATTGTTAAAATGGCAATACTACCCAAAGCAACCTACACATTTAATGTGATCCCTATCAAATTACCAATGACACTTTTCACAGAATTAGAACAAATAATCCAAAATTTTATATGGAACCATAAAAGAACCAGAATTTCCAAAGCAATCCTGAAGGGGAAAAAAAAAAAAAGCAGGAGTCATAACTCTCCCAGACTTCAGATAATACAAACAAAGCTACAGTAATCAAAACACCATGGTATTGGTACAAAAACAGACATATGGATCAATGGAACAGAATAGAGAGCCCAGGAATAAACCCACACACCTACGGTCAATTAATCTTTGACAAAGGAGGCAAGAATATAAAATGGGAAAAAGTCTTCAGCAAATGGTACTGGGTAAGTTGGACAGCTGCATGTAAATCAATGAAGTTAGAACACACCCTCACACCATGCACAAAAATAAACTCAAAATGGCTTAAAGACTTAAACATAAGACACAACACCATCAAACTCCTAGAAAAGAGCATGGGCAAAACATTCTCTGACATAAATCGTACCAATGTTTTCTTAGGTCAGTCTCTCAAGGCAATAGAAATAAAAGCAAAAATAAACAAATGGGACCTAATCCAACATATAAGCTTCTGCACAGCAAAGGAAACCACACACACACACAAAAAAGCAAAGACAACCTATGAAATGGGAGAAAATATTTGCAAATGATGCGACCAACAAGGGCTTAATCTCCAAAATATACAAACAGTTCATACAACTCAACAACAAAAAAAGAAATAACCCAATTGAAAAATGGGCATAAGACCTTAATAGACATTCCTCCAAAGAAGACATATAGATGGCCAGTAGGCACATGAAAAGATGCTCAATGTCACTAATTATTAGAGAAATGCAAATCAAAACTACAATGAGGTATCACTTCACACTGGTCAGAATGGCCATCATTAAAAAGTCTACAAATAACATATGCTGGAGAGGGTGTGGAGAAAAGCGAACCCTCCTACACTGTTGGTGGGAATGTAAGTTGGTACAGCCACTATGGAAAAGAGTATGGAGGTTCCTCAGAAAACTAAAAACAGAATTACCATATGACTCAGCAATCCCACTCCTGGGCATACACCAGGACAAAACTCTAATTCAAAAAGATATACGCACCCCTATGTTCACAGCAGCACTATTCACAATAGCCAACACAGGTAAACAACTTAAGTGTTTGTTTAGGTCAACAGATGAATGGATAAAAGAAGATGTGGTACATACATACAATGGAATACTACTCAGCCATAAAAAAGATATAATGCTATTTGCAGCAAATAATGCCACTTGCAGCCATAAAAAAGAAATAATGCATTTGCAGCAACATAACTAGAGATTATCATATTAAGTGAAGTAAGTCAGAAAGAGAAAGACAAATACCATATGATATCACTTATATGTGGAATCTAAAATATGGCACAAATGAACCTACCTGCAAAACAGACTCACAGACATAGATATTAGACTTGTGGTTGCCAAGGGGGAAGGAGAGAGGGAGAGGGGTGAACTGGGAGTTTGGGGTTGGTAGATGCAAACTATTTCATTTAGAATGGATAAACAACAAGGTCCTACTGTATAGCTCAGGGAACTATATCCAATCTCCTGGGATCAACCATAATGGAAAAGAATATTAAAAAAGAATGTATATATGTGTATAACTGAGTCACTTTGCTGTACAGCAGAGACTGGCACAACATTGTAAATCAACTATACTTCAATTTAAAAATATTTAAATATAAAAAACAAAAATAAATTTCAAGCAATAATTATCAGACAGACTTCATTCTCTGAGCTCAAAGTTAGAAGTCAATAACTAAAAAGTAAATAGAAAAAAATTCATTTGTTTGGAATTTAGGAATAATAGAGAAAAAAGATACAATAGAAAATGTGAAATTGAATTAAGATGAATTAATAGTGATTCTTTTAAAATATATAAATTTGACAAATTAGTAAGAACAAAGAAAGAAGGAAAAAATACAAATACATACTATTAGGAATGAAAATGGGACATAACCACTGATGTAGCAGAGATTTAAAAGCTCCTATATAAGTAATAAAAATAATTATGAACCTTATGCTAACTAATTTTACAACCTAAATGAAAAGGAACACTACTTGGAAAAAATATAAACTACAATAGTTGACTCAAAACCTTAAAACTATTTTTAAAAATTGAATAATTAACTTTAAAAATAACAACTTCCTTTAAGGATACCCAGGCTCAGATGATTTTATACAAGCATTCTATGAAACACTGAAGAAACAGATTATAATCTTAGGCAAACTTTTTCAAGACTAGGAAAGAAGACTGCTTCCCAATCCTTTTTATCAAGTTAGCAAAATCTTGACACCAAACCTAGGGAAGGATATTACAGGAAATAAAAAACTGAAGACCAATTTTACTCAAGAAGTAGACATAAAATTCATTTTTAAAAAATGCTAGCAAACCAAATAAAGCAATGTAAGAAAATAATATGACACCAAGTATTAAAACTCAGATTTACCTCAAGTAACCAAAGCAGGACCAAGATTGGTTTAATACTAGAAATTGTTAATCCATTTCACCATACTAATTAATTAGAGATGAAAACCCATCGGACTTTATCAATAGATACAAATAAAACATCAATAAATTAATATCCAGTTTTTTAAATATATATTTTTAATTAGCAAACTACGAGTAAAAAGAAATTTTCTTAAGCTGATAAAGAAAATCTCCCCCTCATAAAAAATGTACATGTACACACATCATATGTAACAGAGAAATACTAGAAGTTTTACTTTTAAAATCTGTAGCAAGAAAAGAATACCACCCTCACCAATGTCATCAATTCCATCCAATGTTATATGAAGGGAAGTAACCTGAGCAACTAGACAACAAAAAAAGACATGGGCCGAAAGGAAGAAATTAAATTGTCATTAGTTGCATATGATATAATTGAACTGCACAGTGCCCCCCAAAATATGTACAATAAATTAGTAAAATTAATAAGAGCTCATCCACTTATTTAACAAATATTTATTGAATACCTGCTATAAGCAGAATACTACTCTTGATGCTGGAGGAAAAGTAGTATACAAAATAGAAAAAGTACCTGTCCCAGTGTAGCTTACATTCTGGTGAAGGAAAATGTACAATAAACAAAATGAGGAAGAAAATTATACAGTATATTAGAAAATGATAACTACAGAAAAAGTTCAAGTAGGAAAAAGGATAAGTATTCGGGATAATGTGAAAAGATAATGGTTTAGCAACCTAATTGCATTTCTATATACCAGCAACTTCTTAAAAGATGTAATAAAGAAAGAAAGACATCATTTGTAATAGCAACCAAATATACGTTTCTTATATAAAAGTAAATAAAAGGTGTGCAAGACTTCTTTGGAGTACATTAGAAAACTCTGTTGAAAGACATTCATAGAGGATCTAATACATGGAGTGATTCCACATGTAGAGGTTGAAAAACTATAACCATAAAGATGCATTTCTCCTTAGATTATTCTACAGTTTCAATTTAACTCCAATCCTTCCAAACTTTGATGAAATTTGAGAAGCCATTTCAAAATGTTTACACGGAAGAGCAAAGGGGGAAGAATGGACCAACACTTCTGGGAATAAAGAACCAGGCTGGGGGCAGGAGGGTAGACTTACTCAACCAGATATCCAAATTTAGAATACAATTATAGTAATACTATATGAAAGGCACTGTGTAATTAGTACAGTGACTGATAACAGAACAGAGAGCCCTAAAGCAGAGCCACACTTACATGGACATATGACAAAACTGACATATGACAAAACTGACATTGCAAGTGATTGGGAATGGAGTATGGAATGCAGGAAAGTATATGGGAACAACCGGGTACTTTTATGGACAAAAGTGAATTCAGATTCCCACCTCACACTATGCTTTAAAATAAATTCCAAGTGGATTAAATAGAGGAGATAAGCCTATCAAACTTTTGAGAATATAGGAAAACATACACAAGAACATCAACTATAAAAGAAAATATTTATACATTTGACTGTATTAAAATTAATAATTTTATTCCCAAAAAGGTTTCAGAAAAGCTATGAAAAACCAAACTACAAACATGAGATGTTTGTAATGTTTATATCTGACAAAATTTTAGTATCCTGGCTGTAAGAATCACTAGGCAGAGGACAAGCAACCCAAGAGAAACAAGGATAAGGGAGTAGGACAGGATTATCATTGAAGAGGAAAACTAAATGGTAATAAACATAAGAAAAATGTTTAGGGAAGTGTGAATTAACCCCGCAAGATAGCCTATACTTCCCCCAAACAGAGGAAATGAAAATGTTAGACATTATCCAGTGTCACTGAGGACAAGCAGTAAACAGAGCTTGTATATACTGAAGAATACATTAGTGCATGCACTTTAGAAAACAAACCCATCCTTTTGTGCATACCTAGGATGTATTCGGGTGTGCACACAAAATGGACATATAAAAATGTTAATAGACAGGAATGTAGAATGACACAGCCACTCTGGAAAATAGTTTGGCAGTTTCCTACAATACTCAACATGTGCTTACCATACAACCCAGCTATCACACTCTTAGGCATTTATCGCAGAGAAATAAAGACTACGTTCACACAAAATCCAGTACACAAATGTTCATAGCAGCTTTGTGAACTAGCCCCATCCTGGAAACAACCCCAATGTCCTTCACAGGTGAATGTTAAACTGTGGTACATCTATGCCATGGAATATTACTCAGTTAAAAAGGAACAAACTGTTGGTGCATGCAACAACTTGGATGGATCTCAAGGAAATATGATGCCTGAAAAACAAAAAAGCCATTTCAAAAGGTTGCATATTGTGAGTTCCCATTCATATAGCAGGTTTGAAATGACAGAATTATGGGGATGGAGAACAAATTGGTCGCCAGGGGTGAGGGAAGAAGAAAGGGAGGGAGGTGGCTATGGACATCAAAGAGTAGCATAAAAGAGTATTATAATGGAACTTTTCTGTATCTTGACTGTGTAATGAAATGTCATGGAACTAAACACACACGCACACATACACACACGTGAGTTCATGAGAACTAGTCAAATCTGAATAAGGTAAATGGACTGTATTAATGTCAGTTTCCTGGCTGTGATATTGTGCTATAGTTATGCAAGATGTTGCTATTGGGAGAAGCTGGAAGAAGTCCATAGAGATCTCTTCGTATGATTTCTTACAACTGCATGTGAATATAAAATAATCTCGAGTTTCACTTCTTGCCTTGCAACAAGCTGGAATCTTTCTCCTCAGGATCAACTTGCCTGAAAGTCATGGAAAGAAATTCCATGACTGAGAATTGGTGGGAAAAGAAATGAGAGATAGGGAAAATAACATTGTGGTTTTTTTCAAGTGGCTGCCATGTGCCAGAAGGGAACTTCCCGATTAACCAAGATGGCGGAGTAGAAGGACGTGCTCTCACTCCCTCTTGCGAGAGCACCAGAATCAAAACTGGCTGCTGGACAATCATGGACAGGAAGAACCTGGACTTCACCAAGGAGGATACCCCATGTCCAAGGACAGAGGAGAAGCCACAGTGAGACGGTAGGAGGGGCGCAATCAGAGTAAAATCAAATCCCATAACTGCTGGGTGGGTGACTCACAGACTGGCGAACACTTATACCACAGAAGTCCACCCACTGGAGTGAAGGTTCTGAGCCCCACGTCAGGCTTCCCAACCTGGGGGTCCGGCTACGGGAGAAGGAATTCCTAGAGAATCAGACTTTGAAGCCTAGTGGGAATTGATTGCAGGACTTTGACAGGACTGGGGGAAACAGAGACCCCACTCTTGGAGGGCACACACAAAGTAATGTGTGCATCGGGACCCAGGGGAAGGAGCAGTGACCCTGGGGGAGACTGAACCAGACCTACCTGCTGGTGTTGGGGGGTCTCCTGCAGAGGCGAGTGGTGGCTCTGTTTCACCGTGGGGATAAGGACACTGGCAGCCGAGGTTCTGGGAAGTTCTTCTTGCCATGAGCCCTCCCAGAGTCTGCCATTAACCCCACCAAAGAGCACGGGTAGGCTCCAGTGTTGGGTTGCCTCAGGCAAAACAACCAACAGGGAGGGAACCCAGCCCCACCCATCAACAGTCAAGTGGATTAAGGTTTTACTGAGCTCTGACCGCCACAGCAACAGGGAGGGAACCCAGCCCCACCCATCAACAGTCAAGTGGATTAAGGTTTTACTGAGCTCTGACCGCCACAGCAACAGTCAGCTCTACCCACCACCAGAGCCTACCATCAAGCCTCTTAGATAGCCTCAACCACCAGAGGGCAGAGAGCAGAAGCAAGAAAAACTACAATCCTGCAGCCTGTGGACCAAAAACCACAGTTACAGAAAGATAGAGAAGATGAAAAGGCAGAGGGCTATATACCAGATGAAGGAACAAGAAAAAACCCCAGAAAAACAACTAAATGAAGTGGAGATAGGCAACCTTCCAGAGAAAGAATTCAGAATAATGATAGTGAAGATGATCCAGGACCTCGGAATAAGAATGGAGGCAAAGATTGAGAAGATGCAAGAAATGATTAACAAAGACCTAGAAGAATTAAAGAACAAACAAACAGAGATGACCAATACAATAACTGAAATGAAAACTACACTAGAAGGAATCAATAGCAGAATAACTGAGGCAGAAGAACGGATAAGTGACCTGGAAGACAGAATGGTGGAATTCACTGCTGCGGAACAGACTAAAGAAAAAAGAATGAAAAGAAATGAAGACAGCCTAAGAGACCTCTGGGACAACATTAAACGCAACAACATTCGCATTATAGGGGTCCCAGAAGGAGAAGAGAGAGAGAAAGGACCAGAGAAAATATTTGAAGAGATTATAGTCGAAAACTTCCCTAACATGGGAAAGGAAATAGCCACCCAAGTCCAGGAAGCGCAGAGAGTCCCATACAGGATAAACCCAAGGAGAAACACGCTGAGACACACAGTAATCAAAGGGGCAAAAATTAAAGACAAAGAAAAATTATTGAAAGCAGCAAGGGAAAAACGACAAATAACATACAAGGGAACTCCCATAAGGTTAACAGCTGATTTCTCAGCAGAAACTCTGCAAGCCAGAAGGGAGTGGCATGATATACTTAAAATGATGAAAGGGAAGAACCTACAACCAAGATTACTCTACCCGGCAAGGATCACATTTAGATTTGATGGAGAAATCAAAAGCTTTACAGACAAGCAAAAGCTAAGAGAATTCAGCACCACCAAACCAGCTCTACAACAAATGCTAAAGGAACTTCTCTAAGTGGGAAACACAAGAGAAGAAAAGGACCTACAAAAACAAACCCAAAACAATTAAGAAAATGGTCATAGGAACATACATATCGATAATTACCTTAAACGTGAATGGATTAAACGCCCCAACCAAAAGACATAGACTGGCTGAATGGATACAAAAACAGGACCCATATATATGCTGTCTACAAGAGACCCACTTTAGACCTAGGGACACATACAGACTGAAAGTGAGGGGATGGAAAAAGATATTCCATGCAAATGGAAATCAAAAGAAAGCTGGAGTAGCTATACTCATATCAGATAAAATAGACTTTAAAATAAAGAATGTTACAAGAGACAAGGAAGGACACTACATAATGATCCAGGGATCAATCCAAGAAGAAGATGTAACAATTATAAATATATATGCACCCAACATAGGAGCACCTCAATACATAAGGCAACTGCTAACAGCTATAAAAGAGGAAATCGACAGTAACACAATAATAGTGGGGGACTTTAACACTTCACTTACACCAATGGACAGATCATCCAAAATGAAAATAAATAAGGAAACAGAAGCTTTAAATGACACAATAGACCAGATAGATTTAATTGATATATATAGGACATTCCATCCAAAAACAGCAGATTACACATTCTTCTCAAGTGCGCACGGAACATTCTCCAGGATAGATCACATCTTGGGTCACAAATCAAGCCTCAGTAAATTTAAGAAAATTGAAATCATACCAAGCATCTTTTCTGACAACAACGCTATGAGATTAGAAATGAATTACAGGGAAAAAAACGTAAAAAAGACAAACACATGGAGGCTAAACAATACGTTACTAAATAACCAAAAGATCACTGAAGAAATCAAAGAGGAAATCAAAAAATACCTAGAGACAAATGACAATGAAAACACGACGACCCAAAACCTATGGGATGCAGCAAAAGCGGTTCTAAGAGGGAAGTTCATAGCTATACAAGCCTACCTAAAGAAACAAGAAAAATCTCAAGTAAACAATCTAACCTTACACCTAAAGAAACTAGAGAAAGAAGAACAAACAAAACCCAAAGTTAGCAGAAGGAAAGAAATCATAAAGATCAGAGCAGAAATAAATGAGATAGAAACAAAGAAAACAATAGCAAAGATCAATAAAACTAAAAGTTGGTTCTTTGAGAAGATAAACAAAATTGATAAGTCATTAGCCAGACTCATCAAGAAAAAGAGGGAGAGGACTCAAATCAATAAAATCAGAAATGAAAAAGGAGAAGTTACAACAGACACTGCAGAAATACAAAACATCCTAAAAGACTACTATAAGCAACTTTATGCCAATAAAATGGACAACCTGGAAGAAATGGAAAAATTCTTAGAAAGGTATAACCTTCCAAGACTGAATCAGGAAGAAACAGAAAATATGAACAGACCAATCACAAGTAATGAAATTGAAACTGTGATTAAAAATCTTCCAACAAACAAAAGTCCAGGACCAGATGGCTTCACAGGTGAATTCTATCAAACATTTAGAGAAGAGCTAACACCCATCCTTCTCAAACTCTTCCAAAAAATTGCAGAGGAAGGAACACTCCCAAACTCATTCTATGAGGCCACCATCACCCTGATACCAAAACCAGACAAAGACACTACAAAAAAAGAAAATTACAGACCAATATCACTGATGAATATAGATGCAAAAATCCTCAACAAAATACTAGCAAACAGAATCCAACAACACATTAAAAGGATCATACACCACGATCAAGTGGGATTTATCCCAGGGATGCAAGGATTCTTCAATATACGCAAATCAATCAATGTGATACACCATATTAACAAACTGAAGAATAAAAACCATATGATCTTCTCAATAGATGCAGAAAAAGCTTTTGACAAAATTCAACACCCATTTATGATAAAAACTCTCCAGAAAGTGGGCATAGAGGGAACCTACCTCAACATAATAAAGGCCATATATGACAAACCCACAGCAAACATCATTCTCAATGGTGAAAAACTGAAAGCATTTCCTCTAAGATCAGGAACGAGACAAGGATGTCCACTCTCACCACTATTATTCAACATAGTTCTGGAAGTCCTAGCCACGGCAATCAGAGAAGAAAAAGAAATAAAAGGAATACAAATTGGAAAAGAGGAAGTAAAACTGTCACTGTTTGCGGATGACATGATACTATACATAGAGAATCCTAAAACTGCCACCAGAAAACTGCTAGAGCTAATTAATGAATATGGTAAAGTTGCAGGATACAAAATTAATGCACAGAAATCTCTTGCATTCCTATACACTAATGATGAAAAATCTGAAAGAGAAATTAAGGAAACACTCCCATTTACCACTGCAACAAAAAGAATAAAATACCTAGGAATAAACCTACCTAGGGAGACAAAAGACCTGTATGCAGAAAACTATAAGACACTGATGAAAGAAATTAAAGATGATACCAAGAGATGGAGAGATATACCATGTTCTTGGATTGGAAGAATCAACATTGTGAAAATGAGTATACTACCCAAAGCAATCTACAGATTCAATGCAATCCCTATCAAATTACCAATGGCATTTTTTACGGAGCTAGAACAAATCATCTTAAAATTTGTATGGAGACACAAAAGACCCCGAATAGCCAAAGCAGTCTTGAGGCAAAAAAATGGAGCTGGAGGAATCAGACTCCCTGACTTCAGACTATACTACAAAGCTACAGTAATCAAGACAATATGGTACTGGCACAAAAACAGAAACATAGATCAATGGAACAAGATAGAAAGCCCAGAGATTAACCCACGCACCTATGGTCAACTAATCTATGACAAAGGAGGCAAAGATATACAATGGAGAAAAGACAGTCTCTTCAATAAGTGGTGCTGGGAAAACTGGACAGCTACATGTAAAAGAATGAAATTAGAATACTCCCTAACACCATACACAAAAATAAACTCAAAATGGATTAGAGACCTAAATATAAGACTGGACACTATAAAACTCTTAGAGGAAAACATAGGAAGAACACTCTTTGACATAAATCACAGCAAGATCTTTTTTGATCTACCTCCTAGAGTAATGGAAATAAAAACAAAAATAAACAAGTGGGACCTAATGAAACTTCAAAGCTTTTGCACAGCAAAGGAAACCATAAACAAGACGAAAAGACAACCCTCAGAATGGGAGAAAATATTTGCAAATGAATCAACGGACAAAGGATTAATCTCCAAAATATATAAACAGCTCATTCAGCTCAATATCAAAGAAACAAACACCCCAATCCAAAAATGGGCAGAAGACCTAAATAGACATTTCTCCAAAGAAGACATACAGACAGCCACGAAGCACATGAAAAGCTGCTCAACATCACTAATTATTAGAGAAATGCAAATCAAAACTACAATGAGGTATCACCTCACTCCTGTTAGAATGGGCATCATCAGAAAATCTACAAACAACAAATGCTGGAGAGGGTGTGGAGAAAAGGGAACCCTCTTGCACTGTTGGTGGGAATGTAAATTGATACAGCCACTATGGAGAACAATATGGAGGTTCCTTAAAAAACTAAAAATAGAATTACCATATGACCCAGCAATCCCACTACTGGGCATATACCCAGAGAAAACCGTAATTCAAAAAGACACATGCACCCGAATGTTCATTGCAGCACTATTTACAATAGCCAGGTCATGGAAGCAACCTAAATGCCCATCAACAGACGAATGGATAAAGAAGATGTGGTACATATATACAATGGAATATTACTCAGCCATAAAAAGGAACGAAATTGAGTCATTTGTTGAGACATGGATGGATCTAGAGACTGTCATACAGAGTGAAGTAAGTCAGAAAGAGAAAAACAAATATCATATATTAATGCATGTATGTGGAACCTAGAAAAATGGTACAGATGAGTCGGTTTGCAGGGCAGAAGTTGAGACACAGATGTAGAGAATGGACATATGGACACCGAGGGGGGAAAACTGCAGTGAGGTGGGGATGGTGGTGTGCTGAATTAGGCGATTGGGATTGACATGTATACACTGATATGTATAAAATTGATGCCTAATAAGAACCTGCAGTATAAAAAAACAAACAAAACAACTAATACTAAACTTTCATTGGGTTATTTGTATGGAAATATGTTAATATAAGTGTTTCAGACATTACATGAAATTCCTAAAAATCTTATATTTGTATTTGTATGGAAATATGTATGGAAATATGTTAATATAAATGTTTCAGACATTACATGAAAAAAAAAAAAATCTCAAAAAGTTTTTAAAATGTTCATAGAAAAAAGTTATTTTTTCTTTTTTTTTGGCCACACTGTGTGGCAAGTGGGATCTTAGTTCCCTGACCAGGTATTGAACCCATGCACCCTGCAGTGGAAGCACGGAGTCTTAACCAATGGCCCGCCAGGGAAGTCTCAGAAAAAATTTTTTAATAGTGAAAAAATCTTGTGTACAATCTAGATGTCACTTTGGTAGGAGAATGAATTAATAGATCATGATATAGTTAGGCACCAGAAAACTGTACAGCAGGAAAATGAAAAATTTACAGCTTCACATATCAGCATAGGTCAATCTCCAAAAAATTCTAATTGTGGGAAAAAAATTTGCAGAAAAATTAATATAATTATTCTATGTATGGTTCATATGGGTCAAACTTCAGGAAATATTTTGGTTAAGAATGCATCCATATGTGGTAAAATTATGCAGAGAAGCAAGAAAATGATAAATACTATATTCATGAAAGTAGTTACTTCAGGGTGGTAGAAGGTGGGACATAGATCAGAAAACAGACTTAGGGGACTGATACTCTTTGATGTTTGTGTACCTACCATCCAGTTTAACTATTTTTTACTTTATGTTTACGATACAGTCTGTGTATGTATTTGATATCTAATTAAAACAACATAAACAGCTTACAGGGAAAGAAAGCTTCTGGGGAAAAAAGAGAGCATATGAAAGACTATGGAATCTATGAAAATATGATATTAGTGCAATTAAGTTCCAATTCCAAAGTCCCTTACAGGAAGGCATTAATAACACAGCAATAAACAATTTCTATTCACTTTACAATGGGGATAGACTAATGTGTGCGCACACACACCATATACACCTGCCCTACTTTGGCAAGAGAACACTTATGGTTTCTCTGTGATACAATCAGTTAAATAAAAATAAACACTTGCAGATACTAGAGAGATGGCTGCAATACAGGAAAACGGTATGCATGGTGGTTCTGTACACGACTCTGCAGTCAAACTCCATGGGTGTGGCTCTTAGTGCCATCATCCTCTAGGTGAGACCCTGGGGCAAGAAGTCTCACATGTGAAATGGGACTCATATAGCAGTTCTCAAATGTTTTGGTCTCAAGACCCTTTTATTATTAAGGACCTCAAAGATGTATTGTTTAGGGCTTCCCTGGTGGCGCAGTGGTTGGGAATCTGCCTGCCGATGCAGGGGACACGGGTTCGAGCCCTGGTCCGGGAGGATCGCACATGCCTTGGAGCAACTAGGCCCGTGAGCCACAACTACTGAGCCTGCGTGTCTGGAGCCCGTGCTCCGCAACAAGAGAGGCCGCGATAGTGAGAGGCCCGCGCATCGCGATGAAGAGTAGCCCCCGCTCACCGCAACTAAAGAAGCCTGCGTGCAGCAACGAAGACCCAACGCAGCCAAAAATAAATAAATAAAATAAATTTATAAAGATGTATTGTTTATATGGGTCATTATATCTATCAATATTTTCTGTTTCTTCATTAATCAAATAACAGTAAGAAACCTATTGCATGTTGATATCAATAATATATTTTATGAAAAACATATATTCTGGGACTTTCCTGGTGGCACAGTAGATAAGACTCCATGCTCCCAATGCAGGGGCCCCGGGTTCGATCCCTGGCCAGGGAACTAGATCCCACATGCATGCTTCTACTAAGAGTTCGCATGCCATGGCTGAGGAACCTGTGTGCTGGAACTACGGAGCTGGCAAGCCACAACTATGGAGCCCTGGAGCTGCAATTGGGGAGCTTGCCTGTTGCAACTAAGGAGCCCGTCTCCACAACTAAGACCCAGTGCAACCAAATAAATAAATATTAAAAAAAGAAAAATATATAATCTAAAACAAAAAATAATTAATGAGAAGAGTAGCACTATTCCACATTTATGCAAATCTCTTTAATATCTGACTTAGAAGACAGCTGAATTCTTATAGCTGCTTCAGCATTCAATCTATTGCAATATGTTGTTTTGGTTGAAGTATGTGAAGAGAATCCAACTTCACACAAATATAAAGCTGGAAAAGGAAGGGCTTTGTGGAATCCGGAAAAGGTCTCAGGGACCTCTCCACCCAGGATCCTTGGACCATACTTTAACAAGCCCTAGACTAAAAAGTTTCCAGTTTCGAGATTGCAAAGTGAACACATGTTGCAGTCTTCTGTTTCCTACACAAAACTGAACTACAGAAAATATGTTAAAATAAAAAATGTATGGCTGGGCTTAAAAAACAGAACATGACAGAACTGGGGGTAGGGATAAATTGGAAGTTTGGGATTGACATATACACACTACTATATATAAAACAGATAACTAATAAGGACCTACTGTATAGCACAGGGAACTCTACCCAAGACTCTGCAATGGCCTACATGGGAAAAGAACCTAAAAAAGAGTGGATATATGTATATGTATAACAGATTCACTTTACTGTACACCTGAAACTAACACAACATTGTAAATCAACTATACCCCAATAAAAATTAAAAAAATAAAAGAATGGGGTTGAGGGGATTCATTGAAGGAGCATTCAAGCATTAAAAAGTCCATGCATTGATATGATGGAATTCAAAACCTGAAGGTGACCCAGAAACAATTAACTGGGTGCTAGCTAAGTTGAGGCACTCCAGGCAGATACAACCTTGTGCATCATTCCTGTCTTCTTCAGAGACCAGGCAGCAGCAACGAGGGGTATCTGTCTATAGGTGGGAGCCAGGATCAGAGAGGCTAGACAGAACTTCTGGTGCCAGGAGAAACCAGCTGCTCAAGCACAGAATGACAAATACTCCACCCAGCCGTCAAGCCACACTTACCCATTCTCACCATACACAGTTCATTCAAAACAGTATACTTGGTAAGGCCCCATAGCACAGAGAAAACAGATAATTTAACAGGAAATGTCAATCACTGAGATAAACACAACCAAAAATCATCCAATACTGGAGGAAATTCAGGAAAATCACCCAATATTGAAAGAGGCAACAAACTCAACCAATGGCAGAATTTATATCTGAGGACAAAGAATTAATATTGCAGTCAGAAGAGGACTTTTTAAAAAAAGATAATTACTGTACTCAGAAACTTTAAAACAAAACACATTGTTTATTCACTCTTTCAAGGGACAAATATAATTGATAGGGTTCCAGAGTATTAACAATAGATGGATTAAAAAGCCAAACAGAGAGAAAGAATTAGTGAGCTGGAAGACTGAGTTAAAGAATTCTTTCAGAATGAAGCCAAAGGGATAAGATGAAAAAGAGGACAGGTAAGTTAAAAAATGTGAAAGACAAATCCAGAAACCAAAAAGTTTCTAAGGGAAATTCTGGAGAGAATGAGAACTGATAATGGAGAGATAGCAATAAGAAAAGGAAGAACAGCCCAAAACTGAAGATGGACACTGATGAGTCCTCCGTCTGAAAGAAACCACTGAGTGTCAAGCAAGATAATATCAAGCACGCGTGTAAAACTCTAAAATCTGCTAGGAAACTCAGAATAAATACCTATACATGAAAAAAACAGATTGACGTGGGAGACTGAATATACAGACAGTACTGGGCAGACTATACGTAACTACAACTCTCACCCGCAATCTGCAGCAACCAGCCCAGGAAGCCAATCCATGATCTGTAGTATGTACGCTAGGAAGGCAGACTGCTTTCTGTAAGTTAGACTTGTGGGAAGCCAAACAATAATTTCTGTCATAGTCATCCCCAAACGACCAGGACTTTTTTATTAACAACTGATAGCTTCCCTAATTTTACCCCTGTTTCCAACTAAGAACCAACCAGAGAAAGCAAAATATGTACCCCGAACCAACCACATAGGATGTCCCACTTCTAGTTAGCCTGCCTACAACTTCCCTGCACCAGCAGCCTCCAATCAGGGCGTAGAAGCCTTCCCCTTTTTTCCACTATAAAGCTTTCTTACTCCTCTGTCTGCCTCTATAGCAACCTCTGAATAAATAACATTAGCTTATTCTCATTTGGTTGTATTTCCATAGTTACCTTCAACCATGTATGGTACCCATAGGGCCTCCTTGTGCCTTGCTGCTGGTCTAGTCTATGACCCATCACCAGGTCTGAACTCTTCTCTCTTTGTGTTGAGTTGCTCAGTTATTTATTCTCTGTGTGGTATATAGGCTTTGTTATTGGTTTACATTTGTTGGCCTCCTTGGTTGAATGAGACCATTCTTTTTCATCTCTTTTTGCTTTCTTTTGTGCTACTGTTTGGTGTTGTGTTGTCTAAAAGTGTTTTTTGTCCTATGAAGGAGGACAAAACTGCTCTATGAAGGAGACTCATAGAGCAGAATGCCTGTTATTTGAGCTGGCATCACAGACCTTTTGAGTTTTCAGTTCTCACCAGATTGGCATCCACTGAATAAACTTTGCTGTGTGTCACCAATAGAACCGGATAAGGTTTCCCTTCTACATTATGTCCTAAAAGGTTGGCTTTGATCTAAAGAGAGTATTCTCTTTGGTTTTCCACCTGCCAGGAGCACAGATTATTGGGTCTGCATTAGGAGGTGGTCAGCTCTCAGGTTGGTGCCCAAGACACAAGGAATATAAGTATTACATTCTTGCCAACCATCTCCAGCTCTCCTGGGGTCATCTAAGTCTAAATACTCTCTACTACCTAGAAAAACTACTGATTATTATATGTACTCTGATTAATATCCTAATTCTTGTGTCTAACTTTCTAAGTGGCATAGCCTCACGAAGGATGATTTGGGCCTTCAGTGGCGTCTCTTGGGAACATTTGATTTGAACAAAACTGTTCATTTGAGAGGTGCCTTAGAAAAGAAAGGGAATAAGATTTCACAATCCCATTGAGCATCATTTTTTGATTGGTATGCAGAGGCCTCCCAATGAAATTCTGAATATGCAATTGCTTCACTAAAAGATTCTTTGCCCAAAGCTAAGGAAAATTTGACAAACTTGCAAGAACGAAGGAGAATTCGTTCCCTAATAAATCCTCCCCTCTTTGTCCCCTGGCCGCCTCTCTCCGTTCAGCCCTCCCTCTTCCTTCTGTTCTTCTGCCCTCTCTCCTTCCACACTTCCTCCTCCCTCCTCCCCTTGTCCAGACACCCTACCTTTTCCCAACCACTTACCTAAAACCTCAAAATACCAGTTGCCTGTAAGGATCCATCCCTCCCATGAGCCAGGTGTACAAGAAACTACAGAATTTAAGCTTTGGACCTGAGCTGAATTAAGAGCTATAATTAAAGATTTCCTTAAATCCAAACAAGATCACAAATATTCACAGAAGAATTTAAAATTCTTTGGGTACATATGACCTAGGATTACCAGACATGTCAACTTGTACACATGTTGGCTGGAACTTCAGATGCTAAATCCTGGGTGGCAAAAGCTGATTGGACTTATCTGGAAAGGGACCTACAGGCCCCCTTTTCCACAATAAACCACAATAAACTTAAAAAGAAAATATAGTGCCAGAAAAGAAATTCATCTCCTAAAAGCCATACCTGAAGCATTTCCCCCTCCAAAGTTGACTGAACCATAATTCAGGTATGCAAACAAGACGAAACTATAGGAGATTTTCAGGGTTGACTAGAAAATAACTCCTGACAACACTTGTGAGTTAAAGAAGGTGCTGATGTAGCAGCAGCTCTCCCATCTCATTTTGATGACGGAGTTAAATGTGAAATTGGAGATCTAATTCAAAAACAGAAAACAGAATGGAAAATCGGCACTTGAGCTAAACTGTAACTAACACCTAGCAGAATATTTTGATAGGGCTTTAGGACAAAAATGAAACAAGACTTTAACAAAGTAAACTTAGCCCTGCAGATCAAACACCTAGGTGGCCCACAACCCAACCAACCACCTACTGACAAGGACACTTGTAGATATTGTTTACAGAAGAACATGGAGGAAAGAATTGCCCCAGCTTATGAAAGAAAACCAAGACAAAGGAAGATCCCTCGTTTAGGATCACTGAGGGTCTTCTTATCCATGGAGTTATAAGGTCAAGGCCCTGGGAGGTGGGGGCATCATATCAGGAAGTTACCTTGACTTGTGCCCTTGCAGGCTATCATCTCTGGCATGCACTCCAGGGAGGGGCTAGTGTCAGTTCAAGGCCCCTGCAGGCCACTTGGCCACACAAAACGAATGCCGAGGCAGCAATATTATGCAGTGGTTTTGTTAAACGCTGGACACATATCCTTAAACACTCAAGGCAAATTAACTATAAATACAAAGTCTTTTTCACCAATTCCTGCCACTCATATTCAAGGAGATATGGGTGCCACTCTTTCTGCACTAAATCCTGCCACTTTTGCTCAACCTCTTCCTCAGAGTAACATATCACACGGATGGTACGTATTTCAAATAAGCCAACAGATTTCCCATATGAGCAAGCCCTTAACTGATAAAAACTTCTTCCTGCTCTGTGATATCACCCTTTCAAATTTAATAAGGAGACACTTACTTTGCCAATGGAATTGTAAAATCAAATGCACACCAGAAGGACTATTTCTTGAGGTTCTAGAGGACTTGTCTATTCATAATTAAGTTGTGTCTGCTCTGGAGGAACCTTTGCTTCCTTCATTATATTTAGTGCATACCACAAACAGGGATCTTGACATTGTACCTGACACTCTACGGGCTAAAAATTTCACATACATAGGCAAAATAATTGGAATAGAATCTCTAAAAGCTCAGATACATCCAACCACACCACCATCTAAACTTCTACAATATTCCTTGACACCAGAAGCAAAGAAGAGGCATCAAATCTATTTGGAAGCCTTATATCCAAAGGTCTTCTCATACCCTATACAAGTCCTTGTAACACTTCCATCCTGCCAGCAAGGAAACTAAGTGGATGGTAATATCCATTTGTTCAAGACCTCAGGGCCATCAGCAAAGTTATTATCCCTTGCTTCCCTATAGCACCTAGCCCAAATACAATCCTGTCATCAATTCTTCCTGAAGCCACTTGCTTCACCATAGTGGATCTTTGCTCTGTCTGTTTTCAGGATACCTCTAGACCAGGACTATCAATTCCTCTCTTTGTCTTCACTTGGGGAGCACAATAGTTTATCTGGACAGTCATGCCCCCGGGGTTCACTGAAGCCCCCCTCCTACATTTCCCAGGTCCTCAACCATGACTTAAAAGACCTAAATTCCCCCTTGTTTTTCAGTTCTGATACAATATGTAAATAATCTACTTTATTCAGAGAACAAAGAAGCCTAAGAAAAGGATGCCATATACTCGTTCTCAGTCTTAGCAGAAAAGGGACATAAAGGTTCAAAAAAAAATTTAAATTCTGCCAAACAGTTTATTAGTTAGGGCATGACCTATTTAAGAGGGAAAATCACTCTCTCCTAATGGACTGAAGGCTGTTCAAATATATCTTAGACCCTAACAAACAACAATTGAGGTTTCACTGGATATTGCAAACAAGGGGTGCCAGATTTTTCTGAAATTGCAACACTTTTTATGAACTGACCAAGTCCTTGGTAAGAAGCTCTCTGCTCTGAGAGCTCAAACAAGAACCAGCTGTATATAATCTGGAGGAGGCTCTTCAACAACCTCCTTCCCCAGGCATCCCTAACCACAAAAAGCTGTTTCAACCATTTGTGTGTGAGCCATCTAAACAAGCTCTTGGGGTTTTAACTGAGCTCCATGGGAAACACTGAAAACCCGTCTCTTAATATAGCCTCATCCTTGACCCAGCTGCAAAGACTTATCCCCCTTGTCTTAGGGTAACAGCTGCCACATCACAATGATGTTTCTGTCGGAACCAGTTCTAGGCTCCCCGCTTGACCTCATGGGTACACGTGCAGTATACAGACATTACTGCTGACAGAGAACCCATGGCACTTTTCAGCCAACTGATTAACCTCTTAGGAAATTCTATTACTCTCTCCCTCTCACTTTACCATTCACCACTGCAACACCCTGAATCCTGCCCCTATGAGAAGGGGAGCTTCAACACTGGTGTACCTCAGTTAGGAAACTCTTTGTACCTTGCTTAGATTTAGTAAAGACTTCTATTGAGGCCTCAGCCTAATGTTATTTGCTGATGGACCAGACCTCAAAAGTGAAACTAGCGGATATCCAGCAGGATGTGCTACCACTAATCCAAGCTCTCCCTTAGAATACTGTACAGTCCTCTACCTGAGGTAAAACCAGCCCAGATGGCAGAACTTACCGTGCTCACAAGAGCTTGTCAACTAGCCAAAGACCAGACAGTAAGCATATATACATATAGTAGGTATGCCTTTGGAGTAGTACATGGCTATGGGATGCTTTGGAAACAAAGGGGGTTTCTCACCTCTGCTGGAATCCCCATCACACATGAACAGCAAGTTAAGGAACTTTTAGGTGCACTCCTACTTCCTAGAGAGGTGGCTATCATAAGGGTTGAGCCCATGTAAAAAGAGATAAAAGATAAAGCAAATGCTCTACAATCATTATGCCAAACAAGTTATTTAACCAAGGTTAGGATCCCATCTAAACCCTCAAAGGATACACCTCTCTGGAGGGAATCAAAAAGGCCATTATAAAATATCAACACAACAAATAGCAATAAGGATCAACAAAAGCAGAGATGTGCTTTGACAAGGAGAACATCTGAAATAAAGTGACATAGGAAGACGGAAAATAAAGGAATGAAAAAACATGAAAGCAAGTATTAATAACCAGAAAGTCAATTGCTAATATATGATGAGGTAGAAAAGAAGGCAAAAAAGGATGAAATATTTTATGCTGATTAAAGAAAAACCAACTACAAACCCATTTCAGTCATAAGTAGTCCTACCTTGTTTTGGGGTGTGTTTCTCAGAGTCTGCTCCCTGCTTGGTATTTCATCTTCCCAGTCTTCCTTTTGCCCTGCTTCCCAGAGAAAATCTCTCTCCTGCACTTCTTGCGTGCATATTCCACTGCTATTTTTCCTTGATACTCATTAGTGTGGTGCTGAGAGATGCAGGGACGGAGATGTCCTCTGACACTCTGACCCTCGACTGACTGAGGCTCAGCCGTGGGCAATCACCATACCCCTTGGGCTGGGGGCATGGTCTCACGAGTGATCTTGCCCCTCCTCCAGACCTAGTTCTGGGCTTTACACTATGCCTGCCCCTCTCCCTGGAGTAGAGCTTTTTCTCTTCCTTTCCCCATATCCAGCTGCAAAGGATTGGCTCCAGTCTCCTGTTCCTCAGCAAGATTAAGGCATTTGTTTCATGGGGAGATTGGTCTCAGCGGAGTTTCAGCAGGGCTGCCATCCCCCTCCACCAGCCAGCACCTAGCTGAACGCCTGGTGCAGTTCTTGAGAGAAACACACCTGTAAGACTTTGCAAACCTCCCTATGTCTGGGATTCACACTCTTTAACAGAGCCCACCACCAGCCTTCAGGAATTTTTTTAAGTTTCTGCCTGGATCTCCTGTGCACTTCTCTGGTAGCTGGTAGTCTGTCCCTGGGAAGCAGCTGCAGACTGTTAGACGCCCTTAGCCACCTGTCGCTCCAGTGACAACGTTGAACTTTACCTCACCCTGTGCTCCCATCAAACAGTGACAGTAAGAAATCCCCCTACCATTCTTTGTTCCAGGAAATGGCTTACCACAAAGAACCACCCTTCCCCATATGACTCAGATAAGACTTGCTGTTTACTCTTTGTCATGACTGGCATAACCCTCAAGGTGACGCCCATGTTTACCTGACAGGGGCCCAAACACAGACTTTTCCCCCCTTTGCCTGAACCTGCTGACAAAACCAGCCCTTCCCCTTTCACCTCAGGCTGACTCCCCGTTTTTTGTCTCATGAGGGAATAGCTAAAGTTAGAACTGTTAGCCTCCCCTGAAACCATCCAGACACAGAAATAAACATTTCCACTTCAGCTGAGACTGTCCCTGACTGCAAAACAATCCCACCTCTAAATCCCCCACTTGTAACCTGTCTACTGCTCCCTATAAAAGTCTAAGGCAAAACCACCACCGAGAGGCCTTGATCTCTCAATCTGGGTGAGGCCCTATTGCAGCAGTCTGAATAAAATCATCTCCTTAATGGTCTGCTGCTTTATGTCTTTGACACCAGATTTCAGGTTAGTTATTTGCCCTGTGACCTCAGCTCACTATAAGTTCAAGAAAAGACACTCGTTTGCATTTATCCAGGTTTCTCCTGCTGTTAAGTGTGGGAACAGCGCTGCTGCCAGCTCTCTAGATCTCTGAGGCAAAACAGGAAGTCATGATTCTTTTATTTACTACTTTCAGGTAACCAGTCAGGACTTTTTAAAAACTACCATTATGAACTAATGGATTTTAAGACTTTCAGGGTTTCATGCTATTGCAATTATTCTTTTTATTCTTAAATTTCCACATCTTTGCCCAGTGGGAGCTCCTTCAAGTTGGCCTCTTAGACCTTTTGAAACCAGTCAAGTAGTGTTTGACAGCTTCCTTGTTCTCTGTTTGGCAAGATGTTCCAGCCTCATCCTGTGCACTTCCCACCCCAGATCTGGAATCAGCCACTTCTCTAGGAAACCTTGTTTCTTTTCCTGGGAAATGGTATTTTAAGACCATAATCTAGGCTCCAGTGGTACTTTAACGCTTTATATGAAAAATACATTCGGGGGAAGTGAGAGGGAAGGAGCAAGAGTCAGGAGTAGCATCCAGGTGAACAGCCACCAACGTGGATGAGGAGGTGGCTGTGCCACCAAGGGAAGCGGACAGTATGGTGGAGAAGAGGGACGTGCGCTCATTCCCACTGGCGAGAGCACCGGCATCACAACTAACTGCTGAACAGTCATCGACAGGAAGATGCTGGAACTCACCAAAAAATATACCCCACATCCAAAGACAAAGGAGAAGCCACAATGAGATGGTAGGAGGGGTGCAATCACAATAAAATCAAATCCCATAACTGCTGGGTGGGTGACTCACAAACTGGAGAACACTCATACCACAGAAGTCCACCCATGGGAGTGAAGGTTCTGAGCCCCACGTCAGGCTTCCCAACCTGGGGGTCTGGCAACGGGAAGAGGAATTCCCAGAGAATCAGACTTTGAAGGCTAGTGGGATTTGATTGCAGGACTTCAACAGGACTGGGGGAAAGAGAGACTCCACTCTTGGAGGGCGCACACGAAGTAGTGTGCACATCATGACCAAGGGGGAAGGAGCAGTGACTCCATAGAAGACTGAACCAGACCTACCTGCTAGGGTTGGAGGGTCTCCTGCAGATGCAGGGGGCCAGCTGTGCCTCACCACAAGCACAAGGACACTGGCAGCAGAAGTTCTGGGAAGTACTCCCTGGCATGAGCCCTCCCAGAGTACGCCATTAGCTCCACCAAAGAGCCTGTAGGCACAGAGCTGGGTCACCTCAGGCCAAACAACCAAGAGGGAGGGAACTCAGCCCCACCTATCAGCAGACAAGAGGATGAAAGTTTTACTGAGTTCTGCCCACCAGAGCAACAGCCAGCTCTACCCACCACAAGTCCTGCCCATCAGGAAGCTTGCACAAGCCTCTTAGATAGCCTCATCCACCAGAGGGCAGACAGCAGAAGCAAGAAGAACTACAATCCTGCAGCCTGTGGAACAAAAACCACATTCACAGAAAGATAGACAAAATGAAACAGCAAAGGACTATGTACTGGATGAAGGAACAAGATAAAACCCCAGAAAAACAACTAATGAAGTGGAGATAAGCAACCTTCCAGAAAAAGAATTCAGAATAAGGATAGTGAAGATGATCCAGGACCTCTGAAAAAGAATGGAGGCAAAGATCGAGAAGATGCAAGAAATGTTTCACAGAGACCTAGAAGAATTAAAGAACAAACACCTAGAAGAATTAAGGAACAAACATATAAACAACACAGTAACTGAAATGAAAAATACACTAGAAGGAATCAATAGCAGAATAACTGAGGTAGAAGAATGGATAAGTTACTTGGAAGACGGAATGGTGGAAATCACTGCCGCGGAACAGAATAAGGAAAAAAGAATGAAAAGAAATGAAGACAGCCTAAGACAGCTCTGGGAAAACATTAAATGCACCAACATTCTTATTATCGGGGTCCCAGAAGGAGAAGAGAGAGAGAAAGGATCCGAGAAAATATCTGAAGAGATTATGGTCGAAAACTTCCCTAACATGGGAAAGGAAATAGCCACCCAAGTCCAGAATGAGCAGAGAGTCCCAGGCAGAATAATCCCAAGGAGAAACATGCCAAGACACATAGTAATCAAACTGACAAAAATTAAAGACAAAGAAAAATTATTAAAAGCCACAAGGGAAAAATGACAAATAACATACAAGGGAACTGCCATAAGATTAACAGCTGATTTCTCAGCAGAAACTCTACAAGCCACAAGGGAGTGGCATGATATATTTAAAGTGATAAAAGAGAAGAAGCTACAACCAAGTTTACTCTCCTCAGGAAGATTCTCATTCAGATTCGATGGAGAAATCAAAAGCTTTACAGACAAGCAAAAGCTAAGAGAATTCAGCACCACCAAACCAGCTTTACAACAAATGTTAAAGGAACTTCTCTAAGTGGGAAACACAAGAAAAGAAAAGGACCTACAAAAACAAACCCAAAACAATTAAGAAAATGGTACTAGTGGGCTTCTCTGGTGGCACAGTGGTTAAGAATCCCCTTGCCAATGCAAGGGACACAGGTTCAAGCCCTCGTCCAGGAAGATCCCAAATGCTCGGAGCAACTAAGCCCATGTGCCACAACTACTGAGCCTGCGCTCTAGAGCCCAGGAGCCACAACGACTGAGCCCACATGCCACAACTACTGAAGCATGCATGCCTAGAGCCTGAGCTCCACAGAAAGAGAAGCCACCACAAGGAGAAGCCCGTGCACAGCAACGAAGAGTAGCCCCCACCTGCCACAACTAGAGAAAGCCCATGCACAGCCATGAGACCCAATGCAGCCAAAAATAAAATAAATTAAAAATAAATTAATAAAAAAGAAAATGGTACTAGGAACATACATATTGATAATTACCTTAAATGTGAATGGATTAAATGTTCCAACCAGAAGACAAAGGCTCACTGAATGGATACAAAAACAAGACCCATATATATGTTGTCTGCAAGAGACCCACTTCAGACCTAGGGACACAGACTGAAAGTGAGGGGATGGAAAAAAATATTTCATGCAAATGGAAATCAAAAGAAAGCTGGAGTATCAATACCCATATCAGACAAAATAGCCTTTAAAATAAAGAATGTTACAAGGAAGGACACTACATAATGATCAAGAGATCAATCCAAGAAGATTTAACAATTATAAATATATATGCACTCAACATAGGAGCACCACAACACATAAGGCAAACGCTAATAGCTATTAAAGAGGAAATCTACACTAACACAGTAATAGTGGGGGACTTCAACACCTCACTTACACCAATGGACAGATCATCCAGACAGAAAATTAATATGGAATACAAGCTTTAAATGACACAACAGACCAGAGAGATTTAATTGATATATATATAGGACATTCCATCCAAACACAGCAGATTACAGTTTCTTCTCAAGTGCTCACAAATCAAGCCTCGGTAAATTTAAGAAACCTGAAATCATATCAAGCATCTTTTCCAACCATAACACTATGAGGTTAGAAATAAATCAGTGGGAAAAAAACCGTAAAAACACAAACACATGGAGGCTAAACAATACATTACTAAATAACCAAGAGGTCACTGAAGAAATCAAAGAGGAAATCAAAAAATACCTACAGATAAATGACAAAGAAAACAGGACAATCCAAAACCTATGGGATGCACCAAAAGCAGTTCTAAGAGGGAAGTTTACAGCAATGCAATCCTACCTCAAGAAACAAGAAAAATCTCAAATAAGCAATCTAACCTTACACCTAAAGGAACTAGAGAAAGAAGAACAAACAAAACCCAAAGCTAGTAGAAGGAAAGAAATCATAAAGATCAGAGCAGAAATAAATGAAATAGAAACAAAGAAAGTAATAGCAAAGATCAATGAAACCAGAAGCTGGTTCTTTGAGAAGATAAACAAAATTGATAAACCTTTAGCCAGACTCATCAAGAAAAAGAGGGAGAGGACTCAAATCAATAAAATTAGAAATGAAAAAGGAAAAGTTACAATAGACACTGCAGAAACACAAAGCATCATAAGAGACTACTACAAGCAACTCTATGCCAATAAAATGGACAACCTGGAAGAAATGGAAAAATTCTTAGAAAGGTATAACCTTCCAAGACTGAACCAGGAAGAAATAGAAAACATGAACAGACCAATCACAAGTAATGAAATTGAAACTGTGATTAAAAATCTTCCAACAACAAAAGTCCAGGACCAGATGGCTTCACAGGTGAATTCTATCAAACATTTAGAGAAGAGCTAACACCCATCCTTCTCAAACTCTTCCAAAAACTTGCAGAGGAAGGAACACTCCCAAACTCATTCTATGAGGCCACCATCACCCTGATACCAAAAACAGACAAAGATACCACAAAAAAAGAAAATTACAGACCAATATCACTGATGCAAAAATCCTCAACAAAATACTAGCAAACAGAATCCAACAACACATTAAAAGGATCATACACCATGATCAAGTGGGATTTATCCCAGGGATGCAAGGATTCTTCAATATATGCAAATCAATCAATGTGATACACCATATTAACAAATTGAAGAAGAAAAATCATATGATCATCTCAATAGATGCAGAAAAAGCTTTTGACAAAATTCAAAACCCATTTATGATAAAAACTCTCCAGAAAGTGGGCATAGAGGGAACCTACCTCAACATAATAAAGGCCATATATGACAAACCCACAGCAAACATCATTCTCAATGGTGAAAAACTGAAAGCATTTCCTCTAAGATCAGGAACAAGATAAGGATGCCCACTCTCACCACTATTATTCAACATAGTTTTGGAAGTCCTAGCCACGGCAATCAGAGAAGAAAAAGAAACAAAAGGAATCCAAATTGGAAAAGAAGAAGTAAAACTGTCACTGTTTGCAGATGACATGATATTATACATAGAGAATCCTAAAGATGCCACCAGAAGATGACTAGAGCTAACCAATGAATTTGGTAAAGTTGCAGGATACAAAATTAATGCACAGAAATCTCTCACATTCCTATACACTAATGATGAAAAATCTGAAAGAGAAATTAAGGAAATACTCTCATTTACCACTGCAACAAAAAGAATAAAATACCTAGGAATAAACCTACGTAGGGAGACAAAAGACCTGTATGCAGAAAACTATAAGACACTGAAGAAAGAAATTAAAGATGATACAAACAGATGGAGAGATATACCATGTTCTTGGATTGGAAGAATCAACATTGTGAAAATGACTATACCACCCAAAGCAATCTACAGATTCAATGCAATCCTTATCAAATTACCAATGGTATTTTTTTTTATAGAACTAAAACAAAAAATCTTAAAATTTATATGGAGACACAAGAGACCCCAAATAGCCAAAGCAATCTTGAGGGAAATAAATGGAGCTGGAGGAATCAGACTCCCTGACTTCAAACTATACTAGAAAGCTACAGTCATCAAGACAGTATGGTACTGGCACAAAAACAGAAATATAGATCAATGGAACAGGATAGAAAACCCAGAGATAAACCCACACACCTATGGTCCACTAATCTATGACAAAGGAGGCAAGGATATACAATGGAGAAAAGACAGTCTCTTCAATAAGTGGTGCTAGGAAAACTGGACAGCTACATGTAAAAGAATGAAATTAGAACACTCCCTAACACTATACACAAAAATAAACTCAAAATGGATTAGAGACCTAAATGTAAGACTGGACAGTATAAAACTCTTAGAGGAAAACATAGGAAGAATACTCTTTGACATAAATCACAGCAAGATCTTTTTTGACCCACTTTCCAGAGTAATGGAAATAAAAAAAATAAACAAAATAAAAACAAAAGTAAACAAATGGGACCTAATGAAACTTAAAAGCTTTTGCACAGCAAAGGAAACAATAAACAAGACAAAGAGACAACCCTCAGAATGGGAGAAAATATTTGCAAACAAATCAATGGACTAAGGATCAATCTCCAAAATATATAAACAGCTCTGCAGCTCAATATTAAAAAAACAAACAACCCAATCCATAAATGGGCAGAAGACCTAAAGAAGGTCCAAAGAAGACATACAGATGGCCAAGAAGCACATAAAAGCTGCTCAACATCACTAATCATTAGAGAAATGCAAATCAAAACTACAATGACGTATCACCTCACATCAGTTAGAATGGGAATCATCAGAAAATCTATAAACAACAAATGTTGGAGAGGGTGTGGAGAAAAGGGAACCCTCTTGTACTGTTGGTGGGAATGTAAACTGACACAGCCACTATGGAGAACAGTATGGAGGTTCCTTAAAACACTAAAAATAGAATTACCATATGACCCAGCAATCCCACTACTGGGCATATACCCTGAGAAAGCCATAATTCAAAAAGACACATGCACCCCATTGTTCATTGCAGCACTATTTACAATAGCCAGGTCACGGAAGCAACATAAATGCCCATCGACAGACGAATGGATTAAGAAGATGTGGTACATATATACAATGGAATATTACTCAGCCATAAAAAGGAACAAAATTGGGTCATCTGTAGAGACGTGGATGGACTTAGAGACTGTCATACAGAGTGACAGTAAGTCAGACTGAACTAAGTCATAAAGAGAAAAACAAATATTATATTAACGCATATATGTGGAATCCAGAAAAATGGTACAGTTGAACTGGTTTGCAAGGCAGAAATAGAGACACAGATATAGAGAACAAACGTATGGACACCAAGGGGGAAAAGCCAGAGGGGTGGTGGTGGTGGGATGAACTGGGAGATTGTGATTGACATATATACTCTAATATGTATAAAATAGATAACTAATAAGAACCTGCTGTATACAATAAATAAATAAAATAAAATTCAATAAAAAGAAAAATACATTCATTCATTCTTTTAAGTTAAAGATATGGGAATAATAAATTGTATTATGTACAGTATTATACTAATTAAATGAGATAAAGATATAATCAAGACTTAATAAAGATTAATAAATATTAAATAAAAGTTAATAAAGATTAATTGGTCAAAAAATATTTAATTAGAACATGCTTTGAGCCAGAATTGTTCCATGCACTGAAGTGTGGGGTAGTGGAGGAAAAAAAAAAGACAGAATCATTTCCTGTATAGGATATATATTCTAGTGAAGGAAGGTAAATAATAAATAATAAAATAAATGGTAAATATGATAAGTGTTATGTAGAAAACTAAGGCAAGGAAGGGGGCTTTATGGGAGTGCTACTGTTATTTGTAGTAATACTATTATTATTATTATATTTATGTGACCCACTCCAAGTACAGTCATTCTTTGGTATCCTCAGGGGATTGGTTTCAGAACCATCTTGGATACCAAAATCCATGGATGCTCAAGTTCCTTATATAAAATGGCACAGTATTTGTGTATTAACCTGTACATTTTCTCCCGTAAACTTTAAATCGTCTCTAGATTACTTACAATACCTAACACAATGGAAATGCTATGTAAATAGTTGCCTGCGTACAGTAAATTCAAGTTTTGTTTTTTGGAACTTTCTGGATTGTTTTTTCAAATACTTTTTGATCTGCAGTCGGTCTGTGGATGGGGAACTGACTGTAATACAACTGGGCAGGCAGATGTAACTTATGAATGCAAAAGTCTATTTTCAATGTCCTATCAAACCGCCTTATTTAAACAGATTACAGATGAATCATTTGGCAAAGTCTACATATCATCCTCCTCTTCAGCCACATCCAGTGGGTAAAAATACCACCATGGACTGAGTTTGCTTGAAGAAAGGGAAACCTTCATACTTTGGTGTCTGAAAAGAAGGACATGTGTGATCTGCAGGTCCCCTCTCCTGTGCTGCAGAGACACGAGGCACAGGGAAATGGTGATCCCCCTCTGGACAGGTGAGGGTACATCTTAATAAAATTCTATTATGCTCCCTCCTTCCCAATAAAGCTGAAGTGGCCAAGAGCAAAGCCATCCTTTTAAGAGGTAATAACCCCCCAGCTCTGCCTCCTCATCCCCCTTGATGGGTCCTTAAAGACCCTCCAGCTCCCCTTGAAAACATTCTGAAGGGAGGTATAGCACCTCAGTACAAGGAAGTTTTTAATTTAATGTCTATTGACGTATCATTGAAGAACCAAATAAAAACATTTTATTTGGTGATGCTTTCCTAAGGCAGCAACTATTTGTGGAAAACATTTAAGTGCCAGGGATGAATGACAGCCCTGACCACATTTCCAGTGTATCCGCATAAGAAATAGGAACATTGTTGCCTGAATGCTATAAAGTATTTTTATTGAGCTCTAAATTCTGTTGGTGTATAGTAAACCAGGCACTAGAGACAAATTTCCGAGATTGTGTATATATCAATATAATAGAAAGTCCAATCTATTTCTAGGGTAATCGTTGTGTACATCTTAAAGATACATTTTTATTAAAAATGAGATTTATTCTATATGAACAGCATAGCAAAGTTGCTGCCCAATGGTATGGCATCAACTTTTTTGGAAAATTATGCATAGTTGGCACTACAGATTAATGTCTTCAGCCTGTTGTTTTGGATACCAGGTCACCATAAAAATCCCCAAAGTTTTGGCCATTTGATGATTAGCTCTCTTTTAAAAATCTCCTTCAAGGCCCTTTAAAATGATAGAGACATAGGGGAACTGCAGTAGTGATGTTCTGGATTTAATTCTCTGCTTTCCCTCTTTGCCATGGCAAAACATGGCTCATATACTGAGAAGCCAAAATCCACAGGTGATGTTTCCATGTCTGAAATGTGCGAAGAGCGTGCCTGTTGTTTCCATCACTTACCCCTCTGTCTGCTAGACTGTAGAATTCTCAGTTTGAGCTGCACCTCACTCGTCTCTTCATCTCCAGTGCCAAGTTCCTGAGCCTGCCATACCACCATAGGGATCAAGAAGTAAACTGAATAAATGAATGGTGGTAATTTCATTAGTTTGTGCCTTTACTGAGCTTCTTTTTTTACAAATCCCACCGTTTCCAAAGCATTTTTCTGCTTCAGTTAGACTGGTCACCTGCCTCTTCCCTGCACAAACCACAGTCTTTCCTACTGCCAAGCCTTTGCTCATGCCATGAGCTCCAGTAGAATGCCCTTTCCTTGCATCCTCCAGGAAGTTTTCTCAGATAGCATTTATCTTACAGGGTTGTTGAGAGGCTGGAATCAGGCAAAACATGTAAACACATCTAACAGGTGCTTGTCACGGTAAACACGAGTTTCCTTCTCACCAGTACAGACCCTAATCACTCTCTGAACTTCTGAGGACTGCACCTGGGCCAGTCACATTGGGGGTTATCATTTAGCTCTTGAGTAACACTGTTCATATTGCTCAGGAATTGTCTCTTCTAGGTATTCCTGGTCTCCCCAGCTAGGCCCTTAGAGGATCACGGTTTATTCTCTAGGCATTCATCAGGGCGTCTAGAATACATGTAAGATAACCCATAGGAACTCAACAAAAGCTGGCCAGCTGGCGTTCCACCTCTGTCCTCCTTCCTCTCCTTTTCCTGTGGTATACACTTTTGCGGGGGTTAGGGGGAGGCCTCTTTATCCCTAGCCCATTGCCTTGCTTACTAGCTTATTCTGTGATCATGCCTATCTGGGCCACAGCAACATGGACAAGGGTGGAATGCTCATCCAAGCTGGGTCAGTCAGGTCCTCTCTCCTAGGGTGAAATGTAACTAAAAGATATTCCAGAAGTTTCTGGACATCTGAGATAAGAATATATAACCTTGACTCTGTGAGGCACCCATATTCCACCTTGCAGACTGGACAAAGCAACTGTCATATGGGAAGAGCAGAGAACGAAGCAGTTAAGCAATGAAGGGCAAAGAACAAGAGACAGAAGGCATTCTGTCCAGTTTCTACATCCTAGTTCTTCTAGTTCTCTTCCCAAGGCCCAGACACTTTTCTGCTCTTGGGTTGTGCGGGATAGCACTCTTCTTTCATTAAATTCCTCCCCACCCCCTTCCCAAGTGAGCTTGCAACTCAAAGATTCTGATTTGATATCTTCTCTTTTTTTGGCTTCCCCCTCCTCCAATACATCAAAGAGTAACCTTGGGGAGCTCTGAGGGCGTGGAGTGCTGGGATTTCTCTGTCCCCTTTGTCTAATGGATTCAGGTCTGGTGTAAGGGAGACTGGGGAGGCGTGGGAAAGTAGAAGTTGACAGTAGCCTGGCCATTTGGAAATCAACTTCATCTCTGCATTTTACCTGTTCTTGGACAGCAGTGGCTCCTCTGATTATTGGCTCTTAAGAGCACCACAAAGTGGGTACAGAACTGCGCCTAGAGCAATGGCTTCAAGGCCAGACACACCCCAAATCTACTACTTACAGGAGGTATGGCACGGGGACTCCCTTGATGTGTTTCTCCTGACGCAGCAGATATGAGGATTAAAGGGGCTAATCTCGGGCTGTGGTGCTTGGCCCGGTATCTGACACGTAGTGTCCTCTCCGTTTCTTCCATGCACCTTCATGTGAAGAGAGCAGAGGAGAGGAGGAGGAATGCAGAAAAGGGATATTGATTCTCAGACAACAATAATGTCTGTGGTCCCTAATGCAGGGAAATGTACACAAGCCCTTGGGGCCCTAGAAGCCAGTTCAAAGGACACAAGAAACAAGCATTCTTCCCTGAGTGGGCCAAATGTCAAAAGCCGGAAAGAATGTTTAGATGGGATAAGGAAGATATGGGATGAGAGAGAGAGAGAGAGAGAGAGAGAGAGAGAGAAAGCTCTTCCTCTTCTTATAGGTTACTAGTTCTATTGGATTAGGACCCCACACTCATGACCTCATTTAACCTTAATCATCTTCTAAAAGCCATATCACCAAACACAGTCACATTGGGGGTTAGTGCTTCGACATATGAATTTTGTGGAGACACAATTCAGTCTACTGCACTGGGGGGTTGGGAGACTGGGTAGGGGATGGCAGGGAAAGAACAAAATGAATGCACCTATCCTCTCTGCCACAGTCATAAATAAACATTAGAAAGGAGCCAGATGCAAATTTAGGAAAGAGCAAGATATCATTGCTATCCCAGGAGGGAAGAGACTGTTACATTTCAAATCATTAAAGATTCAAGCACATGCACAGAATAAATGTATCTCATTTAGGTCTGGAAGTTTTCTGCCTTTATTCTTATTTAATTAGAGCATTTGCTATGTAAAGACCTCATATTTTTGTGAGAAGCACCATCAGCAAATTTAACTCCAGAAGAAAAGTAATTAATTTCAAAAATGGAGGCCGTCAGTCAGTTACACGCTGGCATCAACCATGTCACATGCGAGCAGCCACAGCCTCTGGGGGTTTGTTTCTGTTGCTTCTGTCAACGTTGTTGGGCTGAGCAGACTGCTCGGATTGGGCAGGAATGGTGCTTATATTGGTTTGAAGTCTTACGAATACTGATGTTACCCAGACTAACCTGGTAGAGATGGCCAGTTTACACCCCCTCTACACATACACACACGCTTTTTTTTTCTTTTGCTAGCTTTGAAGGTTTTCTGATTTGCATCATGATATTTGGTAGCATTAGAATTTCAGACAAACCAACCACAGCAATGATTAGTAAAGGAAACCCTTATTCTGAATGTTGAATACAATGAAAGGATTTTTCTTCCTTGTAGGATATGAGGATACAGTCTTTCTCCTTTGACCAACTGATAGGATAAATGATATTAGCAGATTTCTTTGTATCAATCTACCTTTGGAGTTTGTCCCTTTTCAAATGCTGCTGGATTTAATTTGCTAGCATTTTATTTAAGGATTTTGCTTTTTCATCTGCTCGCCTGTAGGCTGGATGTTTGTTCCACACTCATCAGTTTTGGTCAGATTAGAGCATCAGTTAGGGCAGCTTTGTAAAATGTATCAGGAAATCTGAAAAGTATCACGATGGATAAACAAGGTGTTTGACCAAGTCTCTCTTGATTCTGTGTTGGGGTGGGAACAGGAATAAGCCCGTGGACCTAGCCAGTCAGCTGCTCACTTGGCACTCCTCTGACTTCTTTATCTACATAGCCCCTCTCCCTCATTTCCTCTCAGACCATGCAGCTCATTCCCCTGTGCGGCTCAGCACATTTTATAGCTATATATTAATTGGTTTGCTTACTTGTTTTACTGTCTCTCACTGAATTTTAAGCTCAATGAGGGCAAAACCATGACCATTTCTCTGCCGATGGACACTTAGGTTGCTTCCACGTCTTGGCTATTGTGAATAGTGCCACAATGAATATTGGGTGCGTGGATCTTTTCAAATTATGGTTTTCTCTGGATATACGCCCAGGAGTGGGATTGAGGGATCATACGGTAGCTCTATTTTTAGTTTTTATAAGGAACCTCCATACTGTTCTCAAAGATGTGGTATAGGGTTTCCCTGGTGGCGCAGTGGTTGAGAGTCTGCCTGCCAATGCAGGGGACATGGGTTCGAGCCCTGGTCTGGGAAGATCTCATATGCCGCAGAGCAACTGGGCCCGTGAGCCACAATCACTGAGCCTGCGCGTCTGGAGCCTGTGCTCCGCAACAAGAGAGGCCGCAATAGTGAGAGGCCCGCGCACCACGATGAAGAGTGGTCCCCGCTTGCCGCAACTAGAGAGAGCCCTCCACAGAAACGAAGACCCAACACAGCCAAAAATAAATAAATAAATAAATAAAAATTTAAATGTAAATTTAGAATTCCTTTAAAAAAATGTGGTATATTTATACAATAAAATACTACTCAGCCATAAAAAAGAATGAAATAATGCCATTTGCAGCAACATGGAGGGACCTAGAGATTATCATACTACATGAAGTAAGCCAGACAGAGAAAGACAAATATCATATGATAATCATCTATATGTGGAATCTTAAAAAAAAAGATACAAATGAACTTATATACAAAACAGAAATAGACCCACAGATATAGAAAACAAACTTATGATTATCAAAGGGGAAAGGGTGGGGGGAGGATAAATTAGGAGTTTGGGATTAACATATACACACTACTATATATAAAACAGATAACCAACAAGGATCTACTGTATAACACAGGGAACTATACTCAATATTTTGTAATAACCTATAAGGGAAAATAATCTGAAAAAAATAGATATATATGTATATGTAACTGTCTCACTTTGCTGTACACCTGGAACTAACACATTATAAATCAATTATACTTCAAGTTTTAAAAAATGCCCATTTTATTCACTCAAATATTATCCAGTACCAAGCACACTGCCTGAGCATAGTAGGGGCTTAAGAAATATTTATTGGATAAATTATGGATATTAGGCAACTTTCAATTTGACCCAAGGTAAGCTTTACTGCTGAGCTAGAAGACAGAGAATTTGTATATTAGTAACTACTACTAATTACCATTTACTGAGTACTGACTATATACTATCTATACTATACATTATAACTATATACAATAAACCACATACTAACAGCCTTCTGTACTCATTAGTTGATATATGTTCTCTCATGTGATCTTTTCAAAAACTCTTTAAAGTAGGCTCAGTAATAGTAAATAATTTTCTTAAAGTCACCGAGTTAGTAACCTAGGATTTGAACCCATATCTTTCCGACTTCAAAGGCTGTATTCTTTACAACTATGAGAAACTGTTTTCTCCCTAAAACGTGTTGCAGCAGAGAGAAAACTGGGCTCAATAAGTTTTCACTAATGTGAGGCCATTTCTTGGTTTATTCATTCCAAATGTGAGGTTCTTGGGCCAATGTTACATTAACATTTAGAAGGATTTTCACTATATATAATGAAACTATTGTTGCATGTAGAATAAATGTGCCTGTTTAAATGCCTAGGGAACATTGTTTAAAATGCAGCATTCATCACAAGAAAATAATCTTCCTCTCCCTTCTTTGTTCATGATAATGTGCCCAGAGTGGGAGAGAGAAAGGGGTGGGGTCTTCCTCCCTCCCACCCCCCAACTCTAGGTAGGGAGTCTGGTGGGTAGGGGACTGGAGGCTACAGAACTGTGTTGCCAGCTGTGACGGGAGCTCAGAGATGTGCTGGAGGACTTGAGTGTTTCCACATGATGGTGATTAGGGACCCACTCCTGCATTTCTCCCTCCTAAGCCAGCACCCACCCCCGACCACCACCACTTTGTATTTCAATGATTAGCTTGGGTCAGCTCAAGAAAGAAGCGATTCTGTGGCAGAAATATTAATGATTTTCACTCCTTTGGGAGTGGCTCCCAGAAAATGAGTACGGTCTACGTAGTCAGGCAGATTGTATGGAGCTGATTCGTGCAGTAAATATTTATTGAACAATTTGTGGATGCTTGAATACAGGCATACAATCAGGGATGAAACCCAATGAAGTGAGTATCCAAAAATTTTTATAAGCACACTTGTGTTACACGCTAAGATGGAAAAATCATGGGTGCTATGAGAAGGTAAGCTACTACACTTGGGCTGAGGAGAGGTCTCCCTGGGGCAGTGACATTTAGAATAAAGTCGGAAAGAAGGGTAGTAGGTGGCCAGTCATAGGGTTTGGGACACAGTAATAGCATCCTAGGCAGAAATAACCTTGTGAACAAATTTTCTGATGGAGGAAAGACATAAGATCAAAATAAAGAAGAGAGGGGACTGGTGTTGGGAGAACAGGAAGCAAAAACAGGGTGAGTGGCAGGAGACACAGAGCCTTCTACATTCTATTAAATCCTGTGACTGTCAGGATCAGCAGACATCTATGAAAGGGCTTGAACAATGGAGTGACATAGCCAGACATGCTACGCACTCCAGTCTGACTGCAGCCAAGAGAACCAACTGGAAGGGGTGCGGAGTGAGGGGTAATGTTTGAGACCAGTTGGCTCTTCAGTGTAGACAGAGAGCTGGTGTCTGGTGGTTGACAGCAGAGATGGAGAGAAAAGAGAAGGGTTACGTTCTATCTTGGAGATGGAATTGTCACGTCCTGATGGCTGATTGGATGTAGGAGGTGAGAAATGGAGAGGTATAAAAGGTGATGTTCAACATTTTGAGCTGAACAACCAATCAGGTTGCTGGAGATGCCACTGTTGAGAAGCAGGACACGGAGGGGAGGGAAAATGTGCAGAGCTAAATGAAAACCTTGTTTTAACTGTGTTTTGGTTGAAAAGCTTGAGACATCATGTGGACCACTGGATATATTTATCTGGAGCTTAGAAGTAAGCTCAGGGTTGGAAAGTGAAATTAAATTTTATGTGATAAACACTGAACACTTATTCTGAGCCAAGCATCATGCTAGGACCTTGTCTTCCCAGAGAATCAGTCTCAAGCATAAGATCATATGTTGGAAACGCTGAGAGTAAAATAATCACGTACAATGGAAAGGACCCTAAAGCTCAAAACTATGGTAACCAGTGGCAAGGGAGAGGAGATAGAAGGCATGAAGATGGGAAAGGAATCCATAAAAGTTCTGTGGAAGGGGTAGGAGTCAGTCCAAGTCTCAAAGGTTGAGGAGGATTGTAATAGGCAAAGAAGCAGCAGAAGATTACTTCAGGCAGAAAGAAAATTCTGAACCAGGGCATCATGAAAGCGCAGGGTGTTACGATGAGGATAAAAGTTCTGTCTGAGGGACACAGCAAAGATAGGCAGTAAGGTTGGAAAAGCATGCTAGAGCCAGATTGCCCAAGACCTTCAGGTAAAATCAAGGAGTTTGGATTTTATGACATGCAGTGATTTCCAATCCTTGCAGCACATCAGAAATCACTTGGGGAGATGATAAAAATTCACAGACCCAAGCTCCGACAATTAAAATTCTGACTATAATCTTCGGAAGGAAACTAGAGGCCCCTGGAGGTTCTCACAGAGCTAATCTGGAGACTGTCATGGGGTACTACCGATGTCCATGATAGGAGAAAAAAGTCCACACCTGCTCTAGGTACCTCATATAAATAGAATCATACAGTATTTGCCTTTTCATGTCTGACTTATTTCACTTAACAAAATGTCCTCAAGGTTCATCCATGTGGTAGCATGTAGAGTGACTAATATTCCATTATATGGATATACCACATTTTGTTTATCCATTCATCCACTGACGTACACTTGGGGTGCTTCTACCTTTTGGTTACTGTGAATAGTGCTATTATGAACATGGGTGTAACCTCCAGGGAGTTTTAAAACAACTCAGTGCCCAGGTTGCATCTAGACTATCCAAACAGTCTAGGGATCTCTGGATAGGATCCAGACATCAGTATTTTTAAAACTGTCCAGGTAATTCCAATGTGCATCCAAGGTTGAGAACCACCATTTAAAGTAAAAGGAGGCAACTCCCGGCTCAGGGTCTCTTCCCTCCGCTGTCACGGAACTGCCCCGGAGCCCAAGGGGAGGGCAGCCTCACTGAGGCTGCCGGCTCTGGAGCGGCCCCGGTGGCCAAAGCCATGACAGTCGTGGGGACGAAAAAAAAGGAGGTTTGTGCCTGAGATCATGTTGATGTGAAACCAAGGATGGCCAACTTGTGCCAGGAGAAGATGGTGGAAGAGTAGGACACAGAGATCACCTTCCTCCCCACAGATACATCAGAAATACATCTACACGTGGAACTGCTCCTATAGAACACCCACTGAATGCTGGCAGAAGACCTCAGACCACCCAAAAGGCAAGAAACTCCCCACGTACCTGGGTAGGGCAAAAGAAAAAAGAAACAACAGAGACAAAAGAATAGGGACAGGACCTGCACCAGTGAGAGGGAGCTGTGAAGGAGGAAAGGTTTCCACACACTAGGAAGCCCTTTGCGGGCGGAGACTGCGGGTAGCAGAGGGGGGAAGCTTCGGAGTCACGGAGGAGAGTGCAGCGCAAAGCAGAGAGATTCCCGCACGGAGGATCGGTGCCGAGTAGCACTCACCAGCCCAAGAGGCTTGTGTGCTAACCCGCCGGGGCGGGCGGGCGCTGGGAGCTGAGGCTCGGGCTTCGGAGGTCGGATCCTAGGGAGAGGACTGGGGTTGGCTGCGTGAACACAGCCTGAAGGGGCCAGTGCACCACGGCTAGCCAGGAGGGAGTCTGGGAAAAGGTCTGGAGCTGCTGAAGAGGCAAGAGACTTTTTCTTGCCTCTTTGTTTCCTGGTGCGCGAGGAGAGGGGAATTCAGAGCGCCGCCTAAACGAGCTCCAGAGACGGGTGCGAGCCGCGGCTATCAGCGCGGACCCCAGAGATGGGCATGAGATGCTAAGGCTGCTGCTGCCACCACCAAGAAGCCTGTGTGCGAGCACAGGTCACTCTCCACACCTCCCTCCCGGGAGCTGGTGCAGCCCGCCACTGCCAGCGTCCCGTGATCCAGCGACAACTTCCCCAGGAGAACGCATGGCGCGCCTCATGCTGGTGCAATGTCACGCCGGCCTCTGCCGCTGCAGGCTCACCCCGCATTCTGTACCCGTCCCTCCCCGTGGCCTGAGTGAGCCAGAGCCCCCGAATCAGCTGCTCCTTTAACCCCGTCCTGTCTGAGCGAAGAACAGACGCCAGAGGGCGACCTACACGCAGAGGCGGGTCCAAATCCAAAGCTGAACCCCAGGAGCTGTGCAAACAGAGAAGAGAAGGGGAAATTTCTCCCAGCAGCCTCAGAAGCAGTGGATTAAATCTCCACAATCAACTTGATATACCCTACATCTGTGGAATACCTGAATAGACAACAAATCATCCCAAATTGAGGAGATGGACTTTGGGAGCAAGATATATTATTTTTTCCCCTTTTCCTTTTTTTGTGAGTGTGTATGTATATGCTTCTGTGTGAGATTTTGTCTGTATAGCTTTGCTTTCACCATTTATCCTAGGGTTTTGTCCATCTGTTTTTTTGGTTTTTTTGTTTTGTTTTGTTTTTTGTTTTTATTACTATTTAAAATTTGTTTCTTAATAATTATTTTTTATTTTAATAACTTTATTTTATTTTATCTTTATTTCATTTTATTTAATCCTCTCTCTTTCTTTCTTTCTATTTTTTCTCACTTTTATTCTAAGCCGTGTGGATGAAAGGCTCTTGGTGCTCCAGCCAGGAGTCAGTGCTGTGCCTCTGAGGTGGGAGAGCCAACTTCAGGACACTGGTCCACAAGAGACCTCCCAGCTCCACGTAATATCAAATGGAAAAAAATCTCCCAGAGATATCCATCTCAACACCAAGACCCAGCTTCACTCAACGACCAGCAAGCTACAGTGCTGAACACCCTATGCCAAACAACTAGCAAGACAGGAACACAGCCCCATCCATTAGCAGAGAGCCTGCCTAAAATCATAATAAGGCCACAGACACCCCAAAGCACACCACCAGACGTGGACCTGCCCACCAGAAAGACAAGATCCAGTCTCATCCATGAGAACACAGGCACTAGTCCCCTCCACCAGGAAGCCTACACAACCCACTGAACCAACCTTAGCCACTGGGGACAGACAGCAAAAACAAGGGGAACTACGAACCTGCAGCCTGCAAAAAGGAGACCCCAAACACAGTAAGATAAGCAAAATGAGAAGACAGAAAAACACACAGCAGATGAAAGAGCAAGGTAAAAACCCACCAGACCTAACAAATGAACAGGAAATAGGCAGTCTACCTGAAAAAGAATTCAGAATAATGATAGTAAAGATGATCCAAAATCTTGGAAATAGAATTGACAAAATGCAAGAAACATTTAACAAGGACCTAGAAGAACTAAAGAGGAAACAAGCAATGATGAACAACACAATAAATGAAATTAAAAATACTCTAGAAAGGATCAATAGCAGAATAACTGAGGCAGAAGAATGGAAAAGTGACCTGGAAGATAAAATAGTGGAAGTAACTACTGCAGAGCAGAATAAAGAAAAAAGAATGAAAAGAACTGAAGACAGTCTCAGAGACCTCTGGGACAACATGAAATGCATCAACATTAGAATTATAGGGGTCCCAGAAGAAGAAGAGAAAAAGAAAGGGACTGAGAAAATATGTGAAGAGATTATAGTGAAAAATTCCTTAATATGGGAAAGGAAATAGTTAATCAAGTCCAGGAAGCACAGAGAGTCCCATACAGGATAAATCCAAGGAGAAACATGCCAAGACACATATTAACCAAAGTATCAAAAATTAAATACAAAGAAAACATATTAAAAGCAGCAAGGTAAAAACAACAAATAACACACAGGGGAATCCTCATAAGGTTAACAGCTGATCTTTCAGCAGAAACTCTGCAAGCCAGAAGGGAGTGGCAGGACATATTTAAAGTGATCAAGGAGAAAAACCTACAACCAAGATTACTCTACCCAGCAAGGATCTCATTCAGACTTGATGGAGAAATTAAAACCTTTACAGACAAGCAAAAGCTGAGAGAGCTCAGCACCACCAAACCAGCTTTACAACAAATGCTAAAGGAACTTCTCTAGGCAAGAAACACAAGAGAAGGAAAAGACCTACAATAACAAACCCAAAACATTTAAGAAAATGGGAATAGGAACATACATATCGATAATTACCTTAAATGTAAATGGATTAAATGCTCCCACCAAAAGACACAGACTGGCTGAATGGATACACAAACAAGACCTGTATATATGCTGTCTACAAGAGACCCACTTCAGACCCAGGGACACATACAGACTGAAAGTGAGGGGACGGAAAAAGATATTCCATGCAAATGGAAATCAAAAGAAAGCTGGAGTAGCAATTCTCATATCAGACAAAATAGACTTTAAAATAAAGACTATTACAGGAGACAAAGAAGGACACTACATAATGATCAAGGGATCGATCCAAGAAGAAGATATAACAATTGTAAATATTTATGCACCCAACATAGGAGCACCTCAATACATAAGGCAAATACTAACAGCCATAAAAGGGGAAATTGACAGTAACACAATCATAGTAGGGGACTTTAACACCCCACTTTCACCAAAGGACAGGTCATCCAATATGAAAATAAATAAGGAAACACAAGCTTTAAATGATACATTAAATAAGATGGACTTAATTGCTATTTATAGGACATTCCATCCAAAAACAACAGAATACACATTTTTCTCAAGTGCTCATGGAACATTCTCCAGGATAGATCATATCTTGGGTCACAAATCAAGCCTTGGTAAATTTAAGAAAACTGAAATCGTATCAAGAATCTTTTCTGACCATAATGCTATGAGACTAGATATCAATTACAGGAAAAGATCTGTAAAAAATACAAACACATGGAGGCCAAACAATACACTACTTAATAACCAAGTGATCACTGAAGAAATCAAAGAGGAAATCAAAAAATACCTAGAAACAACTGACAATGGAGACATGACGACCCAAAACCTATGGGATGCAGCAAAAGCAGTTCTAAGAGGGAAGCTTACAGCAATACAATCCTACCATAAGAAACAGGAAAACTCTCAAATAAACAACTTCACCTTGCACCTAAAGCAATTAGAAAAAGAAGAACAAAAAACCCCCAATGTTAGCAGAAGGAAAGAAATCATAAAGATCAGATCAGAAATAAATGAAAAAGAAATGAAGGAAACAATAGCAAAGATCAATAAAACTAAAAGCTGGTCCTTTGAGAAGATAAACAAAATTGATAAACCATTAGCCAGACTCATCAAGAAAAAAAGGGAGAAGACTCAAATCAATAGAATTAGAAATGAAAAAGGAGAAGTAACAACTGACACTGCAGAAATACAAAGGATCATGAGAGATTACTACAAGCAATTATATGCCAATAAAATGGACAACCTGAAAGAAACGGACAAATTCTTAGAAATGCATAACCTGCCAAGACTGAACCAGGACGAAATAGAAAATATGAACAGACCAATCACAAGCACTGAAATTGAAACTGTGATTATTAATCTTCCAACAGGACTTCCCTGGTGGCGCAGTGGTTGATAATCTGCCTGCCAATGCAGGGGACATGGGTTCGAGCCCTGGTCTGGGAAGATCCCACATGCTACGGAGCAACTAGGTCCGTGAGCCATAATTACTGAGCCTGAGCGTCTGGAGCCTGTGTTCCGCAACAAGAGAGGCCGCGATAGTGAGAGGCCCGCGCACCGCGATGAAGAGTGGCCCCCACTTGCCGCAACTAAGGAAAGCCCAAGCACAGAAACAAAGACCCAACACAGCCGTAAATAAATAAATAAATAATTGAATAAATAAGTCATTAAAAAAAAAATCTTCCAACAAACAAAAGCCCAGGACCAGATGGCTTTACAGGCGAGTTCTATCAAATATTTAGAGAAGAGCTAACACCTATCCTTCTCAAACTCTTCCAAAACATAGCAGAGGGAGGAACACTCCTAATCTTATTCTACGGGCCACCATCACCCTGATACCAAAACCAGACAAAAATGTCACAAAGAAAGAAAACTACAGGCCAATATCTCTGATGAACATAGATGCAAAAATCCTCAACAAAATACTAGCAAACAGAATCCAACAGCACATTAAAAGGATCATACACCATGATCAAGTGGGGTTTATTCCAGGAATGCAAGGATTCTTCAATATATGCAAATCAATCAATGTGATACACCATATTAACAAATTGAAGGAGAAAAACCATATGATCATCTCAATAGATGCAGAGAAAGCTTTCGACAAAATTCAACACCCATTTATAATAAAAACCCTGCAGAAAGTAGGCATAGAGGGAACATTCCTCTACATAATAAAGGCCATATATGACAAACCCATAGCCAACACTGTCCTCAATGGTGAAAAACTGAAACCATTTCCACTAAGATCAGGAACAAGACAAGGTTGCCCACTCTCACCACTATTATTCAACATAGTTTTGGAAGTTTTAGCCATAGCAATCAGAGAAGAAAAAGAAATAAAAGGAATCCAAATCAGAAAAGAAGAAGTAAAGCTGTCACTGTTTGCGGATGACATGATATTATACATAGAGAATCCTAAAGATGCTACCAGAAAACTACTAGAGCTAATCAATGAATTTGGTAAAGCAGCAGGATACAAAATTAATGCACAGAAATCTCTCGCATTCCTATACACTAATGATGAAAAATCTGAAAGTGAAATTAAGAAAACATTCCCATTTACCATTGCAACAAAAAGAATAAAATATCTAGGAATAAACCTACCTAAGGAGACAAACGACCTGTATGCAGAAAATTATAAGACACTGATGAAAGAAATTAAAGATAATACAAATAGATGGAGAGATATACCATGTTCTTGGATTGGAAGAATCAACATTGTGTAAATGACTCTACTACGCAAAGCAATCTACAGATTCAATGCAATCCCTATCAAACTACCACTGGTATTTTTCACAGAACTAGAACAAAAAATTTCACAATTTGTATGGAAACACAAAAGACCCCGAATAGCCAAAGCAATCTTGAGAACGAAAAATGGAGTTGGAGGAATCAGGCTCCCTGGCTTCAGACTATACTACAAAGCTACAGTGATCAAGACAGTATGGTACTGGCACAAAAACAGAAACATAGATCAATGGAACAGGATAGAAAGCCCAGAGATAAACCCACGCACATATGGTCACCTTATCTTTGATAAAGGAGGCAAGCATATACAGTGGAGAAAAGACAGCCTCTTCAATAAGTGGTGCTGGGAAAACTGGACAGGTACATGTAAAAGTATGAAATTAGAACACTCCCTTACACCATACACAAAAATAAACTCAAAATTGATTAAAGACCTAAATGTAAGGCCAGACACGATCAAACTCTTAGAGGAAAACATCGGCAGAACACTCTATGACATCAATCACAGCAAGATCCTTTTTGATCCACCTCCTAGAGAAATGGAAATAAAAACAAAAATAAACAAATGGGACCTAATGAAACTTAAAAGCTTTTGCACAGCAAAGGAAACCACAAACAAGACCAAAAGACAACCCTCAGAATGGGAGAAAATATTTGCAAATGAGGCCACTGACAAAGGATTAATCTCCAAAATTTACAAGCAGCTCATGCAGCTCAATAACAAAAAAACAAACAACCCAATCCAAAAATGGGCAGAAGACCTAAGTAGACATTTCTCCAAAGTAGATATACAGATTGCCAACAAACATATGAAATAATGCTCAACATCGGTCTTCCCTGGTGGCATAGTGGTTAAGAATCCACCTGCCAATACACGGGACATGGGTTTGAGCCCTGGTCCAGGAAGATCCCACATGCTGCGGAGCAACTAAGCCCATGCGCCACAGCTACTGAGCCTGCGCTCTAGAGCCCATGAGCCACAACTACTGAGCCCACGAGCCGCAACTACTGAAGCCCAAGTGCCTAGAGCCCATGCTCCCAACAAGAGAGGCACGCACACCGCAACAAAGAGTGGCCCCCACTCGCCGCAACTAGAGAAAGCCTGCGCGCAGCAACAAAGACCCAACGCAGCCAAAAATAAATGAATAAATAAATAAATAAATAAATAAAATTATTAAAAATTAATAAATAAAATTATTAAAAATAAATAAATAAATATTTTTTAAAAAAAGAATGCTCAACATCATTAATCATTAGAGAAATGCATATCAAAAGTACAATGAGATATCATCTCACACCGGTCAGAATGGCCATCATTAAAAAATCTAGAAACAATAAATGCTGTAGAGGGTGTGGAGAAAAGGGAACACTCTTGCACTGCTGGTGGGAATGTAAACTGATACACCCACCGTGGAGAACAGTATGGAGGTTCCTTAAGAAACTAAAAATAGAACTACCATACGACCCAGCAATCCCACTACTGGGCATATACCCTGAGAAAACCATAATTCAAAAGAGTCACGTACCAAAATGTTCATTGCAGCTCTATTTACAATAGTCAGGACATGGAAGCAACTTAAGTGTCCATCAACAGATGAATGGCTAAAGAAGATGTGGCACATATATACAGTGGAATGTTACTCAGCCAAAAAAAGAAACGAAATTGAATTATTTGCAGTGAGGTGGATGGAGTTAGAGTCTGTCATACAGAGTGAAGTAAGTCAGGAAGAGAAAAACAAATACCGTATGCTAACACATATATATGGAATCTAAGAAGAAAAAAAGGTCATGAAGAACCTAGGGGTAAGATGGGAATAAAGACACAGACCTACTAGAGAATGGACTTGAGGATATGGGGAGGGGAAAGGGTAAGCTGTGACAAAGTGAGAGAGTGGCATGGACATATATACACTACCAAACGTCAAACAGATAGCTAGTGGGAAGCAGCCGCATAGCACAGGGAGATCAGCTGGGTGCTTTGTGACCACCTAGAGGGGTGGGATAGGGAGGGTGGGAGATGCAAGAGGGAAGAGATATGGGGACATATGTATATGTATAACTGATTCACTTTGTTATAAAGCAGAAACTAACACACCATTGTAAACAGTTATACTCCTAATAAAGATGTTTAAAAATAAATAAATAAATAAAATAAACTAAAAAGAGGCTGTTCACAGCGGAAGCAGAGAAAAGAAAAAGAGTAGTATTTGCGTCTTGGTTCCTCTTCCCTCTCTTCCTGCTAAGCCCTTCTTCCTGACGCCCCAGGACAGAAAGCAACAGCCTGAAAAATGCCCTGGGATGAGGTACATGGCAGTGCATGGCTTGGCAGTTCTCTAGATCCCTTTGATCCCCTTTGTCAGTCAACTGAAGTGCCTGTCAGGCACTTGAAAGGTGCATTTCACAGCCATTTTTAAGTGATTTGATTTTGATTGGAAACAGCCTTTTTTTTTTTTTTTTTTTTTTACTGTTTCTCAATCATTTCTTTTTTTTATTTTTATTTTATTTTTTAAACATCTTTATTGGAGTATAATTGCTTTACAATGGTGTGTTAGTTTCTGCTTTATAACAAAGTGAATCAGCTATACATATACATATATCCCCATATCTCCTCCCTCTTGCGTCTCCCTCCCACCCTCCCTATCCCACCCCTCTAGGTGGTCACAAAGCACCCAGCTGATCTCCTTGTGCTATGCGGCTGCTTCCCACTAGCTATCTGTTTTACATTTGGTAGTGTATATATGTCAATGTTACTCTCTCACTTCATCCCAGCTTACCCTTCGCCCTCCCCGTGTCCTCAATTCCATTCTCTACGTCTGAGCCTTTATTCCAGTCCTGCCCCTGGAAACAGCCTTAATCTGGTCCTTGGTTTCCAGGACATCTATGACCCGAGACTGTCATACTCAGTCGGTGGTGGTGCAGGGTTCATGGGAATGGGACCTGGCTTTCATAAAGCCTACCTTCCTTCAGCAGGCATGCTGAGGCTTCAGGATAGGGGGAAAAACTGAGAGGGCCAGACTGAGAAGGCAGAAGTGCTTTCTACAAGTGCCGCTCTGCATCCCTACAGAAGGAATTCTTAATTTGACTACTGGGAGAGGGGGCGTATGCCTACAGACAATAATGAGATCAAAGGAACCTGGAAGGGTTTGCAAACGGATCTGGAGAGGAGAGAGTCACGCACACCTTAGTTATTTCCTAGCTTCCTAGATAGACAGCTGCAGCTGATGGGGCTAACAATCCAGTTCTAACAGGGTGGGTGGCACTGTGAACTCCCTACCCCTTTCCAAGTAATAGTTCTACTTGGGGAGAGCTAGGCTTTCTCAGGTAATTTTGGAAAAGTCCAGTTGTGGTTAGCTCAGAAGTTGACAGTCTTACTTTATTTTGCTCTCACATGATTACGTTGAGTTCATTCCTCATATATAACCAAGAAAATAATAAATTTTCCCAACTGTTTTTTTTTTAATGTTTTTCTTCATGACGCAGCCCAATGCCCAAACTCCCATGTTAATATAAAAGGTGAGAGAGAAAACAGATCAATATTTGTAATTTGCTACAAACACACAGTGGCTTGTTTAAAGACAGCAGCAGAAAAGGGTAAAGTGCAGAGAGGGAGAGACTGCCCAAGAGTAAACTTGCTGCATCTCAAAATCCTACAGGGAAAAGCAATGAACCACAGCTACATTAAAGGAAACATATATCCTTCCAAACCAGGCGCAGGGTAGGGAGATGGCTAGACCAGGGAGAAGAGCATAAATCCAATGGGAGTAGAACGACATACAAATGACCTCATTCAAACTCTCTGCAGAAAGACAGCATCCTCTACAGTGCAGGGGAGTGGCTGGTCCAGGGTCCTGGAGTACTCCAGACTGAAGTTCAAGCCCCTGGTCTGTTACTTACCAGATCTTGGGAAGGTTACCCTCTGTCAACCCGTTTCCCCCTCTGTACAATGGGAATACAGTGCCTACTATTCAAGGGCTTGTGAATCTGAATGAGATAATCCATGTGAAGTGCCGGCACTAAGGGGTAGTTGGCTTCAAATGCCTCTCAGAGGTGGCAGAGGTCTCCTTCTCTAGGGCCAACTGTGTGCTGGTTATTGATCTTGGTAAGTGGAGGAAATCCTGTTTTGGTTTTTCTATTTCCATTTTCTAGCATTTTAAAGATGTGCAACCTCACTCCTAAAACAAATGCAAATTAAACTACCCTGAAATGGCATTTTTCACCCATCAGGTTGGCTAACATCCTAAAGTTTGATAACAAACTCTGATGTAGAAGCTGTTAAGTCTCGGGTACTCTCAAACTGCCAACTCAATGTAAACTGGTACAACCACTAGGAGGGTAATTGACAATATGTCAAAATTACAAATGCACAAACCCTTGGTGTACATACAATATTAGCCATTAAAGGATTTTTTCTAACATCCAGAGATTAGAAATCACCGAAATATACAGAAACATGGGGGCATTTAATTAAATTATGTTACATCCATTCCATAGACTACTTTGTAATAGCTTAGTAAAGGTAGTTCTTTTTGTATTGGTATGAGAATTCTCCAAGATCAATTTTAAGTTAAAGAAAAAGCAAGGTGCAGTTGAGTGTCTGTAATATGCTACATTTTGTTTACCCAAAAAGGAAGTAAATAAGAATACTTATTCACATTTGGCTTATATAACTGTACAGAAACTGTGGAAGATACGTAAGAAACTAAAAAAGTACATACCTATATGGTGGGTGGTAACTGGCCTGGTGGGGGACAGGCAAGGGAAAGAGACTTCTCAACATCTATACCTCTTTATTCTTTTAAGGTTTCAAATCATGCCATTGTATTACCCATCAAAAATTAATCAGGTAATAATTTTTAAAATTCAGTTTTCTGGAAAATACCTCTGTATTTTGTGGTCAGTCTTATGGGCTTGAACCTAGCTCTGTCAGGGTCATCAGGGTCATCTGTGCTTATTAAAAGATATTTTTCATGGAGTTGCTTCTTTGTGTCCCAATCCTTGGTCACTCGGAGAGAACTAAAACAGGCACTGCTTGTCTCTTCAGCAAGTGGTGCTGGGAAAGTTGGACAGCTGCATGTAAATCAATGAAGTTAGAACACACGTTCAGACCATACACAAAAATAAACTCAAAATGGCTTAAAGACTTAAACATTAAGACATGACACCATAAAACTCCTAGAAGAGAACATAGCAAAACATTTTCTGACATAAATCATACCAATGTTTTCTTAGGTCAGTCTCTCAAGGCAATAGAAATAAAAGCAAAAATAAACAAATGGGACCTAATCAAACATACAAGCTTTCGCACAGCAAAGGAAACCATTAAAAAAAAAAACAAAAAACCAAAAAAACCTACAGAATGAAAGAAAACATTTGCAAATGATGTAACTGACCAGGGCATAATCTCCAAAATGCACAAACAGCTCCTACAACTCAACAACGAAAAAAACAAACAACCCAACTGAAAAATGGGCAGAAGACCTAAACAGACATTTCTCCAAAGAAGACATACAGATGGCCAGTAGGCACATGAAAAGATGCTCAACATCGCTAATAATTAGAGAAATGCAAATGAAAACTACAATGAGGTACCACCTCACACCAGTCAGAATGGCCATTATCAAAAATTCTACAAACAGTAAATGCTGGAGAGGGTGTGGAGAAAAGGGAACCCTCTTACACTGTTGGTGGGAATGCAAATTGGTGCAGGTACTATGGAGAACAGTATGGAGGTTCCTCAAAAAACTAAAAGTAGAGATGCCATTTGATCCAGCAATCCCACTCCTAGTCACATATCTGGAGAAAACTCTAATTCGAAAAGATACATGCACCTCACTGTTCACTGCAGCACTATTTACAATAGCTAAGACATGGAAGTGACCTAAATGTCCGTCAACAGAGGAATGGATAAAGAAGATGTGGTACATATATACAATGGAATATTACTCAGCCATAAAAAAGAGAGAAATAATGCCATTTGCAACAACATGGACGGACCTAGAGATTATCACACTAAGTGAAGTCAGAAGGAGAAAGACAAATACCATAGATATCGCTTATATGTAGAATCTAAAATATGGCACAAATGAACCTATCTACAAAACAGGAACAGACTCATGGACACAGAGAATAGACCTGTGGTTGTCAAGGGGAAGGTGGGGAGGGAGAGGGATGGCCTGGGAGTTTGGGGTTAGTAGATGCAAACTATTACATTTAGAATGGATAAACAACAAGATCCTACTATATAGCACAGGGAACTATAGCCAATCTCCTGGGATAAACCATAATGGAAAAGAATATAAAAAAGAATGTATATAAGTGTATAACTGAGTCACTCTGCTGTACAGCAGAAATTAGCACAACATTGTAAATCGTAATTTCTGCTGTACAGCAGAAATTAGCACAACATTGTATACGTCAATAAAGAAAAAATAAAATAAAATAAAACAGGCACTGCTTTCTCTGAAGGGGGCAGGAGTACTCACCAGGTGAGGATAGAGCAGTGTGCAGTGCAAACCAAGTTTCTGACCTTACCTCTGCCTCTAACTGCTTGATTGACCTTGATTGGACAACTTGCTTCCTTTGCCTGGGCCTCAGTTTACCAGTTGGTAAATTAAGGATGTTGCTCTAGAATTTGTTCCTTTTGGATATTAAATTTTAAGACAAATATCAAATGACATTTGCCCTGTTTCCACTTAGTCCCTAACGTCCTTTGATTTCTTCACCACATGCCTCCTTTTTCAAACATTTACTAAGTATCTATTATGTGCCCTGTATGGTGCTAGGTGCTTTAGGAATACAAAGATGAAAGACAAAGACCTTGCCATCAAAGAGTTCATGGTTTGGGGAAAGAGCAAGGCAAAAGGCAATTATAATACAAAGGGAAAGTTCTTGCATTAACTAAATCCTACCAAAAAAGCTCTCACAAATACAGAATGCCAATATGACCCAAAGGAGCATGGAGTGTCTGGGATGACCGCAGTCTCTGTAAGTAATAAACCAAACGCCTCTTTTCCCCTAAACCCACATATCCCTGCTGCCTTAAAACTTGAACATATTTGATTCCTTTTCCCTACTCTTTGGCTTCTTTCCTGGCCAACTTTCATTCTTTCCTTTTGCTTCTGCTGCCCTCACGTTCCTCAAGACCCTCTTCATCTCTTGCGTGGGTTGATCCTGTAACCTCATTACTGGTCTTTTACCACTCCCATTTCCTCTTAATCCTTTCTATCATATATGTACTTGCCAGGTGAGTATTCCTAAAATATTTCATCCCATTTAGTCTTCTGAACAAGCAATCTCTGAATATGAAAATGGGAAATGAGCAAAATGAATGGTGAACCCTTGCTATTCAGCATTTGGATAATAAGAGCTCTCTAATGCATTTTATTTCCACAGATCTTCTATACAGTAAGGAATGATGAATGGTGACCCCTCAAGGCATTCTAAGATCTTGAGGTTCCTACTTAACATCAAAGAAAAATACCAGTTTGATCCAGTTTAGTGATAGGCATTTTATTGTATTCTAATTGTATTGTATGTGTGGTAACATTTTATTAGCCAGTGTATTTGAAGAACCAGGAAGCCCAGTTCCATAAGTCCTAAAGCAGAGTTTATACTACCTAATTAATAATTTTGTACCGCAAGCAATTTTGAAGATTGTGGATTTGTACATTTTGTCAGTGGAGACACCAAGTTGATTCTGATTTTAAAAATCAGAAGAGATTTATCATTGTACCTTACATGTGATTTCTATTAAGTTGTTACCACCCCCTCAAAAGAAAAAAACCTCAGCAGCAGATGCATAACAGCTACAAATAATCACCAATAACAAATCTACACAGACTAGAATAAATATCATTATAATCACCTGTTCAGTAAAAAAAAATGTAAAACAATTGGGTAAATTGCTTAGCAGATTATATGATGGCTGTTTGGGAATTTTAAATGTGTCTCAACGGAAGTGCAAATATTTATCTTTTCTATTTCTCAGTGTAATAGGTAGTCAATAAACATTTCCCTGGAATGTGCAGCTACCTGCAGTGTCACTCACAGGAATTTAATTCATTTGCGAATCCTTTCCCACTGTCTGGGGATGATGTGCTTCCACCCTGACTATTGGGGTCCAAAGGTGATCAAATGTATTTTTTCCTTTGATACTTGGACAGTCCCTAACTTACCTTAGTGTCCTGCAAGGCACTCAATACTCTTACTCAACGCAGAGAAAAAATGGATATTTTAACCAGAAAGCTCGGGGAATTACAATTTGGAAAGCAAGGAGGACCATGGCTTTACTTACACTTATCAGGATTTCCCTTGGTGGGGGTATAAAAATGCCAATTCACAGCCACATTTGAGGAAATGACACTACCTTCAAATGGCAAAATTATAAGTTATTGTTTAATTTCAGACTGCCTGTGTTAGCCCCTTTATCCCCATCTTTGAGGTCAGAATCTTGCTAATTGTCCCTTGGTCTTTCAAAGCCAGCAATTCTGACACTGATCCACGTTCAGTGGGCCCCTCACCCCTCAGCAGGTTCACTCTGACCCTGCGAGGACCCAGGCTGCTGGGAGCCTGTTGGAACTCTGTCCAGGCAGAGCTTTGGGGGTCTGGGGAAAGCCCCTTCTCTGTGGTTTCTTATCCTCTCCCTGCTGAAGCTGGCAGAGGAAGTGCTCTTGCTTCCTCCTTATACCTTCTCTTTCTAGCCAAGTACCAAAGCCATGCAGAAACATCAGGGTGGGTGCCACCACCACTGCCAACCACCACCAGCCCTAGAGATCACTGATCTCAGCTAGGCAGTGTCAACAGCCCATTATAAAGACAATGCAGCAGCCTGGCTTCTACAGAAGGGCCAGATCTCTCTCATTTCCGAGTCTTTGCAAATGCTGGTCCCCCTGCTTAAACACCCCTGCCCCCCCCATTGTCTTACAAACTCCCACTCATCCTCTGTGATGCTGCAGCATGCTATTACTTCCTCCAAGGAGCTTCTCTTAATCACAGCTTCTAAACCAAGTCCCATAGGGTTTATCACAAGACAAACAATTGCTTGTTTGTTTTCCCTACTAGACCTAAACTCCTAAGGCCCTCAGACTGCACCTGTATTGCCCACCATTGTATGCTCAGTGCTTAGCATGATGCCTGACTTACAACAGGCCACAAAACAAAGATTTGGGGGATAAATGGATGAGGGACCAAGGGAATGAACGAAGGGTCAAATGTATCACACCACCGCGTGATTGACTATGATTTAGTCAATATCAAGGAGCGATCACATCCATTAGCATTGTTAAAGAAAGATTTATAGAATATGCTGTTGAGTGAAAAAAAAAGTTAGCTATAAAAATGCATGAGTGTTAGAATCACATTTATAGAAAATTATATTTCTCAGAAAAGATAGAAAATGCACTATCTGGAAGCTGTTTACCAAAATGTTAATTAATATTGGGATCGAGACATTGGGGGAGATTTTTAAAAATTTCTTCTTTAAACATCTCCATATGCTTGACTATCTCATATAAGAATAAGTCAGATTTATAATAAAACCTCCTAAACAACACTGCCAATTTTGGAAAGATAAACAAATGCAAACGTTTGTGTTTTGTTCTTCTGAAGGTTGCAGGATTGAAGTGTAGCTACTTGCCATCAGGAGTCATGAGCACAGCAGTGTAATCAGAGCGCAGGGGTGGAAAAATTTTCCCTTCTTCCCTTCTAGGTTCTTTCACTGGTCTAATAATTAAATTGATACAAGACAGATTAACAGGAGAAAAACAAATTTAATTTTATATGTACGGGCTCTCCAAAGATATGATGAGCCCCAGGAGCAAGTCAGGCAATTGAGATTTACATGCCATCCTGAACTAAGGAATGTGAAAGGGGCCTGGGGCTTCAAAGGGGAGGAGCTTAAGTCACAGGATGTTAAGAGCAGATGATTGGTAATTAGAAGTTTGCTCTTCCACGTAGAGAGGTCTTTCAGATTAGAAAAGTTCTCTGCCAATAGCTTTCTTTCTGGTGTAGGACCCCTGTCTAAATTCTGTTAGGTAGTTAAGGGAGAGGTAGAAGTTTCTCCTGAGTCTTTGGGGTCTTGATTGCCTTCAGCTCAAAACAATCCACATACTAAAGTGGCATATTTTGGGGTGGCATACTCTGCTTCCCTTCAAGAGCTTGTGGGGAGCACAGGAAGTAGCGTTTACATGGAGTGCCTGGAGAGAAACAGGTTCTCCACATACCTAATACATGCTTCCTAATTAAGAGTTTGTTTTCCTCATCTGTCCAGGAGATTTCTGCTGGTTTCCAATTAAAAACACAAAAAAGCCAAAATGAAAATAACAACTATGTGTTTCCTATGGTTTGGATGTCCTTTTTTATTGTCTGAAAAATATGTAACTGATCCCAGATGTGATATCTCAATAGTTATCATTTGTATTTTTAGCTTCTTTTTTTCCTCCCTTCCCCTCACCCCCTACCACTCTCAAAATAAAATGCAGATAATCCTGTCTGTACTCTAGTACTGGAACTGAGGTTTTGAAATCTGTCTGTGTGAGCTACACACTACACTTGGCTGACTACTGACATCCTCTTATTGCTAACAAGGAAGCTAATAAACGCTAAATACCCCAATTATAGAAATTTACCCTTGTGTGTAATAGCAAGAGGGAAAAAGAAAAGAAAAAGAAAACAACCTAATTCTGCTTTAGTAGGGAATAACTAAATAAAATTTGGTGCTATGCTGTTATGGACAATGAAATAGGAGTTTAAAAGAAGGGAGCCAGAACTGTCTTAGCAACACAGGGAAATATCCAAGACATATTGTTGAGTGTGAAAAGCAAATCGCAGCATGAAACGCAGTGATGATTCTATTTACAAAACAAACATACACACAAAACCACACTCCTATATCTATTTTACAGGAACATATGTATGTAAGTACATAGAAAATTCTGGAAGGACACAAAAAGGTGAAAAAGCTGTTACCTTTTGGTAGGACAGCAGAATCTTGGGTGAGGACAGGGATTGAGATCAAACTGGACTTCAGTGTTATTTAAATTATTTGAATTTTTATAAGGCGAATGTAATTATATATTATTTTTATAGCCAAAAAATTAGTTTATAAAATTATATAGCACTTGTACAGTGCCTAAGTATTGCCTGGCACAAAGTACACATCCAACAAATGGTAGCTGCATTTATTATTTTAAAAAATAAACAAGCAACGCTGATTGAATTAACTGTAAACGTGCATATAACTACGTGCCAAAAATTATGTTTATCAAAGGTGTGTGTTAGCAGAGAAATTTCATTTGCCCATTTATGTACTTTTTAATCCAAAAAGTAGAAAGCGAGACGGATAATAAAACATTAGGCAGTGATGCTATCAGGAAGCAAACTGCCTCAGAGCTTCTCAAAGAACACACATTTCTATTCCAGCCTAAGCAAAGTCACATTTCACCTTTGCATCCCTCTTAATGGGCTATTGAGGCTGAAAGAGTATTTTAAATATTCCATTCACTCCCCAGAGGAACCAATATGACATTTCCACGGAAAAGAAACTTTACACCGTATTACCTCTTAGAAGTATGTAAGCTCATGACTGTACAATTTGATAACTGAGAAATCCAATGGCTCTCTCTGAGGCAGGGAAAATGGATTTTAGAGGAGATGGAATTTGGGCAATGACTGTGAGGCAGCCGGTCAATAGCTCTAAGAGGACAGATTGATTGCATGCAGGAGTGAGCCGAGGAGGTGGAGAGGGTCTGGGAGTGGATGGGAGAAACCAGGCTTCTGGTTGGTTGCCTCTTGCTGCTCAGCTATAAGGGGCTGGAGGAAACTGTCTGCTTCAGCCTCTTTCTCACTGAGTCCCTGCATCCAAATGTGGGCCATTTCCCTTTCTCCAGGTTAATGTTCTCTAGCCCTTGAGTGCTTTCACCCTGATGAAATGTGTGGGGATAAGTTATAAAGTGGTGGCTCTAGTAATTTGTTATGAATAATGATCAAGATACTGCAATGTGCAAATGACTTTTTCTTTTCTTAAATTAATTGAGGTTCATGGTTAATTTTTTTAGCAATGGCAGTCTTGCCCATTTGCTTTTCAATTTGCTTTCTTTAATGGGTGATAAAGATCCACTATCTGTCTTACTTATACTACAGTAAAGATTGAGAACCTCTGATTCAGAAAATGGGTCAAAGTTCTCTCTCTTCTGGAGCCAAGCAGACCATGATTCAGACTGAATCTGCCACTCCCTAGCCATGAAATACTGGGCAGGTGATAAAAGCTGTCTGAGGTTCAATTTCTTTCTCTGCCAAACAGGGGCCATAAGGCAGCTGTGGCAGCCCCAGAACATTGTGGGCACTCAATACCTAGCTGTCCCTGCCCCCTGGAACACATGTCCCAAATGGACCTATTGAGCATCCCTTCATGTGCCCATAACTTGCTCCTGACTTTATTTCCCAGATGGTTCAGTAAGTCAGTAATAATAAACTCCAGTACTTTTTATACTTCTATTTCCCTATTTGAATTTCATGGTGGGTCCTTCCTGTCTTCCTCCAGCTTCCAGCCCTTCCTGATTAATTCTCCTGTGTTTGAGTTCTACAAGACCATACATACTATCCTTACTGGAAAATACTGGTGACAAGAGTCAGGGAACTGTCTTACTCATGCAACAAGAGATTCTGATTTCCAGACTTAACTCACATCCTACTAAACATAACTGAAAGCCAAAAACTTTCCACATAGTTATTGTAGGCATGTCACTTTGAGGCCACCTGTTCAGAAGGCCAGTGTGTCTGGGCATTTTGGATAGAAAGAGAAGTGACCTGAGCCTATTGCCCTTATCCTAGTGTTAGAAACAAGGAAATTTACTGGTGAATTTATATCAAATGGAGCAATAGGCCAGTCTGGAGCCTGACTCACTGCCATTGGATTCCTCTTCTCCTCACTGTCCTGATGGAATTCTGAAAGAGGACTTCCACTTCTGGGTATGACTGACTAAGACATTCCCCTTCTCCTGCAGAAAACAACTACTAATCCTGGATGTAACTGAAAAGCCAACTGCCTGAAGGTGCTGGAAAATGAACAGAAGCAGACTGACTGGTGAGGAGTGCATGCTAGCTTGGAGGAGGGAGCCAGAGAGCTATACAAATAAACTCCCACCTCCAAGGCTTTTAGCGTGGGGCTAAGCTGCATACACAGAGCAGGTAGGGTTGCATGAAACAAACAAACAAAAAACCCTATAGTTTTTCTGGCCTGGGGAACCAGAAAAGTGAGCCTGGGCACTCACAGGTGCTAAAGAGAGTGAAGGACCCTCAAAAGGGAAAGAGCCAGATGGGGGATCTCTCAGCTCTGTTTACCCCTATCTCTGTATAACCCCTGAATGACTCAGGCACAGAACAGATTCAGAGCACCTAAGCTAAAAACAAAAAATCTGCATTAAGACCAAAGTTGCTGCCTCCAAAAATAGAATTTGCAAGCCAAACCCAGCCAAGAAAATTACTCACTAAAACAAAAGAAGAAACACAAATTGGGTAAAAATAATAGATTCCAAAATTCTCATAACCAAACATTCATAATGTTCAGGATATAATCTGAAATTACATGACTTTCAGAGAACCAAGAAAATGGAGCATATTCTCAAGAGAAAAGTCAACTGAGTCCAAATCTAAGATGAGCTAAATGTTGAAACCAATATAAAAGGATTTTAAAGCACTAAATAACTATTCTCAATGATGCAAAACAAAACATGTTTCAATAAAGGAACACCTCAGCAGAGAATAAAAATAATAAAAAAAGAAAGAAATGGAAATTCTAGAACTGAAATATGCAATTTCCAAAGTTAAAAAAAAATTCATGGGATGGACTTAATAGCCAAATGGACATGACAGAGCAAAGAGTAAGTGAACTTGAAGATAGATTAATTGAAATTATACAAGATGAAGAAGAAAGGTTGAGAAAGAAATTAACAGAACCCTATGGACCTATTAGATGATATCAAGGCGGAAGCATACATATATTTGAAATGCGACAGGAGAAGAGAGTGTCAAGGTGCAAAAAAATATATTTGAAGTCAACAATAACAATAAAGTAACCAAGAAAATCCCTAGTATTTAGGAGTTAAACAACAAGTATAAACAACCTTTGGTTCAAAAAAGAAATCACATGAGAAATTAGATAATATTGAACTGAATGATAATAAAAATACAAACATCAAAAATCTTGGGATGCAGCTAAAGCAATGCTTAGAGGAATGTTATTAGTTTAAAAGGCTATATTAGTAAGAAAGGACTCAAATTGATGATCTAAACTTCCATCTTAAAAAACTAGAAAAAGAAGAGCAAACGAAACACAAAGCAAGCAGACAGAATGAGATAAAAACAAAAGAAGTTAATAATAACAGACCCAAGAAAAAACAGAAAACTTGAACAGACCTAAACTACATAAGATAATTTATAGACATACTTATATATGTAAAAGACCCAAAATAATCCACAGAGAAATAATTAGAATAATAATTGAGCTTAGAAAAACTGTTGGTTATAAGATCAGAACATAAACATTAATTGCATTTCTATGTATCCGTTAAAAAGTGAAATTTTAAAAGAAACAATTTACAATAATGTTAAAAGTACCAAATATCTATGAATAACTTATGTGTAAAAGCTTCACATAAAAAACTGTAAACATTACTGAGAGAAATTAAAGAAGACCTAACTAGAAAAAGAGATGTGCCATGTTCCTGGATTTGAAAACTCGGTATTATACAGAAATCAGTTCTCTCCCAACTTCATCTATAAATTTAATGAAATTCCAACCAAGACCCCAACAGGTGTGTGTGTGTGTGTGTGTGTGTGTGTGTGTGTGTGTGTGTGTGTATAACTTGACAAACTGATTGTGAAATGTATACAGAAATTTTTAAAAAGAAAAGCCAAGAAACTTGAAGAAAAAAATGAAAAGACAGGGTCTACTTGATATCAAGATCTGCTGTAAAGTTACAATTGTAAAATTACTACAGTAATTTTTACTATGTGGTATTGAATCTAGGAGAGACAAATAACTTGATGGAATAGAATAGAGAGCTCAAAAAGAGATCCATGTATATATAGACACTTGATTAAGGTAAAGGGTAACATTGCAGAGCAGCAGGGGAAATGATGGGCTTTTTAATATATGGTGACTGGCATCACTGGATATCCAGTGGGGGGACCCTAGACCTTACCTCACACATACATAAAAAGCAATCCCTATTTAGACTGTAGATCTAAATATGAAAGGCAAAATAACAAAGCTTCTAGAAAATAACAGGAGAATTTCTTTGTGACCTCAAGGTACAGAAAGATTTCTTAGCCAGACACCAAAAACACTCACCATTGTAAAAAAAAAGAATGATAGTTCTGACTGCCTTAAAAGTAAGGACTTCTACCATCAAGAGACACTCCTATGGGGATGCAATGGCAAGCTATGGAGTAAGAGAAAGTATTTGGAACACAGTAAATAACAAACTATATCCAGAATACATAAAGAGTTCTTACAAATAAATAAAATAGATAATGCAAATTTTTAAAAAAAGAAAGATTTGAGCAGGTGATTCACAAAAGAAGTTATCCCAATAGCTAAAATCCACATGAAAAAGCGCTTAACAACATTAGTCATCAGGAAAATGCTAATTAGCAGCACAAGGAGATACCACTGTTTACTCACCAGAATGTTACACAACAATGAAAACAAACACGTTCTCCACACAACAAGATGGCTGAATCTCACAAACATACTGTTGAGCAAAAGGAATCAGCTGTACAACAGCACATGCTAGATGATTCCATTTATTAAAAAAACTTTAGGGCTTCCCCGGTGGCGCAGTGGTTGAGAATCTGCCTGCCAATGCAGGGGACACAGGTTCGAGCCTTGGTCTGGGAAGATTCCACATGCCGTGGAGCAACTAAGCCCGTGAGCCACAACTGCTGAGCCTGCACGTCTGGAGCCTGTGCTCCGCAACGGGAGAGGCCACGACAGTGAGAGGCCCGCGCACCGCGCTGAAGAGTGGCCCCACTCGCCGCAACTGGAGAAAGCCCTCACACAGAAACGAAGACCCAACACAGCCAAAAATAAATAAATAAATAAATAAAAAGAACATGTAAAGTTGTGAAAAAAAAAAAACTTTAAAATAGACAATACTAAACTGTAGTGAACTGGGATAAACTGAATTGATAAAACTATAAAGAAAAGTAATGAACTGACAACTATCAAAGTCAGGATGGTAGTTTTCTTTTGGGGCGGGGGGTGTGTGGTGGTGAGGAGAGAGATTAGGCAGGAACCTGAAAGGGAACTTTGGGGATGCTGGCAATGTTCTATTTCTTGACCTGGATATTGATTATATGTTTGCCTGTCTTATGATAATGTATTGAGTTGTATATATTTTCTTTACATTTTTCTACATGTGTGTTATATTTCATAATGAATAAGTAAAAAATTTAAAAGAAAAGAGTGAATGGGCGGGCTTCTTCCTTCCTTCCCTGATGGAGGAGGAGGGCTACTCAGTACAGACAGCAGAGGGAAAATAGGGCTCCCGGTCATTGTGGAGACACCACATCAGTCCTGGACTGCCTACCTCTGAACTCCTTTCACCCAACAGACAAACCAACCCCAATCTTGTTTAAGTCACTATTTAGGGGATCTCTGTTCCTTGCAGCCAAACCTAATCCTAACTTCTACAAGATAAGATTTGGGTTCAATTCAACTCACACATGGCAAACACCTATTAGACATCAGGCCCAGTGCTTAGTTCCGGGGACAGCAAGAGGAATAATGAACTTACAGACTACAGGGGATCAAGAAAAAGTGAGACACACAATAAGAGATCACAGAGAAGCCTTTAGCCCATTATGATTTGAACTGCACTACAGTCAATTCTCTATTTCCTGGAAGAGCTTAGATCAGCTGCGAAATGTCCAGTTGCTACCCTGTAAGCTTCTCTTGCGCTACGGATGCTGGTCTTACATTCACTGCCCCAAAGTGAAGGTGTTTTTATTAAAACTGGCTGTAGGCCAACTCTCTGCTTAAAATGGGCTTCTTGGGCCTTTTCAACTCTCCTTGGATCCCAAGCACAGTCAGACGAGGACCCTGAAAGATTTATTTTTCAGAACTGAGCTTCATGTTGCTTCATGTGTGGGGCATTGGGGTCTCGAACTGAACACTGGGCAGAAAGTGAGGAGAGGTCACGCTCATTTCCAGAATCAGATGAAGCCCAGCTTATTTTAAAGTGAGCTATGAAGCAAATCAAAGTTGTTTTTAAATACATACATCCAATAAGTCAGTTGGATTCAGGACTAAACCTGTATCTTTTCTAGAATTATTCAACCAGAAAATCAAAATATTCCCTAAACTGAATCTGAATTGAATTGTACTGTTATTTCATTTGGTTCAAGTCCTCGCATTGCGGAAGGAGCAGAGGGCCGTGTTTGTGCAGGGGGAGCTTAAGAGACGGAGCGTATGTGGGTGGCAGAAGATTCCAGGAGCCTGCTTGTGTCTGGAATGTAAAACAAAACCCTGTCAGGGATCTGACATGTAGCAGCTCCAGCTGCACGCTAGCAATTCAGCCATCAAAGGGGAAGATGACCTATATTTGTCTGTACAGACTTTGCATTTGCCATTTAATCAGTGTTCCAGAAATCAGCTGCGGTTCAGGGAAGAGAGCAGAGAGTTTGGTCTTGTGCTTAATGCTCCCACAGATGGGCAGCCTACCTGACAGGTATGACTTGTTACTCTGAGAATGCAGTGTTTTCTTCTTGAAATACACTCCTCAGGCATAGTAAAGAAAGCGCCATGGTGTTCCAAACGCTCAACAGTAGGTGTAGCGTTTGATCAAGGGAAGGTTTCACCAGCACAGACACCTTGGCTGGGAACACAATGTATTGTAATTCAAATGGATTCAGTCCTTCTTAGGGAATCCGGAGCTTTGCAAAGAGGTATAAGAGGAGGGAACAAATGGCTGCTAAGAGCAACATGCAGAAATAAAACTAAAAGCTGTGTCACAGCATCTTGTCCCTGTGAACCTCACAGTTTCCTAAAATCAGAAATAAATTTGACTCAGGCTGTGCCAGGGCTTCAGGGCAGAAATCCAATGGGCAGGCCCTCTGCCCCAGTCCCACCTGCCAGAGCCACAAAGACCAGAGTGAAAGGTGAGCCGGGCATGGTGTGATGAGCTCCTGATGACGTCACCGTGGGGATGGTTCGGAACCACCACCCTTCATGGATGGACCACTTCATATCACACCTCACACTGTGTGAGGCACTGAGGGTGGGATTCGAGAAGGACAAGGATGTGTCATCATTTTCCTCCAGAGTATGTCCTCGTACAGGGGAATGCCAGACAGAATGGTTGAGGCCCTGAATGTCCAGCCCCTAGAGTTTTCTCACATGTGTTCCTGGCTTTGAGACTGCTGAGATGGATTAGCTAATGAAGATATGCAGAAGGAAAACATTAGGATGACCCAGTGGCCAGAGGGCCATGTCCTAATCTCACCTTGTAGCTCCAAAGATAGAACAAGGCAGGGAGAAAGTGGCCATATCGCCCCCCTGTTTTAAAACCCTTGGTGTCTTCCGATGCTCTCTGAATCAAGCCTAACATCCTTACCTCGCCTCCAAAGTCTGCATACATCTCCTGCTTGGTCACCCTCTGTCTTCCCCACCACAACACCATTGATTGCTCACCTAGGGCCTTTGTACCTCTAGCTCAGATTCTGCCTTTGTCCTGGTCAACTCACCCTAATCCTCACAACCTGGTTGGACTGTCACTTCACTGGGGGATCTTCCCTCAAGCCTTCTCTACCCATTTCAAGTCCCTGATCCACTGGCCTACTGTTGTTCCCTTTCCACTGCCTTCTTAGCACTTACTACAATGATAATTATATTTGTACAATTATTTGTAGACCATCCTCTCTGCTGGGTGGTAAGCTTTGTTAGGTCAGGGATGTATTTTTACACACCACCATATTCCTCCACACCCTAGCACAGTACCTGGCTCATAATCATAACAACAGTTAACATTTGTTGGATACTTTCCACCTTTTTAACCCATTAATTTAATCCTCATAATCACCTATGAGATAAATACCACTGGGACACTCTCTTTGCAGATGGGAGTTTGAGGAATTGAGAGGTTAAGTAACCTGCTCAAGGTGACCCAGCCAGCAAATATCTGAACAAGAATTTAAACCCAGATAGTTGACCTTCAAAGTCTGTGGTCTCAGCAACTACACTGCAGTGGCTCAAAAAAAGATGTGTCAGATGAATGAGTTTATAGAAGAATGAATGAAATTAAGGTTGCATAATGTTTGTGAGACTAACTGGACAACAGAGGTAAGTGTGGGAGGGGCGTTTTTTCTCCCCCTGATAGGCAAGCTAACATTTATTGTATGTTTATCGCAAGCCCGCTCCCTTGCTTTGCTGATAAAAAAACTGAGGCTTAGCGAGTTTACTAACAGGTCACAGAGCTAACAAGTAGCAGAATTTGGATTCCAAACCCTTTGAAACACTGTATTATTCTGCCTCCCACAAAAATCAGGAATAACAAATGCTGGTACAAGAATGAAGGGAGAGCACCACACTTGTAAATTTCAGTCATGTGCAGCCAGGCACACAGACAAAGCCCTTTCAAATGAAAGGGTGAAGTGGATGGGATTTAGATTCCTTTCTTCCCTTCCTTTACGAATTCAACCCAAGTTAAGGCATAGAAAACGGCCATCTCAGAAGCCCTTGGCATCTCAGAGCAAGAGACTGCTATATAGGGCTTCCCTGGTGGCGCAGTGGTTGAGAATCTGCCTGCCAATGCAGGGGACACGGGTTCGAGCCCTGGTCTGGGAAGATCCCACATGCCGCGGAGCAACTAGGCCCGTGAGCCACAATTACTGAGCCTGCGCGTCTGGAGCCTGTGCTCCGCAACAAGAGAGGCCACGATAGTGAGAGGCCCGCGCACCACGATGAAGAGTGGCCCCCACTTGCCGCAACTAGAGAAAGCCCTCGCACAGAAACGAAGACCCAACACGGCCATAAATAAATAAATAAATAAATAAAATTAAAAAAAAAAAAGAGACTGCTATATAGATAGTAGGTATTCCATCTCCTCCTTTTGTGAGGTCGTACCTCCTTCCCCACATCCTGACCCCTCTTCTCCCAGCTGCTCATACAGGTTTCCCCAGCTTCTCTCACCAGTTCTGGCGCATGGATAAGGACTCAGCAGTCAGCCCTCCTGGGTTGACAGAGCTCACCTTTGTGGGCAGGCAGGTTCTGCTCTGGGGCACTGGTGCGATGGCTCCTTCATTCATTCAGCAAATGTCAGCTGAGCGCCTGTGACAGAGTGGAGAGTGTTGGGGATACAACAGTACAATCACCGCCACCACAGAAACACAGCCACAAAGCAAATGGTTACATAGTTGATTATGGAATGCTGGGACAAGATGACATAAAGTGTCACCTGAAAGATGCCTTCCCTTCTCTATCCTGTTAGCCACTAGTCCCTTCCTCCAACCAAATACCCCCATTATAGAAGAGCAAGCTCATAGCTGATAACCAGAGAGGTTAAATCCTTCGTCTCCTAAATGACAAGAGATATACTTCCTAGGGCCAGACTCTCCCAATCTGTGCCAAGTAGAAAATAAAGCACAAATGATTTGGAGGTTTTTGCCACCAAGACAGAGGTTAAAAAAAGACTGGGGGGACTTCCCTGGTGGTCCAATGGGTAAGACTTGGCGCTACCAACACAGGGGGCCCGGGTTCAATCCCTGGTCGGGGAACTTGATCCCGCATGCGTGCCACAACTAAAGATCCCACACCCCACAACAAAGGATCCTGCATGCCGCAACTAAGACCTGGCGCTGAATGAATGAATGAATGGATAACTATTACCGAAAAAAAAAAAGACTGGGAAAGAGAGGAGAGGGGCTTTGGGGAAAATTGACAAGGAGGACAAACTACATCTCTGGGCTGACCCCCTCCTCTCTGGGTGACCTCAAGAGAATGTTCATGGTACCTCGGGAGTGACTATGAACATAGGGTCTGGTACTTGCTTCTCAACTGGTATTTCCTGAGCAGAATCCCTGTGGGGAAATGAGCAAAACAGCAATGACAGTAGATTGGCAGAGTGAGGGAAGAAGGTGGCAAAGCTTGGTCCCTAACCTGCAAGCCCGATCTGGCACAGCAGATTCCTGTGGGCCTAGAGTGGGCAAGAAGGCAACAGGGACATGGGCCAGCGTAGCAGGCAGCACCAAGGTCACTCAGCAGGGCAAGACCAAGCCAGAGAGCATAACAAAGGCTGGTGGAAACTTCTACACCTCCAGTTCCAGGAGGGTGGGGAAGGAGGACCCAGAGAGACACCGATAGGTAGACCCCTCCTCCTCCTTCCTTCTGGTCTTTCTAATGGTGTGAGGTCTTATACAGGTGGCCAACAAGCACATGAAAGGATGCTCAACATCACTCATCTTTAGAGAAATGCAAATCGAAACCACCGTGAGGTATCACCTCACACCAGTCAGAATGGGCTTCATCAAAAAATCTACAAACAATAAATGCTGGAGAGGGTGTGGAGAAAAGGGAACCCTCCTGCACTGTTGGTGGGAATGTAAATTGATACAGTCACTATGGAGAACAGTATGGAGGTTCCTTAAAAAACTAAAAGTAGAACTACCATATGACCCAGCAATCCCACTACTGGGCATACCCTGAGAAAACCATAATTCAAAAAGAGTCATGTACCAGAATGTTCAATGTAGCACTATTTACAATAGCCAGGACATGGAAGCAACCTAAATGCCCATCGACAGATGAATGGATAAAGAAGATGTGGTACATATATACAATGGAATATTACTCAGCCATAAAAAGGAATGAAATTGAGTTACCTGTAGTGAGATGGATGGACCTAGAGTCTGTCACACAGAGTGAAGTAAGTCAGAAAGAGAAAAACAAATACCGGACACTAATACACATATATGGAATCTAAAAAAACGGTACTGATGTACCTAGTGGCAGGGCAGGAATTAAGACGCAGATGTAGAGAACAGACTTGAGGACACAGGTGGGGATGGGTAAGCTGGGACGAAGTGAGAGAGTAGCACTGACATATATACACTACCAAATGTAAAATAGATAGCTAGTGGGAAGCAGTCACATAGCACAGGGAGATCAGCTCGGTGCTTTGCGATGACCTAGAGGGGTGGGAGAGGGAGGGTGGGAGGGAGGCTCAAGAGGGAGAGGATATGGGGATATATGTATTCATATAGCTGATTCACTTTGTTATACAGCAGAAACTAACACAACATTATAAAGCAATTTTACTCCAATAAAGATATATATATATATAAAAGAACTTCCAAAAGGAAAAAAAAAGAAGCTTGGAATCAATTGTATGTGTGTGTGTAAAACCTGGAGGGAGAACTCTCAATTGAGAAAAGTTCCTAAATAATGACAGAATGTAAATTTGACTCAATACCTCGGCAAGATTTTTAAACTACAATTGACTAAAACACTATAGGTTGAACTGAATATAGTGGATTAGGCTAAATGGAATTTTCTCTTTGCCAAACAGAAGCATGAGGGCTTGCCTGAACTGGTCTTTTCCTGCCCTAGAAGCCAGAATTTGTCCCCTACCAGGGACCAGCCCCATCCCTCTCTGCCAGCACTGGCTTAGCCTCTGTGTGTCCAGTGTTGGCCACCTGGGAGTACCACCACTGTATCAAGATGGGCCAAGGCTTTGGGTCTCTGGCTTCAAAATAAGCCCAGTCTCTACACGTGCCAGAGGCTGAGGATATGGGGAGAAGCGAACAAACTAAACTTTCAGGAGCGGTTTATGCATTTAACTCTGCGGATCTAAAAATGCAGCTTGTAGCAAAAAGTGTCCAAAATTTCCAACATGGCTTCTCCAGAGTGAAATAAGAGCTCTCCTCTGCTGAAAAGAATCTCATGTTTCTAATTTTCCTGAGGATACTAATGGAACAAAATGAACCCAACAGGGTGCCCACTGGGCAGGTAGGGCACAGCCTAGGAATTCATTTACATAAGGAATTCATTTACATTCATTTGCTTAGAGACTGAAAAGTCCTCTTACAAGTAATGCTTTGCCATAAAAATGACTACAGGCTCCCTGAAGGCCAGATCCAATAAAATGCAGAAATAAAACAAACCTTCAATCTCCCCTTGCTCCCAGGTTTATCAGGGATGTGAGAAGCAATTGTATGGAGAGTAGAAAGACGGTGGGGTTTGAGAGAGGGAGGAGAGGTGGAAAGAGACGGAGGGGGAGAGCAGGGAGACAGGAGAATTGAAGGCAGATAAGGTAGAGTGGAAGAAAGAATAATGCAGAATACAAGACTTAATTATGCATTCTGGTTTTCCCATCTAAACTGTGATATTACAGGAGGCCCAGTTTTATGCCCATGATGAAATAATAATGATAATATTTATGCTAGAGAAACGAAACTATAAATAGCCTGACTCTCCATCAATAGGAGGCTGGTTGAGGCAATTACAGCAGCAATATATTATGCACAGATTATATTATTAATAAGCTGTTTAGGGTAACATGTGGCTCTTCCAAAGAATATGTTTATTTGGAATACTGACCTAGAGAAACATTTGTGACATCAGAAAGAGTAAGTTTGAGCCCCGTATGATCCCATTTTTACAAAAAACTACAGAAACCCACATACACACTTAGGGGGGGAAATCCCTGATATTTATGAATGTGTTAGTACGAATAGAAAGAAGGGTGTGAGGGGTACCCACAGAACTTAGCAGTGGGTACTTTCTGGAAGGGCGTGTGAGGTGGTAGAAGGGAAGGAAGGAAAAAAAAAGATTTTATTTGCACACTTCTTACTGTTTGACTTATGACGAGCACACATTACTGGAATCTGAGATTAAAAAGAATAATAAAATGGTTAGAAATATTAAATTGCTTAGCATCTAAGATAACAAACAGTACTGAATGATAACAGTAAGCACTGCCTTGCAGCCTATTATGCATCTTGCCCACTGCTGGGTGTGTCAGAAACACCCGTTTGCATCTTACGACAACACTATGCTTCCATTTTACAGACTCAGAAATGCTCAGTAAGTTGCCTAAAATTGCACCACTGGTAAGGGACATAGGTGACTTGAATCCAGGTCTGGTCTACTGCAGAAGCCTTGGGGAAGGATGCAGCTGGAGGGCTGCCTCGTACCAAGAGGTCAAGCTGGAGGCTACGGAACAGGGGCATCAGGTGAGATGGTGAGCAGTTTCCTTCCGAGCCCGGTGGTGGGGCAGAGAGAGTAAGAGCTGTGAGCTGGACTCAGGGTTAGAACTGCTTCCCTCGCATATCAAACTTTAATATCTCAATTCTCAAGGCTGGACTCCACTGAGCGAGCCGCTATTACCCGTCAGCTTCTACACAGCATTTCCCAGGCAACGGGCTGTTGGGAACATTCTATACCTGGAAGCATTTTATCATTGAAGAGTCTTAACCAAGACGCAGTAACACCGCCGAGCTCACTTTCCTACTCCCATGGGCAGGGCTATTAGGGGCACTCAGGTCCAGCTGGAGTGCGGTGTTAGGCAGTCAGGTCTTATTAATGTGGGGTTTTGTGACAATTTCACATAAGCCTGGCTGAAGTTTGCCTCTGCAACATCTGTAGATAAAAGGCTTGCCAGATATCTTGATGAATAAGGAAAACAGACAAGTGAGGATGGAAAACGTTTAACCTACTTGAGAGATTAAAGTGATTTCTTTTGTTTTATTTGTGAAGAACTTAAGCAAGGTGTCTGCCTGAAAATGCCAGCTCCTAAATAGTTGTTATTAATGGCAAATGCAGATTCAGCAAGATTTCTAGGTCATAACTTTTTAGAAGTAGCCAAGTAACTCTAACTGCTTTGAAATAACAGTCTATGTCTCCAACAAGGCTGTTTCCCAAAATGACTAGATATTCTGCAATCAGAGTTGATGATGTCAACATCATCTCTCTGAGACTGAAAATGTGAACCTAGTAGGTGTCTCCATCTTTCCTGCTGTTCATTCATCTCTGTCTTTTAGGATGACCATAGTCCTGGTTTGGGTCTTAGCTTGAAAACTTCAGATTCCTCTGTCTCTCCAGGCCCCAGCAGATGCGAGCCTTACACCGCCTCAAGGAGGAAAAATACCTCCTTCTCTTCCCACAGAACAAATCTGTGTGTTCTTTCCCTCTTAGCCCCTTCTGGGTTTTCAAAATGACATCTTCTCTGGCCTTTTCATTTTTCCTGGACTCCATTTCCTTGTCTCCAGGGCTGCTCCCGTCTCCTCTTAAAGCTACCCTCCCTTCTCACCCCTCTGGAGATCTGCAGCTGGGAGAAGAGCCATCCACATCTGCAGTCTCCACGGCTCAGACCTACTCACTCTTTCCTTCTCTGTCTTCCGTCCCCACGGTCACAGAAGCCACTCTCCCAAAGGTCGCCAGTGACAGCCCATCGGCAAATGCAGTGACCTTTTCTCAGTCTTCGTCCTGCTCGACCTTTCTGAGTGTCTCACACTGTAGGCCATCTCTTCTCCGCTTCTTTGGAAAATCCATTTTTGCTTCCATTACCCTGTAGTCTTCTATTCTTTCCCTACGTCTGGTTAAGGTTTCTGTTCTCTTTCTTGGCTTCCCTTTTCTCCCTCTATTTCTTTAAATACAAACCTTTTTTTCCCCAAATTCTCTTTCTTCTGACTATAAATGCATCTCTGTGGGTGACTTCCAGATCTAGAGCTAAAATCAAGTCTTGCTTTGCTACTAAAATCTTACCTTGCTCTTCTTCCTAGTGGCACCATCACCTTCCTGTTCCCGGGCTTGATATCTTGAGATTATTTTTACAACTCTCCCTTCTTTCTTGCCCACTCACCCCAACAGTAAGTAAAGCCCTGTTGGTTATGACTGCAATGTCTATGGCAAACCAGCATTTGGCATTTCTTTGCTGAGTGACATCAGATCAACTTCACAGTTCTGAGCTTCAGTTTCCCAACCCTTGCACATAGATCATGGCAAACACACTGCAGTGCTGTAAGGCTTCCTAGCCCTGACACTAAAACACAGAGGGACTGGGGCAGGGTAGACACTTCCAGGTGCCATTGCTACAAGAATTACGGTTGAGTCTTTTTTTTCCTGACAGTTAATTACAGTTGAGTCTTATTCTTCCTGATAAATGCGCTCTATGACGTCACCGGGAACACTGAATTAGTGAACACTGAGCCACGGCTCCCGGGGAAATCCAGGGTTAGCTTCCTACCAGCCTCTGATCACAATATTCTCATCAACTGATCAATACATAACTTTGTTAATGCTTGTTTCTGTTTTAAAACACCTTATTTAATATACATGGTTGATTCTTTAACATTGAACTCATGCCCACCCACACTCTCATTACTGCCTGAATGAAGTCTATCTGACACGTATTTTTTCCCTAAGGCACATCGCAGCCTTCTTGTGCTTAGGAACCTAGACAGTGCCTCACTGCTACACTTGGGGGTTATTTTAAACAGAGAAACCACCAACAAAAAGCACAGAAATGCAAAAAACAGGGCACTACTAGGTAGACCACAAAAAGGACATGTATTTATAGTCTGAGAGCTAAAACAGCAACTGCCTTGCTTCACCTCAGCTGGGAACATGCACGCTAGGCACCTGGATTTTTTCACCACTCTGTGCAAGTCTGTGAATATCAGCGAAAGCACCTTGAGTACTGATTTGCAGGTTACAGATCCATCTCAGCTAGCAGGTGAAACTGCAAATACGGAATGCGCGAATGACGAGAACTGGCTGTACTTTCTCCTTCTCGTACCCAGCACTCTTGCCCTCGCTGAAGCCTTCACTTCCCCTTGCCTGGATGAACTTTCCTGCGCAATCTTTCTGCCTGAGCTTCAGACTTTCCACATCCACCTTACACTCTCCATTCTCTGGGACTGGATTTACAGGTTCTGGCTGTAAAATTCTCTTCCCTCTACCTGCCGAGCTCCTTCTCTCTGAATAATACCTTAACCAGCTGCCACATTATAAATGTATCATCTTCTGTAAAACTACTTAACTTCTCCTCTGTTCATCTGCCTAATTTCTGGTATGGGCTGATGGTGCTGGCCCTACCTAATTTATTGGATTTTTTGGAGGATCACGTAAGATAGTAGTTCTCTAATTTTCGTGTGCGTAAGAATCACCACAGAAGTGGACCAGAAAGGGAAGAGAGAGAACTTCTTTACAGTTCAGGTTTCTGTAGCCTAAGCTCAGAGATTCTGACATAGAAGGTTGGGGTCAGCCTCAGGAATCTACTTTTAACAATCTCTCTGTTTCTCAGATCACACTTTAAGAAACACTGGTTTAAGTCAATGGTGTTTTGTAATCCAGGATGCATGCTACCTTCATCCATCAGCAAATAACAATCGGATGCCTACCACGTGTTGCTCAGGGGCAAGTGTAGGGACATAACGGTGAAAGGGATAGAAAAATAAACTCAAATAGGAGATGAGAAAGGGTGGTTAGTATTTTTGTGTGTGCGTCCCTTTTTCACAAGAACAACAAAAAACTAAACCATACTTCCATAAAGAAAAAGGTAGGCAAGCACAGAGTTCCAGAAATAAGTGTGCCACCACACCCCAAACTCAAGCTCAGCTGCTCCTTCCACTGACCACCTTCTGTGAAAACGGTTTGCATGTACCTCATTTCTCCCCTGTCAGACGATGCTCTCCTGGAGGACAAAGGGCCAACAGTTTGTGCCTCCAAGAAGTACACTGTGGGCCTTTGTACCTGAAGTGTGCTCAGCAGATGTCTGAATGGATGATCTGTTTATACAGATGTCAGTTGGATAAAGCCCCATTCAATACAGTGAAAGAGATGGCCATTTAAAAAAATAGTTAATTGCTAACTTTTTATTTTTTAACTGGCTTGTGGACAGGGATACCTGCTGGCCACTCAAACAGGCAGGTAAGGAATGGAAAGAGAGAAGATTACACACCTATATTAAAATGCCTACTGTGTGCCAGCTGCTGTGCTCACACTCTTGTAACTAGAAGCTCTGTGACCCATCTTTCAACCTCAAGGCAAGACACCTCATGGAGGAACTTAGAAGAGCAGAGATACCTTCCGAATGGCCAGAGCTGTCTGATCTACAGATTTTGCATCAGAGGCACTTAGCCGATCGTGTGCCATGGACTCTTTTGGCACTCCAGTTAAGTCTACTGACCCCTGTTCAGGGGCATGTTTTTAAACACCTAAGATTAAGAGACACAGGATTCCAAAAGGAAACCATGATATTGAAACATGGTTAGCTTAAAAAAAAAAAAAAAGATACGGCAGTATGTATTCTTCTTTATTATTGCATTAAAAAATAAGACTAAGGAACAGATCTGTGAAGCATTATCTATGATAATTTCAAAGTAATAATAAACATAACAATAAAAACATCTGGGGACTTCCCTGATGGTCCAGTGGTTAAGACTCTGCCTTCCAGTACAGGAGACATGGGTTCGATCCCTGGTCAGGGAGCTAAGATCCCACATGATGTGGGGTGTGGCTAAAAACTAAAAAAAAAAGAAAAATCTGTAACATGACGTGAAAATACATGGGCTTTCTATTGGTGACAAAGTCATAGGCGCCACTAATAGTGGTTTTGGAAGGAAGTTCTAATGTGTAGCTGGACAGTTAAGAAGATTAAGATGCAGTTTCCTTCTACCCAAGTTCATGGACATCCCTGATTCTATCCAGGGACCCACGGAGACCCAAGTTTAGAATCCCTGTTTTAGGTTGGAGTACTTGGGGAAATGACTGAGCACTTGAGCTTCAGAGAACCTCCTTCTTGCTCTGTATAAAGCCATGTAGCTCTAAATCTACCTCTGCTGAGTACTTCAATTTTTACTCACTATTAGTCAAGAAAATCTTTAGAGAGTTCAACTGAAACCTATTTCTCTTCAGCCTGCTTTGTTTTATTGTCCACTGAGCACACTGCCTTTGGATCTTCTATTTTCCACTTGAGATAAAAATGAACAACTATTAACTGACTTTGCTCTGTTTTTCAAAGACTTCAGGGTGGGGAGCAACCTTTTATATTAAACAAGTAAAAATGTGTTCAATGTAGAAAAAAATAAGAAGCAATCAACAAAAAGAACAAAGTAAATGCCAGGCACAAGCCCACCCTCCAGACATAAATTCTATTAATAGTTTGATGTATAGATTGTGAGACTTATAAAGATGTCTGTATATACACAGGAAAATATACAGATACTATTTTTTAAACAAAAATGAAATCATATTGTATACACTCTTTTGTAACTTATTTCTCACACTTAATACAGCAGAGACATCTGTGTATGTTAAAAATATTCTACACCATTACTTTCAATGTCAAGATGGCTGAATTCCATTGAATAACTGAGACATAATTTAACAAATTCCTGTATTAGAATTTTAAGCTGTCTCAGTTGTTTTTCAGAATTAAAACAATACTTAACAGGAAGCAACTATTTTATTTTCTAACTGCCTACTAGTTGGGTGACCTTTTCTTTCCCCAGACGAAGAAATAATAGTACCTAACGGTCCCTGTCTCACAAGATTGTCGGGAAGATAAAATGGATAAAGCAGGAAAATTGCTTGGCAGACGGCCTTGAACATAGTAAATGTACAGTAGGCATTAGCTATAAGCCAATTTTTTTTATTATTCTATAGGGTAAATACTTAGGTGTAAAATTTCTGTGTCAAAAGACCCAAATTTGAAAAATGCTACCAAATTGTGACCCAGGAAGACTGCTTCCCTGAGGCTATATGTATGCTCCTGTTGAATGTATTCTATTTCTCTAAATTATGTCAGTGATCCTCAGCCTCCATAGTTCATGCCACCTGTGAACTCCAAGGGTAACTCAACAGAGTTACCACCATTACAGGCAGAGCTGAGCTCTTTAGAATTCAGTGCATTTTTTGGTCATCCGCCTATGACATCCAAGCCATGTATCACAGAGCCAAACTTCAAATGGAGAAGTAGAGAGCCATTAAGAAAATGCCACTCTTCCCTCTTCCTTCCAGCCCACACTTCTCTGATTTGTGTAGGACATACCCCAGGTCTCATAAAAACAAACTTGTTCCTATGTCTCAGCTATGATTGAGCCCAATGTCCAGACTGTATTCAAGGTCTCCAAATCCTATGTCCTACCTTCAGCAACTGGCCCTCTCTCCCACTGCCCTAACCCTTACCAGAGTATGCCATGTTCAGACAGAAAGGAAACTCTCCAACATTGAATGTATTTATTGGTATGTTCAGCCAGTGATGGGAGGAAAACTACAAACCAGGTAAATAAATCTAAAAAGTAGACGGAGACAATGACAGCCAGAGAATCAGTGGTACACTCTAATATCCCCAACCCTCTTCCTTCTAACTCATCCTTCTCTGAAGTGTTGGCTGTTAAGAGGGGCAAAGAAATACATTCTACTTGGAAGCCAGGTGGGACGAGAGGAAGGTTTAAAACTGCATTTGTCAAAACTTGGAGAATGTCCACTGTGCATATCCAAAAATGGACAGGGGCAAGTGGAGACCAAGGGAGCTGCTCAGCTTTTCCTGTCTACCACCGGCCGCCTCTCTAAATCATGTCTCTTCCCAACCCCAAAAGCCCAGATCATATCTGGTGTACAGCCTTCATGGTGTTATTTCTTGGTCTCCTCACCTCAAGTCAGACACTGGTAGAGAGAGGTCTTTTCTCAGTTATCTGAACTGGCATCAATGTTACCCTTCCATTGGGTGCAGGATTGGTTTTATTTCCTCAGCTCTCTTCCTTCCCAAAGATTCCCTTGTTCCCCTTTTTGTCCAGGTCCTACTTTCAAAGGTCCAGCTATGCCTTCACCTCTTCTAAGAAGCCTTCCTTGGCATACCGAGACTCTCATTATCTGAACTCCCTATGCTGGTACCATACCAGAAGAGACCCTATAACACATCAGCTCCATGCTTTTTTGTCCTCTGTCTTACTCTTTGAAGACTATACATGGAATTCTCATGGTTCCTTGACCTAGTGAAGTCTGCAAAATCTTGAAACCAAAATCATAATCTCTTCTTTACCCTGAGACCTCAACTCCAGAGTATACTAGAAATAAAATGATGTACCATGAAGTCCAGCAGGTACCAGGGTGATCCCCCATGCTAACAGGAGCTAAGATTCCAGGGCTAGTAAACTATTGACTCTTTCTAAGTCTTAGTTCCCTCGTGTTAAAAGATGAGTAATTACAGTCCGTACCACATGATACCCATTCGTAAGATAAGATATGTATACACTAAATACAGTGCCTGGATCAGGAAAATGTTAATTGCTATATTTTCCCTCTTCCTTCTACTCACTACTCCCCGCTGTTTTCTTCACCCACTTTTACTGAAAGCACACTCTCTATTGACACTTAACTTACTACTTTCCACTTTGTTTCTGCTATTTAAGGCCATGACTTAACACTTCTACTCGACTATAATTAAGCCTACCACGGGCATGGCCCACATCTAGTTCTCCTGGAACTGCCCGCCTCCATTGGGCCCCCTGCCTTATGTATGATATGTACTGGCATGAATGAATACCAATGCCTTTCTTTTTAAAACTAGTATCTGCTTTAATATACGTTTGGCTCAAAACTGGCCCTTGCTTTGTCTGCCCACATCAGTGGTCTCTGTGTTCCGAGAACAGGGACTGTCAGAATAATTGGTTTTGTACCACAGAGCATGCAGAAAAGACCGAATTCATGATGACATTTCAGTAGCCAGCAACTCGAAGTCAGGAAGGATTTTCTTTAGCATCATCTTTATATTTAATGAAACGTTCATCCCTCCTCCTTAAGAGTTTTATTTTCTAATTTCCTCAAGCCACATTTCTAGTTTCTGCATGTTGCCTGTCTCATGGTGACAGTTTCAGGCATTTTCCCAAATGCTAATGATACAAAGGATGAATGATAACGTGGGTAAATTGCTGTGGAGCCAACCTTTTGAAAAGATAAAACAGAACAAGAAATGGGAATTTTCTAGCTTCTGTTCAATTTCAGTGACACATTTCTTATTAGGTTCTTTTGTTTTTACTCTGTGGGTATTTAAATTTTAGCAAATTGAGTAGTTTCTCCCAGAGAACTACCAATTGAGCATTTTTCAGCCATGGCAAACAGCATTCTTCTCATAGGAAGTAGATCATAGTATTGCCCCAGAATAACTGAAAAACACCGTTCAACGGTTAACTTGGTTCCCAAATGGGCTTTTACTTGCAGGGAACATGGAAAAGCAAGAGTGTTTGGAGGGGGCCATTCTTCGTTCTAGATTCTATTTCCGGCATCTTTATGGGTCTCCCCTGCCCTCCTGCAATGGTAGTCCAGGTTGCTATCACCGTGTGTTTTCTAACCTGCATATCTGAGCATGTCCCTCCCCTCCCAACACTGTAATGGCTCTCCTTTATCTTCAGTGCAAAAGCCAAACTTCTACCTACAGGCTCAGCTACTACCTGCACTTTATGTCCCAGCCATCCTGAACTAACTTCCATTATCGTTCTCAAAGTGTGCCGCACTCTTCCTGGCCTTCGGAACTTATATATGTGTTCCCGTTGTCAAGAAGCCAGAACTCACTCTCTGTGTGCCTCCCCAATCCTTGCCCAGCTCACCTCGAATTCTCTTAACTCCTGTTCATCGTTTAGAACTTGACTTTGAGGTCACTTCTACCAGACATCTTCTGTCTCCCCTGCTGGACTAGGTGCACCTCTCTGTGATCCTCCAGTTCCATGGATCTCCCATACCCTAACTGCACCATAACCCTGTATTGTCATGACCTTATTTTTTGCCATTACCTATTTCATATCCCTCAGAAGACTGCTCAGGGGAAATGAATGTCTTATTCACAACCGTGCTCTGCAGGATCCAGTATAAGAATGGCTCACGTATTTGTTGAATATTGCTGTGCTGGTGGTATATTAGGGATAAAAAGTAAGACCTAGAAATATTAGGATCCTCGGCTCATTTTGCTAAAGGTAAATCCAGACATTTAGCTTGAACCCCATTTGTACTTGATTACTTCCTGAGTTGTTTCCCTAACAAAAACATGCAAGGACCTGCATGCAGTAGGTAATAAATATATGCTGTTAGCTATGTGAATCATACTTCTCTATAAATAGTTACTCTCTCTCAATGGCCTACCAATAATTAATGAAGTTTAACAACCCAATAAAAAAACGGGCAGAAGACCTAAATAGACATTTCTCCAAAGAAGACACACAGATGGCCAAGAAGCACATGAAAAGCTGCTCAACATCACTAATTATTAGAGAAATGCAAATCAAAACTACAGTGAGGTATCACCTCACACCAGTTAGAATGGGCATCATCAGAAAATCTACAAACAACAAATGCTGGAGAGGGTGTGGAGAAAAGGGAACCCTCTTGCACTTTTGGTAGGAATGTAAATTGATACAGCCACTATGGAGAACAATATGGAGGTTCCTTACAAAACTAAAAATAGAATTACCATATGACCCAGCAATCCCACTACTGGGCATATACCCAGAGAAAACCATAATTCAAAAAGACACATGCACCCCAATGTTCATTGCAGCACTATTTACAATAGCCAGGTCATGGAAGCAACCTAAATGCCCATCGACAGATGAATGGATAAAGAAGATGTGGTACATATATACAATGGAATATTACTCAGCCATAAAAAGGAACGAAATTGGGTCATTTGTAGAGATGTGGGTGATCTAGAGACTGTCATACAGAGTGAAGTAAGTCAGAAAGAGAAAAACAAATATCATATTAACGCATATATGTGGAACCTAGAAAAATGGTACAGATGAACCGGTTTGCAGGGCAGAAATAGAGACACAGATGTAGAGAACAAACGTGTGGACAACAAGCGGGGAAAGTGGCGGTGGGGGTGGGTTGGTGGTGGGATGACCTGGGAGATTGGGATTGACATGCATACACTGATGTGTATAAAATGGATACCTAATAAGAATCTGCTGTATAAAAAAATCAAGTAAAATTCAAAAAAAAAATTAATGAAGTTTGAGCACCTAGTTCCTAGTTATCTTTGCAACCAAGGATAACACATGATGAAGAATAAATTTCAATTATAAAGGAAGAACTTGTTGATCATGAAGACTATGAACATTGGGAGAGTTTGTATAGGGAGATGATCAAATGTTGCCTTAGTCTATCGCATTTGTAGCCATGGGTCCTATTGATAAATGAAGACTCAATCTGTCCTTGGCTTTCATGATGGATGACTACCTTGGAACAAGCAAAGGTCATCACTATGGTCACAAATGGCCACCTAAGTTAAAGTCGTGATAATGTCCAGGACAATATTCCACATAAACTTAAGGACTTATTTAAGAGGTTCAAATGTATTCTTAATACTTGTAGAATTCCACCTGGGTGCTCAAGATTTCTAAAGCAGCAGTTGACCAGAAGGAGCTGTTAAGGGTAAGAATCAGATCACAACAATTATCTACTTAATGTGGCATTTATCTGAACACTAACTCAGTGCAAGGTCATTTATACTAACCACCAATTATTTCTTGAACATTTTCCTGAAACTAGCAATAATCATAAAGATAATAATTTATTGCAAACATAATCAATTCAAGAAAGATAATTAGCACGAACAATTACTGTAGGGCAATATTAGCTGTCCATAAAACATATGCCTCAATCTGTTTCTTGTTCCCTTTGGAAGAGATTAGCTACATATGGTTTATGTGGTATGCCTCTTGCAGATGTTGATACTTAAAAAAAAAATACGAACTAGCATTATTAATCTTTTTGTGAAGAACAAAAGAAGTAATTGAGAACCTTATTATCATAGATGATTGAGGTTTTAGATAATAATGGCATTTTATTTCAAAAGTCCATCAAACAGAGGATTTTAATTGTGAGGCTTGACTAATCATGACCACTTTGACTCCTGATAATTATGTATCAAGATGGAAGTTTTTAATGAGTCTTCTTGAAATTAAGGGTACATTCTGCCATTGTGCATTTGATACAGAAAAAAATATGCTCCAATTCTAATATTTGAAAATGTCAAAAACCTACTTCTAAGCATACTTGTTCTAAAAATACATTCGAAGAATTTAGATTAGAAGTAGATGAGCTGAGAAACAGGAACGTAGGAGTGGTTTCCAGCCACTGAGAGGGGAGAGTCATGGGGCCTACTTAAATAATTAACAGTAGAAGTCAACACATGCTCTGTGCAAGGAAAGGCCCTCTAACTAAAAGCAAAGGGGTTAAGGTGCAGGCCAGAGGATTCCAAATGCCCAGCCACTAGTTTGAACCCGAGGAAAGCATCCTGCTGCAAGTTTTTCTATTCCTCAAGTTCCCCATGACAGATGACATAGAAGAGTAAGCCCACACTCATTTCAGAATATTACATAGGTGGCATTAAGCACCATGGCTGATGTCTAACATCTGCGATGGGAGCATACAAGTGTTCCTGTAAACAAGCTTCTTTTGAGCCTGTGTAACCTTCAGAGCTGAAGCTAGATAAGGATGACACTGATTTCCCTGCAAATTAATGATCTCTCTTTCACCCCCAATTAGGGGGGAAACTGATCTGCTATTAGAAAAGCTTTCTGTTACAGGTTGCATTTCTAAAATGGGACTCAAGAAGTGAAGTTCTCTCTCCTTTTACATAAAGAAAGAGAAGCTCAGAAAGAGTATGAAGGATTAGAGCGCTCTAGGCCCTCTAAACCTTTTCCTAGGGTCCCACAGCTCTCTGAGCACAATCATCATTTCAGTGGTAGGATATAATCCCTGATCAGCGACGTTTCCAACTAACTATAACCAAGTCAAACATCAGAAGAAACTCAGGGCATATTCAGGGGCTAATTGATACTGAGACACGTCACTAGAGAATAGTTTTTTTTGCCCATGGAATGTTTGTTGACACTTCCTTAAATGGATACCTTTTTTGGAACCTTGGTTTCCAGAACCGCAGACAGAGAGAAATTTCATATCACACAATACACTATTTTCTTTAAACAGCACTCTGCTATGCGAAGCCCTGGGATCCCCTTTGGGACAGCGGCCTGAAGACACGCCATTCCCTGTTGGCTGATTTCCCCTGCTTGACTCTCTGCTCGGTGCTGCCCGGTCATAGGTGTAGGTGAGACTCACTTCACCCCCCTCAATCTCTGGACTTCCTGTGAGCCTCCCAGACCCTCAAATAACAAACAGGTCCCGGAACTGCACCAATCAGCCCTCAGACCTGGGCTTCCCGTACTGCCAAACTCAGCATGGCTCTTAAAGTTCCAGATCTTAAACTTGGTTATTTTTCTTGCTGGTTAAGTGCTACACCGTTGGAGCCGGTTTCTACTCCTCCATCATGAGCCCCGCTACTGCAAGAGCCCCATTTCCACCAGTAACGGGTGCTCATCTGCTGTGGGGCTTCCAGTCAACGCAAAAATGTGATCACCACGGGGGAACTAGGGTGCGAGAGCAGTGAAAGGGACTTCAAAGAAGTCAGCCCTCAGGGTTTGAAGGGAAGACTCCATAAAGTAATTCGAGAAGGACACAGGCAGAAGAGAACTAAACGTGAGAATGGTTGGAAGTGATGGGATGATGATAGTAACAATCGCTCCTTGAATATTTACTGTGGGCCAACCACTGGATTATCTCCAATCCTCACAGTAAAGGTATTTTATCTCCATTTTACTGATGAGAAATCTGAGTGTGAGAGATGAAAGAGCCTCAAGTATACAGTTTACATATGGCAAAGTCAGCTTACAGACATAGGTCTACTAGCACCCTGTTCATGTTGGTCCCACCATACCATGCTGCAAAAAAAAGGGTGAACAGAGCTGGGCCTGCACATCTCAGTGGGGTTTTAGAAGGCAGGCGAAGGCACAGCATGAAGCTGGAATGTGCATCTGTACCCAGGAGACTGTCCTGAAAACCAGGCAGGACATCTAGGCGTTAGGAGAAGGAATATAAGCTGAGGGAGGAGACGCAGGGGCTGTAGTCAGAGGTCAGACCAACCTTCAGCCTTGAGTGGCCCTGCTACCCTTCTCCTTTTGCACAGAAGACAAGGGGACACGCAGGCCTGAATCCTCTGGCGGGCACAATGCCTTGCTACATGGAGTTCAAGCTGAGCCACAGAGAAGATGAACTGCCTTGGCCCCAAAGACAGAGCAATGAGTAAAATCCAGCTTTAGTTTCCATCCACTGGAAACCAGACCTAATCAAACGTCCACCACAGTTTTAAAGAGAATGTTGGTTACAATCCAGAGCTAATGAAAACTTTCCATAAAATGACTCTTTAAAATTTAAGTGGCCTTGAACGCTAAAAGCTCAGGCTTGTCCCTAACTGCAGATTTATTATTAACACATTAGCACAGCAATACCAGCCATTGACTTTGCTCAGCAATTTCGAAATAATGATGTTTTGAGTGTTTCCAGCTGAAATGATGTGTCCCTTTAAATTCTTACCCAGCAGGTCATCAACTTCTTCCCTCCATCACTTCCCCAATACCGATATCCTCCTCCCTCTGAGGCCAACAGAGTTTCTGTTTCTTGCAGCTCTGTCTGCATGCATCTGTCCACAGCTCCTAGGTTGATCTCTGCCATGATGCCCACCTGCTTAGCGTGGACTTTTTATGTTTATCTCCCCCTGAAAGCAGAGACTGTTCATGTGGGATACAGTGTAATGTATAGGGAGGGTACAGACATTAGAAATGGACACAGTTCATTCCAGTCCTAGTGCTTTCCCTTACTGGCTCTGGGACTTTAGAACAAGTTTTTACGGCATTATCACTACTAACAATAATAACTGTTAACATGTGTTGAGGCTTACTATATGCCAAGCACAATTTATACAAACTATCTAAAAGCCTCCAGCGACCTTTATCTATTCTGTTTAACAAAAAGCTTTAAAATACTCACTGTAACACTCCCTATGTGCCAGGCACTGTTGTGTTTTATGTACATTAAAACCTCAGAGGAATCTTGGCGAGGTAGGTACTATTATTATATCCACTTTCAAAGGAGTGAACTCAGATTAAGTAACCTGTATCACACAGCTAAAAAGCAGAGTCTTGCCAGGATTCAACCCATGGAGTCGGGATCCAGAATCCATGCTCTTAACCTCTACATAACTGGTTTTCCAACTCCAAAAATCAGAATTACCTGGAGGGCTTGTGAAAACACAGACTGCTAAACCCACTCTCTGAGATTCTGGTTCTGAGGTGGAGTCCGAGAGTAGGCATTTCTAAAACGTTGCCAGGTGATATAGATGCTAATGGCACCAGGCTGCTCTAGATTATGTTGCCAATTTTCCTATTATCCTCCCCTTTTTACAGATGAGCAGACTGCGTCTCAGGTTATCTGAATTACCCAAGATCACACAGCTAGTAAGGAGCTGAACTGAAATTTGAAATAGGTTGATCTGACATATACCTGAACCACCCAGAACCTCAGCTTCCCCATCTATATAATGGGGATATTGATATTACCCCACTACAAACCTGTTAATGCTAACTGAAATAATGAACAGTATAGTCTATGGCATATAGTAGGTACACGTGGAGAGTTTGCTTTCCAAGTATCCTGCAGAACTTTGTATACCGTGTGTGCCAAATAAATGTGGGTTGAATGGAGTCGAATCCATCCAATTGCTCCAAAACAGATTTTTGTTGTTGATGTTGTCCAGATACTCCTGATTTCTCCAGTCTGTAGTGACACCCTTCTTTTTGGTGCCCAATGTCAATGATCTGAATAGCTCTATCCCTCTCTGTAGTCCAAGTTCCCAGGGCTGTCACATGCCATAAGTCCTGGGGGACACTATTCAATTTCTATTCCATAAACACAGCACCCATGGAGTTGGCAGTATGGCAACCATGCTGGTTCCCAGCTCTTTGTTTATTTTGAGGTCCAGAGTGAGAAGAAATCTAGTTTCCTCATTACTTCCAATTTTAGGCCTGCCTCCTGATGGAGATCTGCAACAGTTAAGTTTAACTTTTAAATTATTATTACACTCAAGAGTTTGACTCCTCATTGCCTCAGTTTTGGTACTTTTACATAACCAAAATATTCTTATATGCTTCCCCACACCTCCACAATACAAAAAAATAATAAAACCTGCTTTCAAAATTGAGTCTAATTGTTCATGGCAAATGAAAAAAAAAAAACCTGAAAAACCCTTTGTTTCAACTTCTAGGAACTTACCCTAAAGATTTATCTGCAATAATATCAAAAAGAAACAAACAGCATGTGAGCAAGATTATTCACTGAGGCATAATTTATTGTAGCAAAATACTGGAAATGAACTAAATGCCTATCCTTAGAAGTTTGGTTGAATAAACTATTATACATTCACATAATGAAGTACTATACATCCGTAAAAATAAACGAGGAGGCTATTTATGAACTGATATGGAGTGATCTTCAGGTATGGGTCTTTAAGTGGAAAGAAGTTAACATGCAAAAGATTATATATAGTATTTTACTCTTTATGTAAAAATATCAGAGAATAAGAAAATGTCTATTATTTTTGCAAAAAGAAATACTAGAAGGATAAATAAGCCAGAAACTAATGAAATTAGCCACCTAATTAATAACCCAGAGGGGATGGGTGGGAATAGGGTGCCAGAGCAAGAGAAAGAATCGGTACATCTCTGAGCATATCTTTTTATTTAGTTTTTCCTTTGATTCTAGGTTTACACGCTCAAACAATCAAAATATATTGACAAAGATAGGAAGGATAAAATTTAATATAAACAGGCAATTTATCTTTTCTTTATAAAAAACAGACATCAAAATTACACAAAAGATAAATAGGATTTGTTCAAGTAAGTTTTGAACACACTACTCCAGATACCTTCATTGAGATTTATTCTAAAGACAAAAAGAACAGCAAAGAAATCTTGAAATTTATTTAGGAGATTTGTTGTTGGTAGTGGTATTGATGTAGCAACTCTGAAACTATTTATTTTTGTGTATTGTAGATTTGAGCAAATGAGTAAATATATTGATGCTGGGAACCAGAGTTATTACTATGCCTATTTGTACAATATTGGTTCTCACAATGAGAGAAGATACAAATATGGAATACAGGAAAAAGATGAAGAATTCTGTGATACTGGATTGAATTAAAGATATTAGTATGAATAGGAGTTTAAAAATATGTTCTAGCTTTGTCCACCAAAAGGGGATAGGAGCAATGGCACCCCAGTAACAATGAGCACACTTAGTACCCAGATTTTGATTTCTAAATACTGTTTCTCACTAAAAGGAATCTGGGCTCTTTGAGAAATGATTGATTCTAGGTCTTCCAAATAGAAGGAATAAAGCAAACCTGGAATATCTAGTTGTAACAGAAAATAAGAACTTGTTCAAAGACTAAAGGGAACATGTCAAAAGGATTCCACAGCCAGTTTTAAGAGGTAATCACTGGACAAATTAGAGTATAACTGAGTATAAAAATAACAGGAATGGATTATGATACACTAAATAAAAAGGATCCCAGGAGCTCATGCTGATATTATCTATAGCTGTAGGTGCTAGGGGCTTCAAATTCCTTTAATGCCCAGTATGTATACACATATACATACATATATACATGCATTCTTACTAGTTTTAAAAAATAAAGAGAGAGGAGGTATGAAGCTCTATTTTACAGAAGAATGCCAAGTAATAAATATAGAGAAAATGACAGAAAAATTACCACCATTCTATAGCTAAGGACTAAAAATTGGTTCAGGAAGGAAACATCAATGATGTTTAAACTACTGAGGAAAAGAATTCTGGGGAACCAAAGATTCACAACATCTCAAAATGTTTCCCCACAAATTACTTATTAATTACAAATGTGAAAAGATTCCTGCATAATAGAAAACTCTGGTGGATCACTTTAAACAGGTGATCAAATGTAATGTCACCAATGGAGGTAAAACCTGATGTCCTGTGTCCCCTGAAGTGATTCCTTAAAAGAACACAAAATAACCAATGTAGAATCCCTGCCTGAGATGTTCAACCTGAATCAAGTCATCAGAAAACAATAAGACAAATACAAACATAGGGACACTCTGAAAAATATTCTGGATTCTTAATAATTGTTAATGTCATAAAAGAACCCCTGAAAAAAAGTTTGGGCAACTATTCTAGATCAAAGAAAACTTAAGATACATGCCAATTAAATCAAGTCATTATCTTTGATTGAATAATGGATCAAAACATTGCAATAAATAATCTCTTGGGAAGAATTTGGGAAATCTTAAATGAATTGGATATTAGATAATCATATTAAGTCTATATTAAATTTTCTGAGTGTGATTATTATATTGTAGTTATTGAGGAGAGTTCCTATTCTTAGGAGATATATAGAGAGAAGCATTAAGAAGTCTGCAATTAACAAATAGTTCAGACAAAAAAGGATCTGTCTATATATAGTGGATGATTAAGCAAATAATACAAACATTAACAATGAGTTGATAAATTTCTGCCTTGATAAAAGAAAAAAAAAGAAAAACGCTAGCAAATGAGAACAGTATGTTTTCCAGCTTTGGGCCATCTGCTAGAGCACCCAGACATAATATGACATAGATATCATGAGCAGTTCATGCCCTCCCTCCATGCCACATCAGATGAAAGCCTAAGAAACCTGCCTTCTCTGAGTTTCAGTTACCTCAAATTGGTTGAATGGATGTCTCAGCATCTCTATGGCTGAACATCAACATCTTATGCTGTATGCTCACAGACTCCTTCATTTGATGGGAGAAAAAGTAGGACACAGCTGAAAATCTTTTTTGAGACTAAAAATATAAAATTATAAATCTGCACCTGTCTTGTAATTTATTTCCTTGCCTCATTCTCCCAAAGTTTTCTGGTTTCATTTACATCATGTAAAAAGCTTGGGAATCATCACTCCCATACTTACAACAATAACAACAAAAAAAAGCTTAACAAACTGAAAATCAACAACTTTTCTTGGGCTTATCAGATAATTGAGGTTGCAGGACAAATCACCATCACAAAATACAGAAAATCATGGCCAGGGGATTCTTCAGGAACCCAGGGGATTCTGCTTCCCTAGTGTGAAAGCCCTTGGTGTCATAAACTGGTAGGAATATTTAAATGGCAATTTTGATGAATTGCTGGAGGTGGAATGTGGGTAACTTGACAGTGAGAAACCCCTGGGGGCTGTTTCTTGAGTGGGCTAAACTTTTGTGGTTTTTAACTTCAGGTACCCACCAGGTTCTCATGATGAAGAGCCAAAAAAAAAAAAAAAATCACCTCATGGTTCTGGCAGGAGGAGGGGAAAAGTGAACGCTTTGAAATGTACTCTGAGCATTCTCTATAACAAAGGCCTACTCTCCAATGAAAAAGAATTTATCATCACCTTATCTTACCAAGGCAGAAGGTAGAAGGGCAATTACCCAACCTCAGCCCCCTGTAGCCTTTCTGTCTCACCTAAAGAAACAGAAGGTAAAGCTAAGAAACACTTGTGAGGGTGTTAGCCCATGGAGAAAGGCCCACTAAAAGACTGAGACCTAATTGTAAGATCATAGAACATTTTCTCTTCCCTGTGCCTTACCACCACATCACCAGTGCTCCAGTACAATAATAGTGCAATGCAACTAGAAGAGTTGCAAGGCACAGACTCTATTTAAGAAGGAGTACTTAGGGAAACCCAAAGACAACAGGGAGGAAAACCAAAGACACTAGAGAGGAATTTGAAGCCCTTGCACCCACAGCTGCATCAAACATTAAACACAACTCGAGTCATAGACAGATTAATATAAAGCGTCACACTGAAGGCCAATTTACCTCAGTTTCTATTGCCCAATATATCATGTCCAGCTTTCAACAAAAATTACAAGTCATGCTAAGAGGCAAGAAAAAAGGAGTCTAAAGAGACAAAGTGAGCATCAGAATGAGACTCAAATATGACACAGATTTTGGAATTATTAGACTGAGAACTTAAAACATTTATGATTAATCTGTTAAATCCTCTAATGGAAAAAGTACACAACATGCAAGAACAGATGGGTAATGTAAGTGTAGAGACAGAAACTTTAAGAATTAAAAGGAAATGCTGAAATAAAAAACACTAACAGATATAGAATGCCTTTAATAAACGGTTTTAGACACAGCAGAAGAAAAAAAATCAGTGAGTCTAAAGATGTTAGTAACTTCCCACACTGAAATACAAAGAGAAAAAAGGAATGAAAATAAGTCAGAAAATAATACCCAAGACCTACAAGATAACTTAAAAAGGTATATAACCTATGCTTAATTGGAAAAAACAAATGAAGTAGAATAAATACAGAAGTAAAAATTACTGAGAACTTCTCTCAATCAATAACACCAAACCACAGATTCAGCAAGCTGAGAGAACACCAAGCAAAATAAAAATAAAAATTCTACACCAAGGCATATCATATTCAAATTTCAGAAAACCAAAGACAAAGAGAAAATGTTGAAAGAAGCCAGAGGGAAAAACACCTTATCATTAGAGGAAAAAGAATAAAAATTATAACAGATTTCTTAGAACAAACCATTTAAGAAGTTAAGTGTGTGGAGTAAAATATTTAAAGTGTTGAAAGGAAGAAAACCTCACCACCCTAGAATCCTGTATCCAGTGAAATAAACCTTCAAAAGTGAGGAAAATAAAACTTTCACAAACAAACAAACAAACACAGAGCTAATTCATTGCCAGCAAACCAGCCTTGCAAGAAACATTAAAAGAAGTTCTTCAGGGATAAGAAAAATGATATAGCTCAGACAATGGGACCTGCATAAGGAAGGAAAAGCATCAGAGAAGGAATAAATGTAGGTTAAAAACCTTTTTTTTTCTTATTCTAAATTGGTCTCATAGATAACTGTTCAAGACGTATTATGTGATTATACCATATATATAAGTAAAATGAATGACAGCATTTTTATAAAGGATGGAAGGGAAGGATTAGGAATACTCTGTTACAAAGTTTTTGCACCATCTGGGAAGCAGTATAGTTTTATCTGAAAGTGGACTTAGACTAGCTGTAAATGTATATTGCAAACTATAAGGAAACCACTAAAATTTTTTCAAAAGAAATAGAATTGATATAAGAGATCAGAGAAAATGGAAGCATATAAAGTGCTCAATTAAAACTAGAAAAGGGGGGAAAAAGGAAGAAATAAAGAAATACAACGAAGAGGAAATAGTTATAACCATAGTAAGTATTATCCAACTAGATCAATAATCACTTTAAATGTAAAATGGTTTAAGTACATCAATTAAAAGACAGAAACTGTAATATCAGATAAAAATCCAACATCCAACTACATGTAGTCTATGAAGAACCCACTTCAAACATAAAGACAGATAAATTAAACATAAAGGATTGGAGAAAGATATACCATATTAATACTAATTTTAAAAAGAATCTGGAGTTGCTATATTAATTTCAGACAAAGCATATTTCAGAGCAAAGGACATTATCAGGGCTAAAGAGAGTCATTACATAATAATAAAAGGCTCAATTCTTCAAAAAGATACAACCCTTAATGTATATGCATCTGAGAACAGAGCATCAAAATACATGAGGCAAAAACTGATAGAACTACAAGGAGAAATAGACAAATCTACTATTATAGTCAGAAATTCAATAACCCTTTATCAGTAGTTGACAGATGTACCAAGCAAAAATCACTAAGATAGTTGAACTAAACAGTATCATCAATCAACTGGACCTAATTAGCATTAATAGAATAATTTATCCAATATCAGCAGAATACATATTCTCATCAAGCTCATATGGAACATTCACCAAGACAGACCACATTCTGGGTCATAAAACATAACCTGACAAATTTAAAAGAACTAAAATCACACAAAGTGTGTTTTCAGACCACAATGAGATTATACGACAAATCAATAATAAAATGACAGCTGGATAATCCCCAAATATTTGGAGATAAAACAACGTTTCTAAACAACAAATATACCAAAGAAGGCATCTCAAAAGAATTTTAAAATATTTTGAACTAAATGAAAATGAAAATGTAACATCAAAATTTGTGAGATGCAGCAAAGCAGTAATTGAGGGAAATTCATAGTACTAAAATGCATTTATATATATATATATATATATATATGCATATATATGTATGGAAAGATGAAAGATGTAAAATCAATAATCTAAAATTCCACTTAAAAAACAGAGATAGTACAATAAATCAAGCCTAAGGCAAGAAGGAGAAAATAAAAACTAGAGCAGAAATCAATGAAATTGTACAGTGTGAGGGAAAATGATTATTTGGCTAACCAAGGAAAAAAGGAGAAACAGAAATTACTATATCAGATATGAAAGAGGGGTCATCACTATAGCTCTCTTGGACATTAAAAGAATAATAAAAGAATACTATGAACAACTCTATGCCCATATATATGAGAACTGAGATGAAATGGACCAATTCTTTGACAGACACAAACTATTAAAACTCACTCATGGAGAAACAATCTGAAAAGGTCTATATTGAAATGCAGTCAATAATTAATAATGTTACAAAAATAAAGCACCAGGTCTACATTATTTCATTGGTAGATTCTATCAACCATTTAAGAGTAAAATAATACCAAATCTCTTCCAGAAAATATATAGAATCAGAGGGTACACTAATGTGATTGTTAATTTTATGTGTCAACTTGGCTAGACTATCATGACCAGTTGCTTGGTCAAACACTAGTCTAGATGTTGCTATGAAGATTTTTTTTAGATGTGATTAACATTTAAATCAGTAGACTTTGAATAAACCAGATTACCCTCCATAACATGGGGAGACTTCATGGAATCAAGTGAAGGCCTTAAGAATAAAGACTAAGGTTTCCTACAGAAGGAGGAATTTAGCCTCAAGACTGCAACACAGAAACCCTCCCAGAGTTTCCAGCCTGCCTTCCTTGCCCTGAAAATGTTGGACTTAAGACTGCAACATCAGCTCTTACCTGAATTTCCAGCCTACCAGCTTGACCTACAAATTTTGGACTAGCCAGTCCCACTAGAATCCTGTGAGCCAATTCTCCCTTTCTCTCTCTCTCTCTCTCCCTTTGCCCCTTCCTCTTTATCTTCCTCTCCCAAATCCCCTCTCTCTTTCATACACCAATGTAATCTCTCAATTCCAATGAACAATTGGAATTTTAAAATTTAAAAACACAATGCCATTTACAGTAGAACAAAAATGAAATACCTAGTTATGTATTTAACAAAATATGTACAAGGTCTGCATGCAGAAAACTATAAAACTGATAAGAAAAATAAAAGAAGATCAAAATAAATGGAGAGAGATTCTGTGTTCATCAATAGGAAGACTCAATATTTTTAAGATGTCAATTCTTCCCAAGGTTTCTTCTAAAGATTCAATTCAATACCAGTCAAAATCCAGGCAAACTATTTTATAGATATCGATAATCTTATTCTAACGTTTATATGGAAAGGCAAAAGACTGCAAATAACAAAACACTGAAAAACAAAGTTGGAGGACTGACATGATAGGATGTCAAGACTTTCTACAAAGCTACAGTATGGTATTGGTGGGGGTGAAAAAGACACATTGATCAGTGGTACAGAATAGAAAGCCCAGAAATAAATCCATACAAAGAGAGTTAACACATCAATGGATCAAAGGCTATTGAGTAGAGAAAAGATAGTCTTTTTAGCAAATAGTACTGGAATAATAGGATGTCCAAATGCAAAAAAAAAAAAAAAAAAAAAAAAAAGGCTCTGGACATGACCTTGCACCATTCACAAAAATTAACTCAAAATGGATTGTAGATCTAAATGTAAAATGCAAAACTATAAAACTTCTGGAAGAAAATATAAGGGAAAATCTAGGTGACCTTGGGTTTGATGATGAGGTTTATTTGATGCAACACAAAAAATATGATTCATGAAAAAAATTGATAAATTGGGCTTTATTAAAATTAAAACATTCTGGTCTGTGTAAAACACTATTAAAAGAATGAAAAGACTGCCCCAGACTGAGAGAAAACATTTGCAAAACATGTATCTGATTAAGGACTTATATCCAAAATGCAAATACTTTCAAAGCTCAACAAAAGGAAAATAATCAACCCAATTAAAAACTGGGCAAAAGATCTGAACATACATCTCATCAGAGAAGATAAGCAGGTGGAAAATAACCATATGAAATGATTTTCAACAATATCTATCATTAAGGAATTTCAAATTAAAACGAGACACTACCACATACCTATTAAAATGGCCAAGAAAACAAAACAAAAAACAACCTGAAAATACCAAATGTTGGCAAGGAAGCAAAACAATAAGAACTCTTTTTTATTGCTGGTGGAAATGAAAAATAGTACTGTCACTTTGGAAGACAGTTTGGCGTTTTTTTAAATAAAACTAAACATATTATTACCTTACAATCTAGGAATCACACTTCTAAGTATTTATGCAACTTAACTGAAAACTTAGGTCCACAGAAAAATCTGCAAGTGAATGTTTTATGGCAACTTTATTCATAATTGACAAAAACTGGAAGCCACCAAGATGTTCAATAGATGAATGGATAAACAAATTGTGGTTTGTTCCCAATGGAATATTATTCACTGATAAAAAGAGATGAGCTATCAAGCCACGAGAAGAATGGATGAACCTTAAATGCATATTACTAAGTGAAAGAAGCCAGCCTGTAAAGGTTACAAACTGAATGATTCTGGTTATATGACATTCTGAAAAAGACAAAACTATAGAGATGGTAAACAGATCAGTGGTTGCCTGGGTTTTCAGGGGAGAAATAGAGGGTTATATAGGGGAAGCACAGGGAACATAGGGCAACTATTTTGTATGATTCTTTAATTGTAGATACATGATCTTATTTTCAAAACCCACAGAAGTTTACAGAACAAAGAGTGAATCTTAATGAAGACAAATTTAAAAACAAAACAAACAAATGAGGTCAAGGAATTCCAGGAAAGAATTCAGACTGTGACAAGAGAATCTAACTGTATCAAAAATAAATGAAACTACCTCATTAAAGGGGTGAGAGGAAAGGTGCTGACCTATGTAACTTTGGAGTCTGCAAGACTAAAGGCAAAAGGAGCCACACATAAACACTGTACACTAGCTGAAAAAACTGTTTCCTATGGGGGTTCAGATGAACAATTCAGACACTGGAATTGAACAATTAAGTAAATGGATGGTGGACTGAGGGAGCCAGGTTTCTTACTGTTCAAGTGGGGATCACAGTTAAGCAAGGGGAGAGGGCTGGAATAGTCCATGTGGTAATAGATGAGAGTTGAAGACATCAGTATGAGCTCAGTGTTAATATACCTACAGATAGCTACATATGGAAATATTTATGGATAAATGTATACAAGTGGTTAATATACACACATATGTGTCCTTGTTTTGTCAGTGGAGATGGTGCAAAAGCAAGAAGAACCCAGCAGCAATGAACACATCTAGCACCCAGATCTTGGTCTATAATACCATCTTCTGTTAAAAGGAGCCAGGACTCCCTGGAGAAATGGCGGATGCTAGTACTGGGGCAGTAAATATACAAGATGAGCCTGGAGCTTCTTCAAGTGCCTAAAAGTAAGGAAGTGCTCAAAAACGAAAACAAAACCTACACTGATGAGTTATGTTGAAAGAGCACAGGAGCCAACTGAAAGAACTCCCAGGGGTCAAAGCCAGAAGAATTTGAGCAACAAAATAAAGTAGTATTGGATTACAACCCAAAGTATGAAATGAATATCCGTGAGTCCTTGCTGATATAAATAAATAACTGAATAAATAAATAATTGATGGAGAGACAAATTTCCCTTGCAGAGGACTTGCAAATGAATTATGTAGATACTCCACTCTCCGGGGATGGGAAGAGAGCATAAATCCCACTCATTAAGAGTGGGCTTCACACAGTGACTTCCTTCCAAAGAGGACAGCAAGGAAAAGTGGAGAAAAGTGACTTTACAGGGGAAAACCTGATAAACACTATCCCAGTCAGGTGATCGAGGTCAACAACAACAGTGATAAACTAGATATCATATGAACCCTTGACACGAGGTGATAAAAATGGTACTTTAGCCTCTTAGATAGCCTCAACCACCAGAGGGCAGACAACAGAAGCAAGAAAAACTACAATCCTGCAGCCTGTGGACCAAAAACCACAGTTACAGAAAGATAGAGAAGATGAAAAGGCAGAGGGCTATGTACCAGATGAAGGAACAGGAAAAAACCCCAGAAAAACAACTAAATGAAGTGGAGATAGGCAACCTTCCAGAGAAAGAATTCAGAATAATGATAGTGAAGATGATCCAGGACCTCGGAATAAGAATGGAGGCAAAGATTGAGAGGATGCAAGAAATGATTAACAAAGACCTAGAAGAATTAAAGAACAAACAAACAGAGATGACCAATACAATAACTGAAATGAAAACTACACTAGAAGGAATCAATAGCAGGATAACTGAGGCAGAAGAACAGATAAGTGACCTGGAAGACAGAATGGTGGAATTCACTGCTGCGGAACAGACTAAAGAAAAAAGAATGAAAAGAAATGAAGACAGCCTAAGAGACCTCTGGGACAACATTAAACGCAACAACATTCGCATTATAGGGGTCCCAGAAGGAGAAGAGAGAGAGAAAGGACCAGAGAAAATATTTGAAGAGATTATAGTCGAAAACTTCCCTAACATGGGAAAGGAAATAGCCACCCAAGTCCAGGAAGCGCAGAGAGTCCCATACAGAATAAACCCAAGGAGACACATGCCGAGACACATAGTAATCAAAGTGGCAAAAATTAAAGACAAAGAAAAATTATTGAAAGCAGCAAGGGAAAAACGACAAATAACATACAAGGGGACTCCCATAAGGTTAACAGCTGATTTCTCAGCAGAAACTCTGCAAGCCAGAAGGGAGTGGCATGATATACTTAAAGTGATGAAAGGGAAGAACCTACAACCAAGATTACTCTATCCAGCAAGGATCTCATTTAGATTTGATGGAGAAATCAAAAGCTTTACAGACAAGCAAAAGCTAAGAGAATTCAGCACCACCAAACCAGCTCTACAACAAATGCTAAAGGAACTTCTCTAAGTGGGAGACACAAGAGAAGAAAAGGACCTACAAAAACAAACCCAAAACAATTAAGAAAATGGTCATAGGAACATACATATCGATAATTACCTTAAACGTGAATGGATTAAACGCCCCAACCAAAAGACATAGACTGGCTGAATGGATACAAAAACAAGACCCATATATATGCTGTCTACAAGAGACCCACTTCAGACCTAGGGACACATACAGATTGAAAGTGAGGGGATGGAAAAAGATATTCCATGCAAATGGAAATCAAAAGAAAGCTGGAGTAGCTATACTCATATCAGATAAAATAGACTTTAAAATAAAGAATGTTACAAGAGACAAGGAAGGACACTACATAATGATCCAGGGATCAATCCAAGAAGAAGATATAACAATTATAAATATATATGCACCCAACATAGGAGCACCTCAATACATAAGGCAACTGCTAACAGCTATAAAAGAGGAAATCGACAGTAACACAATAATAGTGGGGGACTTTAACACTTCACTTACACCAATGGACAGATCATCCAAAATGAAAATAAATAAGGAAACAGAAGCTTTAAATGACACAATAGACCAGATAGATTTAATTGATATATATAGGACATTCCATCCAAAAACAGCAGATTACACGTTCTTCTCAAGTGCGCACGGAACATTCTCCAGGATAGATCACATCTTGGGTCACAAATCAAGCCTCAGTAAATTTAAGAAAATTGAAATCATACCAAGCATCTTTTCTGACCACAACGCTATGAGATTAGAAATGAATTACAGGGAAAAAAACGTAAAAAAGACAAACACATGGAGGCTAAACAATACGTTACTAAATAACCAAGAGATCACTGAAGAAATCAAAGAGGAAATTAAAAAATACCTAGAGACAAATGACAATGAAAACACGACGACCCAAAACCTATGGAATGCAGCAAAAGCGGTTCTAAGAGGGAAGTTTATAGCTATACAAGCCTACCTAAAGAAACAAGAAAAATCTCAAGTAAACAATCTAACCTTACACCTAAAGAAACTAGAGAAAGAAGAACAAACAAAACCCAAAGTTAGCAGAAGGAAAGAAATCATAAAGATCAGAGCAGAAATAAATGAAATAGAAACAAAGAAAACAATAACAAAGATCAATAAAACTAAAAGTTGGTTCTTTGAGAAGATAAACAAAATTGATAAGCCATTAGCCAGACTCATCAAGAAAAAGAGGGAGAGGACTCAAATCAATAAAATCAGAAATGAAAAAGGAGAAGTTACAACAGACACTGCAGAAATACAAAACATCCTAAGAGACTACTATAAGCAACTTTATGCCAATAAAATGGACAACCTGGAAGAAATGGACAAATTCTTAGAAAGGTATAACCTTCCAAGACTGAATCAGGAAGAAACAGAAAATATGAACAGACCAATCACAAGTAATGAAATTGAAACTGTGATTAAAAATCTTCCAACAAACAAAAGTCCAGGACCAGATGGCTTCACTGGTGAATTCTATCAAACATTTAGAGAAGAGCTAACACCCATCCTTCTCAAACTCTTCCAAAAAATTGCAGAGGAAGGAACACTCCCAAACTCATTCTATGAGGCCACCATCACCCTGATACCAAAACCAGACAAAGATACTACAAAAAAAGAAAATTACAGACCAATATCACTGATGAATATAGATGCAAAAATCCTCAACAAAATACTAGCAAACAGAATCCAACAACACATTAAAAGGATCATACACCACGATCAAGTGGGATTTATCCCAGGGATGCAAGGATTCTTCAATATACGCAAATCAATCAATGTGATACACCATATTAACAAATTGAAGAATAAAAACCATATGATCATCTCAATAGATGCAGAAAAAGCTTTTGACAAAATTCAACACCCATTCCTGATAAAAACTCTCCAGAAAGTGGGCATAGAGGGAACCTACCTCAACATAATAAAGGCCATATATGACAAACCCACAGCAAACATCATTCTCAATGGTGAAAAACTGAAAGCATTTCCTCTAAGATCAGGAACGAGACAAGGATGTCCACTCTCACCACTATTATTCAACATAGTTCTGGAAGTCCTAGCCACGGCAATCAGAGAAGAAAAAGAAATAAAAGGAATACAAATTGGAAAAGAGGAAGTAAAACTGTCACTGTTTGCAGATGACATGATACTATACATAGAGAATCCTAAAACTGCCACCAGAAAACTGCTAGAGCTAATTAATGAATATGGTAAAGTTGCAGGATACAAAATTAATGCACAGAAATCTCTTGCATTCCTATACACTAATGATGAAAAATCTGAAAGAGAAATTATGGAAACACTCCCATTTACCATTGCAACAAAAAGAATAAAATACCTAGGAATAAACCTACCTAGGGAGACAAAAGACCTGTATGCAGAAAACTATAAGACACTGATGAAAGAAATTAAAGATGATACCAACAGATGGAGAGATATACCATGTTCTTGGATTGGAAGAATCAACATTGTGAAAATGAGTATACTACCCAAAGCAATCTACAGATTCAATGCAATCCCTATCAAATTACCAATGGCATTTTTTACGGAGCTAGAACAAATCATCTTAAAATTTGTATGGAGACACAAAAGACCCCGAATAGCCAAAGCAGTCTTGAGGCAAAAAAATGGAGCTGGAGGAATCAGACTCCCTGACTTCAGACTATACTACAAAGCTACAGTAATCAAGACAATATGGTACTGGCACAAAAACAGAAACATAGATCAATGGAACAAGATAGAAAGCCCAGAGATTAACCCACGCACCTATGGTCAACTAATCTATGACAAAGGAGGCAAAGATATACAATGGAGAAAAGACAGTCTCTTCAATAAGTGGTGCTGGGAAAACTGGACAGCTACATGTAAAAGAATGAAATTAGAACACTCTCTAACACCATACACAAAAATAAACTCAAAATGGATTAGAGACCTAAATATAAGACTGGACACTATAAAACTCTTAGAGGAAAACATAGGAAGAACACTCTTTGACATAAATCACAGCAAGATCTTTTTTGATCCACCTCCTAGAGTAATGGAAATAAAAACAAAAATAAACAAGTGGGACCTAATGAAACTTCAAAGCTTTTGCGCAGCAAAGGAAACCATAAACAAGACGAAAAGACAACCCTCAGAATGGGAGAAAATATTTGCAAATGAATCAACGGACAAAGGATTAATCTCCAAAATATATAAACAGCTCATTCAGCTCAATATCAAAGAAACAAACACCCCAATCCAAAAATGGGCAGAAGACCTAAATAGACATTTCTCCAAAGAAGACATACAGACGGCCACGAGGCACATGAAAAGATGCTCAACATCACTAATTATTAGAGAAATGCAAATCAAAACTACAATGAGGTATCACCTCACTCCTGTTAGAATGGGCATCATCAGAAAATCTACAAACAACAAATGCTGGAGAGGGTGTGGAGAAAAGGGAACCCTCTTGCACTGTTGGTGGGAATGTAAATTGATACAGCCACTATGGAGAACAATATGGAGGTTCCTTAAAAAACTAAAAATAGAATTACCATATGACCCAGCAATCCCACTACTGGGCATATACCCAGAGAAAACCGTAATTCAAAAAGACACATGCACCCGAATGTTCATTGCAGCACTATTTACAATAGCCAGGTCATGGAAGCAACCTAAATGCCCATCAACAGACGAATGGATAAAGAAGAGGTGGTACATATATACAATGGAATATTACTCAGCCATAAAAAGGAACGAAATTGAGTCATTTGTTGAGACGTGGATGGATCTAGGGACTGTCATACAGAGTGAAGTAAGTCAGAAAGAGAAAAACAAATATCATATATTAATGCATGTATGTGGAACCTAGAAAAAGGGTACAGATGAGCCCGTTTGCAGGGCAGAAGTTGAGACACAGATGTAGAGAATGGACATATGGACACCAAGGGGGGAAAACTGCGGTGAGGTGGGGATGGTGGTGTGCTGAATTGGGCGATTGGGATTGACATGTATACACTGATGTGTATAAAATTGATGCCTAATAAGAACCTGCAGTATAAAAAAAAAAAAAAAAAAAAAAAAACAAACAAAACAACTAATACTAAACTTTCATTGGGTTATTTGTATGGAAATATGTTAATATAAATGTTTCAGACATTACATGAAATTTCTAAAAATCTTGTATTTGTATGGAAATATGTATGGAAATATGTTAATATAAATGTTTCAATCATTACATGAAATTTCTAAAAATCTTATATTTGTATTTGTATGGAAATATGTATGGAAATATAAAAAAAAAAAAAAAAAAAAATGGTACTTTATCTCAGTGGTTTTCCTCCCCCAAACCCATAATCCTAGTCTAATTATGAGGAAACATCAGACAAGTCCCTTTGAGGGGCATCCTACAAAATATTTGACCAGTACTCCTCAAAACTGTTAAGCTCATCCAAAACAAGGAAAGCATGAGAAACTTCTGCAGCCAAGAGGAGCCTAAGGAGACATGACACCTAAGTGGAATGTGGCATCCTGGATGGGATCCTGGAAAGGCATTCGGTGAAACTAAGGAAATTTGAATAAAGTATGGACTTAAGTAAGCTAACAATATTGTGTCAGTATTAGTTCACTAATTGTAATAAACATACCATACTAATGTAAGCTATTACAATAATAGGGGAAATTGGGTGTGGGGTAAATGGGAGCTCTCTGTACTATCTTATCAATTCTTTGGTACATCTAAAACTGTTCTTAAAGTTTATTTTTGTTTGTTTGTTTTAAAAAGCCTCTCCTTGTTCTGATTCCTTTTTTATAGAGAATTTGAATCAGGAAAAAGAATTCAATTCCTCACCCTTTGACCTAGCTCTCTTTTTTCTTTTTTGTCCCAAATGGGTCTTTCAGCTGCTATGTCACATCTTGTTCTGCTGCTGCCACCTCGATTCAGTCACTGGGCAGTTCTGATAGCTTGGAAATTCTGTCATTGTGCTTTACTTCTTTATGGCTTCTGCCCTCCTAGGACAACACAGGAGGAATTTACTTCCACAAAGGAGTTTTTCAGTCATTCAAAGACACTTTTTCTGAAGGCTTCCTCCCAGGATTAAAATTAGGCTAGGCAGCCTCTGTCGTTCCTCACATGATGCAGTTTCTAAATACTTCACCACCCTGGACACTTTTCCATGAAAATTTATGTTTGTTAAGAAGAGGAGCCCAGATCTAAATGCATTTTTTCTCATTGTATCTGATCAGAATTGAGCAGGAGGTTATTTCTTGGGTTGTATTTACTTTTATTTACTGCTTAAAGTCTATATCACTCTGGTTTTAGGTCTCCATTTCAAGCAAGTGAGCTAAATAACATGAAGGCTCCTTTATATATCCTCCCACTCCTCATTAAAACCACTGCATTAATGAATTTCAAACAATTCATTTAAATTGCATACCTCATGCAGATGTTCTGTTTGAAATCAACAACTGCTTTGACCAACTTTCTAAATGAACTGACAGCTTACATCAGCAACACAACTGAATAAGGCATACCCTGTCATGCCCCTCTCCCAACAATAACAGTTTGGCATCCATCCATAGACAAAAGTGTCATTGTGAGAATTTTGGGATCCAGCACCATATGCCATGGGACCGGAGAGCAGTCTCGCCCACCCATGCATCAGGTAATAGGCATACAAGACCTCTGGTCCTAGCAGCGGACCCTACAGTGGCTCATGAACCAGCTCCAGCCCCTGTCAGGTGTGGTCCAGGAGACCCTGGAAAACACTGGCTTAAGCAATCACCCACAGACAAGAAAGCATTTGCGGGAGTCGAGGTTTCCAGTGGAGAAGTCCTAGCACACCAATGGAGCAACAAAACAAAAAAAAAAGGAGTTTGGACACATTGGAAACTTTTTCTGCATCACCCCTCCCCGAAGGCAGCATAGCTCAGGGCCAAGAGAGACTTTCTCAGAGTATGATTTCCTCTCAAGGGAAAGCAAAATCATGCAAGAGAGTACCCAGCCTCCCCAGTTATGCGGGACCCTGCCAAAGATACCCATTTCTCTCTCCCTTCATCCAAAAAAGAAGTGGCGGTTATGTGAGGTGAAGTAGGTTTTAACTAACTCTATTGTGGTAATCATTTTGCAACATGTAGGTGTAGCAAATTAACACAGTTGTGTACCTTAAACTTACAGAATGTTATACATCAATTATTTCTCAATAAAGTTGGAAAAAATAGAAAGTTACCATTTTAATAAATAATAAATAGACACTTTCCTCATTGTATACAGAGCCTTACACTCATGCCAAGGATGCATCATGAACACACTCAGATCCATGTCTTTTGCTCAGCAGCGTGCTTTGTGTAATTAGCACAATCATGGCTCTCTCAAACGGGAATACATCTCAAAAGTACTTTCCCCAGAGGAGTTAGCTAAAGTATAAAAAAAAATTGAATCAGCATTATGGAATCTGGTGGCTCAAAGTTAGCTTTTCATGCCGTGCATAGAACTGAACACAGTAATGAAATAAAACTATGATGGAATAACTCCCAGGGGAATATAGAAATTATAGTACTCAGATATGAAAGCTGGAATTAGCTGCTTACATTTTGTGTTTCAGAGTAAGCCTTTCTGAACATTGCAGAGTAGTAACTTGTGTTTGGAAAAATGTCTTTACCTGTTTCAATGATCATCCTTTCAAGATCTGCCAATCTGAGGCATCCTTGACTGTCTCCTTGGGAAGACTGTTCTAGATGTAAGGTGTATTGTGTCAACTCAGAATTTCTGAACGTGCTCAAGGAAGCCACTGGATGACTTGCTCAACAGCTCAACTTTTTTTTTTTCAACTCCTAGCATTCAGTTTATGTCTCCCCCTCTTCCTCTGAGCCTGCAGCCTTGGTTAGCAATACTGTGCTATACTGTTACTCTCTATCCCATTGTACTGTAGTGTTATGTACTGCATCATTAACTATGCCTTGTTGGTTTTTCCTCACTACCCAAATCCTTCTGTTTGGTCGGTCGATGTTAACTCTGTTTATTAGTCTGCCATGTGTTTGCCTCTGCTGATGTCACATGGATAAATAAAATGTCACTTAATGATGGCAATGTTGAGGACTGCAGCTGTGCCCTGAGTTTCTTGCTTGTCCCTCTTACCACTAGGCTTCAAAGGAAACTCAAATATGGGAGTGTCCAGCGGTCTTTTTGAATCTACCAAGTGGATACAAACTAAATGCTGATCTAGGCCAAGTCCACGTAACTCCAGAATAATAAAGTTGATCCATTCAGACACAATCAATCTCATGTGATCACAGCCCTGTAACTGAGTGTGCAGAAAAATGCTTGTTCTTGAAAGGACTGACCAAATATTGGATTTGGGACAGTCAGTGGCAAATCCAGTTTTATCATTCACCTCTGTGCATGTGTTGGGGGGAGAGAAAGATTAGTTTCTTTGAGGGAAAAATGAAGCTGGACACTCATGCTGCTGGGAATCTTGCTTGGTTCAGAGACTCAGGATTAATTTTTGGTGTTTGACAACCTATCCGTCTCTGTCTGAGCTTGTGGTAGCTGAAGCTGCCCAGCTCCTAAGGTGCCCTTCTGAACAGCTTCCAGTCATCCTTCTTTGCAGACCCAGAGGCAGCTCTGATGGTTCAAAGAGACAAATGCTTTCTTGGAGAAGTCTCTGCTGTTCCTCCCTGAGCTGTTGCTGCCTTTGCGAGAAGCAGGCTCTCTGAGCTGGTATCTCTTCCTCCTTTTCTGGCTGGGGAGCCTACTGTGTGACCCTCACGGCCCCTCGTGGCCAAGCTCCAAGGGGCTGCGATTCTGCTCCCCTCCTGGAAAGGTAGTCCTAGAAATTAGGCTTGCAAGCCTAAAGGATCCTGGGCAAATACATTTGAAGCTTCGGAAATGCTGATTGTTGCAGAAATTCATTTTCATGCCTTGCCCAAAGAAATTGAGGGTGGGGAATTGATCTAATCTTGCAATTTAGATCAATTGGTATGCACTGGTGAACTGTGTGGAGAGAGTCTCAGGCCATGTCTAAACGCAGGGTAAAAAGAAGGCTGATCAATGAGAGGTGTCTGACTGGGGCGGGAGCTGGACCCACCAAGATGCCTGAGCCATGTGCCACCATGGAGAGAGGCTTCCTTGGGCCACAATGATCATGGAGCATAATAAACATACTCAGCAGTGTCCCAAGTGCACAGAGGGGCTCTGACACAGTAGAAAACGCTCTCAAGGAAAGCGTTCACAGGACAACAGGACATACGCTACCATTAACCAGGTGTCTTTGTTGGGATTTATTATCGTCCCTGTCTAACACACACACACACACACACACACACACACACGCATGCACGCACACATACTAAATAACACAAATGTTTCCTGTAGCTGTTCCACACTGTGCAATTCCTACACGACCTGAAAATGTTCTACGCCGGTGTTTCTCAAACTTTAATATGCACGCCAATCAAGTGGGGAAGAGCTTCCGTTTCAGCAGTAGGTGTGGGCTGGGCCTGAGCTCTGCTTTTCTAACTTGCCCCCCCTGTGGCGCCCATGTTGCTGATCCATGAACCACACTGTGCTGCAAACTTCTCAGCTTGCAAGTGGCTTCTCATTTCTCTTGGGATAAGGACGAAACTTAACGTGGCTGACGAGGCCCTTCATGGTCTTGCTGCCGTCTCACTCAGCAGGCTCCTCCTCCCTCTGTGCCTTGCCTTTGTTCCTCCAGAGCACTGGTATTGAGTTCGACTCTATCCTTTCTACTAGTCAAGCCCTGCTCATCTCAGGGCCTTTGCACATGCTGCCCATGCGTCTGGAATGCTCTTTTCTCCCCTATTCACCGAGACAAATTCAAATCTCAGCTCAGACATCACTTCTTCAGGACCTCCCTGACCTCCCCAGCTAGAAAAATTCTCTCTATTGGCTACTCTCTTAGTACAAAACATTTTCACCTTCAGTTTGGTGATGATCAGTTGATGTCTGTCTCCCCTGTGAGAATAAAACCTTATCAGGGCAAGGATCTCGACTGTTTTTCTCACCAGTATATTCCCAGCACTGAGCATGCTGCTTTTTGCTTCAATTTCTAGACTCTAACTTCCTTGGAAATGGCAATCTTCAGAGTAGGCTTATCAGGAAAACGAAGCCCTTTATCCTCCAAACTGCCCTGTAAGGGCACTAGGCTGGGGACAGGAGGTGAAATGACCTTACCACTACTTGGTAAGAAACGTGTTCCCTGGCTGTAAGATAAAACATAGGTTTGTGCTGTTTCAGAATGTTACTGATTTATCTCTCTTTTCAACCTTCAGAGAATGAGGACAGGATCCTATCATGCCTCACATCAGTTTCTTGTAGACTTATCTGACTGCCCTCCACTCACTACCCTACATAAAGAGCCTAAAAGCTCTTTATGGACAGAAATTGTATCCTTCCTTATTTCTGCTACTGTGAGTTTTACACACAGTAGAAATTTAATAACATGTGAGGCTAAATCAAATCTGGAAACATATACAGGAAAACTCTGGGTCCATGGGAGTGTACAGTTTGGCCCACCAGTATCTCCCCTAAGATTGCCAGGATAAAATTGTGATAATTTGACATTCGGATGGCCAAAAAGCACATGAAAAGATGCTCAACATCACTAATTATTAAAGAAATGCAAGTCAAAACTACAATGAGGTATCACTTCACACCAGTCAGAATGGCCATCATCAAAAATTCCACAAACAATAAATGCTGGAAAGGGTGTGGAGAAAAGGGAACCCTCCTACACTGTAGGTGTGAATGTAAATTGGTACAACCACTATGGAAAACACTATGGAGATTCCTTAAAAAACTAAAAACGGAACTTCTATATGACCCAGTGATTCCACTCCTGGGCATATATCCAGAGAAAACCATAATCCGAAAGGATACATGCACCCCAATGTTCATTGCAGCACTATTTACAATAGCCAAGACATGGAAACAATCTAAAAGTCCATGACAGAGGAATGGATAAAGAAGATGTGGTGCGTGTGTGTGTGTGTGTATACACACACACATACACACAAACACACAGACACACACACTCTCACACACTCAATGGAATATTACTCAGCCATGAAAAAGAATGAAATAATGCCATTTGCAGCAACATGGATTATCATACTAAGAGATTATCTAGAGATTATCATACTAAGTGAAGACCTAGAGATTATCATACTAAGTGAAGTAAATCAGACAGAAAAAGACAAATATCATATGATGTCGCTTATGGATGGCATCGAAAAGGATGATACAAATTAACTTATTTACAAAAGAGAAAGAAACTCACAGACTTCGAAAACAAACTTATGGTTACCAAAGGGGAAAGGCTGGGGGGAGGGATAAATTAGGAGTTTGGGATTAACATATACACATTACTATATATAGAAGAGATGATCAACAAGGACCTACCATATAGCACAGGGAAATCTATTCAATATTCTGTGATGAGCTATATGGGAAAAGAATCTGAAAAAGAATGGATATATATATACATGTATAACTGAACCACTTTGCTGTACACCTGAAACTAACACAACATTGTGAATCAACTGTGCCCAATATAAAATAAAATTTTAAAAATTGTGATAATTTGCCCTGTGGTTATGTGAGTTATATAAAATGTCATTATTCCCTTTTTGCATTAGATGTTGGAAAGCTTAGCATTAAATTCTGTGCAAGTGCATCATGCTTTATGACAAGAATTTGTTAAGCCATCTCAGTTTCTTTTCAGACCAAGGCAGGATATAGAAAGAGGTGACAAATATTTAGTGAGACGCCTATTAATGTTTATGATGTACTAAATGTCCTACACGTGTTAACTCTAATTCTCTTTATCAAAATATTAAGTTATAGTACCTCATTTTAAGATGAGAAAATTGATTAAATAACTTACCAAAGTCATAGATCTAAACTCTGGTCTAGACAAAGAAACTGAGGCTCAGAGAGAATAACTAACTAGTTCAAGTTTACTCAGCTAATTAATGACTGTATTCATTTTCTAAAGCTGCCACAACAAATGACCACAAACTGGATGGCTTAAAACTATAGAAATTTATTCTCTCACAACTCTGGACACTAGAAGTCCTAAAACAAGATGTTAGTAGGGCCACACTCACTCTGAACCCTTCTTGCTTCTTCCTTACTTTTGGTGGCTCTGGCAGTCCTTGGCACTCCTTGGTTTGTAGCTTTATCACCCCAATCTCTGCCCCTGTCTTCACATGGGCTTCTTCCCTCTGTGTGTCTCTGTGTGCCTTTCCTCTTCTTATAAGGATATCAGTCATTAGTGTGGCCCACCCTAATCCAGTATGATCTCATCTTAACTTAATTAATTATATGTATACAAAACCATACAAAACAATAAAAAAAAAAACCCTATTTCAAAATAAGGTCACATTTGGAGGTTCTGGGTAGACATAAATTTGGGGGGCACACCCTTCAACCCAGTACAGTGACTGAGCTAGTACTAAAAGTGAGATCTAACTCAAGGCAATGTTCTTTATATTATACCAAACCAGCTACCTCTGAAATTCCTTTGCCTTAGTGATATTTCCCACAATGCCTCACACCTGACTGAGCCTCTCTACGGGAAAGATGACTGGCAAACTCGAGAGTTAATCTGACAGCTTCTCTTAAAAGTGGACAGGTGGTTTACGTGTAAGGAAGAATTGCTGAGTAGTTGGTTTAGAGATGTCATTACTGCGCTTAGGTTTAGAAAAGAGTTACGTTTTGAGAAGCCAAATATTCAGAGAATAGGGCCTGGTGTAGTCAACATAGAGTTTCTACCCTCACAGCAACAGCCTCTTCATCCATAATCATCTTCCCTCCACCCAGCATCCAAACCCCACTGGCAAGAAGAGTGCTTACCTTGAAAAATACTCTCTCCCTTGCAGGGCCAGAGCAATGCTGTCTCCCAATTGCTTGTTTGATGTTAACATTATTCTGAGAATTACATCTCGTCCAACATGATATTGTAATGAGCCTTTGTCTGTTCTAGTTAAGTCAGTTGATGCTGAGCTAATGAAACACAGGAACAGGGAGAGATGGTCCTCAGTGATGTTGGCTGTTTTTGTAATTCCATGGCTTGGAATAGCAGTTCCCTTAGCTTCGCTGTTCACCCCAGCAGTGAGAAGCTGCAATTTCTGAGAATATCTCTGGGAATGTTCTTTTCTAGGTGTGATCCCCGCATACAATTTCTTGTGGTGAGGAAGGTGGAGGGAGGGAGGAATGGTGTTCATGAAGACTCCTCGTCCAGGACCTGGATAAATCAGTCACACTACAGGATAGGAGGAAATGCGCTGCCTTGAGACGCATGCTGGTCAGGACATGCATCAGGATTCTGGGTCAGCTAAAGAAGGATGGCAAGAGCGGGGTGGAGAGAAGACAGCTTGGCCACTTCCTGGGCTGGGCTGTAGGGAGGCAGCCTTGGGAGAAGGACCACTGCCAGCTGGTGGTATGAAAGTCAACTAAGGAGGTTCATATACTCAGTCTACTAGCCATCTCTTCTCCCCACACCCCCGTCTGGCCTTGATGACACCTTCCATTTTTCTTGGTGACTGATTCCTTTCCTTGGTGACGTAATCTCCATTTTGATCTAATTTCTTCTGTGGTTCTTGGCCTCTGGGTGATATTTCTTTATGGGTAGGTCTTGGCACCTCCTTTATGAGACTCGTCAACCACTTATACTTTATTGTAAATGTTAGACCCTTGCAAGTAAGTTCTGATAAGCGAAGAGTTGGAAATTACAAAAGGAAAAGAAAGAGTGTGACTTTTGGCCCCAAATAGAAAACTTTTTGACACACAGAACCAAATACTGGCTTCAACAATATTGTTTGGGGCAAGGAGAGCTTCAGTAGAGATGTAGAAGGAAACGAAAAAAGAATGAGAAGAGAAAGAGAAAAGGAGAGAGAGAAGGAGGGAGGAAACGGGACATTCCAGAACATCGTAGATTCCTTTTAAGTTGATCAGAAATCCTGGGCCCTCTGAATGACCCCGGCCGCATCTAAGCATGGTTAACAAGAGGGTCAGCAAGTTCTTGTACAGCAAACACACTGCAAGAGATAATTAGCCTAATGATTTAGACTGTGGGTGCTAGAGTCAGAGAAACTTTGGTTTTAATCTTGGCTTTTCTCCATGACAAATATGTAAATTGGGGAAGATTTTTCACTTTGCAGAGTTTGCCTCTTCATTTGGAAAATAGGGATAATAACAGACTTTGGGAGAAGATTAAATGAATGCCTAATACTTGGAAAGAGTGCCCAGGATAGCACTAGGGGAAATGCCAAGTGTTTCTTACTATTTGTACCAAGCAGTGTGCAACAGAGCTGGGAGGGTTTGGGACAACCCTCCCCCTTTCCCCCTCAGGAAGTACTTGGTCCTTAGAAGGGCCCAGCTCAGGCTCAAAGCACATGCTTAAAGGCTGGTCCTGTATTTCTCTCATGGTTGATTAGTTTCTGTTTCTGAAGCCTTGCTTCCTTCATCCCAAGGATTTACAAGCTGTGTGCATGCCTTCAGTTCCTTCCTTTTGGCGCTTTCCACCTACTTACACTAGCAGTAGCAAATGCCGGTGCCCTGGGCAGGAACATGGCAGGGAAATGAGATTTCTTGATGCTCTTGAACTTCTTGCCCACCAGCTCCAGTGCTTCTGGCCATTGCCAAGTGTCTCTCCCTCTTGACTCTCTTGCTTCTCCTGGGCTTGTTATTCTAGTTCTTTTGTAGTCTTTTGCCTCCAAACAGGGTTGCTCCTCAAATGTGGTTGGGGATTTGAGATGACAAGCCAGGTGAAGCTGAGTGGATCATGTCTGTTTGAGCTAATATTGTGCTGGCAGGTCAGAGACTCAGAGGGTGGACAAAGCAGTGGTTTGAAAAGTGGCAGCCTTTCTCTTTTTCTAAAACTACTTGCATTTCTCAAGCTAGGTCTCTGAGGGCCTGGAAACATCCTTCTTTACAGACCCCATCAGTGATTCATGAGAGCATTTGTCCTAGATTTACTCGGCTCTGTAACTGAAAAGTGTAGCGGGCAGAAAGCTAACTTTGGAACAGTTAGAGGGTTTACCTCCTGACACCAGCATACATTTTCTTTTCTAGCTGAGGACCAATTATATAAAGAACCATATGGAAAAACTTCACTGGAAAAGAAAGAAAGTATAAGTTTAGATCCAGCCAGCCAAGAGAGGCCTGTCACAGCCTGGGATGGAGTGAGCATTGGCAAGATAAGGAGACTACCCGAGGAAAGGGGAGTGTCATGGGACTTGACATTTCAGGACACCTGAGGTCCAGTCTAGCTTTGTCCTGCATCACTTTGTGACCCTGGGTAAGTAGGTCAGTTGACCTCTTTGGGCCTCAGTTTCTTCATCTGTAAAGGAAAGGACTGTAACAGTTTAGGTCCCTTACAGTGTAAAGATGCTGCAAGGCAAAGGCAACAATGCTGCTGGCCAGAGAAAGACAGGTGAGAATGGGACCTGTATTCAACGTGACCTTGTTTTAGATAGAACATCCCTAAAATGTTGTGTATTAATAAACCTTATTAAACACATACTTAGGGAGCTCAGTTTCTAGAGACCAACTCTTCCATTTAAAATTGTTACCATCTGGTAATGGGTATGTGTCTTTACTGGTGGAGAACACACAGAAGCCTGGAGAGACTACGAGCGGAACTCTTAGAGGCCGGAGATGGAGGCGAGAGCGTGTACACACACAGGCACATACACACAAACACCCCGCACCAGCAAGTATTACTCAAAAGATGGCTTACTTTCATCAAACAAAAACGTCTTAGTCAGAGATTACTGATAGCAAGGAATAGACATCCACCTAAATTAGGACCCTTTTTAGGGCATTCATCATCAGGAGGCAATCTCCCAGTTGCCCACTGGCAGGTCACTATACATAGCTTCGGAGTCTGTGTGTTTGAATATCTTGATCTTTTTTCTCCTGTCTCTCACCCACCACAGACTCTCACTCAGCCTGGCTGCTTCTGCTCACTGTCTAGGGCTGCCCTTGCAACAGGCTATCTGTGGATGGAGGGACTTCCTAGAGAATAGGGCTGTGGGCAGAACCACAAAATTCAAGGAAGCTTATTGAGAAAAATACAATGTGCACAACAGAAAAACTTGGAATCACTTTTTTGCTTCCCTACTTTCTGGTCTACCCATCCCCTCTCAAAGGGGAACGACTGATAGACAATAATCCTCTAAGAGTAGAGTAATAATGAGCCTAAGACTTACTTTCTATTGAGCCTCGAGGTCTCCAATGTTATTTATCAAATACGGCAAAAATCATATACCAAATCCTAAAGAATATTTCAGAGATAAAAAACGTTTTGTCTTTTTTCCCATCTTCCAAAGCCATGTATCATTTTCAAATAAAGAACCACCTCATGCTTTCCATGTTAAAAAAAAAAAAAAGCATCTAATATTATCAGTTCAATAAACTTCTTTGGATTGCCTACTACATCCCGGCGACACCTGGACCGGAGAACTGGGCAGTTAACAGATTCCCGCGGACTGATGAGACAGACAGGTGCACAGGGAATTCCAGCTCAAGGGGTGAGCGTGATATTATACATTTGCCTGGTGATTTCATCTCATTTCTCTCACAGGGCTTTCACAAAGCCCACAGATGCATTGCCTGCTAGAAATACATTCAAACGTGACCAGAAGCAGGCTTGAAGATTAAGACAAAGACAAGAGGGTTCGCTTTACCCAGTTTTCTTACAAGTTCCATCTGTCCTTACCACATGGCATTCTTCCTCCCAACACCCACATACAGCTTTATCCCTCTCTGAAAACTTACACATAGTGATAACTTATCTACTGAAGATTTTTATGTTATACCAAATGTAATTTCACTGGAATGGATATCCTCTCAGACCCATTCCACCCGTGAGATATGGGGTTTCTCTGGTCGTAATATATTATCTGTATTTACAGGAAAACTGCGTTTCCTCCATCATTTATCTATGTTTTGGAACCCAAATTCCACATTATCTTTGCTTGCTTGCTTTCTTTATCTTTAATAAAAAATTGAGGTGCCAGTATTCCCCTGATAAACTGTAAAAAAACAAAAAACAACAAAAAAAAACTTCTTCTATCCACTGTCCTGTCACTTCTCCTTTGAGATTTCACATACCAAATGCATGGAGAGGATGCCAGGTGAAGTCTAGGCTCATATCCATACAAAGTGAGGACAAACAGCTGACCTCTTCTCATTGCCAACTAGAGAAAACAATGCTGCATGTATCCTTGGAAGAGGGGGTGCTTATGAAACAGCCCCCCACTCTTCACCTGCAGATTTCTTATTCTCCTCTAATCAGTCATTTGATAGAGGGGATGTGAATTTATTGGTCATTTTATTTATTAATTACCAATGTATTGATGTATTTCAATGTTGCCTTTTTACAAAGGAGTTATTTATCATTTGACAAATATTGAGTTCCTGCTGTGTGCCAAGCACAGTGCTGGGCCTTGGGGCTAGCATATAATTAGTCCCAAATATATAACACACCAGCATTTCATGCATTGTCCCTCTCTTTGGGAAGCTAGTGTTAAAAAGAGAGTTTGAATCAACAATTATGATATAGACGGGGGAAGTGGAAGTACAGGGTGCTATGAGAACACAGAGTAGGGAAAGAAGCTTAGAACCTAATTTGGATGTAATGCTGTAAGTGGTGTGTGCACGTGCATGTGTGTGTGTGCGCACGCATGCTTTTATTTTTGTGAAGGGGTTAGGCAGAGATGGGGGAATTGTTAGCTTTGAGAGAGAGAGGGAAATGTAATAGCCATTCTTCCACTCACGGATCCATGAAAAACAAGAATTTTTGTTTTTCCTTTATATAATGCAAATCATGCCCTATGAATCGTTTACTGACTGGCTTTTCTCACTGACAAAGAAAAATGCCTTGGAAAAAATTTTGTGTCAATACATATGTATTTACCATATTCTTCCTAGTGACTATAGTTTATGTGTATCATCAGTTTATTCCTCTAACAATGGGCATTTCCCCCAACGTTTTTACATGAATCTTGAAGCAAATGTGTCTTTCTTTGGAATAAATTTCGAGATACAGAATTTCTGGATTAAGGGGTGTGCACATTTAAAATGTTAATAATACTGCCAGGTTGCCCTCCCAAAGACTTTGATATGAACAGTTCAAACAAGGAGGATGAGTGTCTATTTCCTTAACAACACAGAATATGATCAATATGTTTAATTATTTCCAATCTAACGGATAAGAAATGTTAGGTAATTGTTGATTTAATTTTCATTTCCCTGATTACTAGTCAATTTGAACTACTTTTCCTATGTTTATAATATGTTGGCATTTCTTCTTAATTGCCTATATGTATTCTTTGTCAATTTTTCATTTTTTGGCATTTATTGGTGTTTTTATATATTCTGAATATTAATCCTGCCTGTAATTTGTATCATAAACATTTTCTCCTAGTCTGTTGCTTACTGTTTTCCCGAAATTTTATTATGAAAAATTTCAAACATTCAGCAAATTGAAACAATGTTGCTTACTTCTTTTAACTTCCCTTATGTTTTTTGTATACAGAGTTTAAATTTATTTCACAATCTGTTAAAAGTGTTTTTTTTTTTTAAACTTCTGGCATTTTGCATCCTACGTAGAAGCTCTAACTTACTCTAGGGTTATCAAAATATTCTCATTCATTTTCACCTAATATTATTATTGCTTTGCATAAAGAGCTCTTTAGCCCATCTCACTGGCACTGGGAGTGGTGATTTGGGGCACGTCTAGCTTCACTGAACCAATGATATTGGGATAACTAGCTCTCAGTTTTAGGGGAAATAGTTCATCCTCTTTCTACCCATGTGAAATTCCATCTTTCTCACAATCTAAATTCCTCTATATACATGGAACCATTTCTGTATTTTGTTTTATTCCAATGATCTACTCACTTAATTTCTCCTGTTTTAGTTACTGTCTTTGTTGTATATTTTGATAAATGTTAAGTCAAGTAATCCATCGCTGGTCTCTTTCAATTGTTCTTTATTTCTTTTTTTTTTAAACAGCTTCTCTTCCATATAAACTTTATAGTCATTTTGACAGCTTCTATGAAATATCCTGTTGGGATTTTGATTTGGAATTCAGGGAGTGTTGACATTTTAACAACACTGGATCTTCGTATACAGGGACATTGTGCATCTTAGTCTTGGATCTCTATCCTTGAGAAGGAGGCAGCTCTGGAGCTCTGGTTCTCTAAGGGGAATATGCTGGGGGTGGGGTCTGCACCTTGGGTGACTGCCTTGTCCCCGCGGGCCCAGCATCCTTCTGTTCTCTGGCTTAGAGATAGGGAAACATCTCCCAGTCTGATAGAAATCATCCCTTCCCCCTGGAGAAGAGACAGGAAAGAGCTACCCCATTAGACCGAAGCCAAAGTGCCAAGATACCCTCTGTGCAGGACTCTGGAGCCGTCCAAGGAAACAGGGGCTGCTGGAGACATTGCACTTTGGCCTCTCGATGCCCAGTAACTTGAGATGGTGACCACTGCTTCACAGATTCACAGAGAAGACTGTTACCTTGTTGATGCTTAACTCAATTTGCAAGAAAAATTTAAAAAATGGGCAGAAGAACTAAGTAGACATTTCTCCAAAGAAGACAGATGGATGGCCAATAGGCACATGAAAAGGTGCTCAACATCGCTAATTATTAGAGAAATGCAAATCAAAACTACAATGAGGTACCACCTCATACCAGTCAGAATGGCCATTATTAAAATGTCTACAGATAACAAATGCTGGAGAGGGTGTAGAGAAAAGGGAACCCTCCTACACTGTTGGTGGGAATATAAATGGGTGCAGCCACTATGGAAAACAGTATGGAGGTTCCTCAAAAAACTAAAGATAGACCCAGATATGACCCAGCAATCCCACTCCTGGGCATATATCCGGACAAAACCATAATTCAAAAAGACACATGCACTCCAGGGTTCACTGCAGCGCTATTTACAATAGCCAAGACATGGAAACCACCTAAATGTCCATTGAGAGATGAATGGATAAGAAGATGTGGTACATATATAAATGGAATACTACTCAGCCATAAAAAAATAATGAAATAATGCCATTTGCAGCAATATGGATGGACCTAGAGATTATCATACTAAATGAAGTAAGTCAGACAAAGATAAATGCCATATGATATCACTTATATGTGGAATCTAAAATATGACACAAATGAACAATCTACAAAACAGAAACAGACTCTCAAATATAGAGAACAGACTTGTGGTGCCAAGGTGGCAGGGCTGTGGGGGAGGGATGGGTTGGGAGTTTGAGATTAGCAAATGCAAACTACTATATATATACATGTAAACTGAATCACTTTGCTATACACCAGAAACTAACACAACATTGTAAATCAACTATACTGCAATAAAATCAACTAAAAATTAAAAAATAATCGTACCTATCTTAAAGAGGTTTTGTGAAGATTAACATAGTACATGTAGTATGCTTAGAATCGTACTACCTTATTCATAGTAAGTACTCCGGTTAGTGGTTATTATTCCATAATTAATGTTAGCTATTCTTCTTCTATAATTATCACTTCTGGACAGGTCATAAGACTCAAGTTTGGCTCCCAGAACGTAATGATGCCGATGGCTAACATCCTATGCCTGGCTCTTCTGTCAAGGCTGCATTGAGATCCAGGCAGGTGTTAGGATCCCATTAAGTGTTCCTGCACAGCACACACTGCAAACAGCCCACATGGATCATAGGTGGTGATTGGTTTACAGCACTCAGAGAACTGATTAAACCAGAAACAAATGGAGATTCTCTGCAAATAAGCCCTGCAAACAGCACATGCACACTTGCTTGCTCGGAATGGCAGGGGCCCTGCGGTGAGAGGGAAAGAATGCTGCACAATTTTCTAAGCAGTGAGAGCCTTTAGTTCAGTTGACCTAGGAGATGGTTTATTACAGTGTTACCAGAATCTTCTACCGGCTGCCTGTCTCAGCTAGGTTATCACCACTCTCAAAATCCCTTTGTCACATTTTCCATTCCAATAATGAATTGCTAATGTCTATGCTCTCTCAGGCTGAAGCCCTATATAATTTTCTTGTTCTCTAATTGCTCTTTTCATTCGACCCTGTAAAATAACTGGAAGGTTGCCACAGTGCTACCAGAAGTGAGGCAAGGTTCTCCCGTTGTGGAATTCACTCCAGTTTAGCCAGTCTGTGTGGTGCAGGCCATCTGAAAGTGCACTCAGTGAGTTATAGCAATCCCTAGGATCGAAAATGGGAAATCTCAGCTACAAAGTTGGTGAGATGCTCTCCAACTCGGGGGGCTGCCTTGACGTGGCTGCTCGCAGGAAAGCATGTTGAGGATTTAAACGCCTAATGGACACTGAAATTCCAATCCATATGTACCTTATGTCACCTCCAGGTTTGCTTGTGCTGATGGTTCCACTGGAATGCCTTTACCTCACCTCCTTTCTGCTTTCCCATTTCCTCACTCACCCTTCAATTTCTTTCTCAAATGCTACCTGAGGAATAATAATCTTTATTTTTTTCCATTATTTTCAAAGTTATCTTTTATTGATGGGAATACTAGCAAAGTCTTATCATCAATATAAAAATACTTTAAAATATAATGAGATTTTACCTACACAGTAAATTGGAAAATTAGGAAGCAAATCAGGAGAACATTTTAATTCCTGTTCAGATAGTAGTAACCAATCCATAGTTAGATATAGAGCAAGAAAATGAGGCAGCTCTGGCATGGATTATGCAAAATAAATATCTCTGAGAAAAAAAACAAAACCCAAAGTCTATTATTAGGTAACAATTTGTTGATTTAAATTGGAAATACTTCACTGCTTAATAGTAGAAATAAACAATAATTTAATGTGTAAAGTATCAAAAAATCATTTGTCCATCATTACATACTCACATACTTACTGAAAAGAAAATGTATTTTTTCAGTGTATTTATGGCATTATTTGACAGCATCTTATTGCAAGGTATAAATACACAGACATATTGAAAGTACTTTGTTCAGGAATAAAATACATGAATAAGTGAAATCTTTAAGGGATACCCAAACTTTATTTAAATTAAGGGCTTTTCTTAATTCCCAACTATACCTAAAATTCAGGTTATCATTTTACACAAAATCAACTAATTTTGCTTCCAAGGCCATTTGTCTCTCCTTTTTGCTAACAATGGAAAAGAAAAGACAAATAATGAGAAAAAGGACATGGAAATAGATTAACTGGACAACCAGCTTCTGAAAAGTTGATTCTAATCGACATCTTTATAGTCTAATGATGGTTCACAGCTGGAACAGACCCAGAAAGATGGAAAGTATCCCCATCTTTCCACCTTGGTACATATTCAAAACTGTAAGGAAATGGTACTTATCTATTCAGTAGTTTAATCACAAGTGATACCTTTAGACTGCTGAATAACTGAATTATTTCTCTATGACTACAAAAATTGGAGTTTTTAATCCTGATTACTTGCCCAAGATGTAAAAATTATTTCTCCTTTACCCTGTTATTCATAGTCACCTAGCTTCTCTCATAACTGACTTTCGCTTTTGTTTGTTCTTCACAGAAGTACCCACTGTGTATAACTCATACCACAACCATTTCACTTTCTCAGTCTCTACCTGGTTATGAACTAGCCAATAATATTTAAGCAGAATTATAAGCATCCCTCCCTTTCTAATTTTCCAATTTACTTTCATCTTACATTTTGCATTGTTTTTTGATGACTAACAATAAAAGAATCACTGAATACCATACTGAATTTCTAATATTACAACATAGTTAGCAATATTTCAGTGTACTATTCACTAACCTAAGGTATATAGACACTTACTGACACTTTTTTTTTCCTTATAAAAGTATATCTGTAAGGTAGAAAAACATTTTACTTGGCAGCTTATTGTCTTGGTTTATAAATTTTATTGATTTTTATCCAATTTATTTAAACTTTAAAAAAAAAGTTCACCCATTTCTCCTACCCCCCAGCCCCTGCCTCTGGCAACTACCCATCTGTTCTCTGTATCTATGAGCTTGATTTCATTCATTCATTCATGTATAGATTTCTCATATAAGAAAGATCATATTGCTATCTTTTTTGTGGGCTCACTCTCAACACCACATGGATATAAACTCAGTGGTGGTGCAGAGGGGAGCATGATTTTTCTCCGCTTTTATTCCCTGATGTATACCGGTGCTTAGAACAGGGCCTGGCACATTGCAAGGGATCCATATACACTTGAATTATGAATGAACGAATGAATGATGCTAAGTACCCTACATGGATTACCTACCTCGCTGCATCCTATAGGAATCCCACAAGGTACGATTATCATCCCCATATTACATGAGGAAACCAAGGCTTAGCCAAATTAACTTACCCACAATCACACGGCCAGCAAATGGTGCCAATGGCCCTCAAACCAAGCTGTCTGAACCCAAGCTCTGAGCCTCTCTAACTATGTAGTCAAACTCCCAGGCTCTGAGCCACCGTCTACACCACTTTGGGTTTCTCCCCACATCTGTGCTGACCTGTCCCGCAGGATTTATCAGGCTGAATTTCAACTGATTGCTTATGTGTGTAACTTGAATCACTAGGACATGTATTCCGCCAGCTCTTCTGTCAGGAAATGCCCTCTTCCACCTGTCCCCCGATTCCTCAGGGGCCCCCTCACAGGGGCTCGTGTCTGAGCACACAGAGCCTTCATGCCTCCTGCCCCAGCTTCTATTACCACACGGCCTCAGAGGACTCTCCGCCCCAGTCTTGTCTGCTTCCCCATGACAGGGGACCTGCCCTTCCCTTCACTACCTGTAGTAGGGCATGGACCAGGTGTAACTTTGAAATTTTAGCAAAGTTTCAAGAACGATGACAGAGATGCATAATACAGAGGAATAGCATTCAACGGCAGGGCAGCAAGCCCCATCCTTGGGGATTCTCATTCCACTGCTTCTTTTACTCACAAGTGAGTGGCTTCCTTTTGGCAGGTTAAGCTCATCTCCCCTCTATCTACCCCTCAATCAGGACCCCTCCATGCCTCAGAGTTGGGTCAGATGGACCCTGGGGTGGGGGGAGTTTTGCGTGATGCCAACCTACAGCCTGCCTTCCCAATCACCTCCTGCCCTAGATGACGAGTAGTGCATAGTTTCCATCCCTTCTGGATTCCCTCCATCACCAGTCTGATCCTAAGGGCCTCAGACGAAAACCACACAAGAGACCAACATCAATATACCCCAGAGTCTGGGTTATTCAGTCTCAAGACAAACCTGTGAGATGCATCCCCAGACAGTCCAGTCCAGGCAGGGCCACAAACCCAGGTCAATATGTTTCCAGCCCACTCCCCTCAGCCTGAATCTCCCCACTGTCCACCTAAGTCTCTCAGAGTCACTCTAAGGCCCTCGGGGGCAGAGCTCCCCCTCCCCTGTGCTTTGCTCAGCCCCCAGCGCATAGTTCTCTTCAGAGAATGGATGCGGGAACCAAAAGCCCACTGTCTCTCCACCACCTCTGAACCCTAGATGAACATTAGCTTTCTGCAGCAGAACATCTGTGGACTCAGCAGCCTGAAGCCAGAGGAATCAGTCTGAACAGTTAAAGCCCTGGAGAGAGAAAGCCTTTTCCTCATGTTGCCCTGAGGGTAGGTTCCAGGCACACTCTGAGATTCTGGAGACGATGTATAAGACAAGATGTGGAAAAGACAAGGTTGACAGAGCTCGGTTTTAATGTTCTTTTCCTGGTCTGTGTTGACAAGACAAATAATGGCTTTCAAACAGTATTACCCAAGGACGGGACAGAGGCAGACTCAGGTAAACAGACAGGTTCAGGCTGAAAGTCTGACTTCTCTGCCAGTTAGTTCATTGGAGGATACCCAGGGACCTGCCCTGATTTGTGCAAAAGGAAGAGGCCAGTGTGGTCAACTTCCCTGCACTGTGTGTGAATTCTTTAACCCATTTGGCATACATAAGCACTACCCCAAAAAATTGCAAAGGAGGATGGGAAAGAAGTTTTCCCTTCACAAGAAAACGGTTGTTTAGAAAATAAACTATGGAGATGTGACCAACTTGAGAATCTTCTACATATATTTATTTTTATGAGTCTCCATTGATTCAAGAGCCATTAGAGGGTGTTATGGGTTGAACTGTGACCACCCCCCAAATTCACATGTTGAAAACCCAGACCCTAGGACCTGAGAAGGTGACCTTATTTGAAGAAAGGGTCTTTACAGAAATAATCAAGTTAAATGAGGTCATTAGGCTGAACCCTAATCCAATGCAACTGGTGTGCTCATAAAAAGGGGAAATTTGGACTCAGAGACACACATAGAGGGAAGACAATGTAAAGAGACACAGGGGGAAGATGGCCATCTACAAACAAAGGAGAGAGGCCTGGACCAGATCCTTCCCTCACAGCCCCAAGAAAGAACCAACCGTCTGACACACAGGTTTTAGACTTCTAGCACCAGAACAACTGCGAGACAATATATTTCTATTGTTTAAGACACCCAATATGTAGTGCTCTGCTATGGCAACCCTAGAAAACTAATGCAGAGGGCATCTGGGTATTGATAGTTTATATCATTAACTTGCTGCTAACCCTGATGGTAGTTAGACTTTACTTAAGAGCTGTGACTTTATCACATCACCAATAAGGAACCTCTCCTGACCCTTAGGGCCTGAGGATTGTTTACTCTCAGGACACAACTGGAAGAGGTCAATGAACCATAAACATATGGTTCACTTCATAACTAATCAGACCCCAAAACAGGCAGTCTTTTTCAGATTTGTCTTTTGCTCCTTCTCTGTGGAAAACTTAACACGACCATTCCTAATTGGATTGGCTGCCCAATTTTGGTGCTGCCTTTGCTAACAAACATCATCCTTCACCTGGACTCCTGCAGTCTGAGTCAATCAGATAGTTAAGATAATTTGCTGGCCATGGCCCCTGGGTTGACCACAAATGAAGGGCATGCTGCTGGCCCAAGGCCGTGCACCAGACCAGCTTTCTGGCCCTCCAGAAGTGTCCAGCACTCTGAGAATGCCCATCACTGCACTTATCTTTGTAAACCAAACTAAAGTTGAATGAGGAAAAGAGCTATCCAGACGTATTTGCAGACAAAAGGGAAGAATTCCAATGAAGTTGCAAAAGCGAGAGGGAATATCGATATGATTAAGGGCACACAAGAAAAGACTGTCCTGGTAAGGATATATGCCATTTACTAAGGCTTCCTATGTGATAGGCCTCAGCCTATGGGCTTAATACCCACAACAGCCTCGTAAAAACCCTGTATTATCATCATTTTGCAGAAGTGAAAACTGAGGTGCACACAGATTAAGCCGTTTGCTCAAGGTCATACAGCAGGTAAGATTAAAACAAAAATGTCCATCCATTATACCGTGCTACCTTCCATGGGATAAAATAGTCCCTCTATTCTTGGATCGTCTTCTCCTTGCTCCTCCAGACCCATCTCCCATCTCCCGTCACCACTCTGCCCTGTGCCCAGGGGTTGGACCTCTAAGTATTGCTTCAACAGGCTCTCTTACCTTCTGGCCTCTGGTTGAGGTCACCTGCAGTGGAAAATCACTGCACTGATCTGTGGCGGTGGAAGCCAAGGCAGGAGATCAGAAGACAGGAGGAGAGGAATGTTGGGGCAGCTTTCCTTGGCTCTGTCTCTGGTGGGTGGCCCACAGGTTGCCTGTGTCCCTTTACCACAGGCCAGTTCCCATCCTCACCGCAGAGCCCCCTCTCCAGGTGCCAGGAACATTCACCTCTGTCTCCAGTCTCAGATGACTGTACCATCCCTTGATTTTTCTTTATACCCTGACTGTACCTTTGTAAAACATCCCTTTATCAAATTCTTCCTAAATTATCCAGCTTGTATATGCTATTGTTCCCTGTTGGGACTCTTACTGGTACAGAGAACACAGAAAGCTTTAGACAGAGAAGAGGAGGGGCTGTCAGTGAAGTAGGCCCGCGAGCATCCCTGAAAGAGGGGGCTGAGGGTGGCAGTGGGGTCTGTGGTAGGTAGAGAAGGTCAGAGAGGTGCTGCAGGGCTGGGTGGGGAGGGGGTCCTCTAGACTGGAGTGGGGGTCATGCTGAATGGCGCTGCCAGCCCCTTTCACGTTCTGTGGAAGGAGCTGAAATAGAACGAATCTGTCTGACTTCTGAGCATGTTGAGTCTGAGAACAGAAATAGAATAATGAGTGCCACGAGGTTGCCAGGGGTAAAAGGAAAAAGAGATGAGCTCCTATTCTAGCAGAGGAGACAAGACTGAAAGACACCTGCAGCCCAGTATGTCACACACTGTAACAGCTGTGCCCCCAGCCTGGTAGGTGCCCTGAAAGATGTGTGGCTTGGGTTAGCCTCAAGTCCTGGGTGCTTTCTGTCCCAGATCAGGGTCTCCCATGTCGACAGACTCTGGACTCTGCCTTCAGATCCTGTGGTTCTGGGACGCAGCATGAGAGAAGGAACACGCCTGCCAAGTTGCAATGGTGCCTGCAGGTGGCACTGATGGTGATTCTGGGGTACTGTTAGATACTGTTTTTGCTAAGCACTCTTGGGGACTCCTTAACCCTGCCCTGCCAATCCATCTTCCTCCCTCTGAGGTCTCAGAGAGAGAGAGAGATAAATATGGGAAAATGCCTGGCAAAAATAAAATACAGCAAATATAACAAAACAATATATTATTAGCTGTGGGTTCTGCCTCAAACCCCAAAACAGAGAACTCTAGCAATCTGGTAAATACCTTTTTCGTGAGCCAGTTAGGCCTAAAGAACTGCAGACCAGAGTTTGATCCAGTACAAACCCATCAATAAGGGAAATGCTACCAGAGAGAAGTGGTAGCAGAAGAAAGGGTCCTTAGCATTGAGCCATCCTGGTCCTCAGCTGAGGCAGATGTCCCGGGTACACTGCCTAGCGGGAGAAAGAAGAGCATCCCGGGAAAAACAGATATTGGCTGAATGAGCTGGAGGGAGTGGACCTGTGTCTGCCGGGCCCTTTGCCACAGGAAGGGAAGCAGCTAAAAGGAGAATCATGCCCATGTACCAAGTGCTAACTCAGCAATTCTACTCACAGGGTCCTGGAAGCTATATTAGTATTATTCCTTCTTGGTAGGACCCCAGAGGGAAGTGAGGATGAGGGAAGGAGGAGGCTTGAGAATGTCCCCTCCAATGTCCCATGCCCCTTCCTCTCCCCTGTGACTGGATAGCTCCTGATGACGCTACCTTCCTGCAAATAACAACTAGACCTAACAAAATACCAAAAAACAATGATCCAAAGGCACTGGAGACTGAACAAAATCAGGCAGGTTCTGGAAGGGACATGACACTCAGAACAAAGGAATGGCATCATGCGGTCGAGATTTTTAAGGGGATTTTTGGTCTGATGGCCAGTGGGAATCTGCACTCTGTGTTTTCCGGGGGTGGGACGGGCATGAAAACTCCAGTGGAAACCAGACAGCTGAGTATGGGACGACCATAGCTGCTGAAAAGTGAGGGGGGTATCCAGAAAGGAGAAAGCCCCAAATTCTACGTTTAAATTCTGCCCAAGTCTCCGGCTGAGCCCTGAACCACACACATACACAGGACAGACTGCAGGAATGCACTGAGCTGCTGCCCCAGAGACAGAGCTTGCCTTTTGAGCCCAACCAAGTGCACTGTCTACTGGTGAACAAAAACGAAGACAGAAACCACTCTTCTTAGGATATAACATAACCCAGAGTCTCCTCGACGTGACATTCACAAGGTCCAAGGCACAATCCCAAACTACTCCACACATGAAAACCTACCAGTATCTGACCTAGAGGCCTGACCTCCTGCTGGAGAGACAGTGAGGCGCAGCAGTTCTCAAAGCGAGGGTCCCTGAGACGCTTTTAAGGCCTACAGTGTCGAAACTATTTTTAGAATGATGCAAAGATGTTATGAGCCTTGTTTCTTTCTCATTCTCTTTCAAGTGTACAGTAGTTTTCCAGAAGCTACATGACATCTGATGTTAAGACAGACTGAATATAAAAGTAGATATGAGAATCCAGCTGCCTTCTACTAAGCCAGACATTGAAAAATTTCACAAAAATGGAAAACAATGCCACTTTTCTTACTAATTTTTTTCTAATTTTGAAAATCTAGCTTTTTCCATAAAATTATAGGCTTTTATTGTTATTTTAACAAACCGATAGACTATTTTTTTTAAATCTCGCAGTTTTAATTTCTAGTGTGGTAAATACAGGTAGATATTACCCACATAAACAAAAGCTCTTTGGGGTCCTAGGTAAGTTTTAAGACAATCAGGGGGTTCTGAGACCAGAGTTTGAGAACTGCTGGTGTGAGACAGTTACTCTCAGACACGAGGCTGCAACAGAATCACCTGAGAAACCTGTTCAAACAGATTGCTAGGCCCGATCCCCCGAGGCCTTAAAAGCTTGCATTTCTAACAAGTTCCCAGCTGATGCTGCTCTGGGGCCCACTCTGGTGTAAGGGAGGGTTGGCGTGCAGACCAGACCCCTGTAAGGCCAAGCATTCATTTCCCATCCCAGCTGCCACGAGTGTTGCCTGCTGGGTGGCTTACAGCCACGGCCCTCCTCAGGCATTGCCCTTGGCAGAGGGAGCTGCCTGTCCAACACCGCCTCCGCTCCGGGGACAGCCCGCATCCCGTGACCGGGGTGACGCGGCCTGCAAAGGCCTGGCCCTGTGCCTCACAGCGAAACAGCCCTGAAGAGCCCGCCCAGTGCTGGGGCTCCCCAGGGGATCACTGGGGCCCTCACTGCACCTGCATCACAGCTCAACTTCTCCCTGCCCGGTCCTGCGGCCTCCACTCCCTCCCAGGTGGTGTTCCCAACCGCGCGCCCCAGTAAACACAAATCTCTGTTTCAGAAACACCCTGACCTCCAGCAACCCAGCCTCTAGCAAGTGGAGGAAAGGACAGACCTGTTTGTAGCCTCTGTGGTCTCCAATCTCTCTGACGGCAGAGTGGCAGTTCTCCAGCCGGCCAGACTTTCTTGGCTTTTCTGTGAATCTGAGCCAGTTTGAGGCTCAAGTCTCTAGTCCTGGGAGCGTGGATTCTCCTACCAAGCGTTCCCTTCGGTGGGCGGAGTCCTGGAGGGGTGGTCCTGGCAGTGATCAGGGTTAGTTATCTTGACAATGAGGCTGGAGCTGGCCCACGCCCCCTCACAGGTGCTGATTGTTAACATTTTTAGGAATTTTCCAAGCTGGTTGTTAAACACAGCCATGTTAAATATTGTTATATAACTTTATGATTAAATAAAGTATATTAAAACTAAAGTAATATATAGTCAAAACATCACTTTATAGTTATTTTGCTGCATTTTACTATTATCTTTGCTTTTAAGGTTATTTACATCTATTGTATCTCCATGGTGTACCATTATATAGTATTTTCACCTACAGATACAGTAGATGTACATAAGCTTGAGAGATTAAATAATAGTAAAGTGTAGTAAAATAATTAGGAAAAAAGCAAAGCCAGGTAGCAAGGAGGTAAAAGAGTTGCTAAGCATTGTGGGAAAACAGCCAATAAGGGGTTGAGTTGATATCTTCCATCTCTGCTCAGAAACTACCCATTTCAGTTCCTCTCACCTGGAGACTATCAGAGGCTCCATTCCTCTATTCACAACTAATTCCAACTCCATGCTGAGCATTGGGATAGGGAGGACACGACATTGCTTTTGGGTAGTTCAAGTCTAACAGAGACATGTACACACGTCATCAAATGCAGTGACACATGCACATCGTAATAAAAAGAGAACCTCATAAATGCCTGTTGAACAGAACTGGAAGCATCAGGTGATGGACGGTCTATTAGGGAAAACCTCACAGAAGGGAGGACACATAAGCTATGTATTTCTAGAACAGTAGGGATCTTGCCAGGTAGGGTGTCAATTGTAAAGAATATTATGGGCAAAGGCACAGAGGTAATTCAGGATATAGCCTTTGATTTGGGGTCACGGGGACTCTGCAGAGCTGCCCATGCTCTCCCCTGCTCCCTGAAGACCACAGGTTATCCAATCAGCATTAGGTCTGCAGGCATCAGAGAGAGGCCAGCTGGCTCACGTGGTAATCACAGCCCTGACCAAGGCCAGGCTCACAGGCTTCTGTAATCCTCTGAGCTAATTGGACACTATTTCTATATTTGTGTGCTCTCACATCTTTGTATGATGATTCAGAGGCTTTATGAATAATCTCATACTGGAAGGGGCATCCGTGAACTGACTCCCCTGAAAATCTTCCAAAGACAGAATTTATTCCTTGTTGGGGATGGTTCAGACAGATCTGCTGGGTGGAAGGTGTTGAGAGGGTATCAGGGGATTGCCAAGCTTTGCTGTCTGACTCTAGGATCAAGTCCAGAGTTGGCCCACTGACCCTCAGCTTGGAAGAACTGGTTTGGATGGATTAAAATCCTGGTCAAGGTCCTAGAAGCTCCAGCAGGCTACGTTGAGAAGTTCTTCCACTTCCCACACAGTACAAGAGGAGGTTACTGAGGCCTTGGAATCAGGATAGAGCACAGGTCCCTCCAGACCTCAGTGTAGCCATAGCTTCCAGCTTTTCCTCTGGGACCAAGAGGCTTCAGTGAGCAGCCAGGAGTGATGGGCAGAGAGCACACTGCAGCCAAATGAGAATGCTCTGTCTTAGCTGCCACATCAATGGGGTAGTTGGCAGGTCCTAAGCCTTTCAGGTATATCACGTCATAATCGGTGTGCTCACGTTTCTGTCTCCCAAGTGAGACTGCCAGCTCCTGAGGGCGAAGATTGGGTCTGGTTTGCCTCTGGGTCCCAAGTAACGGAGAGATGGATGAATGGATGGATAGATGATCAATCTTGTCATATAGGAGCTTACTTTGAAAAACATAAGCAACTTAAAAGATGTTCACTAAACACTTAGCTATGTGCAAGGCACTTTTCTGTTTTTTAATTTAATCTTCATAGCACTTCTACGGGGCGTGTACTATTAGTATCCCCTACTTTACAAGTGAGGAAACTCTTCCTTAGAAAAGATCAGTCGCTTTCTCAAGATCACACAGCTAGTAAGAGGAAGAGCCAAGATTCAGATCTATTCTATCTGGCACCAGCGTCCTAATTCTCAAACACAACTGAGTAAGGGGAGTAACTAGTGCCACAGCTGTTGACGGGAGGTAGGCAATGAGGTGGGCTGGGCCAGGGAGAGCGAGATTCCTCAGGCAGTGAGATCAGAACGAGGACTAAAGGATGGCTACCACCTGGAGAGCTACAAGGGGATGTAAGAATGCTCCAGAAGGGAGGGCAGGGTGGTCTATGCCAGTCAGTGAGAAGATGAGAGGAGGACAGGGCTGAAGCAGTAGTCTGGGGCCAGCTACGGCTCAAACTCAACCTTCCTCCTTCGCCCTTGCCTTGGGGTCTGAACAGAGATGTCCGTCCTGCATGTGAGGCAGCTGCCCTCTCCCTGTGGTTTAGCCAGCCTGGCTGAGGTCTCCACAGGGGCTAGTGCTGCCACCGTGAGAGGCAAAGAAAACAGGTTGGATCAGAGGCAGATCTGCAGGGAGCAGGATGCCACTGAGAGCTCCTGCCGAGAGGGACTTAAGTGCTCAGTATTCAGTTAGAAAGCGCAATAAAAGGGGGCGCTTGGAGCAAGTTACAGGGCAAAGGGAGCCGGTCCCATTATGTTTGAAAACAGGGCATAGAGTGCTGCCCGTTTCAGATTAAGAGGTCAGCGTGTCGAACGGACCATCAGTGTGGATGCTGAAGATTCTGTGACAGGGTAGAGAGAGTCAGTAGACATAAGCGGGATCTATATGCCAGGAAATGTGCCTGGCGCTCCATATGCCTCATCTGATTAAATTCTTAGAACCCTTCTGTGAGGATACAGAGATTCAGAAAGGTTAATTGACTTACCTAAAATCATCCAGCTTTTAAGTTGCTGAGTCATATGTGAAAGCCAATTCTGTCAGACTCCAAGCACTTTGCATGACAAGTCTCCTTCTGCAAAAATATGCCACATATTCTCCTCTCTGGAGTACAGTACGATCTACTCCAGTGACAGCTAGGTGTCTCAACCATTAGTCCTGTGAGAACACTCCAGGTCATGCAAAGTGTGGGGAATTAGAAAGGCTATTAGACCAGTTGTTAGAAAACCTGAGATATAGTTTCTTGACCTTTTGATGAATAAATAAATGTATGACACTTTTTAAACTTGGAGTGATTATATTTAAAGAAATTATAGTGACTAGCACACAACCAATGTGTAATAAATGTAGTTTGTTATTACTTGAAGCACTAAAAATTGCTTGAGGAGTTCTAAAATGGGCTCATGGTTGGGAATTACAACAGTAGATAATCACTAAAGTCCTTTCGAGTTCTAAAATTTTATAATTCTTTCTGTCTTCTCCATCATGACCTTCATGGTTTTCCTAGAAAATTTAGAAACTGCACAAAAGTATAAAGCTCAATCCTAATCCCCCTCCTTAGGGACATCCACAGTTGACATTCATTATATTTTCATCTAATCTATTTTCTTTGGTGTTTTTTACATCATAAAGGTTATTCTACACAAACTCCTACCATGTTCCCTTCATTAAACTTTGTGTCATAAATATTTTCTCACATCCTTAAAATTCTTCCCAAATATCACTTTTAATGATCCATCATTTGGATATTTCTATGATGTTAAACATTTAGCTTGTTTACAACTTTTGCTTAAAGAAATAATGCTTCAATTAATATCTTTGAACAATAAAATGTAGAATATAAAATTATTTCCTTAGAACAGAAACTTCAAATGCAGCAGAAATGCCAGTGCTTTTATACATGTTGTCCTAATTCTTGATTTATGAGACTCTTTTTTACCAACTGAAGCCATATCTTCAAGTTGTGGGGTTTTTTTATGGGATGGCTTTGTGAGTGGTACACTTACTTAACACCAGTGTGTCTCAGAGTATTTTCCCATCGCTTTCACTTATGGATTACTGGAGTTCACTGTTTTCCCCTCAAAATTTTTGTTCTCTTATCCTCTGTTATTTAGTATCAGAAAAACAGAAGAAAAGTTTGGGGTCAGCCAGACATATGTTTCTTTGTGGGTCATTAGTGTGTCATCTGAAAGGATGCTTGCAGAACTATGTTCTTTTTATTTATAAATACAATAAATAAAATAGTTAATTTCAGGTTTATATTTAGGTATAGTCATTTTCATTGATTCTATGTGGGAATGTAGTAACTTCTGTCTCCCCTACCCTGGCAGAGCTTCCTATTAAAATACCTCCTTTAAAAAAAAAAAAAGAAAACTGCAGTATTTTCTTTGCTTATGTTCTTGATTAACAATTCAATACCAATTATTCTGGATTTTTCCTCAGAAATTCTTATCATTGTTAAGTGGGATGTCTAGTGTCTTTTTTTTCTATATATATTATCACTCCCATTTTAATATTTGTTCCATTCTTCTAATTATCATACATATTTTAAAGTATATTGATTTTTTTTTGCAATCTCTGATTATTGATGTCTCCAATGTAGATTTAATTCTGCATTTTTAGTTTACCTGAAACCTCTTTCTATCTTTATTTTCTCTATCGTCCCTGAAATCCTTATTTTGTTTATGTTGTATTTTCGTTTTAGCTTATCCCGTCCTTGAGGATTTCTGCTTCTGTTTCGCAGAGGCCATATCTCCTGGCATCTTATAAGGTAGTCTAATAATTTTCTAAACTTTTTTTCTGATTCCTGTAGTAATTTATCTTCAAAGATTTGCTATTCCCCTGTACCTTCAGAATAATATACCTTTCACCAATCCTAGAGACTATTCTCATAAACCCCATAGTGTTTTTTTCTCTCATGTGCTTGAATAAGTGAGCTTTATCCAGAGCTAAATATTGCTATCTCTGTTATCCATCTCTGGTCCCTTTGAACACCAGTCAACTTTTCTTTCTTTATTTTATAACCAAAGAGCAAAATGATATGCAGAGCTGCCAGCCCAATTGCTTGTTTCCATGAGGCACTCAGCCAGAGTCCTTATTTAGCCTGAGAAGGCATCTACTAGCCTTCCTGGACTTCTTACATTCTGAATGAATGGAGAATGTGACAAGCTATGACTCCAAATATGCCTTATTACCAGAATACCTCTTTCATGTGTATCTGAATAATTTTACTTATGACTGAGAATTAAAAACAAAGCCCCCCCCCAAAAAAAAACCACTCGAGGAAAACATGTTTGTACATACAAAGAGAGAGTTGTACACACCATACACACTCCCTTCCTAACACACATTTTCTTTAGTTGTTTTCTCAGAGTTTATGTCCCTGAATAGTAAAAAATTTGCTGAAAAAAGTGTGTGTGTGTTTGTGCGAATAGTGCACTGAAGAAATAAAGGAGCAATATTTTGTCTACCCAAAAAACAACATCCAAACAGCTGAAAGGGACTGCCCCCTTTTCTTTGTTGTGTTTTGAACCACGTGGACAGTGGTGAACAAAGATTCTATCTACTTCCTTTAGGATGAGAAGAGCTTTTCCATAGGTGGGTTAATGGAAATTTGAGAAACACTGTGTCTGGCTAAGCCAGAAGCCAACATTTTAACAACCAAAATGTCTACCTGATTTTCATAGGTCATAGAGGCTATGCTAATCAATTCTAGACTGTATTTAATTTCCCTAAGCTGAGAAGCAAGTTTTACTGGCATAACCCCTTTTTTCTACTTGCCCTTATCATCAGCTTCCTAGTATCTCTGTCTCCTCTATTTTTCCAAGAACCTCTTTGATTTAAAGTCTTTACTTCTTTCCTTTGAACCACCAAGTTTTCAAATATTCCTCTTACTAGGATACATTTTATGTGATAATGAAGAGATCTTTCTGTAGCAATGAGTTGTAAGAATAATCATTTTCTCCTACATGTCTCTAACTTACAAAACACAGATATCATCAATTTCTAATGGAATGGATAGTTACATTTAATTATTTTTTACATCATTTCCCACTAATGTATTTAGGGGAAGTGATTATTGGAGATGTGATTGAAGCAGTAGAAATGCCATTTGGTAGACAGTGGTTCATCTCAAGCTAAGAACTCTATCCATCAATAGGAAAATGGAGTCATGCCCCACGTGGGATAGTGGATGTGTGAAGCCCCATGTCTGCATGCGCGTGCACGTGCAGGCATGTGCTTATATAGGCTATTAGTTATAACTCTCTGTGTGCATATAGGACCAATACAAAGAGTTTCAAGATTCATTAAAATAGTGTACACTGTGAAGTGACAAGCTCCATAGATCTCTGAGTGAATAATGTTCCCTTTAGTGACCTTCTACATTTCAAGATGTAATGATCATTCAGAACTCATTACCATATGAAAGAATATGGGGAGTTGGTAGAAACTTGGCAATTGACTTTCACCAATGTTAATTCCTGCCACTGGGAGCAAAAATAGAAGCTGTAGGAGGAGGAATAAATGCCCATACTCACCCTTCTCTCTCCTTCCTAACTCACTTTTGTTATCTCCCATCTCGCCTGCCCTAGAGTGTGACAAACCAGCTCTCAAGGATCCTTGCTTCCCTCTCCACTTTAATCTTTCTGTTTTCTTCTGTTAAATACTCGGAGCGAGTTTCCCTTCTTACCCATTAGAAACTCTCCTTTCATTGAAATTACACCTCTGTCAAGAAACTTATGCTGGTCTTGGTCCAAATTCTAGCCTCAGATATCCTCTTTCCAAATAAAATCATCCAGAAGAAAGACATAAAAGTAAGCATAAACAAACATTTCCATCTCAAGTATGAAATTATAAAATTATGAATGATAGCTTAGAAGCTCTAAAAAATTTTAGAATGATATATATATGGCATGTTGCCAGATTACTGAAGTTGATGGAAAGCCTCTCTATCCAAATGCAAATGCAAATAACAATAGTTGATTGAGGATCTATTACATGCCAGGCATAAGCTTAGCTAAGCTTAGATGAAGTGATACATGAAATATGGTCCCTTTCCTGTAAGAGCTCTCTGTACAGAGGTACTGATGGACAAACAGAATGAAAAACAGCAGCACGATGTAGACCTAGAATCACCCATGAGAGTACCAACAGAGAAGTGACTGTGCCTGGAGATTTGGAGACAACATCAGGAAGAAGTGGCTTGTCAGCTGGGTTTTGAAGAATGAGCAGGAACTTGAGAGGTTGAAAAAAAATGGTGCAGAACTTCCCAGGCAGAGGGAATAGAGGTGTGAAGCATGGAGATGTTAAAGGGCAAAGCATGTTGGGGGGAAGGCAAGAAGTTCAGCGTGGCTGGAACACAGTAGTAGGAGGGGTGCAGGAAGAGTGGCATAAAATGGGGTTGGGAAAGTGGGGGGGGGGGCTTGATTTTGAAAGTAGGGTAAGACATGCAAAGACTTTTATCTGAAAGGTGGTGGGGAATGACTACGGGGTTTTCAGGACAGAGGTGATGGGATCCAAGTCTTTCTTAGAGAGTCCATTCAGGCCGCAGTGTGGGACAGGAGTGGGGTTGGAGATGTGGCAGTGGGGGAAGGAAAACCAATCAGGAAAACTATGGCCACGGTCCAGGCAAGAATAGAGCTCAGATTGCAGCAGAGAAGAGATGGCTCTGTCCATCCTCAGTGAGCACAAACCTGCTTTCAGCTAACATTTAAAGAACATCAACAGTTGTCCAAAGAACAAAATGGGAAAATGTCCAGAGATGGTTTCTGATCTTTTCTAACACACTCAACTCTATTGCATGCTAAAAGGAAATTTTGTATTTAGCCCTACTTCTCCATTTGCATTTCACTGTTGTCTGCGATGGTGAGAACTATACTAAGAAATATCTGTGATGGTTTCCACTTAAAACACCTTAGGGTGACTCCCGTTTCATTTTGAAACAAGGTAGTTTGTTTGTGTGGCTAAATCACCTGAACAAAGAACCCCGATGAGTCTCACTGGAAAACAGCTCTGTATGCCACACAACAGCTTAATTTCCTTCAGGAGAAGGTCTCTCTCTCTCCTAGGGAATCCATCTCAAAAACTGTCAGCCTCCTCTTGAGAGCTTTTCTGTTTATTTCTAAAGCATATTATGGGCCAGCAGTGCCCTCTCCTGGCACCTTGAGGTTATAGCTTGACATGCCCTTTTTCAAACACTGAGGAGGTTTTTCCCATAGAAAGAAGCCATTGTTAATACTACTTCTCTCTACTTGGAGACCTAAATTAATTAATTAACTAATTAATGGGACGAGTGGTGGCTGGAATAAAGGTCAAGGAGAAGGCTATTTTTCAACAGCAGTGTAAAGGAGACAGCTGAAGCATTAAACAAAACAAACAAACAAAAAGCCTAAACTTGTGGTCCAAAGCTGGGTTCAAGGGTCAGCATTGCCCCTTACCTACCACGTGACCCTGGACAGGTCATTTCTCCTTTGCTCACCCTCTTGAGCACTAAAGTGCAATAATGCATCTGAGGGCATCTGCACATGCTAAATGCCCAATATTATCTTACATAAAAATCTGAGGGCTTCCCTGGTGGCGCAGTGGTTGAGAATCTGCCTGCCAATGCAGGGGACACGGGTTCGAGCCCTGGTCTGGGAAGGTCTCATATGCCGCGGAGCAGCTGGGCCTGTGAGCCACAATTACTGAGCCTGCACGTCTGGAGCCTGTGCTCCGCAACAAGAGAGGCCGCGATAGTGAGAGGCCCGCGCATCGTGATGAAGAGTGGCCCCCACTTGCCACAACTAGAGAAAGCCCTTGCACGGAAACAAAGACCCAACACAGCCAAAAATAAATACAAAAAATAAATTAACTAATTAAAAAAAAAATGTTATAAAATCTGAAACTTCCCTAAAGGAGTATAATTGATACAATTCTTCTGGAGAAAAAAAAAAAACCTGTTAGCAAATATCAAGAAACCTAAAACAAAGCTTATGGGTCTTTGACCCAAAACTTACACTTTTAGAATTTTTCCTAAGGAAAAATAATTGAAATGTGGAAAAAGTTGAATGTACGAAGATGTTCATTATGTTATGTATAACCTGAGTTATAAATAATCCAAATGTCAAATAAACTAAGGAAATGGCTAGATAAACTTTGCATATCTGTACCATGTTTTTATGCTGCCACTTAAAATCAAGGTTTATGAAAGTTTTTAATTAGATTAAAATATTTATGATGTTAAAAAGAACAGCGATCTACTTTGTCAAGTATAATATCAAAAGGTAAATACAGGGCTTCCCTGGTGGCGCAGTGGTTGAGAGTCTGCCTGCCAATGCAGGGGACACGGGTTCGAGCCCTGGTCTGGGAGGATCCCACATGCCGCGGAGCAGCCCGTGAGCCACAACTACTGAGCCTGCGCGTCTGGAGCCTGTGCTCCGCAACAAGAGAGGCCGCAACAGTGAGAGGCCCGTGCACCGCGATGAAGAGTGGCCCCCGCTCGCCGCAACTGGAGAAAGCCCTCGCACAGAAACGAAGACCCAACGCAGCCAAAAATAAAAATTAAAAAAAAAAAAAAAAAAGGTAAATACAAAAAAAAGAAAAAAAACTTTTAAATGAAAAATTTGACGATATCAAATATTGGTAAGGATATGGAAAAAACAGTTACCTTCAGATACTGCTGATGGAAGTGAAAATTTGTAGTCCATCTGGACAACTTTTTAGACATATGTGTTAAAATGTGTTCATATAATTTTATTCTTGGGTAATTACTCCAGAGAAAAACTTGCATATGAGCACCAGAAATGCACATAAGGATGTTTATCAACACATTTTTATGACAGTGAAAAACCTGAAACAACTTATATGTCCATCCATAGGAAAATGATTACATAAGTTAGGATATGTGCCTGTCTGGATAGACCAGGTGATGCTGTAGGAACAAACAACATCCAAATCTTGATGCCTTAAAACAACAGAAAAGACTTATTTCTCAGCCACACTGTATGCCTATCACGCTTTGACTGTGAGCTCAGCTCTGTGTCATCCTGAGATCCAGGTAGGACTGTGCTGTCCCATATGGAAGCTGCTATCTATTGAGGCTATTGCGAGTGCCTACTGAGCCCTGGGAATGTAGCTGATTGGCACTGATACA